>NC_060878.1:30541515-31929015 GCF_021901495.1 Neodiprion virginianus
ATAAAATAACCGGAAATTCCCCAGGACATAACTGTCGAGTACCGAGTTTCTCCCGTTTCAGAATCATTCCGATACGTTTCCTGGTCAGATTAGGAGTCCATTGTCACAACCAGAGCGCGGGCAAAAGTTGAACAAGAACCACACCGTCTCTGTACACCCCTGAGTATACGGGGATGAAATTTTGTTTGCCTCTTTTGCGCGATATGTCATCCGTCTCGTTACACTTTTTCCCCACTTCGACGGGTAGCGAGGTCTATTGTTAGGTATAAAGCCATTTAGAGTCAATAGCCGATAAAAAGTGAAAGCTTTCCTTCAAGTTTTTCTTTTCTTTTTTTTTTTTTCTTTTTTCTTTCTTTCTTCTTCCGCCTACTTTTTTCTTTTCTCGTCTTTTTTCGGATGTGCGTAAAGGCGGGCGGTGGTGCTGTTACATTCTGCCATGGGATCAAACGAGGCAAGTTTGAGCGGTGCGAAAAGAAGTTGAATGAAAAAGCCCGCGAGGAACGAAAGAGTTGCGCGTCGTAACCCGCAATTAATCACCGCGCAACCCGGGCTTCGCTTCGGCTTCCTCGTTTTTTTCCTTCATCTTCTTCTTTTCTTTCGTCAACGACATCCGGCAGCTCTTCCCGGCTTGTCCACAACCGGAATCGCTCTTCCAAAATTACGATTCAAACTTGCAGCACCGTTCTTCTCGACCTTAGAATAGAGACGCGGCCTCTTTTTGGTTTCATAGGTCTGTAAAAATTTGTCATTTGTATCGTACAAGTTTTTTTTTCCCCCTGGGACAGTTTAGTTTTCACCACCGCGACTTTCTGCAACGTCAACAACTCCGAATTCTTTTTTACAGTGAAAATCAACCGTAGTACTCAGCCTGGTTTCTGCGCATCGAGAAACATTATTTAATCAAACTGAATCTGAAAAAGTACAGTTGAGTAATTTCAATATCCCAGAGTGGTGGTTTTTACCACGAGAGCAGTCCGTTCGTACATACGGGAAATACGTTTTCCTCGAATTTTAAGTAGAGCGTGTCAAAGTATCGCTGCCAATATTTCACAACGGTTGTACTTTTTCACGAGGTAAAACTAATGAAATTTATGAAAAAAGTTTCGGACCTAGACGTTCTTCGTACTGTGTCAAATCTACATTCTCTTATTTACGCGTCTGGCGCATCTCTGCCAAATAATCAAGAGAAAAGCTTTGTTGAGTCTACTTGGTTCAAACTGATTCCACATTTCATTTAAATAAGCGGCACGCAGGCCTTGCTTGCACATACAAAGAGTTAAAGTTCCTTCTTCTTTTCTGAGGAACAGACACTTGTCTTGTTTCATATGAAAAATCTTCAGTTTTCGACTTATAGTTTGTGGTATTCTCTTAGCTCGCTTAGCAAGAACTGTATTTTTTTTCTCTAAACATTATATGTAGATTGAGAATACATGGTTCCCTCCTGGAACCAGAGAAATTATACCTCATCGTATTTTCGAGTTAATGCTAAACCCGAATTCACATTTCACGGAATTTTCGACAATGAGCTCTCGCGGTAAGCAGATGAATAACAACCCCCAGGCAGGTAATTAGTGTTAACTATATACAAGTTAACTATGCCTATTATTTTTTTCACACATGTATAAAGGCCGTTGTACGAAAGTCTAATTGTTTATTTACCAATGGTAAAAGAATTCTACGGTGAAAGGTTAAACAGTCGAAGATGCATAATGGTGAGCTCGAGTCAACCCGCCTTCTTGACTATGTACAGTATTGTTGCAATTAAAATCTCGTCACAAGAGGCACTGCACCCCTTGCACTCAGAGGTCTTGCTTCAAACGAAAGTCAAAAACACCTTTCAAACTACCCGGAAGGTGCCTGAAGAAATTAAGTCCCGTTTTTTTTTATGTCTACGAAATACAATTTACCGCGTAAATCTCATACGAAAACGTACGAGATTTCGAATTCCGACGAACTGTTTACGCCCATTACCGACAATGAGCTAAAGAGCGGTGATATTTTAGGCGAGTGAAAGTGCATGTTTGAATAACGGGAAATCCATCCCTCCAGCAGGGGTATTTCATTGGAAAACTGGCTGCTCCACCGTGGCACTCGGCAGTTCCCGTTACTTTGGCATTTGAGCGCTTTAGCCGGTGCTTCGAAACGGAGAAAGCTGGCAGACACACGCGACGATGTACCTAAAAAAGCTAATTGTCGAGTAGCGCCGCCGTAAAATATCCCGGCGTGTAGATTTTACAATGCAAAAACTAGAGGGGCGTTTAGAACGGCGCAAAAAGCCACTTTGTTTATTATTTCAATTTCTGACACCCCGCACACTTCTCATTTCGCTGTACACCGACCTCCGCGTGGAAATTCTTGGCAAACATTAGCACCAGACAAATATCACATTGTCAGGTAACTAGGTAATGATTAAATTTTTTTCTTGTTACAAACAAGAGCCAAAAGTTAAAAACGACTAGGGACGAAACCCGTTTCAAAACAATAGTTCTGGAGGTAATAAATTTCCATGTAGTACCAAGCAGACGTCAGATAACACTCATCGATGATTGAGACGAACATTTTGCACGTATTTAATCCTCTAGATCGTAAGTTTTCAATTACAGTTAAAGATCGTCCGCGTCCAACGTTAATAAGAATAACCCACAGCTGTGAAACGGACGACACGAGGTTTTGCTCAACCAAGCCTACACCGCATACCGTACCGAAAATGTTTATAGCTGGGCAACCAGGCACTTGTGTTATTAAAGTTAGATAGTGGATGCGAGTAATACGTCAGGTACACCGTGTATATTAGGTAATATCTGCGTGACTGCAGGGTGCTCTCGGCCATCCGTAGACGTGCCCGGTGTAGGCGAATGTATAGGCGAATGTGGCGAGCGTAGGCATAAAGAGGGCCAAGACGAAGGGTGCCTCATTTTGAAGATGGATGCCGGTGGTCCAACCCTTATATTACGAGGAGAGTGCCGCCCTGAGCAATATACACGGCGACCCGGACCTTCCCGACAAGGGGTGTTTGCTCATGACCCGTGCACCAATTCGCGCACCCATCCATAAACGCACGCGTACCCGCGTTTCGTGCTACCGGGTTTTTTTTTTTTTTTTTTTATCCCCTCGTTTCAACCAGCCGATCATTCTAGTTCGCGAATAATTCGCCGTCGTCTTCTTTTCCCCGGAGTTCTAATTTCCTCGCTTCTACCCCGCACCAGGAATGAATAGATGGATGAGGAATGCGATAAAAGGGCGCACCGTGTGTATAAACAAGTCCGGCGAATTTATCTGCTCGGCGTCTTCAGCTCTTCTCCGCATTTATTTACTCACCCGTATACCGCGCGATTATTCAGTGAGTTAACTTGAAACTATTGTGTTTACGCTTCGTGATTTTAGATGGTAAAAACGAACTGAATCAGAGAGGAAACCCGTTCGGAGAAGAGCCGTATTTTTCCCAAGCTTTAGGGCTGAACACGTCATATTATAAGAAGAATATCTTTGCGTCAGCTCTGACCGTTGAACCTGACAGAGAAACGTGAACAAATGTACTGAAACGAGCGAGGTTTCTTTTTTTTTACAGACTGTTTCGACAATAACTGCGATTCATCCAGTCCCCCGCGTACTCGGAAAGTGATTAGAAATTGTTACCGGGTGTATCTGCTGCTCCGAGTTCCGTTTAGCGACTTGTCGCGCTGGCTGATAATTGCGGAATGCTCCCTCGCGCAAAGCGCTCCGATTTTCAGTTTGATCGCTTCGATTGCCGGTGGCGCCCTCTGCGCGCGGTACAGATTTTTCGCGCATTCAACACATTTCGGTAGTGTACGTACATAGTCTTATTCTTCTGACATATCCATTAAGGCAACCCCGAACTTTGAATGCGAGTACTTGAGTGACACAGGCATCTTTGTGTTCTGTCTTTCAGAACGGCCCGTTGCACATTGCGTTCACTCCTTGTACCGTGCCTTGGGGTTCAGTCACCTCTTAGAGCACTACTCTCGTTGTCTCGGGGGTAAGCTTTTCATTTTCCGAGTTACCTGGATTTATAATTGACTCGTTGATATAATAGTTACGTCCCACGGCCTGGGTCACGATACAGTCGACAACAGAAATTCATACAATTATTTTTAGAATCGTAGGTAAAGATTCGTGAATAAAGAAATAATGGAAAGAAAATCATCATCATTGGATAAAGTTTCGAAGACATTGCTTCAAAATTTGAAAAAAAAAAATGTTCTTTCATTTTAGTTTCATTTTGTTTGTAAATCGTTAGAAAAATTAAGAAGTCGTTAGTAAAGATTCGCAACCAAAAATGTAACATTGGTAAATATTTTAAAATCGAGATTTTTCACGTTTCCAGTAGTGGGGGGGGGGGGGGGGGGGGGGGGAGGGGCTGGCGTTACGTTACGTCACGTTTTTGTTAAATATACGTGTAACGTAACACCAGCATCTCCACTGAAAACTTGCAAAATCTCGATTTTTAAATATTTACCAACGTAACATTTTTGGTTACGAATCTTTACCAACGATTTATTAACTTACAGTCTTTGAGAAGATCGATTTTGGGAAGATAGGGGGCTGGCTTAAAGTACATTCGATTCCGATCAAGCAAACGGAAGAATGATCATTCAAGATTCGTGAGACTTGCCACGAGTATCGAACAAACAATGTTCTCGCGCAATGTCCACGTCGAAAGTCAAAGGTCCCGTTTCACTTTTCACCCTCAGGGTCTCGGCGAGAGGCAAGATGCAAGAGAGAGTGAGAGGGAGAGAGAGATAGCCGTCTTAATTGCCAGTAGCCGTCTATTCATGGCTTCAATAATTCACGAGCTACGGACTCCTTCCAAGTTCGGCATCCCCTCGCGCAAATCCGCACGCGGCATGTTCGCCGCTGATGCATCGCTCCCTAAACAATCTGTAACTCCAGCCGCAAGACAATAATACCCGCCTTCGACACACCTGCAGAGGAGGTCATGACGATAACGCTGTTGGCGTACCCAAGAGGGTGCGAGCCATTTCTCACCTTGCATATACGTACGGCGAATGTTGGCTGGCTCGTGAGGTTCGCGAGGTTTGAGCATATGCAGATATGCGAGGGCGAATGGCAGGTACATCTTCGTTCGCCACCTCCAGTTATCTCTCATTCCCCACCGTCGAAATACTCCAGACAATTGAATCGGCGAGGTATGAATATCAAATGGCCTTCGCCTACGCTTCGCACTGTACGTATACGGCAAAAGGTCAAAATGCCTCGTCGTGCTCTCTGTTCTCTTAATGCGTATGGTAATATTCGGGCCGAAATTCCCGAGTACCTTTCAATTTTATTAATATTTCGCTCCCACTCAGCCACCCTTCGCCCGTGCCCTTCCGTCAGCATCCTTGAGACGCTTGTTGGCCTCTTCGGAGGTGCGAATTTCTCCACAACGTAGCGACGCGATTGTCGCGTTATAACGGGAACCAAATTTTCGAGGGTTTTAACTGCTGCAGTCAGTCCCTACCATCGAGTCAAGCTCCATTTTTATTACCACTTCACCGTGACTCGAACACCTTGGTGAGTCAGCAAATCAACGTTTCTACCTTAGATCAACTTCCCTCTTTTACTCTTTACCATGGAATTCAATGCAGTGCAACTTGCCTTTACGATGTACAGTGAACGAGTAATAAACGCAAGCTAAGCTGTGCAAAACACGTCGGGCTAGTAGAAATTTTTCTAGAATGTGATCAGCGTCCGTTTTTTGATTGTAGTTTTAGTTTAGTAATGCAACCGAAATTTGACCTTTCAACATTTTCACATAATGTCACGATTACGATTCAGCTGCGATCAACCGATCGGCAAGAGTTTTCAGGCGGGTAAATTTTATTTGGAATGGATCCTGCAGGTGGAGATGATACAGGTAATCCGGCATTACTATTACCATCATCCTCTGGCGGCGTGAGTGCGGAGCGGAAATGCGGTCAGGAGGGGGCGTAAGCCCGTCCGGTAATCTCTGATTAACGATTTAGCGGTTTGTTCCGTAACTTTCGGGTCAAAACGAGCTCTGCTCGCCCAAAACCTCAGATTATACAGAACGAATACGCTGATCCGTTGCAATTATGACATCAGTGTACTCTTTTCATTGGTTTCTCAAGTTCTTTTCTCTGCTACACGTGATTCTACAAGCATGTAGGAGAAGCTTTGTCGTTCCTTATAAACTCCGATGTGCATGCATGCGTGCGTAGATAGTTTCGAGTTTTCAGGTGAAGGAACGAGATCTACCTACTCCGAGAATTTTCAAACAACGGTGCATAAAGGTGGATGGCGCAGGACGCTGGGTGGGAGTCTAACGAACCAGCGGCATGTAAATCTATGTAGATTGGAGTCTCCTTTTTGCGGCGGAGATGTGTGCACTCCAGTATCCTCCTTTCTCGCTTTCTTCCTCTCCCCCTCGTTGCTCTCCTTCCTTCTCTTTTCTCGACCCCTTTCCGTATAATCACTCCCCCTTAATTACACCCCGCCCCGCACCTGTCGCTGACCCGGACTTGATTTATACCCACAGTCAGTGCTCGCCGACAACGACCCCCGACTCGCGGCCTCTTTCTCCAACTCTCTTATTCCTCATTTCACGTCACGCGGGCTACGTGTCACCGACCTATTTATTTCTATTCAAAAAGGAATCAGTCCGCAGTTCGTCAGTCAAACTTGTCCGTCTTACTGCGCCGAGTAGAGAAAAGCGTGCACTCCGGCATCTTAGTTATCAAATGAAGAAAATTCTCGGAAGGATGCAGATATAAGACCCTTGCATTTTGCGACGGAAAAAGATATCCATGATGAGGTGACAGGTTATTTTCACCATAAAACTCTCGATACACTCAATGAACTACTTCTATAAATTCAGTAAATAGTCGGTAGTACTCATCAAGCTTCGATGACAAAATGTAATGTTCGGTATAAAATTAATTAGCAATCGTTACCGAAATGGCAACGGAACCGTATGGATTTTGGATCCGCGTCTCTTTTTTTCCTTCTCCTTTTCCCGTTACAGTATAAAGGAAGGGCAATTTGCGTGATACCTTCTTTTACGAAAAGCGACGACGCGAGTATGCCGAGCTTTAGTCGATGCGCAAATGCGCTCAGGGAAACCTCAAGCCATGCCACCGAAGCAGAGCCATCCTCTGCGGCCCGACCGCCATTAGAGGAAGACCCGGATTCATCCTCGAGGGTGTCTTAGATGCGAGTACGAGGAACACGAAGCAGAGAGCGGCGAACCGAGGGCTGCGAGTTTCACCGGCTACTGCACGTCTCGGTATCGCGAGAGATTTTTGTCACTGGCAATCTGCATAGATTTACATCCGTTTAGTCGCTTAGTTAAACGCGTTATCAAAGTCACTTTCACGCGGGTTGCCTACGGGGCATTTGAGCGTAATAGAGGGTCATTCCTCGAGAGGACGGCTATCTCTCCTTCTCCATTACACCCCTCTATCCATCTCTGTCTCCGATCAGTACCTACTTCCCAGCGATGCAGGAAAGCTCCGTTTCGAGGCCTCGTTGCAGCTGTGACATTCGGTTAAACGGTTCTTACTAATGATAAGATAACACCGGTCAGCACGAATTTTGATCCGGGTTCCGGATGTCAAATTTTGATTTGTTCCACGGAACTAATATAAGAAAGGAGAGTTTTATTAGATGAAGTTTGCTTTGAAAGAAACCAAAATGATATTTAGGATTTTCAAGAAGAGTTACCTATTTTTCTCAAATATTTATTGCAAATAACGATTAAACGAAGTCCAGATTCAAAATTCGTGTTGAACGACGTTATTTATCAACGTAAGAAAGACAAAAGCAAATTTTATAAATAATAAATGAAGGTATTTTGTATAAATATAAACTCATAGAAAAATTTGTTTTGCTGACTGGTGTAATCGATTAAAGTCCGTGGACCATACCAAATAACTAATAACATTCTTCTTTGATTTTGCCCGTAGATATTGGCCCGATCGTATGTACAATATCTATGCACAGAGTCACTGTCACGTCATTAAACAAGATGTTAAAACAAAAGCGTAGCGATGAGTGTCAGAAAAGTAAAATATCATCGTACGGCTATAGAGGATAGAAGAAACGATTTCGAATTTTCGCCTTAGTATTTGCACATTATATACTGTAATGGACTCTGCCCAGCGTGACGTGCTCATATCATCGACGTCCATCGATCATTCCTCCTTGCTATTATTACTTACATCCATATATACGCGTATATATCTATATGCTTTCTACAATTGTATTTTCCTTCAGATTTCTTCTGACCAAACTTTATTCATGAAAGAAAGTGATCCGTGGTTCTCTCTTTCTCTCTCCCTCTCCTAATCACCATTTTTCTCTCTCTCTCTCTCTCTCTCTCCCTCTTTTTGACGTACGTACCTTATACCCGCATCGGCGAATACGACGATGTCCGTACGACAAAGGCACAATCTTTGCGATCGTTACGGTATAAAATTGCTCCGCCGCGATTGTCAGCAAACCTCAAGTACCGTTATGTCACGTTCGTGGGCGAGGAAAATCATACTGTTCTTTTCTGTCTTTTTTCTTTACTCGTTTTTCAACCACCCCGTGTCAGCGAGGATACGTGCCAAATTTATTGAAACATTCCAAACGACGACATCTTCGGATAACAAATCAATTATTCAACGACTAACCGAGGCACCCAATTAAAATAAAAGAATAACCATCACATTCCGGCTGATCACCGTCAAGTTATGAAAGAAGATCTATCTGATCGGAAGTCACTCAACGATATTATCATCCAACCCAACATTGGCCTCGAGTATGACGTTGCGGTGCGACGATTGTCGGCCTGCCGGACTTTGATTGGTCAAGCTTTAGGGCGAATGCCCTGAATCCTGATAATTAGTTGACCCTAATCCCGAGGCAACGATAACTTCTGCGGGAATGTTCCGCCGGTTATACGCGCACCATTAGTTTCAGTCTGGAGCAATAAAAAGAATAATAACGCCGTAGCTCCAGAATGGAATACGTACACACGTACACGGAGGGGCCGGAGAGGACGGAGGTTGGGCAGACAGAACAGGTATGTGTACACCGTGGTGAAAGCTCCTTCGAGTCGCGTCCAACCACACAAGAAAACCTCTGACCGTATATGTTTAGCGCACATATCTATCTGCTCTACTGTAATGTAGAAGAAGCTGAAGCGGAAACGGTTTGGCGTGCCGGTGGCTATTATACGAAAGAAGGAGTTAGTTTTGCGGGTAACGGCGGTTATTATACGCCAGTTGGTCTTCTTTATTGTTAACTTTACAACTCTACTCGAGGACCGACACCCGCGTGCGCATATAACATGCAATGCACCCCAGCGCGACGCGGCGGCCGCGGGTATTTTCTTATGTAAAACCATCCCATATCCCGGAATGCCGCACGAAATGCCAACTTGGCAATAGGGTAGTGCAAATTGGCCGAGCTAATGGTGTAACGTGAATTCATTCCTCGGTTGCTCGAACAATCGTGCGTAAAAAGTTCAACTCGTCAAATTTGGATGTAATGCTGGTCCGATAATAGTGGAGAGACGAGTTTTTATTGGCATCTTTGGCGTTTTACGATGAGGATATAAAAGAACAAGATTCATTGAGTCAGGAACGAGATATCTGATCTGTAATCGACGTGGTTTATGCTGTTATACAACGAGACGGTAATTGAACGACACTGGCACACGGCTTACGCACTCTGATTCGATTGCCAACTCTTTTTCCTACCCGATAAAAGTCTCGATTGAACGAAAAAGAGTGGAAAAAATAGGAGGGATGATGAAAATAGAGAGAGAAAAAGAGAGAGAGAGAGATAGAGACTTTGTAACGGAGTGCCAACGCGTATAACAAGAAGACTGATGTATTACAGCGAGATCGGTGAGTAGAGGGAGCGGATGACGGGCTTCCCAAGTGATTGCATGATTGATTGAACTCCGGGCTGAAATACATCAGGCGACGCCTCAGTCAGTGAGTCAGTCAGTCGTTCATTCCGCGAGAGTCTTGTTGGGGTGGCATGTATGGTGCAGAGCTGTCGAGTGAGGGCGGGAGAATGTTTGTTTTGAAAATTCTAAACCATACAGTTGAGGATCATAGGGAGAGTGGCGAAGGGATAAATACAGGATACGATAGAGGCGCCACCGCATACCGTAAGAAATACTCATAGACGGCGCCGCCAATCGACTGTCAGTCAACAGTCAGCCTAACATTTGGTAAAACATGTCTCGACGAGGATGCATATTGAAACAGAACATCCTCTTACCAGCCCCTCACGGGGATATAATGTAATATAATGTCTAAGGTGTTGTATTTTTTTTTTTTTTTTGGAAGGTTTCTGAGTCCCTATGGAATTTCTTCGCATTACGTAGTATTTCACGCAAGTTTCCATGAAGAAGGAACACGAGAGAATTAGAATCTCTGAAAAACATTGCGGAACGTGAATATCGGTATGTACAGAATACAATCCATCTTCTTCGCTGAGGGAAAGAAAGAGATTTTCGTTCTTTCAATTTCAGCCAAGATTTATGAGGAAATTGAGTTTCTGGCATATTTTTCATTTTCACTAGGAATTGGATCGTTCTGAAACACTCCAGAGTAATTTCAAAAGTTTTTAATAACCGCGGTGGACGGTCTGTACCTCGCGACATCTGCTCTCACTATGACTACATTTATAACTAGAAAAGGGTGCGTTCTACAGATTTTACCTCTACATCGATCCCACTTCGGAAGAATGTAGGTAAACTACTGTGATAAACCTGCGTTATTAAGAAATTCCTATCCACCTTCTACGAGGTATGCGAACCCCCTTGACGATCGGACTCCAATTACTGGCTGAGAGTAGAAGTTTTGTGAAAATTTTTATCAGCAAAGTGCGATTAATTATATGCGCATGGATAAACGATGAAGTGTAAATTATTATTCTACTAAAATTTTGATAGTACGACTTTGATAAAAAAATTATATAAATAAATATCCCACTTAGCACCTCGCGATCAAATAATTGATATTGGCTCCAAGAAGCCAGCCCACCTCTGGTTTGCGCAGGGGCTGTATGAAGGTAATTAAGAAGGCCTGGATTCACGACGAGGTGAGGGTATAAAGTAGTTCAGCGCTTCCATCGTTCTCTGGCGTGTGAGTATTATACCTGGTAGATGTCGAGCTCGACTCTATGGCGCAGAGGTGAAAGTAGACTGATATAAGGGTGGCGAGCAACGTTTGGTTCAGAGTTCGGGTTAAGCGTGGCAGGCAGGGCGAGTAGGGAAGGGAGTAAGAGGAGGACGGAGGGGAAAAGAAGACGGAGAAGGAGGCCGCCACGATACGGCAGCGTTGATATGCAAAGCAAGCATTCGTCTCTGTCTCGAATGCAGTTTAGTTGGCGCTGGCCAACAAAGTAGTAACTTCTTCAGAGAATGGGGAACGACGAAGACAAAGAAGGTGGCCGTGGAAGACGGAGCCGTTTCGAGGACGACGGCAAAAGATTGCGCTTATGATTACGCTCGACGTTGATCTCCCCCCGCGATTACCAGCCAAGGAGAAACCAACCCTCTTCTATCTGCTCTTAAGCAAGTCCTTCAACGCCGGTTTCCCAGCTATCCAGTGTAACGAACTTGGCCTACAATGGGAGAACGGAATAAATATTTTCTCGAAAAACCCCCGAAAATACTGTCTAGGTTGAGGACTGCGTTGTTATCTCTTTGGCAAGAAGAAACGGGCAACTCTGGTTACCACTTATTGTTAGACCGCGTTTTATAGCTGCTTCCTAATTACCGCAATATATCCCCAATCGTCTGGTACCATGGTCCCTTGAATATCCACGACGTTGTTGACGTTCGTTAGGATATCCAATAGAAAGCAGAATAAACGACTGCCTCCCGTTGTGAAGAAAAGTTCTTCGGGTCATGGGTTAAATAGTCAAATTCAAATGTCTCGAATGAAGTAACATCTTCTCGAACACCATTAATTGGATGTTCAGCTTGGGACGAGACTAAACTTACTTCAGGGAGCTACTCTTGCCCTACTATTCTTGACTGTTCGTGGATTGGGAAATTACAGTGAACTAGGTATGCAATACGCGTGTAACATGGGGCCTATTATCTTGACTTTGCGGGATAAACGGCGAGTGGTTGAGGCTTTCGGACGATATCTCCACTCTCACGATTCGCCGGACGGTTAATAGCGGTCGATGGAATAGAATTGGGTTGGATTTTATGTCTTCCTGGGACCGGTTATCTCGCTCGCTGATCTAAATCGGTAGTTAATATAGAATCCCTGTTAGATTGGACATATACCTTGGTCTCGCTCGTTCTCTAATTATATACCTTCTTTTTCTCTCTCTACCTTTATTATCCCAATCGGGATATTTATGTACCTAATAGGTGGATCAGATTACGTAGATATTATCTAATTCATTTATCCACACCGGCGGTGATTCGTCTTTCAACAATTGATTCTGTGCCTGTATAACCGGCTACCCAAACATACCAACTAACCAGTATCCTAAGTAAACAAGTGTCTGATAAAATTTTGAAACTCTATTCACTGAACCGAGTATTTTGGAGGAAAAGTAAATTGGATCACAGGTAATATGTTATACATACTTTTTTTCCTCCTCTTCTCTCACAATTTCTTCATTTATTTTGAAGAAGGGAAAAATTTCACGCTATAACCGAGCCACCGAGACGAGGATCGAGGATCTCCATCACTTTTGGTGTATAATAACCGTTTCAAGAGGCTTTTAAGACCTAACGAGGAGAGAAAGAATATCGGGCAGCAGTAGGAAAATAAGATAGCTTGTCGAAAAAGGAAGGAGAAAGACATAGAAGTCACGCAGGGGTGCGCGCTCGCTTCCCGTAAAATTACTCTCAGACCCCGGCCCAGGGATCCGCTAAGATTACGTCCTTGGGCCCGGAAGGGTCGACACTCAACGCATCCACCGGTAATGCCCTCTTCGACGATTCGTCTATGTATACGAAAATAGTCTTGTATACATTCGGCCGTTTAGCCATGGAGAGCAGGGTGTACTCTTGTCCAAGGTACTCTAGGGAGAGCTACCGGTAAATTAAGTTACGGACTAGCTGTTCTCTCGGTTTCGTTTCAAGAAGGAAATGGTATTGTACAAAAACGCAGTAAGAAATCCTTGTCTTGAACAGCTGACAAAAAGTGCGGTACGAAGGAAATACGCATTTCTGCAAACCTCTTCAAACTTTATAAAATACCGATTTCCCTCCGGGTTAATTATGCAGGATGAGGAAGAACTGGTGAATTCAGATTTCCGATAAGGCGGACCGAAGCCGATGATTCTGGTGCATTTCAATCGTGTCTGCCGCAAGGATGCGGGGTTACGATTTCACGGCGAGTGCAGCAGACACTTTCAAAGGACTCAGCTCGTGGCTCTCGTCATCCTTTTAGCTTCCCCGACGCTTCAACCAAGTCGGAGGTATAGTGCACGCTCCGCGGGATATCTCGGGAATATTTTCTGCACCCTTACGTCAGAATTGGCAGGTAGGAATACAAATTCTAGACGCACGTTCGTCAGCGGTGTAAACTTGCAAGAACTTCCGATTTTCTTCTTCTTTTTTTTTAATTCCTTTTGACTTCTACCAAGAGACTGAAAAACGAAAAGTTGAAAATATCGTTTTTGCAACTCCACACGAAAATAATAGCAATCGGGGTAGCCAATTGATCCATCCTCTACCTAAATTCTGACGTCGGTTTGTTAATTTAACAAAGGTTTATTGAATTTATGACACGAGATTTTAATAGCAGAACGAACCAGAGCAAATCACCACGGCTCGGAGCTGGAGCTAGGAGGACAGCAAATCCCACCGAAGCCTAACACTTAGTCGAACCCCTTCTGTCTAGGGATTACAGGGTACAGTGACGTATGGTATGCTGTAAGTTTATGCGCGTGGGAGTTGGGCGTGGACTCGATACAGGGTGTCTGGTGTGAATTGATTCCCACGTGATGCCTTGAACCCTGGCGCCACGTGTGCGACAGAAAGGGAATCCATATTATTTTCTTTCTGTTGAGCTCACTTTGTTTTCATCCAATAATTGTGAGTTTCAAAGGGCGAGAAGTTCAGGGGTTAACTGCTTCCTCCTAATAAGCTTTCCCAGACTTGTACTTACAACCAGGTGAAACAATATTGTTAGGAAACCTGGCTACCGAGTTGAATCATCAATCACAGCACCACGGGTATGCGAAGAGAGGTTATTTCAAATCAAATCAAATCGTGAAGTAACCAACTCTCGGTACTACACCGTCATCGCAAATTCTACAGCCGTACAGGAATACTGCTGAAATATTACGATTCTGTGTGAGAATTACGTGGATGGATTCGGAACACACTTTGTACGCGAACACACGCCGGTAAGAATTTGGATCCGAGCCAACGGAGGCGTAGCAAGGGACGCCGAGTTGGAAGCTTTACCGTCAACGCGTATAACTTTTTAAAAGTGCTTATAAATTAACTGGACGAAATGATGCGGAGAACAATTACGTGGACATTGGAACTAGAGATAGTCGCATATCCCCGTTACAGGCATAAATCAGTCAAACAAACGCTTCCCAACCGAACCAAATATCTCCATCACGAGGCAGCGGCAGCAGCTCTGTCTGTACAGTTTACCCTACGCTCAGGGAGTATCCTGTGTCTTCGAGGCGTGGTTGTACATCGCACACGACCCGACACTGTCAACTGACCACTGTCCATCCACGGTCCACAGTCCACATAGCCGTAGGCACCGGACCGAGTACGCCGAGAGTCGTGACAATGAATACATCAGACTTCCATTTACATCCACATCTACATCTACATTTACATTTACATTTACATTTAGATTTGCATCTCCATTTGGACCAATACCAGCTACGCCCGTCACGGCGTCTCTGCCTTACAATATTATTGCACCTGTACACTTTCAGCTGGTCAGTTTTACTAGTGGCTGGCTGACCGAAGCTTACATGGAGAATCAATTCCACATAGGAGAAATCAACTGCAGGGAATAACAATTGAGGAATATGAAGATTGAAGTTCTCGCGTTTGATTCCGTAGTCAAGAAGGTAAGAATATCGAGTCACTAATTGGCAAATGTAAAAGGAACGATCGCGATGAAGTTATGCAAAAGGAATGAACAATCAATTGGTTTCAAGGCAGCTGCAGAGGTTGAGAGATTTTTGTATCCTCATTCCTCGAGATGAGAGATGCAGGGGAGAATCTCACACTCGTCGTCGATGCAAGGGAATGGAATACGTCGAAGTGAACGTTTGAGGGAGGATGGAGATGAAGATAGGAATATTGAATGCGGCGAAGTGCTCGTTCATCCTCGAATCCAATCACAGGGATATCCCGACCTCGGCGACGACGCCGGTGTATGGATAAGTTAATTGTGGGGGTAAGAGCTCGTTCGAGAACGGGAACGCGGCGGAAAGGCGATGATCGAAAATGCGATACGACGCCGCAGAGCGAAAACTGGCACATATTTGCAACTCCTCGTGTTTCGTTTACTCTTTGAGAAGCGATGACTCTTTCCGTCTCCCTCGATCTCTTTCCATCTCTTTTTCCAGACTCAGAGGAACTTTGAAGGCGTACTACAGATGAAACTCGAGAGCGCGAAAGATGAAACAACGCGGAGATTAAATATTCAGAAGTATGTACACAAATGAGGGTGAATGCGATAACCGCTTTTCAACTAACCAAGAGGATCCTTCTACTAACTAAAGCCAGTTTATTTCTGAACGAAAATATCTTATCGCTGCGGTAATTTACGGTTAAAAAACCCTTTTTGAAACCGATTTTTTTATGATCATTCAGATAAAATGCAGTTCGAAACACTTTGCTACACCAATGATATGTTTCTAAATCTACCTGTCTCCTAACGTACAACTGTACAATATCGTAAACTTCTGATAAAAGCCTCAATAGATTGCAAATTAGCCCAAAATTTTGCACGGGTATTTTCTTCTTCCATAACGACAGTATTTGTCATCAACAAGTATCTGCCACTAAGGAATTATAAGTAATACTTTTTTTAAGACCTAGCTTCTCTAAATTATTTGAAATCTGTAATCAAATGATAATTGCATCGATCATACAAAAAAAATATGCGTCTTACAAAACTTTGAAAGACTTCAAATATGATTTGTTTTATTATAAGAATTAAAGCAACGTGTTTGATAACTTTTTGATAAAAAATTTTCTCTTTCCAGTAATACAGTTTCTCATCCTTTCTTTTCACAGAGAGGAAAGAAGTATAGGCAATGGAATACTGAATCGCGGGTGAAAACGGTGTTCGAGCACGAGGACGTTTCGATATTATCTGACAATTCAATATCAGGGCCGATTTATGTAAGTGTCAATAAAAAATTACAAGTTGGGAAAAGTTTCGCGCTTATACATGGGGGTTCTAAATCAATGTAGGTAGGCCGAGATTGGCGGCGAGGCCACAGGTCAAAGGTTGGAGGTTAGAGGTTGGAGAGTCGAGTGAACAAGGGGAGAAAGAAGCAAGCCGAAAGAGAGACAGAGAGAGAATTGCGAAGCAGACGATGGGGGCCGATTGGCCCAGCAAAGTCAATCTACTTCGAGCTACTAAGGAAAGCCAGAAGTATCAAGTAGGCACAAGATTGAGGGAGACGAGAGGCTGGAATCCCGAGTGCCGAGTATATACTAGGTACATAATATAAGCCCGTCAGGAACTGATCTGGCAATTGGGATCAAAACATCATCCCCCTCGCGTCCCTGTAGAAGCGGAAAGAAGAAAGAAAACGAAAATAAAAAGGAGGAGAGAGTGGAGGGGACGGGGTACATCGGCATCCGAGAATTTTTTTTCCCTTCATCCAAGTGCCCATCCGCGATATTCTATTCTAGCTTATATGTGCCGTGGAAAGGGTTAGTGAAAGAGATATGAAAATACACGGTATTGGTTGACGTTTTGGAGTGAACGTAAACGATCGTCATAACGGAGGATATTATACTGAAAAAATAACGAACTTTTATGGAAGTGGAGTCGAGGCATGGGAGTAGAATTTTTAGGTATTTTTCTTCAATCAAATTTTGAATGGAAGTTATTCGGTACAAGTTAATTACAGTCGTGCCTGCACCAGTTATTTACTTTCTATCAATGCCGATTTCATTTCTAAATGCGTAAATTACCACGAGGCTGACTATACGCGTGTTTGTGGAGCATCCCCTAGGGGAAATTCAACGATTGCTAATCAAAGGTAACGCAATATTGTCAGCGAGATTGATCCGCGCTGCATGTATGGAAATAAATGCAAAATTCAAGCACAAACCAGATACAGCAAACGGTGATATTCGGCTTTTTGAGGTACAAAAATTTTTCGTCTCCAGGGACTTGCAGACCTTTGATTTTACACTTTGAAAATATACGATATTCATATTGAAAGACATTGTTTCGGGTGAGTATTTTGGGTGGTTTCATTTTTGTCCCCCTAATATTTCCTAGAAATTGATTTTCAATTTAAATTCAATTTGATAAAATATCTGCAGGTGCATCAAATGTGATAAAAATTGCTAACCTCTGCTCTAAATTACGTCTGGCAATTTTTCTTCCACTTCGACATCTCTGTTCAGCTTCCACTTTCAGCAAACCCTTTCATCGGTCACCCTGGCTTCTCTGCTCTCCTTCAGCGCAAGAGTAGCCGGGCAAATATCTCGCTTCCTGGTTGAAGTTCAATTTTTCACCCTTTTACAAGCAGCTCGATGGTAAAAAAAGGTCTCCCTCCCTCCGGAAAAAAAAACAGTATAGAAACTTGGCACAGCGACCTTTTGTGCCAGGGCGCGGTAAAGGGACATTGTTGATTCTGGAGGATGACGGGCACATGACTTATACATACGTCGTATGTATACACGTTACATAGTCCAAGGCGGTAATCAGCCCAACGATAACGGATCAATTAATCACCAACCCGAAATTTCCCAAGATTGAAAATTCTTTCATTCCGACAACAATCGAGCCACTGAAAACCACCCTACACCTTTGAAAAGTCAAGACAAGTTTCGACAAAGTCAATCTGTACAGAACCACCGTGTTCCTAAAGAACAAAAATTTGGTAAAGCGAGTCCGAAAATATAGAGAGCAACCGGCTTTAAGATTATTAACGATGTCGAAGGTGAAAAGAACTTTTTTTACTCTCCAGTTTTTCACCATTCGAGCATTCAATTTCTTAATCTCGAGAGTGATCCGATTTTCTGGATCGTCAAAAAAAACTCGTCACATCTTTTGAGCGCGGAAAAATACTTGAATGAAAAAATGGAAGAAAAGAAATTGTTCGAACGAATGGATGAAAGTATTTGAAGAAAATAGAAGTCTGACGTACACGTGTAGACATTAATTGAGACACGGCTGGTTTTTCGTCCGAGTCATTTACGTTGGTAACGCAAATTCCGTTCGTAGCGGCCGGCTGACAGTGGCACTGCAGACTGAATCTGCGTTAGCAACGTAAAAAAACACGGACTAGCAGTCTTCGAATCGATGTCCACATGTGTGAAAAAATTGAAAATTTCCTACAATATTCTTCAGCCAAAAAATACTCTCGATCACTTTGCGTGTCTTTGAAGCGCTCTCTCTCTATTACCGCAATTAGAAAAAAATTCAATGTGTGATGAATCGTAGTGAAATAAATTTCTCGCCATGTAAACAACGACCATTCCAAGCAGTCATGAAACGCAGAGAGAGAGAGGAGAGAAAGAGAGCCGATGTCAAGAAAGCTCGGGAATTGCGCGAGCTTGGAAAAAATAAAAGACAGAAAAGAAGGAAGGGGAGGGATTAACATTTCCATTGATTTACGCAAACTGCCGTGTTGACAACGGCGAGCCTATTCTATATCGAGCCGCGTGGAGTGTCGGGGGATCGGGGGGATCGAGTTCTCCTCTCCTCGCGGGTTCCCGACTCCTCGGCCGTTCGCTTTTAAGCTTACGAGTCAAGTTTGGGGAAAACAGGAAGCCGGCGTCGGCGTTGGCGTCGTTCTCGACGTCTGCGAGTTTCCTGCATCGGAGGGAGAGGGGAGGGGAGGGGGGGGGGGGGGATGTATCGCTGAACTGACGGTTTTTCCTGACAGTGGTTGTTGATGCCCGCTTGCTAGTTTTCTAGTACCGGCTACGACAAACGTCCTAGTCCTACGAACTGGAAACTAGAAGAAGCGCAAACCCGAACCAAAACTTTCTCTGGTATTAAAAAGATCCCCGACTTTTTTTTCTGCCATCACGCCCAACAGTCCGGTATACTTTTCCACTTCCGCCGCAGAGTTTTCAAGAGCTTCTTCTTTGCCACAAACCCGCGACCCTTCTCAAGCTCATTCTTAATTGTCCGAAACCGTGCCAAATAAACTCCCGAATTCGAGACGGTCTTTCTAATTTCCTGGAGTTGAACGCAGCACCGAGATTCAAAAAATTTTGCCCTCCCCTATTTTTTGCCCTAACCTATTTGTTATTGACAATTTGTTTAATGAATTTCGCGTAAGGAAGAGCGAAAAAAATATTTCAAAGGGAGTTAAGATTTGAATATAAAAACTTTGAACCGATACAGATTTACGCTCAAAGAAAAGCCTGCAATTAATTCTCGCTAAGTGTATGAAGCGTCGGTTCGGACGGTAAAATAGCCAAGAAAGAAAATCGAGAGGTATATAAGAATTAGCATAGCGAACTTAACAAAGTTCGTTCAACATTCCCGCTGCTCCGCGCTTATAGCAATAACTTTAAATGCATTTTCCGGATATATTTACGGTGAGCGCCTATTTTAACGGGGAATGCTTAAAAGCATTTGAATGGCTCGGAAGGTAAGTGGTGAAATTAATAATTTATCCGCATGAGTTAGTTTGGAACTGACAGCGTCAAAGTGATTTGCGTAACCGAACTGGTGGTATAAGTTAGCAAGAATTTGAATGGAAATATTACGTACCTAATTCCACGACGAAATATAATTACTTAGTTATTTGGCGAAATTTGCTGATGCTGATGCACAGAGTGTTAATAATTTGCCAAATCATCCTGATATTCGGTTTATTTGACCAAAAACCATCAGCGTTAAACAGTCGACAGATATAGCGAAGCCCAATTACTAATTACGCGGAGTCGTGTTTGGTTATTAGAATAGCGTATAAATATTGTCCAGGTCAGAGTGCAGCGGGGAAATGTTGCCCGTTCATTTATATGCAAATTACAAAACAGCGATTTTTTTTCCATTCCCATACCAGGATGAATTACTTTCTTTTATATATTTTTTCCCCTCATAAATTCGTTTATTTATTGCGCACAATTTTTCATATTTAAATGTACGATTATCCATTCAAATCGTTCGACGGATGATTATAATTATTCGAGAAAAAGGATTGAATTTTACGAGAAAAAATGTAGAATAATTCGCCCCTTCAACGTCAATTTAGGTAAGTCTGTAATTATCAAGTAAGGTGCGATACTGGGTCAAGTTCATTACATGCAGCGACAATGAGATGAGTCTTTGATTTGTAAATTTTTTATATCCTTTCTATTCCCCTCCTTCCCGTTTTCTTCTTTTCATTGAACTTTTGTTACTTCCGGAGAACGGCAAGATTGGGGAAAGAAAAATAGAAGGAAAAAAAGTAAGGACAGTGTAACGCTATTTGCTCTCACGCGAAAGAGTCTTTCGAAGGGATTGGAAGGAAGGAAGGAAGGAAGGAAGGAGTAAAGTTTTCTCAAGTTTTCTGTTGCTGAACCGACGGTGGCCCGTTCCTTCGAAACTCGGGTAAGCCACGCTGCTTGAAGGATAGAAAAAAAACCCGAGGAAGGTAAGATATCTCGGTATATCGGCCACGCGAATAAAGTCGCCACTCCACAATCGCCTGCAAACTACGTCGATGAACAGACCACGTCTTCGTCTGGATTCGAGCTGTCCATAAATCGCCGAAATCGCGCAACGCGGCGAGATTTGAATAATGATTGAAAAAAATTTATGCCACCGCTACCGCAATATTCATACGTCATTTTTATTTCGAGACGTAGAGGTCATATAACTTTTCAGATCCTACAATAACCTGCATCCATGTATATATTTATGTACGTAACGGGCGCAGATATTTGTTTGTTTTTGCACGAAACTCGCTGTCGAGGAAGACTACGGCATGCACGGTCAAAATTACGTCCGTGCAAAATTATTCGATCGAAAAGCTGCGGCTCAAAAGTTTGAAAATATACCTCGAATTCCGGACTCTCGACGAGGAGTAAAACCGCACGTATAACGTTGTATATGTTGTACCTATGTATAAATCATGACTGGACAGAGCACAGGTTTGGAGAAAATTTGCAAAAAGTTTGGCAACAAACGGGGTCGCAAAGCGCCTGGCCAATTCCCGAAAAATGTCAACGCTGTATAGTTTCGTGTTTTTCTTGCTGTTACTTTTCCTCGAAAGCTCAGACCGTATATCCTGTACTCAGTTTTGTCTCTTTTATTTTTATCTCGCTATTTCTCCCCGCTCGTAAACTTTACAAAGTTTTACCGATTCCCAAATACCGTGTACCACCCCATCGGACCTCTATGCCGGGAATACAAATCTTTCACCGAATACCGGACAAAAGGTCTCGGAATATAATGCACGGTGTACCCAATTTAACCGTACCTGTATCACGTACAAATTTGAATGGTAAAATGTGTACGAAACGTTGAAAATTGAAGGGTTACTTGTCCGAGAGGAAAATTTTATTTATTGCAGAGAATTATGCACCTTTGAGCATGAAATATTTTTAACAAAGCTGTAATTTTCAATGCTGTACTCGGCGGCAAGGGAGCGTGAAACTGCCGTTGAAACGGTTAATGTTTCATCATTAGTAAAGTGTATTATAACAGTCAAGTAATTACAGCACCCGGGAGTTGGGATAATGTCGGGGTGTCCGGGTCTTCCGAGGGCCGCAAATCACAGCGGAACGAGAAACCCTGTCCCGCAGTCAAGGAATAGTCGGACTCCTGCAGCATAAAGATCCCGCGCCTGTTCATCCGCAGAGTCGTAGCAGGAGCGCGATGACCAAGGATTGCCGTCCTCAAGTTACCCGACTAAATTATTAAACTTCCGCTTGAACGTTCCTCCGCTTTTCGACCCCGGCAAATTAAAGCGTCTCAAAATTCCTTTCCGCATCGTTACGCGCCGCACCTTCACGTAACATCCTTTCAGATTGGCGCAAAATAAGGAATACAATCTGGGTAAGAAAAAACCTGGAAGAGGACGTCCATTTAGAATGAAAGTCGAAAAGTCTACTAAACAATATTTTCTCAACCCATTTTGCGAATTTGTCCCAACAACGCGACGTTTTTGTTCCTCCGCACCTGCGGCGGTATCCGACCGTCATCCGAGTTGGGGAATAAAAAGTGTGACGGTGTTTTTGATGGGGGTGGGAGGTAGCACCGAAGCCGTGGATTACATAATAACCGGAGCACGTGCTGTAGGGATGGGGTGTACAGTAGAGAGGTAATAGTGTCGGTGGAACGGTGCTTAGATTATAAATTATAATAATTATCCCCAAAGCCATCCGAGCCACGTGGGTCACCACGCGCGCCATGCTGTCGCCTTAAACTTTCCGCCGAAGGTCGCAAAATTTGGCATTCGCAAAAGCGCACAACTTTTTGCACCCCGGCTACACGCCAACCGGTGTCTCTACCCTCATATAATACCTAAACCCTCCTCACCGCCACTCAAACTCTCCTAATCCTCGATTCTAACCTCTATCGATGATTCTCTTTGAGAACAAGAAGCTCTTTTTCGAACAAAAGGGACACGGAAAAGGGAAAAAGCGTATTGAATTCGACGATCAAAAAAACCAGATACTTCGTGTCTTGGTTGAGAAATCAGTATTTAAATGTACCTAACCATTCAATTAGAACATACCGATTCAATAAGTGTTGAATATTTTTTTTTTTTTATATATATATAAACAAATACACGTCAAATCAAGTGGTTGAATTCGATTCTAACAAGTACTGATTCAAATTACGCGAATCGTGCAATGAAAAATTAATATTTTCGATACAGCAGATCAAGACTGTGACGTATAAACGTTTCTCCAATATACATTCGCTTCGTCTTCTGAAAATATCCTCGATCCTCCACCACAACGCACGCGTTTCGTGCGGACATAACGCCTAACGTATATGAAGAGAAACCGACTCGCGGAACTGGAGGCAAGGAGATGGCCATCGCATAGGATTTCCATAGATATACGTGGATGTAGGCAGATGGGCGAAGCCACATAGTGGAACTCGAGCTGGTATAATGTATGCATAAAGTGAAACTAGTCTGGCCAAGCCGTGTTCAGCGCTACGTAAGCGTGCATGTTGTACGTTCAGTGTGTTCTCAACGCGAAGTCAGAACTCCGGTTACTAGTGTGTATACCAAGTATAAGGAGAATTGCGTCAAAGTTCTTGCTCCAGCTAATATACCTGTATATTTCAGTTACGAAAGACAACGCGGTACGTTTCCGAGGATTTCCTCTAGATCGCAGCAGACGTTCTATTCGGAATATTGAAAATTATTATACAAGGTTTGCAAACATCTCTACATTTATTGAATTATAATACACGTGAGAAAAAGTTCGTTTCAATTATAAATTATGATAAATAAACGAATACTTTTTTTCCAACCTCACAAGAAACGAACTCAAAGAGGTTTCGATGATCCTATGAAGTTCCTCAAAAATTGCCGGTAAGCCGTTTTTGGATTTCCACAACGGCGAATTCTCCCAGCTTTTTAGCATACCGCTTTTTTCTCCAGTCAATTTTTTTCAGCCAATATTTGTCGACGTAAGAATACGGATATTCTAGACACGAAGAAAACAAGCAAATTCGGTAGTTTGGGATCGGAAGCGAATGACAGGGAGCTCCTCGACGTGTCTTTCGGCCTCGAGGGTAAACAGAAGGGATGCGAGAAAAACATTGGCAGGATGGGTAAAGGGCGGGAACGGCTATGCAGTAGCTGGTATAGGCACTAAAGCTCCGTCGATGTGTATGCACGTGGGTATGTGAAAAAAACGGCGCACCCGCCGTGCCATTGGCGCCTACTAAAATATGAAAATATTTCCTCAAATTTATCCTCACCTAAGGAATCGGCTCCATCTCTTTCCCCGAGGTCCCTGCAGGGTCGGCTCTCAAAAGCTCAAGCGAAAAACGCTGTCCTCCCGGCGATCGGACCGAAACTTTAACGTTGATTTATACCTCCTGCAGGATAGTAGAAAGCAACGGAGGAACAGAATCTCGTGTTCAACACTCAAGGTATCAACTTTATCCTCCCCGAAAGTTTAAAAACTTTCACTTTTTTTTTTTTTTGAATCATACGACGAATTAAGGTGGAACGTATCTTCAACCCGTGGAGGATTTATACCGAAAGAAAGGTTCGCGGAGCGCGGCTCCCTTCATCCAAACTTCACGCACTTCTCTTTTCCTCGTCCTCTCTTTCATCATTTTTTCTCTCTTCCTGCTTATCGACGTAAACGAGTCCAATCAATTCTCAAGGATCTTTTTTCGAAACGACCCAATTTTTACGATAAATTTACTAAATCTTCCTTGTCTCTTTCTTTATCTTTACCTTCTTCGTTCTTTTTCTCATTTATGGGAGGTGGGCGTGATGAAACTTTTTCCTATCCACTTTTTAAAAGCGCATTTCCAAACTTCATATCATCCAAGAATAATGGGCTAAGTATAAAAGAACTTACGACAGGGAGCTGCTGCTGCTGCTGCTGCTCTTGAGTAGAAAACGAGAGAGGATCGCGATTGTAAAAGAATCGCGAATGCACGAAAAATAAAGAAAATAAAATGGGTCGAGCATAACTTGGCGCCAAGAGCGTGAAACTGGATAACAACGGTTGAACAACGACAGAATCCAACCCTTAATATTTATATACCTTACACATGAGCGAGAAGATGAATGGAGGGCTCTTAATCACCGTTAAGATACCTCCCGAAAACTTTCCCGCACGTGTAGATCACAAAAGGATACGAATACAGAAGGCGAGATATTCGAGGGAAAAGAACCTCAAGGGTGTTTGGAATCCCGAAATTGGCAGACGATCCAGTTCAGCGCTTGGCTTCGCGATCAAGGAAAACCCTGCTAACCTAATTCTAGCGTCGTAAAAAATCTCCGCGGCGTATCGTATTTTCCGAAGAACTTGACTCCACGTCGGACAAATTAAGACTCGCAAAATATTGACCCGTTCCCTCTCACCTCGTCTACATCTTCCTGTCTCTGGAGATTCTCCCTATCGCTTCATCAATAAAAAATGAAAATAATCCGGCACCGTTTCGTTGTACAAAATATCCTGAAACGACTGTAACGGCACACAATCCACGATTGAAAGAATCGATTAAACAAATGAACCGGAAAAGAATTCTCAAACTTTTAACAACCCTTGTGTAAGTATAATTGGACGTAAGAACAATATTTTTACTCCAAGTTTTTCTCAGCCACTTTTTTCCACGAACCGAATTAAACCCAACAAAGAAGGCAACTAACGAACAAAAGTTGTTGAAAATCGTTGCATCCCTCTTTGAAAACAAAATAAAACCCAAAGTTCGAGTATAATGTTTTATGGTTTTCATATGAGAAGTCGTTTAAACCTGTACAAGTTTCGAAGCTCCCAAGTGTATCCGTAACATCCTGTGCCCGTGTATCCTTTGGGCACAGGATCAGTCGACTGACGTAATCGGGTGAAAGTTTCGCAGCAAAGACACCGCTGACGATTAAAAGGTCATTTGCAGCTGCAAGCATAGCTGGCGTAGTGTAAACTCGAAACTGCAAACTGTAAGCCACAGATCGGGAGGAAAGACACAATATCTGGATGTATATACGGTAAGGCTAGGAGGCAAGGAGATTTGGAAAACATCACACTCAGCTATATCCTCGTAAGAGGAACGGAAACTGAGGGTAGGCATCGAGTCTACGGATACACGAAGACCCTACGGGGTATAAGGGAATGTCTGCTAATCCTTTACAGGGAATTCAAGTGATAAATTCTGTAAATCCAGGTTCGGGCACGCCCACGTTTGCACTATTACTAGGCGGAAGGAAGGAGGAACCCTCTCGGCGTCTTCGTATCCGGCTAACACCCGAGTCGGCGAGTCTTTGGAGTTGAGGAAGCGAAGGAAAACGGGTGAAGAAGGAGAAGTGGAAGAAGAAAGAAGGAGTCGAGAAAAAGTGGAAAACTCCGATTACAAAGAGTCCCTCCTCCCTCCACACACCCGGCAACACCGCCCTATCATCTCCTTCGCGAGACTTCGTGTCTTGGATTAAAACTTTGACACTTTGTTACCCCCGGCTTCTTTTTCCCCTTCGTCGTCATCCCGATCTCTTCACCCTCCCTCCTCTTTGGACGTCTTCCGCTCAGCGCGACGCGGCGTGCAGCGGAGCGAGCCAAGTGTAATCCCGGCCTTCCGGTACGTTGGACAAATTTCAGTTTCAGAACGAATTTTACCTCCTGACGTACGTAACGTAACCTCCCGTCTAGAATTACCCCGCGCCGCCGTTGCTCTACGGGCCAAACTACATGGCTCACTTATCGCTCACCCCGTACAATCATATCGGCACCGCGTCGTGCCGAAGCTTTGCCAGCAATTACTATTGAGAAGGAGATAGAAGGAATCCCGCTAGAGATTTTGGATATGCGAATAGGCTTATCGTTGAAAGTTGGCGGGGATCAGATCTTCGAGAAGGAAGATAAAGGGGGAAAAAAACATAGGGGATAAGAGTCAAGAATCCCCTCTCGAAGAGAGTTTCCAAGCCGTCGGCGTCTCGCGAGCAAAACTCCTTTGAAACTATGCGTCGTATAATTTTACAGGCTTTTAGCAAGGTGAAGGAATCAACGGTGAATTACCGTGTTGTAACGTTAACGAAACATATCTCCAGTTTTTTTTTTTTTTTTTTTTTTTTTTTTTTTTTAATCTCATTTATGAAAGATTATAGCGAAAACGAGAAACAAAAATACGCAAAATGCGGTAAACGCCCGATTATTCGGTTGAAAATCGATTCGAGACGCTGAATTACTGGAAGCAGTCGACTAGACTGTAGGAAAGATTATCGCCTCTATAAAGACGCAATTTCGCAATCAGTCGCTAATCCTCAAAGAAGAGTTAAATCCGTAGGGAGAACTAGATCTAGGTAAAACTGGCTTCGCAAACTGCAATCTATCCTGCAGAGGCGTTTCTTTAAAATCTATTAGCCCCAAACGACCCTTGATCAACTTCTGATTACGGTTCAGACTCACAGATATATACCTGGGTACAAATACTTGTTACAAGTATCAAGCGGTAGGTATTTAACGAGAAATACGAATGAAAATTATCTCACCGATTAAATAAATTACAAGAAGCGAGGTTTCGTGTATTTCTGAATCTTAAAGCTGACACCTGAATCACAACGATAAGCCCGTGAGAATAACGATGCTTGCATGTCGACTCCGTATTCCGTTTGGGTAATTGGTTGAAACGTGGCGACGCAAAGTACGAATATAAGCGATATATGGCACATGAAGAGAAAATAATTAATAAGAACTAACGGACTGAGTCGGTCTGTAGATTTGAATACCTCGCGAACGCGCTAGACGACGGTTATACCTGCAGTCCCCGTTCCGTCGACGATAAAGTATGCAGTCCGTAGGTAATAGCATAAGACATTCCTATTCGAGTAAACTTCCTTCTAAAAACTAGCTAACCGGGTCTCGGAGCGAGTAGGCACTTTGATCTTACTCCGTAAACCCGGGGGTGTTTTCGGGAATGCACGCTTATTACGAAAGCCACGCGATCCTGCCGAGTTTCGCTTGTACGAAGCACATTCTACGGTACCTACATAATCTGAGCCCGCAATTAGAATCATGCCGAAGCTCAGCCCTCATTTGCCTGGATATATTTTCGATTTGATTTCTCGTAAATATGTTCACCGAATATATGACAAATCGCTGAAGAGTTCGTTTGCCAAAATGAATATTTCATAGTCATTTCGTTTTGATTTTCTTGAAGGTATTGGACTCGATGGAGAAAATTATTCAATCCAAGGGTATTAAGTGGAGCAAATCTATACCGTCGACGAAGCTCAAGAATGGATAATTATGATTCGAGCGTAGTCGTTAATTTTCCACAGAATAGATCGTTGAAAATATAGGTACAGAAGAAACGGCGGTAGAATAGAGAGTTGAATAAAATGAAGACAAAGCAGGAACGTAGACAAAGGGAGAGACTGGTTAGCGTCTGTACCTGCCTACGTCATCGTGTACAACGGTTCTACAGAGAATTGGAAGCAACTATCCAATTTCCGAGGGAGCTGCACGGAGAGAGGGGAGGAGGAAAAGAGAGCGAGAGAGGAGAGAGGAAGGGGTCGAGTAGGAAACTCGGAGGGGATGATGGCGAGGGACCGAACCAAGTCAGCTTAGCGGCCCACTGACCCGGAAACTCTATCCCTACTCCGGAAGCTTTGAAAGATTTCGCAAACGCGACGTCATTTCTTGCCCTGTCTTCCTGAGCGCCCGTGGCAGCTGCCGAGTGATCCAAATTGTTAAATCAATCGAAGAAAAGTAGCTATATACGCGATGCCTTTTCGACCGGGAACAATCGGCGGAAAAATCTAGTCCCGAACATTGAATTGCCAAGTGTTTCCGTTCGTTCCTTTCACCGTTTTTCCGTTTTTCTTCTACATCCTTAATTTTATATCAAGTAATTTTTCACCAACGGTAACTGAAATCGCGGTCACACGAAGATTTTCTGACAGCCTGTGCAACCGCCTGCGTCATTCCCGGAGAGGAACATTGTGAGGTAATTTCCGGTTGGACCTTGGGCTAAAACTGATGGAATTCTGGGTAATATTCTCGCGGGGATTGTAACGATACTCCAGCGGTTGTAAAACTGTAAACTTCAGAGCACTACGAGGCAATGGTGTAAATAATTGGACGGGTTAATTTCAGAGTTTCGGTTGACTGAATTGGTCCCGGCGATACCATCGGGTAGAAAATGGGGATGAAGCGGGGGGGAGACTGCGAGGTCTGACAAAACAAATTTAGTTTCGAAAGTGTGAGAAGACCATTTTTTGTCAACTTTTTCAAACACTTTCTCGCAGGTTTCATTATTTTCGAGGTTCAAATTTTACGCCTCCTTTTCTGTGCGATTCAAACAACGGCCTGCTATTCGCTGCAAATGCGTGACGTCACGTGGGTAACGCCTCTAGCGGGTATTTCTAGTACTAAGCGTTAAAATGAAAGAATATTAAGGTCAAGTTAGGTTGCAAATTTTATTTCCCGTAACTTGGATAAATTTCCCGAGTTTGAGGTAGGAGAAAGAAAAAAAATTGAAACGTTTATTCCCTGAATAACAAATTCTTCAATTTATCAGGTTAGGATGTTAAAAGCTTGAGAGAAATTTCATCGTTCGAACAACTCGACGGCGAAGGGATACTTGATGTGGGTTTCGTAAGACGCACACTTTTGAACAATAAAGTTAAGGAGTAGGGGTTGAACGAACCGTACCGCTGATTACCTTGGTTCTTTAGTAAACACAACGCGAGACTAACTGGCGACTGTATAGAAACGTCTATTCGTCGAGGCACGTTTGCATACGCAAGCTCTTATCATCGCGAAAGATCTGAAATCTGATTAGAAGTTTGTTGGGGCTGATTCTGCAGCGAGAGCTGGCTTTCTTGCCCCGGACTATACACGTAATTATCGCTAATTTTGCTCGGCCGCGCAGTTACTGGAGTTAGTCGAGAGTCTTCTCGTTCCCCTGTACTTTGTTTATTTCCCTGGTTACACGGAGGTTATCAAGATGGTGATTCGTTAGCGTGCAACGCAGGAACACCTCTCCGCGCCGCGCCGGGCCGATATAATCCGGATTATGTTTAAAAAGACTCGATACTTCTCCTTCGGTCTTGAATTCATCCCTGAATTATCTGATCGCGAATTTTCCAAGCACGGAAAATAGGAGGAGGAGCGGGAATTGGAAACAGGGATGAGCACCGCCTCCAAACTCGGGAATATCTCCTGTCCGACGTTCCGGAAGGACTCGTGCGGTGCAGCCGCAGCCGCAGCAACGGCACGTCGTCTCGGGGTTGAGATATATGTATGCCGGGAAGAGCGTCGTTCTCCCACCGAAATCCGATCCCGATATGCTTCTCGAGCTCGGATATGGGAGGAAATACCTCAGGCTCGCCAGACTGGAGGAAGAACCTTGTTCAGCTTGATAGCATTCGGGATCACCGCGCGCTAATACCTTGTCACGGCTCTACCCATCAGACCGGAATACACACACACACACACACACACGCGCGCAGATATTTCTTAATTATCTTCAGAGTTTCGCGACGCTCTTCTTTCTTCCTAATACAGTGTTCTCGATTTATCATTCGCATGGGTTCTTCGCAGCGTCGATCAACTATTAACTATCGGTTAAAGTACCGCGCTGATCAGCTGACGTCGGATCTGTGTGACTTTTTTTTACAAACAGAATGATATTTTTTAATTTGCATCGGTCTACCACCGTTGGAAAAAAAATTTAGTAAAAACGGCGATAACGGAGAAGAAAATCTGAAAAAGAACTATATTCATGACCACTAATTCATACTGACAATACAGAAGGAGTTGAATAACAAGGCTATCGAGTCGGGTATTCACGCGCAGTATGAGGAGAAAAAATATATTCGCCGGTATCTTTCGCGAAGTAACGTCGGAGGCAAGAGAGTCACGATAATGCAATTATGATCCGTCGAGCTCTTGGTGGCGTCGTTGGAACTTTTGGGATTAGGGATGCAAAATGTAGGACAATACATGAATACCTAATTCGTGCAGGCGCGAGTGCCACCGCTGTGGGAGTGGTGGTCGGCTCTGGTCGCTCCGGGGTTCGCAGCATCGCCGCTTATAGCACTGCCCGATGTGCAAGTGAACGTGGATACAATACACAGACCGCCGTGCGCCACCCTGCGGGGCAAGAGTTACTTCCAAACGATTTCGCTCTCATCCGATTTAACACGAGAGCTATTATAACTCCATATAGATCTAACGATGCTCCCGAGTCCCGGTCCAGTCTCGGGATGTCGGGACTCCTGCGCAGCTATTAGTGTTAAGCCCTGGTTCTGTTCGTCGCGTCGCGTCGCCCGAGTCGACACAGGCTGAATATCGAATCGAGATATTAATCCCCGTGTCTACGGGGATGAAAATTGTTTCTGGATTAGCATCCATCCGGTGTGTACCTACATGCATGTATATTTACGTTTGCGACGTCTTCAAGCCCTTTTGATAAAATGAAAACCGCGTGTGTTTCAGGGTGTTTCGTTTCGAGGCTATATTTTTGCTTTTCTTTTTTACTCGGACTTGGAAAATTTTTTTTACAAATAAGAAAAAAGGGTGTATCCTAAATCCAATTGTAAAAGATCGCTGATCTCGGAATTTCGGAGGCTTCTTATTTAAGTAACGTGAGGAAGATATAATTGGAAAAAGAAAAATTCTAATTGTTATCACTCGGCCTCGGCAGCATCTTACATAGGATTAAATTCTTTGGGCAAAAGGGTGATTTGAATTTCTGCTGTAAAGTCGATGGTTTCGCCACTAAAGACGTTTAAAGATGAATTTTTACATAAAATCGACTTTCGAGCCGGGAAGCTTATAACTTTTGAACCGTTTGAGCTACGGATTTACCTGAATAATGTAGAGAATTTCATTCCCTACAAAATAATGCTTCCAAGATCAATTCCATATCATTAAGCAGACCAGTGTAGCTACTTTCAAAAAAAAAATTATCATATTCGAAAACCGAGTCATTTCTGAACCCTTTGCGAGGCAGCGGCACTCTCCGAGTACACAACTTCGTTTTATGCTGTTTTTTCTTACTTTTTCTGCAAATAAAGTGACCAGAGTTGCACTTTTGAGCTTTTGAAACTTCAGGATAGTTTATTAAACATAAGTTGATCATTTGTTTTTTTTATTTTTTATTTTACAAAAATATTAATTTTACAATTCTTAAAAATAATTAAAGTGTGAAAAATTCTGACGACGGATTCATGATCAGCTACTCATGTTAAACCCTAAATTAGAAAACGTCATTTATTGGCCAAATTATTTGCATATTAGTGATTTTACTTTTATTCGAATAGTTATTCATAACGACTTGCATGATTTTTTTTTGTTTATTTTTTTTTATGAAATTCGTTTTTGATCAAATAAGCTTTGATTGACTAATAAATCGATTTTAGACTGCGTTAAATTTTTTGAAAGTAGCTGTACTGGTCTATTTGAATATATAACTGATTCGTAAAAATTTGAAACAATGACGTCTCCACGTTATTTAAATTGAAAAACTTCGAACTCGGACAGTATCGTTTCAAAATTGGACTCAAGAGATATCCTTTCGCGACGATTGTTTTTCTTTCGGTGTACAAGTTTTTCAGGTGAGAGTGAAAAAAATGTTGCCTCCAAACAGTATCCCCACTGCGATGTGAGTATTTTGTCCTCTTCTTTTATTTTGTATTATGCGATTATAAATTGGATAAACTTTTTTCCGATACAGAATATTCTCCTTACACGACAGTACTGCGAGAGAGATTGCCAACGTGGAACAAACGAATGTACAACATAAGTATATGCGGATAAAGTAAACGCTATTTTGAATCGATACCGGGTAGCGGTTGTTGATACCGCAAATGCATACCGTTATGCATGTATGCCGCCGATAAATATGCATGAATTAACGTAAAAAAATTCTTATATATTTTTTTTTTTATTCTTTTCATTTTTTTTTTTTTTTCTTTACACCTTTATTGCAATCATTTCCATTTCATTTCGCATGCAGCACGACGCGGCGTATGCAAATTAAGTATTAAAATACAGAACAGTTTCTTTTCATATTACGTACGTTTTATTATTATAATATCCTTTCATTTAGATTTTTTTTTCGTCTTTTTTTTTGTGTGTATTACGATTATCACTATTTCTAATTTTTCTCTCGTCCCCTTTCTCATCCAACATTTATATTCTTCCATGCTTTTTGCAGATTAAATTCTCATCATTCCCCCACGTCCCACCCTTGTGTCTCGCCTTCTCACACCCTTATTCTTTCATCCATTCATCTGCATACATTAAATATACGCACATAATTACCAACTCGGGATATCAAATGTCAAACCTGAAGTAAGTCCGTAACAAATTCTTAGGCCCAGCACTGGCCGAATCCGACTTAAAGTAAAATACGAATAACCTGCGTAGCTTTGGTTTTTAATGAAAAACCGTACGTTGTAAAAGTATAATCGTATGTAGATCCGCTCTGCATACCTTCAGGTAATTAAGCATTTAATGTCAAGCTGAACAATTTTGACCCTCACCGTTTTTAACATAGTTAAAACTTTTGAATGACACTATCATCTTTAAAACCCCAATTTAATTTTGCTCCCCTAGAATATTTTTAATATTTAATATATATATATATATATATATATATATTAAGTGTCTCAGAAACGCTACTGTCACCTGCTGAAAAAGTTTGAACAAAATTAAAAATCGTGACGCTTGAAATTGGTCGATTTGAAAAGGAATTTTCCACAGACTGTAAATCAGCTGGGATTGGAATCTCGACTATAAATTCATCCCTCCAGGCCTGGGTGGTTCACAGTTCTAAATAATGCGCTATTCTATCGCAAATACGTAACACGAGGTGTTTATTCACTACGGTAGGGGCGGCGCGCTAACCACTTTCGAGCGACCACAAACGGCGTTGCCATAACTCAATTTTAATCACAGTGAAAAGCAAACTTTCCAGCTAGCGTGTGGCGTAGGAAACAGAGGCGACACACGCTGCGCCGCGGCTACTGTCCTAACAAAACAAAGCGAGATTAAGCCGAGGCTATGCCGATGGCCGTGGGGGTGGCAATCAGAGTCCGCTGCAAGGTAGATCAAAGGGATGCTCAGACAGACAGCGCGTCCATCTATGGGCCGCGGCACGTGTGGCTAACGTAATCAACCACCTGCCCATGCCGTTCCGGAATTCTCACGGCGAAACGCGTTCGCTTTACTCCGTCGCCGCTGTTATTGTTGCGTTGAAGTTGCCTTGAAGCGGCCGTTGAAAAAGCAGGTCGCATCAAATTTTTTAGCAAAAAATTCGAAAAAAAAAAATTCGAAAAAAGGAAGAACAGTTTGGGTAGCCAAAATAACCGCCATAGAAACGACGATGGACGTGGACGTGAAAAGGATTTCGCGAATGTTGAAACCGATGAAATTCAGTTCTTTTTATTAATTTGAATGAAAGGCAAACTCATCAACTTGGACCAAATTGAAATTGGTCACTGGAGTGCGTTCGAATTGCGGAACTTCAGAGGACCCTTAAAATATCGACAATTTTTCTTTCAAAATTCAAGTAAAAAATAGTCGATTTTTTGGATACAGTCTAGTGTATATATTTCCTTTTTTCGAAAGCTTCTAGCTCTCGGAGAAATAAGTATCAAGTATTCTTGCATTTTAGTGATTTCGATTACCTGCTCGTGTACACTGAAGTCTTGAAGATGAAAATTGGTGAAATAAGATCTATTTTTCTTCCGAACTCGTGGATTCCCACACGCGCACGCGTACGAAACAGCGGAATAAAAATGAATAGAAATTATTGCCGTCTGACGAAAAGTAATCTCGAGACTGTCCCTCGATTTCACCCGACAACGTTTCGCCACGCAGCATCGAGTGAGTGTATCGCGAAGGACGCGATTCGACCTGCAGCGTAAGATAATGATAAAGTTGACAATTTTTTCCTTCCGACAGTTCAGATTGGACCACCCGATCCGGTCGATGACGATTCTACCGGATTTTGCCCTCTTTCGCGACAGCTGAGTAGGTATTTGGATCAGTGATCTACGCAGGGGGTTCGCTCGGTCTCTGTCTCTTTGATTTGTCGCCCTCAGGCTATTTTCTGCCTAGCCAAAGTGGCCGCGTCGTCCCAAGGGCGACGGTGATGCCACGGAAGAGGACGGAAGTGACGTCGACCGTCCGATCGCACCACATTCCTGAAATTGGATCGGTAAATCAAGGGCGACCGTTTTCCGGGCTAACGGTCGATTCTCAGCGTCGTTAGTAGGTAGCATAATAAACAGAGTTGTCGGTAATATCGTCGGTATATCACAGGTTGACCGTATTGTTTCGTATTTCATTCCAGCGATTCAAGATGTCTGATATTCGGCCGAGGTACGGATTATTATTCTTCCAATTTGTTCCTATCATCGAATCTCTGACTGACTGGAACTTCTGGTATCCTCAAATTTGAATCAATCGTATTGTTGCAGAGGATGAAATCACCCCTTTTACCCCCTTTTTCTCACCTAGCAGTAATCATAGATAAAAGACGTATAAAAGCTTTAATGTGTCATAAAATGAATAGGTTGCTGCGCAAACCAACATTATTGTGAAAACAGCCCTGTTTTAGACTCCAAACTATAAACACGCATTTTGCCATTAAAGCATTTTTGCAAACGTTTCATTTCGCTGCCTGATAAATCGCTTAATAATCTTACGAACCTAATTATTTATCCTGTAACGCCGAGTCCGTTACAATATTCATGATCTCCACGGTGACCTGCACATTTGAATTTCGAATAACTATACCGAAAAAAAATCACGTTATCACAAAATCACAAAATACCTAGATTCTCCATGGATTCCACAGATAAAAACAAAACAAACCAGTTTTGCACACGGTTCACATTGTCGTAAATGGCAAAAAAAAATTATAGCGAATCTCGTGTTAATATGACGTGAAATATTGCAGAAGAAAAAATCTTTCGTAACATTGTATTTGTTTTATGCAATCAAACCGTTTAGAGGGTAGAAAATTTGGCATGAACGTTTATTTTAAACCACATTTTCATTTCACTTTCTCTCTCGATATCTCCCGCCTCCTTCTTCAGCTTTGTTCGAAAATTGTCAATTTCCGCGATTGGACGGAGTTCGCGAATGGCTTTCGATGGAATTCGGTTAGGAGGGGGAGTGGAAACGATATTCTGGTTTGTCAATTTCGGAAGTGGACGTCATACCCTTGGCGAGGTGAAGTGAGGCGAGGGATGAGGAGGGGGAGGGGGGGAGGGGGGTTGTAATACCTAACGACGGCTGTGTGAAACTGCGATCGTAGCAAAACTAGAATTGGACGAACGGCAATAACATACGCGGAGCGTTTTGAGCGACATCCGCATCCTTTGTTTCCCCAGGCTGGTAATAAAAGAAACACGGGAAAGAAGAGAGAAAAAATAGAACGAAAAAAAACAAAAAAGAAAAAAAAAACCTGCAAACACGGAGGTAATAGAAATAAAAATGAACAACGAAGCGTGGCGTAATATCGCAACGCACAGCAGGTACGCTCTACGCACATTCGCTCATATAACTGGGCAAAATTACGTGCACGGAAATAAATTCCTCGCACTGCCAGCGGCGGATTATTCGATTACTTGAATTTTATTGCACTTTACCAGGAGGATAAAGAACGAAAATTTTTATGTTGTGCACACACTCTGAAAACTGCCTCTCGCAATCGGTGCTATGGTGTAAAAATTTTCACCACAAAACATTAAATTGTCGATTCAATTCACGATTCGCGAGAGAGGAATACTTTTCTTCTCTTCCGCTCAATTCGTTTCTGCAAAATTGCAGTTATAAGGCTTATTCGACTTTATATCCACCGGCGGGTGAATAACGTCACGTAATAAGGCAGAATTGGAGCGCCTAGTATCATAAAGAAGATATCGGAATCGCCGAGCTAATCAAAGTGACCTGATAACTCACGAAATTAATTTACCGCCAATAATCTTTTCCATAAATCTAAGCTAGGGTATAATAGAAATGGTAAAATTGATTCGTTTCGACGATTATATACCGTCGCGTCGCTCGAACCGTTCCCTCAAAATTTATCCTCAATCGCGGATTGGACTCGGGAAAGTAAAGTACTATAATGACCCCCGATGAAAGAAATTCCTGGAACGTCTATTCAAGCGAGTACAGAAATAGCTCAAGCATCGGTGGAAAATGGGGAACGCTGATCACGGTGTAGATCGCCTAAATTCAGTAATGAATTCCTCGCAATTCCAGGCTTTGTATTGGGATGAAAAAATTCGTTTCTTAGGTCTAAATTCGAGTCGCCTTTACGACGCATCGGCGCCATTCCTTCTCAAGCACTGCAGCATATCCTCCGCCAAAGTAGACCACGGTGTTGATAAAAGCGAGAGGCAGAGACTTACCTTGGATTTCCACGTAGAGCAGCGTGATGTAGCGCGTTGAATCCATTGTTGTTTGTGAGTGTTATGTCAGCCGCATGATCCAGCAACAGAGCCAGCATGTCGTCCCGCTTCTTGGAGATGGCGTCGTGAAGTGGCGTGTCTCCTTCAGAGTCCTGAAACAGACCGAGGAACATATGATACTCGGTAGGTATATCCGACAATGATGCGAGCAATGAGAAAAGGTTGGAAAGGGAGCCGAGTCTTGAGACGACGAAAACGATCGCCGGCAAGAATAATTTTTCCAATTTCCACGTTCAAAAATCGGATCTGAAGAAGAGAATCCGGAGTTTCATTTCCTCTTTCCCGGCCAATAAAATGTGTAAATTATAGAACCGGTGAAAAGTTTGGCAGGGGTGGGGTGGAAAAAAAAACCAAAAAAAAAAAACCGAAGAAGGAGAAAAAGAAAGTTCCAGACTGCGCGGCAGGTGGTACGAGGAAAGAATTGCAAGGTAGGAAAAAAGTCCGAAGACCGAGGAACAGTGCCAGCTCGAAACTTACAACTCGCAACCGGGAACCGGCAATTCGCAATAAGAATAAAAAGAGTTTTGCAACAGAGGACGGGAAGAGGACGAGGGTCGCGGGCGTCTTAGCGAGAGCGAGCGAAACTTTAAATCTCGGGATCGAACCGGATATACTGCAGGCGGCGTAGGAGGAAAAGAAATTAAGTTGAAAATTCTCCCCTAAACTGCAACGGAGAGTACATCGTTCCTGCGTCTGCCGCGCATAACGAACTTGCATCAGCTTTTCCAAAGCCGATCGCCGTGCAGCCGCTGCGAGAGAGAAATACTTTTCGAGGTTTCGAGCAGCGATCCGCGATGAATATCCGAAAACAGGGCTCGTCCATTACGGGGATGAACAACCGGCGCGAAATGTGGTAAAGGGAGAAAAGTACGAAGAGGGAAAGAATCGCACGGTGAAATGAACAAACGGAAAACGGGACTGGCGGAGGTATAAGTGTAGGTGTAGGTGTAGGCATACAGGGCGTCGTAAACAATGCTTGGCGCAGGCCGCGCGGACGAAGCGGCGTTATAGCGCCTTTCGCGCCAACTAACCGCGTAAATAATAGGCATCAAGCGCAGATACTTTATGGGATCAGTTGGAAAAATCCTTTGTATAACTCCAATAACTGTGCGGAATAAATCTCCCGGAGTCGGAATAGCTGGGACGGCCGGGACTGTCGGTATAAATGCCGGCCATACGTCACCCCGCGAGTCGCGTCCCGTCGCCCCGAGGCCGGGCGAAACCGGGATCCCGGTTCCAGGATTCCGGGAAAATGGGAAGTCGGGAGAGCGGAGATCGAGCGGCAGGACCCGAGGATAGGAGACCCGTGATCCTGCGGTGTAAACGTCGAAGCTGATTACAAAGACCGGCTTTCTCGTCTCCTCCCCGTTAATACCTGCTTTATTACATCACAGGCCTCGTACATTTATCGTCGATTGTTGCTTCTCGGCGTTATTTTCGTTTCCAACTTCTCTCCGGCCCGATCCCTCTTCGGGGCATTCACTCGGATTCAAGTGTCGGTAAGTAACGTGCAGGTGCGAGTGCCGAAAGAATTCAACTTGACATGGAATCACGTGATTTCGCAGTAAAATTTGGAAAAATCATATGAAAATACCATCGCTATAGATCCTAGTTAAAAATGTATTATCAGCACAATAGTTTACGAAAATGGTGTCAAATTAAAAAGTGATATTTTTCCCAGACCGAAAATTCTTCTATCCGAAACATGTACTAAAACCTCTGCAACGAATCTCTGCCAACGTTAATTCGTTCATTCACCATGGACGTATATAACCACCCTTAAATTTTTACATCGAGCTTTAACTTTTTTCTACTCCATCCACGCCGCTCTATGCTAATTTGCCACTCCAAAAGCCTCGCTTTTCAGTGGATATCGAAGTTTTTACTTCGATTGAAAACCACGACCGCTGCTGAAGGAAAAACGAATAATTCATCATCGATTTCTGTTCAGATTTACCAGTAACTGAGCGATAAAAATTTCCTCGAAATTTCAGGTTTTCCAAACCAACGTTTCACACTCCACTTAGTAAAAAAGCATGCACGGTTTTTTCACCGCCAAATTCGTGGAGAATAAAGATTTTACGATCCCAATTCGATGAACGATAATGACCGAAATTCAATAGGAAATATCAACATTCTTTCGGTCATTTATCCGTAGATAACGAAACTTTACCGTGCACAATTCATCAAAAACATTCGAACGCGGTTTATAAGCTATTCAAAAATTTATGGTATTTATCCTTGCCATGAAGTGGAAATCGGACTTCACTTCACTTTTCCACTTTTCCGGTATTCCCTAATCTTTGAAGTCAAACAATGTTGAGTTACCAACTTCGACAACATTCCATCGAACGGATGAACACGAGAGACGTGGATGAAAGAAGTTAAGATGTAAATGTAAATGCTTGGCGAATCCATCGGCTGGTGGGACTTGGAAACTGTCTTGCTTAGGTTTTTTCACGTCGGCCAGATCGTTCAAGTTCTCATTGCTATTTTCTTCGGTCTCTTCTTTTTTCACTTTCCCATTTTTCTCGTTCTTCCCCCCTACTTTTTTTCGCAGCTATACAAGTTCGACGACAACTTTTGCCTCCCCTTGAACCGGGTCACCCTCGGCTTTAACTCCAGCCCCAGTCTTTCCGTGACTTCAACAAATGTCGCCCATCTGCGGAGCCTAGCCTCCCTTTCAAAAAAACTTCTCCTCAAGTTAGCGTCGCTCGAGTCGGAATGCCTCACGCTCTGTACTGGATACGTATAATACGGCAAACCTCTCCGACATTTTTCCCTTATATTATTCGGACAAAAACAAATTACGCGTATTACCTATTGACGCAACCTCATCTTCCGAATTTGCCACTTTCGGGAGAAATTGATTTTATCGAGTACCAACTTTTCCTCTGCGAAACTTTCACGAATACATGCATTGTCTATCCTCGTTCATTTCACTTCTGTTTTCAATTTTCCATCGTTGTTTTAGCGACCGCGGAATCCGTCGTAGAACACTTTCTCGACTTTCAATGCTTCGCTACAATCTTTTCGAATAAGAAGCAGAGCTACAGCCGAGTTCGTGACTCGCGGAGAAATGAGACTCGCCCACCACCGATTCAGTGTAGGTACATTGGCATTCATAGCTGTTGTTGCAGAGTAACGACCTGTCATTGTTGCCGCAAGAATAGCAAAAAGATTTATTACGAGCCGAGAGAAATCGGCTTCGCGATTCTCAATCCTCGCTTTCACCTCTCTCTCGCAATACGAATATAACCCAAAAAACTACGCCGGCCTAATGGACAGCTATTGTCCGGAAAAAAAAATCAACAGTTCAGACGGAGCCTCGAGAATCTTTCATTGTACCAGAAATCACCGTTTTCCACAAACCGTTCTAATGCGCGCGGGATTTCCTGGCGCAAAATCACATCAAAGGAAATCATTTCATTGATTAAGCGATCGCTGAAGAGAAGATTTGCCGATAGTATCTTCAAACATGTAGATATGCTTACATAGTTCAGTCAATAGGGATTTTGGCCCTACAAGACGTGGTGTAATAACGATTTTGATGTATGTTATTTAGTTCCAGGGCCCGATGAAAAATGTTGGATTAAAGGTGGAAAACATTTTTGCTTTTTTTTCCAAATCACTCGTTACACATCAAACTGATAAAAAAAAAGTGATTCTATGAACAATGTAGGGAATTCAGTCTCCTTAAACATTTTTTAAGACACTATTGACGCGGGATCAACCCTTCAGGAATTATTTCTAAGGAATCAATTTTTGTGCCTTTAATCCAATATGGCACACCGCGCCGACCCCTCCCCCCAAGGTCGAAAACTCAGATTTTCCATCAGGGCCCAGAACTAGATAACATGTATCAAAATCATCATTACACCATCTTTTGTAGGGCAAAGGCCCTTTTTTACTCACTATTGACTGGACTAACAATATACAAATTAAAAATTTGCAAGCGATGCAATTAATTTACAGAAAGATTATTATTGCACGTGAAAATTATCAGGGTGCCCTATAATAGTGATTCGTGAAATTAGAACAACAGTTATTCCGAATACGAAACGAAGTTTGTCTCGTTAGAAGCGTCTACAGAATTTGGCGGGACCGTAAGAAGCCTTTGGCTAAAATGAGAAGAGTCAACAGTAAAGAGAGAGAGAGAGGGAGAGAGACAAAGAGACGGTACAAGACAAGACAGCAGATTCGGCTGATATTCGCGACCGGAAGTGTGCAGCTCCGGTACTCGGAGAGGCAGGAGGTTCGGGTGGGTATAAATGACAATCAGTATCGCAGTGCCTGGTGTCTGCTACTTGATTGCAGCGTAAATATTTACGCCACTTAATTCCTTCTCGCACCCTTTCACCCGACTGGTAGGTATATCCCTGAGCGAATCGCGATACACGTGCTCGACGACGTCTAGTCTTCCGGATACACCCGGGAGGAGCGTCGGGTTTCCGGCGTAGCTGCACAAATCAAGGTATATCACCAAAGATGACGCTGCAGCAGGATCGGGTCACATCGCCTTGTTTGCAAACTATACGAAACGGAGACGCTGCGATTGAGTTACAGACGGGATCGTCTCATGCGCGGTTCACCAAAGCGGGGGAATTTTGAGTTAAAATCCGCAATTTTTTTCCCCTATTTCGATTCATTTTTTCTCCTCCCTTATTTCTGCATGCGGGAAGCCGGAAGAGAGCACGAAATCCCTTTACCCGTGGCACGACTCGTTCTGCCAAGGCGGGTTATGTATATATACCCTTATATTCTTGAGACGGGACAAAGCGGAGGATCTCGAAGCGGCTGCAGTCGGCGGTATGCGGGCAGTGTGCTCAAGAATTTCATGGAAACGTGGCGAAATGGAATCGAGAGGGCGGAGGACCCGACGGGGATATACGTATACCGAGTATTCAGAGGTAACGAGCGAATAGCAAGCGAGAGAGAGTTGGCCAACTCGTTAAAACGCCCTGCGCCGGCTATACCCAAGTTCAATGGATAACCCAGGGACCCTGCAGAGATGACTGCGAGAACGAATCTCCGAAGACGTCAATTTCTAACGAACTGGATTCAACGATTTCAAATCACGGTCGCCTTCCGCCGCGTATATCGTACCTACTTTGGTCTCGAGGAAATCACAGTCAAGACAGACAAAACTGCAGAATTGAATCGAATGAAACACGCTGCAATCATTTTGGTCTCGCAGTCTGTCGACACTCTTTAATCCAATATTTTTACAATTTTATTATATTCGTTCAAAGTTGTGCTCTTTATTAATTTATTCGTGCATATTTTCTTGCACAATTACGAGCTCCAATAAAATGTCGACAATTTGTATGTACGCGTATTGTAATTATAACACTGAAAAAAATCCACACACCAACTATACGGTTCTCAACTATGAAATAAGTGGTACGAACGTCGACAATGGAATTGGAAAACAATGACCGTGGAATAGTATGTAAAATTCTTTCTATCTTTACCAACGAAAAAAATTAACTTAACGATATGATACTAAGTCAAGTTCGTATAGGTGCGATATCGTATTCATCGCGGTTCCGCAAATAACTTTTGATCTCAAATAACTTTTTAAAAAGTAGATTTTTTTCGATATCATTGAATTCCCAACAAAAAGTTGTAGGAGTCCTAAGTTAAAAAAAAATGTTCCCATATCATTCAAATGGGAAATGAAAATCGCAATGAATGCACCTCTAAAAATGAATATGCTGAAATTTGGACAGCATATTTTTTTCATCATTTAAAGCAAAATTTTTGACTTGAATTTTGAAAGAAAAAAAAAACTATTTTTTTTTTAACACGGTCCAATGTATACATATTTTTTCAGCGACGGAATTAATTCCACATCTGATTTTTGTCGTACATACAGAGTTTCAACAATACCATTGTCATCCGAATGAAATTTTCCCCTTCGGTGAAATCGTGTCGTGGTATTATCAACGCCTATGTACATACATACATTATACATATATACTTCGAATTGGCACCAATTTGTACAAAGAGTAACAGAATTATACGTAGCAAGGGAACGAAATTAGCGGTTAACTCGACAAAACCGCACCCCACGTTATACGCGTTCAATTTCATTTCCGAGTTTGGCACGTGGAGAGAGGGAGGGAGGGAGGGAGGGAGGGGGAATGATTTTTGCGAATTGAACCGAGCACAGCGCAACAATCAATGGTCGCCGTCTTGCCGGAGCACCTGCGTCACGAGGATAAAAGTTTGGGGTAGTTTTTCGCCTCGTTAGCACGACAGGTTGTGACACGGTTTGTCTCGCGAAGATCGGACGACTGCTTGTCTCGTCGCTGAGTACCATCCCTACAAGCGACGATACTCGGGAATGAAACCCATCGCCTCTTCTCGTCGTCGGGGCGTTACGGGCTGAGCAAGCACAAAGCCAATCGTAGTAAACACGATCAGAAGGGGTGGTCGCACACGCGTGACGAGGCAATGTCGCATTTGCACGGGGCACATCTCGCATTCATCATTAGCTCCGTAATTTATGTCGAACACGGATTGCAACCGCGCTCGCGAGGCTGTACGGCGTTGCCTCAGCATCCCCTAATTAATATAAATTGCCATTACCGCGAACGGGGCGCGTCGCTGCGTGTATAACGCTGCAAGCTCAGCTGCTGTTTACCGGGTTTCTGCTACGTATTTACCCCCCACATATTTGCCATTTATCGTTCCACTGTGCAGGCCACGGTATAGCTGCTGAAAGAGTACTCGTAACGGGTCGTCGGCGAAACGCGTTAATATGCATTGTTTTATGGTTTTTATTCATTTATTTTTTCTTCTTTTTTCTTTCACCCAAGCACCGAGCGCCGAATAGCAGCGTGCCGAACGTTTCTACCGCGGTAGTTGTATAATTTGAGGGTGAGAAGCGACGCCTCGCGGCGGCGATATCGTATCTTGTATCCATGTTTCGCGTATCGCCCTACCCCATTTATTTGCCCCATTAGTATCTCGCCGCCGAGCTGTATATACCCTACACCCCCAACCTCCGGCAATTGCTTATTTCCCGACGCGAATCCGTTCCTTCTGCGGGTGGTTTATCGCAATACGGGGAACGGGCTGCGGGACAGGCGAAAATACCTCCCGGGCACTGCCTGCAGTGTAGGAATCAAGTGCTTCATCCATCTCCCAGGGCGGGAAAGCCGGTAATGCCGCCCCCACTGCAGCTGCCAAACTGCAGGGACTATTTTTGTCGTTCCCTTTGTTGGATATCCACCGAAAGATTTCGAGGCGAGGATGAATGGCGCGTGGTTGATGAGACATGTGCTTTTGTGTGTGTGTGTGCCTGTGTGTGTATTCGTATAAACAACATGTACACAAAGGAATAACAAATGTTGTCGGAAAAGAAAATTGTACGGGGCTCGTTCCAATGCTGAATGGGATCCATTTCGCCAAGTGGACAGCGGCTGGGACGTAAGGTATGAGGTATCGGTTGTTCCTGGCGCCGTACCGAGTTTCAAGGATCGAGGATCCAGAATCGAGTCTTGGCTGCTCTTAACCTGTATCTTCTCGAGACCTGTAATCCAAGGCAACGTCACCGAGAGCAGCGCGTATAGTATAGGTAGTGGCGAAACTCGCAGCGACGGTTCACGGTTACTTGGACCCGAGGGCCGTAACTTTGGACAAACAATTCATAAACCACTCTCGAGCGAGGTGGAGAAAAAGAGCCTGAAAAATGTGCAGGAAACGGTAAGATGGAAGAAAAAAGATGTTGCGGGGGTGGGCAGGAAAACGGAGAGAGAAAGAGAAGAGCGAAAGAGAGAATAAGAAGAAGAAGAAGAAGAAGAAGAAGATACGGAGCGAGGAGGATGAGGACGGAAACGGGTGCAGAACGATTACGAGGCGCACCAAAGTGCTTCCTAAATTATTCTATATATCTTTACTTCTATTCCTGAAGACAATGAAGAATCGACAGAGAGGAAGAGAAGTACGTATAAGGAAACGAAGGGATCACAGAACTTTCACCGAAACGACAATAATAACTATCTATACAATGATTGCGAAAATCATGAAAAGGTATCTTATCAGCTAATTTCCGTGGAAGACGATTATTTTTTTTTTTCTGCTCCATATCTAGAACAGAATCTACAAGCACGACGTTGATCTTTGAAAAGACCTTGGAGAAGCCTGTCGACGGAGAAGCAGCGCTAGCGGAAACGAGGTTGATACAGGGAGAGAACGCGTGTTCTCGGTATATTGGAAAACGACAAGGCAGATGGATAGACAGACGGACAGACGGACAGACAGACTGGTAGAAGTGAACAAATTTTCAATACGAAAGGTGACGAAAAACTTTGGAGAAAAATAGAAAACTAAACTGTAAAACAAAACCAAAAAATAATCTGCTCGGATTGATTACACTCTGATTAAGAAACAACGCTATTTTCAATTTACGTGTATATTATTAATACGCTAATTAAAACATGCCAAGCCTTGATTACCGAACATTTTATTACTCGGTAAAAAAAAAAAAAAAATAGAAGCGCCCTGAGTGCGGAGTAAATTCATTAGTGTTGAATAACCCAATAGCTCGCGACGCGTAATTAATTTGTGACATAGTATTACGCGAGAGAAAATTAACCTTGATAAAAATAACTCGCGGATCACTGCAACCAGCTCCTTATGTATGAAACTAACATTGCTTGCCATCAGAAGCTCTCGTAACTCTGAAGTAACTAGATCTTGTTGAATCATTGTACGTATCCGAGGTCTTTTAAACAGATAAGAAATCGAATAAAGAAATTATGTTATTACTTTTCCGAAAATTGTTGGCTACCTTGATCATTTGCGGTTAGTCATATATTAGTCGAAGTCATATGTAAATTTTCGGATACACGCAAATGTCCTTCGTGTACATCGTCAATATCTTATCGCATGGTTAATAAATGTTTCTTACTCAATATGACGAATTTATCTCTTGGTGTATCTGAAAAATGAATAAACAGCGTTACATCCAGACGCTGGGGGATGAAGGAGAGAGGAAAAGAATGATCATCTAATTTCGAGTTCTGAAATTGCATTAAATTATGTAGAAATAATTAGCCACGGGCTGTACAGGGGATGGAAAACAGGGAGAAGAAAGGAGCGAGTGTGAAAGAGAAAAAGAGAGAGAGAGAGAGAGAGAGAGAAAGATCGGTGATAGAGAAAAGGCGAGCAGGAAGTAAGAGAGGTTAAGAAAAAAACAAAACATGTATAATATTCGTAAACTGAAAACTAGTCGTAACAAAATCGATTAAAGCGTACCTTGGCTCACATAACCGTACAATAATAATAAATCAATACAGAAATTGTGCAATTTCAATCTCGTCTAGCAATATATCCGCAATCATCGTGCATTCCTCAGCCATCTCGGGTACGACGACAACGCGAATTCGTTACTTCCTCCGACCCGGAACTTATTGCGATTTTATTTCCGAGAAGCGCATCCGGTACAAATAGAATCAATCGAGGAGAGCTTATGCTGCAGAGATGGTCTCTCATCCTCCCTCAGCTCTCCACTCTCCCCTCTCCCCTCTCCCCTCTCGCCTCTCCCCTCTTCGCTCTCCCAACCACACTCAGCGAAAACGGAAGAAACTCTTTTACCCCCCGGACCGGCGAGCCACCGATCTAAACTACTTTAATCTAGTTGCAAACGATTGAGAAACAGCTAACTTCGAGACTCTTGCGCCTCGCTTGAGACAAAGGTGGCGGGCGGTCTATCTCCTCATCGTGGCAGCTGCCGGAGGCTAGATAAACCGCGTATATAGTAACACCTGGCCGACTGTTTCGGCTCTGTTATCTCTAATCTCCCCCTCCGTAGCGCTGGCCGAAAGTACGTAACACCATTTCAACTGGCATCGCTGTTAGAGTAGCGAATGGTGATCAGGAGCGAAGGAAAACTCACAGCGGTGGCCGACGATGATATACCTATACAGTGTTATTATACCTTGAGATGGTTAAAAAGTGCGACTTATCGGCTTACTTTTATCCGGAACATAGACGCTGTCGCGGAGGACGAGGGGCGCCCAACTTACCGGGCTACAAGCTCGAAGCTTGGGCTTTGCTTCGGCTTTGCTTGACGTCAGCCTCGGTGCCTAGCGGAAATGCGATGAGATTAAAGTATTTGCAGTAACTGCAAGCGACAGGAGGGATAGAAGCAATGAGAGAGAGAGTAAGATAAAGCAGATAGACGAGGAGAAAGTCCCCAGACTTCCCAGCTGTTCGTAATCGATTACCGATCGACGATGAGAACTCGCTCCAAGTCTAATGACGCCATGCTGCACGATGAATTGTTAATAATCGTATGAAATTTTTCCGGAGAAGACCAATTACGAAAGTTACCTTTGCTTTTGGTTTTCTTTAATTTTTTTTCTTTTCGAAACATTCGGTGCCCGGTCAAAGGTTACCTTGATATTCATCCCGAAGCACTCCTCGTACCCGTTACGCATTTCCGTCGTCAAAACGTATCGCCGCAGATAAGCATCGGCGCACACATGCAGGAGTGATTTGCCTGTTTGCAAGGCGAGGATCGCAGCTATCGGATGTTACGCGGGGCGTCATAGATCCTCGGAAACGTTTTGCCTCGGGAACAGGAGACAAGGCTAGCGTGTCCGTCGTGTTTACGAGGGCATTTACTGCCCATAAAGTAGCACCTAACTAGGCACACTCGTACACAATGCTCACCGAGTCGCACGCCCACGACTCACGTCAGCTACTCTCCTAGCTCATTGTCGGCGTGTATCCTTGTGTCTGGATACTGCAGTGGCGATTCTTCGCCGATTACATTCCTCTCTATTAGCTGACCCGGCGAAAATGAACTAGACCGTCTGAACAACTTACTGCTGAAACTCCGTCGCTCGAATATCGCGACGCGCGACAGGAATTTTAAGTCAGATATAACCCCGGAGATCATCCTCGATTCTCCGACAGTGTAAATACGTTTGTGAGATATTTCAAAGAGCGATATTACTGCTTTGCAGAAAAATGTTTTAAGGGAAGCCTCGCACTCTGAAAAAGTTTATCTGCAAACATGCGACGTTTTTACGTTTTTACGTATCTAACGTTTCAGAATGATATCTAAAATCTAAATCGTTTTCCACAAAACAGAAAGTTCCAAGATACAAAAGGTACGTATTTACATTCCAAATTCGTGAAACACAAGCATGTATATAAAATATTGCACTGGCTGATTCAAGAGGGGAAAAAGTCTATTCAGGAATAATAAAATCTTGAAGAATTTTTCACAAATCGTTGTAACAACGACGAATATTATTCTTTCTGGTCATTTTTCCTTCACTCTCACGTCTCTCTTTGAGTTAAACTGAACATCTATAGTATCTTTTATTCTCTGTTCTCATCCTTGATTTTTGAATACGCAATTTTCAAAGAAAACATTTTCCCCGCGTGCTGCAATTACTCGACGCACAGCTCATAAGGCGGTTGACTAATTTCGCCAGAATATTAGCATGAAATTAGAACAAAATTTTAAGAAATGAGAATTCTTCAGGCGTTACTAACATCCCGGAATGAAATACTGCAACGACGCGCCATTATCGTATGAAATATTTCCTCCAGCATAAGATGCGAACCTCTGAAGATATGAGTCCAAGAAGGAATTTTTTTTTCTATTTCTTTTTTTTTTTTTTTTTGCATAAACCAATTTTTCGCCGAAGGGGAAGTGAGGCGGAGAGCAGACGAGGTTGGTGAATAAAATCAAGGCGAAATCCTGTCTTTTAGAACCAAAGTCAGTCCGACAATTTGTTGGGGGAATGCCAACCAGTCTAGAGTCGTTGGTGACAGTGGTGAACTGGCGTAAGCCTGCATGTCCGTCTGTCGGCTCCGCTTCGTTCCTCGAGAAATTATAATATAAAACAGAGGTATGCAATGCGGAGGATCATAACAGTGCAGCCAAACGGTTTAGCATAGCTGGCAACAAACGTGGACGAAACTCTTCGACCGCGTTGTGCAATAAAGTGAACGATACCGCCGGAGTGACACTCGTGAGGAAGTCCCACCAGCTCCGACGCGGCTACCTAGACATGAATATTTCACTGCCTAATTTCACCGCCCACGTTATTCCCCCGGCGAGTATCAGCCGCGAAAGGATCTTTCCCTCAATTTTTCTACGTATACTTCGGGTTACCAATTTCCGCATGTAAAACTGCACATTCATATGTCGCTGAACAATGGCTTATAAGCTCCGATATATGGGGATATTTTTTCCTATGAGAATATTACTCGATATATCGTAGTTTTACCCCTCATAAGTTATTAAGAACGATCAAAAATAATCGATTACTTTTCAAACTCGATTAACCGACCGACCAGATTACTTTTCCTCGCAATCGGTTTTTCTTTTTTTACTCCCATAAACGTTACAATAAAATATCAGTTTATGTGATTAGAGTATCAATTATTACCATTGTCTTACTTATTAAACACCTATTTGATGTAATAATCGAAAGGTACGCGAATAATTTCACCTGAAATTGAAAAATGTTTTGAATGAAACTATAAATAATCAAAAAACTTTTCCGCTCTCAAGACTGCGTAATGAAATTTACGAAATTTTGGTTTCATATGCACCGTTTAAAAAAAGTACGAAACAATCGATTGATCGATTAGTTTTAATAAATTTATTTTTTGGCAGTTTCACGAGCACCGTTAATTAGTACGCGAATCAACATCATCAGATCTTTTGAGCTTTCGACGAAACGTTTCTTCAGTTTCTCGTGTTACTTTATCCGGCTAATTAAAGCCGGGAATTCGTCGAATGAGCTAATCAACAACCGAAGATGCGAGCACGTGCACAAGACTCATGGTAAAATACAGAGTGCTTCAAGATATATGTATGTATATATGTATAGGTACATATTCGACTGTTGATTAACTAATTCGACGAATCGGGAATCCAGTTTAATTAACCGAATGAAATAAAAGGTTAATTACCTCGCTGCTAATTTGGAAACTCTAGCGTGTTCGTGCCGACAGTTCACCTTAATTCTTTACTCGAATTTCACTCTCCTCTTCTCAAACTTTGACGACGAAGTAAACAAAGAGTTATTTCAACAAACGTATCCTATATCTTCGGCAGTGGATTGATACAAAATTCTGTTTATAGCCAAGAGAGAGAAAAGAGGTTAACGCCAATTCTGGTGTTAAAATGAACGAGATTTAAAATGATAATATTGTTGATGGATAGATACCCAGGTACGTGAGAAATGCGGGAGAACCGAGGTGTAGATTTAGCTCGGAAGTTCGTCTTGCATATTCCAGAAGCGTGAGAATAATAAATCGAGACGATGCCTTTACAACGGTACACTCTGGCCCTCTTCTGGTCCCACTGCGTCTCTGTCCCCCAGCATCACCAGATGAGTCCAGGGACATCCGAGACTCCCGCGTCTTGTAACACCTTACGCGAAGCGACAAGGCGTGGGTACCTTCCCACCGCCCTCTTTCCGCACCCTTCGCCCTTCGCCCTCCGCCATCTACCCTAAGCACCGTACCCTGCACTCGAACCACCGTCGTCAGACCAGAGTTTTGGATTATGCAGCGCACGACCCAAGTACTCCGGGCTTACTACACTTATTCCCTATTTTATCCACCAGTCGGAACTTCAGAATGTCTCCTTCCAGCTAGACGGCTATTTTTATAATCTGGATTCCCACGGGAAAATCTGCCATGTCGTTTCGCACCTTTTTCAAGGACCTTCTCCCACACTGTTAGAAATTTTTGTCATAAAATCACGAAAAGCGTCGGAAGTTTGCAGCCAACGTAAAAATCCCGCAAATTTGCGACACGATGTTAGCTGCTAGAAACTGCCACCTTTTTACAGCACCGTTAAGAAACAAATATTTACCGAAATTCAAAGGAAAGTGAATTTTGATGGTGAATTCAACGTACTTTGGTGTGCCTTCACAAACGCTTCTACAAAGAGCCTATTGCACCGGAAATTAACATTGCTGTTATTTCTCCTTTTCTTCTCTTCTCCGAGATACGTGCCAGTCTTCGCAATTTTCGTCATCACCAACAATCCGCGTTTCGCCCGGCGAGGATGGTCGCTCTGCGTTAAAGGTGATACCTGCCTTGGAAGTAGTAAGGCTCGGAGTTGGGTCGGGCGAAAGTGCAGTAGTCGCACTCGTAACCCGGTCGGACAGCCGCGACGTCAGTCAGGAGTAACGGGCGACGTTGGTCGGCCCGGCGGCTTGTAGCGACAACATGTGTGAGCGGTAGTGTGAGACGTTATCGGTCAGCCGCCCGACTCCTGACGCGAGTAGAACCTGCAGCTTTGGCCAGACGACACGCTTTACTGCGAACGTCACCTCGGAGTGTCAATTCCTGCTGTTTATTACCAGGGCGTGGATGAATACGTGTTAAAAATTACAAAATATGCACATATAATAGACTTATGGAAAAAATATGGAGTAAAAAATAACAACTACTGTCGAGTTGAACGCGCTTTAATTTATGTCAAAATAAAGTGTGTTTTATTCGACAATCGTTTTTATTTTTTAGTCAATATTTTTTCCACAAGTCTTATATTATATGTGCATAGTTTGTAATTTTTAATACATATTTATCCGGGCCCTTTTTATTACTTCTCCCAATGATTCTGACACAACGAATTTAATGAAATTCATAGGAGAGAAAAACCCGCGGGTTTTTATTGCGGGTCACACAAGCCCCTCGGGTTACTGTACAAATAAGTTGTGGCCGTAACGATATTTTTGTGCTGTAAGATGTACGTTGCAGTGTCTGGTCGAAGCCGACACTGACGAATTCGTGAAATGATCTTTGAGTCGCTGACTACGTCGCTTGATGTAGTCCGGACGATATCGTTTTGTTTATTCAATATAATAAACACCTGGTGCTAAACTGGTAGTTGAATATCGAAGAGACGTAATCGGTATCCAACGCTGAAGAACGGAAGCTGCGTATAGACGACAGAAATTGAATTCAAAGTTCGAGGAATTGCAGCGAATTTACAATAGATCGATGGAGAAGCTCAGATGCTGGTTAATCGGTTTTCGGAATGAAATTGCTCGTCTCGACTGGTCGATCGTGGAAATAATGTTGTTAGTATCGGCGACTAAGAATAAAGCTGACCGATTATAACGTATAAAAGCCAAAGCGGTGAATTTCTGCTAATGAACTCACCGTTCAACGTATCAAATTGGAGGATAATTGTTTGAGAAATATTGATACGAAGTGAAATCGTCGATGGTTAATTACGAGAGTTAATTGGGGTGAAGAACTTTCTCGTTGCGGAGTGGTATCAGCAAAGTTGTTACCGTTTGATACTCAGGAAGTTGTTGATTACCCACCGTAGAAGTTATCAGGCGAAACTAGAACACGGCTTGCCGCAACAATAATTAATAAGCCGAGACCGAATGCTTTTAGCCTGTCTGCAAAAAGCGTGCCTTCAGAAATGCGGTAAGTATGACGCGCGTTTGACCGTCAGAAAAAGTTCTTCAGCGAGATATACGGGGTGAAATTCCCTGACTGACTGTAATCTTACCATTATTTCCCACGTGAATTTATTCCAAGAGAACGAACAGCAACGGATCGCCGTATAAAACGAAAAAAAAAAAAAAATCACTGGCTGCAAAAGCGATTGAAACAGCGTAATTAAGTCAAATGCCGTCTATCCGGGGTGATTAAAGCGCGGCCAGAGTGCCTCTCGAGTGTCTGAAACGAGGTCGTGCGTTATCCCATCGACGAAGTTGAGGTGCCGCCGAAGCCCCGCGGTGAATTGCCGAAGAGATAATAACCCCGGCAATTATAGTGATATACCCACTCGGCGCGTATACAGCTCCCTGGGCAAAGCTAGGCTTGCATGCATAATGGCGCCCATCCACAACAGCGAAAAGTGCTTACGGAACTCTCGTTATTACACCTGCGATGTCGTTACTACACCTGCGATCCGTCGCCTTTCGGCCTCGCGGTATAAACGCGACTATCTGACGCACTACGGTCGAACGGTGGATTTCCACCCTCGTCTTCGCCTCGCGATCAGTAACACGTGCATGAATACCCCGTGGTTTGAAGACCCGGGGGAAGTTCAGACTCCGCACGATCATATCGGCGCCCACGTTCCCGGCAAATGTCATCCCGACGAGGTTGGGCCATCCCGCAGAGCGTGCGGCGAATAATTACGCAGATTAGGTAGGAGGCTGGCTGCAAGGTGGCTACCGGGCTCGTACATGTGGGCGGTTTACCCTGCTTCGCGACAACACGAAGGAGATACGGTCGTTGGCCGTTGACGGGGTGATAAACCGGAAGTTACCATACAGGCGGATTTTGCAGCTGTCGCGGTAGTCGATCGAAGTTGGATCAAAATCGGCGACCAGGCCATCTTTCTCATCGAGGAATCGATCGTCAAAATATTAAACTTTTCAATTGAGCAAAGTCATTTTTGGTACGCGAGTGACCAGATCTGTTTTCGGAATTTTCGTTTTAATAAGAGTTCTGCATTCGTATAACAAAGTTTGAAATCCATGAACCGAGAAATATTTTTAAAAAACTGGGTTTTCTAGGTAATGTCATAAATAACTTCTTTGTACCTGAAAGACATACGAAAATATTGTTTACAGTTATTCTTGAATATTTTTAACAGCGATTAAGTAATTATGTAAAAATGGGTTTCCGAATGTGGATTTGTATAATGCCCAAAACCGACTGCTTTGAAATATGTTATAGCGATACTGAGAATGTTCCTTGTGACATCTGGAATTGTTTCGGTTCAAAGAAATTACCAAAATGTATGCTAATTTTTTTATAATTGATTGCAGTTCATTATCTATATTCGAAAATGATGACCACTTCATTTTATTCTTTTAACGTATTTAGGTTGCAGATTTTCATAAAAATCGAAAACACATTGTTTACGTTAATGACCGCGATATCAAACCCGGGATTTTGAGATTTAAAATTTGGATATCGCATTGGAATTCGGCGACATAAGGATCCCGATTAGTGTACGGATTTTAACGAAAATCTGATAACATTTCAATTTCAACGTTCACAATTTTGAATATCTAAATGTAGACGTCGTTCTGGAGTTCAGAGAGCGGAGGAAACATTCAAAAGACATGAATCCCATGGGAATTTGATGAGTTCGAGACTCTTGACCCAATTTTTTTTTTTCTTAAATATCGTCCGACCGAAACTCCGCCCTCTCTTCTACATTACCTTCACTTATTTTCTTTCCTTTATCAAGAATTATTGAATTTCTGTACGAGTGAAATTAATTTCTGCCCGAATGATATTTCATCTCCAGAGTTGTTTCGCGTTTTAATGGCCAGCCATTTAGGGTTCGACGTGGGTAGGTAACTGTATCTTCAACTTCCCTTACGGGATTAATAGCGGGCTGCAATAAATCGCCCCCTTCTCGAGCCCTCTCTCCCTCTCTCTCACTCTCTCCTCTTCCAACTCACTTACCGGGAGTTACCTACACGCCGTTGTATATCCGGACGCTCGAGGTAGATTTAAAGGTTCACGCTAGATTACGCAAATGGCACGATAATGCGGGGAATCGTTTTCATGCCGAACCATACCGAATAACTCGATCCATCTACCGTATACAGTATACATATACACGTTATACATATACATGTATATACGACAGCTTATATATCACGGTAGATAAAGAATTTAAATTCTCTCATCAATTATGCACCTGCACCAAATGATGTGCTCGTCATGCTTGCGTACATAGCTTCACGTAATTGTCGCATCAATAATTTGCAATTAACCAACCCGTATTACAGTTTTAATTAAACGCACGTAAGGGGTATACGCTATATATCTATAATACACGTGGGAGGTAATCGGTCGAACTCCGAAGTTGTTGTAGCACGGTATTTTAATGTAACCTATACAAGACCCGACTTTGCCTCCGTGTCGCTAATAGATTTCAAAATTCAAGTTTAGTTCAAGGAGTAAAGCATCTTGCGCAGTGAAGCCGTGTCTTCAGAAAGTTTCGAAGGCCGCGAATGAACAGGATTGCAAATTAGTGACTGTATATATACATGTGCATATACACATACGCACACACACACATATATATATATATACTATCCTAAGCGTGAGCTAGGTTACCCTGAAAAAGAAATGCTGGTGAAAAAACGAGTCTATTTCAGGAAAAAAAAAATGGGAACTTTCCTAATTGAAATAACGAAAGTTGCAGTGACTATTTTTCTGTTCACTCGCAATCCCCGAAGTTTCGTAGGGATTTTATTGTTAACTCGGAGTGCGATCAAAACTTCGATCTTCTTTTCGACTCACAGTTAAAGAGCTCGAATTTTGTCATTTACATTTTACATATATCGATAAAAAAACATTTATATTTATACCGAGATCGTTTTCCCACACCGACAATGACGCAAAGAAAGGAAAATTGTTATAGTTTTAACTAAATTTTAATTCGTAACGTTTTCATTTTGTAAATTTGATTCCCTGTATGCTTTAACCGATACACCGCTCGTTGTACGTTTGCTAATACGTAGCGACGAAGAATGGGATGATAAAATTGTTTACGTTTTGTAATTAGCTTGACAGTACATGAGTACAATCTGCGGGAACTCAATTTAGATCCACACGTACGATTGAAAAAAGGCAAATCGAGCCGCACCGGATTCTTACGTCAGTCAATAACGATGAAAGAATAGAAGAAGACCGTATGAAAAACAATTTTGCATTTGCGAATACATATGTACCTATATGTAGGTAGAATGCGGAATATGTAGGTCGATAAGGGGGCGGAATCGGGGGGTTGGCTGCCGTTTCGACGGGTATAGGTGGCGGGTCTAGGGTCCTCGGTTTCTATTATTTCTCAGGGCCGGCGAAAGATTAATGTAGGTTGAGCACCGGTGCGCGACGCGTGATCGTAATGTTAAGAGGCAGGCAGTCCGGGTCGGTTCGGGTAAACCTGGGAATCCCCGCAGACTTCGTACCCTGGTTGATAGTAGCGTCGCGTCCCGCTCGTTATAACCACAGACTGGCGAAGGCGGGAAGAGGCGGCGGAAGGACGAACCGAGGGATGGAGAATAAGAGGTAGAAAGAGGAACGGAGACGCCGCGCCGCCTGCGGAACCCCGCAGGAACGGTTCCTCAAAGATGAAAAGCACCTCCCCTCTCTGTCTATACCCGCCGACTATTCCCGATCAATTTGGCCGCTCGGTTAGCCCAGAAGAAAATTTTCTACCGGATGAATAATGAATGTAATAATAAGCTGTGTCGTTGATTGATCGCGGGTCGACAGAGTTTCATATTATATACGTATATACGTTATGTACGGAGTTTCCCATCGCGACGATGTCTTCCTGGGATGGATAGTAAGTATAGAATACACAAGGTAGGGTGCAGGGTTATAAGATGCAGGGTATATCGATGAACTCCGCAAGGCGTGAAACGCGCGTCTTGTTTAGACCGACAAATTTCAAGTAATATACCGGGGTGTAGCATCTTTAAAACTCCCGGATGTTTTGCAACAGCTCCGAGGATTCCGATGCGTGTAACGTTGGTCTGAAAGTTCGATCGAAGAGCTACGTCGCGAGAGTTTGTTCGACGCGTGTATCGGTACAAGAGAAAAAACAATAAATGTGCGAGGCTGTTTGTTCAGGCTGAAAAAGTAACGTCAAATCAGTTATATGACACGGCGTTGTTTGAAGGTCGTGAAGAAAAGTTGACGATGCTTTCAAAACCATGTGTTTTTCGCGAATTGTGGCAAAGAAGTTGAACTGGAATAAGGTGAAAAGAAAAGTTTTGGATAACTTTTCGCGCATTCAAACCGATCGAAAAAGTCACCCGTAACCCGTCAGCATTTTAAATCAACCGGATTATAAGCAGTCATGGAAAATGAATTGGCAACAATTTCCGCCTCCGTTGATACGTTAATTTCGGATTCGAATCCAGGATCAAATCTTCGCATCAACGTCTAAGAGCAGCAGGGAAGTGACTGATAACGACGCGATTCAAAACCGGATTGAAAAGGCGCGTAGTAGAGAAGTCTCGGGGTTTCGGTCCTTTCTGGATCGTTGGTTAGCGGCGAAATCGTAGCTCACGAACCGTAAAGTGCAACAAATCAGAATGCAAGGAAAGCGACACTTTCCCGGGCGAGCCAGTGAAATATCACCTCGAAACTCGGCTAGCCGGTTCACTTGTAAAAATACTTTGGCAAGATGCATGTGCCGAAATATGTCGCCCCGTCTATAGTTTCACATTTACCACCCGGCTAAAGAAAGTTACCGCTACTTCGAGAGTCAAGAGGTGCATTTCTAACAAGATCCATTAGTCTTTCCGTCTTCCATTTCATTGATTTCTCCTGATGTGAAAACTTTTTGGCAACCGCACGCATTCTTAGTCGATCGATGATTACATATGTACCTATATCGAATCGTCATCAAATCATTGTATAACGCGGGGGTAACTTTAACTTCGTCCGAGGGTAAGGAGAAGTTTCAGAAGCTCATCCGGAGGTAAAAAGATCAAGAAAATCCGCCAAATGTTGGAAGAGGTATTGAGAATTTTTTCGGGCATCTGAAAGGATTGGATCAGTTTCTTTCGAGAGTTATATAATTTCCCGCGAAGCTGTAAACGATGAATTATTATTCACGGGGGATGATGCCACGTCGCAAAAGCCGACATAAAGCTTTTATTCGATTCTATTTCGTTCTATTTCCTCCTATTTCGTACAGCCCGCCTCTTTCTACTCCTTGTTTCCGTCAACTCTCCTCGTGTACGTATAAGAAACGTAAGAATAAATTTGCTCCGGCGCTGAAAACTCGGGCAGCAACAAATTGGAGTAGGTATACGGATTATGCAAACCAAGGACACTTTTCAGTTCCTGGTTGGCCCAAACGTGCCACGCCTAGCAAAGTATTCGATTCCCAGGAAGCGGGCTTCGCGAATATAAATCAAGCTTCGCTCCGGGTGTTTCATTCACACTCGTTCATTTATTTATTCACCTGTCTCTATATTTATTCACTGACTCATTCCTCCGTTCGTTCATTCGTTCATTGATTCATTCAGTCACTCGATATAATACGAGTATGTTATCCTGAAATTCGAGGCTTTTGAATTTAACGTTCTTTCCCCCTCTCTCTCTTTTATTATATTGTATTGGTGTTTGCAATTAGGTCTATATCGGTGTTTATATTTTTATTTACATCAATGTTTATTTATATATTAACCCTCCGTCCCCACTGTTATATTTTGATAGACGTTGCCCGCTGTGGACACTCTGGTACCAGGATGTTATTTTACAGAGAATTCTCCGTCAAAAAATGTCGAAAATATTTTCGAATACAGAAAAATATATGTATTTCATACTCCGACAGGTTTTGGGTCGGAATATTTTGCTAATTCTTTTAAAAAAAAATCTTAAAGTTAGACGGTTATGAAAGATCGAAATTTTTAGTCTGATTATTTATACCTTTGAGTTCACTGCCCTAATATAATAAAAATTGTTCTATTCTATTCTATTATTCTCCCCCTCTCTCTTCGCAATTTCCACAAAGCGTAAGTCACCCTCGCGGCATATTCCTCTTCAAAAGCGTCAACTGTCACCGGAATATTTCTCACCGCGTAACGGCGGAGTCGTATTTGAAATTTTTAGGGTGTGAATATAAAGCTGCATGGGAATAAAGTTGAGTAAAAAACAACCCCGTAATACCGCCCTTCAAATTCTGTTGGCAGAAGACACATGCCTTTTAAAAAAAGTAAACTGACGTCTCAGAGCTTCAATTATTCCAGACCACTGCACCGAGTTGTACAATAAAACCAAACATTTGGACGGAAAAAGTGCGAGACATCGGACAGTTTTCCAAATTTTTAATTTATACCAAAACTTGAAAGACTAGGAAAAGAGAAAACACTAATTACGGAACAGATTAGGTTCTTCTTGGTCGTGAAAATTGGGGGTCGGTAAGGCATACACGAAGGGTCTTGAGGGCAACTCAGTAAGTAGTTAGAAAACGTCGACGATTTAGCTGGAGCTTAAAGCTGCAGGAGCGTCGGAGGGTAACAGAGATGACGACAGATGACGACAAAAAAAAAAAAGTGGGAAAAAATTCGCCGATGAGTTATAAGATGGGATTTTTTATATTTCGCGGTGGCGTGGCCGCACCTTTACGAGCCATCCGAAGGCGAAGATTTGCATTAACAAGGTCTGGCACGCACAATTGCCCGCTTATAGTCCCAGATAACGCCTCTTTTATTATAATTTCCCGCTCGCCGGTCTATCTCATCTCTCCCACGACGACCCGGCAAGCTCCCCGATCCTGCAGGTCTTTAAAACATGTTTACCGAACGAAAGCCACTTTGCCGCCTCGGCGATCACGCGGGATTGTTTCTCTAGTCGGATTAATCCCTCGCGGGGGTTAATTTTTCCGGCCGGTATACCTTTACCTAAATTTACCCCGCTATATGTATATGCATATACATATACGTATAACATACATTCTTTGTAAGCCTCCGCGTATATACGGTTTATTTGAATTTGTCGAGTGCATTTGATCCGGTGAATTATTACACGCGTTATCCACCTCCGACCCCGTGCCCGATCGTTATGAAATTCTCATCCAATTTGATACGTAAAAATTCCTTATCTCGTTCCATACATACATTAAAATGCAGCATTTTCAATCGTCACACCGCAGTAATTACTCTTCGAAAAGCTGAAAGATAATTTAAAAACCAGCAACGATTATGGGTGTAGAAAAAATGCGGAGAATTTTCGTACTACCAAGGAAACGAATGGAAAAAAGTCTCTCTTTTTTACTACCCTTTTCACTAAGGTTAAAGTCGAGGATATCCCGATGTGCAATCGTGCCTATTGTGTATAATGTATAGGTACGGTATATAAACGCCAGAACTCGCCGTTCCGAGACAATTTATGATCGAGTTATTTTAATACAGGTAAATAAATTACATTCACAGAAGAAACAAGGAAATCTTTTTTCCAACCTATGCATACACGCGTGACATCGCGGTCAGCCTGACACGTAGTCACAGGGTATACACGTACGTACGTATGTCCTCGGGCCAGCGAACATTTGGATCACTTGTCATACGTCATGAATAAAACAATTGGTAAGCGAAACAACGTACCATAGGTATATGGCTCGAGGCAATGCCATACAATCCACGCCGGTGTACGTGGAGAATTTTTCATATTTCTCATACGAAAGAGAGACACATACAATAATACTTATTTATAGGTATCCTGGTAGATACACACACGCACGCATACCTACATACAGGGATAGAGACAGTCATAAAAATTGATAAGCTTTCGTCCTGTGGGATGCCGGGAGTAAATTGCGGAGATTATTGGCATCACATGTTTCGCTTTTTTCGAGTTAACCGATGTAATTGCCTGGGGGCTGACTGTGTATAACCGTGCCCACCCCCTCCCTCGCTCTCTCGTCCACCCCCAGCCTCGGCCGCGTTTCGTGAAAATAAATCAAATACCGCACGGACAGCTAGCGAAGAATTTTCGAGTTGGTACAGTTGACTCCGGAGCCAATATAAGAGGGCGCAGGTTCGCCTGTCGACACGTTTCGCAAGATCATCTTCAGAACGAGTAGCGGCTCGTGTTGCGTATCCCAGACTTACGATCAGAACCTCGAGTATCGGCGGCGCGACAAGACTAATGGTCCCGATAATTTCCGCTTCATTCGTATTTTGAATAGTCGAACCGCGTGACCGCAAAAACCGGCGTAATCGAGGCGCGGATTTTAGGTCATTGTTTATAACCGCCTTATGGCGAGGCCAATTAACGCGTCAGCTCGTCAGCTGAGAACCACCTGGAGTCACGAAGGTCGGCCTCCGTAACCACGGAGTAATAGTTATTGGTTTGAGGGAGGCGGCAGAGGGGTTGAACCGCGGTGCGCAACTGCGGGCGCGCTGGTGATCACCTCGAAACACCTTTCCGCGGTGTTATAGTTATAATGAAATTTTACAACCCTCGGTCTATACACCCGCGTAACAACTGCCGGCCTCCTATACATGCACGTAACATGCAATCGACCGAATCGATGATATACTGCAGAATCGTACGCCCGTTGCAGACGTAGATCCGGCTCGATGGTACAAGAACACTTAAAGTGTGACGTGTCAAACAGTATGAGAGGAAAAAGAAGTTCATGCCTCTCGTCCAGGCGATTCAAGCTAATGGGGTTTCAATAAATGCCCCAAATCGTTGTGTATCGTGCAATTTTAGTCGTTTTCATTTTATCCTTAGAACGATTTGGTCGCATTTTCCAAAGTGAAGTAACGTTGAGCTGGCTCTATACTGTTGTAGAAGCGACTTTTAGCCGTGTTTTGAAAGCTTTGCTAATTTGCTTGGAGTGACGATGAAACCATTTGGAATATTGTTGATAACGATTTAAAATTACCGAAGTTGAGTTAATGTTATCGGTGTGATTTACACACTAGTGAACGTTCTGTTTGTACAGATTTCGAAACTCTGTTTTGCTGAAACTAATCACCGTGTAATGGCTTCCCGACAACGACGTCAGGAATTGAATACATTCCACCATGCGCTGATCGACCCTATCGTAGATGTTATAGTTCGAATTTCACAACACATTGTTAGAAACCAGTAGAGTTAGTTCCAATAACCGTAAATCGGACGATATTTTACATCAATTGTTCAAAATTCCAGCGAAATACCAAACGAAAACAGTTAAACAATGATCAGCGAAAGCGATCGCTCCATGTAATTTGGATGAAAAGTGTGAGAAGCACTGTGCGATGCAATGTCGGTAAGGAGGTGTGACTGGGGTAAGAAAAAAAGGTGAATGAAAAAACGAAGAGAAGAAAGTTGAGAAGTCTGAATAGTTGAATATATATGAAGAGAAGTGGTGGCAGAGGGCTTGGTATATTAAGATGTCGCTAATATAACGAGAAAAGAAATAAGGGGAAAATGAAATGAAATGAAATGAAATGAAACGGAACGAAATAAAATGAAATGAAATGAAATAAGGGTTTCATTACTCCTCGGAGTGATACATTTCTGAGGACTCTCTCCGACGTCAAGGTGGCTCCTAGGGTGGCATAAGGTGGGTATAAGGTGACAAACGACGCCCAGCATTCCTTGGGAATTAAACACACCCTTCCGACGACGCGAGAAGAACGAGAGAATAAAAGTGAGAGACTCTCTTAACCGAGTTTATGAGGGCCAGATGATCCCACCGCACCGTTATTACATCGGTGCAATGACTGATTGCAAGTGAGTAATCGGTGCTGCACTATACCAGGCTCGTAAATGTCTGGCGAAAGCCTCAGGTTACAATATACCTACCGCGTCTGACAATGACTGACGCGAAATCGCGAGGCAGAAATGATAAATAACCGCTTTCTCATATCGACGAATCATTCTTCCCGATTCTAAACAGACGTATAAGCATTCCATGAAACGGGTAATTTAGAGTCACTCCGACGATCCATTGTGCGGTTAATGTTCTCCAAGAATTTTTCTGCCTATGCTCATGCCCGTACACGATCCGATCCTATTTCGATGCTCTCTACGATTAGCGAGTGTAATTTTGATAAGCACTGACGCACTCTTCGAAACATGGTCCGAGATGTAGGAGTTGTAGAAAGAAGGTGTCAACATAGTTCGTTACGTCTAATACCGCGAGACAGTGGATGAACCCAAGGCAATGTCGGGTAGAAATGCAAGGAAGCATCCTGGGCGGTTGAGATCCAATTCGTTTGAATCAGAGCTGATCGGAGCGGTCTAACTCTGTCTGCCAAGAAAGTAGATAGTCAAGTCCGTTCGAAGAGACAGGAGCGATGCCTCGTCGATCCCTGAATGAGTCGAGACTTCGAGGAGGAACTTCCTTTACCCGCGACTTCCATTTTCCTTCCTTCGCTCTCGTATTTCTCTACCCTCATTTCGCTAATCCGTAGTCAAGAGTTACAGCCTGGTTACCATCCCAGAAAGCAACATTAGCGGAACTATTTGTTGTCGTGATCTGAGCCGGCGAAAGATCTTTGTCGCAAGGGATTAGGGAGTTTGGAAAATTAATAGCTAGCCGTTAGCCAGCTAGCGCCGAGGGATATTCGACGGTCACCTTTTGAAACCGTTGTTTATCCTGAGTATACAACGATCTTTATCCATGTTTTCTTTTCGATTAAAGTTCGCCTTTTATTCGCTTCTATGTCCTTCTCAACTCCATACAATAACGTTACACGGTTATTAACCGCATGTCGCGATACTTGACGGACACCGAGGATCGTGACGGGATACATCAACGCATTACCGTAATGAGATATTGTATCGATCACGGTGAACATAAATTCGGCGTCCATCGTGCGGTAAGGAGAGGACAAAATATCGCCATTACCAGAGTCGGACACCGGCGCTCGATTTATTCCTTATCCGAGAATCTCGATTCACGTCACGAAGTAGAATTATACAGAAGGACAACAAACGCACGCGGAAGTAAAGCCTGAATATTTTTATTTTGCTGGGGGAGGGGGGCAATGGCGGTCACGGGCATGCTACGGGACGGCGAACAGCGCAACGACCAGAGGAGTTGGAAGCATTGGAACAGGAATAAAAAGCAGTATAAAACGGAAGAGGCGGAGGCGAAGGAAGAGAAGAGACTACAGGCGGCTTGTATTCTTATAAAAAGGGGCATAAATTCATCAGAGATAAACACACACTCTCCGGGTTTCTTCTCCCTACCCAAAAAGACTTCATCCTGGCGGTAGCCCGTGTAAAAGTTATATATCTCCTGGTCGTCCGACGAACGAATGTATTCCTGCTTCGAGCCCATGGCGAAGGGTGCCGTCTCTCTTTCTCTTTCTCAACTTTGTCTCTTATTTTCACTGGCGAAAAACTTGGCGACAAAACTCCGAGCACCGCGGAGTCTTCGTGCCTCTAATCTCATTCCGTTCCCGAAATTTCTGTTCAACATACTTTTCTCCTTCTGGAGGACATGCGTATAATCAACCCCATCTTTTTTCCGTCTCGGATATTGCCTCGCGTTTCGGTTTTCTCAAATTGTCACATCAAGATCGAGGTTATACGATAAGTTATACGCGATATTATACATTCGTCCCTCGATCTGCCGCATGTTCTTTCTATTTATCGAAACTTACCCTCGTTCTCGATGGAAATCGAGGATCTTAAGTTTACGGCTCTCTTCCCGTCGGAAAGGAAAAGATGAAAAGGAATGAGAACGGCAACAAAAAAAACGCGGCGTCGACATTCCTTACGCCCGTCGGGACGATACATGCGCGGGACAGACACGAGAGGAAATTTTTCTACTCCCAAGCTCTGGTCTTACAGATCTACGAGCTGTTTACCACGCGGAAAAGTCGCTCTAGACACGAAAGAAAATATAACGTCCAAGCCACTTGCCTCAACCCGAATTCCGACTTCGATAAATTTTACTTTCTTGTCAGTTTCAATGTATTTCAACGTGATTAATAAACTTGAAATTGAATAAGTTTCGGTATAGAAAAACGAAGGGGAAAAAAAATTTCGTTTCCACAATTGCAAAGGAGAAATTACAAGTTTAGGTACAAGGTACATAAGTACGTATTACATGTAATATAAATTCTGCGGAGAACGAAAAGTGGAAATGAATAAATTAATTTGTTCACTTCTTTTGTTTTTCCTGTTTTTCACTTTGAACACGCGCCGCGGCAGGGGGGAGGGGAAGGAGATGAAGAGAGAGTAAAAGAAAGAGACCGATGCTCGTATAAAAGAAATGACTGTAGTATAAAAACGAAGTAAATACTTTCGCGTTTATTATCCCGGGACAGAAGTACTTCGTACGGTAAGCTCGCCACTGCAAACCCAACACACGGGCACGCGCGATATTCCACGGAAATCACGTATTTACATATACACACGCAACAGACACGCGTGTGCGTAAAGTATCCACGTTAGATGTATGCATGCGTGTATTCCGAATGTTGCGTATATAAGACAGGACATAATATATTCGCGGACGAGGCAGCGAAGCGTGTGTTATTCCTCCTTTATCACACGTCCGTATTATACATACAGATTCGCATGCGCGTACATACACAAATACATAAATACGCATGAATACACGGTGAGGTAAGTACATGGTACGTACGGTATACAAGGGCGATCCCGGCGAAGAAGTATTTTATATTATATTGTACGGGATATAAAAAGAAATGTTTACGGCAAAATAGGTTATTTCCTCGAGCGAATATATAATAGTAGTTCGTATTAAAATACGCAAGTACGTCGCACGGGTAGTTCGGGTGCCCATATAATATAAGTATGTACATATACGTCCGATAATCGAGGTATTGCCGAGGTTGCGCAATCGAAAGCAGTACGAGATGGAAAGAGCCTCGTTGACTTCTACTTCAAAAGAGGAAAAAAAAAATGAATAAATAAGTAAATAAATAAGTAAATAAGTAAACAAAGCTAACAAACCCATAATTATAATAATAATAGCGGCAAAATAGAAATGAAGAAACAGACAGGGATCGGAGTGTAGAAAAAAAATGGAAAATCGACAACCAAAAGAAAAAAAATAATAATTTGGCAGCGAGATCCTGCGTCAGACGGAATCGTACGCTTGCATGCCTGCCGCAGTGGGTGTCACTGCAATTGCCTACGTCCCTCAACAAAAAAGAAGATTAAAAACAAGAGACAAAAAAACGCACGTGGAGCGGAATTGCACGCGTGCAAATTTCCGCGCGGTCAGGCGCGCCATGCGCATAGCAACCTCCGATCCCCAGCCCTAGAAAAAAAAGCAGAAGAAAAAAAAAACGCATAAATGCAAATGACACCAGCAGCGAGAAACGGATATGCCCGCCGCTGACCAGGCCAGGCTATTTCCATTAAACCGAATACTGCGGGAAACCGTGCGAAAAGTATTTTCACATTCCCGAAATGTTAATTCGTTCTTTTTTTTTTTTTTTTTTATTTAATTTCATTTTGTTTTCCCAATTCTTTTCGTACTTTTCCTCACTTTTTCAATTCTGCGTGACATTTAATGTACAAAATTATTTCCGCTACCCCGGCAATTACAGCGATGATTATCGTTATTATTTTTATCGTTGACATTGCGATTCACGGTGTGTGCGACGACCGAGACGAGGAGAACTCGAACGTTATGGAAATTGGAAAAAATATACGAGAGAGAGAGAGAGAGGGAGAGAGAAGTTTTACGAGGATAGTAGCTGAATTGAGTACACGAAACGACGCGGGTTGTTCGCACATCGGAGATTCAGTACCTGATTGGCGAGGAACATGCAGATTGAACGATAAAGATAAGCTCGAATTTAACTTGGTCGTTAATTTCGTGACGTAATTGAGGTTTGTTGAGCACTATAAGCCGACTTGTGGCCGATGAGACGTGTAAGTATAATAATTGTCGAAGGGATGACGGGCGAGATGAAACGAATAAGGCATGCGACGATAGCCGGGATCAGGAATATCTGTACGCACGTCGCGTGTGCCGCTACACCTGTAATACAGAATCCACCAGGCATTTTGATCGTTCAGGGCGAGTGTTTCGGCCTGGCACGATTTCCACGTTTCAGCTCCCGCAGGTAGACAATTTAGGGAACAATTTACACGCCTCTGGTATTTTTACCCTGGATAAAATTTTCCGTCTTTTTTTTTTATTTTTTTATTTTGCGAATTATTTTCATCTTGATGCTTTGCATTTTTTTAATTACTTCCATGTCATTTAATTAAACTCGTTCGAGCTCGAATATTTTGAATAGTTGACAGACTTGATAATATACAATATAATATAATTTAAAGTATGAAGCAATATGAATAACTGCTGGTCGTAGATGTTTAGTGTATAAAACGAAGTTAGATGAAACACATACCGTTTGCAAATCGAATTACGAAAGTATGTATGAGTTGATACATTCAACACCACTCATTACTCGTACGTGTAAACTAACTTTAAATTGTACAACGAGGCGTAGTTAATATAATATAATAAATTATTGCATGCAATTAAAACTGAAAAAGTACTAAAGATTGAAAAGTACGACGGTCCTTAAATTATAAATTAATGATAATTGATCCTCGTGCAGTGCGATTATAAAAATTCCAGGGAATGAAAATAAGCAGTTAAGACAAATTTTCATACGAATCGGGGAATCTTTTTTCTCTACTGCGTTGAAATTCGCCTCGGTCAAATATTCCTGGACCATCAATATTTGATAAATTACGCAAAACCAAAATTACAAATTTGGAGGTTTATCCCCATCTTTGTCGCAGGTTTGCGTTTCGGGTTGGTAGGAAAATATATGCACAATTAAGCCCAGAGATGGGGCGGATGGATGGAAAAAGAGAAACTGCCCACCCTGCGTCGAGGGGCAAAGTCGACGGAAACGGAATGACGGCTACAATGGTCCTGGCGAAACACTGCAGGATTGAAGAAAGTCCCCCACCCACTCTTTCCGCCCACCGCCCACCACCCTCCTTCCTGCACATGGGCCACTAAGAGGGACATTAATCCAGGTTAAGTCGGGGGAGTTAAATAAGTGACGTCACCGCGGGCCGGAGTCGAGTCCCTTTTTCTCCTCGGTTTCCGGGTGTCTCTGTATCTCCCATTCCCTTCCATCCCGTCGCATAAAGTTCGCAACGGAATCGCTCCGAAGAAACCGATCCTGGCGCCGAGCGTTGTTTCGCATTAACGCGTGAAATATTAACGAGGCTGACAATATTAACAACGGTTAAACGCTCGACGTCGCTTTGTGTCCCATCTGGTACACCTCGTCACCACTCACTCGTTTCGCCTTCCCCTCCCCCCAGAGATACGGGATGTCGAACACCCGAGAAGAGCTAAGTGCTCTTTCTTAATTGAACGACCCGCAGGTATTTTAGGCCGTAGAAAGGTATAGACGCGATCCGAGCCCCCTTTTCACCCAGCGAATACAACAACGAGCCTACGCGTCTCAACACCTTCCGTCAATAATTTATTGTGTCTAATTCTTGTATGAATTTTTCATTATTCGGTAAAAGTGATCGCCATACACTGGCTGAATAATAATTACGCTTAACGTTACGTAGAGCCTTAAGAGCCTAGTTATCTTAGCTAAGTCTCTGACACTATTTCTAACTGATATCTTGAAATTTAACAAAATATCTCTAAGGGCGAAGTTTAAACTAGAAGAGAAGTAGATTTATCGCCCTTTCTGACTTTTCCCGAACTGGATGCAAAGATATTGGAATTTCCGCCAAAAGAAAGAGGCATGGCTAGGATGTCATTTTCGACAACTAGGACTACGCAAAATACAAGATATACAATTGGGAATATATTGCCGAGTTGCTCGGTCACCCTAACCTCTGCAAGTTCGATCGCCGTCTCTATCGAGCAGCATTTTATGACCAAACCACATATTCTTCACCTAGGAAATGTATCATCATGTGCGATCAAACAGTATATCATTTCATCGAGAAGAGTCCTCGCAGGGGACGGTGTCACGCGATTCCGTCAGCTACCCGCTGAAGTGACTGCAGAGAAAACCGTTCGAGTTCCTCCGATAGCCGAGGTCGAGGAGGGTGTAGAAGTCGCTGTCGACCTGGAGGAGTCCCGCGACTCTCGTGACGTGCACAAACACACACACAGATATATATATATATATATGAGTTTTTGCCGAGTCAGGTTGGCGGGCGTGGATACATCGTGTAGACAAATGGTCCGGCATCTATCTTTCTTGCGGGGGGAAAGACGCCGTGTCGTGCACTGTGTTGCCGTGGAGAACCAGAGGCGGAGGCGGAGGCGGAGGCGGACAAGTACGAATGTAATTATACGGGGGAAAAACTATAACCGAGGGTGGCTGGGTGTGCGAGTTGTTGGCCTGCACGGCGGGTCGTGCTTATATGGGGCGAGACACATGCAGGTGCGATAAATTTAGTTTACCAAACCACCCCCGCGTGATTCCTACGGGACAAAGATATCCGGGAAGAGTTATATGTATAAACAGTAAACACAGGTGAAATTTGGTCCGCAGAACTTTGGCGAATTCGCGAAACGGATGCCCGTGTACACCAAGGCACACGGCTGTGTCTGTATGGGTATGCACACGTCGGTATACACCTGGTAGAGTTTAGCTTCTACTCTGGTCCACCGGCACGACGAGAGGCGGCATGGCACACCACCGCGTTAAAGAGGAGCTTGGTTTAATGAGAAACTTTATAGCTCGTAGTTAATATTCCGTCGAGTGGAATATTCAGCGTACCTCTACCCCTACATCCAAGTTTATAAGCGTTGGCGTTGACGGGAAAGTGCGGTCGTACACGCCAGGTAATAAACAGGTGAGTAAGTTCCCATAGTTTCTTTCTTACTTTGTTTTACCTGTCGAACTTTCCGCCTGTCTAGAGATAGACCTCGAAGAAGGAGGTGAGGGTATAACGGTGGGACAAGGTTCTCAATTTCGTTTACGGGCTTTTTAGTTTCTCATTATTTTTCACACCCGGTTATAAATTTCGCTCATCGCGCTTGATTGTCGCAAAACGGAAATGACACCTGCGGATATCATTGATGAAATTTTCTTCGTAATCGAAAATTTTCATTATTCATGCCTCGTTTTTGAACTGGGCTTCGTTCGTTACCCGAAAAGAATTTTCATTAGTTATACAACCCACGCAAAAGCCGATGGAGTGAAAACAACGAGCCAGTTATTTGACTTGGGGGAGATACACGTATAAACCTGCCTGTCTACCTTCTTCGTTCAGCTTGCCAACGGTAATTTACTCCGTCAAAGAGTTGTGTTATTATTAAGAAGAGAGAGTAGGATAAGTTAGACGGTTGAATTTTGAAAAATTTCATCTCAGGTACGCTCTTTGACAATTGAAAAATAATCTGATTTGCAAATAATTGAACATTAGCGTTGATAAAATTTGAAAGCAACTCAAGTTTTTCCACCCAGAGAAATATTCCAAAGTTCAATAGACTTTGTATACTCAAATACTGCATTCACGTGAGTTTGCGCGAATAGAAAAATCCAGTTACACCTACGTAGAGGTTTTCAGATATAATAAAGGGGAAAGGACGTAGCGTACAGACAGTTTTAATATTAATTACCGACCCACGAAGGTTGCTCCGAGTGCTGTGTACAACCAGTTGCTTCACTCGTTGTCAGCGCAATGAAATAATTCGCATCTGCTACATGATCAGATCCAGTGAAGTAAGGAAAGAAAGAGTTCGTGAAAAAAAAATTGATAAAAACAGAGTGGCAAAACCTTTCCAAGTTTCACCCACATCGCAATCTTGGAAATTCAGGCACCTCACGTGTAAATGATACGAAAATACAATCTACGCTGACTTGATGAATCCATGTATCTAAATTGAACGGATCCGATGAAGAATTATTGGAGTGACGAGGCGTCGCTTCATCCTGGATCGGCTCCGTTCATCCCGTAAGTGTGATGAAAATTAGTCGCCTAGCAAGGGTCGGTAAAATAAAGTATCCGTATAAGGGGAGAGGAGACTCGACGCGTGTTACGTAATATTCCAGACAAGCTGTTAGGTACATTGTATCAGCACGGCTCGGTTGTCAGACCGAAAGTTCTTCTCGGCTGTTGGAAGTCGTGCCGGTGGGGTTGGGAAGGGGCTGGCTCCTCCAGCTTGGAGCGCATCTTAAGATAGCTGGATAACAGCGCGGGGTAAAAGTTATCGCGAGTAACTCGCGTCGAGCGAGCGCAAGACGGACGCGTGTATCAAGTGGCTTTCGCGAACTGCAAAGTCCCGAGGCTTTCGGAGACCAAAGTTGAAGCAATAACTATAAAACACTCGAGTCAACCGCACATAAAGGTATTCCGCACTCACACACACAGACACACGTATGCGGGATCGGAGAAAATGTCTTTTATATTGCGACCTCCACCGCGAGCTCCGCTAACGACGAGCCATTTCCGGTCACCGTTCTTTCCTCTCGCCGATTTTTCTTCACTGCACGGAGCGACCGATTTCCGGACATCTGAAACGTTCCATCGATCGGAAGTCATGTTCAGATAATTCAAAGACTTCGCGTTGCATCCAATTAGAAATTTTTAAACGAGGCTTTTTAACGCATGTTTGGGATGGCGATCCAAGTCAGAAAAAGTGAAACGTTACGAACGTTGCAAAGTTCCTCATTATTTGCTGGGTACCGCGTATCGTTGACCATGTCAGTGAGTGAGACAGAGAACTGCGACGGAAGTTGAAACGCTCCTCATTTTGTTTATCGTTACGATCTGTGCTTCTTTAAAATAAATAACACAATATAATTGATAATACTATAATATATAATATTTTTTTACCAATGCCAAACGTGGCGATGTGAAAGTGTTGATGGATTTCAAAATCCATGAATCAATCTAACAAGAAAATCAGACGACAATCGAGTTGTACTCATTCGTTGGAAGTCATTGCAAAATCAGACTCATCAAGTTTTCGAGCTTCAAGTCACGCGTCACCCGAGATAGTGCAAAACGAATATACGCGTATAATGCATCACGTTTCGACAAGTTGAAGAATGTACGATCCATTTCGAAGCGATATTCATCGTGATAAAAGAACTCGGGTCGCTGTTCGGAATGAGGCAAAGAAAACGATCAGGGAACGAGTGAGAATCCAAGGAAAGATACGTAGCTGTATACAGGATAAACACCCAGCGGTGGCATAAATTGCGTTAAAACGCTTACTCGATCAAGATTGATGAACCCAGAGTCGTTTATCTTTTCGGAGCGACTGCCACGACGCTGAGGATCCGGTGCGGCGGGGCTTATTGTTCGGAGATCGACTACGGAAGCCGGAAATTCGATGCACAGTCGTTCTTCACGGTGTGCTATATGGCACAGCTAACGCAACGCAACGAAACCCGAGTTTATGCCACTGTAAGCCTCCACATGCATTTTCGCTCGCGGTTTTTCAGGGAGTGAAACGAAGCACGCAGAAAATCGAAGTGAGAGAATCCGCGTTATTGCGAATACTTTTCAACTTTGAAAATGAAAACATCCTTGATTGGAGAACGTGACAGTTAGCAAAGAAAGGGATACATCGTAATCGCACTTTCACAGTTGAAGAAGTTAAATTGTTGTGTAATTCGCTGTGCTTAAACTTGAATAATGAAAAGCCTGACCTCAAAAGCTCTACGATTAGATGCCGCAGCTATGACTGAAATGAAAGGCGTCTGATTCGCTGCCACATTTATATACGATGTGGTTGTATTATCGATCACTCAAGACACACGATTCCATAAGAGAAGCCCTCAATATCATATCTTACGTGACACACATATCTGGCTACTTTGCAACGCGGTCTCCGTGACGAATGACGAATTCTTTGCGACGAGTATATATTCTATCTTATACCCACCTAGTTTTCATTTGTGTATCTCTTAATTCTGCGTTGAATTATCGCGTTTCACGAAAAAAAAAAAAAAACGTTATGACGCCTGTGAGAGATGGGAAATTTGATCGAAGACACCGCTTGCAGGGTTTATAATTATTATTATTTTCTCTCATTTTCTTTCAGTTTTCCTTCCAGTCTCATGCAGCGGCACATCTCTAATCCAAATACCGCTAACCACGGAGTCGGAAGGTAAAAATTTGTCGTTCCATCTTTTAACCGCCAGAGGCAACGTTGCGGAGACATTAAGGGTAACTTTTAAAATTACCCCGAAGGTTCTCAAGACGCGCGGAAGATAATTGTATGGCTTATTACGCAAGGAGCCTCGAGGAGTCTTTAGTTTCGATTAAACACCGTGGTGTTTCGGGGTCGACACTGCATGGCTAACGCATTATTAGATCATCGCATAATAGTTTGATAGAACACACTTGTAAGGCTGGCTGAAAAATGGTTTAAATTATTTCGGAGATTTAGAATAAGAAACGCAAATCATTGAAAATTATTAGAATAAAAGCCTTGATGCGAAAATTTATAAACTTCAAGTATCTGGATAAAACGACACTAATTTGAAGGTGTGCAATAGGCTGGCTCTTATTTAGGGTGTTGACGAATTTTTCCGCCCCACCCCTCAAATCAATTTCAAACAATTCAAAAATGATTGCCTAATTTTTTCAGATTTTTGCCTCAACTCTAAGATAGTCCGCTTTGTAATCAAAATTTCTTACGAGAACAACGCTGAAAAAAGTTTGTTTCTCAGTATGTATTTCATTGTAAGACTAATAATATTCCAAAAAATCTGTAACTGCTAGGTTTTAATGAGCATTAGTGCTACTATCTAAATAAAAATACACATTATCGTGTCAGGCAATCTAAACGAATTGCATCTCCACTAATTATAAAAAGAAAATTCAGATTTCGAGGGTGTGCAATTTGAGTTAATTGAAGTTGATTTGGGGGTGGAGCGGAAAAAATTGGTCAACGCCCTAAATAAGAACCAGCCTAGTGTACAAGTATCTTTATAGAATTTTGGTTTTTTCAATATGTATTTATAATTCTCGTTACATCTCGAATTTCCATAAAATTGGATAACTGGAGCTGTGCAGGAACGAAAAACTCTGATCACGGATTACATTTATATCTACGCTATCTCAATTGATTCGAAAGGAGATTAAATAATGGAACTGCAGTTAGGATAGTCACTAACATTTTGTCTTTTCGTAGAAAGCCATGGATGGAGTATATATAGACACTCGAGGTCTGAACGGTGAGACAAACTCTTTCCATTCGCAATTTACTCATGATTTTAGATGATATATATTTTCTTTTAATACATACGTCGCTATGGTTTGTAAAAAATAAGCCGACTGAACTGTAGATTGATACACGATGTTGATTTTGCTTCGCGAGTGACTCATTCAATTGCAACCACGGTTTAATATCGTCCACGTGAGAAAACCTGTTGTAGTAGTTTCCAATTCACCGAACAGTGCTTTGCGTATTTTTTCAAATGTCATTCGTATTTGGGTTCTCGAATGCTAAAAATATAAAGTGTAACTATTTTACCCGTTTTTCCATTCCTCTTAAAAAGGCGGGCGTTCCATTTCTAATACTCGAGAATCCCACGCCGCGAGTCAATTAAAAGACCCAATTAGATAATAAGGTTTAATCAACCGAAGGGCTGATATTCGAACAATGAAAATTTGACGAAAATCGTAGATAACGTCAGTCTAAAGTTTTGGGCTCGTAAAGGGTTATCACTATCAGAGCGCTAATTCCACCGATAAATCCATTATCAAATCGCATAAATTACTTCCCCGATATGACAACCGTATAATCACAATCTAACTCTCGACAGTACTTATCTCAAAATTTCTCGGTGCTCCATGGAAACAGTCTCGAAATTCGAAATAAATGAAAAATAAAAAAACGGGAAAAAATAATAGAACAACTGCGTAAATGATATATCATGTTATGAGTTTGCGTTGTGAAGGAATATTGACAAGAGAAAAATTTCTTAGACCAAAGTTAATTGGACAGGTATATTTGTTATCAGTTCTCCTTCATCATTTCGGGCTAATTTCTCTTCAGATCGTAGCTCGGTATTTCATTAACTTTGCAGGGCCGAGCTTTCTGCCAAACAAAAAAAAGGTCTGAAAGCCCGTAAAGCCTGGAGGAAGAGGAGGAGGAGGAGGAGGAGGAGGAGGACCGTAAAGAGCGAATCTTCCGAGAAATATTTTTCGGCTGTGGCGACGCGAAAACACCTCTCCAGAATTTCTTAATGCTTCAGTTACCGTAAATTCCCGTCCTATCTCTTGCCCCCCCCCCCCCCAACCCCCTTCCATTCCGCCGTCCGCCCTACTTCTCTCTTTCCAAGGCAATTAAAACGGAGACACAGTTCGGCCGTTACAGTACGGGGAAAAATTCGAGCCAAAAATCCGAACTTTATCTTACGACATTCTTTAAACCAGATTGCAAAACGTGAAAAAATAATTGAATATTAGTTGGAGACAAGAATTAGTTTCCCCTGTGCTTAAAGATCTACTAAAAATAGATGAAAAATATTGAACGAATAAGTTTTCATATTAGCATGGAAAGTGGGATTTTAAAACGATTTATTCGCATTTATATTTTACTTAAGGACTGGTAATTTTTTTTTGTTTCGGGTGAAAATATCTGTTTTATTATGATCGTGTGGTGAAATTCCGGGTTGAATTTGACAGGAGTTTTTACAGCTGACGGTGATGATAGGATAGTGAGACGACGCCGCGTTTCAGTTTAGGGTGCGAGATTCGTCTCGAGGGTAAAAGTACAGTAAAATCTTGATGATCGATTTAACGACGATTGAAGAACCACGAATCGTTTGGTATCCGCGGCCTCACTCCCTCCCCGCAGTCTCAAGAATCTCCAAAAGCATTCGGGCGACGCCCCGCGAACGATAAATCGGAAATACTGCGCCCGGGACGGTCATTCCTTCAGTGTTAGAAGAAATAAATTTACCCCGACTGAGAAAATGCATCGGGACACTCCCAACGAACGACAAAGAAACGCGACGTGCACTTTAGACTTTTTACAGATCTGCAGACAATATCGTTCCTGCGTTTGAACTGCAAGTACGTACTTGAAAGACGACTGATGCTTTTCTTCCCACACGCGGGGTACACGTTCCTTTTCCTCTGCGAGTACATCGGCGATTTTTTCATCCCTCGAAACGTATAACGTTCTTCAGTTTATCGCAACAACTTCGCCGACTGTTGGAAAACTTGAGAGTTTCTTATCTGTTGTCGGGCGTCGAAGGGAAAATATACGCAGTTTAAAAAACACTTCGCGATATAAGCCGTCTGAAAGTTTAGTTAGCTCTCCGGCCTTTGAGCCTTCCGTCCAACCCGTAGTTACGTGCATCGTTATACTCGGTCACGCCGTTAACCAAGTCACTTTTCATCACCTATGAAACTTATAACGACGTTCGTTGATAATTGTACGATAACATTATTCTCTGAGATTGAAAATCGCCAAAAGTGTGCGGTCTTTTTGATTTAGTATCGACAAAACTTTGGCGTAAATTGCGAGTATATAAGAATCGCAAGGATACCTCAGCTACAATAATTGAAAAAACTGGCAATCCGTACATGCAACTGTTCTTCTTACGATAAATAAATATAGATGAATAAAAATGACGTAGATCGTTATGTTTCTCATCCCTTTGAACAAGAGTATACATATCTATACATACGACGCGTGTTGCGAAAAGCGTGTCGCCCACGCATACGCGGTGCAGGGATCTGCATTGGCCTCGACAAATCATGCCCAACGTAGAAATCGCCCCCCAGCCCCGAACCCCGGGTGTTCATAGCTGAGCCCAGATTATACGAGATCGCGGCGCCATAGAGTACAGTTCACGGGCTGCGCGGATGTGCAGAGGAGGGTAGACATTACCTATGTACATGCCTACCGACTGTCCCACGGTCAATGGACCCGTTGCGTCACGGGCAGCCCCTAATTAATTACATCGGTTTTGTTCCCCGCAGGCTTCGCGCGGTCCGCGATGGTGAGAAGGGGTGGCGCAGGGTATTAGTTCTAGCGGTTTGGTAGCCAGTCGGCAAATCCGGCGTAGCTGCGAGGACTTTACTTTCCGAGAGAACTCGCGCGGGACTCGCAAGGGGTGGAGGTCGAGACGACGCGACGGGAGATAGAATCGGCACCTGTACGTATATACGAGGTGATACTTTGCCCTCTGATACCATTGTTATTTCAGCCAACCCTCTCGATTCCTCTTTCTCTCTCTCTCTGTCTCGAAAGGTGCTGGAAGCCGCTGCAGAGATTCTCTTATGTTTTATCGCGCGTATTTTCCAATCGATTTGCGGGACTATGCCCAAAGAATTTTCCTCCCCCGCGAATGATCCTCGCGTATACGATAAGGTATACGTATACGGGTATGTCTTATTGTTTGCCTGCTTGTCCGGATGCGACTTGCATCTAGATTTCTGCGATCAATTGGGAGAACTCGGGGTTCGTAAGCTTTTTGAAATCTGAAAATCCCTCACGTTTCCAGATTGAAAATAGAATTTTTTCAGTAACATTTCAAAAAATATGCCACTAATTAATAAGAATTTCTTTACACGCTAATACTAATACCTTCAATATTATCTAGTGACTATCTTACTGTCTGACTACCAATTTACAAACAACCTGCGATTTTTTGTAAGAAAAAAAGTTATAGAAGGTATTGGTATTAAATAACATACATAGAATGTGGTGCGACGGAACAAAATTTTAAGTGCAATTTTTGTTTTTCTACTTAGATGAATAGTAATTTGTATAAGAACGAATTTATTTCTTCGTCCGACTCAAAATTATCAATACAGTCTTATTTTCAGAATCCCTTGACTTTTCCCTGCGGTGAGAAATTCCCTCAGTTTTCCCGATTTTCCCTACGCGTACGAACCCTGAAACTATTCCGGAGACTAGGCGGAAATCTTTGCTCGTAAAATTCGCCAAGAACTTTTCTCCGTATATTCTTTTTTTGTACAACTATTTCGTCTGTTGCAAATTGAATTGAATTGTATAATCCTGTAAACCGATATCGAAATACTTTGTTGTACATGCTGTGGGTGACAAGCGTATAATCCTCTGATAAAAGTACTAGGGTGAAAAATAATGAACACTGTAAAGTAAATGAAATAGCATATAAATGAATAATCCTTGGTAAAATATACCGTAATGAAACGATAACTTTTTCCTTGTTAAAACGTTTTTTTTTTTTTTTTTTTCTGGTTGACTCGGGCGAAACATTCTTCCTCTTTTTATCAACAGAAATTTTTTTTGCTGGTCCAAGTCAAATATTATCACAATCTAACTTTGTTGAACAGATAAAATTACGTAACCCCTTCAAGGATAAATACCTGCCTTATACATACACCGTTTCACAAAATCAAAGAATGTAGATTGGTATATGTATACGTGTACCCGGTCAAATTAAAAGACATTGCCAGATCCGTGCATGAGGACTTCATTGATTTCGTATAAATTAGCTTCGTTCGCTGAATTAACAACGTTAACCGTACTTCGATCAATTAAATTTCAAATACAGATAACGAGAAAAAATATGATATCTGGATTGATTTAGAATGAAATATTAAATTTCTTTACAGACGAGATATTTTTTACATCCTGTAGAGAGTATAATTGGACCGCCGAGTAAGGCATAAAATATTTTGTCGAGTAGAATAAAATTTTCTTCCAAGCCCGGCAGACAAAGTGGATGAGGAGAAACAGGAAAAAAGAAAGATCTCCTCTGCAATTTATTATTATTCACAATCGATGCATCCTGCACAGGATACTGACTGACGTTGTACAGACGCTTACGCATCTACATGTATATTATATACGTTATATGTATTATATACCGGCATAGCTGTCAGATATTCGAAGATGCTGAATAGGCTGAAGAAGAGATGAGGAATGAAAGATGGAAAGTAAGGAGAGTATAAGGTACTGCGACGGTATTCGTGGAGAAAACCCTGTACGCAGCTGAATCTCGAATCGTATACCAGAGAAGAACGAGGCCAACTTATTGTCTCTGAACGTTCTCCCGACGATGAGGGAAAATGAAAATAACAAATATGTACACCGAGAGCCGACTTTGCCCCAACAATCTTCTATTTCCATAAGATGAAATACCGATTCCTACAATATCTGTTGATTTTGCCAAACACGGCAATCAAATATGGCAAAGTAAATGTTTTTTTGATATCAAGAAATGTCATTTGATTCAACAAAAATGCGATCAGAAGGATAATTTGTGTCAGTTTTTTTTTGTGCGCGTGTGTCTGTGTATAGATTTATAAATTAACATACAATTTGGAGAACTATAGTTGCGAAGCTACGATTTTTTTTCCTCATCCGTTTTTCATCATATCTTATACTATCAAAAATCTAACCGTTTTCGATGATTTGAAATGAGGCATGCACGAAACCTTTGTAAAATCGAAATCATCTGTGAGAAAATGGGAACTAAAATAATAATAAGCAAGAGCGAGTTCAGAGTGAAAAGGAGAAGGGTATAGGTATCCGAGCATCAGACAGGAAGATGGAAATAGTTTGTGGATCCCACGTAATTTAGCAATTGCTTAATCCCCAAGAACTTTGGCCAAAGTAAACATAGTTAAGTTGAGGGTTCCGCCTGCCTTCCACTCTCGCTCTCTTTCTTTACCCCTCCCTTCCTCCTGCCCTCGCTCTCCCTCTCTCTCTCTCTCGCCGCCTGCCTGGCGTTGTGCACACAGATCACGGGTGCTTTTCCTTCCCTTCTGGATGAAGTCCGGGAAAAGAAAGAGCCGGTTGCACCTGCAGACCGAGAGTAGTTTCTCTCTACGTTTGCTCACAACATGCCGAGCGCAAAACTACACTTTTGTAATTGCGATGCCCCGACTTAAACTTTTCAAAGGCTATCTGCGTTGTTATATCGCGAAACTCGAGGCTACCCGTACATTTCGACATGCTTTCATTATCTTCAGTTTCACAGAAGGAATTCGCGATTCCCTCTCGCTAATTTATAACGTTTGAGTATGTAAACTGTCCTCAAGTTGAAAATTGACAAATGAAGATATATGTATTGTACATCGTGTGTGTAGATTTTGTCATATTGCCGAAATTTTTAAACCATGTAACGACGTTTGATTTTGAACGAAATCGAAAAATATATTTTCTAAGAACTAACCCAAAATATTACCTTCTGAAAAATATACGGAATAACGCACCGTTCTCTGAGTTTAGCTTTCATTTAACATATTACGGAATAACGTGTGAACGTAATTCATAATTTTTCTTGACAACAATTTTCTGATCTGTTAAATAACATCTGAAGAAGCGATAAAAATCATTAATATCACAATCCAATAATTGTTATCAAAAAAGAAAAAGTCTAAGGTACGATATATCGTAGAGAACCAAAAGAGCTACACAGGTTACAGTTCGAAGATTCGACTAAGGGATGAAAGAATTTTGGAGAAGTGAGTTTTCAACGCGTCGACGTCGAGGGTTTCAGGCGTCGTCGCGAATTGAGGAACGGCTGTATCAAAGTTGGCGCGATCACGACCCCGTGCACAAGTAGGCATAAACTATGCACGAAATCGCGCCCCATATTCTGTCTGAAGTTGGAGGAGAGCGCCGCAAAGCCCAAACGAATTCTTCGAGGTCTGAAAACCGAGCCTGGGGGATGCCGACGTTTTCGTTAGGAGGCTTATCGCGAATGCCAGGAAAAGTTTCACACCGCACGTCAAGGCAAAACTGTCCATACGGATACCTGTATATTATATATATATATATATATACATAACGTTGTATGAAGTACACCATATATCAAGATACGAAAAGGATGCGGAATCGATCCGACACCTGATATACCTACACGTGAAAATGATATTTTTCCCCCCTTTCCCAAGAGAAAAGTGCGAGATATTTTTTAAATTATCAGCGACGTTATTTTCTTTGTTTTTTTTGTCGACGTTCGTGAGAGTTTACAAAAACACTGTACAATTTTCTCTGAGAAATGAACGCGTAACTAACATGGAAGGTTATACGTCAAATTTCGTAACAAACAATTTAACAACGCCAATCCCCCCGCAATTGCCGCAGATGCAAGGGTAAGATGGGGTTAAGCGCCAGGGAAAAATGGCTTGCATAAGCCTTAGAAATTTTATACGCGAAGTTGTGTACTGTCAGGAGTTAACGGCTAACAGTTGCACAAGCTGTAAGCACAGTCTGCCACGCGTCGAAGCAATAAATTTATCGATAGCAGCTAATTTTTTCAGGACAATATTCCGGATTTTATATACTGAGAAATAATTACATCGAATTATGCAGATCGCGTACGTTCGTAGAAAAAATCCTGCTGCTCGAAGATAACAATGCTAATGAAAATTCCCCCTGTTTGTACGATAAAATATTCTTTTCCGAGAAGTTCGAACCCCTGAGAAGCGAACGTCAATCAATTTGGAATGTTGCGAGGCCCGAGGGATCCTGAGCGAGAAATGACCAATCGCTGATTACCATAACGTTGGAATAAGTATATCTGAAAAATCGGAGAGTAGGCGTTCCCAGAAAATATTACGTAAATGATAAAACTGAACCTAATTACTCGCGAACCCTTCAAGCGATATAACAGAGCGACATAAATAATCCTCACCCTGTACTTTGCCCTGAAATTTCATTACTCGCCCCAACGGAGGTAGAAACTCTGTAGCATATTCAAGGTATTTTGAATAAAGTAGTAAAGCTTTTGGGGCGGCCTATAATCGAAGAAACTTCCGTCCTTTTCTCACGGCTTGGGTGAGCTGGTACGGTCCTTTTATTTTAACAACGAGTAAGGGCCTATGTGTGAACCCCCCTGCGATTCCCTTTTCCTTTCCATTTCTTTTTTTCACTCTCTCTCTCTCTCTCCGTCTCGTTTCTTGGCAGAGCGTGGCAGGCCGCAGGGAGGCAGCGAAGGTGTCTTCCTATCGTAAATAAGCGGCTACCCTTCCCCACGTATCGACTGCGGAGGGTCGGTTTTAACGCGAGCCAAATATTGCCGGGCACGAAGTTCGCGACATAAGCAGCACCGCAATTCCCAACTCAGACAACCTCGGCTTCCCTCACCGAATTTCTCCTCGCGCACACACACGCGCACACACGGAGACGCTACACACGTTTTCCAGCATGCTCGCCTACGTAGGTATGGCATCGGCAGGGTCGGTATCCTGCAGGAAGCTCCCGCAAGGAGCCGAGAGGAGAGAGCCAAAGAGGAAACGCCACGACGCGGTTGCTTCTGCCTCGTCTGCAGCAAGGGGAATACCCTCAACGTCAGCAAATATGTTTTATGGAAGGCGTCGCGGCGCCTATAAGCCATAAGTATATGCCTCCAATTTCAGGCTTCCGGGCCATTATACCGGCGTGAAAATCGCCTCGCATGAATAATTTAATAACCGTTATGTTGTACATAAGCAAATAAATATAAATATATATTGTATATATGCATTATATGTATAGAGCAATAATTTATTATTATACGCTATATTATCACTATATAATACATCGACCCGCGAAGTTTATCGTTGAGCAATATTATTTATTGTGTAATATGCCTCAAGTATTTCTGAGAAATATCACCAACTATTACACGCGCACGATTGAGAATCTAATAGACTACAGGCAATGAATTACTGCTGAAGTAAGACTGATTTTTCTTTTATTCTTGAAAATTTGAATTCAAATTGTGATAGTAGCCTGTATGTAAACATCTGCGCGAAATTTACCAAAATCCTTGGCAGTCCTCTTTTGACTCCTGATACACCCTGTAAAAGAACGTCGGTAGATACTTGACGATATCGAATCGAGTGGCAGATTTTCCGAAGTACTCATATATGCACATATGTATAATATCGATGGATCCCTTTCCTTTTGGGAAAGGTTTGATATTTCTTGCGCCGCGGAGCTATTTGCGAATCGGTCGTGTTTTTTTTTTTCCTTATTTTTTTCTCCACCTTTTTTCCTCCTCTTCGGCTATCTCGGCAAAGCTCTAGACTCGAGTCTCGTATTCGAAATGCCTACGAAGACGAGAGAAGTCGTCGTTGGCAGGGCTCAGCAATAAATCGACCCAAAGTTCGCCAGCAGTGATAATTTTTGTCGGAGTGCGTCAGTGGCAGACCCTCGCCTCAGCTCTCGTACCTATCATTCCTTTTCTGTCAAATTTGTCACCGCCAGAAGAGCAGACAAGGAGAGAGCCAAATAGCCAAAGAGTGAAAGAGCCAAAGTGCTCAAGAGAGACAGAGAGAGAGAGGCTGCTGATGCCGCAATGAGATCGCCGGAAGGAAAGAGAGAAGAGGGCGAAGAAAAAGAATAACGTTACATGGATAGAACGGGGGCTCGAGTACCGTATACGTATGTAATACATACCCACCTGGGCGGATCGAGTCGAATAGTACAAACTTTCTTTTATACATATTTTTTCTCGAGAATTCAATGATTTACATCGACAGAAATATCGGTCCGCGTAATAAACTTCTATACCTGGAAATTTATTCCCTTCAATCGTCTGATCAGTGATGCAAAAAAGAAAAATTACAAATTATACAAAGAATCGACATTACATAGAACGGGCGTGGGAAGCAATATACGTGAAGAATTGAAAGACAAAAGTTTAATGGTTGTAAGTTATTGAAATGATTTCTCCCCCGCCCACCCCCGCCGCCCCCTCGCCGTTCCCCGTCAGGGCATCCCGCATCTTCCTCCAACTCGGGTACGGAGGTCAGGGAAGTAATTAAGAAAGTTAGCTGTACAGCTTTCGCTCATTTTCATAATCACCACGATAATGGTATAAATTAACAGTTAGCGTAAATCAGGGATGTTTTTAAGTGGTTCGCCCGACACCGCTGACTCCTATATAATATTCCACGCAATAGCCACGCGTGCCTCTAATTCACGATCCCGAAAAGTGGGCTTTTTAATTAAAAAAATTTCACACCTATACGGGAATAATAGAGAGAATCGGAAAGCGGCAAGAAAGGAACTTTGAACTTGAACTTACTGCAGTGATTTACGTTTCATCCGCGCGACTTGATTTTTGAGAGGCGAAGCACGCGGCGCGCCGCCATCGAATGTGCCTGTTTACTCCTGAGGCAGTCTGGGCGAGCGACGTCGTGTTCATGAATCTACAACCGCGACATGTAAGACGAGGATTTCCGTCGTCCTCTTTGATTAGGAATACGCAGCCGAGCTCCTTCGTCTCCGGCTCAGACGGCGTTCCACGGTAGTCTTAGACTTGCGAATTCGAAGCCGCCTAACGAATAACAAGATTAATTAGGACCCTCGCAAATGAGGACGAGGTCTTCGCTCCGCAAACACAACCGACGTTGCTGTGAGGTGGGTTACATGCGGGGGCAGTTATACGTATACCTGGAGGTGTACGAGGCGCCTTATTCTCTTTGCTAGTTTGTTACACCGCAACGTATTTCGGTGGAAATCTGCGGATGTAAGCGGAACATTCCCGCTCACCTCAATCAACCCCTAATTCTAACCAACGCCTACTTTTAGCTATCTTTTTTTTTTTTTAAATCATGTCATCATTTGTGATAAATCGATCTGCACGAATGTTTCGAACATGAAATCTTGTCGTACTTTTTGAATGCTTGTTTCAAATCTACAATTATTTCCAGCTTCCGATGTTACAATTCACGTACATACCTGTAGAGAACTGAATAATCGATTACAACCAACTACGGCAATCGGTATGTATACATTTTTTTATATAAATATCAAATTATTGTACATTCCTGTGAATGGAAAATTGGTGAAAATATTTGATATATTGGTGAGAGTTAAACTCGTATAATCTCGAAGTTTAGGACTTCCGAAATCGAATTACATTGTGAGTGTTTTTCTGTCAAAGTGTGATCATCATTTTGATTCAGCTACAAAACATCGCTTCGGTTATTGACGACAGATGCATTGATCGACACAAAAATAGAGAGATATACAGGTATAAAGAGCGATATAAAAGGGGGGACCCGATGCACGAGGAGAAGATGAAAGGGTAGAAAAGAAGTATGTATGTATACGCGGTATACGGGAAAAAGTGTTATTCCAGCCGCGATCTCGAGGGTAGTCCCTCTAAAATATTTTCGTGATAGGGGAAGGGATAATATATGTGCCGATATATCCTGATTGGAATCTTCGTACTGATTCACCTACAGCGAAGCCCCCCCCCCCCCCCCCCCGCAGTTTCGGCGACGCGTAGGTGTACCACCCAGCTAACCGGAGCCCCGCCTTTCCCTCTTTTCCGTCCACCCCCTTCGGCCCCTCGCGCAAAACTGGGAGCATGTAATATATACCGGCGTATTCGCAATCCGAGATAACCCGCAAGGCTATAACCTATCCCATTCCCAAGCGTGAACGATAATTCTACGAAAATACCTGCGCCGCACCCCGTCGCCGGTTTTAGGGGTATATGGGCGAATCGGTAAGCGAGCACTTTGCGCATCTTCGTATGGGTATAAGGGTTACACACACGCCTGGATGAAAGGTGACGAGAACCGCGAGAGTGCACCATACGTAATTCGAATTTTGCGTTGAGAAGAAAAAAAAAAAAAAAAACATCACTTGAACCCTCGTTGAAATCGCCATTAATTAACCCTTCGAGTCACAGATTAATGTTCTCAGTCGAGATTTACAGATCCCCTAGGATTGTCAGTATGACTGATAAAAAATTTGAAATCAATTTTCGAAAATTTGAGATGGCTAATCCAATAAGGAGGACAAAAGTTTAAAAAATTAATTAAATTAACATATTTAGAACCGAATTGATATTTCGATACGTCATATAGTAAGATATCATAAATAAAATTCTAAACGGCAGTGTTCATTGAAAGAAAAAAAAAAGTCAAATGTAAAATAATCCACATAAAGCCCAGTAATCGTATCAAAAGATCTTACGAACTTACAGGTATCGGTAGACTTATATATATATGTGTGTATGTATATATGTATATCGGGACGATTCATTCAGTCAGATCAATCTATCCGAATCCATGAGCAAAGATAAAGACGCACCTAAACTCGAGTTTGGTCTCTTTTCGGTTTCGCCCTACGTATTTATACCATATATAAGGTATACCTACGGTGGAATTGGACTGAATGGTAATGCGAGCCGCGGTGGAAACGGCGAAAGGGATTTGAACGAAGAAAATCGAGGTTAAGAGGAGAGAAACGGCCGCGTGGGAAGTTGAGCAGAGCGACTCGAATAGGAATCCGAAACAGGAATAAAACAGGTATAGGGCGGGAGGGTTTAAAGCGGCGTAAAAAATGGCTGCTCTGGATTAAGAGGATTTGGCGGAGCCGTTATCAGGCAGAACGACGACCGGCCCTCCAGCTCCTCTTCGCGGCGTAGGTATACCTCACCTACCTCTACGTTCGTGTAGTTGTTCGCCGTCGTTCGTTTCGCTAGCGGCTGCTGCAACCCTCGCAGGCATAAATCATTGACGGCGGGGGGTTGAAGGGAGAAGAAGCGGGACGAGGGGCGGGGGGGCAAATGAGAGTAAGAGCCGAAGCGCAGAGGAAGAGGGAGGGTTTGGAGGAAAGGGGGGGACCAGTGCTATACCAGCAAATGTATTTACGCCTATTGATGCATGACCCTAAATATATGGGCGTATGTATCACCCTTTGCGACAGGTCAGAAATAAAGTGAACCGCGAAGAAAAAATACCGCCCGCGCATTTCGCTTCGACTCCAAATCGTTTGACGCAGCAATTATTATTATTGTGGTTTTTTTTTTTGTTTTTTTTTTTTTTTAAACATAAAAAGCGAAAATTGTTACATCGCCAACCCAATTTTTATCTGCAATCACTTGTCTCTCTGTATAATATACACTCCTTTGTACAGACTAATGATCTACGCTCGGAAGATAATGATTACTAGAACTCCTAAAGTGTTACGCTGCAATTCCGAAAGAGGGATTGGGAACGAGAATTTTAAGGCTTACGAGAGCATCACGCTCGTCTCTAATCTGTTGAATATTTTTGTACCTTATGTCTTTGAAACCTTTGATAATGGAGTAAGCCTTGGAAATCGAGAATCAGAGTGGCAACGCCAAAATAAAATTTCGGCGAGAAACAGATTTTTGATGTAAAAGTAATGATTAATTAATTGGATTCGTAAAAAATTATGGCCTCGTGCATGTAACATCTTTTTGTTCGAAATCGTTGCATACGAATATATGTACGGGGTACATTCGTGTAACTGAATAATTTCCATGGTTTTGGTACGTGGAAAGTGGAGAGAGTCGTCGTACTAGGAAAAGGTGAGGGTAGTTGATGAGAGTAAAAAATAAGCTCTAATCTCCGAGGGCGCGGAAAACTTTTTAATTAACCAAACTAAGCACGTTACGTACCTCGGCGAGTGTTGCCAGCTCTTTTTGTGGCCGTCACACGCCCCCACTTCACCATAACGATGCTAGCTAAGTGCAAATTTTCATTTCAGCTACCTCCGGGGTAAAGAAGAAGGTAAAAAATGTTCCAAAATGAAGAAAACAACCGAATGAAAGAGACTTATGCTCATCTAGCCACTGTAGCGTTGCAGGACGGATAAAGATTACATGACATATACAAACAATAAAATATACACGTGGAACTCACAAATCAATATCAAATTTTTTACCGAGAAATTCTTTCAATGAATTTACAAACAATTCGTTATACGTTCGAGCTTTAAAATCAAAATGTTCTGATAAACTTGTTCTTCATTAAAATTTCAATTTGTAAAATTGTAATTCGTAAAAACATTCGAAAGAGCGAATTGGGATTTGAATTTTTATAAAAATTATGGGATCACGATAAATTATGCTTTCCCCTCACGAAATCTTTGTTAAATGCTTCAAAAGAGTTTATACAATGAAAAAACAAAAATTATTTCATAGTATTGACTTCAAGCCTTGAAATATTATGTGATCAACATATTTCGCTTCTTGTATTCTCGATATTTTCCCTCTATATAAATTCCGTACTATTTCGGGGTGCAGGCAGTATGCAACTCAAATAAAACTTATTGACAGATTTATATTATAGAAGAGAGCTCTAACGATAGAACACAATACGCTCAATTGCGGGAAAACTTGATTTTCGTGAATGCCTAATAATGAAGGTCCGCTGGCTGAATTTTTTGACAATTCAATAGTTACAGAACACACAATGCGTACGTTTTTCGGGGTCCTGCGATCATTACAAGAAAATTTCACTCACCTGGAGGCTTGGATGACAGCCGAGCTCCAGCAACGTTCGTACGACACCGGCATGGCCCTTATTTACCGCTATATGAAGTGCGGTTTGACGCCGTTTATTGCGAGCATTAAGATCCGCTCCTGCTCCGGCCAGCAATGCCATTACGCCAGGCTCATCGCCAAAAGCTGCGTGATGAACTGCCCTGTCTCCATCTTTATCCTAAAATGACGATACATTGAATATGTGTATGCCGTTAAGATGGTGAAACTGACGATGGATCGAGATGAAATCAGTCATTGTGATATTTAGAAAATATTCAATTTCTACAACCATTTAAATGGTTCACATTAAGTTTAATGTCAGTAATACCTCAATTTCTACGTCTGCTTTGTAACGTAGAAGAATTTTGATGACTTCTAGGTGACCATTCTGGCTAGCAGCTTGAAGTGCAGTGTGACCAGCAAAGACCCCATTCACGTCTGCTTCAGGTCGCTTCAAACTTTCTTCGCATTTGGCAGCATCCCCATTAGCAGCGGTTTTTACCAATTCTTCATTAACGTCACCAGAGACATGAGATTCAAACAATTTTTTAAGAAGTGCGGATAAACGTTCTAGAAATAACAAGGACATGAATCAAATATATATAGAAGACCTATTATAAAGTAATTGCATTATTCTATGAATTGTATGTGACTCTAGACGCATGAACCTTTTTTCTTTTTTTTATCAATGTGGAAACTAACCTCCGCTGGTATTTCCAGGTACACAACCATCGCTGCTGGCTACTTTCGTAACTGCTTGAGGGTTGTACGTCCAAGAAGTACTGCATACATCAACTTTAAGGTCTCCATCGTGATATATTTGCTGTACCCGTCCAACTTTTCCAAGTGTCTGCAAAAATATGGGAATGACTTTGTTAGCCAAAACAGACAATGATCGCAAGTACAGTAGATACCATAGACGAGAGTAAAATTCTCTGCAATTATTTTATAATTAGAATAGTACATGAGTTGAATAGTAAATGTAAAGATTGGGTTCTCCAATTTTGTACATTGATCAAGGAAGCAACTCATTTGAATAACTGAGCATTATTTCAAGTATTATATCGAAAAATTGCAAAGATGGATGCAATATAATTCGAATCATCAATAACTTGTAGAATGCAGTCAAACTTTTTACGTATCATAATAACTTGAAAGTCTTACCGGAACCATAGCTTCGGCCCATTCGCCATGTCCACTTTGGAGGAGTTTGATTTTTTCCAAATCATTAGAAATCTGCACTAAATCTCCGACTGCAAAGGTCTGATTATCAGTACTTGAGCTAGTAGCAGACGCAGAAATCTGTACTTTGGTTAAAACTGCAGGATTGAATGTCCATCGATTTCCACTTGGGTATGATACGACTATGTCGTGATCTTCATCTATTCCCACAACAGTTCCAGTCGTCCCTAAACATTCAAACATTCCATCTGTCCAACCGCCATGACCATGCTGCAGAGATTGCACTATTTCCAACTCCAAGTCAACGTTCACCTGAACAATGAGAGAATAGAGAAAAACTTGTATTGAAATACATCAATGCATTAAACAAAGTCAAAGTATATATTCACTTATATTGATTTCGGTCAATTTTAAAACACAATGGACTATAATATTACTTTTCTTATTCGACAGTCCTCTGTGTACGAATGTCAAAATTGGATAATACCGAAAAATTGATAAATGGATATTATTCAGTGTATCACAATTAATTTGTTACGCTAATTCAAAAGTTATTTCTGACACTTATAATCAAAAATAAATAAGTAAGATCTAAAAATAAATCCACATTGACATAGTTTTAAAATTGTTATGTACTAATTTCGATATTGTTTGTTAGAAACACAATTGAATAAATTACTTGATCTCCAATTTGAAGACCATGTGGACCTGTGCGACCGGGAGCCTGTTCACCCAAAAGCGGTAGATGATCCCTGTACACAGTTTGTCCTTTCGCATCATTCACCACTTTCAGATCAGCCTAAAGTCATAGAAGATTGGGTGATTCAGTAGAGTTTTGAAGTTAATTGCTTCCTACATCAGTATGGAATTTTATACTGATTTTCGTATAACATAAAACGATTCGAAAAATTAGCATCATTCGGTGTAAGTGTGAACCAACCATTCCCTCAAATCCAACACGGTAAAGATTTTTAGCTCCATTATCCCAAACAACATAGGCAGCCGATCTAGGACTAGCGGCAGACCAATCTTGCATCTCAGCAACTTTGCCTCTACGACCATTACCACCATCCTGATCCTCCCATTGCCAGTCAACACCTCTTACAACTCTGGCACCAGGGAAAATTCCACGGATTGCAATCTACGATGGTCAAACAATGATAACACGTTGGGATTATTAGTCATAGCTACTTTGAACACACTGAAAATGTGCTACCAAGTTACAATCTCTTACGAGCGAGCAAGAAATATTTACTTAAATTTAGTTTGCAATTGTTTCATTCTACACCTAAACAAACTATCTGTCAGCTATTAAATTACCTTTTTACTCTTCCGTCTTGGCTCCAACAAGACTCTCTCACTGCCTGGGGTTGCAATTCGATAAAACCTGTGTCTCAGGTGATGTTTGTCTCCGTGATAACAAATGGAGCATAAATCGTAGTTACCGCACTCTGCACATTTCCATCTGATGCCAAAAATAGGCTGTTGGCGACAGGTGTCACACATAGTGCCATCATGCTTGACGCCTGTTGGAGCTGAATCTAGTATACGCAGATCAAATGCTCCTGAGCATCGATAATTTGCTGCAGTTCCGTTATCCCAAACGACAACAACTTCCTCCGGGGATTCGAAATTACGAACAGTTCCAACGTGGCCTTCGCCGCCATCCTAAAGGTGAGAAAAAAAATGCTCAGAACTTTAATACGAGATATTCAAATCTACAATGATTGACACACACACACGTCGTAATTCAGAACTAATTGACGTTATATCGGTTGTTAAAACAGTATGCAAGAATACAAAACGGATAAAAATATGCGGAATCCCACAAAATTATAGTAAAGAAATATCAGAAATTCATGAGGAAGATATAATTGTAAAATACAGGACGACGTTGTGGGTTAACCTAACCTGTTTCCCCCATTTCCATTCCGGACCACGAATGACTCTGGCACCAACTCCTTCCATCATAAATCGCGTTGTGCGAGTCCCGGTACTCGCACCAGCCTCCATTTTTCATTGACAAATTAATTAACGATAGTTTTCTAAATGCAATAGTTATTTCTCACGAATCTTCGAGGGATTGTACCGCCATCTTGGACTAATGTCAAAACAACGACACAACGACACCAATTCAACGGAACAACTTCAGGGAATCAAGAACCTAACGCCATGGAAAAAACTAGACGTTCAGTGACCGCAGCGTGCTCGCGGCTGAAAGTGGAAACTGCATCTTATTACTTAACCACTTCTCCCGCTAGTTACACAACTAGCGAAGATTAAACCTTTTTAAACGCATTGACTCCGTACGTTGACTGAAGATATCTTTAGTCAACATTTTATGCGATACGATAATTTTATCGAATTTATTGTAGGCATGCCGATTCACAAAATAATACATATGATATTTGAGTAATATTGAATCACATCGAAACGTACACATGAAAATAACAGATATACATCATTCCAATGCAGCGTCTACTAAAGACTGCTATAAAGATGGTTATTCTAACGGGGTTTTGTATTATGGCATTGCGTTTTAAACGGTTTCTGCCAATCATAAAGAAGTTACCGGATCGCTAACACGGCCTCTTTTGGCTGCGGGGCCATAATGAAAAGAATACCCAGGTACACTTACCGGCAGACTACTTCTCACGAAAATTTTCCCAGGGATAATCATGTCTTTAATTCTTGCGTCAGCGAATAAAGTCAAACCCTTGAGATCTGTAATTTGAAATGTTACAATTCCGTGAAAAACAAATTTTAAATATGATATGTGAAAAACATATCATCCTTTTCAGTTATTTATAAAATATTTAAATAGGTCTGTTCACTCCACAGGCGCGGCCTAATTGACAGAACGCAAACACAGTTAGTTTTACGTGTCAAGGCTAAACAACTTTATAATTTTCTTGATATAAGTATATCATTATTGACATTTTTCACATTTTATCTTCAGTATAACTTCAATGCGTATCATGGAATTCAGTGTTTTTGAATCTTTGAGTATCTCACTTTTACTTATACTCATACGAGAGAGACGAAACTATTCACGTGATTTCCATGTTATAAAATCGAATTTTCTCCATCGTATTGTCGTAAACATATGTGTCAAAAGATGTTCTGTATTAAACAACGAATAAATTTGTGGTCTATTTTTGTTGAACTAAATTAAATATTGATTATTATTTTAAATTATCGCTCATAAAGAACATGGGTTAATTATATAATGAAGCAGGATTTTGAGCAGAAAGTAAGCTTTATACTTGATTTGGCTTGACTACCTGTTTTGAATAAAAAGTCCATCATTGAAGAATAGAAAAAGTCGCAGGAAAAAGCGCATAAAACCGTATGAAAATGTTCGTAATGCTGTACGCTTCCTGTTTTTATAAACGTTTCTGTTATCATGTTTCGTGCATGCTTCTGTCTGCTTCCTACTGAATTTTTACCACAGATAAAACAGTATTAGTCAAAGTGAAAAAAATTCAGCGTGATTATTGACCCAGCAATCGGAAAAGAATAGAAACGGAACGATTACCAGAATTATGAATCCCATTTCTTCAAGTTTCCGAATTAAGCATGAGTTATTCCAATGAGACTATGAGATTTTATCTGTTCTTTCCTATCCCGTCATATTCGCGACAATCCCACCTCTAATAGCTTGTTCGGTTCAATTATTTATTTAGAATAAGGAATGGCAATTATCAATCCGATTCAATTTCTTCTATCCGAATTAATTCTTTTCAAAGAATACGAAACATCCGTTTGGATAAAGAAATCGGAATAGATCGTATTGAAATTCTCAATCCGTTTCTATTCTTTTCCGATTGTTCGGGAGCCCATTTTGAACTTTGCGGACCATACAACCACCAATTAATACCCAAATAAATTGTTAACATCTAATTACCTATTCAAATCGAAACCAAGCAGAAATTAAACAACACTGCAGCAATCACGCAGAAACATATATCTATACTCTAAGATACATTATTGGTTAAAAAATATGATTACAAACTATAATAGTGCAAAAATTTCTATTCATGTGAGAGCACACCGCTTGTAATTGTCCTGTTGCTTAGCTAATGCTTGTGGTGATGTTGAAATCATCAACAAAACAAATTATTACCGACGTAAGTATACGTAGTTGAAAATTCTAATCGAGTAAACAGAAATGAATTGCTCAAACTCTTTCCTCACCGATGACGAACACAGTCGTTAGAGAGATGTGAAACAATTGACTTATTGAGAAGAATAGGGAATTTTCATCTGTGATTTTAATGACCGTATTTGTTTGTTGGTTGCACTGATGCAAAACAAAAGAACTGTACAAATAGCTATTTTCATGCCACTCACCGCGGCTCCATTCAGTTCCAATTTTTGCGAGGTAGGACAACATGAGTGATTGCGTAGATTGAAATAAGAATTGTGTACTCGAATAATCCGATGAAAATGCGAGGCTTTGCGTGTTCAAGTTTCGACTTGTGTGGTGCTAGTATTTTATCCAATGTTAGGACTAAATGTGCGCGCAATGACGACCAATTTTGATCTTAGTTTACATATCTCCGACGTAATCGCTACACATTTGTGACTCGGCTGTCCCTACCGCCCATCCAGGGCAATAATCCACTCGAGGAGCGTATCTCACCGCCTTCTCGCCCCACCTACTCACCCTGACCATAAATTTCGCGTTTCTTGCAATTACTTTTCAGTTTGTGTGGAATGGCAACATCCTTAAAGAAGAATCATTCCCGTCGAAGGCTCGCCGCTCTCACATTTCTCTCTAACATATCCCTCGATGGAAGTCACAGGGATACAAAGCTCGCTATCCTAACGCGGAACTCAATCTTCCACCGTAGGACACTGAGCGACACTCACCATGACCATGGAAACACTATCCATCAAAACGACCTTGAAACATCGGCATATGAGGGTATCGATGGCTTATCAATAGAGCCGTTGATGGTTGCTCGCAAAATAAATCCTGTGACAAATTCTCCGCCGGTTCGTAAAGTTCATGAGCAGCACTCTTTTAGTTCGGACTCTGAGGGCCCTTTAACTCCAGCCAAACTTGCCACTGCGGCATTCGTAGACCAGGAACGAGCAGCAACTTTTGTTCATTTGCCACCTGGAGTTCATGGTCCTTTCAGAGATCGGTAAGAAAATTCAACAACAACAATTACCATACATAGATTCACTTTTTTTTTTGCTATCATTTTGAGGTCTGAGTGGCTCCAATAAATCCAAGACCAACTTTTCATACAATTGACTTGGGCATGCGTATATTGTTACATAATAATTGTAAAAAGGTTCGACTACACAGAGACAATAATGAAGCAGTCGATATGTTGCGCAATTGTTTTTCAGACGAGACATACAGTCTGTTATCATCAGAGAACACTAATTAACCAACATTTGATGTTTATCACTAAGCATTCAATCTCTGTGAACTTTAAAGTTCTTATCGTAATTGCTCACAGAGAGATAATGCTCTCAGCACCCGTTGAATGGGATTAATTTGATCTGGGTCATTAAAATCTATGTGAGCTTGGCAACGATTGTTCGTTTATTATTCAATTCTATGAATAGCAATCTTATTCGTGTATAATGAAATTATTCACCAATTGTTGAAAAGCTTAGACATACATTACAGGATGGCCTTATGCCAATCTATATTTCTATGGAGCAAGATCTTATTATTAGATGACCTTTCCACATTTTCATGTTAAATGACCTATTTCGTATTACTGATAGGCAACAGACGTAACTTTCTGTAATTTAGTTGTTAACAAATAGTCAATACATCTGAAGTGACACTATGTAAAGAATATTAAAAAAATATATATTTACCTTCAAACGGGTTGATAACATTTGTATACATACAAGTCTGAATCCAAAACACAAAATGTATGTCATGATTGTTTATCTTACTATTCAATGTTGTATTACTAATTTATTCAATTAACTTCCAGTACTGAAACAACAAGTAGTGAATACTCACTTCCTGAAAGACGTATTGGATCCTTGCAGCACAGAAAGAGAATCATTCATCAAACATCAACACTTTCAGAAGACATTAAGCATCATCACAATAGTAGCAGCGAAAGTATCGGCTCTCTACGTTCGAAGTCTATATCACAGTCATCTAGATCAAAATCAAAAGCAATCAACAATGTCTTGTCTAACTGTTCCAATAATAACATCATACCTGAAGTCACAAAAGAGCTACGCATGATGCAGCGACCTTTTATTGGCCATAAATTTGGAGACGATCGACTCATCTTGGTGTCCGCTAAGAAGGTCCCATTCCTTGTTTTCTCTGCCCTTCCATACAATAAAGGACCTCGCACTGGCTGGTAAACAGAACTTGCAAGAGCTTTAATCACAAAGTACATATATACCCCATAGAATATATCTACGGTCTTCCACACTTTATAGGTCTGAACTTCGAAAAGATCCTGGGCGTAGGAGAAATACTTCAGGTCCAAGACCCCTTTCAGCTATCAATGATACGTTAGACCCATTTGGTTTGTTAGGTATAGAGCGGGGCAAAGATGGTCAGGTATTTATGAGTGTTATCAGTGTCATAGACTTTAATTTCCAACTTTTATTCTTTCAATAAACAAGAAACACCAGTATTTAATGTAACAAATTTTTTTTTCAGGAGATATCTTATGGACAACTTCTGATACCATCAAGGCAGTTTTCTAAGGATCGCAAGGGCTTTGGAAATGATAATGAAGCCATAGAGCTTATGCACACAGTTCCAGCTAAGCACACTGTGGCAGCAAGGTATGACTAGAGAAGGAAGAAAGATCTTGTGCCTGCAAATACCTAAAAATGCTTCGTGTCTGTTTTCAATTTAAGCCTGTTTTGCTTGACTTTGTTCTTGTTGAGAATGAAAAAATAAATTTCATGATGCTTCTTGTATTGAGCAATAAAATAGTGATTGGTAGAAAACATCCACATTACTTTCATCAACTTGCAACACTTTCATTTGTTCTTCAGTCGTAACTTCAATGTTTTCGTTATTTTAAATGAATTTATGAAGTGATCATCATTTTCTTCACGCTCACTTCATTCCAACATAGGAATGTCAAAGCTTTCTTTGCTAATGTTGTACGATGGACAATGGGGAGGACCAGAGTGAGGGTTCGGTACTTTTTAAATCTCGATAAGTAAACTGACTTCTATGAAGATGCTAATATCTAAGTTTCTGAATCAATCGAAGCGTGATCTGAATGTACGTTCTCTATCATAAATCTTGTTACAGGACACAAACTATAACTTGGAACGTGGATTGTAAACAATGGTAAAACTTCAAAATACTAAGCATCACGAGTAGATGATTTGTATTGTAGATCAACTTTTTTTATATTTTCAATTTCGAATAACTAACCCTGGAAAGCGATATTTTGAAATCTGAAAACCATATTATTAATATTCCTTGTCTCATTCTATAAACTTATCTTTCGATATCGAGGATTTTATAAATCTCACTCTCATCTTTCCGCATTTGAAATATAAATTCAAAGAAATTTAGCCATTCAAAAATATGCAATTGAAATTCATAATTTAATATGTTCCAAAGTAAAAGCTCCTAATGATAATAATATTAATCGTCAATGCACAGCATCATTTACAATCACAATTATGTGTAGGATACTAACCATGAAGTTATTGGTATTTATTCATATCCAATACAATGAATTAGGCGAATGCACCTATCAATTTAAATAAGTCGGCAAGTCAAACTGTCGTCATTAGAAAAGCAACTAGACAAGAGTTTCGATTTTCACATTCTGCGAATCACTTAATAAGACAGGATACTTCTATTTTACATTCAATCATAAAATCAAACTTTCATGCTTCCATACTACTACTATTAATATGTGCCTCCTTGCAATCATGTACTGTGTGATGAATTACCTTTAGTCGTGTCTCTTGTAAACCGCATGATGAATTCTTACTATTCTTAACATAATCTTGTCAAAACTGAATCCAAAAGTACTCACTGTTTTCTCGTTCATGTACTTTAATGCTGCACAGTACTTGGAGAGTGTTCATTTTCTCCTATTATAATTAGATATCAATGTCTATAGTCTCGAAGAAATGAATCTATGTCTGAGATGTAAAAAACGATGTCATCGCGATTATCATCTGTTTTTACACAGATGGAGAAGACATTGGTTTATTTGTGGAAATCAACTTGCCAATCCTTGCTCCCAAATTAATTCTCTGTACCCAATCTCTACCACCTAAAATATTAAGTTAGCCTGGGTAAGTAGCTTATAACCACTGATAATCCCGTTCTTGCAAAAGATAACAAACAATTGCTTACCTATGCTAGAATTATCCAAAATACCAAATGGCTTATGAAGATTACTGTGAAGTTGATTGCAATCAGTATTCACGAAGTATAATTATCACCTATTTACATCTTACAATTTACGATAACTGATGTTATCATGAATTGTAAGATTGTTATATCTTCTACTTGATTTAATATTGGGAATAAGAGAGCTTTACTATAAATTTTCGTACAAAACATAATTCAGATCAATTCATCAAGATTTTTTATTTCAGGTGCTTATCTCATGATACTGCTATACATCGACCATCGCACATCATTCCTGCGTCACCCCCGCTATCTTACAATGCAGATACGAAAGGTAAATACATAAAATGGAAGTTGACATATTAAATTTGTGCAAACCATCAAAATTATTCAAATCATTGCCTGGCTATAATTTGTTTTCAATTTTAGCTTATGAATGGGAAGATATGCCGTACAATCCAAATTTGTTAGACGACCCAGAGTTAATCGCAGGCAAACATCGTACGCTACTTACATTTACGTCATACATGGTAAATATTTGCATTGGTAGATTGTTCGTCAGACTCCAAATTGCGGCCATTAAAATGAATATTAACTACACAATTGTATTTTGTGTATTTAATTTTTGCAGACATCAGTGATAGATTATGTTAGACCATCTGATCTTAAGAAAGAACTCAACGATAAGTTTAGAGAAAAGTTCCCTCACATACCATTAACACTGAGTAAACTTAGAAGGTAAGACCAGTATATGGGTATTTTATAATATGATAATTTTGATAACAAAATACTTGGGTAAACTCATAAACATTTTTTATGTTTATTTATGTATAATTTGTAGTTTAAAACGTGAGATGAGGAAGATATGCAAGTTCGAATATGGCCTGGATTTACTGACTGTAGCTACAGCATATGTATACTTTGAGAAACTAATTCTTCGTAACGTTGTGACTAAGCAGACAAGAAAACTCTGTGCTGGAGCATGTCTACTGCTTGCAGCAAAGCTCAATGACGTGAAGGGTGACGTTTTGAAATCTTTGATCGAGGTATAACATTAGTCTATGTGTAACTGAACAGCTGCGTTTATTGAACTGTGATTCCTAGAGATAAGATGAGAGTCTATTTTAAGCTCACATGTTCGATGATAACCAAGCTTTGAAGATTTATAACTGCTTGTATGTACATTTTTTTTTTTTTTTTCCACAGAGAATAGAAAGTGTGTTCCGTTTGAATCGCAAGGAACTGATAACGTCGGAGTTTGCTGTACTAGTGGCATTAGAATTTGGTTTGCATTTGCCTACGTGGGAGGTTTTCCCACATTATCAGCGCCTCATGTATGAGTCCTGACCTTCTCCTATACCATTGGTATTAGTACACCGGCCACGAACATTTTCTTCGTAAAACTAAACAGAGCTTTAACTACAATGCATTTTGCGAATTTTCTAATGTTTCGGTAATAATTGTAAGTAGAAAATTCGAGAAGTGATCAAATTATGATTTAAACAGAATGATAATCCGTGAAGTGGGTTTAACTTAAATCCGGTGCTAAGTAAGTAAGGTAGCTCTTTATTCTTTGTATACTATGTAACATTTAAATGTTAATCTTCTGCATTTTAGCTAAGGCTAATTGTACAACTCGCAAGTTCAACTTACCTTGCTTTGTCGCCAACCTTATACGACAGTTCACTTAAATTTCTTCATTATTCATATTATCACGATAAAAGTACCTGCTTATTGACCTGCGATGGGTAACACTTCGATTACCAACAAATTAATATCAAGAAGAAAAAACAGAGTACTTATTTCTGAGATGAGGCATATGCTCTTTAGTCAATAACTTTATACTCAGTACGTAATATGTAGTCTAAAGGTCTAGATACTTGGAAATTGAACAGTTTTATATATATATGTATAAGAAACGAAATGTCTACTGTTCATTAGATATTACCTTTATAAGAAATTTTAATGCGTTTAACGTTGAAAATTGTTGGATTTTCAATAAGCTCATGAAAATTTGCAAAAAAATTTCTTCTGTAATTTAGCTGTTTCTGTTAAGAAAAAATGAAAGCATCTTAACTTGTGGTAGGTATAAACTACGTACATATTTTTAAAAATCCGACAGTTTATCACCGATTTGTTATTCGCTATAGATACCTTGAGTAGCGTATGTTCTCATAAACATCTACGAGTATCTATAAAAAATAACGTTCAAACTTGAATATGGTTTCCAGTCATAATCCTTTATAATTGATTACTAGATGAATGTGATATTCACGGTTCTGGATAGTGAAAAAAAACACTAACAATTATCAGTGCCATGTTTCGATTGAAGTTTTAACAGATCATACTTATATTATATATTATGTACACGTTGTTATTTATTTTGATATAGAAATGGAAAAACGATTTGACATGAAAGAACGGTGGAATTACAGATAGTTCAACTGTAATTTTTATGCCAAAATGACGTGTAATAACGTCAGTGAACGTAATACTATGCAAGTTCGCTCCACGTGAGAATGCGTGGTAACGATTTTTTTTAAGCATGCGTTCTAGTCTGTTGTTGATGTCTAATATTACTCTTAAATTTACCACTAATTGATTGTAATTATTGATTTATCGTTTTTCTGGATATTTATCATGTATAGTACTTACATTTTATCATTTCCTGGCATTCTGGATATGTATCATATTTTAAGACGTAAGTTTTGTAGAGTAACTTGTACTTATGTGAATAAATTGGAAAACTGAAGTTACTGCTCCTCTTTCACGTACACGTTTTTCTATAAATTTAATCAATCTCATTAGAGAGATTTAAATGTCACTGAAGGCTTTAAATTTTCCATGAAGTCACTTTTTCTTGTATTTGGAAGTTTTCGACGACTTATGTTTCGTTTCGGTAGGTTCTAAAATCTGTGAATGATTCAGTAATTCCATTGCTGCACTTGCATTTGCTGTTACCCTACAGGCCTCTTCTTGCATCGCTACCTTCTTCTCGTAGATCAAAACTTTTGCAGCCTCTAATAATATTTCATAGAACTCAAGAAAGGAGAGCTGTAACATCAAGTGGATTATAATTACCATGTATTCTTCGTAAACCTTCACGTTTCTCCAACAATAAGTTATCTGTCCAAACCAATCGTACTTACCTCATAATCCATATTAATGATCATATCAGTTTCCTGATCCTTTATCCCTGGGCAAATTGTGGCCATAATTGAAATCATTTTTCGAGCTCCAATGTGTCTCAAGGCAAATAATTCGTGAGCTATAACACATGTATGAATGCCTGTGTGAATGCCATTCTCAACGTCTTGATCACTGGCACCTTACCTAAATCGTCTTCATAATTTAATACACGTTCAGTAGAGTGTGATTGTAGATTAGGCTTTCCTGCTGGAATATAGCTCAGTTTTTCTCCAACAGTAACAACGTTTATTCCATTAACGAAGTATGACGGAATCGCAGTCATCTTTGGTTTGGGCCAAGGTAATGGTTTCGGATCGCTGGAACCTATAATAATTTTAATTTTCCACTGATAAGGTAGATGATAATGGAATTACTTATGAATAAAATACTAGTTTATAATAATTATAGAACACTTCTATTCAAGTCTTTGAAAGAAACCACAATCTCTTCATTATGTTGCAGAATGATTGAATATTCTTTGGTGGTTTATACTGAATCGTATTCCCAATTCAGTAATACTATGATATTAAGAGGGCAGTTGAAGAGTCACAAACGAAATGAATCATAACAACTGTATTCTTCAATAAAAAATAAATCACCTTTAGCGATGCATGTGGCTTGGAGAAATTTTTTGGCTGTGTGCGGCACGCCAACATCACAATATAACTGATAAACGGAATAAATCGGAAACAGATCTCGGTAGACAGTTGAAACATTTCCTATAATTAGGTCACACAATTTACTTTGCTATTTCACTGATATGAAATAATAGTTACTGGCCATACTGACCAACGTGCTTTCCAGCATTTGGAAAAATATCTTCAATTAGGAGCTTATGCAATCCTCCAGCTAATCTTCCACGTACAGCTTCCGTTTCTATATCACCTTCTTTTGTGTAAATATGCCAAGAAAACTCAAGTAGCGCATGTAGGAATTGATAAAACTCTATCCTTTCAAAAGGGTAATATACCTGATCGATAAATGCTGATTTATTGAGAGCTGTGTCAGAAAGTGCAAAAATCGCATTAAAGTCAGAGTTATCATTTATTGAACAAATAATGCAAAATCAGAGCATTCAACTGACCAATGTATCGTTCAAATTGTATCAAGCTGATGCCTCTTGCATGGATGTTACAGTCTCTCATGAGCTGCCAGAGCGCAATTTTACCCATTGATAAACGATGCGTCACTCCTTTTTCTGAACAGTACAATTCCGCATACAGCCTATATATTTTACGCAATCGAAGTATGTGTCTTGCTATACATTTGTGAACCCAGCATGTCTCATATTGCTCCTCCGTCTGTTCTATTGAGTCTTCTTCCTCTGTGAACTTTTCAGGATGTTTACACAACTTTGATGATGTACTCGAAGTATTGTATCGAAAGAAGGAGGATATCATCTCTGATGTCTCTGTAGAATTGCTTTCTCGCAGATTTTCTACAGGTATGTGTATAAGGTAGGTACTTTTTTGAGAAACATTATCTTATGGGTACAGATACAAAAATACTACTGATACTTAAATATTTTATCAATTTTAGCCGAATAACTTACCTGGAGAATCATAAAGACAAGTACACTCAGATTCACTGCTACACATGTGACACTTTCCTGAACGAATCATAATAGATGACGTGATAGACGGAGAGCGAGGCTCAATTTTTGGTTGCAATAATCTCTGAATGTGAAACCACACAGATGGACATTGTAGTGGCTCCACAATGGTGGTTTTCCTGGGCTGTTTATGTTTTACTGAAGATGGTTTGGGGTCAGTCCTGCAGCATAATGTAACCGTTTAAAAATCAACTCTTTCGAGTAAATTGGATGTAATCAGCACAATAATTTGGAAAGACTGTAAACTTTAATACTCAGATAGGTCTCGATTTTTTTCAAGGTCTACTTCGGGATCATGATCAGAAATTGTATTTGTTAAATAAGTCGCATCGGTATCCAACGGTGTTAATACATCATTGAGAAATAGAGGATCCGCTTCAGTGACACCACCGCTATTGCCTTGAAAGCAATCAGAAGGTTGTGTTAATTAGTGTGGCACCCCAGGTCATAAACGAAAATGTGTTAACTAACTATTTTCAGAACTTACCGATGATCATACCATACCCGTGTTTTTTATCCATGTACCAGCCACCAGAATACTTTGCACCACCCACTGACTTGAGTTTCAAAACACCTAAATATGAGAAATGATATAAAATAGCATAAGGTGCATGTTTTTGCTAATGATACCTTTGCCATGTTTCATTCCATTTAGCCAGTCTCCCATATAGGAATTTTCTTGAGGCCAAGAAAGTGACTTGTTCAAAAATCCATTCCATACATATTCTCCGTAGCTAAATTGTGAAGGAATAAGATTAAGAGAATCGCACACATTTGTTTTAGGGCATATTGAAACTCCTCGGTAGAACTCAATGTAGGTGTTACCCAGTCATCATTCCATTTTCCCAGTCACCTCGATATACATCCCCATTAGACCAAACCATTGTTCCCACTCCATGTCGCTCTCCGCCTTCCCATTGCCCAATGTATCGAGTGCCATTTGCATAAACACGGTAACCAGTCCCGTGTCTTTGATCCATATTCCAATCTCCTTCATAATAGTCATCTTCTTTGTTGTAACGACAATAGCTGTAATACAAGCCAAAAATTATAAGTTAGTGTTACATCAATATAGATACAATGTTCTAACGGCGTGATCACTTGTAGGGCATGAATATTCAAAAATACAACTTACCCATTTCCGTGTTTTCGACCCATGTACCACTGACCAGTGTAAAAACGTCCATAATCATTTGACACAAAAGTTCCAGTACCGTGACGATAACCGTTGTGGAATTCCCCTTCGTACCAGCTCTGGTTATTCCATTCGATTCTGCCCTTACCTTCAATTAAATTTTGTTCAAATCCTCCCTGTGGACAATGCGAACCGACAATCTTATTTCGAATTTACAAACTCACCTTACCGTCACCACATATACACTACTGATTTAATAGTACCTTGTAAGTTTCTCCTGATCTCCATCGATATGTACCGTCTCCTTCCATCTGTTTGCGACATACACGGCCTGTGTATGTATTCTTATTTGGAAATTCCACTTGAACATATTCATCTTGTAGTGTCATCCAATCTGCTGAATTGAACCCTTGGCACTTGGATTCCTGAAAGGATCCTATGCTTTGTTTCTTGCTGAGAATTCCGCCAAAAATTGAATGTTCGGCTTCGTTTTTCTCTTATTAGAGCTCTTCTATTCAGGAGGAAATAAAATTTGACAAATTTTGGCTGTATGCAATACCTTAGCGTGACTTGCTGCGCTGAATTGGGACAAATTTTTTGCACCAGCCACCTTATGATTCTTGTCACATCGCATCGTCATCTGAGAGTACCTTCCCGTAACCATCTGCTCTTGGAAACTAGTTCCATGCCAGCTAAAAAAATGTATCTCAGTTACAGTAATCACAATTATATAACATTGTCAACTTGCTTCCATTACTTTGTCATCAAAATTTGGGTGATATCATTATACAAGAGGTAGACAAATTCATCTTCGGAACTGTAACAGCTCCGAATATCTGTCTGAATATCTTCCGATGATAACAATTTTGACATATTGTGAGATGATATAGATTCCTTGAATTCTTCGCTCGCCTTTTTAGCAGAGGTAGTTCCTAGATTCTGTCCATCGTAACTCATATTTCGTATTGCTAATGACTGATCTTGTCTAATGTATTTCCACTCCCAAAACAAATAAATGCCACAAAAATCTGAATATTGATTAAACTGAAACAAAAAAAAATCCATACACGTGGATCATATTTTACGATACATTTTCAACATGTCTTGTCATGTTTACAAATAATATGTGAATTTTCTCTAAAATTGTGATTGTAATAATTGTTTTGATAATATATGTGCAGGCACTAAGCTGTCCGGGATCATGTCTAGACAAAACAGCATTAATGTGAGATTACTTAGTGACATAATTGATTATCCATTTCTGGATTAATCCTATTACTGGTGATGTAGAATGAAAATAATAAATTACATTATTCGTGGTCAATATATTTAATTGCAGTCAGTGTTTCCCCTCGACAAAAAAGAGAAACCAATATTGATTGAATCGCTAGAGATTCCTAGATCAAGTACAGGCAATCCAAAAGTGTTGCGTTACGGTTGGTAAGTTACAAACTGATCATAAATTTCGTATGTAGAGATTTTTTCGAATCAATCTGTGAACAGGCAATCACTAGCACTTGCAGAACCACGAGATAACACGGATTTTAAGCCACCTAATGGAAATTTGCATACATCCACATATCGGCGACTGGGTCCGGAGAGTGAAGAAATTGGATTATCAGAGACCCATAAAAAACTGGAAGAGATAAATTTGAAAGATGATTATATTACCGTTTATCCACACAGAAGTACTTTGAACATGTTCTCCTTCAGTTTAACAGCTGAGTATGAAATGGTTGTACAACTTAGATTACGCTTGATAAACATTTTTGACTGCTACATCTGAATAAACCTATGGAGTTTCAAAATCCTGTTATAAATAGGTATCTGGTACGATTGGCCATAATTAAATAAACCACTGAGGTATCGAGAAAATGAATTCTGCCTGTTTCAGTGATGATGAACGAAAGGATGTGCTGGAATCATCTATGTGTAAACTATATCCATACAATTACGGCTGTACAGATTATCGAACCACATCACAGATTGAGTATCGCCTTCATTTTCCTATGAAGCCAAGGCCAGATCCACCCGAAGATAAGCCGTGGCTTTTTTACAGACGTACACTGTCCTATGCAGATGAAGGTCTTACTGAGCGTAATTGTAATGAAATGTTTTACGATCAGGGAATGGAAATGCATAACAAAATTGCCATTATGAAAATGGAACGTTATCGGTCGTACGATCCCATTATTGGAAAATTTACAGAACCTTGTAAACTTGCACTACATAAAGCTAAATTTTGAGTTCTACAGGGATTATTATTTGGCATAATAGCAGTAATGCATACGCGACTATTGTTGCGGGATATTTCATTATTATACATTTCTGAATGATTTAAAAAGTCACGAATATTTACAGTAAGATTATTCGAAAAGCGCGTGGACATCCGACCCTTAAATAGCACGACGATGAACATAATTGTACACGATAGAACCGTCGTACAGAATAAATACGAAATATACGTCTCATTTGCAATACCAAGTCTATACATGCATACCCATGCTCAAATATATGAAATACAATTGGTTTCTTCAGTACTTAATTTAAGACGGGTCGGCTAGTTGTAAATAAGTCGGTAATTGCAAGAAACTATAATTTCATCCGTACCCTAACTTATCCGGTAATAATTTTCATTTTACAGGATAGTTGGCCCTAAGAGTATCCGGTTTTCCAATTCCGCTAAAAAAAATTGAAAACTGGTGTTCGTTAGTTACTTTCGGAGTTATCGTGGAATGCGCCATATTATTAAATAGATGCATATAAATAATGCGTAGCCCTGCTATCTACATATAAAATGAACAGTCAAACTTAATGCTCGAACCAGAATTTTTTTTACAGCCACAAATGTGTTATTGGACGTGCATATAAAATAAAAATATATTGTGTGTATATGTATATTGCTATATCAGTTGAATTCAAACTGAGTTACACTCTTCTGGTGCTAAACAAATCAATATAAAGCAATATATCGCTGTTCATTAGTAAGCATAATTAATTAAATTGGATATTCATTCCCATTTGAATCACAATTAGAGATGTTTGCTTACAATTAGTAATAACAGATACTACTTAATCAATTCTTCAATGGGTATTGAGTTCAGTGTTAATCTAAAAATTCTCATTGCGTATCTAAAACTCATAGCATTAGTGCCAAGAATCGTGCACTGTAAGCAAATTCCATTTATCTCAGTGAAATTTGAGCGGCGCTCAATATGGGGATATCACACAGTTCTGATAAGGGGATTTATAGTTCCACGCTAATATCGGCCTGGTACAAACATTCTACTTCTTATCAAGATAGTCTACCCTACCTTTTCGTTTCTTTTTTTCTTAACCAATTTCAGAAACACTTTTCCCGAGGAGAAAAAAGCGATTGTATTGACTCGTATGTTGAGAAGAGATCAATTTTGCAATACAGATCATTGAGTTAGATAAGATTGCAATTTTGGACACGTGTGTTTGCCATTTCTACTTAGACATAATTTTAGCTACAAAGTTTCTTATCAAGATTAATTAATGATAATCAGTAGCATTTGATGAATGTAGAAAGAAAATAGCATAGGATCTAAATATCTTTTTTTATACAACCATAATATCACAAACTGTGTATAATTACGTGCAATCACAGTAAAGTAATTTTTATATACACATATGTAATAAATAAATACGATTTAGAGAGCATCTATTTCGAATTTAAAATTAAATCTTATTTTAACATTCACAATTTCCCAACCCATAAATAAGGGTATCTAGTATGACACGGTTCTGTACAAACAAAATAATTCTATACAAATCTTGGTCTAGGGTAGATAGATTTTATCACAATGAAATCCATGCTAATATAATTGGTAACTTGGAAGTGGAAAATTGTTTAAAACGCATATTGATGTAGTTACGGTTACACTAAATTGGAGGACAGATATTGTTATAACTTCGAACAAACTGTGAAAAATCTAATATTTATATTTACATGTAGGAACGCACAGAGCAAATTTTACATGCTGTTGTTATGTTCACGTGGTGATTCTTTTGAGTAAATCGAGCATATCAACAAGCACTTTGACCGTCTACACAGAAGCAGTATGCTATAACTTAATTACCAGTATTTAACAAGAGAATTTCTCAAAATATTCTTAAAATTGTCTCGAAATAAAAACAATAGAAATTAAAGTATTGTAGTTAAATAAGAATCCTTGAGAACATGAACTTATTTTGTAAAAATCAGTAACTTATCACAAATTATTTAAATAAACACATAATTATAAATTTTAGCATTTTTTTAGGATTTAATATTAACGAGCAAAATATCAAACTTTGAGAACATTCGATATATAGTTCAATATATCAACATTTTTTAGTATTTGCATGTGGTCAACTTTTGGAAACTCCTTGTGATATATTTTTTGCTTTTGCTTATCCTGCCAATGTAAACAGCCCTCCAGGCTGCGAGAATTTACTGTTCCATCGCCATCTCCCAAAACAAGCTTAGGGTAATCACTTAGATCTCCGTACGATAGTCTGGAATATTACGAGCAAATTTGAAGTTACATTTTCTGCAGTGTTTTTTGCAGAAAATCCTTACTCAAAACAGTCAAGATGCAAAACTTACTTTTCGACTGTTCCCACTTTTGATCCATGCAAGCAATGAACCGTTACTCCAGGTGCTGTGAACTGGAGCTGATACTTTTCGGTATCTTTACGAAACTCCCAGCCATTTGGTACATTTATGTCTCTAAAAACATTGAGGAATGATAAATCACAGAATCACAGAAATATTTTTCAGTTTTTGAAAAAGAACCTTATCTCACATTAGATATTGCTGTAAATCGGCAAGAGTGTAATTTTTAGTAGCTGTTTGAACCAAAACCTCCGTCTCTTTCCAGAACAATTTTGAAGGTAGTAACCATCCTAGACTGGGGTTTGTGATTTGTTCTTCTCTCAGTACGCTTTCACGCAGAAAATAGGTACCCAAATTGTCACCTGTAACGAACAGAATGACGAAATAAAGAAACTGCTAAAAAAGTTACACTTTCAACTTCCAGAAAGAAAACATTGTATTGACCAAGAAACAAGTATTTCAGGGCAGTATAGTCCACTATTTAGTTTGAGAGGAAATGAACAAATAAAAAACGAAACTATTCTCTCTAAAATCATAAGTCGTTGATATGAACTTTTTTTAAGAAAACTGCGATACTGATATTACTTTTCAGTTTAGAATGTGCATCTTCACATGCGCTAGATGTATGAATCAATTAATTAATATTTATTAGGAGTATTTTCGTTATTCAAATGCAGTAACAGGTTTTGCAAATACATTGGAGGTTATCAAAAATTATGTGGCCATTACAAAAGTTAAGAAATGTATCTCAAGAATATTTTGTTTCTGTTTATTTTGAATGATAAAAAAAAATGTTACAGTTTATTCTATACGTTGTCGTGAAGAGGACGTAAACAAGAAGAAAAATCACGAGATCAAATTTAGTAATGATAACGCAACAAAACATTGACGAAATAACTATTTTACTGCTTTGGAACAACATTGAAGGAATTGAGTTTTCATCATATGGGCAATTTATACTTTATTAAGTGCGGTTTACTGAATTTTAATCAGTCCTAAAGTTTTGAAATATCAAGTTACCCTACAAATGCCTTATGTTATCGAAGTTAGTAACTTCAACTTTGTTAGAAATTATTCCATGATAGAATCAAACATATTCAATAGTTTTCTTATAGTCATGTTCCCATTGTGTGTAAATTCTTGCGATGCATTGTTGACTGGAGACAAATAATTGTTTTGGAGCATTACTCAGCAAATGTTCAATATGTGTGATAAGTGAATAGGCTTGTATTGTGGATAATTATTAACCTCTAGTACTACGACAGCTCTTTTTCTTTGTAAGATTAGAATGCAAAGAAAAAAAAACAACTGAAAACAATTATTGAAGCCAGGACACAAAATGACAGTCATGATGTTATTCTTTGCACCTTTGAGTAAATAAATGAATCAGTTCAATAGTTAATCTCGGTCAGATTTGTTCTACAGCTCAACTTACCGATTGCAAAAACTTTGACAGCTTTGACCGATCCACCCCAAACGCCTGCCAAAGTAATCATAGATTCGATGTACTTGTTTTTCCACTTCTGACTCTGTTGCTGTAGGAATAGTAAGGTCATTGGACAACCCATGCTATGAGCGAGTAGCGTTACAGGCTGATTATTGTTCATTATATAAGTTTCTTCCACGAGAGTTTTTAGTTTAACAAAAAAGTCTTGATTCTCGTCTGAAAAATAGGGCCCAAATTCGTATTGAGACAAACATTTGTGCCGATATTATCCAGCATTTAACTACTTATAAAACCTATTATACTCACTGGGTGCTTTTCTAAAATCGTAGGGTGCTCCGCGTAATGAAACGTTTCTAATATACCCCAAATTGTCGACCAGCATATTTCCAATGTCCCTGAAATACGAGCCAGGAAATGCTTTGCTGGGATCCAGATATTCGACGACAAATGGATCGCCCCAGCCAGGTATTCGAATATCAACTCCTGGCTGATTATATGTGGTTCTTGTAACGTTATCATAGTTCAGGACCATGTTGTCGATCTAAAAATTTACCATTACCAATTCATTATCGCACGAGTACCTAAGTTCCCTCACAATGATATATAAGTGTATGCTCGATTTTTAATTGTTAAATTTTGACAAAGTCATACCCAGCATCCTATCGCATATGGCACCAGGAGTTCTAAATTGAGCCAAATATTGAAATAATCGTTCGATGTTTTCTCACAAGCATAATGAATTGTGCTTGACTTGTTGAGCTTTGCTTCGACCTGGCTTCCGCCATCTCCCGGAACTGTGAAAAAATATTTAGCTTCGCTTGTAAAGCACGATTTTCAAAATCGACAGTTCTGTTGAAATCCAAGGACTTACGAGGTATATAAACAGCAAGGGAGTGAAGAGTAAAAGAAAAAAACAAGATTTTCGTCTCAATTCTGGGATACAGAGAAAGACTATTTTTACTCGTGGATATTATTACGTACTCAGTATCACCGGTGATCTTTCTTTGGTTTTTTTCTGCCATCCTGCTTCCCCTTGGATGCAGCAAGAGAACAAAACGATGAATATTATCGATCTGAAGCGCATTTTTCGCAAGCCTGAGCGATTTTAAGCCCGATATTATTGTCGCACTATTTCCGTTTTATTTTTCTTCCTTATACTTGCTGTCACGAATGTCCGTGGAATCAACACTACTAATAACAATGAAACCAACCGTGTTTAAATAACGAAGCTTAATTTTGGAGTATGGCTAATTCGTGTTTTAAGCGTCGAACGCACACTGCGAATCACTGAACTGTGAGCACGCTGGTGAAATGAGTAAATTTATTCAACATTCAATGCGCTAACTCATAGAGCACCGACATTGAAGGTCGAGCGTGATGAACCAATAAAATACGTTCAGCTAGAACAGTCGGCCAATCCGATAGGTCGACACGGAGTCACGTGATATCTGACAGAAATGACACCATGTGCTTTTGTATGCCACGAAATATGCGCATGTGTATCGATGCCTTAATTGTTATTGATCGAATGACGATGACAGATTACGAGGATGCGTTATCGGCATGTTATCGATATTTTCTTTTGCAACATCAGAAAGATGTCGTAATAGAAACGTGCGCAATTGTAAATTTTTCTATAAACCAACGAACGCGAGGCTTCAGCTGGTAGCTCCAAAACACATGACATTTTTGACAAGCAATTGCGCACACGCGTAACTATAAATAAAGTTGTTGCCGCCAATTGCGAAACATGCCAGAGGCAGTGGTTTGAGGATTCGAATTATTATTCGCAAACACAAGGCATTGACTCACAAGGCCGTCAAGAAATCTATATCGTTCACCATTTTCAAACCTTGCATGTGTACGCTAGATACGTAAATCTCGGTAACGTGTTCATATCAGTAATATTGATTTCTGCCCTATTATTTCTGTAACGATGTTGTTGTAAATGGATACGTACGACGGCGTAAAATTTAATAGCTGATTCAACGTTAAACGGAAAGACATTAAGTAATACACGGAATTCAAATTTTCGTAAGACCATCTGCGGATTGTGGTAGAATGGAGTTAACAAGAATATTAAATCTTCCAGTTTCCATTCTTATACGTGATAATGAACAAGTTCTTCCTTGTTAAAAATTGAATATGGTTTGGCGCGTTGTATCTCGCTTATCGCGGGTATTACCAAGGGCATTACTAATCACTTATCTTTGCTGTTTATTCCGTTCAATTGTGAATTGCGTGATTCTCGACCGTATAATCTGTAACGAATACGCATACAACTTGCGATCAGTGCGTTTCACTGATAGCCGGCATAACGGAGTTTGTTTGATCAATCGCCTGCAAAGATTAGGCTTCTCAGATCGTGCCTTTCTCCAACTATCACCCACGCGATCCGCTCTTTTATTACGGTTAAATCGACGCATGCGTTCTTTCCCTGTAACGTCGTTTTTCCGTCGTTATGCATCTCGCATCTGACAAGTGCGACCATTCCTTCATGACTCTTACCGACGGATACGCACGCGGACTCGTCTGATATTGTTTGACGAGCGATACGGAAGCACTGGGAAAGCATATCGTCAGTGTGCGGAACGTAAAACGCATCTACGTTCCGTCTCGTTGCGGGGTTCGCTAGGTTATAAAAAACACGGAAAAGTTTGTTTAAACAACATGGCTGACGTCAAGCAGGAGCAAAAAACCGAAGACGACGAGAATTACGCTGTCGGTAATAACACTGAGCCAAAAAACATGCAGGAACTCACCGAATATGTACGTAACCTAAAAATATCAGCACTGCCAAATCTTTGTTGTTTAGTTCAATATTTCTCTGTTTGGTACTACTCAGATTTTGCAAACGAACAAATATGAATGTACACAAACAAAAGTATCAAGGATCGCGGTAACTCGTCTCTATCGCTAATCAATCCTATGTTGATGTTATTTAGGTACAGGCGCTGCTTCAGCGAATGCAGAACAAATTTCAGACCATGTCAGATCAGATCATCGGAAGAAATATCCTTTCTTGTACATAGTATTGTTACTTAGTGACAACATTCAAGCTATTCCTCATGCATTGAAAAAATCGCAAGTGTAATTGTATAATTTTCTAATAACCACAACATAGGTCAGTTGAAAACCTTTTGTTTTAGGTTTTCTGTAAGCTTAAGAAAAGGTAGAAAACTGAGCATCTTTGCACAAATTTTGGAACTTGTAATATAATGCTGTACTGTTATGCTCGTTGCCAGATTTTCACATCAAGAGAACCAGCATTTTGACTAGATTCCCATTTCAATATACATAGCGAATAATTAAAATTTTAAATATGTAAGTAAACACCAAAATTTCAGTGGTAACAGACTGTTTATGTCGTTCAGTTCATTATTGAATATTATTCCTTAATGAAGATATACTAGATGAAATGGGAAACAGGATAGACGATCTCGAGAAGAATATCGCTGATCTAATGACCCAGGCTGGTGTCGAGGGTCCGGACAAGTGAGCTGAAGCTGAAACTACAAGAGTTGAAATCTTAACCAATAATACACCAAACACAATCGTCTTCAATGCATATGCGTGACAATGCAAATTTATTTGTCAGAAGTACAGCTGGCATAGAAAACGATGTTGTATTTTAAAACATACGAATAAATGCACTGTTTTTTTACTACAATGATACATAAAACTTACCAAACAACAAGAAAAGCTTATATCACTTAGCATTAGCATTTCCATAATTTAACTAGATTACAATCAATGTATAGCAGTTATAAAATTAAAATCATAGATTCCCGCATGGGATTACAATGCTCAAGTAAAAGAAAAAAATAAATTATAAGAATACTTTTCAGGCACTTACGAGTCCAAGCAATTAATTAGGAATAATGGATTAGCTAATTACGAAAGTAATTATTTCGTACGACGCAAAATTGCATCAATTACGTGTAAGATATACTGTGAATGACTGAGGATGTGAGGGATTTTTGGTAGTTGGGTGCAGCAGGCACTGCTCTTAGGCTTAGGCCACTTTGTCGATTCTGCGATGAATATTCTATTAGGTTCTCCTAGAATCGGATATCAATATTGTTACTACAAGTTCATTTACATGGTTTTGTGCCTGTGTCTCACTGATATCTCCTGTATTGATTCAGAGTCTGATTCCTCGGAGCTTTGCCCGTATTCTTCGATCCTCGTGGACTCAGAATTTGTGAATCCAGTCTTCAGCGATTCCTAAAATAAATTCAATGCAATAGTTTCCTTTATCATCGCATCTGACGAAGAAACTAAACAAAACCATGTGAAAAAATTATATTTACCAAAGATTCGGTCGGTCGATTGGGACTCGATTTGGAAGTGATCGGGGAGGAAGTAAAACGGCTGGCTAGATTCGTGAGGGAATAGGCTTGCCGGAAAGATGCCCGTCTGACGGTGTCGAGACGTGATACAGACTCCGGGACACGCATAACTTCTCTAAACTCCTGCAATTTCGGTTCAAAAAATTAATTCCGTAATCGGTGTTGCAAGAAAATTTGAACCCACTAGAGAATTGGTATATTTTTACCCCATTCATATCTCCTCGGGTTACTTGAAAGTCCTGCGAGCCCAGGAGAGGAGAATTATCGTGAATCAAGGATTAGTCGAATAGATTTACTGTATTCTTTAGTACGTGAGAATTATCAAATTATAGCTTTCTCACATACCTAACTTAATACACGAATTGTGAACGAACTCCAGGCAATGCTTGTTTCTTTAGCAAAATATCGTGCAAAATATAACTTTGGGAACCAAACAGCGGATAATTTAGTTGTTTTACAGCCAATCCCATAAACAATAATGCTCCTTTTCGTACCTCTAAATCTTTTGCTTCGTCAATTTCAGCGACGTCTTGATAAGCCTTGGTAAGAAGTTCCACAGCTTTTGTGTGAAAGCCAAGTTCTACGGTAACAAAATCTAATAAAACTGACTTGACGTCGTGTAGTTTCCGCCTTTCAAACGAGTCGATTTGTTCCTCCAATCCTTTAACAACTCGTGATACTTCGACCGTAGCTTTCATTAACTCAGATTCAGCTTGAGACTGATTAATGAGTTTTTTTTTTTTTTCATTATTGTTCAAGATTAAGGAAATCACGTGGGTGTAATATCGAGTGCGTAACAAACAAAAAGTGAATGTATTCGATAACAAAGAGGATACGATCATTTGGCGATTTCTTGGGTTACGTTCCCTAACTTTGTCCAAGTGCTTTCGTCTTGTCAACTCTTTGTCACGTGCGGCGAAAGTGTTTTTCACATCCTCTCTGGCGTGCTTGCAAATAACAGCATACTGCGATAACGGAGATATTACTTTGCTGTCCAGTCTTTGAACTTCGGCGTCTCTGGAAAATATCGAAATTCGCATAGCTTTATGATGCAAGTTCATCTTATTTATCATTCGGTTATTGATTTACATGTTACTTTCGCATAACGAAACTTTTCACGTCGATAAGTCAATCATACCTGTAATCTCCGATCACCGATAACGTTGTGGCAAAATTTGCCAGGCCGTTGCTGAGAGATTGATTAATATTTTCCGACTCCGCGTAATTTTGGACAACCTTGGCAACCTCGTCGTTTTTATCGCGCAATCTTTACCCCAAGAGAATAAATAATACACCGCATGAATATAGGAGAAAAGATCACCTCGATTAAACGATATTTCGTACACTTAACGGAATAAAATTTACGTGATTATTATGATATATAGATGCATGGATAAAAACCTTGCAGCCTTTCTCGTAAATGCAGCAAAAATTGTGCACAGTTCGGCGAAGTGTTTTTCAACAGCGGATATGCGTTCTTGAACAAATTTGGCTTCTTGTTCGCTGGAGAAGTTCAATGAATTTAACTTTAATCACATGTTGCTTGTATTATTATCAGCGTGTGAAAGGATAAACCATCATCTGATTTTGGATCAAATACATACCAGATATGATTTTGAGACCTTATTCGTAACATCGTTTCTCAAACGAACGATCAAACACCAGCTATTTCGATTCTTTGACGTTTCTAAATTCTGCACATGTAAACGCCGCGCAAGCACAACGGCCACTGTTTTGTTATAACAGGGGCGTCAGTTGCCTAGCTGCACAGGTGATGTTTTATGTACAGGTGGTCAAATGTGAAGCAACCATGCGCCCCACAGCGAGCCCCCGTTTTCCGTTTGAATTTTACCGAACGTTAGAATTTTATAACAAAAAAGTTGTGTACAGGAATTTTTGGAGTGAAAAGAAAATACATAAACATGATGCCATACATCCGGTTAGAGAATAAAATTTATTTTTTTAAAAACACTTCGGTAGAAAACTCTCCCAACAACAATAACATTGTACACTTAAGAACTATATTATAACAGAATGGAGGTATCGACATATTGGTGGTACTGATGATAATTATATACGGGTTTTGTAATTATGATTTATGCATGAATATCTTGTCGATGTATGAATTTGTTATACACCGTGGAAATGATGGGTTGAAATTTTTGTTTTGATAGCTGAGAATCTGTTCCTCGGGCTTTTACAGCAAGATTTTCTTGAATTTCTTGAAGACTTTCTTGATGAAGTAGCGGTTCTCGCCTGGTGTCTCGTACTGGTTATCGGATCCTCCCGTAAGATCCGAATCGTCGATCGGTGTCGCCGTAACGAAGACGACTGCCAAGATGACGAGGTACAGAATCTATTCAATGATGAAATAGTGATTAGAATTTTGAGACAACGATTCGTTTCTTTCGATGTGTGAATTTTTAAGTCACATTTTCATGGATTTATTGAAATGTAACTGCGAAAATTGAGAGAACAAGTCTTTCTAAAAAAATGCTCCTAAATCCAATGGGACATTTGTAATCGGACAATAAATGTTGTAGTCTTTCTTCATAAACTTGACGAAAGAAATTCTATTTTTAAATTAAACTTATCGAATCAACGTACCGTTAGAAATTTCATTTTGAAGTTTCGGTGTAACCGTGAACTAGGCGACTGCAGCTGTAGCGACTGTTTCCACTGAGGAATGGAAATTATCTGATGGTGTAGCTGTCGAACTCGCGGTTTAAATAGTAAAAATATTACACCACTCATCATTAATGTACAAATACATATATAGAATGCTTTCAGTTGGTTATTTTTAAAGGTAAAGTGTCCACACATGGTATTTACGTGCGTTTCGGTAGGGTTATAGTGGGGATAGAGAATGGTGTGTAATCCTGAAGACGCGTAACACTTGTTACCCTGCAGCGGATTCGTTTTAGGCGACAACTTTGTTTTGCAAGCGGCATGCATCGTAACGAGGCATTTATTTTATGAAACACATACATATTATACACATATATACATACACAAAGGATAATTTATTTACAGGCATAATTTTCACTAATTCCGTCACCTAATTCAACATTGTACGTTATACAATTCTGATGTTTGAGTGTAACATTCAGCCGAACGTTCTTTATGTGGCGTTTCAAATTTGCCAAATTTCTCCCACCGGATCTTGGCCATTTTTTTTTTTTGCATCTTCAGGATTGCACAACTGCAAACGAATGCCCGTAACCCGTTCCGACAAGAGTTCCCATTCCGTTTTTCAGAACATCGATTCGTACCGGTTCTCTAACGTCTTGAACAGTTCCATTCCCGCAATTCCCGTGCTCGTTCCATCCCCAACACATCACCGAACCGTCTTCTGCGGTAAACATGAAAGATTTTTTTGTCCTCGTGTATTAGGGCTCCTTGGGAACTTCTTAAGCTTACGTTTCTTCTTTTTACCTGCGAGAGCAATGTTATGCTCCGATCCAACAGCGATTTGTACGAACTCGGGAACATTTTTTATAACTTTGGGTAGCCAAGTCGGTTGAGATTCCGCAAGGAATTTATCAGCACCGCGTCCTAATTGTCCGTAAGTATTTCTACCCCAAGCGAAAACTTTTCCATCTATACTTGTGGAAAACATATTACTATACGAACGTGGTATAAATATTTATTTCTGGCTTATTTTCCTTCCTATGTTTGTCTTCTTCCAACGATTCTTTTGAAATTTTCTATTCGCAGCATATAAGTGAACTCACCCATCCGTGTATATAATTTATATCAATGTGTCGTACCTACCGTGAAGCACAGCGGTATGCGTCCATCCGGTGAAAATTTTACCATCTGGACCTACGTTTAAATTTTCCAATTTTAGAGGCGTTTCAAGACGTGCATATATCTTCGGATCGAACCCCAGCTGCCCGTGCTTATTGTCACCCCATGCATACAAATCACCATTTTTTGACAGTGCTATCGTATGGTGTTGGCCGCATGCGACACTTTTTATACCAGTTAATCCAGGCACTGTAATTTATACATGCAGAGTTATGACAAAACATTCGTACAAAAATTTCCATAAAAATATATGTAATCAGCAAACTGGTATGAAACATGTAGTCATCAATTTGAAAAACAAATTTAATTTCCAACTAAGACTGCAACCGTAAAGTGCTCGTAGTGCCTATAATTGTATTTCTTATCGGAAAAAACCTCGACTCATAAAAATTTTATTTTCTTTTAACATAAAAACACGTTACATCACTTGCACATCCGTTGTGTTCTAGCATTTTCCAAAATTTAAGTGAGTCTCGTACATAAAAAAACTGGTGTATCCTGAATTTCGAAATTTATTGTCATGTATATACAGGGTAATTCATTTCAACTCGTGAGGTCAAATACAATCTTGACAATGATAGGTTTCACCTAAAATTGTTTTAACATGTAAAAGTTGTTGGGTTTCAAGGGTCAAATGAAATGGTTTCATCTTCTTGTGTATATCCGTTTGTTCCCTGCTATTATTTACAACTTCGAAATGTTTTTGGTGTAGAACAATTTGCTCAATCTCCATTATTCGATAACATTTAATGAACTACGCTGAGCTACTGATCACTACGATCACCCGATGCTACCTGTTGCGAAAAAGTTGAGCTTATTTGTTCATCCGTTTAGTTACGATTCGATATTTTTTTCTCTCTTTGTAAAATTGCCACACACTGTAAAGTGCAGAACGCTTGAAGACAGCGTCTATAATGCATGTTGCAAATGTTTTAAAGTATCCTGTGTAGTCGATGGAGTTGTGCATGATAAATTTCGGGGTAAATTAATGTCATAATTATATTCGGAATTCGTACATAAATGTTTCTCATCGGCCAAGTAAATTGAGTAACAGCGGTAGAGACGCGTCGTAACGATACTATTTTTATATAATAAAATTTCTCTACCCTGAGGTAGGTGTGTGATTCACCTTGAGTGAAAGTGTCGGTAGCTTTGAGAGATTTGTTTGATTCATCAATTAGTCCCAATTGGCACTTGCTGCCGTATCCAGCAACGAGAACTTTTCCACTAGTGGTTACGAGGGCTGAATGCCTGAGTCCCATTGCAATATTCGCAACCGGATCCGGTGCGGTTTCTTTCAGATGAATTATCGCCGGTTTCTGCGAGGGCGTTTTCCCAGCGCCCAATTGCCCGTAGGCGTTCGATCCCCACGCATACAACTGACCCCGGTTATCAACAGCCATTGAGCTGTCCCAACCGCAGGCAATGTCGACGACTGTTGCCTCTCCCAGGGCGTCTATTTTTACCAAACTTTCGACATACTTTCTCGTCCCGGCAGCACCGGCCTGGTGCTTGTTGTTTAGTCCGCAGGAATAAACCTCCCCCTGCCTATTCAAAATCAAAGAATGTCCCGCCCCGCCGCTCATTTTTGTTATGTCAGAGACACTCGGCCCCCGGCCGCATGGGTCGTTCAAATTTACCGCCGTCGGGATCAGGCATTGCTCCGATTCAACATCGTGGCCCAGTTGACGGTGGGAATTTGCACCCTACGGATCATCAGCTCCGTTATACGAATTTCATCGCTTTATTTATCAATCATGTTCACGCCTCTAGTTCTTCGTTATGTATTTGCACTATTATATTCGATACGTTTTCTGTAATACAATATGCGGTTCTTACCCATGAGAGAAGATGGAACGTCTTCATTACTTTGCTCAACTGATTGTCACGTGCTCTGATGTATTTGCTTGACAACTTGACATTTTCGTTTGATGCAATAAACGAAGACCGTGTTTAGGGTTTCGACTAAATACGTAAGTTTATTTCTGATTCCCTACTGCTTAAAATATTTACGACAGGTATTGTATATTTCATACTAATGAAAACCACGAGTAAAACTTCGTGAGTAAAACACACATTTGAGTCTAGTCATTGGTTTGTAGTTCACAGAACTACGACCTTAACGGAAAACCATGAAATGTCAAGTCCTGTATTAGAAATACGGCGATAGATCTTTCTGGGAATCGAAAATTGCGAAAAGTACCCGTACTGTATAATGTACGAATCATTCTGCACAGAAGATATTTGTTTTTCAATTTGTGATCGTCTTGCATTTTTCTGAGTAGAGAAATTGTGTAAAAATTGAACATGCATCTTTACTCGGTGGGTAAGCTTACGAAAAAAGTTGGTATTGCAACATGCGGTATTATCACTCAGTTGCGGGCCATCGCTTGCCTAGAGTGAAAGTGACGTTTGACAATGTTTACCGGCAACGACTGCCGGGACTATTAACCTATAAAAATATTGTAAGAATTGCGGGCAAATCTCTGTATGTGATAAATCAGTATGGAAGATTCGATAGCGAAGTACGACCTGAAAGAAATAAAAAGCGACTTACTCAAAGCAATAACGGAGTGTTCTGACCGAGGATTAAAGCACACGAGAAAATGGTAGTAAACACGTTCATGCCCATTCACACGCTATTTGTAAACTTATTTGATTTAAATCTCGGATCTAGGCTTGGAGAATTAAATTTTTCCCTCAAAGGGGTGAAACTGGATGCTCACGATGTAACTGTAGATGTGAGTTTTGCGGATACAACAGAGGATGAGGAGGACGACTACACATTGGCAAAAGGTTACTTTGACCTGAAGGAGTATGACAGAGCTGCGTTCTTCACGGCGGGTTGTAAAATGCCTAAAGCGAGGTTTCTTCATTTGTTTTCACGCTATTTGTCTGGGGAAAAGAAAAAGATAGATGACATGACGGATCTGCCGCCAGATCCATTGAAGAATGAGAGTCTAAAGCAGCTCTGTGCTGATCTTCGAAAGGATCACTCGGCTGGAAACTTGGATGGTTTTGGTCTCTATCTTTTCGGAGTTGTTCTTAAAAAGTTGCACCTTGACAAGGAAGCTACTGAGGTGTTTGTTAACTCTGTTCGAAAGCAGCCAATGCATTGGGGAACGTGGCTTGAACTTGCCGCGCTTATTACAGATAGGGAAAAGCTCGAGAATCTCAGCCTACCCAATCACTGGATGAAGAAATTTTTTCTGGCTCATATGTACCTTGAATTACAGCTCATAGACGAGGGTATGGCTGTTTATTGCGAACTGCAGTCAATGGGCTTTGAGAAAAATGGATATGTGCTCGCGCAGATCGCGATTGCTGTTCATTACAAACGAGGTTTACTTTGTTTTCAATTGATTATACCTCCATTGAATCTTCACATTAAGAAAATCCTAATCGTCACTTTCGCACTTTCAGACGTTGATGCGTCAATAGAAGCATTCAAACGCATAATAAAAGACGATCCCTATTGTTTGGACAATATGGACACGTATTCGAATTTACTCTACGTGAAAGAGCTGAAAGTTGAATTAGCACACTTGGCACACAGGGCGACAAAAATTGATAAATATAGACTGGAAACTTGTTGCATAATAGGTAAAATAGTTAAGTTTATGGTGTTACTTTATCCTAGTAGTATCGGTAAATTCTGAAACAGTTGCTTGCAGGAAATTACTATAGCTTAAGAGCGGATCATCAAAAAGCTGCCTTGTACTTCCAAAGAGCACTGAAACTGAATCCACAGTATTTATCTGCTTGGACTCTACTTGGTCACGAGTTTATGGAAATGAAGAATACCAATGCCGCTATCCACAGTTACAGACAAGCCATAGGTGAGGTGATTTGAAGTTGAATAAAAAAATGATTGGGTACAGCAACGAGACAGGAAATTATTACGAATCGTCGAAACCATTCAAGTATTTTCATAATTATTTTAGAGGTGAATCGAAGAGACTATAGAGCTTGGTACGGCTTAGGTCAAACATACGAGATCCTGAAAATGCCTTTTTATGGTTTGTACTATTACAAACAAGCACAGCTGCTCAGACCTCATGACAGCAGGATGGTTCTCGCTTTAGGCGAGGCTTACGAGAAGCAGGAAAAAATTCAGGATGCACTGAAGTGTTACTATAAAGCTTGCAATGTCGGAGACATCGAAGGAATGGCCTTGATAAAACTAGCCACGTACGCAACAATCATTTACCACTACTGAACGAAGTGTCATTGAATTAACTTTGGCTAAATTCATTCACGCATTGGATTTAATAGATGTGAAAATGTTCTTTCTACTTAGTTTCCTAGGTTCTCTGTAAATGCGACGGGTATATTGGCTAAATAAATCTTCCCTCTCACTTCTAGGCTCTATGAAAAATTAGGAGAGCAGGATCACGCAGCAGCTGCATACACGGACTTTGTTATGGACGAGCACAGAAACGCGGATAGGGGCGAGCTGAGTCACGCGTACAAATATTTAACAACGTACCATTTGAAATTCGATCAATTAGACCAGGCCAATCATTATGCTCAGAAGTGTTTGCAGTTTGACGAAACTAAGGAAGAGGCTAAAGCCCTTCTCAGAACAATCGCTCATAAACGAGCAAAGGTGGAAGAAAACCCAATGGTGGTGAGAAACGAGAACAAAATTCTTAGATTCGTAATAACGTCTCGCGCTATTAAAAGAAAAACCGATTCTTTTACATGGCTATCTTTTCAAATTCTCGCAAAGTTCGAAAGATAGCGTATAAGTTTGAAGGCAATTTCGTATTTTCAGATCGAAGATATGAATGAAACTGATCCAATTGCGGAAGGAAGTGGTAGCCGCGTTGCTGGAACGCCCGGAAATCAATTATCTCCAATGAATTTGTCTTTTACGCCACCGCAGTAAAGCGGAAAGCGCTCCTTCGCTCCATTTCTGGGTAGCTAAGCAGGTTCCTGAATCTGTCCATTCATTTTTGATACCATATTAAAGTTCAAGGAGTACTACGCATCAATTTTTCTGATGTTACAGGTAGTGCTCCTCAAATAGTGGGATAGAATAAAAAGTTAGGGAGACAAATCGTGTGTTGACACTTTAAAAAGTGGATTTCTCGGCAGAAACTTCCTATACTCATTTCATATATTCCGTTGTACAAAACCCCTGCCCTTTTCTAGCTTAGTAGAATTTTTACGAACGTAATTGTAAGTATCTGTGTATTTACATAACGAACGTAGACATCGGTTAAAAACACATGTACATACGCCATTTTTAAACAGTTTTTATTTCATTAAACTGCCATTTTACTAAAAATCTATATCTATCTTAAACTGTACGATATTTAGTATCGTTCAGGGGGTACCCCAGTCGAGTTCGATGTTGTTGTATATATCATTAAATATCTACATATCTTCAAATATCGAAGTTCACGTATCTCAAACGTGAAAAAGGACTTATTCTGAACAAAAACATTGCAATACATTTTCATTTGACGCAGAAATAAAGAAATTGTATGGATTCTACGAATCGCAATAGTAAATTCCTAGAATTTATGCTATTTCTTTATTTTTGCATCGTACTTATCTTGAATTCTCCAAAAATTGGGCCGTTATATTTGAGATATGTCAACTTGGATAATTCGATATATATACGACAACGTCGAAATCGAACAGAGCATCGCCTTAAAGGTATAAATCACGACTAATTATTAAATCATGCGTGTGTCAGGCCGTCATCTTAGATCTGTAATCTTGAATTTTAAGAATCTGAAATTGGATTAGCTTTCAATGCCTTGACCTTGAAATGACCTTCAACGTCATTCTCAAAGTCAAGTCCAACATCACGACTGAAAAGCCGTGGAAAAATCCTACAACCTTGGTATGAACCATTTTTTCTACGGTTCGAAGTATTCAAGTTATTCAACCGTCTCGGAACTTTTGGCATACTTTGTGTATTTTATGATTATTGTTTAAACGCTTCAGAAAATGCCATGCAGTAATGACTGATAGTTCTGAACTGTTGTTTCACTATCACGCTAATCCGATCATACTTTATATAGGTATTAGTGTGGACACTCAAAACACTGCAATTTGAGACACCATTAAGTTGTCCTACTCGGAAATGTAAGAGGACAACTCAAAAACCAACTCTTCGGCCAATTATAAATTAAAATCCCTCCATTCAAATTTTAACGAAGCGTATTTTCCTAACGATGTAGGGGATAATGGATTTTCAGAAAACCGTGTTGTCTAAATAATTACAGCTGCAATTGTAACATAAACAGCAATCAATTCAGCTTCATCTTGGCAACCAGGATTTCCGAATTTTCTCTTCAGCTGGTAAAGTAAATACACAAATATAATGATTTATTAAATAGTACTTGAAGGGAGGTATGACCGGTATGAGTTATGAAATACTCGTATCTCACAATTAGATTGCTGCTACCAAAGAAACAATGAAAAAATTAGTTCTTCTTGCAGCGGTTAACTGCAGTACAAAAAATTAGAAAACATGGTCCATCTTTTAATATATTAGCCTCGACTGTATTTATACAGGTTTCAATCCCGCGTTATAATTAGCTATAAACATTCGAATCACGTCGTCGGCATTTGGATATTAACAAAAATATTTACGCCGAATGAGTCAGTAAAAAAGATGTTTATTAAATCATTACTGCATTATACGATTAGTACAAATTGGTTTGAACTAGAAATTTATTCCGGATGAGGGTATAATCAGATCGTGGGAGGCATATATAAACCTCGATCATTCGCCTTCGTAAGTAGTCACTGAATCACGATGCTTTTTGGGATCGTTAACAATCCTGCTCTGGCAGCGATACAATTCTTTGCTGTTGTGACGATCGCCGTGTCTGCGGACGTCGTTAATTACTGGCCGCAATGCCGTCAAAATTTGGAATACTCGTTACCGGACAGTGCATATTGCGATAAATACTTCGTCTGCAAGGACGGAGTTTTGACCGAACGTTTCTGTCCGGACGGACTCGGCTTCGTTCCTTACGCTGGCTGCAAGCCCCTGCATCAGGTCGAATGCGGACCACGGAATCAGCTGCGTACGTTGGCCGACAAAATGAATTGAAAAACCTGCACGATTTTTTTCTTTTACTTCCGTTGAGAAAAATTAAAAAAAAAAACAATTCGAAACCCTTTATCCATTTGTACAGAGACGCCTCTCGGTACCGGGAAGTGCCAGCGGTTAAATGGCGTTTTTTCCGCCCCAGAGGGATGCGGGCGATTTTACAAATGCTACCAGGGGTTCGCTCAGCCTGACGCTTGTCCGAAAGGTCAGATGTTCGACGACGTAAAGGTGCAGTGTCGGTATCCCACGAGTGCCGAGCTCTCTGTTTGCACTCCAATTTGGTACCCGGAAACGGCCACCACTCAAGGTATGTTTTAGAAGGGAAAAATTAAACTGGGGAAGGAAATTTTCTCTATAAAGTGACTGAGATGAAATTTTTGCTGTTAATTATTTGCGCATATGCAGCTCCTGCAGTTCCGGTAGTTCCTGTCGTTCCTGTTGCTCCCGTGGCTCCCGTGGTTCCTGCGGTGCCGCCGTCCGAAATGCAGACCGTAACATTTCTACCTGCGGGTTACAGCCTCGAAGGATTAGAAATCATCGTTCCTGATCCAAATCTATACAAATGCCCAGCGAATGACGCCTATCCCTTCGGGGCTCATTCCCGTCATCCGATAGCTGGGAATTGCAAATTCTTCTTACTCTGTCAATCTGACGGAGTGAAAAAAATTGCCGGATGTCCAGATGGCCTGGGATTTAATCCGAAGTCAAGTCTCTGTGAAGATTCGAGAAATATTCCCGGCTGTGTTTACTATTATAGCAGTCCTAAGCAGTAACGCGTGTTGGGACCTTTGCGAAATTTATATTACTCCAGATATGTAAACACACTTGTAGCGTTATTGTGAATTTAAGTATCTCATTCCGAGGTTGACAATTTCGCTCCAGGTGAGTACGTACATTTATGGGTAAATTGAAAAAAATCGTGTGAAATGTTGTGCTAATATTCGATTATTGTATTATTTGGATTTGATTTAATTAAAAATTCTGGGATATTAAATAGTTTTAATTAATTTATGCTAATGCTAAGATTTGTGCTGATTTTCATTCGAAAACTTTGTTAGCTTACATACTAAAGTTCCTTATTTGAACGACATCTTTTTCATAAAAATACTTCCAAACTACTAGCCGGATCGAACGGATGACAACATTCTTGGGTATAAATCGCTACAAAATACATCTAAAACCTTCATATTTTTTCTTAGTAGTTATTAAGCACAACGTGACATGTCGAGTAACAAAATCAGTAACCATGGATGAATTGATCAGAATTTTGATTAAAAATGAATTACCCGTACACTGATTATATACCTCGATATCCATCCATAATGAAAACGATACAATCACGTAAAATTTAATATTATCGTAAGCAAATTTTATCCTCTTAGACTCGATCGTCATTTTGACTAAAAATGAAATACCCGTACACCGATACCTCGATATCCAACCATACAGGAAACGATACAATTACACAAAATTAGCAATTATCCGAAGCAATTTTTGACGCCTCACATTTATTGACTGCAAAAAAAATGTTCGTCACATTTTCTTGCTAATTTTTGTTGTTTTTAATCTTAATTACTTGTACACTATCATTACATACATATTATCATATAACTTATTATATTATATTGTAACGTACTTTGACGTTACGGAAAATAAATATGGATCCGCGAGTTTAATTATCAAGTCAAAAGAAATCAAGAGCGTGAATAAAATGTTGTGAAAATGCTTTAATGCAAGATATGTGTTTCTCGTTTAATGTCTGAAACAAGACTGTTTTTACAATAATGTTGGTTGACGCAGCAACCTTATTCTTTTGAAAGCACATAAGAGGTTTATAAACGTCTTTTATCTATGCTGACTATGATCATTAAAGAGGGGGCAAAACGGGTGATTTCACCCTTTGTAACAATATACATATATTATATACATATACTTATTATATACATATTACATCAAATAACTTCATACAACTTCTTATGCAGCCTTACTCGGCTTCGGACGTTGGCACGTCGACTTGATCGCGCATCTGAGTTTTTACAAACGCCTTGGGCGGAGTGCACGTGTGTCGTAAAATCGCTTGTCAGTATTTTAGCATCCGGAATTGCACGTTGCAAATGTGCACCGTTTGCGAGACGGAGCCTACCACGGCAGTTGTTGGGTACCCTCGTGAATCAGATGATGGTGATGCTAAACGTAGCCGTGGAAAGTACATCCATCAGGAAACGCCTCGTGAAAATACGCCAAACGATCGTTCGCAGCGGTCCCCAAACAGGACGAACATCGGCATTGGCACCACTTTTCGGTGAAGACAGGTCATGGCCGGGTTCCGGTAACCGGGGTACTTGATCGCAAACTACGGTACATCAGCAGGTGGTCGTCTAGCCGTGGGTGTTCTGGCTAAGAGGACATCTTCTAGGAACTGCCCGGATAATATCGAACAGTTTACTGGGTCCACCTTATCTTCAAAGTCCTCCTCGATCTCAATTCCGGGCACCTCGTTGGACGTAGTTCTGTTGCTCCTGCTGCGGATCCTAAAACACCTCAGCTGTTTCCGCTGCAATTGCCGCTCCCAATCTTTGTAACTTGGAACTCCTCGAATGTTCGACGGTTTATCTACTTCGGGGATCAAACGCAGAGAGTGAATGGTGTTGTTATGCTTGCGTTGTGAACGAAGGCATTGCTCGATAATTAACCGAGGGATCGTCGCGGCCCGCAATGTCGAACCAAATATGTCTAAAATGGAACAGCTTCCTAAACGCTTGAGGAACAATAAAGTCCTCGTAAATCGGGGTGGAACACCGCACCCCGATCGGCTGTTGAGGGAGAAAAAAAAATTATCGTTAAATTCGACGAATTATGGAAGCAATCGAACAAGTTCAAAATGACAGCGCCAATGACATTTACTCGTTGAAAAACCATCGTTTGAATCATCTAAGGCAGAGAGTCTCTGTCTTGTCTCGGGCTACTAATACAATCTCGTTATGCTTTTTCACTTATTTTTGAGACTTATTTCCAAGACTCGGACTCGATTCACTTCACCTACCAGAATTGAATTGTCTGATATTTTCCCAAATATATAGACGTGTGAAATTATTCAAATCACATTTTCTGCTTGAAACGCGCGCAACTGTGTCAATGAAATCTCGGGCTGCGCCCAGAAAGATGAAATTGGTGAAAAAAGAAGTTTAATTTCAATTGTCGAACATCAATGCGTACGAGCATATTTCGAAACGAAATTTCTGTCCGAGAGCGAGTACTTTTACTCTTTGTCACATAAGGTGAGCAGTGTTAGTTTCGGTCGAATATGAGTCCTCGAATTTCAATAAATCTTCAAGTTTTCGAACCTCATACGAAAAATAGGTTTCTAGAAAAATGTCAGTCTGTCTATTTATCACAATAAATACCTGCGATCGTCCCAACATCGAGGGAAAAAAAATTTGGAGTTTACACAATTTCACATTTGAATTATGAGTATGAAAATATTGACATGTCCTGTTGTCGTCGACTGTGTACTTCTATCGATGATAAATCATAAGGCTCGAAGGACTCGCATACGGTTCGTACGACTTTCATAGAAAATTTTACGCAAATTGCTAACAGCAGGTAAATAATACGGTGAAAAAAAAAATTGGATGAAAAGTTGGAGTAACATTTTTTAAAAAATAGAGAATTTTGACCAGAAACGATTTTAATCTTAGTTGATGGTACTTTCGACAATTGAATTGGTCTGTGTAGCGACGAAAGGTTTGTTTCTTATACATTTTTCATCCGATTTTCAGTAAAATGTAACGTATCGTCGTCGTTGACTTACCTGCATGAAATTACTTCTCGGTGTTGGTTTCGCTGAGAGTGTACGGGTAGTTATCTTCTACCGGAGCCTTCATTACGCAGATGCGGTGTGATTAAATTATTGTGTAACCACAAACTTTTCTCACCTCTTTTACTTATACAAGTATGAGAGCGCGCAGATAAATTTATCGACAAACTTTTTCGAAACGAATAGCACGTTAGTACAGAATGGAAACGAGACTGCGATCATGTGTCTGGGACTCAATGAAGCGCAGATTCGACTGAATGCTCTGAAAATTTGCTCGCACTTTATATACGGCAGAAAATGTACCCTCCCCCCTATTGCCTTTCGCCGTGTTTGGGGTGATAGGTAATGTCATAAAATTTGCGACATTTATAACTACAAATACCTGAAGAATGGGTCTAATCCGCATGCCCACGTCTACAAACACCCTCGTGTCCCCTTACGCTTCATGTCGCAGTAATCACCCGCGGTGCCGTGTCTCATGTCAGGGATTAACGGTTCCTAATGCTTGGTCCATGGTCACAGGTATGATTCCGCACAACGACTCCGTGAAATCTAGACGAAACCCACAATTAGGGAAATCGGGATTATAATTCAGAATATGGTAATAAAAGAACCTTTGACAGGAAACGCTTGACTGGTTGGCGAATGAGTCATTTTTCAGAATTTTTGACTTCGAGTACAGTCAACTCCCTCGATACGGCCGGTCATGGGGGTGTGGGGGAGGATATTTGTAAAAATTATCGTACCCCGACCAAAGATCTCGACGCGCATTTATAGCGCTTTGAGCTGAGACTCTCGCAACAGGGCGCCCAAAGTCCCAAAGTCATAACAGCTACGCTATTTTCTTCCAGCATTTCACTTTTGCTGCCTACCCTGTTGCGAGAGTGTTTGGCAAAATTGCGGCTACGCTTTGTTCACCCGAAGTAACGAGGAAAGCTGCTCAACTCTCTTGAGGGGAACTTCTTCGGGATCAGATGCAGCGAGAGATTGATGTTCATGCGAGCCCTTCTTGGTAAATGATCAAGAGTTTGTATTACTGAATATTTAAAAATCTCGGTACCATTCAGCAGAATTGGTTTTTGAAAATTGAAGGAACGAAAATTTCGAGGGCCACGGTTATAACATCACAGGTGATCGGGCCTGACTTTAACGATAAGCTGCATTTAAGAATCTCATTATCCGATGGCTAATAAAATCCGGGCAGTTGTCGTGACTAACAGCACCCTTTTTTTCGAGTTCCGGCTTGTGTCTTTTCTTCTCTTTGTTGTACAGATTAGATGTTTTGCCCGTACGTAAGCCCATACGTATTAAGAGCTATATCTATATACGTATACAGACATAACACTTGAATTTAGTCATAAATGCAGTATAATTCGAGTGAAAAAATGACGATCGTTCTATGGATGAACAGTCTTCTCTACCTGACAAGGAGTTAGAACGCTGGTCGGTAAGAATTTCAGGTTTGAATAATCGCGCGCTGGATTGAAATTCGGTATCCTGACATCTGCGCTGGATGACGAGACTCGAATAGTAATCGAGACTCGATGGTCGAGTTCGATGTGTTTTGTTGAGGTTGCTGATGCTCGCTTCGCGTGATTATTTCCCATTCGATTCCGCGAACAAAATACACAGAAAGGTAGTCAACTGCGAGGGAGTAAGAGAGAGAGAGAGAGAAAAAAAAGAACGGAAGAGAGTGAGTGGTGTTGTTATGCTTGCGTTGTGAACGAAGGCATTGCTCGATAATTAACCGAGGGATTGTCGCGGCCCGCAATGTCGAACCAAATATGTCTAAAATGGAACAGCTTCCTAAACAACATTGCGACAAGCTTCGAAAGCCTCTGGGAAGAGGAAGGCCTCGTCGACGTCACCCTCGCCAGTGACGGGCAGTGCCTTACGGCACACAAGGTGATCCTTTCCGCCAGCAGCCCCTTCTTCAAGAAGGTCTTTCAGGTAATTCGCCTCGACTCGTCAGCCGTTCAAAGAATCCTTCCGCTTCTTACAGCACGTGCATTTCACCACTCGACGATATAACCTAAAACTGAGTTTATTTTCTCGCCTTTTGCTGCGTTTCTAAATCGTGTCATGTTCATCGTCACACAGCCAAGAGTCCGATTCTTTAGAGTCAATTGTATCTCCCGTTCTTAGTCTTGTTGTAACGTAACGATCGACAGAACCGATCAGGTGGAAAGCAAAGTTCTATCCCAAACAACTGGCGGCGATGCTAATCGTTTCCTCAACTTACTTTCAGACCAACCCATGCCAACATCCGGTGATAATATTGCAAGATGTTCACTTTCGGGAGCTGGAAGCACTGCTCATCTTTATATACAAGGGCGAAGTGAACATAGAGCAACAGAATTTACCGGCGCTTCTCAAAGCGGCTGAGACATTGAAAATTAGAGGCCTTTCTGGCGGAGATATGTTCGCTAAAGAATCGTACAAGAGATTCGTGGATCAGGATAATTCAGAAGTCGACGATGTTACGCCGACCAAAAACGATACACCTAAAAAGAAACAGAAGGTTGGCAAGAGAGCCAATAATTCTATCCTTGAAAAAGCACTGACCCCTCAGTTACCGCTGAATGATAACACCAGCGACACCACTACCTCAAATGTTGAACAGAACTTCAAGGAACCGGATCCAACGCCCGACCCTGTTCTTTTACGATTAGAAATGAAAGTTAGTCAGTTTGTTCAATCGTCTGCATTACTTTTGAGAAATAAGTTGCTAAAATGAATATGAATATTCTCTTTTCGTGCAGACCTCGAAATTCCATTGTGATTTTGACTCATAAATTATCAAATTTCTTGCCTGATTCATGAAATGTTAATCGATAACTTTTCTCATTTTCAGACAGAGCCGTTAGAAATCCATGTGGAAGATTTTCAGAAGCGTTTACCAATCCACAAAGATGGGCTGGAGCGACTGGACACAGGGCAAAGTGACCCTACACAAGGTTAGTATTAATATAGCAATGCATGATGGAGGTAATTGTTATTTGTGCACTGGTCAAGCGGCCTGCGTTATTTTACTGAGTATCATTTTGTACTATGTGTTACTTGTCCAACTTGGAACAAAGGTTTTTGAACGATATTATTTTTGGCCTTTATGTCTGCCGAGAGAATGTTTGTTACTCAGCTGCCACAATATATCACCCAAATTTATTTCCACAACTTTTCAACGAAAATTATGCATATCTAATGTTCAATGACGCACAATTATATTTTTCTCGAATTCAACTGTACTGATATTTTGATTTCTGTGTGAAGATTAAACTCTTTAGACAAATTAGCTCCTGCTTATCAACAACTGTTTGAAGAGTTAACACGCCAAGGTAGCTTGCATATCTGGCATTTCATTTGATTTTGATGTATAATTTATGTCGTGGATATTTTTTGACGATCCTTTCATTATAATTGATGCTTATCGGTCGTTTTACATGATTTGATTCGAACATTTGCCAGTGATTATGTCGTTTGCACATACTATAGGCAAATTCCCTTTTTTCATCTCTCATTCACGCTCCTCCTTTTTTTCTACTTTCGTGTTTACAGAGCTTTAAAATTTCATAATTTAATTGACGGTTCATTTCTCAATCATATTTTTTGATTGAGTTCGTTCTTCTAAGTAAAAGAGTGCATATATGTCCGTGTATTTTTTCATCTCTTAGCTATGAACAGCAGTCATTCACAAAAACTTTCCAGAGAAAGCTAGCTCAACTCCAAAACAATTTGGTAGGAATCCTGGACTTTCTTCTGTTTAAATTTTGTTGGATATCAGGCTTAATGGGAAAAAAAATTTTACTGGCGAAGGCCATAAATTTGATCAACAATGAGCTTTGAAATACTATTCAAATTTTGAAATTTTTTAACCAACAATCAGAGGATATCCTTTCTTGCCCTGATCTATCCAGCACATCCCGCGGTTCCCTCATGTCTGCGAAAAATGTACTATTTCATAAATTTATCTATAACGATACAACGAAGAACGTGTATTACTGATTGTATTTTCGTTGCTTTATCAAAATGATATTTACATTTGCAAATCTCATGTTTTAATTTGGTAGTGAAAAAGTTTTAATAATACACGTGGTGTACCAATTGAAAGAAAAAAATAAGGACAAATAATGCAAAAAAGCCGGGAGAATTAGTTTCTACAACTAAAAAGAATGGTACGTTGCATCTCATCTGTAGAATATTTTTTATTTTGAAAACCACTACTACCACTACTCGTGTCTTCTACTTGGTGTGTTGTGACTCGCTAAACGGCGATGTGCTGATGTGTGGCAGGGTCTGGGAACAGCCCTGCTGAAGATATATCTGGTTTATCCGGTCTATCTGGGATACCTGGAATACCGGAGGAGAAGCCCGTCGCTATTTACGCCTACCAGCAGCTACCCCATGCGGATCTTCTGCCGAGCCCAGATGTGATCGCAACGTGGGCAAGTTCCCGGCCGATAGACGCCCTGGCTTGTGATCTGATGAAAATTTTATTCACCCCCGAAGAGAGGATCTTGTGCAATGTTAATGGAAAAATGGGCAAGCAGCAATTTGACAGCAGCAAAATACACCTGATAAGAGAAGTACTCCTTCACTTCAGTGGGATTGCATCGGATAGTCTGGAATGGGAGGAAGCTTGGAAAAATTGCGTAACCAAAATTGATACGAGTAACAGAGGTTTGAAAAGGTACTTATTCCAAAGACGATCTGTTTACTCGCAATGACTAGGGCGTTCCAAGTCGGTGATTAAACGGAAACGTTTTCACTGGCTGGAATAAAACTTATGTGTTAATAGTCGTTAGTGTTGTCGAAAAATTTACTTTACGGTAGAAGCCTGATAACTAGATCTATTCTATTTTGTGGAAGATCCAATTTCAGCATTCCCATTTTATCTACATTCATAAATATTATTCCCGCCCATATGGCAAAAATTATACACAGTACTCAACCTGGTTAAAATTGATATGAACAATGCTGTTGTCTGAAACAAGCAAATCAAAAAGTTCCTTACTTTTGGCTCACAAAGCAGTTGTGCTAAGATGAACCATCAATTTTTCACCTTCTTTCACTGGTCCTATTGCGTAGAGGGCAAGATATTTAGCTTCTACCGTATTTTCGTTTAGCTTAAATTTCTTGATCCGCCAAAACCATTGATGTCCAATTTTTCAATCGGGCATGTCATAGCGAATAAAAACTGTTGCTTTTTAGAAGATTTTCCATTGTGATTTATTTTTATGGTATACATATCGATAGGTGCCATATGCAAAACATTTCCTGATAAATTTAATTAGAAAAAGGTATGCAACAGTTAGCGCACTTCTTTTTTGGCTCTCTGATATCTTATAGCTTTTACGTTTCGATTTATTTACTTGTTACGTATTCTGGGTTAAAAATTTGACAACAGTTACAAACTCATAACTTCGAATTTTTGGAATATCGTTTGCGAAACAATTGCATAATTTTGACTGGCTGATAATTACTGTGTTTCAAATTGAGTTCCTTTCCCTCGCAAGAGGACAGCACGAGAATCAGTTTACAGAAAACAATGTACAAATTTTTTATAACCACCTATAATGGATGAATATTCTACAAACAGAAAACCAATTCAAAGCATGTTTCATTGCTTTAAGATGCGACTTCAAATTTAAATCTGAGCATCAGAATTTGAGATTGATGCTTAATTCTTTTTCCAAATATATTGGATTTCTTTCACACAATGAAATAATAAATAAGGTCAGAGTGGACAAAGACATGTGATTATTTCAATCATACTGCACTATGTGCCTTGAGGTGTGAAATAACCGAAAGACCGAGATTCTTGGATTGGGTTGGTTTCAGTTTGGTTCATCTTACACAAAGAGTATTTTTTATCGAAGTTTTATAGCACTAATGTAAATTTTTATCCGTATGTAAACAAACTTTACATCCTCGCAGGAAATACATCAAAGAATACTCACTTGTTGCTTGAATAATGTTATATTTTTTAGATATTTGTTTGGTTACTTATATATCGGATGAGAATTAAACATATATAATACGTATAGATACGCAGGCTCTGTTTTTTTGAAAAACGCTTTGAAACTATCGTTATTTCAATTTACAGGAAGAAAATATTAAGATCGCGCCGGCTCGTGAATCATGTTTTCAGTTATAGGGACTCTAGGTAACAGTAACATTCCTACTAGAACGATGATTTTTTTTTCGGATTCTAAAACGGTGTGTACTTGGCCAACCACGAGAAGAGAATTCGCTCGCACTTGTTAAGCTTCCTTGGATATACAAATATCGCAGGCATCAGCCGCCGGCGAGCGTCTCTTGCTTTATCTTTTCATGGCAGGTTGATTTAATATTCGTTATAATTAGTAATTATCATACGTAGTTCTAGATAGGTCATAGAACAACTACAATTAATTATGTAAGCCTCAATATAGTTAATTAAGAGAAGATGTTTGCTATTGAGTTATATAAATCTAAAAGGGCTGTAATATGCTTGTAGCGATCGACGTGTAACAAAACCGCGTAGCAGTATGTGTATAAATTGAAGTTGAGAATAACTCAAGAGTAGAAAGTCGCGATTAAGTAAATGAGGTTCAACGTACTTCGCTTAATGTTGTTTAGTCGGACTGTTTTATAATTAAACTGAGTCATGTAGACGCGAGTTCAGTGATCCGGAGTGACAAGTCACGTCACTCTGAAAAGAAAACTAACTATTATTCTTGTTACTATAGTTAAGTGTGTAAAAAACTTGATGTTTTTCGTGAAAAAAGCCGCAGAAATTTTACTCGAAATTATTTTTCTGTTAATTCTCGTTTAAGAAGGAAGAAATTTTGTTTTTTTTTCTTCTATGTTTTATTGTTTTTGTTGTTTTCAAATCATCCCATCGGCGTACCAATGATTATTATTTATAATCGTAATCTAGAGATCATAGATGTACACCTATTACTTGGAAGAGAAAAATAAATGTGTTTTACATTTTTAATTGACATTCGTTTATTCCGTATTCTACCTTTATTTTTATTGGACATTAAGAATAATTAAAACCTGGAACTTGCAAATAGTTATACTGTATAAAATCAGAGGTATCACAAACAGGTCAAAGTTCAATAAATTCTCGGCAAAATCACGAAAGATTTTTTCATCTCTGACCGATGCTTATTTACGAATACTTCTTGTCTTCTCTCTAGTGAGAAGATTCAATTTGATACTCTAAAAATCTTGTTTCTCGAATGAAGAATGATTCCTACTTGAAAAGAACGAAATCAAAAACCATATTCAACTGACAATTCGTGCATGAGATTGTGTTCAGCTTAACCGAGGTGTTATCAAATCCTTCCAGGATGCTCGAAGCCAACGGTAACCGTAATCGCGGAGGCTCGGGACACCTCGAGTCCATCTGTGGTTTCGAAATATCCGTCGAGTGTAAATAGCCCGAATCCGCACACATCTAACTACTTGAACTTGCCAAACGTAACCAACTCGCCCGAAAATTCATCCACCGATTCCCCAATCGATCCCCCGGAGCCATTGACCTTTCCGTCAGACCTAAACCCAAACATATCTCAGCCAGCTTTTCCACCCTACAACGCAACGAATCCCAGCAATGATTCCGAATCCTTCGAGGACTCTCAATTACTAAAAAGTGGTCCTGCCTACCCTCCTTTCCCTTGTCCATTCTGCGATCGGGCTTACACCAGTTGGGGATTCCGGAGGAGGCACATCAAGGCTGTTCACACGATATCACCGATGCTCAACTGCAAGTGGTGCTTACAGGTTTGAATTAATTCGAAGAGTTGATTGCCTCAGGTTTTGGTACGCTAATCTATGCATAATTTTACACTCGGAAGGACGAGATGTCGTGAGGAGTATGCCACCCCACTTATTTGAAACATAATAATTTTCTCGTTTTTTGTTTTGTTTTTGTATTCCGTCTTATTTGTGAATTTGAATAGAAAATTTCTGTGCCTCGTGATCGGTCGTCTTTTTGTCCTAATTTTTGAATTCTACCACTCTTTTTCTTTTCATGCGATGCACGCAGGTCCTACCGACGCATGCGGCATGGAGACGACATGTGATATCTGCCCATAACTTGTCGGCAAGTGACGCTCACAACGGTTTATTAATTCTGGAGGAAGCTCATATGGTTTTACAAATTGCTCATCCCACTCGGCTCGACACTCTCGTTAACATTATAAAGCAAAGTGCTCAACAGCAGGGCAATACTCAGGGAAATAACCAGCCTGACAAAGATAACGATTGACAAAGACGTAAACTTTTCGAATGAGTTAATGGCCAGTGGGATTCTAAGGGGCAATTTATTCGCCTTATACGCTATGAAAAATCGGATTTAGTTCAATGGTCAATTTATGGTTTCCCGCTATTCCAATTATTCTCGACTCGACTCGACTCGGGTTTAGTTTTCACTCCGGCTGCGTGGGTAGAATTTTGAACCGTTCTTGGTGTTTATGGTACTCGAGTTTCCATCGGCGTTGGATTTGCTAGTTATGATAAATCGGAACATCCCGATAAATTCGTACGTAATTATATGCGGTAAATACGAACGAATTATATTCGACGCAAAATGATTATGACTTTCATGAGAATTCCTGATGGTATAGTGTAATATAATATGCGTGATCTGTAGACATAATTTTTCATTTAAATTTTTTCCCCTTCACTTCCGTTTGTATTCAGCAATTTTTACAACGTATATACGCGGTATACGAGTATACCACTATATACATATGCCAGAGATGAAGTAATCGGTTCAAAGTTTATTCTAGAAGTTTTGATGGTACGGCATATCTACAAATATCGTAGCTTATTATCATCTCTATCGAACGGTGTATAAACGTCGATTGCTTATCCGTACGCAGGAAATGTACATTCAAACTTTGGATGGTTATTACAGCTGAAATTTTAGCTCCGCATCTACGGTGAATTTTATTGGATTGAAATGATCAAGGAAGTTGTAAATTTACTTTCAACATTTAATAACGCGGAGAAGGGAAGTCTTACAAGAATATTTTTTGTCTCAGTTTCGTTTATACCTTCCAATGACGCAGGTGCCTTTGGTTACAGAAATTGCGTGCAACGTCTATGCGTAGAAAACACGAGAAAAATACGATAAAATCGTATTAAAACCACTTCGTCAAACGAACGCGTATAAGTTTAGTTATTGCAATTATGGTATTCAACATAAACAGTAGCCTTCTCAAACCTCTTCGATATTAAAATTACTTGAAGAATATTCGTCTTTCAATACTCGAATTATTCATGGTGTTTAGTGGAAATTTTTGAAGTTGCATTTTCAAAAATCGGTCCGAATGGCCGAATTTTTTTTCGAAATATAAAGATACACAGCGTCGTAATTTAGATGCTGCAGCATTGATATGACATATGGATAAATTGTCTCATTCAATATTAAGATTTGGTAACTTATTTCCACCTAGCACAACGAACAACATTGATTGGTCTAGGTAAAAATGCCTTTATCCCCTAAAAACATGTATTTCAATACGTATTTACGTACGTATATCAATGTACTGTGATTATTAGTCAAACATTTCTTTTAAAGTCTATATATTTTGTCAATTATGTAAGGAGATGGTTATCAATTAATTATTACTATTATTACATATATTTATACACTCAGATACCGTTAATTTTATTACTATCATCATCGTCGGCATCATTGTTATCATTATTATTATCATTATTATCATTATTATTATTATTATATTATTAAGTTTTATCATTATCTTCGACTGGCTCATATGAATGGCCAATACGAGACGGAGGAAAAAAAATTTCATCATTTTATTTACTACGAGCTATGAAAAAATAAATAAGAATATACCTTATCACTACATTTGTTATTTCTTATTTTCTTAGTGTTTAGGTACACTGTCAATTTTCAATTCCCTGTTTTCTTTTTTTTATATTAGTTCTTAGCTCCATTGGGTGGGGTTAAAAATCTCGAAAGATCGAAAAGTCGACTGGTCGAAAAGCTGAAATTTTCCCGATACGAATTTCAAAGTAACGAACGATCAGTGTACCGAAATTGGTATATCCGATAAATCACCCAGTTGAATTAGTGTTTTCCCGAAAGTTCGTTTAACCGAATGCTCTTTTATCCGACAAAGTATTTTCAGAACAGTCGACATTCCGAATGAACGAGAGCGGTTAATATTTCGAACGGCCGCAAAACCGGTATAATTGTTTTTTGCCGATCAAAGTTCAGAAAGTATAAAATTACGATCCGCAAAATGCAGAAGGGCCAGAAAGTCGAAAGGCCAACACAGGGCATCGGATACGTGGCGTTGCAAAGAATTATATGGGTCTCTGACTCATCCAACTATTCGGCACTTTGGCCATTCCGTCTTTAGCGGCTTTCGGGATTTCGACCTTTCGAGTCTTTGGATAGTCGTTATTGATGAATTTTGATTCGAGTTTGACGTTTGAAAAGTCAACATTTTTAATTTTAAACTTCGGTATTTTTGCAATTCAATATTGTGCCCTTCGTCATCGTAGCCATTCTCAAAATAAAAAAAACGAATAAAAAAATGTCTGTATAAATTTGTTTATACATTTTTATTTTTCTTCAAGTCATCTTTTCATCTTTATGGTCCTTCTACGTTTTTAACCGACGGTAGTTTGACTTTCGAGATTTCGTCCCGTCGACTTTTGGTCTTTCGCATTTTTGTACCCGACCCGCTCCATTTTGTTATTTTTGAATACATATTCCATTCCGCTATCTTATGCTATGCTTATCTTGTTCACTTCTTCGAGGTGCAATTCCCGAACAACCGTCGTAAATATATTGCTTTCTATATGTCTATTTTCTTTTGTTTATCGATAAAGTTTACGATGACATACACATGGATTTACGTAAGTTCCGTTGTTGCGTTGTTCACGGTCGCGAAACGATGACAAAAGGTGGATCGAACGTAAGATAAAAAATTGATAGAAAATAAAAATTGTTTATAAATCGGCCACGTAGCCTTCGACTATGATACCAGGCGCTATTTCCGTTGTAATACTCTCGCTGGCGTCCAGAACATTCTCTCTTTCATCTCTGTCCCAGCCGTCCTCTCGCCCGTACTTTTCGGACATCCGAACCATCTCGTTCGGACTCCATTCCGGAGATTCGCGTCTAGTGTGACTAAAGCTCATCCCGCTACTCCTGTAGACGACGTTACCGTTACCGTACGAGTCGTCGCGAGTCGAGGAATTATGCCCCATGTACGGAGGCGGCGATGGTGTATGACTGTTGTATATTTGAGAACGTTTCATTGATGCTCTATGGTGTTGCGTCTTTCTTAACATCCCCTGTTCATTTAAGCATACAATTAATTCCGCGGATTCAAGTATAACATATCGTGTTACTCACTTTCCCGGCAAATCGGAAAGCCCGAGAAAGTAGCGGGAAACAATGGAATCCGATCAAAAGCTGAGGAATTGTTAATTCGAATTTGGTGCCGTCCATAGAATTAATTCAAAGCTACAATTTTGTTGAACTCGCAAAGCCCCCGGAACTAAAAAGTGTATAATGTAGATCGGTTTACCTGAAAATTGAACGGTGGTTCGTCGTCTGTGTAGTTATTGTTATTTTTTCGCGCCATCATTTGCATTTCGTGGATTGGGTTTACTCTGTAATAAATGCGTTGGAATTATTTTCCAGTTCTGATTTGAAATGTCGAATTTTTGTTTCGATTCCTACGTAATCGTCAACGAAGCTGCCTCCAATTTGTAATTTCTATTCACTTACCGATTAGTGCTAACTGTATTTCTGTTCATTCTGTCTTCGAACTCCCATTCGTTGTTGTAGCCACTATCCAAATTTCCTGATCTCATCTCCGAACCGTAATTATTATTCAAAGGTTTCTGATTTTGGGGTATTGGGGGAGGAGGTATCTTTTTTCTAGAACGGATTGACCCTGTGCCGTCATTTCCACCGCTGTACCCTTGATTCTAAGTGCACAAAAAGAAGTATGAAAGCCGTCGTTTCCTAAGCTTATTTTTACGCCTGTCAAGAACAAACGTAACATTAAAATGAAAACTCACTAAATCTGCATTATTTACTCTAGCCCTTGTAGGGTTAGGAGCGCTGCTGGGCCCTGGATAGCCTCGAGTTGGTTTTGCTGGTTGAACCTCGGCCGGAGGACACTTCACGGGGATATTCGGATCTCTGGAAAACGGAGTGTTGATCAAACTTTGACCCCCGGTCATTGGCGCGGGAACCACTCGGTGCGGTGAGTTGGTCGTTTGAACTTCGACGTCTGTAATTAAAGATATCGATAACATTTGTCCGAGAGGAATGGCGCTGCCAACGCAGCTGCTGTTCTTGATCAGTTGAAAGTGGATGATGACGATGATTTTCCCGCATTTTCCTGTCTACGCTATAATATAATAATACGTTACTTTACGAAAAACGTAATCAAATCGGGAGGTGCTAACGCGAATTGTATATGTGCGCCGAATGAATGACGGAATGGTAATTGTGCTTCGTTGAATGGTGAAATTGATATAGGCACCTCTAGTATGGACGGTGTTAGTCCCCCAGGGTACAGTTTGTCGTCGTAAAGGAGCGTCCCACGGCTCGTGTTCGTCCTCAGATGCGAGCGTCGACATGGATCTGTAGAACGCACGTTTAGTTGGGTGAAAAAATCTCCCAAAACTTACCTTTTCTCAAAATACAAAATAGAAAATGACAGAGAGAGAAAGATTTCATCTTGCGGAAGTGTTGGGATATCTAGAGATAGGTCTCAGCTCTGTAATATCAAGTAACGTCGTTTACCCTCGAGGCTTGTTTATCCGGGACGATGTCGTTGGATCGCTCATGTAGCTGCTGTCGAAGTAGGGAAGCTCTTGGTTCATGTCGAAGGGCAGCTTGTTCACGGTAAGACGCCGCTCGCCAAGGTACAGCGATGCTTTGACTCCGGGGTTAATCCTTTCTAGGGGTACGCGCTCACTCGTTGTCTGAAGTTTGGCTATCATCGATTGATTGAACAGGTGGACCTAGCATCAAGAGCGGAAATTTAATATCCAAGTTCTTCACTGCTCTTCCTCTCATAAATTCTAATCAATGTAAAAGAGTGACATTACTTGCTGTGAAAAATGCACGAGGTCTTGATACCGGGCTGCACGGTAGTGTAGGAGGACTTGGAACATGCTCTTCGACCTCCACTTGCTGCTGTAGAACATCATGAAGTTCTTCGTCTCCTGATCCCAATGATCTGACTTCAGGTTCCCCTTCGGAAGGGGGTGCTTCCTCACCGAGTGACCCCTGTACGCTGCACGAACGGTTACAGGGTATGATCAAATAATCGTTAAACTCATTGAGAACTTGTCCCCATTTTTCATGGAAACTCAGAATTTACCTTTTTGTATCATCACAGCTGCATCCTCCTGCGACATCTCCTTGTTCTCCTTCGCTGTTATCGAGGCTTGCTTCACTGAAACAATTTCCGTTAATTCTCTGTCGTTTTTCGTGAAAATGTCAAGAGTTTCACATCACGCATATGACTTACCAACAGTTTTCTTAATATTGACAATTTTCGAAGCCATGCTCTTACGCGCGAGGAAAGCCCTCATCATGCACTGCACCTTGATGATCTTTTTCACCTGGGTCTCGTATAATCTCGACAAATACTCCTCATTGTAGTATTTGAGGAAAACTTTCGTCTTCCCGATGACCCAACCCTCCATTTTCAGTCGCACCAAAAGCAGTCTACAATTGTCCTTTGTCAATTCAACGTTCTCGTCGAAGTCAAAGGCGAGGAACTTGTACCTGGTAATCAAAGAGAGCTCAGTGTTATCCGGAAACAACCATGTTCACTTGATGTCATACCTCCTGAGGAACTCTTGGAAGGGTATTCTGTGCGGGTAACCGCGTTGTCTCGCTTTCGCGGTGTCAAGGACAGCTAGAGCCCGTATCTGTTGTCTGACAACTTCCCTGTAAAATCCCCGGGGTACTCCTTCGAGGTCCGAGCGGAGACACCTTACGAAATGCGTACCTCCGCTTCCTCCGCCGACGGACAAGGTTTTCAATATCTCAAGACTGGCAGACCGGAAGGTGGCAGAGCAAGTGCGCATCTTCCGGGTCTGAGAAAACTGCCCTCTCGATGCAGTGTTGAATTTCTACGATAGTAAAGGAAAATATTGGCCCATTGCCAACTTCGCAGTACCGCATCCTAATCTACGGACAAATATACCAGTACAAAGAGTAAAGTACCCTTGTTTTGGTGTTTTCCTGCAGTAAAATTGCACTCCATTTTCCCTTCGTAGTTTTTTCCGGTGGCTTAGGCTGCTGGACAATCATTGTCAGGTTACCGGAACGTGTCAACTGGTTGGTGAACATCTGAACGACCGCTTCCACACTCGAGAGCCTCATAGTTTCGATCATCTCGGGGGGTACAAAGTCCCGGTTCTTTTCCGATATCTCGCTGGCGTCGTAGACGAGTTTACCCGTGTAGTGGGCGATGCTGAACTCGTGGTTGCTGAGACCCTTTACGTGTACTCCTTGCGCGGACGTTTTCAGGGTCTCACAAATATACTGAGCGTCCTGAAGCTGTCGCGAAGCGTCCTCTATTATGCGAAATAGTCCGCTAGTCTTTCCCATTAACTGTTCAACGGCCTCGCGGTTGTCGTAGAAATGAAGCTGCTGTACAGGGATTTCTTCTTCTTGTTGTTCTTGCTGAAAGTTACGGATAGAGAGTTTAGTAAATGGCAAATGATTTAAAAAAGGAGAACTGCGTGCTTACCATTTCCCACACGAATACTCTCTGGTTATAATGACACTGCAGCTGCTCGTTCATTGTGTTCACGAAAAGTTGCTCGATTCTGTTTACCGCAAAGCATTCAAATCCAAACAGGTCTAGGACATTGATACAGTACTTGTCGCCACTGAAAACAACAGTCTTTAGGTTGAAATTGTATTTTTATGGATGTATTAAAATCATCGTTTCTACAGACCAGTTGAAGTGTATTTTTAATGTGTAATTCGTTATACAAACGATCCACGGAAAAAAGAATACTTCTTTTTAATAAATTAATCGTGAATTTTTGCAGTCCTCTTCTAAAAGTACTAATTTTCGACCCCATCATGCTGTCTAATTATATTGAAATATGTCCTAATAAAAAGCTTCTCACAACAAAGTTCGGGTTACGGAGAGCTTGTAGTTAATGTTATTGACGGTCCAGTCAACTAGTCTTTGATAGATCGTATTCGCAAGCACATCTCTGGCTTCTTTGGCTTCCTCGACAGTATGCCTTCTTCTTACTGCTGACCCCTTTTTGATCAGGCAATAGTTAGTCAGTGACCAGGAGAATTTTTTCACATCCACCCCCAGCAACTCAGCAGCTTGAATGTGAAAAAAGCGGGTTCAGAAAGTGGTTCGAACATAAATGTGGATGAAACCAGCACCATAATCTTGGCTCGGGGCGTCAGTTGTGCTAAAACCGGCACTGACCCGACCGATCTAATGTACGCACGGGGTGCTCGAGGCGTGTTTCGGCGCTGGCCCGGAGCCTCTTGGCTGCTAGCGCTCGCTGCCAGTTTCAACCACATTGAACATAAACATCAGTACTTGAAGTGATGAACAATGCTACACCTTTGCTTGCTACGTCACTGTTCTCGATTTCAGCGTCGGAGTTGTTCCCTTCGGCAAATTTTACCTCACCGAGGATTAAAATCGCCGCCAGAGTTTTCCAAATCGTTTCTGATTCCGCTTCCATTTCCAAACTTTTCAAGGCCTCTTTAAAGTCTTGAAACTTTCTGGAATTTCCATGGGGGTCGTTTCTCACTTTGAACGATCTCTTTTTGTTGCCGCTAGTCTTGTCACTGATTCTCAAATATCTGTATCTCCGTCCAGGGGTCAATGAATACTGGCGCAATTGACCCGCAGTGTCGAGACCGTCGTAGAAGTAGTAAAAAATGTGGAAGTTCGATTGATTTCTGAAGCAAAAAGATGAAAAAAAAAGACTTTGTAAAGAATGAATCAGCTGCAATCAATTTAACGGGTGGGTACGATCAATTTTCCCAACTCACCTATCGCGCGTTGATATGCGCCATTTCTCCAATTGGTACAACATAAAAATGGCGCCCGATGCCTTTCCGGTGGTACCGAAGGTCGTTTGGATTTGGAGAACGCACCTAGTTGAATTCGGGTTCAATGGTGTCGCGGCGTTGCTCATGGCGTGGATTACTTCGATAGCCTTGAAGACCCTGACTCCCGCGTCTTGCATACCCTTTTGCGAAACAGCAATGAATAAGCAAAATTTTCTCGAGAGGAACAAATGTGCTACCACCATATAAATACGAAACTTTTCGCTTTGCGCACCTTTCCCAAGTACATCAAATGTCTCACTACATGCATCATGTTTCGCGTCTTTCCTGAGTAACTTTCTCCTGCGAATATTATGTGCTGACCCTCTTCGTTGTGCAGGACGTCTTGGTAAGCGCTATCTCCTACCGCGTATATATGAGGCGCATTGTCCGATCTAGATTTGCACTGATACTTTGTGTGGAACTGGAAGTAAAATCGAAAGATTTGGAACTCTGTGTGAAACTTGGTATTCGGAATTCATTCTACGAAAACTGGCACTTACGTGAGCTCCGTAGATATCCTGTTCCTCATTTGGGTTCAAAATTAGCAAGACATCGCCAACAAAGGACTGGAAGTATCCTAGCTTCAGTCTCTCCTGTAACTCGTCAAGGATTGCATCCTCCGAAAGGTGTTCCAGAGCTGCCAAATCTTCAACCAACATTTTCTCAAGAGGTCCCGTCTGATGAGTCTGCAAGTACGGTCACGTAGAGAAGTAAGGTTCAGCAATTTTTATTCAGATTACAACCTGATGGGGAAACGGTACCTTAAGGTGTCCTGTGCGAACGATAACTTCCGGTCTTCTGTCAAGTCGTCCCTTTCCACTGAAGTCCATGGCCAAGGCTTTCAAGTCCTGGGCGAGCTGAAGGTGAGGGTTTTATCAACGTTTGCATAAATGAAGTGGCCATTATTTCTATTTTGTGCAGTTATTGTCATATAGTGCATCTCTGCTTACCGGATAGTCATTCTCCGGCAGTTCTGATAAGAAGGGGTGCTCCATTATCTCTGCCATGAATGGTCTATTGTCTGGATTCTTCTCTAGGCACCTATCCAAAACCGAATATCAAACTCAAACACAATTTGATCTCACAATAGGTCGAGCTCAAAATCAAAATGTCGTCATCACTAGAAAATTCTTGTTTGCAATCGTGTTACTTACTCTGCGATGAAATCGTTGAAATTCTGTGTCCAGTTAGCCGGTCTGTAGAGATTGGGCGGTGGGTTTCTTATGATTTGGAAGAGTGCTCTACTAGGATGCATGTCTTGAAACGGTGGTTTGCCATCGGCTAATTCAATGGCGGTTATTCCTATAGCCCAGACGTCTACTCTGCTTCCGTACCCCGTTTCCGGTGTGTCTTTGCTGGTGACCACTTCCGGTGCCATCCAGCAGGGTGATCCTATACAGGTCTTCCTCTTACCCAACTCTCCTTTTATCATGCGAGACAATCCAAAGTCCACCAATTTGACCTCCCCATTTTTTGTGAGGAGTATGTTATTTCCGCGGACGTCTCGATGCACCACATTGTTCTCGTGAAGATGCAGCAATGCCTGGGTGGAAATGAAATGAAAAATAAAACGCGGTCATTGATATTTATCAGATCTTGGAGCATATTTTTTTCAGCATTTCAGAATCGATGAATGGATCAGCAGCGATACGTTGTAAAAAGAGGACAACAATCGCGTCAGCATTTTCCATACCTATGCATTGTACGTAGCGATGCGTTAGGCCGCTGGGCCATCCGCAGCGTCTGTTTGAATAAAAGGGTAAAAGAAGTGGTTGAATTTACTGCTAATTGAACGATCTAAAGTTTGCGGTCGCTTAACGATTAACAAGCAAACGAGTGTTACGGGCTCGGAGTCTTGGCATGCGCATGAAATCATTAATTCCTGGCTCATCAGGTTGACTGCCTCCCCCTGCCGAAGCGGGAGAGCCAAAGAGGAAGAAAGAACACGTCAGAGACGGAGCGAGAGACGATGGGAGGAGGAGAGGGAAAGGGTTGGGGTGGTTACTGCAGTTCGCCTCGCACTGTAGCTCCAGAGCGGGAATTTATTTTCCGTGTAATTTGCTGGCATTAAACGTCAGCGTGGTCTGATTTACCGCAAGAGTGACCGTAGAGACGAATTGCTACCGGCCCAGAGAAACACGTACTCTGCTGGGTCTCGCAGGATCTCCGAATGGCATGAGACCCAATAAACCGTCCATCACTCAATGAAAATTCCACCACCAAACCGGCTAAGATCTGTTCAAGTTGGAAGATTTTTGCCCGGCTTAAATTGCTGCTTCATCTATTTTCACACCTCTTGTGGTACCCATTCCGAAGCCTGAAGAAGCACTTACACTTTGAATTGAGGATGCAAAAGCAAACCCTGGCGTGGGAGCAACAAAAACTGTGCATAAAACATGAAAGAATTGGAGTTTTCATTTTGTGACGTGAGTACCGAATGCACCGAACAGGATTGGATCAATTCACTTGAAGGTCACTCCATTGACAGATAGCTCTAAATTCGATGTGTCAGTTTACAGTTCGTCGCCTGTCAATGTTCCTTTTGTCTATATATACTTGTCATGTTCGATATTTACAGCTTCCGCATGTTATTCGCGCGTAATGGTCGATTTCTTCGACGCGAAGAAAGATACGTTTCGTCTTCTTACACGTGCGACGCGAAGATTTTTCGTTTTGCTTTATTAGCAATCTAATTTGAATTCTTTTTATTTGGTTATATTTTTCTTCTCTCTGATTTTTTTTCATCTCTGTCGACGAAGCGTGTTCCACGAATCGTGGACAGGTTAGCTGCGGCTTGGCACATGTATATTATGAATGGATAATTATATCGTAATGGGCACATTACAGCTGGTAATTATATCTCACCGGTGCGGCATTATAATTGCGGCCGAAGTGTTCGCCGGTTGAGAAACCGCCGAATAATGCAACACGAACCAAAAACCGACGGCGCCAATTTTAGGAGGAAGCGGTCAGCGCTTTGCACACCATTCCTGATCCGCATTGTCTGATGTCTCACTATATGTATAAGTATATCCTCGCAGAGTGTGTAAATCAGCAGAAGAACAGAAAGCGAGAAAAAAGGAGCTGAGAGAAAAATACGAAAGTGATGCACCCTGTAATTTTATCCTGCAGCGAATGAAATCAATGCCGCGTGAACAGGAATGTTTGGGAATTTTAAATTCGCTAAAAAACAAGAAGACAAGGTACGAGAATAATAATTTCTCACCTTAACGACTTCCTTCAAGATATAACCGATGTGTTCCTCCTTAAGTTTTTTGTCCGAGGCTGCCAACCCTCTGACCAAGTCCATCACGGATCCACCCTCGCAGAACTGTAATCATTTCAATTCTCAATAGTATAAAGGACGAGTTCTTTATCCGTCATAGCTCATTTTCTCACCGTGTTTTGAATCTTAATAACAAAGAAACAACGTCACACTTTAATAATACCGACGATGAGAATAATACAGAAATGCCAGAGTAATCGAGGAAGTAATCTAGATTCGCTGCAGTTGATTGCGCGCTTGTGCACTTGTCCAGAGCTAGCTCAAGATTTGATTTAAAATTGAATTGTGGTCGGGTCTTTGTCAATTTTTCTGCAATCAAGCTTCAACTTAGTTCTGTGGTTTCCCGGCTGAATTATTTTCCCTTCTTCGCTCATTGTCAGACTCCGGTAACACCGTACATCAGATCCGTTTTGTTCGGGTAACATTAAAGCTGCGCTAAAACGATTTTTCGAGACTCGCATCAGGATATACATTCTGCATCTGGGTTCGTATTTCACGGTGGTTAATTTTTTAACCGAATCAGAAATATTTCCACCCGACGACGAAGAGCTACTATCGCAATTTTACCTTGGAAGAGAAGTTCTGCCAGGCACCGGGGTCCAGGCGCATCGCGCAGTTAACGACAATGTGGCAAAGATTTACAGCTAGCAATGTTTCATATCAAGCGATTTTATGGCGTAGCGGCCTTGCAGCCTTTACCGGACTGACGATGAGTACGCACGGAGTGCGTTTAAGCTGATGCGAGTTTGTTACGCTCGCACGCGGTGCCTGCCCTTCGATGTTCCCAACCATCGACGTACTACGATCGTTTAACGGCTCCGTCGTCCTCCAATGTAATTAATTACGAGGCCGAAAGTAACGACGTACTCGATTTAAACCACCGATTGCGAACGTTGGGAATATCTGAACTTTCAAAGGGTTGTAAATCGTTGAGTAAGATGGAGGAAGAACAAAGAAACGATCTTCTTTCCCCCCACTTATTTCACCAAGATTCAAAATTTACGGTATATTTTTCATATATTCTACATATGTTGACGACGTGAGAAAATTGTGAATTATGAAGTTCGCGGTTAAATTGCAGCAAAGTTTTCGGTGCACCCTCACTTTCTTTTGCTCTGAATCGTTTCCTGGACATTTTTACAGGAGGCTTGAGTTTCGTCTGACGAACGTCAGGGCGGAATGCCTACAATTCCGTTGAGAAACAAAGCTGTAAACCGTTGTTAATAGTGTCCATACTAATAAAGCCCTCGCGTTTGAAGTCACTCCGCAAGTTACAGAGATATAAGATTGCAGATTGCTGGTAGCCGGAGTTCTAAGTGAAATAATATTTGTCTCACAGGAGGTCTCCTCGTAAATTTTCCATGTCACACGGCAGAGTTTTGTACCTGCGTGTCCGAAGAAGTTTAATGATCGTTTAATGAGGCCGTGAATCGTAAATTACCAAGAAAGTTTCACGGTGCACGTAGGCAGGAAGGTCGGTATAACACAATATACTACATACGCTGAAGATATAGTCGCGAGGCACAATCATCTGACGGTGGGTAGGTACTTAATCCATTGAAGATAGTTATCGTCATTATCGAGAACTTTCGAAACGCAAGTTATCAGAGTTCAGCACCTCCAACGAAAGAAACGCCGAAGACGAAGACGAACGCTTACCTCCATCACGAACCACACTTGATCGGGTTCCGTTTTCTTACCAGACCTCCTCCGGTATATTCCATAAAATTCGGGTAGGTTTGGGTGTCCGGCGAAGTCGCGAAGCACTCTGTACTCCTCGACTATCAGAGCCTGCGTGTCCTGGGTCAGCTTCTGGACTTTGATAGCGACCTTTTTGTTTCCTGCGTGAAACGAACCGAGTCAATCACTGTATACCCTCTAAATCCACGGGCTCATTGTTCGTCGCGGAAAATTCCGCCCCCTATTGTTACCTCACTTGATCTTAACATTAAAACGGACCTGCCTGTAAATCCGTCGCTTCAAAGACGTCACCGCAGACTCCGGACCCGATCCGGTCCTTCAGGGTGTATCGCTTCCCCGGATCCTGGATACTATCCAGTCGTTGAAGAGTCCCTCCGCCTCCTCCTCCTGCGTCCCTGTGATCCTCGCGGCCTCCTCCCCACCCTCCGCCCCTCTCATAGTCCTCCATAATGTTCTTACCGATTTTTGTAGAACTATGATCAGGCAAAAATGTATCTGAAAGAAGAAAATTTTTGTTTAACAACTTTCTAACGTCACGTATATGGATAAATTAGTCGCATTGTCGATTATCCTCGAACAATACTCAAAGGTGCTGATGTTACATTGTGTGTTGGGATTCGAGCTTCAGTTCAGCCGATCATTTTCTCCCTCTGAAAATAGTGCATCACAGCCCAGAGGTAGAAACACGTATTCTGCTGTCAGTATCAGTTGCGGATTTATCGACGAAAATAATTGGCTTACGGGGAAATGTTGAGTGGAATGAGATACCCAGTGTGTATATATTATACGTCCGTGTGTACCGCGTATTTCTTTATTCTTAGCGGGGGTCTGCCCGATGTCGGAGTTACCGAAGAAAATTACACACGCTCCAGTAGCAGGAGGAACAGCTCCGGGAATACTTGAACGACGTGACCCTCGCGTCGCGCGTCGGCAGAATTGTCCCTCAAAGCATTATAAGCATCGCGCAGGAAGAAGCACCGCGGCTCTCAAAGCGAGTGTTAATTATTTCCGATTTCACCCCGATATTACGCAGACACTTAATAACTAATTAGTCACTAGTCGGTCGCCTGGGACGCCATCGACAAGAGTCGAAACGACAAATCCCCCCCGAGCTCTCGTCATTTTTCATCCCGAATCAGATCCCGTCGAGACAGCGCCGATGCCATACGGTTATGAGCCCTTGTGAGGCCTCGTAAGTCACTCCCTAGATCCGTTTAGTAGCTAGTTCTCGTTACGCAAGGCAAACTAGAGTCAGAGAAGTACGAGGGAAAATGAACAACAGAGAAAGGGAAACACAAGGTACAGGGAATTTCGATTTGCAAAGTCGACATGCGCAACACCCTGCAAGCTCACCCACTTGCTTACTTGCAATTAGATATTGACCGAAAATCTGTTCACCGCTTCGTGCGACTCGTCTCAGCATTTATCGCGCTTCTCGTTAAACATGCCCCCAGCATTCACATAATTCCCTAATTGGATCGCGTTAAAATTTCAAACATCACCGTTCTCCCTTTGCTCATGCGCGATCGGCCTTACGTGCATTTTGCTCTCCGTTTCGTTGATTACACAGTTCTAATCAAGGCAATTTTATATTTCGAATAAACAGCCGAGACCGTTATACGTTATAACCGTAAAAATTCACAATTCGGCAATTATTCAGCTCGACTTTTCGATGCATGAATTAATCGAGCAACGTTTTCGACGCGAAAGATCAAAATATAGAAATGTACAGAAAAATCGTGCAGTCATATTTGTAATATTATTGAAAAATATTCTTTCTTTGTGACCTGCAATTCGAAATTCGGATTTGAGACACCGAGATTAATCGTTCGGATAAATCAAGTCACCGAATAGGTAACTGGTGAAAATCTATGTTAGAAATGACTCACAGACGCGGTGTTGAAAAATCATTCGCGCACCGACATTTGTTCTTTTTCGAAGAAACGTGTCTTTGCCTCGCGCGCAGATATGCGGAGCGACGAAGTTTGAATTTTCTGCTATCCTGCGCGGGGTTCAGAGAAGGTGGACGAGGAGGAGGAGCTGCTGTGGTCTCGGTGACGAGGGAGCGACGAGGGGGGTTGTTGGCGGTGACGGGTCTGTCGCTTGGTTCGATTACATCTTGCAAAAAGTCGCATTACACGCGACACGGGTTGCGAATAAATCGACGGATTATGCCAATAAGTCGCGAACCCGGGGAATAAATGAATTGGCTGATGATTCGCCTTCGAACTGTTTTACCGAGTTCGCGGTTACATCCGAGGAATTTAACGCCTCAATGAATTTTTCACCTCGAAACCTGTCCTCGTACCTCTTCACCGGAATCGCGTCCGATCCCTCATCTATATTCATTCTGAATCCTGATCTTTTTTAGTTTCGTGCGATTATGCAGAGGTACCCACATCGACACTTTAAGGATGATCCTTACTTGTTATCTCATAACCGATGCGGAAATCAATCTGTTATCGAAAAACTTCTGAGAAGCTTCGAAAATTATTTCAAAACATTAAAATACAGAGTACGATTCTCATTCTGTAATCGTTTTTTTCAGCTGAAAATTAACAACAGACGGAGAATACTTTTCCTTGAACTGGACATTTTTTCAACACGCCAAAATTTTAGCTCTGCGATATTTGACGAGACGGATGAAGTAAAAATTATTGAAAAACCGACCAAGGTAGAGAAAAATGTATAACGTATATACCTATATATCGACGAGTAAACAATTAGTTGGCGTAAAAATAGTTTATACCCGGTGATAATTATTTCTTATAAAATATTTTCTACTCGTCCGAGAGTGGTCCGATGAAAAACAAGTAATTTGATTATGTTTTCATTGCGATGCAGGGAGTGCACGCGGCCGTTTACCGCGGTATGCATTATACAGTATATAGTTTAATCAGTCCCGGGAATCTCCGGACGACTTGGACGATCGTTCTGTGAAGTTCGCACGTCTTAGTTTTTTGAGTTTCTCGGTACACCGCAACGCAGACACCGTTCCTCCCGGTCTCTTTCTTCCCTCCCCGCGTCCTCTTTCAGCCTTTTCTTCACTCCTGCTGGCCACAGATCGATACAGGGAACCATCGATACGTCAAACTTGGTCGGCTATGGGTGAGCAAAACAAGCAGGAACACGTGTTCTGGCACCTCGCGACGCGCGTCGAGGAACGCGATATCTCGTACCTTATACCTCTCTAGGGAGACACGAACAGAGAGAGAAATACGCCGCAAAGAGACGCAAAGAAAAACAAAGAGAGAGGGAAAAAGAGTGACGGCGCCGTTAATTATTGTACTAACAACCGAGATCACGAGGACGATATAGTTTAAAAAGAAGTTTTTTTTTTCACATATTTGCAAAGAAAAACGTGGTCATTGGACAGGATTAGTCTATAACCTTTGGGCGGGGGTCAAAGTCCCGAAAGACCAAAAAGTCGACTGGTCGACAAGCCGAAATTTTCGAGATACGAATTTTAAAACAACGAATTATCAGCGTACCGAAGTTGGGATTTTCGATAAATCACCCAGTAGCATAACTGTTTTCCCAAAAGTTCATTTAACCGAACGCTCTCTTATCCAAAAAAGTATTTTCCGAACAGTCGGTATTCCGAATGAACAAAGCACAGAATGTTGAGATACAGACAAATAAAAGTTCCCAAATTAACATTTGAGAGCGGCTGATACTTTGAACAGACGCAGAACCGAAAATATTACTTGTCGTCAATCAAAGTTCAGAAGGAGCAAAATTACGATCCGCAAAATGTAGAAGGGCCGGAAAGTCGAAGGGCCGTAACAAGGTTGTTATAGTTGTGCAGACTTATGCTAGATGGCACTAGACAATGGTCATCGGATACGTGTGGCGTTGCAAAGAATAATTATGTGTTTCTGATTCATCCAACTTTTCGACATTTTGGCCATTCTGTCTTTAGCAGGTTTAGGGATTCCGATTTTTCGAGTCTGGTCAGTCATTATTGATAAATTCGAATTCGCAGAATTTTGACAAAGGCACGGGTCTGACATTTGAAAAGTCGTCTTCTTGACTCTGGTATTTTCGCAATTTAATATTTTGCTCTTCGTAATCGTGGCCATTCTCAAAAAAATCGATATTAATTTATTTATACATGATTGCATTCTCAATTCTTATTTTTCTACAAGTCATCGTCTCGTATTTATGGTCTTTCTACATTTTCAACTATCGGTAGTTTGACTTTCGAGATTTCGTCCCGTCGACTTTTTGGTCTTTCACAATTTTGTACCCCATCCTATCCTTTGTTCCGTTTCATGCCATGCACAGCATCGCACACGTTTTCAACATCATTCAGCTATCCCGCGGTGTTTACTACAAAGTTTTTTTCTTTCACAATGATAAAAACGAAACGTATAATATCTGAAAAAGAAATGAAACGGAAATGCACAGACTCGGGTGGATTTCGCAACGGAGATGAAAAAATGGGAGAGAGACGGAGGTTGTACGGTATGTATAAGACGAAGTGCCCTTAAATTTCCGAGGACGAAACTCACCTCTAATTAAGACGTCTGGCAGACTGGCAGTTGCAGGCCCCGCGGCGTCCGCGGCGTCCACCCTCGCAATGCGGCCGCCCCGACGCCCGGCGTCCCCTACGCCGGCTTGGCTTCCATGATCCAATAAGGCGGACCTAATTAACTAACTGCTAACTCACAAGCCTGTTAGCTCATTGATTTCACTCTCTTTCTCCCAAGCTCCTTTCCCTTGAAACATTTAACCATTTTCGACTTTTGCATTCCCCCGCGCAGCTAGGCCGGCGGATTCCCTCGCAATTTCGCAGACCTTTCAACAGATCCTTTTAATTTTCCATTATCTGATAAATTTTCAATGCCATTAGCCAAATGTTTATCCAATCATTTTTCTGAACCTATTTCTTTATTGTTCGTCCCTGTTTTGGTCGCCGTCAATAACCGACGCCGTAATATACGAACGTTTTTTTGAGACACCGGTTATAGACTGTTAATTTTCTCACGATGAGTGAAACAGACCATCTTGCACGAGAAATCAGACAATAATTGTTTCGATCTACTGCTTCATATTTTTACTGTTAAATTATAAATACTGTGCGGAGTGTTGAGTACCTACTGCAGAAACTGACTTCATTTCGTTTACAATCACTTGAAAATTATAACAAAAAGTCAACGTGAATTCTGGACGTGAAATAAGCATACATGCTTGAAATTTAACAATCTTTTGTCAATTCCTACTCCGCTACGGTCGTCTGGAAAACGCGAAAAATAAAAAATTAATAAGCAGCGAAGCGTGTGAAAGCGGTGTATATTAGCCGACTTTGCTCGGCCATAGCCTAACCTACCCTGCACGGACGACCTCGTTTGCCGAGAGGGTAATCGGCTTAAAAGCGATCCAAGAGTAAGCAAAAATGTACAGTCGTACGTGCCTGTAAATGCGTACGAAGTCCTGGGTAATTACCTCGGTGTACCGAGTCTCCTTACTTAGAACCGTGCGCGACGAAGGCTGTCTTGACTCCCGGTAGGAAGGCCTGCCAGGGACTTCTTGCATCGGCAGTGGAAGAGCAGAGTCGGATTGATGTTCTAGCACGCAAACGCACCGACTCATATTCGACGTTTCGTCAGAAACAGGACTGAATTATAATCCCGATGTCCGGAGGTTGAGAAGTTTCCTGCATGGCCGACGCACGAAGTAAACGAGAAGACACTCGGGGCAAAAACAGGCCCAATTAATCTTGCAGCTAGTTATTTGATTCGCTTGCCGAAGGACTTCTCGCGTCCGTCGAGTCTGCATTGACGTGCCTGCCGTCTCGGTAATATTAGTCTCAATAAATTAACGTGTTTTACTGTAAACTCGCATCTCTCGCTATTCGCATTAACCTCCACGCTGCAGGTAAGGAGGCGATTCTTTTGCGACGAGCTAAGCTTCGTCAAAGGTACCGACAAGATACAGGGATGAGGCTCGAAGCTTTATACTCGCGGTTTTTTATCCACACTTCTTCCTCCTTCCCACTTTTCTGCGTCATCGTTTTATACCAAAGTTTCTTCTACCCTCTCCGTCTACGATATTCTCGTATTCCCTCCCACGAGGCATTCATCATCCTTTCAAATTTACGTTTTCCTACCCGGGCCGAAAACCGTCGTGCTTAGGCACGTTGTATTCCAACGTTCCAGCGTTCCCATTCGCCTACGTAACACTGGAATACCATTCGGTATTTATTTTCTCATACAAAATCAATAAGGGGTTGCGGTTTGACGAGGGCCATTGAGAGAGTGTACGTATACGTACCGTGCGTACGCGATTCCTACGTATCTCGGCGAGGCTGTGCGCAACTACAAGACGTATCACTGATCGTACGATAAACCGTGTACTGGTCACACTTCGATTATAAGCGGCGCGAATCAAAGGCATCGGAAATATAAAGCTCAGGTTAATGAATAAACATTATGGAAGACCATCTCGCATCTTGCATCTCGCATCTTGGATCTCGGATCCATCGTATCTCGTGAATCGGCGATCGATCGATCTTGCCCACGCTGTGTGTGCCTTCCTATCATAGGTATACCAACGTCGAGCTCGGTGAGGAGCGAGTTTTATCAACGATCGCTGGATGCAGGTTAAGACTCGAGAGATATATTAGTCTTTCTTAAATTTTCGTAAAACAACATTTGGAATTTGTGCCGGTGAATACCTTCTATATCAATAAAAATTTCAATAATCATTCTGTGAAATATGTCGAGTGTCGCTGGTTCTACGTTTTATGGAATGCGAGAAAGTTTACTTTCGCTGTCGACTGAAACCTGCTGGTTTTGTGAAAGAAAACGATGGAGCTAAAAGATGTCGATACACTTCATAGAAATGTATTTACCCGAACATAAAGGGTGTTTATCGGTCCCGTTGCATTTCCGGTAGACCGAGCTTACGAAGTGCTTTTGAATCCAGGGAAGCGTAGTTAACATGGCGATTATGACTAGATCAGGACGGAATAAGTGCTTGAAAATAGTCGAAGAGGCTTACTGCCTGTCGCTTACAGAAACGAATGAGGATCCTGGAAAAGACTTGAATGGGTAAAAGCCGGGGATTCAGTCAGCCAGGGGTGTTTTGATTGAGGTTGCATTTGAGGAGATTAGAGAAAAGAGCTGAGGCCAGAAGTTCACTAGCAGTTTTATAAAGGAACTCTTTTTATTATTGTACGTTTCAGTATACAGTCGTGCCTTTCGCGTAGTATTTATTATGGCTAATAATACTGCAGAGTAGAAGAGGTGTTACAATTTATTTGATTTGACGTTGTATATAATGATATATAATATATGTACGAACATATACATATACGTGTATGTTTAAATATTAAATAAACTTATAATAAATAAATTAATTAAACTCTTATGGGCTAGGAATTGTTTATATTATTTAATACTATCTTACAGTTATCAATGTTATTATTATTATTGTTGTTGTTGTTGTTGTTGTTGTTTTTGTTATTTTTATTGTTATAAACGGCACAGTAATTATTGCCTAGGCTTCTCACCGGCAACTGTCAATTGCCTTTTTATTACATATACATATATGCATATTCACCTACCTATAATTATAGCCACGTTTATTTTACATTTTTTTAACTCAATACTGTAAACGCCTATCTTATGCAATTCATACAACCCTTAAAAATTACTTAACTACATCATTATTTGTGTCAGTCTGGTCATTTTCACCGGTTAGGTACGTATATATAATAATATACAAGCTTCCCAAGTGATAAATTACATTTTCAAATTGTATAATAAAATTCTTTAATATTTCTAATGACAAATCTTATCTTCGACGAAGGAGAAATGGGCGGCTCGTTTTTCCTACAACGTTATCGGCTCATTGAAATCTCCAAAGTGCTTGTAGTATCAGAGAAAAAACTAAAGAAAAATGTCGAGCGTCGATCGATCGGGTGACACCGTTTCATTTGATTCGATAACGCGTTCGATATTTCCTGAGAAAGAAGAATCCTCAAGACAAAAGTGAATGTAACAGATACCATATTACTTTGGTAAAGAATCGAAAATGATAGCATAAAGTTGTTTATCTGTGTGTTATAAAAAATTCACCCATCTCAGTACTATTTATCTTTGGTCTCAATCGCTTTTCTCTCTATAAGTGCCATCAATAAACGTGAAAATAACCCGATAATAATCCGCGCACGAAACAACGATCATACAGATGTTAATAACGTCGAAATTGTTCCGTTGATATTGATTTGCTGCATACTCTCCGGTATAAAATAAGAAACCGTGAAAAAGTCACTTGCAGACCGTGACCCATTCCTCGACCGTGCAATTTTGGCACTGAACGAAGCAGCACCAGTGGAACTTGCAGTGGCATCGTTCGGTCCGTCGTTGACGAACGACGTTGTAGCCGCGGCCGCAGCACAGCGAAGCACAGCCGTCTCCGCTGGGGCTGGTTCGGTTGCACCGCCTGCCGTTGGTGCCGGGAATGTCGGCTGCCGGGTCCCGCTCGCAGAAATTCGGTGACTTTTGGTAGTAGAAAAGCTGCTTCGCGAGGTCCTTCGGCTTCCGTTTTCGGCCGCCCCTGTGCTTGCGCTGCTTCTGCCTGTGCTCCGGTCTTCTTCGCCGCGAGCCTCGAACTCTGGTCAGTGGCGTGATGTTCCCCAAATTGCTCTGAGCGACCAGAATCGCGCTGCGAAAACGGTCCTTCAGCGTTTTACCGATTATACGGAATTCAGGGACCGCCTTCCAGCACGTCTTCAACTCGCAGGATCCCGACATTCCGTGACACTTGCATCGCACCTGCATGTTGGTTGACAGCGCCTGAAAAAGCAGCCGAAGATATTTAATATCCGTAAGTCGGAGGTGTTGGTCGTTTTTTATACGCGGATATTATATTTTTATATGCGGCTCTGACCTCGCGGCAATTCAACCCCAACGAAGAAATAACAAACAATGCCTGTACAGGGAGACTTAGGGATAGAGGGATAATCACCGGAAAAAGTTTTCGGATCTAACATGTTGTACAAACGGAAAGGCTCGCGTTGGTTAGCAGGTGCCTATGGAGTGGAGGGAGATGCGGGGATGGGGTCTTAGACAAAGAGGTGTCGCGTACAAAACAGTTAATGAGTCTATGGCTGGGTGGTCTGGCCCGGGGGCCTCGTCTTAATAACGTGAAGCGTGAGCGGGCTCGAATAAGAGATGCACGGTGCGGCGTATGGGGTCGGTGGGTAGGTATCGAGGCCGCGAGCGAGCCGTTAAAAAGTAAAAAGTTAGGAAAGAAACAAAAAAGTGAAGAATAAGAAGAAAAAGAAGAAGAGGTGGACGAGGAGGAGGATGAGGAGCGGGAGATGGGTGAAGCAAGAAAAAACAAAGGACGCGCGTATGCGTCTGAATTATTGGACGCTGAAAGCGCGTTGACGCCATCGTCGAAACCCTTGGACGGGGACTACTAGGCTGGGCCACAAGACTGGTAAGAAAGTTGAAACAAAGAGGAGTTGCCGAGGAAAGGACTGTCCTCAAGACGTCGAAATTCCATAAAATGATCAGAGGAGTCAGACAGGAAAATAAATCTCACTCACCAATCGTCCGGCTTGGTTATTGTGCAAATTGACCGTCGACTGGATGTCGCCCGCCTTTTCACGAGAGTCCAAGAAGTGCCTTGAAAACTGCATCCCGTAGTCCAGGTTGTGGGAGCATCCACCCCATTTCCACTGCGCGCCCCGAGCTTTCGCTGGAGGTCTGCCTTTGTAGCTGGATGGATCACATCCGCAGGATACCAGACGACCCATGCTGCACGCTCTGGCGACGCTGTGCGCGACACCAGCGGCCGATATCGCGTAGGCGAAGGCTGTTTCTCTATAACCTGGAACATGGACGTCGAGGTGAAAACCATCGCCGCGAAATCACGTTACGATAGGCGCGTTGTTTGCAACGAAATCCACAATAATTCCATCCTGTTGAATTCCAAAGGGTTTCACGTATCTTTCACATATTTTATTACCGACCGTAGTGGCTCAGGTGCCAGGACTCGTGGCTGCGGAGCGGAAGGACTTGAGTTCAAATCCCCGGCCTGTCAATTATGTCCTGAACGGCAACATGCAAAAGTTTAAGATGGGTCACGCCGTTCAGGCGCCAGGTTGCTGGTCGGTGCTTTGGACTTGGGTTCGACTACACCTGGACAAGGTTTTTGACATTTTCTCTTATCCCTCGTGCGACTGCGGGCGTTTCTACTACTACCGCCTATCCCTGCTATACCTACTCCTTTCTTTCTCGTATGCATTGCAAATATAATTGTGATAAGTGAAGAATTATCATTGTATTTTACCGAATTGGATCAATGGATTATTGGGGTGGGATGAACTCAATTTGTTGGTTTCGTTTCGATCTGACGGACGTGAATTTCTGGACAGCTTTCACTCCTAAGCTGGTGAGTTACGTACGAGAAGGAGAGGTTCGAGCTCTGTAGCTCGAAACAAAGTGACGGCATAGCAAATTGCAACTAAATTGCGCTACGGCTCCCCTGGACAGTCACAAGTTACGAGTCGTAGTCCTTAGAAGGAAATCCGGCCGACGTTTGCAGTCGACTCCGGAGGATGGACAGGCATCGGACAGTGCGGGTACGGCGGGAAGTATTACTTAGCTGGACGTCTTTTGATGGCGGAGCTGGATTTCCTTGCGGGGTGGGCCAGCTACCTCTTCTTATCTCGCGTGCCTACCCGCGGCGAAATAAACTCGAAGGTATTGCGGTGACATTTGGAAAGGCTCAACTGCGGGAGACTTTGTAAATAACGTTACGTCAAACGGGGTTTTTCTCCGGATTACGGTGACCGAGACGAAGACGAAGACGAAGACGGAACAGAGGCCGACGGCTCGACGCGAATTGACGGACAACCGAGGATCGAACGGCAGCAGTGGTGGCTGTCAACTTACAAACGATACGACACAGGCCTCTCTCCCTGTACGCGGTGGAATACACAATGCCTCCGAGCTGCTGTAGCACTTGAGAGTTTTGCACTATTCATGAGATCCCAGCAAAAGCGCCAAGAAGAGTTCTCCGAGCATCTCCTGGTCCCCTTCGGTGAGGAGGATTTGTTACCTCTGGACACGATGACACGTCCCGCGGTAATCGTCGTCGTTACGTTTGCGCGGAATACTCGCGGAATCTTTCGGCGTTGATTAAATTTTCGGTTCGAAAAACAATGAGGACTGATCATCGGAACCGATCCTCGTCGCTCGCTCGTCGTTCCCTACTACCGTAAGCTTTTCTCTCAGCTCGACCGCGTCACGAGCCTTGCGCACTTTATATCCACGCGTCGTCTCCGGGAATTTAATCGGTAAAAAACTGAAACGAGAATTATCATCTCCTGCCTTATGGTATAGCTGGTATCATCTTTTTCGCGGTAAACGACGGTGCGGAGATCTCCGCTCTCCACGGCTCCGTTCGTTCGTTCGTCGGGTCCGCGTATAAGGACTCCATGGGTGGGAGGGGTTTCGTACGTCTTCTGCTATATACGGGTATTGGCAGCAACTGTTTTTTAATGCAGATAGCTACCAGGGCTGGTGGACAGCAGCGGTACCCGGGGACGTAGCAATAAATCCTCTCCAGGGAGTTGTACGTCTCTCCGGGACTCTCTGCTCTTTCCAACGAGCCAACGCGAGCACCTCCGATCCCAGCGCTATCTCTACCTACTGTCCGCTCCGCGATCCTGACCAAGTATTTTCGCACGCAGGGCCGCCGTATGGATATTTGTTCTATCGCTGTATGCGTTTAAAAATACTCGCCTTTTCCGTAATTTTATTTCCTCCAACCTTCCCAAAAATTCCCGCGATTTTCAACCTACTTTTTCTTACACATTTGTCGTAGACAATCGAGCCGCCGGGTTATTTAGACTGATTATCGTTCGAGGAATCTCTTTATAACGCGTGAGGTTTCGTTAATCTTATTCTTTTGGAAAGGGTTGCAACGGTAGAAGAGTTTCGAAACAGAATTATACTCGAATCCATTCTCTCTCAATGAATTTTTCTTCGATCCGAGATACCGTTGCAATAAAATTTTGAGTTCAGCTGCAACTTCCGGAGGGTGCCAAAGGAGGTTTTTGTCGAAGTCGACTTGTGCCGCCCTGTACCGTGTCTTCGGCGACAAGACGGATCGCCCAGCAAACACTATAGGACCTTTCTTGCTCGGGCTTCCTGTCAGTGGTAAAATAATGATTAATTCTTCGTACGTTAGATCCGCTGCTTGGGGATTCGATTCGATGCCCGATAAACGCAAGCGGTAATAATGTGTCAGCCGTGCCCTCTTTTCTCGGCTCGCCGCCCCGTCGCTCGCGCGTCGATATCAAAGGTTATTGATTTGGTTACATCGTCAATTACACGCGTGGTGCAGCCGTGAAATCAACCGGTTGACCACTGCTTTGCACGATACACGTGTACGAAGGAGAGGGATGAAGATAGGGAGAGACGAAGAGAAAGAGTAGGGTGGATCGTGCCGCAAGGTATAAGACACACCGGATCGCGGATTAAAATGCATTGACGGGGCCGATTTACTCGACGGCGCGATATGCTCCATACCCTCCTCCCCCTTCGTGGGTGAGTGATCCGGTAGTTTTTATTTACTTATTTATTTATTTTTCAAACGCGCGCTCGAGCTGACGGATTGGGATATTTCTATCTTCATCTTCATCTTCATCTGCATCTGCATAGCTGCAACTCAGCGTCTGCGCGGTCTCGTACACGAACCCAGATAGTGTTGTTCTTTTTTCGCTTTTTTTGAGGACAGTTTCTTTTTATCGTTGATCAACTGTCACCGAATTTTCCGTGGTTTTAGACACGCCGTTTTTTTCCGACCGCCTCTCCATTGTTGTGCGCTAACCGAGTGACATGTTTCGGATCTTTGGTAACCAGCGCGTGTTATACCCTAGGCTGATTAGAAGAGCGAAGCGCCGGCTCTCCGATTCGGGGATGACGACGAAAGACGAATCCGCAGTTCGCACGCCTCTAGGATCTTGTATCGGGTTCGAAAAAAGGGTAGAAGAGGAACGGAAGTGGTCTGGAACCGATCAAAAAGCCGTTAAGGTCGTAATAAACACCGAATCGTTTGACGGCCGGTGAGCCGGCGCTGCTGTTGCTCACGGTGCACGTGTGTGGCCCTGACGTAAGTAAGGTGCCCGTGTATTTTCGTAATATATTAAGTTGTTTACCGACTCTTCGTGGCTGAGTTATGAAAGCACCGTGGATTTAACGACTCACGGGAGCCGCTGTAGTCGCTGCAGCCAACCGACCATCCCGCCGTTCCGTTCCCGTTTCTGCGTGATGCTACGCCCGACGATGGCTTCGACTCTCCCGGGAACAAGATGGACCCTGTCGAATTTGACACGGTGGATTTGTGGCGACGCGGACGCGGACGCGGACCACGGCATAGAGCCATGCACCGTATGCCTCCGACCGAACAGCGCGCGGCTGACGAGAGATTTATAAAGGATACTGACAATGAAAAGGAAGAGGCGTCGCTTCCTGGAAACCGACTGAGGCCATACCCGATATATAACGACTCAATAATCGGCAAATCGGTCCTTTCTACGGCAACGGATCCTCCTCACCGAAACAGCTCCTCAACTTATTGTCAGACCCAGGAACGATTAGCCACACTTTTTTCATACCGCGTTAACAAAATCCATCCACTCTCAGGCATCCTCTCTTCGGCCAAAAGCCACCGGGACAACCATTATCTCCCTCTTTATTCGTCTCGATACGTCCATACGTCTTTCATCCACCGGGTGCGAGAACTAGCTGAACCTTTAACGTTCTCTTCGTACGTTCCCCAAGCCTCACTCACGGTAGCTGTGTCGATCGGTTGACATCGACGCCTTTCAATTTCAATTGCCAAGGGTGTGCTCCGATGGTTTCTCGAATGTGCCAGGCTTAGCCATCGGACCGTCGCCCCACGACGCGTCCGTTGGTGGGTGAATTGGTTCGCGGTAGGAGCAGTGGACTTAAGGAAGTTCGAAATCACGTAGGGGATCGTGGGTACTATAAAAGTCCGGCAATACGAACAATCAACACCTTCCTTGGAACAAAAGAACTGAGGCACGGGTAGACGTATGATCTTGGTACGATAAGAACAGGGTTTCCTAACTTTTATTCCCGGCAAACTGTTTTTATTATTTCGTTCCTTGGTCTTAGGCTTTCAGGTCAGGTGCGCTCGTTGTCCGGTGTGTCATATGGTCGTCGCACTAGCCGGGCTGTTCTGGACTCCGGAGCAACATTCAGTCGGAACGAAATATGTTTCCGTCCATGCGTCACGTACGGGGCAAATTTATCTGTCACACCGTAACGTTCTCTCTTATTACGGAATTGGGTCAGGTTTTCCACCGCCGCACGAAGTAGATGAGTGTGCGTATGCCTGGCTATTTGATTTAGGCATACCTTAGGATGGCTGCTGCCGCGGTGCCCTAAATCAAGCGCCCCACTTAGCCCCTCGCAACGAGTCCACCACATCATCAAAGATCCCCGACGGGAAATGAGGAAAATCAACCCCTTACCTCGCTGGAGAAGAATGCTGCTCTGTTGGTTGCGGCTGTTCGTCGTCAGCGAGGAGCAGTTCCACCTGTGCCATGCGAACTGGTGCTGACACTCGGACACGGCCATTTGCAGTCCCTTCAGAGCGGCGACAGTCACGTCACTGTTCCTGTTGCAGAGCTCTCGCTGCTCCTTGGTCAAACCTGGGATACCACTGCAGACAATGGCGTTTCCCCCGGCCCAGTCGTCGACGGAATTGCTCATCAGACACGTCGCCCTGTGGAATCAAAGAGAGGACAGAGTTTCATGAAAACATTCGCCACAAGACACCCCCTGCTCGTACAGATCATTTCCTTCTTCTCCTTGACGTTTGCGAAAATGATAACTGTCGCGAAACCAAGCCGGAACGAAATATTCTTTAGGCAACCCTTTAGCGACACCAGGAGCTAATTTTCCCACGCGAAGACGCGCACGATCCGTTTGAGTGATTTTAGGGTTCGGGAATTCGACTGGGGGACATTCCTCCTGAGGATGGTATGCGATGATCTCCCCCCAAAATCTCTGGCTATCGGATTCCTGATCAGGAACACGAACACAGCTTCTCCGGGGTGTTCGTTCATCCCTCTCTCTCTCTCTCTCTCTCTCTCTCTCTCTCTCTCTCTCTCTCTCTCTCTCTCTCTCTCTCTCTATCTATCTCTTCCTCTTTCTCTCTCTACCGCGCTCTGCAGTGTTCGATTATTCAGAGGTTGGCTAAAATTTCATTTCGTACTGGTGCACTTAAAAATGATTCATCGACAGGATCGTAGTGCCTTCTAATCGCAGGCTAGGAGTGAAGACTAAAAAAGCGAGTAGAACGCGAAGGTTTTACTTGCGCGCTTATACCTGCATTTCTGCGCCACGAGCAATTCCCGATTTACAACCGAAGGTGGGTATTCCTCGTTAAAAGCGAAATTCCGTGTTTCTCGTCTCCAGCTCCGAGAACTCGAGTGAATAAAATATCTCCGCCATTTTGGATTCTTTACGCACGTTTCTCGAAGCTTCAGAGTGCGTCCGTCCCAGTGTGCAGTTGTTCCAAAAACATACAACTCGTATATACATTTCTGCCACCGAGGGACGTGGCTTGAGATAAAAAACTGTGAGATACAACGCGGCAGGTAGTTATCGCTGAAGTTATCGCTCGCCAAATCGGTAAGCGTCGCCTTGGGTGTCGCTAAAAACATTTCTCCTCAATAAACATTGAATTCCATCACTGCCGTATAATGTGAGTAACCTCGACGATAGGTGTGCGTCGACACATCTACACTTGGAATTAATTAAGTATAATAATATAAGAGGAGTACGAGAAGCAAAGGCGTATTTTTTATGAATACTCCTCAATTTGGCCAATACATGTTAAAAAAAATAAAAAAAAAAAAGAATAACTCTCGCATGAACTGAAAAAAAGAAGGTTGGACCTCATATAAAAGTAAAATCAGATGATAACGATACGTTCCTCGGTCGTGGAACGGTGTCCGGCAATTTGTTGAGCCAGTTCCAATCATTAATCTACATTCGTCGGACCATTAATAGCTGCGAAAGATAGCCGGACTACGATGTAGCCGTAATGGGGTCCTCAATAACTCGAACTCCTCTAACGCCTCGAAAGATTCAAAGACGTTCCTGCATCGCTGCAGCAGCGATCTTCGACGAGGCTGATCTCTGCGTACGGAAGCGCCACGAGCCTATACCATTATTACTACACGTATAAGGTAACTCCTTTGGGTAGGTGCTTTACTATTCGACGTAGGAAGATTTCGCAAGCTGAGTAGAAAAAAACTGCACGACGGGTAATTACTATTCTCGTGCTTTGTGTCAGCCGATACGTCATAACAGCGGGTTGCAACCTGACGGTGACCGGCTACCGACGGCCTACAAGAGGAGGACCGGGTCATCTGTTTTTCTTTACAATGTTTTACGAGGCGAAGGTCGAAAGGTGCGAATATTCAAAGAGACGATAAGTTGGATACCGTCCAAGAGGCTCTTAGGCTTTATCTTAAGCGCCGGCTGCTGCCTGAGCCTAATGGCTGGCTGTTTAGAGGCCCGCTATCGCGGCTGATTAATAATTTGGGAAAACAAAACGGCGCCACTCCCTCCCTTCATCTTTTATTCGCGCTTTTTGATTACAAGCAGCTGCGGATAAAAGGCACGACCGTCGTTTGCTGAGGAATAGGCAAATAAATCCTCATCTTGTCTCATCGGACCGCGTTATACCCGCCTTTGATTATTACATGCAAGAAAAATTTCTAGGAATTGAAGTTTTCTTCTACCGAGTGAATATTTCCTGAATATTCAACCAGGACTTACCGATCGTTCGATTGTTATTAATTCACTGCCATGCTCGGCTCGTAAAACGCGACAAATGACGAGAGTATAAATTAATGAGGCAATTTACTTGTAAATTTTTTAAAATTTGTTTAAGTTATCTTTAACACGCGATAGTACATTTTTACAATTAACCTCGGCGCAGCTTTCATTTCGGCTGATTAAAGTTACGAGGAAGTAGATAAATTGAATTTGTTATCAACACCGGGGCTACCAGACGTAAACCACGGCGGAAAGTCTGATTGGTTTGATATTAATTTAGAAGCGATCGTAAAGCGGCGATAACAAAAATCACGATATTCTACGAACGTTGAGGGCTTTGTCGAGGAACCACCAGTCCTTAACTTTTCACTAATATTCTCGAAATGCAAAGGTTGTACCGAAATCAAATCACGTTTCGCTTCCCTGAGAAGAGTAGGTAACGTTGATCTTGAGAAATTCTTCGGGTATTGTTCGCTGTTCCGCGTGGTACATACGTTACGTGTGAGCCGTGACGATAGCCACCAACTAACTTCGTGACACGTGAACTATACTTCATTGAGTGTTACATTGCCCCCCTACGCGTCGGTATAATTCAATGCCGTCATGTCAAGTTGTCGGTGAAGGATTATTTATTAGAACCGAGAAGCTGTTTGTCACGATCACAGAGTCGTGTCGCACGGTAGTCGTGTTCATGCTTGTATACTCGCTCTTTGCCGGAGCGAACACTGGTTTCGATATTATATTATTAATCGTGTGCAATTGACGCTGCGCCTTCGTTGCAGTCACCGAATGTGTCGGCCTGCAAAAAAGAACGCTCGGATCTAATATCCAGGTAAAACTTGACCGTTACACTTTCGTCGTTAATTCATTCTCTTTTCCTGCCTGTTAATTTTCTTTCCCGCTTTGAAAATTTTGGCAGAACTTTGCTCAACTCTAGGCTCAATTGTCACGGGACAGGTGAGCGAGTTTTGGAAATGTCTATAGTGGAAATCGGTTGAAGTGTGATTTTTGTGGAATTTAGACTTCGGGTCGTTTCAGCGCTGTGTCATCGGGGGAGTCACGGGGTTTAGAGTGACGAGGCAGTCAAAGGCAGGGAAAAACGCCTCTATTGACAAATTCTTTCCGCAAGGCGCTACCAGGTCGTCAATTTTTCACTGACCGAAATTAGTTACACCCTGTCCAACCCTCTGCCGTTTTTTTTCATCCCTTGGTGTATGCACCCTCTACGTTTTGTTGTAAGTATACTACATTCGACCAATTTTGGAAAACTTTCCATTCTTAAATTGGAAAAAAAAAAATTTCTCGAACTTTCCAACGAAAAAATAACATGTGATAACGATCTCTTCTACTCTGACATGTTTAGCTGTAAATTGTTAAATTTTTTTTTCTTGCATCTTATGACAAAATATCCATTGATAAAATGAAACAACTTCATCAGATAGTTTCGACAAGCTCGTCTGTTTCGTGCCAAGTACTATCTAGTATGTGAAGCTTGTAAGCCTTGCTTTTGTTGAAATTTTTGAATGGATGAGTGAATTCTTAGATTAAAGTTGATACAACTGGATCAGTTTGCTGGTAAAAAATGATAAATGAATAAATAAACGTGTCTTACTTACCGATAGTTTGAGATAAAAATGATCACGGTGGCTAGAATCAGCTTATAGAATCTGGATACTATACGCGATGGGGGTGGTTTGGGCACACGTCGTCGAAACGAAGGCATCCTGTCATCGCCTCAATATATCATGAAAAATTTTTCAATTCGCGCTCACTCGATCTGTTCACTTTAACGAGACCGGTGTCCCGCTCTTTTTCTCTTTCTTTCTCTCTCCCGTCTCTCCTCCGGGAATCAACCCTTCCGGGTCGCAGAGCGGCTCCTCTGATCAGCACGTGGCACGCGTCAAGGACTAGCCTCAGGGACCGGCGTAGCTTTGACAGCACTGAAGAGCTCGTCACTGATTCACTGGATGCTGGGCGATGCAATCTGGATGCATCCGAAGGGACTTGAAAGACCCCGCGGGAGAATTAGTAGCCACGGTGTTCGGTTCTGTCAAAAGTTCGTTAATTTTCACTCGCGACAGCGATTGTTCATTGCTCTATGCGACAGCGGTTTTGAAAAAATGAATCTATTTTCAATCAACGTAAAACTGCACTATTTCATTGACTCAGTGTGTGATTTTCCACTCCCCCTGTTCTTCTTCGTCTTTCTTGACTTCTGTGTTTTCGAAATATCGTTACATTCATCTAACCCGCTGGATTCGAATTTCGGTGTATCGTTTTTGACTCGTGCTAGACGATCTTTGTAGTCTTACATCCCAGTTATATTTGTTATTTTTTTAATTATTCCACTCGTTTAATCACTGGATTTGCCAAGCCATTGATAAAACACAATCCGTATCTTCATGTCGACGATATTAGGTCCAAGCTTTTGGTTGTCCGGGGTCCGATTAACCGTGCTGAATCTCGAGAGGGCGTTTTAAGAAACGATAATTACACGGTGGCCGGAAAAAAAAAGATAAATAAAAAATGTCGGGGGTAAAAGCAAGACAAAAAAAAAAAGAGATACCCAGGTTTCTCCACACAGAGCCCGCGAGAAGGATGATGTGTCAGTTCGCGTACGTTCACGGCAAAGCCTTGAGCTCAAATAAAGTAAAAAGTTACACGGCCTGGGTCCTGGCGGGACGCGGCGAAGTGCAAATAGTATTCGATAGTGTTAAGGACAAACTTCCCGTGTCGGGCATAGATAGAGAATGGATGGGTTTACTCGGCGGGACGACGTGTGGCTAGGTTAGCGAATGTATGGGCAGATTCTGTAACACGGAGCTGTCAGTCTCTGTCGGTGTGTCTATGATGGACTCGCGCAGTGCGCGGGGACCTTCCTAACCTTCTGCTCCAGGGGAGAGTGGCGGAGGCTGCGAAGAACCAACCCCCACCACGATCATCATCTTCTCCACCACCATCACCATCACGGCATCACCTGCACACCGCACCACAACCACCACTATCGCCATCCTCTCCACCACCATCACCCCGATTCGAGATATGTGCCCGAGTACCTCGACGACATGGCACGGACCTCCGTGTTCTGCATTCTCTTCTCTTCTCTCCTCTCCTCTTCTCTCCTCTTCTCTTCTCTTCTCTTCTCTTCGCTTCGCGTCTCTTCTTTTCTCTTCTCTTCTCTTCACTTCACTTCACGTTGCCCTGTGATATACAGATGATCTCGGCGTTGAAAAATCCCCGCCGCTGCCGCTGCCAATTACCATCGCGGCTGCGGAAATCTTCTGCATGCAGGATTTCTCCAAGTGATTTTCACCAACCCCTCCCACTACCTGCGAGGCTCCATCTCCTCCTTCGTCCTTCCCCCTTGTACACCTTGACACTGCGGTATTCCTCATTCCTTTCGCCACTTTTCGGACCTCGATTCATTCTCTGGTCTGATGAACCACAATTTCCTCATCACGATAAGGAGGTACCATCTTACCCGGTTTACTCCAATTACACGTTCTCCCCAAATTCAAAATCGTTTCCTGCCTGCCAGCCTATCGCGCGTCATCGTTTCTCTTCCTCCCTGTCTCTCTTTTTCTCAAGGTCTCGCACCGGCGTTACTTCCGTCGTCTTTTGTCTCTAGAATATAGCCTGGAGACGTTGTCTCACAGATTATACCTACCGAATCGGTAAATCAATTATCGTTTGAGCATCCGCGTTTGCAGTCAAGAGACAGAGACCGAAACTTTCGCCGTTGAGTTTAATTTTTCCATGCCGTCTTTCCGCCGAGGAAAGTAATTCGGCACGGCGCAGCAGTCAATGCCGAAAGCTCCGAAGTCGTCGCAACGTGGGGATGACGGAGTCTGCACCCTTCGGTGGTGGTCCTTTGGTGCCCTAGAGGGAAACGGCGAGGAGGCTGGACCGCAGAGGTCACGTGATGGGGCGGTGGGCGGGCTTCAACCTCCCCTACCTTTCTTGCCCCCCTCAGAAGTCATCCTACCCCTCCGTCACTCCGCCACCCTCGAAGAGTCAATCAGCGTAATTGAGGCTTGTCTCCCACCCGCTCGTACCGAGTAGATTTTACGCAGATTCGATCTTAGACGAGACTGAAGACCCAGGAGTTGTAGGCACGGATCTAAAGCGAGTAACAAAAATACCGCGACGAATATCACGACCGATTTCTCCTCCCGCAGAGGAAAGCACGCTGCTCGGTGTACAATTCAGCGCTGGTTTCTAGCCGTTCCCGAGTCGGGCCCGCAGGTATCTTCACGATATCATCGGCGAGTCGCTCCCGGACGGTTTCTACTTTCCGGGCCTCGGTTTTCGGCCGCTCGACCACCGCGTCCTGCAGCTACCTATCGGAAGACATTACTTATCAAACCCTGGGCGACACTGGCACGCGAGCTACGATACAATCTGGTCGTTCGATCATCCTATCACCGAGCAATGCGCGCCCAACTCTTCCTCCTCGAGGGACTCCCCAAGGCCTAGGACCCACGGCATCTCGATTCCTCGACAATATACTAATTGGTTCTTGTCCCAGCTGGAATCAAAAATCCACGTCTTCCTACGCGTCGCGACGATCTTTTTGAATAGCTCGTGTAGGAACAGTGATTCGGCGGTAAACCCTGATGCTTATTTCCACAGAGTAGGTACTACAACTTATGCCTATACCCGCGCGTCCAGGCCTGTTGCAGGAGGCGTTTGTTTCAAGATGGAAGGAAAATATGAGACACGCTAGTAGGTACGAGGATTAAGGAGACCACCGGGTCTCTATGGAAATAATTAAAGATCCATAAAGAGGATGAGCATCGTGTTACGTGGGCATAACGATCGGCGATGAATATTTATGTCGCTCTTGCGCTTTATAGATCTCGCCTGAAGGCAACGAGTGAACCTGCGCATCGTCAACGCTTGTAATTATTTATACCGTGGATGATCGTTAGCCGAAAGATCCATCGATGGATTTCAATTGCCTGTTCAGTTGATCGCTGTATTATTTATTAGCTGACATCATTTTTACGTCGAAAAATTTCAATCTCATCTTATACTTTCGTTAGTGGCTGTTTAAGATTTGACAAAATCTGTGCAACTATTTGTTCGATCTTGTGGAACGCTTGAGCCGAAAAATCGTGGATCGTAAGAAACGAATAATCAATGTTCCGTGAATTTTATTTTTCTTCGAAAACCTTACCCAACGATAAGCAGTCATCGTACATCAGCTTGAAGTTTTCATTAGCGTGCAGGCCTCGCACGTACCACCATTTGTGTAAATTCGCTGCTCAATCGTCACTCGTTTGGTTACGGAGGCACTCGAAGTGTTGATCGATGGTAGACATAATATGCGAGCGTATTCAGAGATTAATAATCGTCGTCTACGTAACCGAGAAGAGAGCTGGGAATTGTCGGGTGAAAGGGCCGAAGTTCGCGGTATTTTTGAACCACATCTCGTTGAATGGCCGGCTTCCTTCCCTCATCTATTGATGATTATCAACACGTTTTAGGGCGTAAAAACATCGCGAGAACAGAGTGTGATAATCGATTGCACCGGGCTGCCATGATGCCGGCATTTCCGCGAAACGATGCGGCGCACCGTAAAGGAGCTACTGTGAAAATCGTTAATTGTTAACCGAAGCCTACGTGCATTCGGTCCGGCCTTTTAATTGAGACGTGACTTCCACTCCGCGAGACTCGGCTCGAATTTCTATCCAGATTTCACGCTACCCAGGATGCTGGATCTTCCTAAGTACTGGAATCACAGCATCACTATAGGAAGACGACTCGATAAGCTTGCCTCAGAGGGAAGAACTCATCTTTAAAAAAAAAAAAGATTTCGACATTTGTTCACCACGCGTAAAGTAAACCCTTTGGTGTTGTTCAGTAATCAAAGCATATACGGTGTTCGAGTGTTCAGACAAAAGTTGCACGCATACGACACGAAGTGAAAGCGAGCTTGACAATCTTAATTTTCTTCTCAGATAAATTTTTCGTGAGTTCTCTTTTTCCTTTTTTTTTTTTTTGTCAAATTTCCTGCTTCGAGGTTGAAAAATCCGTATAGAAAGAATACCAAAGTCATCTCTGGGAGGAGACCTGGGAGGTTGGATGAAGTTTGCGAAAAATTTCAATATACAAAGTGAAACAATTCGAAGGATTTGCGATGAAACATTCTGCTAACCGCGTAACACGCGCGAGTCTGCAAAGTACAGAATATTTTCGTCCGACCGCAATATACGTTGTATTCCTGGAATTTCCAAGTAGCGAACTTCTGATAAAATAAATTTTTCATAACGCAAAGAAAAAGGAAAAAACAAGAAGAGAAGAGAAAAATCAGTAGAAAAAAAACGGCAAACTAAAAACCACGTAATGGTTGTATAATTTTCACGCAGATATTCATGCCTACGCATTTTGCAAGTAAATATTCGTTAACGTCCCGCTATGCGTTAGATTACGGCTGTTGGACCGTCGCTGTTAAACTTCACACGAGCGGATTGATTGGGCAGGCATCCTCGTGTAGGTGGGCAATAATGGTGGGCCCGCCTTTCAACCTTCCAACCTTTTCGTATTATAACCTTTATCCGCCACTTTGTGCTTCGCCGTAAGACCGTCGTCGCGTCCTCCCGCGGGTATGCAAATTGGGCACGTCTACTGCTCCTCAAATTCTCTCCGCGGGATCTCGCGCCTTTATTTCTTTCTCTTTAACTCCCGACTGCAGCCAACCCACGTCCTCATTCGTTTGTCAACAGCTTGTCCAACCTATTCAGCGTTAAACGAGCACTTTGCAAATTTAATACCCGCGCAATTGCTAACGACGGACAGTTGGTCATCGGGATATGTACGCACGTATGCGTAAAGAGTGCGTTTCTCCTTTTTACCTTTCGTATCCGTTTACCCAGCGGAGGATAATCAAACGGCCTCTACCTGCCGAGAGAAAAAAGAAAAAATGTAAGCTTCAGCAATCCGTGATGGCGGAGGGATTAACGAAAGCACGTGCAATGTACCGCGCAAGTTTGTCGTGATGGAAAAAAGCAATTACTCGTTAAAACGGTCGACGATCTCGTCCATCAAATTACTTTGAAAAAAAATTGCGCTGACTGAGAAGGGGTTAATCATCTCAATCCTTTCCTTTGACGGGGACCCGCGCAGTCGCAGCCTTGAGGGTATGTTTCGTCGCTGTCAGCCTCGTACATGCGGAACCCTTTTTAGGCCGGAGTAATACTAGAATTAATTATTCCTTTATGCGTTGGTAATGAATGTACAAACATCCTGGCGAGGAGCGAGGGAGGGAGACAGCGAGAGGTAAACCCTTTCAGTCTCGATTCATTCACGCGAAAGCGACGAAGGATAGGTCCTGTCAGATAATCGGTTCTCTCTGCCCGTTTATTTTTGTATATTGAAACGGTGCGGCACAACGCGCGGGACCAGCCGATCCCATGAATAGCCTGGGCGTGCCTGCGACATCTGGGTGTTTTTTGGGCACCATTCGGACTCTATGGGACAACATAATGGCTAATGATGGGGTGTTCTACTCGCATTAGCCCCGCGCGACCCTCCTGCAGCAGCTAAACGTGATCCCCGGATCACCGGCGAACCTCATCCTACACGTGGAATTATACTGGCGGCGATATCTTGATCCGATTTCTCTCTTGTACTACATCAATGGAATACTTTTTACCCTCCCCCCCCCCCCCCCCCCCAATCTGGAGTCTGCGATGAGGACTGAATGCTCGTACGAACATTACCGAACGTTTGAACCTGTTGAATGAAAAAAGGTGACTTGAAAAATTTTTACGAGTGGGGGGATCAACCTTTCGCGAAATTCTCCAGGGTGATCCATTAGGGAAACGCTGTTCATTCTCATTTCAAGGTTACCTACTGGAACTCAATATCATTTTCACAAAAGCTGCGATGACCTTTCAATTTCTTATTCCCACCGTTTCTCAAAACCAACAGATACTAATTAACAATGTAGCGACAGTATTCCCTTTTTGAAAGACACTGTTCATAGCGATGAACTGTTTTTATTCCGTCAACACCAAAAGAAATATAAGTTCGGAGTTAGCGGGCAAAGAAAGCGGGTAGAATGCATTGAAAAGAGTTTCTGAAAATAGGTCCACTTAGGTCGTCAATTCTGCTCGACGAGAGGGCCTTTTCGTTACCGGGTATTCGAATGATTGGCATCCAGTGATCCCGAGATCTTACTTACAGCACTCGGAGAGAAGGTCAAAAGGATTCTTTGAAATGCGCGCCATATTCTTAAACGGTTGTCAGTTGTTATTCCTGCGTCGAAGAGCACGCGTATAATCCAACGGTGCGCGCAGGTAGGTAGGTAGGTAGGTAGGTAGGTACACAGTCCGACATGTGTACGCGCCTTTGTACCTTCAGCTACAGTCACTGCGCCAGGGTGTGCATAAACGTCGTCCCCAGACGCTGTCTTCCTCGTTGTTTACCTGTTGCCAGATTCCGTTGAGGATATTATGTCTGAGCACATTGTGCGAGCCGTATCTCCCCGTATCCATCGTACAAGGTTCTACTGTGCTTGAGTGAGTACTCGTAGGTACCTACCTATATCCGTTTCATTACCGATATTGCTATCCGAGACCTGCTGCCGTCCCGATCGTCGAGTCTGGCTCGAAAAGGCAAGCCTTGTTCGGGATCGTTCAGCCGTGATCAATTTGTTCGGCAAAGTACCCCGAGGATGATCTGCTTTCGAAGATCAGAGCGGCGTGGCCGCCTCGCCTCGCCTCGCCTGTTTGTGTTAGCACAAACGTTTACCGTTTAAGTAGAAAATCTGCTCACGATAAAAGGAGATCCATATCCATATCCATATCCTTCGTTATTGTTTTCTATTGTATCGCGATCAGCCTGGCTATTACAGGCTTACGAGCCATATCTCCCTTTGCACCCGTTTCATTCCGCATTCTAAAGAATCGAGCACCGAGAAGCGATTCTTCATATCCGGTCCTCGACTCGCAACAAATCGGTCCAGGCGCCTTCGACCTGAAACTTACATCTTCGGCCGAAAATCCACGGCTTACCATTAACAGCACGTGGGCTCAAGCATGCGAAATCCTCTAGCAGCAGATGCGCCGAAGCAGAAGTTTCGGGAGAAATATACCGTGTTCGAAACGCGTTGTTACAAGATCGATTCGAAACTGAGCTGTAAGGTCGTCTTGCTAAATTTCAAAGATTGCCAGGAAAAGTACATCAAGGGGGTTGATTCGTGTTACAATTGAATACATGGAACTGAAAAATTGCACCAAGATCAGAATGACGTCAGAATTACGAGCGACGGGGTTGCGCTTTGAACCTCTTACACAACAAGCACAGGCACAGCGAGTACAAAGATCAAGTCGAGGGAATCAGTTCCCACAATCCTCGGCGCGGGCCACCATCGTCGTGTGGAGTCGTCCTCCATGACCGGGTATTACGACAAAAGGTTTCCTCCCGGAACGGTATTTGAAATAAATAAAATGAGAAAATAAGATAAATGTTCATGGGTGGAGCGGCGAGGCGGTGCCCTGCTCATTGCCACCTCCTGACGTTCGGTCGGCCAACACCATCGCGTGGGCGCTCTGCAGCTCCGCCAAGCCGGGTATTCTTTTCTCTATTCCTCTTCTCGCCTCTCTCCCCTTCTCCCCTTCATTCTCGTCCTCATCCTCCTCTTCGAGGGTGGAGAACCACGCAGCTCGCTCAGCTCGCACGCCCGGAGGGTCCACCGATTAAAATCTTGCCACCTACGAACACGCCGCCCTTCTTCAGGGTGCCGTGTGGGGATCCAGTATGGCTAATCGGCGATGTTTTACACGCTCCATGCATGATTAGGATCTTAACACCTACGCCTCGCATGCTCCGACCTCAGGGCTCTGATTCCGGCCACTCCAACCGCCTTGCGATTCGGTCGTTCCGATTGTCGCGCCAAGATTCCACGTATCCTTTCCGGTTCTTCGTGTCTGTCGAATGAACAATCGAGTACCGAGTGTAAGAAACATCCGGCTTTCCTGGGTGTTAAAAATATCCGCTCGTCGATCTGTTCCTGCCTCCAAATCTTCCAGTACTACCACTGCGTAAATTACGCTGGTGAAACTCGCTTTACTCGGAACCTAGGATCTTCTACGCACGAGATTGTTCTTCTTACGCGAAGGAAATAAAACTGTCGAGCGATTGATTGAATATCGTCAGTGCATGATCTATGAAGAAGCGGAGGCGGGTCTAATTGGATTCGATGGTCTTGCCAAGTGGGAAAAATAAAAACTGTGGGATCTCGATAGCCGCAGTGAGATCTAATTTCTTGACGATGTATCAATCACTCTACCTCAAAATACGTTTCCCACAGCATGAAACGGGACCTTCCGCATCGGAAACATCATCCGCTGGGTTCCTCTTCGTACTCTTGAACTCTTTTCAAAGAATTGAACGACTGTTCTTCCGCCCCCTTTTTCTTCCCTACTTTTTTGTAATGAGCTTCAACGAAGTACCTAGCCTCGTTTGTTCGATTCACAAGGTTCTGACTATACGCGTACCTACCTACCTGCAGCCTGCCTGCCTACCTACCAGATTCGCTGCACGGTGGTCCATTTACTCGACTGTCTTTTGCTCGCCGTTGAACTCGGTAAGAAGTTTATCGTATAATCGATCTGCAGCGATAAGTGATCAGTGATCGGTGATCGGTGATCGGTGATCGCGCACAAGGATCTTCGAAGGCATCGAGTTCGAGCGCGTCTTTCCATCTGTCCCCTTCTCAATACCGACGTCCTGTACCTACAGCCGTAGCTCCCCCGCGTCCAAAGATTGACTCTCCGATCTGAGAGGGACGTCTCAATACAGCCGCATCATTGCATATAATAATCGGACAATACGAGTCGAGATATTATCGCCGCGCATTGTAATGCGTGTATAATAACGCAATTAACACTTCTTTGTTGAGCGGGAATCGTGTTTGGACACAAACGGTCGGTGCCCGAGCGCCTTTTATCGGTCCTTTGACATTATTCGAGATTTTACGTTATAAAGGAATTCGCTTCGAGCAACAATTTTCGATCACGACTCATCGGTCCGATCGAACATTACTGGTGCACGGTTGTTAGAGTCTCTTATCGCTAGTTACCACGGAAGAGTTATTTCTTCATCTGTGATTCTTTTTCTTTTTCTCTGCCTGTTTCCCACTGATTAAAAATGTTAAATAATACGCAAAGTACGAATATACATAAATCTGGCATGAATTAACGACAAATTATATTTACGGCGGGGACGATCGGCGTTCTATGTTCCCTTTTAATAATTTGACTAAACTACGTTGTTAATGAATTTGAGCCTAATGAATTCTTGGTCAAAATTAAGCCTAATATAGAGCCTAGCTTTGTCGTAAACACTCATTTGGGCTTGATAGTTTTCATTGCTGGGTCCGCTTCGTTACCGATATTACGCGATTTCGTAATTCATTTATTTTTCAGCCTGCGGGCCATTTCACTAATTTATCACGTCAGGCTCGATCGTTTCTTTTTCGTTTTCTCTTCTCTCCGTTTTTGGTTTCATTACTTCTCATCACAAGTTACATCTACATCCGTCGACTCGCTGAAAAATTGCCTCGAGTATAAATTGCTTTGCCCAATGATGAACACCTATCACGTCTCGGCAGATTTTGATTAATTTAACAAGCACCAAAAAATTGTTTAACCCATCGAACACATGCTCGGGAAGCGTGGTGTGCAACATATTGCGCTGTGCGAAAATCAGTTGCCAGATCCGTGTGGATGTGTATACGTACGGTAGAAGAAGAATGGAGTATAAAATGCTTTAGCGACTCATGCAGGGCCACCTATAATGTGAAGTAAGATGTATCTTTTTGTTTCGCCCTGTGGGAACCAATTTTCGTATACTTCAGGGAGATAAAGGATTTCATGAATGAAACTGATCCTCTCCGGGCTTCTTTTTCCCCTTAAATTCTTTTTTTTTTCTTCTTTGCTTTTTTTCAAAAGAAGCGCCTGCTCCCTCGGTATAACAACTTTAACAACTTTACCGCTTTCGATCCTTCATATAATCGCGGTGAATAGAGACGTACCGTTTTTACTGTTTTTTTTCATTTTTACCCGGCACAAGGCATTATTTCGTTATGGAGTAGTCAGTCTCCAGTCAGTCGTCAATGATACGCTCCATTTTCCATACCCCTCGCGCCGTCAAATCCGATCTCACGTTATTATAGCGATGAACAAACCAAAATCTACCGTGTTATAATAGACTTGGGGACAGTGCACTGAAAATAGACGATTTTATCATTTTTATTCAATTTGTATTCAAAAAGTTCGCTTACAATTATAAGTACATAATTTTTTCTGCTTTACAGTAAATTTTGTTGAACAAGTTTTGAATACTGTTATCAAGATCCGCCAAGACTGTTTCGTTTCTAAACTCTTCTGCTGACGCGCTACAAGTCTCTCAAAATTTTGAAACACCCTGCAAAACTCGGAAAAAATCTGCTCATTAACTGGTAACAGAGGTAATTTTTTTTTTTTTTTTTGTAGTCAAGAACATACGATCTACGTGAAAGTTTCACCACAATTATGTTTGTAAAGTTTTCTCATACACAGCTTATTTTGATAATTGCTAGTTAATTTAGCAAAAGCTGCAGTGCTAACCCAATTTCGAATACCAGCCTAGGATCGGAAAAAAAATATAGTTTTTACAAAGATCTTGGAGAAATTCCTTGCTACGGACAAGATAGCATCGAATAAAACTTGTAAATATAAATTATCTTAAGTACAGTTAATTATACTTCACTACGAATCTCGGATCGTCACAGAGTTCTGCGCTTTGTCCGATAAGACTGTGAGGGTCCTTTCCTACGACAATTAGAGAGCAAGCCATCCAAAGTCCGAGATTCCTTGCCGCAGGAATGCCCCTCATACTCAGACCGTGTCGTGATTATACCAAATTGGTGCAATAAAAATGATGAAAATATATCTTTTTAAAATCCGAGAGTTCTCGACAGGAACCCCTTCTTTCCAGTGCTTTAGTGGGTGTGTCCGGCGTCGACTGCTGAGCGGAAATTTTCGCGTCGAGGTTCTCTAATTTACTATTAAAAAAGGAGGAGGCTCGAGGATCCGACTGCAGGATATGACGGGCACGACATCGTCGGAGGCTGGTCGGTGCGGTATATCAGGCACAAATATTGCCGGATTCCGTAGCGTCCCCCGTCGGGCATCTCACCGTAATTAACAATCTGTTTTGTATTCGGCTCACCTTGGCGCGACGTGTGCGGTCCGTGACGTCATAATTTGGGCCTCTTCTTCGCCCGGCTGCAGGGACCCGCCCCCTTAATACAGAGCCCGACACCTCGGCTCGGCTCGCACCTTTCGTTGCCCTTCCTCGATGACGGGGAGGTGCCTGCGACACCGAGGAGGAATTACCCTCCTCGAGGCTAAGGGGATGCAGAGCAGCCTCGGGACTTCTCCGGGTCCCGCATGCGTGCCGTGACGTTGGCGTGAACGGTGAGCTCTGCCGAGGCTCGTTCCGTGTCCAGGAGGTATTACATGCGCCTCGACGCGGCCGCGTGCAGCAGGGTGAAGGTGAAGAGAGAAAAGGCGCTGCCCGGGTAGGTCAGCGGGATAATAGCCTGGGCCGGACTTCACACGAAGCCGCTCGAAACCGCGGAGGTCCGCCACGAGGAGGAACGCGGGCACTCGAAGAGGCGAGCCGGAGATGATACAGACCTCAAACCTCCTCGGATTAATCCGGCCTCCGCTCCGCTCCTTTTGCCGCGACCTCGAAAGAAGCCAAAGTATTCACGATATCGTGCCAATTGGCGCTGCGGGAATATATTACGTGCCTAATTACACGTGTCCAGCCACCCCGGGGCCAATTTCCGATCTTTTTCCCAAATCCTACACGTGTGTAAATAAAGCCGATATACCTATCCACCTACCCACTCCTCGAGCGGATAATACCCTCTTCGGCGGACCCGCTATCTCCGCATGCTTGCACAGCTCGTGACGCGCCCGTGTGCGTGCCCGAGTCGGGGGTGAAGGGAGGGGGGAGGCTGGACCCAGTGGGTCCGTTCAGGCTTTGTATGGGCCGCTGTCAGGCCGCAGGGGCCTTATTTCAGAACCGTGTCGAATCAGGCACGACAATTGCCCTAATATCCACACGAATGGTGGGGCCCCAGTGCCGCTCAAAGGGACGAGATGAGTTACAGAGATCAGTTCTTGTATATATAGTATCATATGGCGCGGCGTGTGGCTTGGTAAAATAAAATCGCGGGGACTTCTCTGTGTGCAGTCGGCGTGTTTGTGTTCGACGGGGGGATGAGCGAGCACCATTAGTTTCAAACTTTTAACGCTGCTCGGGGAATAAGAATCCGGGAAAAAATCGTTTAGGAAAGTAATAGAAACTAGCCGGGTTTCGTTTACCGAACCATTTCGGCACAAAAGCTCGGGGACGATTGGTCATTACGATCTGTTTGCGGCGCTCCACGATTGTTTGCACTTTTTTTCAACCCCTCTTCCTTATGCGCAAGCATATATTGTACCTAATACCCCCGACCTTGCCGTGTACCTGTATAATTCAACCCCGAAGAATATCCTTCCTAATACGATAGTAAATCAAGCGGGTTTTATTACGGGAAACTCAAGTTTTCATCCTTGAAATACGAATTTTCTGGAAGGCGAAGATGCATTCGAATTTTTCTCCTTCGACCATTTTTTCCCCCCGTATTTTTTTCTTCGGTTTTCGTTTCGAGCCACCCCCTTCCACTCAACGTTTTCACGGTACGGGTGGATTTCGGAGATTTTCTGGGTTTCCCAGTTTTCCTGAGACGCTGATAAATGGATTAAGAAACTTGAGGTTGTTCCGTCGTAAAAATAACATCCTACTTTTTATTGCGGTGATTCAACGTACACGGCGTAGCCTGCACGTCGACGGCTACGAGCAGGCAGAGGATAAGAGGAACTGCTTGAAAACCAACTCGGCTCCGGCTCGTCGAGCTAATATTTACATACATATTTCCAGGGTCTCTCGTTTTCCGGACTGATCACTTAGTTTCACCTGACAAACAGAGATTAACAAACTACGGTGCAAGGTGCACCGCAAATATTATACACTTTTACACTGTAATCGGATTTACTACCACGTCAGCTATTATATTTCGCGTAGCAATTCTTCACCCTCATTATCTGTTAAACCGGTATACAAACATTCGGCCGTTGCGTAGTTTTTCTCCGTGGTACCTGCCAGCCGATTTTGTCGACTTTAAAACCGAAAGATCGTGAACTCGTGTTTGGCGGTTCACTCGGCTGCATTCCGAAGGAGAACTTCCAAATAAATACGTACGATATAAAATTAAATACTAGCGCTAAACCGTACGACAATCTTGCTAATTACGCGTGTTCTGAAATGCCATTTAATGGGACTGATTTTCGTAATAAAAAGATGCAAACGACGGAGAATGAAAGGGCATCTCCGGGGGAATTCGGTCCGTTAAGAAGAAGGTTCGCCTTTGCATATAAGAAGGCCCGGTTGAACGTTGCGGCGGGTTCATCGTTTTTAAGCGTTTGCCCAGGTTGTTGCAAATTGCATCGCGGGTTTCGCGTCTCGGTTCTCGCTCTGCTTCTTCACGGGTCCAGATTTCGTCGGTGTTATAATTTGAGGCCGTTTCAGGGAGGTCCAGCCCGAGGGCCGGGCGCCAAGAAGTTCAAATGAAGTCATCAGCTAGGTTGGGGAGGCTCGCCTGTTATTACGACCTGGTACCGCGTCACCGTCGCTCACTCGAGAGAGAGAGAGAGACCGGAGCATCCTCTCCAAAGTTCGGTTCGTGCCCCCCTCCTCCGGCCCGCCAAAAACTCCCGTGGATCGTCGGCGGGATGAAGGAGGGGGAGTTTATACCGAGCGAGAGTTTTTGTGTCAATTTAATTAATATGACCTCTTCGACTTCCCCGCAACGGGGGATGAAGGAATGGTAACTGGCCGGAGGCTGAGAGTAGCGGTAAGTGAGCTCTCCGTATCTCCTGAAAGATCTTCAGGATGCTAGGACCTCGGTGGATAAATTCCTAAGCCGAGGTCCTTCTTCCGTGGGCAAAGTATATTCCCAGGCGCCAACAATTTAGAACAATACCAGGGTAGAGATGGAAGCTTCGGAGTTAACCGTCATTTTGACATTAGGCTAACCCTATAATTTACTCCCGAGAACCCTCACTCCTCTAAATTCCATTATATATACGATTCATTTAAGGACAGGAGTCGCAGCGTGAATTGTAAATTCTACAACAGCTTTTCGTCTCACCTTTTTCCCGTCGTTTGTTTTTTTTCCTTGTCTTCCTTTTGTCGCGGCATTACGTTTGCTCTTTTTCGATGAAGGTTGAAACTTGCGTGCAAAATTTTTAATCTGTCTGAAAATATCCTTATACATCTCGATCAGAGGATGGAATATATTTATGGACCGTTATATGCCAGTATCCTACGAGAGACAATAGATCCTTGCTACTTCTTTGTCAAGCTGATGTCACGCTGAGATTTCTCAGTTTTTTTTCTTTTATCCTCGGAGCTCCTTCCTTCTCCGCCTGCTCCTTGACTCTCCTTTACTTTCGTTTTCTCTCGTTTTTGTTCCCTTTTCCGATTCCCTTCACCGAATAATTCGGCCCCGCGCAGAAACTCGTACGCTGCAGCGCTGTTTGATCCAGGCTGACTTGACCGTCTGCGACGCGACCTTGCAAGCTCGGTGCTGCAAAAACCATCGGCTCTATTCTTCCCGGGCTTTGTATGCCAGACTGCAGTTTGTCAGGTCAAGGATGCCCATCGATTCAACCGTCGATCCACATTCCGTGAATACAGAATCTGCGCGTAAAATATCGCGTTAAATCACTTTTACATTCGTATAATTTCCGTAGACGGATAAAAATTTCATCGCGATGTGCAAAGTCTTGAATCGGTTGCTCACCTTGAATCTCGCCCGTTTCACACTTTCAATGCGGATTCATAGTGTTGGTCTTAAATGGTCCGAGTAAGAATCTATCGCCACTGTTAGGCGGGTGGATTGTTGACTAAGTGCAGCCTTACCTGGGTGCCAGGTTGACAGGCACAAGGAATAGGGCAATTCGCCTAACAACAGGTACGCACAGAGCGGCTAGAAGCACGACTGCGCTCCAGATCGGTGCGGAGCAACTAAATATCACTCAGTAGTGCAATTACACGGTACCTAGTTGGTCGCCATATCACGGTGTTCGCCAACTTTTCACGATGGTAATTACGCATTTGACTGCTCGTAAATTTGAAGTCCTCTAACGTATATGGCGCTGGGTGACACACCGCTTAAGTTGCCGAGGCTCGAGCCTCGCCTGCGATAAGAGAGAAGCGGCGATGGTGGGAAGAAGGGAGTGAGCGAGGAAGAGGCTGGATAGCGCAGCTTATGCAGCTTGTGCAGCTTATTGTTAACTCGGCTTGGGCGCATATCGCGATATATGCTTTGTCTTGTACTCTTCTACGCGGCCGGTAAGGATCGTGCTTTCTATTCCTATTTCGGAACGATCACTGAGCCAGTCTAGGCCTCGGCTCCGAGTAAGTCGCGAGGACTGTTGACCCTCGGGTCAATCGGCCGTGTCACCAGCCACGAGGGCATGTTACCGCCGATTTTATTACCGATGAACCCGAGTGCCGTTCAAAAGCTCTGCAGTCGTCGATTGAGATAAATCGATACGCGACTACGGATTTATGCGTACACGTATCTTTATAACGCGTTTGAGAATTCTGTACGAGTCGCAGTTTTTCGATCGATCTCTGCTAATTGTGAAGTACGTATGACAAATTCGTTAGTTATTTGGGTGATTTGCACTCCATTGCGCGACAGAAAATTGCAAAGTTATAGTTATGATGTAAAACTCCGTTCTTACAGATCAATTGAAAATTTAGTGATTCCGAGGAAGTGGTATACGTTGATCGACGATCACAGGTATACATATAAGAAAGCAGTATTCGCAATGCTGTATAATTTCATCTAGGGAAAAGATAAAAACTTAGTAACAAAAAAAAAAAACAGAAATCCAACTTTATCTCTAGATGTTGTAAAATTCGAAGAGGAGAGTTCTGAGGTTTCATTGCTACTTCATACTTTTGTAAAAAACGATGATAACGGCTTTGAACAAAAAGCGAACCGTAGTGTGGATAGCGCGATGCGTCAATCCGTGTAGTGAAGCTTTATTAAATTCATTGGCCGGGGTTACAGGGTGGCGGCGTGTCCCGGGAGGGATATTCAATTAGGTACTGGCGTAGGGGGTGGATATCCCCTGCGCACTCCAGGGTTATTAAATTCTCAGGTGGATAAGCCGTGCAAGCGAGGTTCCCCGTGGCCGATCCGGACGGAGAGAGAGAGAGAGAGAGAGTAATAGTGGGACGGAGATGAAACTGGGGAGAAGGAGAGGAAGACCGAGAGGTAGAGGACCCGCTAGACGCTGCGGGTGGAGTAGAGGCTGCATTCTCTGGTAATTAGTCTCACCCATAAATTAGCCACCATTCCGCGTCTGTGTTGGTCGAGTTGGTAACACTGCAGCACTTATACCGCAGCTCGAGGACCATTGTGCTCCCCGAGGAGACTCACGGGAACAGCTCACCTGTACGGAGGCAACCTGGCGACCCGCACCTGGTGCACTGCCCCGGGACTCGCGAGTGTGCGCATTATACGCAGTTCCCGTGCACGTCGGCCGACGTCCCGCGTGTCTGCGTCGCGCGTTTTCGTATACCTATATTACGTCTCCTTTATTTTTGTTACGCGCATCAGTAACCCCGCGCGTTGGTATTAAGACCGATTACACCGTGAGAAGTTAAGCCTCCGCATAAATATATTTATGTATATCCCGTACGCGTTGCTGCATCGCCTCCGTGCCTACTATACGTAGGTACCTACCTCTACATCCCTGCGTGCTCAGGCGTGTCACATGTATGTAATATACGTTCGGCGTGCGGGGGAATTCGTACGATCGTCTCTCATTCAAATTGCGGTGTGTGGATGTATGCTGTAACAGTGTCTGGCGTTGGCGCAAATCGCCTCGAGCTTTCCGAGGGGTACCGAGGTGAAGTTGTCCGTCCTGTTGCTGTATCCTCTGACCGCAACAGTGTTGCACTTTCTAGATCACAGGGAAATTTCAGTCGGAGCTCGCATTTTCGAAATCGTGTGTAGGTTCCTTTGGATACACTAGAGCTGAAAGAATCCACCCCAAGCTTGATACTGGCAGAATTTCAACCATCCTGTTTGTGAAAACTGGGTGGAAAGAATTTTTTTTTTTTCTGTTTCTATTCTCAAATATTGTATTTCGTTTATTTTCAGACACTAAACGAAGTGTTACCCCTGCAACAGTGAGAAGATTATCGACCGAATTGAGCGTACCTGCTTGACTTTTTTTTCCAGTGCACCGCACGACGTAGAATTAAAACGTGAGTGAATTCATAATTGATCGAACCTATACTTTCGTCCATCCGTATCACATTCGGAGATCGGAATCTAAGTAGAAAATCTATGATCCAGAGATAAATATATTGTGTAATAATAAGTAAGGTTATTTATTAGAGTAAAGGAAAAATATGTCCAAGTAAAAGGGACCGAAGCATGGCTAGAGGGCGCACTACTCCGAGTCTGTGGGAACGGAGGACGTTTCCTATCCTCCCTCCCTTCCCCTCCCCCTCCCCTCTCCCAATCCTCTCTCGCTTCTCCTCGCTGTAGGTCCCGATGAGGACCTGTTCTGGCCCACTAGGCCCGGCGAACGCCAAAGAAAGGGCATCGCCTCGCCTCGCCTCGTCTGGTATCGCCTCGACTTGGCGTGGCTCGCATGCGTGTATATATGTATATAGAAGGAGGACCCCGCTGCTAAATGAGCTGTAATAGGGACCCCCGCTGACCCCTCGGGCCGTGGGCCCCGCCGCCACTCATTCTGGGCCCCCGGGGCATGATAGGGGTATTCAAAATCTCCCGCTCGCTCGAGCGACGTGAGCCGAGCGATGAGATTAAGAGATGGTCCGGCCGTACGCGCTACACGAGAGACAATTTAGTCAATTAAATAATTAATATATCAATTAACCCAACGGAATGCCGTCTCTCTCTCGGTACAAGCCTCGAACGCGGCCTCGACTATTAACAAGCTGCAATGATAAGTTGGATTCCTCCTCTTTTCCCTCTTCTTACTCGAAGCCGTGCAGGTAGAAGATGAAGAAGCACCAGTCATATCACGTCGTTTTGATTTTCACCTCGCCGAAGGGTCGTTAAATTTTTCTCTCATCTCGTGCTTCTTTTTTCTTTCATTCTTTCATTCGTTCCTTCTTTTTTAAACTTCTTTTCCCAGTTCGTGTATCATATTATACGTATACCTGCCTTCCGCCCATTGCGGTTGAAAAATTTCCTTACTGCACGAGTCCTTTTCTTGCACCTCGTCAGGCACGACGAATGTGCCGCCGGAATTTGACGCTAGAGCGTAAAGAAGCTTGTACGTTGTAATTTTTTCGTGTAGTTAAGTATAAGAGAGAATTAGTATCGGTTTAATTAGAGGCAGTTAATTGTCCGGTATAGCTTAACCGCGGGGAATGAAATACCCGCTCCGAATCGCATTCCTCGGTGTCGTAAAATTGAGCTAATTGCATCGGCGTCCCCCCGCCGAAGCTAACAAGCCTCACCGTCAACCTGCGATCCAAAAATGAGAGAGAGAGAGAGCGAGAGTGAACAGAGAGTGGGGGGAGACTGAGAGGGCCGAGGAACGGAAAATAAGAGGAAGAAGCATAACAAACAATGTGAAACACTTGCGGCGGGGTGACGCGAGTTGTCACCCTTCGGTGGTCACGTGGTGCTGCATAACGGGGGTGTGGGCACCTCTACATATAGTGCCTACCTGGGTGCCCCGCGTGCATCTCTCGACGGCGCGGCGTTCCGGGTGAGTCGTGGCGATGCGGTATTCACGGCTTTGTCGTGTCGGCACAGATGAAAGAACGGTTCAAGCCACACGCCGCACGGCAAGCTTTTTCAATAGCCCACTACGCCGCGGCGAGAGAGCGAGAGAGAGAGAGAGGGAGAGAGAGAGAGAGAGAGAGAGAGGAACGCCTGGGTTCGACGGAAGAGAAGCAAAGCTCTACGGAAACCGTACGCCGAGATGCGGAGAGGCCCGAACGCGGGATGCTGCGAGCGCGCGAGTGGGCTACTGAGTGCCCCTCCAACAAAGGCTGACAATGGGACTTACTCGCCCATTATTGAGCCCTTACTTACACATCCAGGGGCGCATCACCTCTTGGCGTTTCGGATAATGTTGAAAAAAAGCAAACGACACGAAGAAAATAAATTGGGCGACCGGCCTGGAGAAGAGCTGCAGGCCTCCGTGTCGACCGTGGTAGACGCTGCACTCGACCCGGTATTTAAATACCTACCTTATAGCTGTTCTCAAACATCCAATACATTTTTTTTACTCCCTACTACCGGAAACACGTCGGCTCCGTTATGTGATCGATTATTCATTCGCCGTTTCTTACGCTGTGTTATTTACTTTCCTGAGAGGCAATGCTTGCTATTCATGTAGATGCCTCGGATACACTTGTTTCATTTCAGTAAGCTTAATTAAAAGTATTCAAAATCATTTCTTCGGGCCTTCCTAGTTCTACGACGAGAGATGAAACGTTCAGGGTATCGCGAAAATCTACGCTGATTGCTGAATTCAATTGTACTGACTGTAACGAGACACTATCGAGTGATGATCACGGCTGCGTTGCAGTCCAATTGACAGCGGGTAACGTCCTTGAAACGTCAGTATAAAAGGAGAAACTATGCGATAAGAAAAGAAGAGTTTCCTTACTGAAAACTTTATCGTTGGGTTTATTTTTTGCGTAAAAATATCGTTGTTCCTTTGTATACGTTCTTCTTATCGCAACTTTCTCAACGAATCAGAGTGCTGACCAAACGTCTGCGTATGTTTTAAAGATCGAGTGGGTTGAAATTAGAATCTCCGGCAGCACAAGTATATTAGTCGAGAATGTGAAAAGTGTTACAACTGAGTCTGAAAGTGATTTTCAGTTTTAGGGACCCTGGAGAGTTCACAGCTTCCCAGGGTGCGGGGAAACGTCTCCGTTACAAAATACCAAAGCCTCCGAGTCGAACTGGATAAGATGAAGGTGGTATGGCAGTTTAGATAAGAGGCGCGGCCCACCCTTCCCCGCTCATTCGTACCTCGACCGCGTTTCGACGCTTCGTGACACGCTGCTCAAGCATGACACACGTGAGTAATTCGTCCAACCTGCCGGCACCCCGGAGGTGGAAGGATAATCAAGTCCCGCGGCATACCCGGTGCACTGCTTCCGCTGGATCACGCTTAGGACTTCGGCGCGTCGTTCCTCCGGACCGAAAGGCAACTCGAGGTTGCGAAGAGGCGAAATACGATAATCGTACGAGTGTACATCGTGGAGGATCGGCGCATGCCCAAAGCCGCGTTATCGTAGTCGCAAGAGACTAGAGCCCGCTCGTTTCTCTCGTCTCCGCGTCTAGCCGCGAAGCTGTTACGAGACCCGCGAACGGTGCCTCCTGGGCTCGCGGTCTCGCGGCCTCTTCTCCGCGTTCACAGCATCCCGCCGACTCTCGTGGACCATAAGAGGGGCTTGGTGCGGTCTTTTGCCGCGACGTGGCGCTCACCTGCCTCGCCGCAGTCTTAAGGTGGACCGTTGCTCAGCAAGAATCAGCCGCTTACTTCTGCCGGTCCTTTCCCATACTCTTACCTTTCGATACATCTTCGCGGCATTTAAAGTAATCTCCGAGATTGGGCAACCGCACGTTACGTTCGCACTCGGTTCGTCCGCGACGCATCCTCGTGGTGATCCTCATCCCTTCATGGATTATCCACCTGGAACCGGCGACGAGGCGATCGATTGATCGTCGAGGAGAGTACCTACCTGTCACACCGGCGAAGATCCACCTGCTCCAGGGGTAGTTGATTCCGGACCTGGAAGTTCCGATCGGCAGCTGAGGTAGCTCGAGCCGATTTCATCAAAGTGGTGGGGATTCTATGGTGGGTTTCATAGTGGGGGTAACGGAAGACCGAAAGATCCGGGTGACACAGTTCTGCAGGCCGCTTCGCGTGTCAAGTTTTCCAGTTTTTTAACGCAACGGCTTTACCGTCGCATTCAAACTAGCCTCAAAAACTTCGCGATCGAATTAAATCGTCCCTACCGCCTTCCGCTGACTCGCCGTTCTCGGAGTTCCAACAGAGTGCTTCGTCAATTTGTCCTCGTTCCTCCTTCTCAGCTGTCCCTCCATCTCCCTTCTTCTCTACGTATTAAAAAACGGACCTTGCAGAGGAGTATAAACTTTGAGTGGTGTTCGTCAAAATGAAGATAAAGTGAATCAACGATAAAAGAATGACGGAGGTACATCGATATGGGTTGCCGGTTATCGACACAGCTTGAGGGACCTTTCTACCGATAATCCTGTGCCGAAGTGCGCGACGATTTTTCAAAAACGTGTAAATATTTTACAAACTTGCAAAAGAGCTGGAATCATCGATTCGATTGGGGATGCGGAGTGACTAGCGATACAAGCGAATATACAAATAAAAAACACGAAGAGCGAAAAGTCAACGCAGGTAGATGCCGATGCTGTTATAGAATCGAGGTGAATTAGGAGAAACGCGTTATTCGGTGAGGGATTTTTTGCCTCGGAGAAGATCTCCGAGTCTATCTCAGGGAATGGAGATGCGTACCGTCCTGGTGGCGATTTGCCTGTTACTCGTTACTCCGATCACCGGATCTCTTTGGTGAGTCCCTCATCCTGATTTTAAAGTTTATTAAACATCTAGAGGCTCGAACCCTCTTTCCCGTATAATTTATTTTCTAAGTGCTAAGCTTGCTCGATCCACTAGAAGCGTGTGAGGATATTTTCGATATAAAGAAATAGCGAAAAATCCGTACATTACCGATTTCTTGTTTTCATTTCTGTTTTGCGAATAAGACCTTTTCGAGACTTCAAAACTCGGAATTCATGGGATTCGGAGCATAACCTAGGCTACGCTGGACCGTATATATCGATAACATCTCTTCGTAAATAAAGCTGTCAGTCCGGATGAGACTAATGGCTTGTGCTCTGTCCTGAAATCTCTCGATTCTATTACTGAAATTTTTTCCCCACTCTTTGTTGGATCAAGGCGGAGCCATGTTTTGTAAATCGCAACTATAAAATCGCGTGCTTGCAAAAAAATAATAAACCCTGTACCGTGGACAGTGAATCAAAGTGGATTCATAGTTATTCGCGAAGAGTTTCGATTTCTGTATAATAATTCGGACCAATGAAGACAGTATTCAGACCATGGACATATGATAATTTGCATAGATCTTGTACTATCAATCCTTTTTTGGAGCACAATGCGAACGATCTTCGCTCACATTTTTTCTACTTTTAGCGACATGAACGAGTTCTCTTAAAAGCGTGACCGTAAGCGATGGCTCAAACTCACTTAACAGTGGACACAAACGGAAGTAAATTAGTGCGGTGAATGGTTGAGCAATAGTGGAACTTGAGGCTTAAAAAAGTAAAAGTAAAAGAGTCAAGTGGCGTTGCATGGGCCTGGTAACACATGATAGCCATAAAGAGAGGGTGAAAACAAACAGAAGTCATCTGTAATGCATATAGGCTTAAGTTTGTTGCGTTCTGCTCTCTCCGCCCTTCTCGCCTTCGTAAACAGGCCTAGGTGTGAGAAAATGACTTTGACTCAAATTGCGCGTCCACCAAATTTCATTGGTAACATAACAAACAATTCCTCGTCACGTTTTAATCGATTCTTTGCTGGCGAGTTACACGTTGCAGGTACGATCACCGAGAACCTTGCAAAACTGCATAAGACTCGGCCGCGAGAAGCGTCAGTCTCCTATCTTTGTCGTAAATAAAAGAGTCAGCTCTTGCTCGTCAGGGCTCTCTGCTCCCGTTAAGTTTGTCAATATTTGGAGTCAGATAACATCAGGGTTCTTATCGCGCCTGTCACGAGACAAGTTCCCGCGAGAATCTCGAAAATTCACGAATAAAACAACAACAATGACTGTCAACGAAAGGTACGAGTAAAAAACGGATCATGAAATATAGAGTCAAATCTGTGCCCACATCTTTGGTATTGCCGCACGGAATCTAAACTGCGTTCGTGTTATCAAAGGATGACGAATATTTTGACCCGATTTTCGGATTTGAGGAAAGAACAATTCGAGCTTCGAGTCTAATTTAAGGGTACATAAGAAGTCCTTTGTGGTTGGTAATTTTCAATTCGGTCCTGGCCGCGTTCTCCTTCGCGTTTCTGGACGCGGAGGATGAGCGTATGGTCGGATCAGCGGAGGATAGTTGGCGATTACCTCTGGACCGGATTCTTTTTCTCGGCTGGCATTCTCTCGTTTTTTCGCGAATCGCCGCACCTCCGTCTCTCCGTGGCAAGAGCAATAGGAGCAAAAGAGAGACAGAGAAGGAGGGCGGACAATGGTCTCTCCGTCGCGTCACCAAGTGTCCCGTAAATCTCCGGCATCGCGTATAATTTGTTCCCCCGACACACGCCGACCGCTCCCGTAGCGGAGACGGGAGAGAAAGAGAGAGAGAGAGAGAGAGAGAGCCCAACGGTCATCGACTACGCCACGGCTACTGGCTGATCGCAAGCTGGAATTCCGTATAACCGAACGAGATACCTACTTATACACACACGAGCTGAAATTGTCGGGCGTATTCAGATTGAAGAGGAGAAAAAGTCCCCCTGCTAGTTTGGGTCAGCGTTTTTCGCCGCGTCGAAGGCAAACTACCGACTACTCAGCGATAAGACGTCCTTGGGGAGACGAACGATGCTCGCTATTGGTTCGGGCGTGGTTCAGATTCCCTTGTCCAAAGACCATCGTCCTACGGTAAAACCGCGTTGAGCCGCGTAGCTTTGCGCCGGTTCTTTCGGGCCCCGCGGACGCGATAACAAATCCTGGCCGTGGTTACCGGAGGCGATATACCGAGATTGCTCGGTGGGGCACCATCGTGAAGTTAACCAATGAGCCACGGTGGGCAGTCCACCGAGTCCCGGACGATCCGGGTCGCCTTCCGAGTCCGCCCTGGTTGGTATGGTCCGCGAGGAGTGGAGGTCCTCCTCCCACCTCCCGCGGGAATCGACGCCGCTTGTTTGCTCACCTGAATACCCGATACCCCCCGGGCCCCGAGTAATCCTAGCCACTTCGGCTCGCTCGGAGTGTCGCCGAGCTCTTGATCCACCGGCGGATCGACACGCGCACGGCACGCCGATCGACGCTCGGTGGTTTCACTCTTCATCGTCCGGTCGATCGTTATCGTCCTTCTTTCCCCCGCGTAGATATCGAGGAATTTTCATTCCATGGGCTCGTGAGGGGGGCTCTTTTCGAGCACGGCTCGAGTCGTTCCGCCCGAAAGTAGGTACGATAATCCCCGCGACGAATGATGATCGGGCAAACATTGTTTGTGTGCCAACGCAAACAGGGATACGTAGGTGTACGAGTACTTGGCTAGGCAGGTATAATCGCGCTTCTGACTCGAGCACGCGGCGCCGCAGCAGCGAGGTACGTCCGTCGACGGTCTCTTCTTCGCGTATTAAATATAGGTGCGGGCGTAGCTACACGCACCTTGATCACTCCCGCATTTCTGGACGAATATAACCCAGGAAGGAACGCCCGCCGGCTGAAGACCCCGTGGTCAACGAGTCCCATTAATCTCAGGCTAGATTTCAGATCGGTTTCTCTGATCCCACAGCTGCTCGAAGCTTTTCACTAGGCATACGATTAATACGCGCATGGATGGCGCACCGGCCGCAGTCACCGACTCGGTACAAAGTGGCTGCTAATTGCAACGAAGCTGCGAAAGTGGCGGAAAAGAGGGCAAGGAACTCCCTAAGCTTCGGGCCTCACTTCGGTCTACTCGCGTTACCAAAAAGAAGCGACGCACCGCGACCGCGGCGGCACGCAGGGGTAGTTCGAAAAAACATTAAGCCGCATTAGCACGCTCCCATTGCTCTGCCGCGTCCGTAACAAATCCACCTATGGTGACTCGGTCTGCTCCGCTCGGTTCCAGGCCCCCGCGGGGGCCCGCGGACCCGCAGGACCCACGGGGACCTACGGGGGGCCCTGTAAATCAAGCACGAGGTACGCCTCGGCCCGACCGCCTGTTACACACCCGGTTAAACCCGCGGTTTGTTCCAGCGCTCTCGATTCCTTATCCCGTCCTGGTAGCTGATACGCGTGTCATTGCTGGCTCGCCCGACAGCCTCGGCTGGTCTCCTATTGTGACAGGATCGAAGTGGAAATATCGCAATCGGTGCAGGGGACGGCTGACGAGTCACTCTGCTTACCTGGGAAATTAACCGGCGCAGCCGCGATTCTTACCCCCTTACGATTCCGCTTCTCCAGAGGTCCTCGGGGACACCGAGGAACGCCGAGGCGTAACACGATCGTTGAAAAATTTCCTCCCACATCGACAACATTCTCGCGACTTGTTTCCTCGGAGATGTCCTACTCCCGCAGGGTCCTGGACTTGGTCGCTAAGATTCCCCTCGCGTGTTCAACGCGTGTCCCATTCCTTTTTGGATTTTTATACACACGAGTTGAAACGTCTCCCGCACCACTGCCGGGGATAGGAACGCCTTGTTCCTGGCATATTCGAAGCGACTTTCTCGAGAAGAATAATACCCGGCGATGCCTTTTCCTTTTTCTATCCTGCAATCCTCGCGGATTTTCGCATTCGGGTACGGACGGTGAACTTCGTTCGTACGTGTGCAGCTCGAACCGTGCCGGTGGATAACAGGGCCAGTTCCTGAAGAGAAGAGCTTCTTCGCCAGACAGCGTGGAGCTCTACGCCTCGAAAAGAATGCCGTGCGTCTAATGACGTGATAAATCTGATCCTAAGTCAGACCGTAGAGAAAGGGAGAGCTGTAGAGAGAATCTTCTTCGTGAGTCTTGCCCACGATTCTCAGCGACAGGTTCGCGTTGAGTGGGATGAGATGAATCGAGATGATTGAAAAAAAATTTATCTGCATTCCGTTTTATTATTGGACGTATTTTTACTGCCGAGTAACGTTTATTCCGGTTTCGCGATCGGCACGGAATATATCGAATCGTTCGCTCGTGTAGATCGTACGCGAAGGTACAGAGGTGGACCGGCGCGATAGCGTGACGGTGTTGCAGTACTACGCGCGTTGAATAGAATTAGCAGCCATATTTCGCTTTGTGTTTACGAGGACGTCGTAATTTCATAATTTTATGATCTCGTGCATTGTATCGGTGGCTTCTTAGGTTTATTTGATCACGAGAGGGTTGCCTATGCGAGGGCCAACTCCTCCGAGGCAAACAGTCGTGAAATACGTGCACCAACTCGGCTCACCCTCCTCTCTGCCAACAGCTTAACATAATATACACTGGTGCCCGTAACTTTAACGCAAACGTGACTGTTATGTCAGTCGTTACATGTTCTCGGAAACTGTGAGTGGCGCTGATGCATTCCTAGCTCGTAACGGGAGAGAGCGAGATAGCGAGAGAAAAAGAGAGAGAGAGAGAGCGAGAGAGAGAGAGGAACAGAAAGAGACCTATACTTCTTCAAACACTTTGCCTTGTTTCGTAATCACCCATCGTCAATTGACGTGATAAATCATTCAACTCAATCGTATAAAGTACAATCCAATCCACCCGACGTTTTAATTTTTTTCCTCTAACTTTTCGGTTTTCATTTGTAATTTCAAATTTTTAACCGGGACCTTGACGAGGAAAAAATACTGGAAAGGAGGAGAATAATAATAATAATAACAATGATAATAATAACAACAAAAACAACAATGATAATATATTTCATTTTACCATTGGTAAGGCTTGCTCTTGGATTTTCGTAAAATGTATTTTTCATCTCTTCATCATCTCCAAGATATAGGATAAAATTGGGTTACGCTTATCACCGGTGTATAAGTGAGGCGAGTGCGATTAGAGAAAATAAATAAATATTCGAATCTACAAACCATTAAATTATATTTCAGTAACCGCTTCGCGGATGTGCAAGGCTGACGACGTCAGTCAGCACTCAAACTGTGGCAACACCAGTTCAGTACATATACAAACAGATTTTATTACGCCTAATTTTGATCACTCACCACGGAGTTTGTATATTCGGTCATACATATATATATATACATATTTTCTGTACTTTTTCTCCTCCCCCCATGATTTCGTCCAACTTTATACGCTCTTCGCTCTGTCAAATAACTATTGAATTTAATTATCCACTGGAACATTTCCCCCCAATTTCAAACAGTCAGTTGTTCTTTAATATGTATCGAAATATCTGGGAATCCTTAAAAATTGGATGAACGAAAATTTTCACGATCATGTCACTTATTTTTTACTTCTGGTACTTTGATGAATTTTTATTTTTTCATTTCGTTGTATGCTTTTTTTTCTGTCAACGAATTTCGAGCATCGAACACTGTGGTTTCCGACATTTTACCCCGTGCTGTGTATTTCGTAGTTGTGTGGGCGAAAAAGTAACAAGTTTGCGGCGAGCGAATATATAAATCACAACGTTGGATCAGACAGTTTCTCCCCTGGTAGTACAGAGACACAACATCTTGCGGATATTTGGCGACCGCTTAATCTCTCTTTCTCATCCGTTCTCCTTCTCTTGATCCGCCTGTCCCTCAGGCTTCTTTTACTTTTCATTTCCCTGAGATACGACCTCGCCTAAATACGCGACGACGCCTAGTCGCAAATGCTGCTACATGTCGCTCGCCAGATTTGTGGCTTCCCTAAATTATTTTCAACTGAGTTACGTTCTCGCGGTAACTCAAGGGTCGCTCTGTTTTCTTTGCCCTTGGAAAGTTCAAGCCAAGGTGAACGTGGGAGATATGTACAGACTCAAGAAAGTAGCATTTCATCCAGAACATAGCTTGATGTTAATTTTCTTCCCAAAACATTCCTTACGATTGGTTCAATTTCATTTTCAGGGTCGCCGGAAGTCAGGTCGTAATGGACCCGATGCTGGTGTGTAAAAAAACGCGAAGACTGAAGGGCAAGCTGGCCGACATTTGTCGGAAGGAGCCAGCGCTGCTGAAAGAAATTGTGAAGGGGGTTCAAGTTGGCACCAGGGAATGTCAGCATCAGTTCAGAAACAGAAGGTGGAACTGCACGACGGTCAGGCGTTCCCTCAGGAAAATTTTACTTCGAGGTAAGCTGCGAAAGAGATAGTTTTTAAAAAAATCCTAGGAATCTTAGGGGACACACACACACACACACACATTTCTTTCTCTCCCTCTATGCGTCGCGAAGTTCACGGTTCCACAAATTTTCGAGACGATCAAAGTGACATTGATATTCGATATCTTCTTTCTCGTTCTGTTCTTGCTTCAAAAAAAAAAAAAAAAAAACAAAAAGATAAAACAGAAGAAAGAAAAGGCAACGGAAAAAAGAGATACAGAGAGAAAAAGAGAACGAAGAAGAAAAAAGGAGCGGCGTGTCGTCGCGCTGGTAGGTAATCCGCACCGATCAGCCATAAAATCGACCAGGATTGTTCCGGAAAAGACTAAAGGGTCCCTCGAGGCTCGGCGTGATCCTCCGGCAGAAGTTCGTAGGTAGCACTTGGGGTTTAACGCCCATGTTCACCTTATCGGTACACGCAGCCCCTCAATTAGGGGATGCTGCGTGCGGAGAGGTCGGATCAGCGGAGGACCACACAGCAGGAGCTACCTGACCCTATCGGTGGATCGGGCCCATAAAAATTAAACGCAGCCAGATAAATAAACGTCAATAGGGAATTGAGATAGGCGTCAAGACCCGAAAGGGAAAAAGAAAGGAAAGGAAACTGAACGAAACAGTGAGAGAGAGAGAGAGAGAGGGAAAATGAGGGGGGGATCCACCTAAATTTTGTCGGAATTTCTACCTCAAGTTTTTTACTTCAGATAAAGCTTAATCTATAGCTGTCTCTGTCAATTTTTAAAGGCACCTTTACGGCAACCTCGATTCTGGCCGAAATAAGAAAAGTCCCACTACCTACTATGTCATGTAACGACTACAGTTAGGTTTGGAATTCTTTTCAGCCGGTAGAAAAATTTGGGTAATCGAGATCGGACAAGGAATCAATTAATAATTAATCGGTGCCTTCGATCGTCGGGTAATCCGATCTTCGGTAAATCTTCATTGCTGGCTCTTCCGTAGCCGTATGCGGAGCTCTCGTATTTTATTTTTCAAGTTCGAAATGCATACCTACCTGCAGTGCAACTTGTTACCTTGTTGACAGCTCCCCGTGGGAAGTCCTTCGTAAAATATATGACACCCGGTACCGAGCACCCCCTGTTGACTGGACAGATGTCTTCGTGATCTGGTGAAAAAGGGACACGGCGTAAAACGGCATTGCTTTCGTCTGATAATCTGCAGGGGAAGAAATGTTGGATGTTCGATTTACATTTTTCAGCAAACGTTGAAAAAAATTCATCAACAGGCATGTCGCTTGGTCAAAATTTAACAGAGACTTGTTTTGCACCGACCTTTCAATCGCGCATGGTATCTTCCCGTTGAAAAGAAAAACTTTTTTTCCCTCCGTCAGGCACGGCGTAAAATTATGGCTTTCCAATGACGCGTAATCTGCCGTATTGTCTCGTTTATGAGGTGTCGCAGGGGCGACGCAAGCTCGACCCGTGGCCAGGTGGAGGATGGTCTTCACAAAGGTTCGCGTAGTGACCCTTAGCTCCCGAATCGTCAGCAGACCAATGCCACCCCACCGAGGGTCGTATTTTAACGCGAACGCCCCTAGGGTGACTCGAAATTGGTCAGTTGGTTGACAGCCAGTCACGACGACTGCGACCCGGACCTCGAGCTACCGTATTCGACTTTTCTCAGTCGCAATTGCCTCCGTCAGTGCAATACAACAGCGAAAGATGAGTAAAAAAATTAGTTTCGTGTTATTCGTAACGAAAGTTGATCGAAGGAACGAGATTCGGAGCTCCGATTGCCGGTAATACATTGCACGGTGTAACCGGGATTCGGTTTGTTTGAAGGATAATAATTATATCCCTGTCCACGCGTACGTATTCGGTCGATTATTTAGCCGTGATATCTGATCACGAATAGCGGGTATCTTAAGGGCTTTAATTAGGGGAACACATTGCCACTAATATCTGACGGACAATGTCAATCTGTCAGGTGGTACTAAAAGGAAAGGGATATCTGATAGGTACACGCGATCCGAGATTTAGATGTCGAGCCTGATGAGCCGGAATCAACCCAACCTCGCCCCTTTCCCTCTTCCTCGCCCACTCTCACTCGTCCCCTAAAAGTTATCCAGAGAATTGGTAGGAATTCCGAGTCTAAATTAAAATTTATTCCGCTTCCCTCTTAATCCTCAGATAAGGACTAATCGAGGTTCTGCTCCTGAGTTAGGGTAGACCTTTTTCAGCCGTGCACGGTGCATATGTTTCAAACTTCTGAATGCATCCTATATAGGATGAAATCACGTTTTATGAATTTGTTAGGATTAATTCCATCGTCACTATTATTATTTTCTTTTTCCTTCCCGGTCCCCGCTCACTCCTTTTAATCTTTATTTCGCCCAACGTTCAGTGCTATTATTTGTTCCAAGATTTATTCCCACGTCGTACGTCATTCGGCGAATTCCCGGTCCTCCGATAGCTTCAAATTGAAAAATGATTTTACCCCTTGTAGTTTTTTTTCTTCTTCTTCTTCTTCACAACTGCTAACGAATCGAAAACACTGCCCCTTAAATTGCGAACGATCCCATGTCACAAGCAGGGTATTCGTGCGAAAAATATATGCATAGGATTATTGTACGGCGGTCGATGAGATGAGCGTTAATATCTGTTTGTCGTTCGCGTTGAGTCGTCTTCGTGATCGTCGGCTGCAGCGAGCTGCGGGTTGCGCCGTGAATGCATACAAACGTATTAGTTAACACTCGTGGAGGGAAAACACTTAGCACGGGTTCGCTAACGGTTGCCGGGTTCGCGTCCGGCCATAAGTTCTTATTACCACACGTCACCTGGCGCAGCAGTTCTATCAGATGCAACGAAGAGCCGACGTTGTGCCATCGGCCTCAGGATAAGGCGTACGGAGCGGAATTTATACGGCTTATAAATTCCATTGAAAGTATTATCTCGGAGCCTCGTCCGATAGCCGCGTGATTTCGATAACAGCCCCTTTTCTCAAACGGTGAATATTAGTGCACGCTTACGATAAAAGGTACCTAGGTGGAGGGTAAAATGCTTAGCGGATAACTGTGAAAGCCGTGCCAATGATGTACTGCATGAAAATATTACGCGGGAGAATTACGTCAGGGGTTGTTGAGTTCATTTGTTAATTAATCCGTTGATTCGTTAACCGTTGGAGATTTCCGCCGCAGCTGGGGTTTAACCACGCGCCGCTCGGTGGATCTTTAGTTTTATTTCGGGCCGCGTTATATCTCCACCTGTATCTTGGTACCTATACTTTTAAAAAGTATTCCGAACCCGGCAAGGTCTCCGGGTCTATCAGCTCCTCGGTCTCTCCGCTAACGATGTTCTCTCGGCAAGGTTTACTGCGAAATAATGTCAGAGCCTCTGGTTACGAGGGACTTGGCTTAATTTGTCCCCCTTATTAGAGATACGTTCGAATGGATGTGAAAGAATACGTGGGTCCTTGTCGGTAATTTGCAAGGACCACCGGGTTCCGCCACCGGCATTTATTACGTTTAAACTTCAATTTTTATGTCCTTAGATATCGGCTTATGTCCCCTGTTTACATATAAGTGCAGTAATTTCAGGTCGGCCAGCGATCCCCGTTCCGCGTCCTTACGCGGAGAAAATCAAATTCCCTCATACCGCACGGCGCAATTACCTCCCGGTCACCGAAAATCCTTGGTTTTCATTCCGCCGGGAGGAAGCTGCGCTCTCTTAAGAAGCGCCCGTCGCCGGAGCCGAACTGCGTCGCGGGGAACGAACCTCTCCTTGGGCTCGAGTCGGGCGACGGTGAGTTGCGGGGGTGGGCGAGGAGGGCGCCTCCTTGGATCTGTCGGGGCGATGCATTCAAATGTCAGCGTTCCCAGACCGGACTCAACGCCGAAGAGTAACAGATCTGTCCACCGCCTTCGGTGCAGTAAAAGTTAAGTTAAAGTACGGTAGCCCCGGTACAATAAACGTAAGGGACACTAAACTGTTTGCTGTTGTCAATCCTTTGTGGTTCCAAGGTACACGGCGATGTACCGGCAATGTATCTCCGATGTTACTCACCCCCGGTCTTTTGCCCGGGAGCATTCCACGCCGCGCGTATCACCGGGGGTACAATCCTCCTCAAAATGACCCTGCGGAAAACGCGGCTATTTTTCATATCTTCGTTTCAGTTGCGGAGCGTCGACGAGCTTGATCTATACGCGATTATCTCGTGCACGGGGCGCGTGCAGCGGCGAATCGCGGTTCCTGCAGAATGGGGAAAGAATCCTGAGCAGTGCTTTCCACTTGAAAAATGACGACAGAATGCTTAGAATTGCGAACATTCACAATTCCATCTCAGCAGTAATTATCGAGGTATTCCTGCGGCCGCACCGCCGCGGTGCTCGCGTCTCTCTTCGCTCGTTCGCGATGGAGACGACTGCGGGTCTTACCCGGATGAGAAATTCCATCGCGATCCGCGAATCATTGCCGGATGCATAAAAATTGCTGGGTATTCGAAGAGGGGCGATGGGGAGGGTGGAAAATAAAGTGTATTAACAGGTCGGGGAGGAGAAAACAAGAGAGTGAAAAAAATCGGGAACAAGCCACACTTGGTCATTGCTGCCTGCGGGATTTTTATCACTCGGTCATTCTCATCGCGGAGGTATTCATGCGTCCAGTTAGTATTTATTGGAAATGGTCGGTGAGGCCGCGACTCGGATCGTACAGAAATAGGTTCTTCGCTCGCTATTCTCTCGTTTAGCTTTCGTTGAATGTATTCCCATCGAACGATTCGCGCGCTTTATGTCGCCAGATAAGAGATAACCACTCGAAGAAAGGTCCGGCCGCTCGATCTCATTGTCAAATAAACCACAATCGCTTGCTTTTTACTTTCCCCCAACAGAGGCGGAGACAACGTGAAACGAAACACACGCCGCGGAGAAAAATCACTTTCTCGCTTTCTCTCCTCAGCTCCTTTCACCGCGAGCAAAATTATGCATCACTCGGTCAATCGATGAGGACATCCTCGCTGTATAATAATCTATCGGCAAGAAGTTAGCTACGCTATGGTGTCCGATAAATCTAGGCTCTCGAAACGTATTGCCGCCGCGGCACGCAGCGCGCTCAATACCATTTACGTCAGCGGCGGTAAATCCGCAAGACCGCAGCTTACAGACGTTTAACTATATGGTCTAAGTAAGCATGGCTATTGCGTAATCGGTGATCGATTAATTGGCCAGAGATTAACGAATGCGAGTGCTTTCCTGACTCCCTCCATAAATCACTCGATCGTGAACGTCCCCTGCACCCTCCGGCCGCTGCACCGTTGCAACCTGCCGCGGTGCGCAATGCCATCATGCGTGAACGTCGTATAATTCTCCACCGTAGAGGCAACGCTCGCTGGTATTAAACCTCGTTCCTTATTCGATCGTAATTCCAAGGTGAAGACGCCAAAGTCTCGAGCTAAAGAAGCCACGGGGGAGGGGGATTCGGAAATAAGTATTACCCTCTGGTGCGTAGGTACGCGAATCTGGTAGAATGTTGATAATTGGCTCGAAGTATCCGACGCACCTGGCTGCAACCTGCACTGCCGCGATAACGATCCTCGCCTGTCTAATTGATCCGAAGTGATTCAAAGCCACCGATAATGTTCACGTAACAGATACACGCGCGGGACTCGATCCTCGGTTAACCTGACGCATCGTGATCATCTTCTTCGCGGTCCGCCGGCAGCTTGAGCCGTAAGCCCGCACGCCGCACGAATACGAGTGCAGAGGATCGCACTGGCTGGGATCGGGACGGTCTATTTTGCATTCGGAGTACGTATGTTACGCCGATCCAGAGCGAGGTGACTGAGGGAACTCGGTGCTTTTTCGTCGTTGGAAGATGAAAGGAGCGCGGGCAAGAAGGGCAGAAAAGTGCGTGTATCGCGGAATAATGGAGAAGGTAGCGGAGCCGGCTCGGCTCGTCTTTCTCCGGAGGCGAAACGACGCTTCCGTCACGGTTGGATCTAAGGAGCTGCTGATGATGGTGCTGCCGTCTTCTCTACTGCCTGCCTTCCCTTCGGACCTTTCGCTTTCCATATCAGATCAACTCGTATATAAGAGTATCGTATCGCTTAAATACACACTGAAAGGTGAGTTGATGCATCAGAAGATACGCGGGCGGTGGCAGCCAAGGTCCAGTCGCTACGTCGCTCCGTCGATTCGTGCTAAAGATACCCGGCTGGAATCCATGGGAACCACGGTGAACCGTGCTTAACGTGTATAACCCCTTCCCCGCCAGCCCTTAACCCCGCCTCACCTCCTTCGACCAACTTCCACGTGACTTAGCCTCGGCTTATTGCGTCCACGCAGAACTCCGCAATTCAGGAACATCGGATCGCGTCATGTCATCGTCGTCGTTTCTAGACCTGGTACCTACGCGTATCCGTAGGCCAGACGCGTGTGTTTCGTGGATTCGTAATGTCCGGTCCCGAGACTCGGAGAGCCATTCCGCTGATGTATTGCGGCCGTTCGAAGAGTGACGCAAACTCGAATCAGCTCCTGTACCACGACTACCGTGACGATGGATCTTTCGGGGAGATTTATACGTGAGACGGGCCTGCAGTCGTCTTTCCTGCAGACACAAGGTGGATACCGTAATTGGAGAAACATTCCACCTTGTATGAGTTAATTCCATCGATCGCACGGAGATATCGTGGCTCAGGGAAGGAGCGCGGAGCGAGATGGAAGGAGAGCGAGAGCAAGACAGAGAAAGAGGGAGAAAGAGAGACAGAGAGAGAGGGAGATGTAGAGAAAAGAAACGACGAAACAAAAACCAGAAAAAAGCAAACGGAGAGGGTAAAAGAGAAAGAACTCCTTCGTGATCGTTACTTACACACCCAGCCCGGTACCGGGCTCAAGATTTTGGTAATCGGCATCCGATTTGCAAAGCCCGGATGCTCGTCCGTACCACGGTAAGGGTAAAACTGTGTAATCTAGTGCGCTCACTGAAAGGGTACAGAGCTTGACGCATTGTGCGCTAATGATGGAGTGGTAACGTGACAGGTGAAATCCAATACGCTCCGGGTCCCACCCAGTGCACCCATGGTTGGACACGGCGGGCAAACGAAAGAACGAACGAAGGACCGGGCTCGGGTCTGGATTTGGGCTCGCATCGGTTGGCCACTGTGAGAGCGAGGACCGTGCGAGAGCTCCCAAGCGACCTTCCGTTTGAATTGTTTCGGATTGTGTAAGGAACTCGTATACCGAGTGAACAATATTCATTCGTACGACCTGCCGATATACGACGATAGTGCGACATAACCGAGCCTTGGAAGAGCGTCGCGCGTCTCGTCTGTCGCAAAAGCGATGTACTCGAGTGGCATTGTACTTGTAGGTCGGAGTGCCAAGCCCTGGATCCTGGTCGTCCTGGATCGCGTCACGGCTACGCCTGTGTACGAAGATACCGGAACCCTTTGTATATCCTTGGGTATATGTATACGGCGCCATGGTGTCAAGTACCTCGGAGTATCGGGCTTATCCCGAATATTTTCAATCGGTCGTTTATTTTGAACGTCGTATAACCGCCGATCGTTCTCTTCTTCTCTTTTCGTGCCAACATCTCATCTCACGAGTGACTCGGCGCTGCAATTAAATCCGGTTGTTTAACGTCCGCGTGATTACCCCCGAGACTGTCTTTGCATTCCTCGACCTCGTGCACTCCTCGTTCTTACTACTCGGTAAGGGCTTTCGTACCCGGGAACAAATTCTCGGATCTGCCGGGTATATCCTCGCGAAGAAAATTGTGAGATTAATCTCATTACCGTCCGCAGCCGTCTCGGTTCATCTTTCTCTCTCGCCTCTGTTGCACGCTGCCGTCTGCCTCCAGTGTACGGAGCAGAAGTCGAGGAATCGCCTCGAGAGCGGCCGGTTAATCGAGGGTTATTACGCACGCGGTTTATCACGACGCGTCAGATGCCTTGTTGCGCGGAAAGATATTAGAGTAAGATAGACATTAAATTACGCCTTGTACCGCTCCAGTACGGCCCAATAAAACCAGATCTCGCTCAAGCGGAGCCTAGGAGATCGGCGTATGGTAATTCACAACAAACTGCTTGCCGTAATTAGTGTTATTCAGAGATGGCCTACATCGGCACGTGTTCGTTGTAAAAAGCCACCGTGAAGTACATAAACGTTGTAGCCACCCGACGCGACGTCTTTACACCCTGCAACTTCCTCCGCGATCTTTATCCCCCCCCCAGATATCGTCTCACCTCGTCCCGTATAACGTGTAACCCACAGTCACGCGCATGGTTTCTAAACGCGAAAACGTCACGGCGAAATTAACTCAATTCGCAACCCACGGGTCGACGATTTTACGGGGCTTGAAATTTATACCGCGCCGGTGGCTAAGAGGAGGAAACTTTTCGATAGGTAATTGAAACTACATGTTGGTACGGGATTGACTCCCATCCGTTACCGCTGCAGGTCGATACAGTTAGAGGAGTTGATTGGCCGATCGGTACCCGGTCTGGACGGTCGGATCCTTCTCAAGCCCGGAGGGCAGCAATTAATTTATCCCCTTCATCGGCTCTCACAAGCTCTAATTGTCTTATCCGTTTAATGATGTGTAATCCGATTTGTTTTCGATCCATTCGATCTGATCTTTTAATCCTTCGGCGTTTATTTATTTAATTCACTCGATACACATCGATTCATCGCGTCAATATTAAACGCATCTCTGCCCTTGCATCTCTGATCCGGTTCCCACTCTCATCACCCAATAATACCCGATCTCGTGATATGAATCTCAGAGATTCATCTTGCAGTATTTAATTAATCATTCCTGGCTTCGATCACCGCGCATTGATTTATTACACGAGTGTATTTTACTTTCTCATTATCGTTATACTGCATATCCTTTTATTTTTAAGTGCAATCTAATTTCTTTTCTCCATCCTACGTTAGACACGAGAGAGACAGGTTTCATAAACGCCATCACGGCTGCTGGGATCACTCACGCTGTCACCAGGGCCTGCACCATGGGCCACCTCGTCGAGTGCTCGTGTGACAAAACTATCAGCAAAGGTAGGAGTAAGTATCGTTTCGCCACTTTCAAATTAAGCTTTTTTAACCTTCTCGTCACCTGTGTCATTCCAATCATGCAAACGGATTGAGTAAAGCTTCTACATTAATTTCAACCAATGTATCATTTAATTTGATGGTAATTAACAGGGTTTAAAATACGATCGGAAACTCATTACTCAAGAATCTGTATCAGACCTGCTTATTCTTAGAGATAATTGTGACGCTGTTCAACCGTTGCTGGCTGGCTGTAAGACCTGAAATAGCATCGTTGGTGAATCGTTTCACTTTGACTTTGGACTCGATCGTTGTTTCGGGAAAGACAGTTGAATAAAAACACCGTGTATGTCTCGTTTAACGGTGATCGCCTGTGCGCAGGAAATCGCGGTGGAAAAGCAGCAAGCCGAGCACCCGATCGAACCAAAAATCCTTTGGCGGAGGGTGAATGGGAGTGGGGCGGGTGCGGGGACAACGTGAATTTCGGTTTCAAAAAGTCCCGAGATTTCATGGACGCGCCGTACCGGAAACGCAGCGACATCAAGACGCTGGTGAAGCTGCACAACAACGACGCCGGTCGTCTGGTGAGTCGATCTCTCTCAAGCCGTCGACACCTCTTCCCGAACCTCTAAATCGAGAGTCCTTCCGTCGTCCCTCCAGCCCCCCTTCCCAGGTCGAAGTCATCTCACAGTCAGCCTACATTCTCTCGTTTCTCAGGCAGTGAAAAATTTCATGCGCACCGAGTGCAAGTGCCACGGTCTCTCGGGTTCGTGCACCGTTCGTACTTGCTGGAGGAAGATGCCCCCGTTTCGCGAGGTCGGCAATCGTCTTAAGGACTCGTTCGACGGGGCGGCAAAGGTGATACCGAGCAACGACGGTCACAGCTTTATAACCGAGGGTCCGACGATCAAGCCTCCCGGTCGTTTCGACCTCGTTTACAGCGAGGACTCGCCGGACTTTTGCAAGCCGAACAGGAAGACCGGCTCCCTCGGGACTCAGGGTAGGCAGTGCAACGCCACGAGCCCCGGCGTCGAGGGCTGCGAGCTTCTTTGTTGCGGTCGCGGTTACGACACGAAAGTCGTCAAGGAGAAGGTCAACTGTCATTGTAGGTTCAAGTGGTGCTGCGAAGTAACGTGCAACACGTGCGTCGTCAAAATGTCGGTAAACACGTGTCGTTGAACGAGGATCTCGGTCTCCAGGTTCATCTGACCCGTGTTTCAGAGAGTGACGGAAGAGGAAAGGAAAAAGAAAAATCAATACATAGAGAATAAAAATAAGAAAGAATAATGTCGATTCTTCTTCCGATCGTTCTCAGGAAACCTCGTCGCGTCATTTCCTATCGTTTAATCAGCGTTTATAGACTCTGTTATTTTACTGTTAATACGCATGTCTCATTTCGCGTTTAACGTCACGATTAAATCACACACAGGTAAGCATAATTCACCGAAAATTATACGTTGATAACACTTGGCCGTTCTGAACACTTCGAGGAGAGAGAAAATGAGGTGGGAAGAGAAGGCGAGGGGGGAGATAATCGATCTATTTTTACGTACATGTACATCTTTTATTTGTAATTTGTATGTATAAATATATACCCACACACACATATATATATATACATATAATTTTGTCTTGCCATAATAATTATTGATCGTTGTGATGTATGTTCTATGTGATTAATTAGGTTATTATGTATAATGTGTATAAATTTCGGTCGTGTATCGTTCTGCCCGAAATTTGTCGGTCCCATCGCGAAGCATAGTCAATAAATTACAATAGTGTAAGAGATATGGTGAAGAAAAAATATTATTGCTATATTTTTTATTTCCTCTAAGCAGGAAATCGTATTTCGATTTGATAAAATTCTTAGCTTCATATTCTAGCGCCTATTCCAGCTTCTCCGTATTTAATCGATGTATAATATTCAAGTATCGTCAGCATTCATCGAGCCGACTAATATTACATATTATCCGCTGCTATAGGTTGAATAATATATATTTAATGATTAATTGATGATAAATTCGCTTAGCTATGCTATAAAATATGTAGAAATCTGAGACTCAATAGCTGGTCTTCGTTCATTAATTGTATTACCATCAAGTGCCTTATAATGACAACAATATTTTCCTAACTATCCTCTGTACATAAGACTGATATATTAATCTGAAAAAATACAAAAATGAAAACATATTTAATCATTCGATCATCTTACTTACAGCGAATAATTCTACACTTTTTCTCACTGCTACATGTACTTAACAACTATTAGCGGAATTAATCCGTTAGTAAATACAAGAAAAAAAAAAAATGATAAATTCATTCACAAATTGAATTTGACGAGGGTATTCTGCGCCAAAGTTGGAGGTTAAAAGGTAAACGGCGCAGGTTTACTCGCATGTCTTGATGTGTGTGGAAGTCGATAATTGGAATAACTTAGACGTTGAATGAGAAAGGAAATGAAAAATCGAAAAACCTGTTGATCGTTCTCAAGCCACATAGTTAAAAAATTTTATGACGGGCTACTATACACGGATACGTACGTCAATCCTTTATTTGACGAAGCCCTGCATTATGGCCATGCCCGTACAGCTATATCCGGCTTTACGGGGACGCGAAATTCCATTGTTGTAAAACTATTTAATAGGAGATGTAGAGAGTATTTTTTTCCTCGTTTTTCCCGACCAGACGTGCCGGCGAGGAACGCGGCCGGAGGTAACTCTTTTATAAAGTTAAATTACATCTAAAAGCTGTGTTTTACACAGGCCGTAAACTCTCCGCCTAATTCCTCGATCCTTACGCTTTTTTTTACAGCGAGATATAAACCTCGAAAACGATTTCCAGCCGCGCCCTAGCCCTTTTTATACCTTCCACGGTGTACGTATTAACACGTTACGGGCATGCCTTCACATCGCGACAAAGAAGCCAAACCTATTCATCTATCCAAACTCCCTCAACTTCGCATTAGAAACGAAGTTTATTCAACGAAATCGTCGATGCTACGCAGCCTCGTCGGTCGAAAGTCAGGCTTGAGATTTTGCACGCGGATTTCGAGAGGTGCAGTGATACGATTCATCCCGCAGCGTCACGTTTTGCTGGGCTTCAACGATGCCGGAGGTAAGTCAATTCATTCTCAAACACACCCTCGAACGTCCTTACTTCGTGTAAACAAAGTCGTTCACTGGTACCTGACGACGATCATAACAACTCACTTTACGCAGCCTCGTCAGTCTTACGTCGCGTTCGGAACAATATACACGCGTTTCGGCAGGTGCAAAAGCTCTGATCTATTCGTATCTGCGATTATGCAGTCGTTGAACGAGTTACCGATCTTTCCAGTGATTCAGCCGATCTTTCGAACCTTGTTAAGTCAGTGTGAGTGGCCAAATCGTGTTTGTATAATTCTACTTGTAGTAATAAGTCCAACGTCGTCAACGTTGCTGACGGTGTCTGCTCTCAACCGCGAATATTTCGTTATAACCACACGCAGCTCGCGAGTCTTACACTTTTGAACAGTTGATAAATATACACTTGACTTATTTGTTCAACGATTATTAACGTCATAAAATTTTTATAAAATTGTACTCTCGTATTTTAAATCCATGCGATCGGAGACCCGTGAATGTTGAGTGCAGTGCGGTGTATTTGCTGGAAAAGGATCTCTGAGCGACGCAGTAAACTTCGAGGTGTTCGACTGGAGAAATAATGCACATCAAAGGTAATTGCGATAAAATAATGTAACCATTTTTTTCTGTGTAAATTTATTTCTCCGCGTTGCTTTGTATTGTACGTGAAAACTCTTTGCAACAAACTTACAGCAAGTTTTGCACCATTTTCCTACTTTGGATGCTGAAAGCTCAAAATCGCTTCTGGTAAAAATGGAAAAATAAATAGGAGGAGCGTCCTGGCCCAGGTAGGGACATCGTTAGGCGAGATAACTCGAGTTTTTGGATCTCCGAGGCCGCGAACGCGGGACATGCGATGCAATTAACCCCACCGCTAGGTGGTTGTATATCCTTTCGCCGGCACCCCGACGCGATTAGCCTCCGAGGCAAGAGATTGGCCGGTTCTTCGGCAGCTGGGTGGTCCTCTCGTAATTTGGAGCTGCTGTTTTGACGGGGCAAAATGGCCCCGGCGATCACTCCTGCGCGTTGCCTCATCGTACGCTGTACGAAAAAATTTCATTTCACCCTCAAGAATTTTCTCCCTCAATTTAGGGATCGGGAACATTACGGCTCTATATCTCGATCGGTTTAACGCGCGTCGATCAATCGACGTTTAAATTTTATTTTTTCACCACACGCGCTTGATGAATCGTGAAGATACCGAATCACGCGCGTCTTGATTATTTTCTGGAGAGCTCAATTTTTCAGACTAATGAGAAAATTCAGTACAAATGAAGGGTCGAAATGAAGTTTCACGCTCTCCGAAACTCATTTTCTATTCACCTGACACCGATGTTACTGGCTGTCCTGGAAATTGAGTTGTCAAAAAATAACCACAGTGTAGGTGAATGCACCTGCGCTTTTCATATTTATCAAAGTTCAACGTGCACGTTACGCCATTGCCAAGCACGGGTAAAAATTAATCAAGACCAGCAGCGGTACAAGGATGCATATTAGTTTGAAACTATTCCCTCGATTATCCTAATGCGTCGGTTTATTTTTCAAACAATAGCCGTTGCATCGCGCTGTGCTTTCCCACCTTTGCTCCTAACCGAGGAGTGCAGCCCGTCGATGAAAGAGCGATTTGACGGAGGCAGACGGGACGTACTTACCTTTTTATGGTAGCATTTCGTGCTCTCTGGGATGCCGTTCGGTAATTACGAACATTTAAATAATCAGTAATTCAAATTCTTTATCGCGGTGAAAGTGGGGCTCGTCCGGTAATCTGTTTGGTAGCTCTGGTTCACCTGGAGGGTATTATATCGCCAGAGGTGGTCGTCTCCTCCGCCGACAGTAATATTAATTAAACAATCTCATAAGCTTAACAAACGACCCATACCTTACCGACTTTATTGGCCCCGGCGAGAATGTTAAAATGTTCCAATCTTAATTAGCTAGGTGTTTATAGGAAGATAATTTTCTAAATTTAATACCCTGCTCGGACCCGCTGAAGCTCAGCTCTCATTCCTTGACCATCGCGACCTTACATCCGCCCCGCAATGCACGAATCCTACCGCCGGAACTCGGTCCGCCTGCTCACGTGACGCTTCTCCGTATTTCATTTTACTTACATGCCCATTTTCACAAAGTTTTACATATTTTTACCTCGTCCACATCGTAATATCATGCACCTACGTGCGCAGTTTCCTCTTTCTTTCTCTAGCGCTATATTCAATTCCACTTCGTATGTCAATATTAGTTTCGTTAGGCACGTAAAGCTCGTTAGCTCTGCTGCCTTGAAATTGATTCCAATAGTCGCAACCAATTGGCTTTCCATTTTTGTATATTCATTCTCTATTCACTCGGTCTTACCTTTTCGTTACCGTCGATACTTATCGATTAATTTTCTCATTTGACTTTCTAATTTTGGCCACCCGCAATTTCAGCTTCTTCGAACCTCGAATCAAAATTAATAGCCTTGACGGATCTGTGTGCTCAGTTACGCGGCAGTAAATTGATCCTTGAATATTCTCTGTACCGGTAACCTTCGCTGCCCTTATGAAGCATTTCACATGCTGACCGACCAACGCTTTTGCTTCAAGAGAGTCGATTTCCGCGGATGTTTATCATATTTATAAGAGCTTACTAACGTCTATGAAAATACTGACTTACAGTTCTGCTCTGCGACGATTGCTTATCTCTCAACATTTTCGTGGAGCTAGAACATGCATATTATTTTGGTATATCAAGTCTGAAATTGTTCATTTCTCACGACTTTCTCTCATCAATTCAAGTAGTTTGAAAATTTCCATTATTTGAGCACTCGTGGGACAGATTCTCGTAAGATTCGAGAAAATTTCCACTCGTAAAATTCCACAAAAAATTATTTTCAATCTTTCCTTTTCATCGTCCGAAGTGAAAGGCTTCATGCATACATCTCTCGGTATGTCTATTACAATATTCGTGCGTGGCGGCGGGTATTACGCAATAACTGCACTCGGTGGGTGTTTTCATCGCCTCGTTTGCCGCCACCTTAACAATGGGACGGGTTACAATCGGCAGTAATCGATGACGACACCTTGCCCAGTGGTTTGGCCTCTTTAAATATCCTCATTACCACCTAGTTCGCTTGGCAAACAGCAATTGGAACTGGTTAGAACCGTATTAGGAGCACTTAGCACTTATGCAGTCAATAACTTCTTCCGTAAGTGTACACATCCACCCAGGTATCGCTATACATACACAATATCTTTAGGTATGTTTGAATTGAGCAAGATATCTGGTTATCCTGTACAACTTAACCCCTTTGTCTTCCTTTGCTGCCCCCGTTGATGAAATAAATATCTTGACACGATTTCACCCCGAGTTCGTAAGGAGATCTCCGGCGATTCTTTGAAACTCTTTCCCTGCATTTTCATCTTCGTTGCGGAATTATCAATCAGCGCTTCAAGACGAACGGTTCTTTTGTCTCGCATGTGTCCAATTATTTTCGTTTTTGTTTGAACCGCGGAGTGATTTGTGGCGTCGTGGAAGGAGAGTTGGCATTTCTCTCGAATTCTTACTTCGTTACACCGCTCGAAGAGGGGCTGCGGAGAGATTATATTGCGAACGCTGTACGCGGGTTATGCCTGGGTATGCGTGTTAGTGTTCCTGGGCACTCACAATCAGATTCTATACCGAGACTCTACCGCGTCGGACTTTACGCTCCATTCTGGAATCGTTGATTAGGGCTTCCATCGCGGGAACGCTGCGAGGCCTCGGTGATCAGCTCCGGGACTTCCAACAACGGCGGGGCTCTCGATTAGTTACGGAATTCCATAAGTTACACTTTACGACGATGCTCGAGTCGAGATAATATTTCCACTGGAGGCTTGCCGCACCGGCAACAGCTACGTCTACCAAAAAATCTCGGCAAAATGCAATATCGTACTTACAACTTACCCGATCGCTCGAATTTGCGCGCCTCTTTACTGCATTCGTTCAAAACTCCCAAGACCAGCAGAATGCGAACCTATTTCAACCTTTAGGAATTCACTTTATATTCTTACGTTCTTTCGGAGTTATCGTAAATATTCATCTTACATTTTTACTTACACTTTTAAACCGCTTATTAACGGGTACTGTTGAAAAACTCTTGCGTCGGCAATGTGTTGCAATTACAGGGTAGCGCGTTTCTGTAGACCGCAACTCGGTTGTTATAATATGTTAATTAAGTCATCCGGGTTATTTCACTTGCTACGCAGCCATTTTGAGGAATGTTGAGGACTTGTCTGAATCCTTTATACGTAATCCTATGAAATCATAATATCTTTATTGAAAATCTTTGTTTGATTCTTATAATGTCAAGTTTTCATTGGATAGAAAAAATTATGTCATCACGATCTTGGTGATACTTAAATCTGATAGGATATGTAGTGAAAATTGAAAGATGTTTCAGAAACCTTTCCTCAGTTTCATTTGTTAATTCCGTTCTCTTCGCATCCGTTTTCTTCTATAGTTGTATAAAACTTAGAAATCAACAAATGTTCATTCAAAAGAGAAAGAAACCTTCTCAATTCCCCAATGGCGAACATGCTTGTGGCCTACCTCTAAATATCATTTGAAATAAGCAGAAAGCGATTAACCGCGATAAGCACAGAGTTGGACATTGAAAAATCGCACAAAGCATCTGATTTTTCTTATTCTTCGCGACGGTAGTAATATGTTCGGCGCAATAAAAATGAATGGAATCTCGAGGTGGGCAATCTTTTATAGGAGAGAGAGTAATTTAGGGTAATTTTAACGGGCGTCTTGATAAGCGAGGTAGGATCGCGATAAATTGGTGTGACTTAGCAGTCAAAGGTGGAGAAAAGAGAGGAGAGGAAGGAGAGAACGAGAGAGGAAGAGAGGAAGAGAGGAAAAGAGGTAGGCCTGGACGCGTCGTAAAGCGAGCCCGTTTATTCGCTCGGTAGGCTGCGTCCAAGGAGTGCAACAACTTGAAACAACTTGAAACAACTTAATCGGCAGGGTGCCGCGGCCGGTCCCGCTTCGCAGACGTGTCCGCGCACTCGCTTGATTTATCCTTATTAATAAAACTTTAAAGTCGTGTTAACATGCGGCGAGATTCTCTCCTCTCCTCTCCTCTCATCTCCACTCTCCTCTCTCCGCTCTCCTCTCCTCTTTTCTCCTCGTGCTTCGTTGGCTCCGTTCCCTGGAGCTGCATTCGGCTCTTCGTCGAGGATCCTCTCCCTCTCTACGTAACGCAAATATATTGTCCCTTCGTACTCGGTACGTGCAAAATCGAGCGGCGAGCGTGGCTTCCCTCCCTTTATCACGGGTCAAAACATTCCCAACACATTTACTGACCACACCGCACTCGCCCAGCGGGACGCCCGTGTGTTCACGGGATCGCTATACGAGATATCAAGGATTATTAAGACTACATAAACACCGGAGTAAAATCAGAGTTATGACTTTGGGGAGTTGTGAGTTAAGGGCGAGTTACCAGCTCGCCGCAAAATAAAGAGAAGAAAAGAGACGTGGAGAGGGGAGCGGGAGGGAGGGACGGAGACTACCGCAACGGATAGTTGGATACAGAAAAATTGCGATACCAGGGGGAAATCCTCATATTGCATATTCTCTGGTTGTCTATTTTTATTTTTAATTCAAAAAGATTTTTTACAACAGTGAAAGACACGTCAGAGCATTTACCCTCATTTGAAGCAGTAGTCTGTGTCAAGATTGTTACGTATAACTCTCTGAACTGTAAAGAAAAGGGAACGAATTCGAATTACACTGTTTTATAAGTAATATCGACAATGTCGAGCTGCTTCCACATCGAAGGTTAATAATGGAGAATTTAGGAAATCGAGACTAGGCGATACGTTTATCTGTCGAGTATTCTTTGGGATCGTCGTATTTGCTCTCGTTCCTACTTGTTTGGCAATCTTTGCTCGGTTCAAACAGCTATGGTTCGAAAAAGAGAGGGTAAAAAGGAAAAACGGAACGTAGAGAAGAAAAATATCTCTGGTAGAAAGTGGTCCTTGAACCGTTTCTCGCACCTCGTGCCACGTACTTCCCCACGTTTTTATTTTTCATTGACGAGAATCCGAGTCAACATAAAAAAAGAAAGGAAAAGAAAAGAAAAAATGTGAGGACTGAATCAATATTCGATCGCTTGGTTAGCGCCTGGGAACAATCGATGCCTCTGTTCTCACTTCGCTAATCACGAGTTAAAGGAACAAATCGATGTCAAAGTTATACCACCAAAGACGAATCACTTACAATCAGGGTAATCCATGTGTAAATTTGCTATTATATTTTACCGTACCATTTATCAGCTCAACATTTTCATTCGTTAGAATTTTATGCAATCCGTTTCTCGATTACTAATCTCATTTCTCTGTCGATAATTGCCTGAGGGTGGCTTATAAGCTTGCAAAAAAAAAAAAATCTCCTCCAGTACTCGGGTGCATAATCCGGCAAAACTGCTCTAACTTCAGGACCGATTGATTATTGACATACCGTTTAAGAGTCTTTATAGTCAGACCACGCGTTCTCTCGGCTTGCCCGGTAGCTTCTTCGTGCATTTGAAGTCTTCGACGCAGGTTCTGGAAGGAGTTGCAGTGCCAACGAAGCGCATTTACTCATATGCTAATTGTCGTGGCTAACTAACGCCTTGGTTAGCAACCGTATAACGCATAAGCTGCCGGGGGATCGGTGAACTCGCGAGGGAGCCTGTAGCTATATTTAGAGAGGTTTAGGAACGTGGACATTCGGACACGTATAATCCCTATGTGGAAGGTTATACCGTGTCATTGAAGTAACGTACAAAGAGATTCCTCTATTCCTCTTTCTCCATCTTTTCACCCTCCCACTAAATTCCAGGATGCCTGGCTGCCCGGATCAACTACAAAAGTGTCGAGGAAAACGAACGAAGTCTGTAGTAAAGCGGGAAATCGCTAACTAGGGAATCACGCAGTACCATTCCTTCCCTTTGTCGATCGCAACTGGTTCGAGATTCTATGGATGGTGATAACGAATCTAGGTATTACGTAGGTACGTCTCGGCACGAAGAAGATCTCGTTGTTCTCTCTTCCTCCCCCATCTTCGTTTCTTTCGTCAGGTCGAAAAACACGCGTCGGATGAGTTATCGGATCTTTTGAGAAAATTCTTATTCATAGAGGGGAGTTTGGCACGGTGGAGAATATTACGAGGACCGAGTCCGTGTCTCGCACTTGTCTCCGTTGTCTCGTTGCCATGTCGCGTGTCCGCCCACAACCTCGGGAATATGAATGCGATCGTTTAACCGGTGGACACGCCACGCGATCTCGCTGCAGCTCGCGGTAATCTTATGGAACTTGGCCGTGGCTCGCACGCGCTCATGCTTCTAACCAGCCACCCACAACGTCGTCGACGATGATCTATAATCATTTATTACACACTCCAGCTCGCCCTCTGTTCAGGGATCAGCACCCATGTCCGCGACCCAGCCGAACCTCGCGATTCGTACCGTATAATCGTGACGGAGGTTTCACTCGGGGCGAAACGATGACGCAAAGTGCCTCGTCTGCGTGTACGTTGTACAGGTGATTACCAAATGATATATCAAAACTCATGCTCACCGGGTCCCGAATCATGAATTACGCTTCGTTTCGTCGGTCCGATGGATCCTAGATCGACGTTTGATAAGGGCGCGAGCCGCCCTCCCACCCAGGAAACAATGCCCGGGGCCCGACGACTCCGAACGGCTTCGTTAGGCCCCGCATCGTTGGCATACCCCGCGGGGAAGCCCCGATTCGTGTGGCCGTCTCTCCCAGCGCGTCAGTCACTCGGACCTCGAGCTACGTCGATTCGACGATTCCTCGATGATTTTTTTCCGCAAACTTTTCCCTCGCGCCTTGAACCTCGGACTGCCCCGCGGTCCTCGAGTCCTTCGTCTTTATCCTGCAGCCCGTTTTACGAGCAGACTAGACCATTCGACCCAACTCCTCGGCTGGAACACCTACCTCGATAATTACGTGACATTTGGTTTTCTTACCGTTTTATTTTTTCATCGTTCGATACTCTTCTTCCTCAAACTTCTTGTTTCCACATAATCGTTATTTTTTTCTATTCTTTTTGTCTTCCACCCTCTCGCCTACGGGCGTTATAAACTGTAGGAGGATGAAGAGACGTGGATATCGAAGAAGATATTCGAGGTGGCGTAATATCCACTTGTTGAATTATTGTTATTGATTCGTAATTATCTGCAAATAACTCAATAACCTGAGATTACCGTGCCGCCTGTTCAATAAAATATCAATTTCGATAATGGACTCGGAGTCGTCCCGCGTCTCCTTGCACACATTCACCTCACCTTCAGCGGGGCGAGAGATCGGAGTGCGAGCGAGGATGGAGAAGGAGTCGAATCGATGACGAAGGGAGGCAGGGGGCGAGGCAAGCCGAGGAAGGTGAGTGCCGGGGGCAATTTTGACGCCTCCCAGCGACCTTGGGGTGTAATTACGTCGGTCGCGGAACACGGCGGTGGGTCCGAGGATCGACTCCGTAACTTCTTCTTCTTCTTCTTCTTCTTCTTCTTCTTCTTCTTCTTCTTCTTCTTCTTCTTCTTCTTCTTCTTCTTCTTCTTCTCCTCCTCCTTTTTCTCCTCCTACTTCTTCGTCTTCGCTCCAACAGCGGTGGCCGCCTCTCGAGGCCTGGGTACGAGTCCTCGTCCACCTTGGATGGACCATATACCAAGGTGGGATGACGCTCGTGCTGCAGCCTCGAGTCCGCTCTGTCATTACCTCGGAATTTTCTACGCTTATAGTTGACCGTTTGTTAGTCAATCCTGATGTAAACGCGGAATGGCCAATTCCAGTCCCTCCACGTGTGTGCAACAAGATGATATAATTCATTCACGCAAATGAGTCACCGTTGGACGTTTCTTGGGAATTGCTAGGTATGTGAGCAGAAAGTGAAGCACAAGAGCGGATGTAGGAAAAAACGATGTAATTTTATATGCGGAATACTGAGACGTAATTGCCTCCGATCCTCTTTCGACGTGTCAGACAGAAGTACTTGCGTATCCCATATCCGTATAATCGTACATTGATTATCCGTTACCGAGGATCTTACCAACGCAGGATCAAATATTTTATCTTCGTTCTCACACTCCGTCTGACTGCAGGATACCCAACGCACACTCGTACACACGCCAATCGCGTTTCTGTAGGTACAGATACGCGGTATCAAAGACCGAAAGAGGGGGGCATTAAGAGACCACCATCGCAGAGATACAAATTAATGTTGTCCGATCCCCAGGACCACCCAACCAAGTTATCATTTTGACCCCCTGCGAGAAGAACTTCACCTACACAAATATCATTTATACACTTGGAGATGGACCTATACCTACGTACTATATACTATTTACACACGCCTAATGATATACATTTGTACTCACAGCTTCTATCTATCGTATTGCGGTTAATCATTCCAAAGTGTCTTCGTTGAATTACTCTCTCGCCACCGACAAAAATACCGATCTCCGGAGTCCATTGACGAGCAAGAAAAAGGTTGCCTTTGCGACTGTTTTCGTTGTTTCGTTGCGGTAGTATAGGAAAGATGAGCCTTGAGCCGAAGGTTTCACGATCATTCGAGAGAGATTTTGATGCGGTGGATGAGTGACTTGGCACTCTTGACCGGGCATAAAGGGTTGATTATGTCGGGGCAGTACACGGTGCGCTTTCAGGCAGGCTTCCGATCATTATTTACATCGGTTACCAGAGGTGCCCGGGCTCGACTACTTGACGAAGTCTTCGTCTTGTATCTCCCGCTGCCGTCAGCAAGATCATCTCGTAATAGTGTTGTAATGACCCTGCAGCATCGGCGGTAGTCGTGCCGCGTCACACACGCGCGTCCGCGCATCCACGTAAGTGTACTTACGCGCGTAAAGGCAGTGCTAATGAAAAGGGAGGGATGAAGAAAAAAAATTGAAAATTGTGAAAAAAGAGGACGCGGATTTGTGTCAGTAACAAGAGACAGTAATCAAAGAGCTAGTTCGTCCGGTACCCCGACCACTCCCGTCCTCGTGCACCTTCTCACCCGGTCAGCGGTCGGCTTAGTCGCTGCGCGGCGTAGACCTTGTACAAAAACCACGACACCCCGTCCTGCCACCGAGGGCGTTGATTAGCGTGTTAATTACCAACACAATCTACCCGGCGATATGGGTGTTCCGAGGTAGGTATAAGCCATTGGAGGAGTATAAGAGGTGCGGGGTACCCGCTAGAATCCGCTGCTTCATCCAGTGTAATTCGGTTGAGTTATGTAACCACTCGGACATGGGGTTGTCTTTATTATACTATATATAGACCTTGTACCGTACACGATATTTCGCCGCTTCATCGTACTTACCCAAGATTCATCTCTGGGATATTAAAATCGTAATACACCGGGACAAATCTAATCCTAATTCGGTCTGGGGGATATCCGAGGAACGTTTACGAAAGTGATTTTCCGCTCTGCTCTCCATTTTTTTTTTTTTTTTTTTTGCCTCTCGAATAATTTTTCGATACAGATTCTCAATGCGAAGTTTCGGCATTCCCAATTACTTGGATTATACAGGACGCTTCTTTGATAATGGGATAAGGTGTGCCCGCGACGCGCCTCCTGGGTGGTCATTCGTATGTGCGGTTGATCGGAGCTCCGGTATTTCTAATATCATAAAATCATTAATTATCCGACAAAGTTACGACGCCTCCAGCTCCGCGTGCTGCTACCTAGGTGGCCACTCTTCGATGACCGTCAGCTTCTGTGGACGTACCTAACGTTCTTTTGTTCACGGTTTAATCAGTTCGTGGTTTTAGAGGATGCGTGCCAGGAAAGGAGGAGGAGGAGGAGGAGGAGGAGGAGAGAGAGTAATCAACGGTTCGGATAAACACCTAAAATAATAGTATAAGATCCGCCACCGCGAAGATGGTTGATTTTTGACAATCTTCCATAGATTTATTTTCTTCTCTTCGTATATTTATTATATCTCCGCTTCACAGCTAGGCGGCATAATGTATACCGCACTTGGGTCGGCGGGTATAGAGCTTTTAAAAGAGGCGGTTTATATACATTTGAAAGACACTCGGGGGACCACCTACCTTTTACTCAAGTTGATTTGACTTCAGGATTATCCCCGGGATTTTCGTATACACATTATATCCTGTTTGTTACGGGACCAGTTCTCTCTCTCTTTCTCTCTCTCTCTCTCTCTCTCTCTCTCTCTCTCTCTCTCGGTAACAGTCTCGAGTATAAGCTTGAGGACTCGTTACGTTTTTTACTCGATGAACACGCACGCAATGACTTAATTCCGAGTGAGCGGACGACTTGGCACGCTACCGCTCCAGGGATGAGCCTTGACGCTGTTACGGTTTCGTCTTTTCGAGTCGAGTGTTAGGGAGTATAGAGAGAGAATAAGAGTGCATGTCTCGTGGTCCTTGAGTGGCGTAGCGAATCACTGACGAACCGCTCTGGAAAGCAACAATTGGATTCCACTTAATTCGAAAAACACACAACGGGTTGGCGGCCTCCTCTGTGTCGACGGCGAGGAACCGCTTATTCAATTATCTTACGACGGTGCGTGAACCAGCCGCCACCGTCGGCTGCTTCAGCAGTCGCCATGGAAGCGACAGAGCGTTACGAATCAGGATCTCTCGATATCCGAGACCCGAGTTTTTCCTTCACGGAAAAAATCTAATATCTCCTAGAAAAGGATCAACAGAGCTAATCGAATTAGCCCAGCCGGGTTTCTGCCGTTGGGGTGGTTTAAGGATCTCAGGAACGAAACCGGAAAAGTATTGAAAAATACCTCCCTACCCGGACCGCCGAAAGAAAGAAAAAAATAAATAAATAAAAAACGGATTGTAGATTTTTCGACTCTTTGACCCCGCACGTTACCGTGAAGCGAGATTAATCGTTTCGACACTCTATTCTCAACGCTGATGAAAATTGCTTAGGAATTTTCCAAATCGAATCGTCGTTTCTCCGGTAGGTATGTGATAACGGTGCCGAAGCACTGACATACAGAGAGCACGGCACGGTGCCCGAGGCGAGTCGCGAGAGTTCGGTGTGTGCACGGGACATATTTCCTCTGTTCCTAGTCTGTTCCCACAGTCGCGGGGCGGATTCCTCGCGATCCTGTCCAATGCGAATTCGCGGGAATCTTATAACACATGCCAAAACACCGTAATTCGAAGGTCTGGACACGGTGGTCTTATAGATCGTAGCGCGTCTTGACGACGCTTCGAGTCCGCGATCGCGTTCCCACGCCCAGGACATCGCGTCCTTCCAAAGATTCCTGTCATTCCTCAACTCGCTATCCGAGTGGCGGGCAAAACTTGGATCGCAAAAACCAGAAACTGTTTGATTTATCACGGCCGTCCTTACTTACCTCTCTTTTTTACATACACCAATTACAAACTTTCTCGTACCCCCGTTGCAGCCGACCAGCTAGCCCCAACTGTTGTCACTTTACTCTCCCGTCTCGCAGGTCCCGGATTCCCTACTCGGGATTGCCAACTCGGCATTTATTTCACTCCGCTCCATCCGCGGTCGCTACAATTATGCTTCTTTCATTTTTAATTTCTTACTACGAAGTCAATTTGTATCGTTTGAAGAAAAATCTCACGTTGGTACCCAGCGTTCCATTTCGATTCGAAAATTGCACACCTGATGCAAAACTGGCTTTGCGACTTTTACCTGGAACTTTAACTCGTAACGTGAAGCAAGGATTACGATGTTTTCGTTATCTTTTTCTCGGTATAAAATTTTTGCGATCGTCCCGCGCGTCGTCGCCTCCGAACCTCGATGGACGCTTGCCTGCTGCTACTTGCAATGAGGAAAGAACAAAGTACACGCGGTGGAAGTCGGTCGTCATAAAGGCGGCCAGCTAGCTCGCGTTCACATCTGATAGAGGCGATGAAAACATTTAGAGGTTACGAGGGTCCTTGCGCGATAAGATCTGAACACAGCGGGCCGCGACACGCCACGTGTTGTGGGCGATCGTCCGTCGAGTCTCATGCGCTGCATCCCTGATGCGCGCCTCCGTTGCCTCCTCGATTGCGAGAGCTTACCGTGCGTCCCCTTATAACGTGGCTGTGTAATCCCTCTTCACGAAGGGAAGTCGCATCCCCGCATGACAAGTCCGTTTGTTCGTCTGTCGAATGTGAAAGCAAACGAAGAAGAAGAAAAAAAAAAAAAATACCGTATCAAAGACAAAAATCTAGTAAAAATAATCCTCGAGTTCAACCAACTCTCACCGAGCTTTTATTTTGCGTCAGCTTTACGATCGATATTTTGACATTCGCGGACAGCTGACATCGCGCAAACACTACGCGCAATAATTCGCTCCGCGCATTCGTCTACGTGTACGTGTATTCTGCCTCGTACCGCCGATCCAAATACGATCGAGATCCTTGCCCCTCGCTGCACGCGCTCGAGTTGTGCAACGATTGCAATAGTTTATCGTTCCTCTGTTCCTCTCTCACGGCGTACTGAGGCGATTTCCCCTCCTCCACCGTATCAACTGACAAAAGATTCCCAGTCTAAAAGGCCGGGTGTAGTCTCATCGGACAACTTCATAACTCGCGGTTGAATATCGTGGGAGGCCCACGGGCTGGCCCAGGCTGCTCCGACTTCAGCTTGCTGTTCCGATCTTGCAGGCTGACCAGGCGGGCTCGGCTTCTCTCTCGTTGAAGGCTGCACGCGACGCGATAAGGCTCAGGAATCCCGGAGGAATCCAAGGATAAAAGGGTTCGGACCGTTCGAGATAGGGACGTTAATGGTTCTAGCACCCCTACGGTATCTCGAGGCGTAGGCGCCCCCAAGCGTCCCGCCTTCGGTGTTTACCTTCCTGCTTATTTGAATTAACAATTAAACCAGGAGGGGAAGAAGGGCGCGTTGACGAAATTTACATTTTATTCTTTGTCGATATCCTAGTTTTATCAAGATAGATGAAAATTCAGGAAGTACGATGCACCGCGATCTTGGTAATATGTCAGCCGTAAATGTCAGTCGCTTTAAAGACTAACTACCGGCGATTGCGTACAGAACAATGCATTTGACGATAAGTAATAAAGGCTTTGATTATCTAGAATGAAAATACTGCAAAAACGCCGACGAAGATCACTGTTTATGTATTTATTTATTTTATTTTTTATCGATCAGAAATAAATTATCACACATCTCCATTAATCGAGTATTCAAATGAGAGATCTTGATAATATATTTTTTGGGACTTGGAGGAAAAAAATATATATTGAGATCGATGCTTGGCGATTCGAACCTTTTTATCCTCGGATTTGTTTATAGTCGCGTTATAAGATGACGAGTCCGGTCAATCGCCTTAGTCACCTTGCTCTGTCTGTAACAGGTTTGTGAAAAAATTAATTTCAATGCCATGGAATGTTGATAAAAACGTAACGAATCCACGCGCTGGAGTCAATTATGTATATTTTCGAAAATCCACACAAATCGACAACCACGATCTAGCCTCTACCTGCTTCGTGAATTATGACCGAGACTCTCGACGATGTGATTTATCACGACAATATTCAATATAATTTCGGCGAACGTAGCTGCTGCGACAAATTTTATCACTGCTAATTAAGGCACGGCTACGATTCGGAAGAGAAAACCTGTGCGAACGTGATTTGCAAATTTACACAATATATTTATATATGTATAGATGCGGTTGAAATTTTCTCGGAAAAAGAATTTGGTCTCTCGCATATCCTTGGCGACGGGGTCCTGGACCACCTCGCGAACCGCGACGAGAAATCGCCGCACGCCCACGGCGATCTCTCCTCGGTTTTTTTTTCTTTTTTTATTATTTTGTTTTCAGGCAAACGACGACGGTTGGATGAAAATCTTTTCGGCGGGAGGCAGGCAGGAAGGTGGGTGGAAGGGAGGGAGGATCTCGCGGCGTGACGGTATGCGTAATAATAGTAAAAGTGAATGAATCCGGTAGGGCCGTCGGGCACGGACGTAGCCGGGGGTTGGAAGGGCGCGGGATGCCGGGGCGGCTGACGAGGGAAGGGGGGGGGGGGTGGATGAACGGGGTCCAGGCGGGAGAAAGATAGGGGGCATCATGCTCGGAAGAGGAGATCAAAGGGACCGCCGTGAGAAGTGCCCGGCTGCCGGAGATTCTTGTCTTAGGATGCTGGGAGCCTCCCGAACGAAGAATTTCTTTTACGATCATAGGCGGGCGGAGTGCGTACCTACCGTGCCGCGTACCGCTCTTATGAAAACCACCCCAAGCTCCGGATCTCCTGGCGTGCGCTGGATGGTGAATTGAAAAATTGCCCGGCAAAACTCTACCGATTTAAACAGTGTCTAATCCATCCGCCTGGACTCGTTGTCTTTCTTCTTCTTCTTCTTCTTCTTCAACTTCTTCTTCCTCTTCTTCGTCTTGTTTTGATAACGAAATAAAAGTAAGACGGGTGTTTAGGGAGACGGTATATATTTACGTTGGCGATAGTGGTGAATGAGGAAAAAAATGTCTGTATGTATGGAGAAAAGGAGGTAAAAACGTTTTTCCCCTTCACCGTTTCACTTTAGGTTCGTGAAACGCACTTACCTTTACGGTAATCTGATACGTGCGATGATCCTTGTCTTCGACGTTTATCTCGTCTACCAATAACGACGCGACGTGTTGGCGGAGTGGCGAGGCTTATATACATACATAACACACCCAAACACGTGTGTGTGTGTGTTGTATATATGTACATTACAGTATACGTGGGTATAACAGAATCGTGAAACATTCGATAATACACGTGAAATAGTTTATTTATAAATAATGGTCAATAATCATATACGCAGGACATAATGATGATCGCCGTAATAATCGATAATTTTTCCATTAGGAATCTCATTTCTTAAGTTATACTATAACGTCGGTATACAAGAGTAGAAAAATAATTTAATAATACGCTGGGGGATTTGTATATGTGGTCGAGGAGTGGTTGTAATAGTAGTAGTAATGGTAGTAATAGTAGTAGTAGTAGTAGTAGTAGTAATAGGTATAAAATAATGTTAAGTACGGAACACTGGGAGTGTAAGAATCTTATCTAAGATGGCCGCCGTGTGCGTGTGCGTTGCAACGTGTCGGTCTGCGCGCGAGTATCGCCCACCTTGTGAATTTTAACGCTAATTATTTACAAATTTGTTGGTATATAAGTCTCGCTTTACAGTTCCATGTTTACGTGTAAGGGTTACTTGCACCGTCGAGCACCGCGTAATATATATAATTTGACATTACTCGAGAATAATATCGTTACATTGATCGCAGATAGTTGCTAACTAATTTTATATACAGTTACCATATAGCGTAAAATCTTATACCTTATTTTACTAATCGTATGCATATGTATATATATATGTATGTATGTATATATATATACACATATATATGTATATCTATATAAATTTACAAACTAAACACCTGCTTTGACAATAAATAAATTCAAAGATATTTACCTTAATCGTCCTACGCTAGATTATACAGATATGGATTTAGACAGGTGAATCATTAGGAGGGATTATCGATTCGTAAATAACGAAATACGTGGGTAAAAATTATTTACAATTCTCTCGCGCCTATAATTGTAGTACATATATAATATATATATATTTATATCTATATCTGTATCTATATCTATATATATATTATATATTTATACTTGTTATATAAATAATTTGCGAATCGCTGTATAATGCACCTACTAAATACACTTCACTGTTCAGTCTTATTTAAATGCGTGTCTAAATATTATATATGTATATTATATATGATAAATAATGATACGTGTCGCGTAATACTGGGCATTGAAATTATGTGGTCAGGTTTTTATCCATCGATAGTAACCGTGAGTAAAAGTAGAGAAACTTTATAGAAACGAGAAGAAAATTAGTAAGAGATATTCTTAATCGACGTATTATAGGTATTTCGAATGTTTGTAGTTTTGGTCGGATATTCGTAACGTACGTTAATTATATAATTGTCGGATAGGTCGGAGGTAATCTACATCGGTTGTCGAGAATATACGTACATCGTACCTATGCACCTAGCTTCTTGCGTGGCTTTCTTATCGTTAAAAAAGAAAAAATAAGAAAATAAATTCTGCCGATCCTTCGCCAGGAAGGATTTCCTCGGCTTCCGTCTATCCTCCGTCCTCTCTTTTGCCTCGATCAATTATCACCTCGTTCTCCCGCACACTCGCTACCCTTACAAGCAGGTGTGTATAGTCTTCTTAGTTCTGCAGAGCTTGCATTTCACCTTGCAGCACCAGTGAAAGGTGCAGGCGCATCTCTCGACGACCACGACCTCCTGCGTCTTGTAACCCCTTCCGCAGCACATCAAATCGCAACCGTCGACGCCGATGCTCGTCTCGTTGCACTGTCTGCCGTGAGTCCCGAGTATTCCAAGTTTTGGATTTTTTTCGCAAAACGCCGGGGACGGCTCGAGGTATACCAAATCCTTAACGCCGGGCGATTTGTGATCCGGATTGTAAGGCTTAAGCTGAAAGTTGTACCTGTGCTTGCGACCAAGACCCTCTCGATGTCCGTGGACCGAGTTACTCGCCGAGTTGCTCGTTATCATGTTACTGTTACCCCGAATCCTGTCCGAGTTGCTGACCATCACTCGGGACGCGCCGTCGAATCGATCCTTCAGATTGTCACCGACGAGTCTGAAGTTTGGTAAGCGCATCCAACACGTCTTCACGGTACACGAACCCGACATACCGTGGCACTTGCACTCCTTTCGCATCTCCGACGAGACGTGCTATAATTATAAGAGATAAAAATTGATCATTCGTCAGCCCCGCAATCCCGGTGTGCCTTTGTAAACGCTTCGCTCTGCTCGTCGTTACGTCGTTATATCAGCGTTCCGATTCCGTTTCGAACAACACGTTTCACCGTCTGATCGATGCCAATTTTGTTCCACATTGTCAACCTACCGCTCGTCCAGCCTCGTTATTGTGCAGATTCATCTTCTCCCGCAGGTTTCGTCCCCGTTCACCGGTGTCCACGAACTCCCTCGAGAACTTAAACCCGTAACCGATGTTGTCCGAGCATCCTCCCCATTCCCAGTCCCGCACGTCCGACGGGGCTCTCGACTGATGCGTGTAGTCGCAGGAGCAGGACTGGATGCTGCCTTCGCTGCAGGCCCTCGCGATGCTGTGAGTCACGGCCGCGCTGGTTATCGCGTAGATGAAAGCGGTCTCTCTGCACCCTGGAATCATAAAAATTGGGGAAACTGTTTAGCCACGGGTTTTCGGACCGAGTCTAGTTTTCGTCGAATGCGGTTTCGCAAGGGTGCGGGGTGAAGATTCGATGAGGAAAAAATTCTTCCGAATCACGGATAAAGCGTGTTCGTTACTCGTCGAAAAAAAAAAAAACCAAACAAACAATGAGGGATTCGGGGATGGAGAAAGTGAGAGAGAAAGGGAGAGAGAGACGGCGAATGGTAACCGAGCCGACTTTTTGTGAGTAAAACTATTAAAAATCTGTTAATTACACAAGATTATACTTTACGGTCTGGCCCTGGTGAGCTACGCCGTCCTTTGTGTCGCCGACCTGGGTGCTATTGACGAGTGCGTTTCGCGCGCGCTATATCGTTCAAGAGGTGAATGGAGAACCCTTAGGAGGGCGTTAACCCCGCGGGCACGCCGCTGCGGAAATCGGCCCGTCTGTGATTCGGCTAAATTTGCAACCGCGCATTTTTTACACCGATTCTTCTCCGGCTAATATCTACGCGGCAACGCGCCAAGGCTCGGCAGCTCAGCGACAAAACTTTGCCGGGCCGGAGGCGCGTGGGAGGTGACGTCACGACGTCTCAATCCCTCCGACTACCTGCGCGAGAACCTGCAGGACCCACAGGTGGAGGGACCGGCCGAGATGACCCCGAGGTGCGTCTTCTTGACCTCCCGCGCACAAACTTCACCCCTCCAACGATCTACCGACCTTATCAGCATGCGACGCAGGTGCCACGGCTCGCACCTTTTCGGACCCTGAGATGCAGCCCCGTATTCTCGAAGTGAAGATATCACGTACCCGGGTGAATCAAGCGGGGAGAAATGAGGACGAATGCAGGAAGTGGGGAAATTTAAAACACGGCGAAACGGCGCGGCGATATTATCTTCCGTGAAGTTGAACCGACTCGTTTCCAACATCGGTTCGCCATTTCTTATCGTCAAAGCACCGATCCTGGTGCAAACCAAATTTGCAAGTAATGCAGGGCTGCTAGATTTTCACGAAAATTTTCACCGCTTGTTCTTTGTCCACCGGTGGTGTAAAATGGGTAACAAATCTGAATGTGTCCGAGATTGTACAGCGAGATGGGGAAACCGAGGACGGAGCCAGAGACGGACGTGTAAGGCAGAGAGGTAGCCGAGCGGAATGATGTCAAATAATATCTGGAACAAATGGAATTTAGGAGCCAGGATGACGGTGAGCAGCGGGGCCCGGGCCCCTGCACAGCCAGAGCGTCGGGCCCCCCGTGAGATTTACCAAAGTCCCCCGGTGTCTCCGCTCATAACAGACTGGAACGGTATAAATCTTGGTAGCCATTATTGAACGCCCGAAGGGATTTCGGCACTCGGCGTGAGCCGAGGCACCCTCGACGCGGTAGTCATCGCCCAGCGCTTCTGTTGGCTTAAACGCTTGTCCCGGTCCCAGGATTAAGGAAATCCAAAGGACGTATCCCTCTCGAGTCCCGAGCTCGAGCTTCTGGAAGCTTCGTGACGAATCGGGATCTCGCGGTGAAAAACTTACGCTGCGCTAGAATCTACGAGGTGCCCGGTTGCCTTGATTTTTTATCACACTTGGGTTGCGTTGTGGAAGTGGATTGCTCGTATACCGATTTAAGTTTCACGATGGAAACATTAAAACTGCGCCAAAGTCTTTACGGTGCGTTGCAGCAGGTGACCCGTCGATCGGGCGGCAAATATTATCACATCGATAAGGCGCGGCCTGCAGTATTAACCTGCGTTAACTGGAACCGTTTTATGACTTTCAAACAAAAGATAACCGGTCGGTAAACCGCTGTATCGACGATGACGCAGAATTTCCCCGTGGGAATGGAACCGGGATCTCGTATATATCGTTGGGGAAAAACGCGAAGCCATAATTTTCAAGTAAAATAATGTGACTCAAAATACAGAAAAGGTATACAATATGTACCTACGCAATCGTTCTTCCTGGGCGAGTCGATCGCTGTATGGTTTACACACATCCCACCATTGCCCCCCCTCCCCTTCCACCCATACACACACACACACACACACGTATGAGCATAATGTGAACAACGCACCGGTGTGTTTGCACTTGGAATTCTTTCGTCTTGTTCTCGGGACAATAAATAACTTGTCTTATCGATGTTTAAATATTCGAACGACTTTTAGAGCCGCGGTGGTGTGGATGACCAAATAGGGTTTTCTCGTTTTTTGTTACCTTCCAATACTGACGTGAATTTTCATCCTATATCACGGCGGACGCAATTAACAGCAGCCTACCTCCGTTATTTTTTCGAACGTCAACCCCGTCGGTTTAAAATAATCACATATCCGACTTGACGAATTCGAAAATGTTCGAAAAAAGCAACGTATTTTGTGGGATCCGGAAGCACGAGAGCTGATAAAATAATGTCGTACTTGACTTGACGAATTTGAGAAAATTCGCGAAAAGCACCGTATTTTGTGGGGTCTGGAAGCATGAGAGCTGTCTTGACCGATTTCACCCGAGGGCAAGTTACGCGACGTGCAGCTCGAAGATCGCTTTGAGCGACAGAACGGTCGACTTTACGAGGCGCATTTACGTCAGGCTGAAATTCCGGAAAGATAAAATCACGGGAAATTATTGCTACCAATGCTGGCGGACGTCTCTTTGTACCTTCGCAGGACTCGTGGTGGTAAATTGAAACTGTCCTCGCGGTCTCGGAAGCCTCGGGGATGAGAGGAGCGGTTAGTGTTTGAAAAGAGGGGGAGGATGGTGGTGGCGATATTAATATCAGAGGGGGGGGGGGGGGGGACACCGTAGAAGTGACAAAAAATGTCACTGTACCGATTGCTTAGCTATAATTCTGAGCTACAGATTCTTGAAATGCTCCTTGCGAGATTCTTGTAACGGTCTTAACGATCTCGTTCCCACTTCTAATCACGTCTTCATTAAAAGCTCACGACCTGGCACTCCGGATATTTTCGAGCGTCTCGGGGCTCCGCGTTCCAGACATAATCAGCCGTTTATAGGATAAATTGAATCAATACTGGTCTTGCTGCTCGGACCCCATCAGGGCCTGACGAGCCTCGTATACCGTGGGCCCTATAAGGGGGCTTCCTGTTTTTGCCATGGCGTTGCGCCGCGATAAATCCCGGCCTATGATGGGCTACATGTGTCGACTGCACGCCACGATTTCTTGCAAAACGTGCGCCGCACTCCAACTCGTATTTACTTCATTTTTACATCTTATTTGGTTTCCGACTATATCCGAGATCAGGGATAGGCAGCTACTCGTCATTCGCTTCATTTACACACGCGCCTTTTCCTATTAGCGCGCTCTTCTCTCACAAATTTACGAACAAACATATATATTCTCAATTTTATATTCAATTCTTAGCTCCGGAGGTACGTGGATATGGTAAAAAATACGATGATGAAATTCGACGATTTCTCAATTCTCCATAATTTGCTATCGAACCCCCACAGGAGATCGTATTAGATAACTAAATTGAAGAATGAATTTTTTGTACTGTCGTGAGTTAACGTCGTATCCGATTTTTCGGAAAAGGATTTATTTTACTGTATAAATTATTGTGTCTCTTTTAACACAACCTACAGTTGAAGTTGAAGGAATATCTTTCTTTGTATTATTCTTTTGCACGCAAGATTCAAAATATACTTTGCCTAATCTGTTCCTTTGGATTTCTGTACTTCGTGGTGAAATCACCGATCGTTGCTAGGTATCCTTTTTTCGTACAAAGTTGATATGCCAAGGTGAGGTATCGCGATATACGGTGATATATTTGTGAAATCTTGCCGATTTTTGTCCCGACTGTACTGAATGTTATAGCTGGTATACCGAGCGCCTCCGTAGTCTATAATCATTTTGCCGCCAACCGCTGCCGACCGTCCCCGCTACCACACACATTGCTCGAGATCCTGCAGGGATCCGGAGATCCTGGGTTCCGCAGCGTCGAGTCTGACCGCAGACTATTCCGGATTTCGGTTTTCGGCATTCGCGCCGCAGCATCGTTTTTAGTTTTGCCTAATTATATCGCGAGCTGGGCGCTGCGGGGTGAGGCGAGTATCTTGGTCGTTTTTTCTCCCTGCCTTTTATTTTTTATCTCTTATTTTGCGGAAGGTGCGACCGCGTTTCTCTCCCGAGTCCTGCGAAGCTGTTCGCATCATTCGGAACTCCGACGATTAGCGAATCGTATCTGCGCCTTGGAAAAATATTTATTCGCCAGGTCGTTAGAAGAAAACCGTGGCGAAAGCTGCGCGAACACACGTGTGTGATAATTGTATGGGTGAAGACCGACAGCCTCGTGTACCTCCCAAAGACTGTTATTAGGCCGTTAGAATTTCGTTACAATGCCAATGAACTGTTGTTCGGGACTACGGTGTGTATATCTCATCATCGTGATCGAAATCGGAATAAAAACTACTACAAATCCGAGATAATGATCTTTGTCCACGTCATGGAGATTTTATCAACGCTGCTCCCTGTCCCTCGAGCTCTCTCAGCCTCTCGCTCTTACTCGACAAATACGTACATATGTATACACATGTATATTACATATAATACGCCATATTCGTGTGCGCGTACAATACCAGAAAAAAATTTGAATCATCGTCACTAAACTCCGTGCCGTTAATAACCGATGAACAAAGTTGTGTTCCAATCATTTTCAACCTCACCCTCGACGATTGAAGAGCGGCATTAAATATATTATACGATTTCTTGCTTCGGGTGAAATTCGTTCGTGCATCTTTCTTGAAATCGATTCTTCTGATTAATACTCGATGGCTTTTCGGGACCATTGGAAGAGCCCACCACGACTACGTGAACGGAGGGTGAAGAGTTCAGAGCAGGGCAATAGACTTTCAAAGAATGAATGACAACCCCAACCTAATGTACACGCTGTTACAGGACCGCCAATCCGTTGCAGGGATTTGTCCTTCACCTTCATTGTCTGTTTGTACAAACTATTATCATTGAGATGAGGATTAAAGAGGGTTTGTCCGAGCGTGTCTTCATTTCTGCATTCTCTCTATCGCACCCTCGGCACTCGACTCAGGTGGTAACTAAAGCAGGGCTGTTACGCGCAGCAGTTCATAGTTGTAAAGGTCGGCGTAGGAATAGAAAGCAGAAAAATAATAGTGAGAAAAACACTTGTATTGGCTTATTGATTTTTTGAAAGAGATTGTTTCGAATCGAAGCTCAACGTTGCGGTAGAACTGTTACGAACGAATGCAGGGGAGGTGAAAAATGAGATGCTCATGGTCGGGGAAACCAGATGTGGAGTTTTATTGTTACATCTAGTAAAATATCGATTGTTCGACTTGGCGGTAGCGGGTAAGCCGAGGTTTAATTTTTTTATTTCAATTTGCTCTAGATCATCTCGCGTATTACGAGCCGTGAGCTCCATTATAAACGAACCCCCTTCGAAAATAGAAAAGAGAGAAGAAAGACGCTCCTCCTCTCAGGTACTCGTACCCCATATGGCCATTTAGTGAAGTGAAAAAAAAGAGGCGACATGTTATTTTACATGCTCAACGGGCATAGACTCGGCGTATAGCATGTGTAAGGGCATACTTGTACCGCTCTGCACAATGGGCGTCCTGCTTTCTCGGACCCCAGATACCGAAACCCTGAACGACATCGTGTATCCTGCCAACCCCTGTCACGTGATCCTCGGGCTGTTGACAACTTGACAAATCGGTCAGACGCGCGCCCGTTGATGACAAGTGTCATTAACAAAATAGGATTTCGCTGTTTTGTCAGTTGCGCAGGCAATTAGCGGTTCACTGCTCCATTAATAATTTCTCTGGCTATATCGATTTGTCATATTCTCCTTCTCTTTTCCTCCCCCTCACTCGTTTTTTTCCTTCTCATCTTTTCCCAACGTACGGCTTTCCATCCGTCCGCACACGGAGTGGTGTTTATTGTGTAGAGACACACATGCGTGCACGGTTATACAGGTAAAAGGTGGATACAAAAACCGAGACCGGACTTGGTTCGCATGGAAGTATAAAAAGTCGTGGGTAGCTGACGGTCGCATAGGTAGGCATTAATTTTGAATGTTTGCGAGCGTTTTTAGGATTCGAAAGCTCGTGCACGATAGTGCAATGGGTAAGGTATAGCGGTTCTCGACGTTTCGTCAAATTAGTTTACCAAGAAAAGAGAAGAAAAAATGGTAATAAAAAAATTGCTCAACTCCGTTGATCGAAAAATGCTTATACGCATCGGTATTCCGGTACCGTAAAATAATCCTTCACCCAGCTGCAGCTCTCTGTTTATACAATGTTATAACAAGAGTCGTGACCCGACCCAGAGAACGAACGAAACTTGCCGAGGTACCAACGGAGACGCTGCGGAGTACCGCATCACGATCCATTCCCAGGGCACGTTGACGCGATTTAAAACCGCTTCCACGCTTCTTACGACCGGGTTCCCTTTAAAAGAGGAGTCTCTCCTCTCCGAGGCATCGGGGCCCCGAATACGTATAATAAAACAACCACCGGCGAGAATCGCTCTCGACAAATTGTCGATTGAAACGCTTCCGAGAGGATCGAGGAGAGGAGAGGAGAGGATAAAACCGGGGGAATTCCACCGCATATCTCTACCCCTGCGCCTTTGTCCAACGATGTCCAAACTTTCGCAAGCTTTCTCTCTTTTTTACTCCCATCTCCTCTTTCCCCTCCCCCTCCCCCTCCCCCTTCCCCGCCCCTCCCACGCCCCTCTCTCCTCTCTCTCCCTCGCTCGATCTCCCTCGGGAACGGCACGGCTCGGTATCTTCCTTGGATATTAAAAGGTCGTAAATATAATCGCGAGGCTGTCATAAAAATGCAAAGAGAAAAAGAGGAGGAGAGCGTACCTACACGGGTTATATACGTTGAGCTTGGCCAAATGTATAAACTGTGATTTATTCACTCGTTTCAGGCTTTTTTTGCGAGCTGGTGTTCTTCTTCACTGTCTTTCATTTCAGTCACAGTGCTTCTAAAGTGCGCTGAATCGAAATTAAACCGAGCTGGAGGAACGGGGAAAAATGCGTTCGTAAAAAATTTCAAACCTTTGCATCTCGTGCCGGCATTAATGGTCGGGCCAATAAGAAATGAGAAAAAATTTCTTTTATTCTATTCTCAATGTCAGTGAAAAATTGGTTCATATTCTTATTGTTAGCATTGAAAAAAAAACTTTCACAAAAACAAAGCTTGTAGACAAAATCGTATTCTGTCGGCCTGTTACCAATTAATAATTTGTCAACGTTTGTAATACTCTTATAAGTATTGAGAAATTTATCTTTAATTTCACTGAAAGTGATGCGTTTAGAAAAAATGAATTCGCACAGTATTCAACGTGTTCGGAAATCATCTTTTCTAATATTAAAAATGAAATTTTGTAAAATGTTGCAAGTAGTTTTTGAGAGGAAGACATAATTTTCACGATCTGCTAAGATGAAAGAATACAAAAAAATAAACTCACCCTTGTCAACGATTTTTCCAAAGAGATTTTTTCCACGTAGGAAATTTTTCGTCGAACAATTCCATCGTCGATTTCTAAACTGATGCTGACACTCGACTATCGCTTGATTAGCTCCTCTTGCTACGGCCATTAACACTCCAGGATTTTCTCGTGCCAATCTTCTCTGCTTTCGTCTGAGAGTTGCATGGATCGCTGGATCCATATGTGTGACTGCGGGTGATACTGGTGGAAAGTTATTCGGTTCTCCAGCCTTCGCGATACCCCTGTGAAGTGGCAACGGTTATTTATTTCATTGAGACTCGTGGATGGAGGCACTCTATTTTTTTTTTTTTTTTTTTTCATTTTTACCCTGCTTTTTCGATAATCATAATTACCACCCGCGCTCTTCTAATATCGCTACTAATTACTATTCGGATACATCGCAGCCTACAGCTCTGAAGGCTCGAAGATTAAAGGACGCTAAGGTGCAGTAGGATCAAGTGGCTATAAAGTACGACCGGATACTGTTTTTCTTTAACCCTCTTGAAGCTGTGGCACTTTTCGGCGTTTGTATTTCTATATTTCCTAATGGGTAACAGGAGTTGAACTTGATAGATGGAATAAATTGACGCCTGTATCGGTGAATATTACCTGTCAATGAAAAATTGGGAAAAGATATTCTGCGTTTGATTTTCAAGTAATTATAATCACGTAAAAATTTTATAATTTGTAATATTTCGATCCTATACGCAGTGCAGTTTATGCACAGTTTAATTAAAGGAATTTCACGTTGAATCTCGCATAAAGTTTCGGACATTTATTCGATAAAACAAGTAATCTTAAATTCAAATGAAAGACAAATGTTGGCTTGAGAGGTCGTGTCGAGCTTTGATTCAGATATTGCGCATGGTCAGTTACGAAAGTCTCTCGCCTGCACGAAGATGGGTCGTGCAATGTCGTCACGATCTGGGGGTGGGGGGGGTTCTCGTAATCTCTGGCTCTCTCATCGGTCGAGAGGATTCAAAAATAACTCGGTTGTTTTATAAACGAATAAAAGTGTCTCGTATAGTCCTGCGTCAGGATGGTTGGACGACGGTGCGCCAAGAGACAGGCTTGACACACTAATAAACACACAATTACATCAGCGTCACTCCGTCAGCGGTTAGACGCGCAGTTTAAAGTTTAGAGTTATGTCTGTTACCCGAGCGTCGCTGCGTCAGAGAGGAGCGGATTGATTTTGATTAACGATCTCGACGATATGTCACGGTCGGTTCATCCGCGGGTAAAATTGTATAATATCGCGGGTGTTTTCCCTAGCAAGACGGTGCAGTTCTCTCACCGTTGTTTGTAAGATTTTCAATCCTCCTCGATGCAGCGATATTGTAACACTGCGGGCATAAATCAGCCTCTCGTAAGAGACGAGTCCTCACATACATTACGTACGTGCACATTACGGCACACGCTGCATTCGCCGAACACATATCACGCTGTTGGCTATGTGTGTACGATAGATGTACAGGTGTATCCATATACACGTATAAACGCGCGTACGCCGATAGTTTAAATAATTTAACTAAGATTTATAGGTATCTCCGCGTCCCGATGACACAAATTTGCCATCGATCGTTGAATTATTCAACAACAGGCTATGGAGAACTCGGTATGGAAATACCTGAAGGTCCCTAATACGGGCTTAGACTGATCTATTAGTAACCGCGATAAACTCCGCGGCTCTCCGTCGTTACATTACCGCGCACACGCGACCATCGTCACCTTCGCAGAGCTAGACACGGATATGCATGATCTTCGAGTTGGGATGAGGCTGCATGGGTACTTCGAGTTTTTGCCCTCCTCCCCGCCCCCCCTCCCTCCCCCTTTCCCGGCGATGGATCCCGCTTGGATTGTATATTATGCTCGTGTATTATACGGATAAATATAATATACATGTGTTAGATTCTCTCGGGATGTGAAGATCAAGTCCCACGGTTCAAGATCACCGAAGCGGAGTTGAGCGTCCCTGGCGTCTTCGGATTGCCGTTCCTTCGACGTAAATTACAAGCAATATCGTATAGTACCGGTCTCGGGCACACGTATTTATCGACATCACTTATTGAATGCACGCGGGGTGGCAAAGCCACGGCCCTCCTTTTGCTGTTATACCTTTTAACATCGGCTTGTATAACTTCGTGGGACTGTCGGTGCGGCGATATTCAGAATCGTACTTTAGATCTGTATCGAGCAAGTGCTGAAAGCTCGGGGGATGCTGTCTTACGCAACGATGGTATTCGTAAAACGGATGCAAAGCTTTACCAAAATCTAATTTATATCATGTTTGGTTTATTTTGTGAAAGAAAATTTTGTCAAATCCGGTGAAGTTTGTACGAATTATTCGTGTTTCAATCGATTTCAATATTCTGCATTCCGTCACGTGAAATCGTACGTGTAGTATGTCTTGAATGTTACACGATGTTCCTTGAACCGGCTTTCGCGAATGAACTACAGTTGCGCTCTAGAAGTAACTTGTTGCTTCTACCAGGTCGTTGCACACGGTTCTTGTTTTCGTTTCTCAACGTGCATGTGAATTCGATTTTCAATAACCATTATTTGTCATAATTATTTTGAACACTTCGAAACAACTGGTTTGACAAACTTACCACCACATCGACCCGCGTCCTCTGTTTTTATTTCTGCTGATATCCGCGGGTAGGACTGGAAGAGCTACTGCCAAGGCTCCGATCAACATCCAAAGTTTCATCTTTCCTGAGGGTTGTGTCGCGGTCTCGTCGTGTAGCACAATGTCACTGACTCACTTTCGCACCAGCCTGGCAACCCAACTCAATATTAAACGAACATCACTGGGCCATCAGAGTCGTGTATTTATATTATCGCGCACTCAATCGACGACTATCCACTCTCCACCGAAGGTGGAATAGCGCGAGTAATTCTTCCGGCACGTTAACCGCTTTCTATTCCTCCACGTCGTCGTACTAGTGTCGGTTTAACGCAGATGTTATCGTAATGTATAAAAAAATTGTAGAAAAACAGAATGAAACAAGGGCACGTTTTAAACTCGACGTCGTCTCTATCTTATCGATAAAATCGAAGGTCCTCTCAGAGGTGTGTCGAATGATTCGAAGGCGGTATCTTCGCAACGAGTCAGGGCGAGAGTCTGGTGGGGGTGCGCAGGTGTGGAAAATGTATTACGTATTTGGCAACAGCCCTCCGAGGTTGTCGGGTGAAAACGATCGGCGAAGACTCGACTGCCAGGCTGTATACGGCGTTCAATCGGCACGAGCCCAACTCTCGGTGTCAGCGGTTGTAGTTTGACTGTGACGGGTTTGGCTTTGGCAGTGAAACGCGCCCCTACCGAAGCATAAGGGGTGATGCAGCTCACCCGCCCTGTGTAATAGTGGGAGAGAAGGGAGGGCGACCCCCCTTCCGGTTCGCTCCTGGTCACTCGATGTCCAGGTAAACCGTTGGGTTCCTCCGGCTCCTCGAGGGATGAATGAACCAGTTTCTTTGGTATCGCGTCTTTCCGCTCCCGCGGCTCCCTGTATACCAGTTGCTCCTTTTTTCGACCAGCTCCGACACCGGTTGGACCGCGAAAATGGAGGCTGCGGCTATATGTTGCGTGCGTGCACGTTCGCGTGTGCGTGTGCGTGTCTTGTGTGCTCGGTTGAACGGTACTCGACGAAACAACCTCGGCCAAGCGATCGAGTATAGGACTCTGGCTGCAACTGCACGCGGTCGTCTGTGAAACCAAGAGTAGATCTGGTCGGCGAGCTTCCCGGCAGGACCCCCCCAAGACCGATTAAATCTCGCCCCGCCTCTGGTCCAGCCCTCCCGTACTCCTCCTGGGCCGCGCTCTCCTGGCGCTCTCTTTCGCTATCCTCCGCACCGGGAGGAGAGCTTTCGTTGCCGCGGCAGGTGAGAGAGCCGTGGAGAAACAGAGACGAACCAAGATAGACAGAGAGAAAGAGAGAGAGAACGGTGATAACTTGCGCGCGCACACCGAGTATCTTTAGTTCAACAAAAGATCTCAGACCTCACGCTCTTGGTGCTCTTTACTTTTGCGTAAGTACACCTGTCTGCCGCCTATGGTGAGTGTTGCAGAAAAAGATGTAAGCTTCGAGACACGTCGTAAGGTTTTTTCTTGGAAAATGCATCGAGGAGTTTAATCGCTCCCGATTCGTCCTTTGCCCTCGGATCCTGGGGGTGTTGGTCGAAGCACGGAACGGGATGTGTAACCTAGGTATGTACGAGACTCTCGGCTCCTCTTTCTCGCGGACCGGCAGCTGCACGTTCACCAGACCTCGTAGCTTCTCTGCGCCTCACTTTACCGAGCTGACGTTTCGAGCACGTGGTCCTCAGAGGGACGCTGAGGGCGTCGCCTCGGCTAACTCCACCTCCGGCTCGGCTCTCCTCCGCCTTTCGTGATCCCCGGTGACCTGGTTGGTTCTTTCGGTCCCTGATGTTCCCTGCACACCAGTCGACCAAAAGATTGACTCGGTTCCCTGAGGTCTATGCTGTCGCTCAGGGTTCTCTATGATCGGATAAATCGGTGCGATCATCATCCACCTTCATTGTCGTTCACTTCCCTGGAGTCGTGTCAGGGTGTTTTATGGATACAGCAAACAAATCTCCATGGACCTTTCCAATGTTTGGAGAAGATGCAGTTCAAGGGTTTTTTTCGCACGGCGATGAAAAACACCCTTGACACTCGGCTGGCATGATTCGAGATCGCGAATTATCGTGTCTATTAATTCGAAGCGCGATGCTTTGCACGCTTCGCGTAGAACGGTTGGCGGAACAAATTCAACGCAATGAGTTCAATTACGTTTTTACCGCCAGTTGCATATTCATTTATTTTATAAGAGCACCCTCTGAAGCTTTACGACGCGCCAGAGAACCGGCTGCCCGTACATGCTGACGGAACGGACCCTTCGAGTATTTATCGCCTGCGGTTTATCGTCCGCAAACAACATTATATCCGAGGCAATTACGGATGGTATGCTTGCTCCCGCGTTTCGATTCTCAATCCTCAATCCCTAAACCTTGTGCCGCAACTGAAGGATTTCACGGTGCACCAATTCCGCCACCCCTGCACACGCAATGATATACCCATTATGATTTCTCTCTCTGCGTGAATCGAGTCCACGTAAGTTACAGCTGCAGAATTTTTCCCTACTGCAGCCGAGAGAGATGGAGCCAGGAATGAAAATTCAGGATGCATAGTTTTATAAAAATTTCCTATTTCTCGAGGACCTGGAGTGCCTCTTAATGCGTTCTCAAGTGACTTGGAGGCGTGCGAGTCCATGGGGGACACTGCAGTGTTTTGATCGGTGTTCCAAAACCGTTCAGTTGCAGCTGCTCGCGCACACCGTCGTGATTGGGACGAGATGAATTAGATTTCCGGCTTTTCCATTAACTTTTGCGGGAAAATAGCCTGGCATATCCTGCACCTAGAATCGCTAAGCCACTATATCGTATCTTGCGCAGTCAAAAACTGGATCAATAGGCAGAAGAATTTACTCTGCTCCGGGAAGATCGGGAGCATCGCTAGCCTGGCAGTGAAGAAAGAAATTGCCAGGTGCTGTGCCAGGGTTTCAGCTCGTGGCGTAGCAGCGTCTGGACCCTTTGCGCACACTTGCACATGCACATGTCCTGTGTCTACGTAGAAATATTGTAAAAATAGCGGAACAGATGTGCAACTGCAGACCCGGCGGGAAGACGAGGGCACGTGGCTTTTAGCGGCGATGCCCGCAGAGATGACCGCGAACGGTAATTCACCGGCTGTCAAGATTTTTCCTTCTGCAGCAGGCGCTGCTGCGCCCCCGGATGGCCGACTACTACCCTGCAGGGTACGAGACTCCGAATAAGTACCACTCCAGGAATCGCGTTGCACTCTTTATATATCGACCCCAAGATATATTTAAAATGATTTATCATGTTGTGGCTGATGTTATTTTGACTCGGAGAAATTCCAGTGTGCGGTTATAAACTCTTTACCGTGCATCGCGTATTTTTTTTTTTGTTTTGCACGAGTTTTTTATACTTCGTATTTTGAAATGAGAAATGTTTAGCAGCAACGCGGCCACTCGGTTACTACCGTCATTCGACGGCGCGAGACGTCCATCTAGAAAAAAGACGAAAAGCGATCCTGGCATCATCCTCGGGAGCCTGCAGGCTCGTAAATTGAGCCACAGGCCCCAGCGTTGAATAAGTGCAAACGAACTTAGCTGTCATCGAAAAAAAAACCACCAAAGACTCCCGGACAACCGGCGTCACGTCCTCGCTGGACCATACGAAAAATACAGAAGAAGCAGGCAGCGGGACCCGATAACAATGGGGTGTAGTACCGAATCCGTGGTTTATCGACCCCTAAGCATGTGTCCACGAATTGGTCTCGATCACATGTTCTTTCTTAATTTTTAAAACTGAAAAGAAACATCGGAGATACTTTTTCTCCTTTTTCGCTATCATCACGTCTGAATGGCTGTCCGCACTGTAATTGGTGACAAATTTTACCCCTGGGGGTTAACAGGCTCGAGCTCGGGTTGAATCGCGTAACCCCGTTGTGTTCCGGGCTTCCATAGTTGCAGGAGATAATCTGTCTTAGAGAAAGAACTTTTACAATGAAAGGTACTCCGGTCGGAAGCCGTGGTCCTTGCGGAATCTTACCGAGATCTTTATCCCTCGGGATGGGAGCTCGTGACAGCTGGCGACCTCCCTGGAGGATAAGTTTAATGTAGGTTAATGTTCATCCTTGTTAGTTAAGGGTATGAAGACAGTAAGAGTCCACTCGGTGAGAAGGACCCCAACAACTCGAGGCTCGAGGCCTGTGTTGCTCGGGCAGGAGGGGGTGGATCTGGAACGCAAAAAGAATCGGATTTTCAAAATAACGTGGCCAACCCGTTCGAACCGGTTGAAGAATCGGAGGAGTGGAGTTGGATATAGTAATATCATGCTAGTTGGAGCGCATGATTCGGCGCGACGTCCTTGGAATTCCTGAGTGGCGTGTGACCAATCCTTCGTCCTTGTCTTCGACCTAGTCGCCGTGAAAGGATCTCGCCCCGAGAAGTCCTGGTTCTACGGGTTCTTCACGACCACCGTACAGACGCCTACCCCACTATCCTCACCCTCCTTTCCCCTCTATCTGTCTCTGTGTCACTCTCTCTCCCTCTTTCTCGCCCACACGAGACATTAGGCGGGGTGCGAACAAGGCGGAGACATCAAAGCTGAGAGGTAATTATTGCTCGACGGTGCCACTCCGGACGATTCAACCGTATAGGCGCCAGGACGCCTCCTTGGAGTCTGATCATCCTGTGACGACTTTCACCCCTAAACACCCGCCTCGCTGCACAGCTTTCTCGAGACAGAAGGAAGGCGATGGAAATAGACAGGGGGAGGAGAGAGGCGTGGAGAGAGGGCTCTTGCGGTCCACACTCACCCTCGCTTAATTAAGAGGAAGGCGTTGATCCGTTATACCTTAAAAAATTCCGATACTCCGACTCACCGCAATGACATCGCGTGACTCCTCATCGAATCATGAAATTTAGGAGACGATGAACACAGATGAATCGGCTAATACTTGGGCGAATGATTGGAAGTTTCAAGTGACAGAGTCTCAACTTTGGCTCGCGTCATTTTGTCAAGAAAAAAAAAAGCATGACACACCAGAAAAAAGAGAATAATTTCCGTTGAGATTAATAATATGCAAGTTACGTTCATATTACATTCTTCTTTTTATCGATCACATAATTTGCACGTGCTTTCATGAGAATAATGGCAGTCTTGTTTCGTTTATCGTGCAACGAGAACAACCAACTCAACGTTCATATTCTCCTTTTTCTGCCCCGCGGAAAGTAGGTAGATACATATAAATTTTTGCGATGCAAACGGTAGGCTCGATGGTGAAAAATAACGAAGGACACGGGTGAGGTGAAGAGGAATCTGTTAGCCGGTGTCTTTTCACCGCAGCAGCGTTAGCTGCTTAAAGCATTAGGACAGGCTTCCACGGCGTGGATACATCGGAGTATTTCGTGTCTTTTGAAATGCCCAGCGGACGCGCGGAGCGTAATGCTTCACCGGCGATTTTTCAAATTCTTAACCACTTTTAGCTGCTGTAACGCACGGACATTGCACAGGTATATAATGTAGGCAAGGAAGGAGATATGGACAGAACAGGGTCGGGACGGGACAGGCCGGGCCTTGCCTTGGACTTATACTCTTTGCAATTCTCTGGGAACAGGGACGGATATCTGGTGAAGCAGCACTTCGGACATAATGCATATTGATCACGGTTGAATGGCATTGTGTTAGACATTTGTACAGTAATAAATACATAAATGTTTAGCCATAACAGAGAGGATAATTTGGCGTGCAGCCCCGTGGGTGGTTGCGGGGCCCCCTCAGGTATGCGCCTGAGGCCTGCCTCGACTCTCGAGCTCTTTTGGTCCTTTCGTCTTTTGCTCTTTCGGTCACACGCTAGCACGGTGGAGACGTGTTTATTAAACGCCGACGGGCTAGAGAAATAACGGCCTGAAATCTTGGGCACGATCCTTACTACCGGCCCGTGGCGAATCGGCCTCCCAAGAGTCAAATGAAATGGGTTGGTACCTCACCCAAATTTTGCGGTTTCTGCCATACTTGTTTCCTCTCCCGCTCTCTTTCTCTCTCGGTTTTTGTTTTATTTTATTTTATTTATTTCTTTATTTTTTTTTTTGTTTTTCACGTTTGTTTGTTGGCTTTTCTTTTTTTATTCTCCAACACAGGATCAACCTCGACCACGAGCATCTCTCGACGTCGTCGATGCCTCACTATAACCCGCTAATTATCTCCAACTACATAAATTATACAGACGTTTTTTCGAGGCATAACCGCATGACATACAGTGTGGGGCCGAGATGTATTCGGTGAATAGGTACGGGACGTTATCCGCATTGCTACCTGCCGGACGGGCCACGCGGTACGGGTATAGTAATAATAATTAAGAACACCTCACGGCGTGATTTCAGACCACGGATGAATGGACTGACGTGAAGCTGTACCGAATTATGATTAATGTTGACCAACCGCAAATTTAACCTTTGGATTCTGCGCCACCCACTTAGTCGACAAAATTACTTTCGCTCCCGGGTTGTCGTGTCTTGCGTGCAGGTCAATTTTTTCGAATACCTCAGTCTGGATCCGACACGTTTGAACAATGCTTAAATTTAATTTTTTGGATCAGTCTTATTTGAAGGCACAGTTCTTTATTTCCGTCTCAGATACGGGACGATAGTTGGAGATGATATTCACGATATATTGTGATTGGAAAAATATTTAATTCCAATCATGAATATTTTATTGCCGCAAAAGAATTAGTTGAAATATTTTACGTATGAGACAAAAGTATTTCAGTTCTTGCCACGAAAAATTTGATTCTAAAATTTGAAACATTCGGTTGCGGTTTGCATTCTGCAAAGGTTGAAAAATAATTTATCTGCTGGTTGGATTAAAAAGATTATAACATGAATTTCGTTGAGACGATAGTTATAAAAAAAAAAAAAACTACAGGAATTAAATGCAACATCAAACAACGACTCGGAAATGTGCCATTGTTAATATTAGATTCTGTATTAAAAATAGTCTCAGATCGCTGCGGTGAATAGCGACAAAGATACAACCGAAAAACGTAAGAATATTGTCGTATCTTCTCAGCTGATGATCCTCCGATATTTTTCTGTGTTTTTCGTTTTCCGGAAAGCTCACTACTAATCCATTTACTATCCATTTTTATTTCTCGAGTAGAAAAGAATTTTGACACCTCAACAACATTTCCATTAAAATGTTCTCACAATTTCAGAGTAATCATGTCAAAATCATCGCACGTAATTACTCTTGCCGGCGGAGATCTTACTGCGATTTTCATAAATGTTTACGCACCACAAAAGAAAATTTGCAAAATTAGGGATTTTGATTTCGAAAATGGTTGTCAGCTGCTCGGGCACGACAAACGTGTGCAGACGGTCCTTGTTATATATACTGACAATGTTTGTCCAGGCGGCTGAACTGACTAGTTAAAGACAAACATATAGCGCAGTTTGGAGCGGGGTAAGATGAATGACTCGATCCTCGGGCAATTAATTATATCCCCAGTGTTACAAATATTAATTAATCGTCTTCGCGTCTCCCTCCACGACCCGCACAGCTCGATCGCTCTGCGTGAACACCTGTTCGTGGAATGATTTCTACGGCAGATTCTCACACACGGTGTCATTAATTACCGCACACGCATCAGGCATCGACCATAAGCTGTTTGACTTTGTGTAACGAGAATCGAGCCAGACGTTTGTGGCTGCATTACAAAGTCGAAATTCTCAGTCAGCTGCATGCTCAATATGTGCAATAGCGGGACTGAAGCCCCAAGAAACCTCGACGTCATTAAAAATTGATCGAATTTTTATGAAATTAGATTCTTTTCATCTGCGGGTTTTTTCAGGGTCTTTGAATGCGATCAAGATACCGAGAAATTTACGTAATATTATGGAATTCTGAAGTAATACAGCGTTTTCTTTCCAGTTTATCAATCAGCTCTTGAAGACCTTTGAAAATCAAGTTTCGTGAACATGGTTGTTCAAATTCGAATCGAAGAAAACTCGGACCTTTAAAGTATTAACTATAGCGAAGAACCGAAAGACGTGAAATGAATGACTGAACGTTCGTTCGCCTACAATGTTACAAGAAATGTTTAGAAAAAATTTTATCTGCGGAAATAAGAGAATTGAGAGATCGAAGCGATATGAACGACTTCGGGATCAGTGCACGAGGTGTCAGTCGTAAATCTATCAATCTTTTGTCCTACACGTGTGAATGTGTACGGATATATTTATTCCAGAGGCACAGATTTTGTCCCCTCAGCTGGCGCAGGCATGAGGTATTTCTTGAGGGTTTCGTGACGTGTTAATATGCTATGACGAACGGTGGACGCGATCGGTTTACGAAGTAGTAGCCGCAACAGTGTCGAGAGAGAAGCCACCGAGGCCTGCAGTTTGAAACAAAATCAGCAGTCACGTTTGCGAACGAGTTTGTTGACGATAAATTGTTGCCTTTGACGCGTCGAGAGTAACGATTACCGATCCCCGATCGCCGATCGATCAATCGACGCGTGATCTGACAATCTTGGCGAATGTTACGGTAGGATTTCCAGCTGACGAAAATAAGTCGCGTGCGACATTATGCCGTTGGGAATGACAAATAACAAGAGGTCCAGGAGTTAATGAGCAATTCAGTCGGTCATTATTAATCGTTAATTGATTGGTGAAATTAGCGGACACGAGCGAAGAGAGCCGTTTCATATTTCAAGGAAGAGGGTTTGATTCCTTTCTCTTTTTTTCTTATTTTTCTTATTCTCATTTTTTTCTCTCCTCGAATATCGGATCGATCCGCATCGCTGATCGTGCATCTCATTTCAGCCGCATATGTCGAATTATATTATTCTTATACCGCAAACTCGAGAATAGGTATGCATAATAAACGATTACTAATCGACGCTCTGCGTTCTATTAATAAATTCCGGCCAAGCCGTGCGTAGATCATCGTATCGCTCGGGCATCAGGGGCCTTGAGGCCCCCCTTAATTGCTCCGATTCATTAACCTCTTTGGATTACTAACGCTAATGGGCTCCATGTTTCTTTCGCCCTGTATAATACGTGGCTCTGTGGATTGTTAGGGTGGGCTGTATACCTTTTAAACCAACCTTACGTAACTAACCGTATACGTACAGTATTCCCACATAAATGCAACTGGGCGTTCCGAATGATCTATACAGCGCTCGCATTGTCGGTCTGATACAATTTATACCGATGCCAATTCGTTCTAATATCGAAAGTTCGTGAAGAGGTTGTACGTTTTTATACTTGAGAATCTTCTTCACCTACCGAGGGCAGCAATCTATCACCGTGACAACAGATTTTTTCGAACTATTGAAATAAAAGTATCATCTAAGAATTTCAACAGCTCGGGTAGATGATCAACCGGAAATCGTTCCATCCGTTGATGGAAGCATTTTGGAACCAAAGAGAAAAGAAGATCAGTCAGGTATTCGATCTGGACTCAATTATTACCTGTTGTAAATTTCTTGACGAATGAATCAAATTGGACACCCCGTATGCATGTTCTTATATCCCCGGCGACGAAGCTGCTCGGCCATTATTTTGACCAGTACGCAATATGTGGTCAGCAATTATACTCGGCGAGGAACACGACTGGCCGATAGTTTAGCAAAAGGTACCGTGCGTCGTGAGTTTTAGTTGGGTTGTATCTTTTCACAAAAGTCTCGTTAATTAGCGAATTACACCGTCGTAGAGTTAACCGAGCAGTTCGATCTTCCCGCAAACATCGGTATGCGGTTTAATAAAATGAATCGACAAGCTATAACTGTTTGAGAGGATCGTCGTCCTCGCCCCGTTTCGCCGTAAATGTTGACACAAAAAGAGAATAAATAAACGGGCAGATAAATTGATTGAAAAAAAAAGAGAAAAAGAGTAAAAATAAAATAATTTACAAAAAATAAACCATCGTTCCAATTTTGTCTCGTCGGGTATGCGTACGTGTGTTAATGGGAATAAAAAAATCAATTAGCGACATCGCTGGTACATATTCCGATACGTACGTGCATCGACCGGCATTCTTTATACTCAACTGCAGAGCAACCTTGCAGACTGCACTGTGCTTCGGCATCACATTGCAGCAGTACAACCAACCGCGTCAGCCAGACAACATCCGCGCACAAACGCGCAGGTATATAGACATTCTACTCTGTTTACACACATTTCACATACCTACTTATCCTCAGATACGTACGAAGGAGTCACGGAACCCGGCCCTGGGACTTTTTGAGGAACCGACCGTATGTTATCCGATTATATCCTCCGAAAGTTGATTCCCAGGTTTCCTGGTCGCACCTTCCGTACCTTAGGCGATCACTGGTAAGTTGACATGAAGAACGAGAAATGATACGCAGGTTCGGTTGCGTGTTGTTAAAAATGATATCGTTTAGAAAATTGTCAGTTATATCCATCACTAACCGCGAGTGCCGGGGAATTACAATACTTGTACCTTTCCAATTACCCTGCAGACCACTTCGGTATATTCGTATGATTGAACATTTTAATGCGTAATGGGTGTAAATAAAAGGTTTGCGAAAATTATGGGGGTTAAAAAACGCGGACGTGTCAGTCATGCACGTACCTGGCGATGCACGGCTTACTCGGCCAGTGCACACTTCTCATGAGTTTAAGACACGCGAAATATGGGCGTGGTTCTGTAAGACAGTGGCACACGCAGCTTCCAAGTATACCAGAGCCCAACAACGTACGTACGATCGTCAAGAGAGAAAAGTTGTCTGCTCACGGACCACAGCGGAGCATTGCTGGTATGCACATAAGTCGATCACCTGTCTTGGGGCAGAAAGTTGCATCGGGAGGGCGGTGCCATCTTTGGACTACTATCCGCGGATTCTCGATTCGCCTGCGAATTTCTCGGGGAATTCTTTTCGCAGAGTAATCTAGCATGTGTGTATATGGTATGAATTGGCGGAGTCGAAGTGAGAAGTCTTCGTACCATTTTCGACCGAGTGCGGTAAGTTTCTCCAATTATCGAGAAAAAATAAAAAAATAATAAATAGAGTCGCGAGTCCCGAGTCACTTGCCCCGAGAGAGGATACAGACGATGATAATTCACGTACGTTCCTTTTTTCTTTCTTTCTTCATTCTATTTGAAAATGTTTTTCAATGTAACGTTTTGTTCATTATCTCCGGGTAGATCTCGCCCGCGGGTTATTCCACCCGTGAGATTCCGTTGTCTGGTAGGATGTGATCATCGACCAAAGATCGGTGGGGGCCCCGCGTATACATATACATACATACATACATATATGGGAGAAACAGGGAGAGGGATAGGGATCGAGGAAGATTAGCTACCAGCGGAGCAGAACCGGATTTTAAGTAATTAGTAGCAGTGATATCCGACGATGAATCAAACGACGTAACCCCTGAGGTCCGACCATTTCGTTCTCTCCAGAGCTCGGACAGAGACGCGGGTGGATTTCGAGGAGGATATCGCCTGGTGTCCCTCGGATATCTCCGCAGCCTCCAGGCACTGACTGCCCCGCGTGTGTACCACGGTTATACCGATCACGGAGAAGGCTCAGCCCCACACGCCCCGCTGAGCGCTAATGGACCGATCGTGGGTGGCTCGATCGAACGATTCGGCCGATCGCGAGGCGCCGATACATCGGCGATTACTGAATCACGATCGACCAAATCATTTCCGTTTATTTGAATCACCGCGAGAACCGACCTGCAAACTTTGACTTTCACGCGGTGATTACCGAATAAGATTTTACCTTCTATACGTAATTGTATAGTCGAGAAAAATTAAGAAACAAGAAGAAACAAACGAAAAACAAAAAATGAATAAATAAAATTGAAACGCATCGCTCGATCGTATGAAAATTATTCCCTTCTCACGCGATTGATCATTTAGAAGATATGTGTGTGTGTGTGATTTTTTTTTCGTTTTCTCAGAACGTTTTCATGCACCGGTCACTCGTTATACCTGCACATTACCGTGAGCTCGCCAGGGTGAGGAGAATCACGCCAACCCGGTTACTCCATGATTTTCGCGACTACACCCCCCTCCCCCTCCTAGGACAAACTGGGCGCGGCTGCTGGACAAAGAAATTTTGTTCTGCAAATTCGACCGGTGCCCACCCGCACGTCGGTGAAATGAAATGCGTGAAAAATCTGAAATTCCTACTCCACAGCGTCCTAGCTGCAGAGGCGCAGGGCCAATGAAAGTACCTACAGGGTGAACAAACAGCCACGGTAGAGACCCGACCACCCTGACTGCGCGCGAAACTACCTATGAAATGGTATAAATCACTAAAGTCATTCAGGCACAATTACGGTTAGATACGCCGAAGGCTCTATTTATCAATTCTTTCACCTCGGGCCACCTTTTTTCTTTACGTCACGTTGAACATTTTCTTGTTCATTTTAATTTCGTCGGTGGTAAAGGTGAAAAAAGAGGAGTAGAGAGCGAATAGGAAAAACGAGATAAACGGAGAAGCACTCAATTACCCGCGATAAATTCATCGGGGCTATTCCAGGGCGGATATACGAGAGCGGACTAAGGTAGTTATTAGCGATTATAGAAAGGGCACCTCTCGAACTGTGATAATTATGCTTAGGCAAAGTGTAGAATAGTAAATGGGACTGTATCCAGCATGTAAACCCGAGGCGACGGGGACGCCCCGTTAAAATAGCTGTTGAAGCGCTAACCCAAGTAATAAACTATCGGATATTTTACTCCCGCCGTTGCGAGTGTTCAGATATTGCCAATCTGGTTGTGAAATTTTCTGAGACGTAGATTCTCCTTTACTTAGCCTCAAAATCGTTCGGTTCTTTCCATTTTTCGACCGCCACTAACAACGACGACGCTGATTTGTCACAGCCAGGTGAAGGGTGCTAACGCCAGGGAGCAAAAACGAAAGAGGGAGAGAAAGAGAGAGAGAGAGCGAGTGAGCGAGGGTGGCAGGGAGGGAGGGAGAAAAAGGGAAGAGGGAACGGAGATAAATAAAGCGACCGCCGGATATATGGTCGTTTGCCCCTGGGCCAGCTGTGACATTGTCGAATACGATGGGACATTATGGTACACCGTAGAATGGGACCCCCCGTGAGCTCTACCTGAAACCATCAATGGAAGATGGCGTATACAAAGATGTCTTGGTGACGTTTCATTCACTCGCCGCTGTTAGTCACCTCATACAAGATCGATACGGTAGTCAATTTTCTGATATTCATTCAATACACGGGTTCAAAAATCAGGATAATTGAGAGGATGGCGTCTGCATGCCGTTGAGTGATGACGGAGCCTTATCGCACAAGGGTGAAGCAGTTGCCCGGTCAGTTTATACCTTGTACTTTGCAATAACCTGTTTATGCGGAAAAGCAAGTATAAGGGATGGACCGAAGTGGAAGAAGATGTAATGTTATACTTTTACCTCGGAGGTGATTTCGAAGTGATCGATTAGCCCCTGTCGTAACAACGGGGCAGTGAAAAATTGCGAATTAAAGATTGGGGGGAAAGAAGAAACCGGATTCGGTTCATCGCGCAGAGAATGCAGAGCGAAAGACGTGGTTGTAACCAATTTGTGAGCCGAAGTATGGTGACAAATACACAATATTGCCATAACATATCGTCCGGCTAAACTATCGAACGAATTAATAGTCACCGGTTCTGACTAATAGCCTCATTAATTAACGATCCACAGTGCTGATTAGACTAATCCGGCTTAATTTAGTGATCGGTCCCTCGCCAGTCCGAGAGGATAGATTCCTCCGAGATAGGAACTGGTGAGAGCAACCTATATGGTAGCTCGGTCAACTAAAATGATCCGACATCCCCAAATTGACTATACGGACAGTATGACGTCAGCCTAAGATCGAGCAGAGATACCTTTGAAAACTCAGCCTCCTTTGGTCCAGCCTGTCTGCTTGTGTGACTGCTTGCCTGCCTGCTTGCTTGCTTGCTTGCTCGCCTGCGTGCAGCGTGCGTGCTTGCTTTCGTCTTGTTTTCCTTATTCCCTCTATATTCTTTTATTATCGGGCAACGATTTTCGATTCACACGAGCGCCAGCGAGAAAAGAAACGAATCTGGGCCAATATAACGATAATATAGATGTTCAGTTTCAGAGCGTTGCCAATAAAGTATAACGTGAGTTCAAAGCTTTAGAGCTTCGGGGCTTCGGTACCTGTGGTGTATTCTTTATTTTTTTTTTTTATTTTTCACAGAAAAAAGTACGCGTCTCTGACCGATGTGATTGAAAACTTGGGCATGTAGAAATGGTGAAATTGGTACAACTAAATTTCCCGTAGTCAAAGGGTTCGACGAGACGACCGTCAGGTTGCTTCCAAGTTTTCGACAATTCATGCGGAAAGTTTTTAGTGGTTCGGTGTTTAGGTAAGAATTAGATCTCCAAAAAGGAGAAGAAGTGAATAACTGAGAGTAGGAATCAGGTTTGGGCTTCTAAAGACTCCCGCGCGACAGCTATAGGCGCACCATCGAAGGGACAGTTTCCGATGTTTATATATTGAGAAACATTCGAGCCGTGGACGGGTGGTCAAGAGTGGTCAGGAGTGGTATCCTTGACGTGACTCGAGCTTATATATTCCCTGGAGTGTTTAAGCGGTTGTATAAACAGAATACAACGCCGCTCAAACAGCCAGCTAAAAGGTTTGAGTTGTAACGCGTTCTCGAGCGGTCCACGTCCGTCTACGCGCAAACAGATCAAGACAGTCGCGATGCTGACAGGTCGGTGCCATCTTGGTACCGCATCCACACGGCTGCAGGGCTCCATCCGATATACGTCCATTCATTATACATTCCCTCTAATCGCGTTTTTTGGTTTTTTTTTACTCTCTCTCTCTCTCTCTCTCTCTCTCTCTCTCTCTCTCTCTCTCTCTCTCTCTCTCTCTCTCTAACATCCGGCAATTCCTACGGCGATACGAGTATTCCTGGAATAATGAGAATCCCGAACGAAAATGATCAGCGTGGCATATTACGGTTCCTCGACGCTCGACTCTCAGCGGTTCACCGCCTCGGCATCGGAGCCTGGGAAAGAATACGCAACTCTTGAAGAAGACGCTGGCTGCTAGCTCGGAAGCAGTGATTAGTTCCTCACTTAAAAGGACGTACGCTCCTCCCAGACGTCACCGGACACTCTGATCCTCGGGGTCGAGTGAGCCAATCTCCTACAACAATGAGCCACTCCAAACGCTGGCCAATCAACTCGCGGGATTTAAAAAGCCACCAATTATCTCCGAACCGGGCACAATCGAATAACGCGAGAACTATCCATCGGGAACAATGCTCCGCAGCCAGCTCTCAGCTCATCCTTCTAGGACTTGAGATGTGTCGCCATTTTTCTAACGCGCGTTTACTACGTGACTGGCCAAACGTTCCTTCCCACGGACCTCAGAGGTCCGGCACCATCCTCTCAACTTGGGTTCGAGAACTTGGACTGTGCTAACCGCTCAAATTCGAGGCTCAAACTGCCTGTCATAATCGATTTAATCCACTCGCGACTTTCTTAAGCCACTTCTCCTCGCTCACCCAGAGCCATGGAATGGTGGCACCCTGTCCACTTTCATTAATGCTCCGGGTGTGTTATGACAGCGTTTTGTAATCAGCAGAAAAATAATTTACACACACGTACGTAACGTGGTAGCGGCGTGGAAGAGCGTGGGACGTATCGGCCAGTTGTGGAGGGGTCTCGTAGCTCAGAAATCGGTAACTCTTACCGTAACTGCGTTATTAATAAGACATACTGTACTTCGCTGTACATCGATTCGAATTTTATACACAGGTGCGCCATCAGAGCGACGCGGTCCACTTTGAATCATACACGCGTGCATCCGTCACGTGTATGCGCTTCCACCAAGAGCAGGCGCGCTCATGCACGTACGTGTATAACGTAATATGTGTATGCATGTGTATGCGACCATGTGGAATTGGGCATACGAATATCAATAATTACTAAGTAAATAGATCGGTGTTCAGCATACAGACATGTATATGTATTTCATAAATATTTAAGATACAGATTGTTTGCATACTAATACAGTTATACCAATTGTACAACGTAGTGGTTGCCGAAGTAATCTTCTCAACGAATCGGAGGTTCGATTTCAGTTTACGAAATTAGCAATGATCGACAGCGTGCACTTCTTCGAATGACGAAGAGTAGTCGAATTTTTATTTTTACCAAATCCTTTTTTTACAACATGCGCCAAAAATCTACAAGCCTTCAAATTAGTCATGGCTAAAATTGTAACACTTGCCAATTGTCCTTAATTTGTTTTTTTTGTCATTCTTTTTCTTATTAGTGTACCGAACGAGAGACGGAACCAGTTGTAATTTAAACAAGTCTTATTTGCACAGGCTTTACAGGCTGCATGCATGAAAGCTTACAATAATTTGATCGAGCGTTTTTTACGGTGTCATTTCTTTGTGTACATATCGTATACATAGTGCCACTTCTCGTTCGTAGCAAGTTGTGAATCTTATTCAGCTTAATCAGGCTAGTTATGAAAAGTGAGTGAAACGACTGTACGTGGTGGACAGAGAACGCTGCAAACTTTGTCGCGTGATAACATAGCGCTCGAAGTGAGCGTGCAGCATTAGGATCTGCTTAGAAATTCCCGCTAAAAAAATGTGTGGAAAAATGAGCAGAGGTAGGTGTATAAAGCTCGACGTAAAACGACGTCGTAGTGATTTCGTGAGTGGGCTCGAGAAACCCCGCATTAGCATCACTATCAAAATAGGCATCGAACCCGTGATTGCTTAATCTTGTAACTGTTGGGAGTGCTCGCCGTGGGAAAAGTTCATGAATTCTGTGTGTGCGGGTGAATGGATTCTGGTAATAAAAATTGTCGGTATATCAACCGGTTAACAAACCTCGAAAGTCATCGGTATAACGCTTGAGGTGGTCAGTGCATATTGAACCGTTTCATTACGGGCACTCGTGCTCTGTTTTCTCCCCGCATTCTTTCAAGATGAAAATTTCAACCTCGGACTAGGTGTGCAGGTTGAGCTCCCGCCTTCCACCACCACTTTGCAGCCAGGGGATGGTGCTTGGGGTGAGCGAAGCTGTGTCTTTAAGCCGCGCACCCCGCATAGCAGGCTCCCTCTGATCGCAAATAGGATTTAGATAGGTCGAGCACGGCCCGTATAAATATTTGGCCGATGCTTTGGTGATGGGTTGACGTTTGCGCGAACATTCCGTTTCGGTCGCAGAGACAAGTGCACTGCAAATAGAGAGTGTCTTGTGGAAAGCAGGATTCGGTCGACGAAAATGGAGACGAAACACAGGGCAGGGATGATTGCCTAGACGGAGAGGGCAGCTTATGGATGCTGCAGGACAACCGTTTACTACGATAAAACAAAAGGATAGGTGGCTGTCGAGCTGAGCGAGGAGTTTCTGACCTGAAAGGTAAAAGGGTTCGCGCCTTCAGAAGTGCCAAAGAGATCAAGTGGGGGGTGAGGGTTGATTTTGTTCTGTTTGACGCGGTGCGTGTAATTTTTTGTTGTGCCTGCCATTGAACGGGAATCGGCAACTCCCAGACGCGAGAGATAATATGTCAGGATGATGTATCACCGACACCGTTAAGCAGCGGATTACACTTGTCACCCGGTGGTATCCCTCTTTGTGGTTTTTAGCTTCCCTCGCGATATTTATCTAGTGATATTTGACTTCACATCCTGGAGGGTGCGTCGGGTTTGTTCCTGCGTGAAGCGCTAGCCGAGACCTCAAACAAAACCGTCGAGCCTTGTCTCTTTATCTTAATTCTTAAACAAAAAAGTAACAGACTTCACCTCTTATCTGATTGCATCCTGCGCGACGACTTCCACCGTGTAACCTTCTTCTCCTGGCGCATAGCTGATGCGACGGCCCGAACCCGGAGGAGGGTACCTGCCGGTGACATTGACGGTGTAAAATCCTCCTCGGGATTTCAAGCCCTACGTCTCGCCTTAGAAAGTCATCCTTTTATAATTTTCAATGTTTTCTTTAGATTTGCCAAGTGTCAGATGAGATTCAAGATTCTCGTTTAACGGCTTAAGACCATTGTAATTCTCGCTTAAGACTGACCAATTTCAAACTACTGACTCCGGGTTTTCCCTTCTCATTTCCGATACGGATCTTAAGGCGATGGTGTTAATGGGGAATATCTCGCAAATGATCTTCGCCGGGATAAGGCACTCCGGTCGAACGCAAAGGACACTTTCGGAAAATTTACGGAAAAGTTATTGATTCTTATATTTTTCAAACGATTGACTATGCATTCGGTAAAAGATCGATCGTAAGCGTTCGTAAGCGAACATTGTACGTACACAAGTTCAGGCTAGCAGTTTCGTATCGGATCGTTTATCTTGTTCGGTAAATGTCTATACCATAGGTATACTTGCTTGGATACTCTATACTCTGCCTCACTGACCCGACAAATATTTATCAAACGGACGAGTGATCAGTGACGCAGACTCCCAGGGGGGTCTAGCCGACAAGCAAACCTGTTGATCGAGCTCTGAAAATCCTTCAGCGCATTTGATCGTAATTTGATACGAATGGCGAATTCGTTCTAAATATAACTGCGTCATATGCGGATACCCATAGTATAAACTGAGAAGTTTAATCGAGTGGCTGAGTGATCAGTTATTGAGTCGAATCATCCGCCTCCGCAGCGATCCAGAAAGGTTAATTGGAAAAAAAACCGTACTTGTTTCCACCGAAATTATTCTGATTCTAATTAACAATGGTTAAATGATGTGGGAGGATTAGACATTTGTTTCTTCCTCTCAGATGAAACGAGACATAATGTGCATTTGGTAGAATGAAAAAGAAAACGATCAAAAAAAAAAGCTAACATCAACTCAATTATAGGAATTTTTCCAGAAATTCATCTTGAAACCCTATCATGGTATATTACTTGGGATAAACGATGGCGGTGAAAAAGTTTCAGGCAAAATTTGATTTTCAGTTACGCCTCAGGCAAGAATACCAAGTGCCTGATTATAGACAACCCAAAGTACACGACCTACTCGATGGGAAAACTGGTAGCGACATCTGACGCTATATCTGTTAACCACAATCTCAGATGTGGAATTAGGAACGTGTCGCGGATTGCAGTCGATTAGGCGTGGTAAAAATTATGTTTTGAGAGCAAAAAATCTCGAGCTCGTCATATAACTATCACAGTCACTCAATACAGCGGAAAGTTTAAGAATGGCAATTTTACGAAATCAACGAACATTTTATTTGAAAAAAGCAAGTTGAATTGCATTCTAAACGGTAGGTACTGATTCATCAGTACTTGCAACAATCGAACGGGTAAGATTACTTCTTTCTGTAGTGCATATTGCCTGCAGTAAGGCGGTTGAGCGATATTTCACAGCTGAAAATTTTCATAAGTTGTCTTTTGGCAATTGTGGATAAGTTTGAAGTTACAAAATATTCTTTATTATACATACAGTATCGTCGTACTGAGATTTGGCAACACAATTAACGCTTTGACAAGAATTAATTCATAGTTCATTCGAACACTGACTATTTAGGTTGAACAATCACTTCTTGTTAATCATTTACTATTATAGGTATAGTTGGGTTTTATGATACCAGTAATTTCGGACGAGAAGCTTAAAATTGTTGTCATATGACTAAGTTAATTTCTTCCATATGATGCTCCGCATGACCAAGATTGAAGGGCCAGTTTCTTTGGGAGATTCGTTTCAGTTCACCTCGCAAGAGATTCACAAGGTCGTCAATATACCGTAAATCGCGAATTTCCTTCCTTAGTTCAGTCGTCGCGGTTGTTAGGTTTCCAGTCTTCTGCTCAGCCCACTGTGTATCATAGAAAAAAGACGATTATTTTTACAATTTAATTCATTGTCTCAAATTTTTTAAATCGGTTTAGCTTACACATGTTTTCAAGAAGAGCTATCAATGTCATATTCTACCACTCTGGTTTTAGTATTATAAGCAAAAAAAAAAAAATTTCCGAACTCTCACAAATCAATACAACCAACTGTATCCTATTTCAGTGATATTTATATACATTAAAGCCGCGATGCCGTGACGTAATTAATTATCAATTACCTAATCTGCCTTAGTCAGTACGTAATACTGACTGGCGTTAATTGTACGGTTCCACAGTTGCAGGCAGATGAAAATTTTCATTGAATTCCACACGCAAATTAATTGCCGATTGCCTTGGTTACAACATCCCCAACGAGTTTGGCTAATTAAATTTGTCAATTAAATTTTTCGGCTGTTTCAGAAATTCGTAATTGCTAGTCGGTATAATTAATCGTACCTCATAGTTTTTCCTCAGTGACGAAAGATCCTTGGAAATGTCCCTATTAGTGTCTCGAATGTGGTCAATCCTCTCCCGGAGCTTACGGACAACCCGCTCGGGGTCGTCGGGCTCCTCCGGAAAGAAGTGGACGACTCGTCCTTTTCCCCACGATTCAGCCCTCAAGACGTCGTGACCCGGTAAATCCTCGTAGGAGTTTTCATCACTCTGAAGATTTTGGAGGGACGAGACGAGCCTTCTGCATACTTTCCTCGGTGCGACAGAAGCTAGGGCAGCCAAGGTCTCGTTCATTCCGTCGACGCGAGAGACGTCTGCCTCACTGCGTCGCCGCCATTCACAGTTCAGCTTCTCGCAGCTCGATCCGCTACTCGTTAAATCCGGTGTCGGAATCCCGGGAGGACTTTCCGAGTTGGCAAAGGCAAGGAGGTCCCCCGAGCTCCTGGACGCGTTTTTACAACCCTCGGCCAATCGTCCCGCGAATCCTTTTCTCCGTCCCGGAGCCGCCGGAAGTTTGATATTCAGAACGTGCGGGTCGAGGAGGGCCTCAAGTTGCGAAGCACCAACCAGTTGCTGATCTATCAAGCTGCTCAGACGGCGGTTTCGCTTGCTAACGTAACTTTTGCACGGCGTCGATGGCCCCGATCTCGGGCTGGACAAGGTCGTCGGTGATTGGGTGAGGATTCTGTAGTCCCGGTTCCTGATCAACCTTTCGGGTGTGTAAGACCGCGAACAAGTCCCACAAGGCGGTTCCTCAGCCAGGCAAATCCCGTCGGGATCATCTACCGGTGACGAGGGGTGAACAGGTTGGAGTTCATCGTTGCCGACTTCCTTCTGATCGACGGGGTCGTCATACTCCGATTCCTCGTAGCAGACCGTCGACCGAGGAGATCCGGTGCAATCGGACTTGGGAACGTCGTCTTCGGCGGACGGTTTTCCAGGGCTTGAACCGATTAACCACCATCCGAATTCGTCGCAGTCTCCGTTGCAGGAACCCCCGGTGGTACCGCAGCTCTGTTTCTTGAGAAAAAACATTCGACTCACATGGAGATGTAAGAAACGCGTTACTCCTGCAGACTGGAGGAAGTGCATGCGGGAAACGGCGAGTGGAGTGCTGGGATATTTTTAGGGTGGATATTGAGCTGAGATATGGAGTCGGACGCTTTTAGCCTCGGAAATAACTCTCACCACCGGCGCGATGCCAGCGGAACAGCGAGGAATCTGATTGCGAGACTGTCACACCATGTGGAGAACTGCAACGGAGGGCTTTGCCTCGCTTTTGCTGCAGAGCCAGCGTTAATCCTTCCTCCGAGAACGGCTTGACACATTTGATACTTCGAGACACGGCACTTGCTTGGCTTCTGTGTTGCGATAAACTACGGCAGTCGCTGCTTCGCGGGCAGTCTTATATGGATGCGAAACTTTCGCTTACAATTAGCTCAGAAAGGTGGACGAATACGCGAAAATAACGAGGGCGCGATAACCGGACAAGAAACTGAACTGTCACTAAGTGTACGGCTAATTACTTCGGACTAAATTTAGGCGAAAGACTCCGACGCGTTTTACGTCCACGTTCACCGTTCACCGTTTTGCAGATCGAACCACGACTGTCGCGACGAAGCTGGTTATTGTCATTTCCGCTGATGTACAGTCGACTCGTCGCCATGACGACACTAATTAAATAAATAGACGCCTGCTGGGTCACGTTGAATGGCCAGGAGTCAGAGGCCACGTTTCGCGGATGAGGTTATCGACCGTTTAGTTTGCAATCTACCGCTCTTTCTGATGAATCGCACGTTTAACCGATATAGCGCACGATGTGAGATAAGCCCATTGTATTATTGTCCGTTGAACACGGTGAACTGGCAGGCTGGAGATAATTATTTATCCGTCGAGCTGGAGGCCCACAGCCGTATTCTGCGGCTGTTAATGTATCGCGTATTACAACTGTCTGCGACCAGCGAGTTGACTGAGAAATACACCGTAGATAACGCGGTGCATCACATGACGATAAAAAAAATGAGCAACTTAAGCTCGCGAGAAGTGGGCCTGGATTTTCAAAGTAGACTTGTTATCCCGTTGACTGCCATTGTAGCATATTTGCTACAATGATGAGATAGCTTTATGTTTCAAATATCTTCTTCAATATCAATTTTAAAATCTTGAAATAATTCGAAAATTAGTAACGCCCTCTAAAGAAAGTTTTCACTGAATAATTTCATTTGACAAATTTTTTGCTCAGGTATGAGAATTGAAAGTCTCTATTTTCAAAAAGTTTAATTTTTCAAACATATTAAATGAGAAAAATGATTTTTTGCAACGGGAAAGAGGCTTGGCCGTTAAAGGGTTAAAAAACCTCTATCAAGTTAAGGAAATAGGTTTAAAGGTTTAACTGCTCTCAGACTTGGAACAACGGTAGAGTTTCGTCGATTATATAATTCATTAGTCTGATGTGCGAACAATAAATAGCGAGGGATTATTTTTCCCCAGGTATAGTCTTAATTGATGAATGATTTTCCACCGATTTTCGTAAACGTACATAACTTACACTCTTGCTCTTTGTTCAACGACCACGAATTCTATTTCGTACGATATTTCGGACTCGGTTGTCGCCTATGTCAACAGTAAAATAAAATTTGAACTGTGATGTGTGTGTACGATTCACGAGAAGCGACTAACAGCACCAGCATGCATTTTTTAAACGGTTGTTTATTTGATCCGCGTTCCGGTGACTCATTGGAATTTGTAAAACCCAAATTTCTACCCACAAAATTTTACTACCTGATGCTGCGCGTGGAACTGCAGCTAAGTACTACACGCAGCATATTCATTCGCCTGATTTCATGTATTCTTGACTAATTGACCATCAATCGCGACAATATTCGCGATGTAATATGCAAACAGTTTTGTATTAATACAGTACATCGACATTAATACATTTTTGCGCACAAGTATTGCACCGCTTACTGCTACTTAATCAATAGAATGTATAACCGCCGATAATCTTGGTGCTCACGAAGAACGTAAACTGCAACGTCGTTGTACGACGACAACTTGAAATAATAGAAATAAGTAAAGGAGCAAGAGAAAACGATACCAATTCACATGAACGATGTGAATGTTTAATAATCATCGGATGATGGTAATTGCGTAGCTCTTCGTATCTGCAATTAATTTCGGTGATCATTTCACGCCCGTTCGATGCACAGAGTAATCAACCGTTGTATCGGGTTTACAAATGCGGAGCTATTATTCTCGATGACTGCTGTCGACGTTGCGATGGCAAAAAATTTTTCCTCGCAGGACGTTTCACGTATCTGCATTTTGAATTATATCGAACAAGATAGATTCGAGACGTGCATTTAGTGAAAAATGTAAAAATGATCAAAACCATTGGAAGGGCTTCTTAGCATACGAGGAAATTGAACAACGTTTCGCATTAGCAGCGCGCGTTATGCCGCGATTGAACGATCAGAATAAACTGCAGAGTTGTACAATTGATGATGTTGCTTACCTGAGTTATTTAGCTGATTGCGAGAAGTCAGTGCGTGGTCTAGGGGTACAACATATATCAGATGACCATCATGGCTAATCTTCCGAGTATTCGAGACTATACGCTGACTTTAAATTTTTCTGGAAATATTTTTACAGGTCAAAGTACAAAATTTCGTTCAAATTTTTCTCATTAAATGACATTATTCCGACATTGTTCAATTGTCAAATTTCATTAGTTTCTCTTATGTAAAATGCATGCTGCACATTTTCTATCTGATCTTTATCGCTGGCTATCAATGAAAAAATTCAACGTCGACGCTGATAGCGAGGCAACGGCGGCGCGCACACCTTCGGTATGACTATTTTGCGATGCGATGTTCAAGTGTGTGCGTCGATATATTTGTGCGATAAACACTTCCCTGTACAACGCGAACTACGATGCATTCGTCATTTTCACACGTACAAAAGTTACGTACGTACATTTACGCACATTTGTGTATGCATATAAATCCACTACTTTTTATGAAACTCCATTAAAATGTCACAGTTGAACCGTAGTTTGTCAATTACTTCAAATTTATCATCGATGACGGCGCAGAGACGCGTACAGAAGTGACAGCTGTCATGAAAACTAGTAATTTAATTGCAGAACGTGGCTATGCAGAAAAAAAATATTCAAAAAATTGTGAGAATAAAAAAACGGGTTTGAATGCGAAGTTGCGCTCTTGACAGTCTCGTTTGGACGAGATCTTTTTTCTAACACAAATTTTCTGTAATATACTCCGGATTCCCATGTTCAAATGGATTTTACCAATCATGAGTGTTTCAAGAGAGTTTCCGCTGCCGATAACCAAAGAGGTAAAAGTCGGGTTTCAAAATTCTTTGTATAAATACTGGGTTCCTCGAAAGCTGCCGTTAATTTTGACAAACTTGAAACAATTTTTTTTATAAATAACGTCCAGTTACGACAGAGGATTCGGGCAACAAACCTTCAATCTTATCTGAAAATTCATCTTCTTCAGGAGCAAAAAATCGTAATTCGAAGGAAAACCGTGGAATCGGTACAAAATTCCGAAGACGAAGAATGTTGAAGAATGAAGTATTCAGAGAATGCAGTTAAAAACATAGTGGGACAATTTTCAGACTGCAACATCCAATAAGACACTCAAACTAAATTTCCAAAAAGATATCAGATAAGATCGTCAAATATAGAGGTCTGCGAATTGGGGGTCTTTTGGTAAATCTGTTAAACACAAGAAAACTCACCAGCAACGTGTAAAAAATTGTCTCTCCGCTGGTGCCATCTGTGTTTCCGATGAATAACCGCGGGCCAACACGGTAGGGATTAAGACTCGAAAAAAACCCTTCACCGAAATTCAAGCCAGCTTTTCGGCTCCATATCTTTGAGGAACCAGACCGCAATTAATTGGCCACTCTTCATCGCAGGCGAATGTTCGGCCATGGTGTCAGACTCGACGAAAGGGCTACTCAAAGGTTTCCTTAACATCATCGTCGGCCCTCCGTGCTCCGTCGGAGGGGTCGAAGGACGTCGAGGCGCGTGCGTCGCGACGGTGGCGCCTTTCGAACCCTTCGGGGCGGCTTTCGGGGTGGATCGATAGTCCACGCGGCCTTTTTACTGCCGAAAGCGGTGTAAACCGTATTCTCAGATGCCAATAGCGTACGCACGTCGTACTCGAAAAGACACCTTCCGGTCTCCGTTGCAGAGGGAGGTTTCTCTTGGCGCCCCCTTCGCGTTCCCCGGCGTTCCTCGGCCCGTTTTCTCATCTCCGTACCGCAACCCCCGGGGGCCGAATTTCGCGTCCACCCGACTCGCCGCCGTTCCTCGGCGCCGCCGAACCCCCTGGGGATTTTTTGAGGTTATGCAGGAAGCCGGGGGTGCCGCGCTATCGAACGCTCTCGAAGAGCCCCCGATGCCACGGTTCAGGCTCAGGCTCGCCTTTATACCCGACGGCCGCTAAAACATGGCTGCTACGTCGTCGGGGTGTCCGAAAATGGGGGCCATCGTCCCTCTGCTCGTCCTACTCGTCGGCCTTCTTCTCGTCCTCTCGCGCAACGCCGCCGCGGAGAAAAGCAAGGAATGTAAGTATACGGAAACCGGATGCATGCATTTTAAACATTATCACACCTACACCCGACGCCTTACATTGCTTTTCTCACATCGGGCATGCTTTTACTCTGGCGGGATGCTTTGATTCTGCGCGGTCATTTTTCTTTTCTTTTTTTACTCTCTTTCCTTTAACCTTTTTCTTCGCCAGACTCACATTGTTACACCGGGATGCTCATAGACTCTCCACTCGCTCTTATCATGCTCTCGTAATCGACAAACCATTCGTGTAATGTCCAAAGTAAACCTCGCGCCGATCCTTCAAAATTTACCCGGAAGTAATGGAGCGTTTAGTTAAGGATCGTCTAGCTATTTTAGCCACTTACAAAGTGATGAATTACCCGTTTAGTTAATGGGAACGGTAATACGTTTTTATAGATTCTTCAGTTTTTTTAAAATTTTTGTTCGATCGTTTTCGTCGTGTAAATGTTACTGCACAAACCCAATTTATATCGTTGTTTCTAATAAGTATTTCTTCGACTTGAATAAATATCGCGTTAAATAGAGATTGGCTATATCAGCTCTACCGAAGTTGTCAAACGAAAAACTGTGCAACAATATTTCATGCACCTGTTTTTTCTTCATCTTTTCTTGCCGCTGTAATGTTCTGAAATGTGATCAATCGAATTTTAGTAATCCAAAATCGTGAGGTAACTTTTAACTTGAATTTTCACGTCCATTAATGAACCCAGAAAATTTGCAGAGACGTTGCGATGGTTTTTTCACGCGGAATCAAATTTCGAGTTTCAGAATAACATGCTTTGCTGTTTCAAGCCATAAACTGGGATGAAATTTTTGAAAATTTTTGAAATTGTACATTCTTTCGGACATTGAGTCTCATATCTCACACTTCTACATACAAGTTAAACCCTGATAAATGTTTTACATCTTTGCGCATGTTTCGAAACTTGATCCAGAACGTTTTCAAATAAATAATTTATCTGCTTTCCAAATATCCTGTACTCTGTCTAAAACACATTTTACATGCCATTCTAAACCTAATAACAGATTAGCTACGAATCTAATCATGGTGACACTCTTATCGGGAACTATTCTCAACTTCAGTTGATTCTAAAATAAATTAGGTACCTTTGAAATTTTTCCCTTTAGGTTAAACCACGATTGGACTAGAATCAAGATCAAAATCGAACCAAGCGTAAGGCCGCCTTAGATATATGTGTGTAGTAGCTGCGAATACGCTACGAATACGGATTGTAACCATTTGAGATGAAAAAAAAATGATTAGTTGTGAAATAAATTATTAACGTAGGATTTGCTTAGTTCGCAGCATGCTCGGTAAGGAAAAAAAATATTTTGGACCCTCTTAACGCGCGAGTGTATATCAATGTATTTACCCCCCTCAAACTGGTGGTCAATTACTCGGGTTGGTCTGCACTTTGGAGCACGCGACACCTGTCACGCACTTTTTCCATCTGTATACCCGAAACTACGGTGTTGAACAATATTTTTATACAAGAGCTGCCCAGCTCATACACGAATCGCGGGTCAGAGTTATACGCTGCAAGAAAGCACAAAATTGATTTTAAATTTACGACCGGCGGTGGTACACGGTTAAACGGATACGGATGTCTCGAGCATCTGCGCGTTCTCATCACCGTTTCGATTATACACGGTTCACGGTTCAAAGTTGATCACTGATACAGAACAAGCAATTTTATCCGTATCTCGTGAAAGCTGCAGGAGATACTCTCGCGAATTATTTCTATGGATTTAATTCTCTTCGGTTAAATATCCTTCGGTACCTATGCGAAAAACACGATTGCCTTCAACGGGCGACGAGGGACTTGAATTTTCTCTTTGAAGAATATGTCAAAACAGGGAACAGCGTCAGTTGAATTTCGACAAATTGAATTGATTTATTTCATCGCCAGAGACGTGGAAACTCGGCAACAAAAGCCTCCGTTTACAAATCGTTTCCCGTCGTATAATGTACGACTAAATTCTTCGCACATTAATCTTTGGTATTATACGTTTCATAAATTGATATTTTGTAATATAAGGGATATTTTCCAATGTGTTGAAATTGGTTTCATTTTCTCGTAAATCGAGAGGAACCTGCAGATTCCGGACGGAGGGAGTCAAAGTTTGGGGGAAAAACAATCGATGTCACGAATAAAAGTCGAGATTTATTAGCTATTATGTTTTGCGCTCGGTCCTCACAATTTCAACCGTAAAATATTCTCGTAAAAAAGTGCTATTGCAAACCGTAAAGCTAAAGCACTATTGCCAAGACGTGGTAGGCTTTTCGTCGTCGGTGAGATATTCCTCGATTTACGGTAATTAGGTATGTTAATCGCAAGATTGTCCATAACTCATCGTGCTGCACGGTTAAATTTCTGAAGCGAGAGTTGAGCTCGATAGGTAGAAAATTATTCCAACTGGAGCAATAATAACAGAGCCGTTTTCAAATGTCTCTGATTTTTGCAGAACAGAATAAAATGGAATAGTGTAATCAATCTTTCGCCATTTCATTGCACGAATATCGACGATTTTTCTCCGTAGACGCGTGTAAAATTTCCAGTCAGAATAGTTTCAAGCCTTATCAATATACAACATGTATGTAAAGCTGAAAACGTTTGAATGCATCCTTTCGCTCGGGTATTTTCCATGTATGCTGAGCTTGCGCGAATCTTTTCTCCGGAATGAAAACTCTGGTAGAGACCCAGATCGTTTTCCTGCAAGCTCGTTGCAGAACCTTCGTATCAAAGTCAGGATCGCTTTACTTTTCTTTCGTTTCAACTTTATTTTTCTTTTTTCTTTTTTTTTTCCCTCCCATTTCGCCTCTTCTCTTTTTCGTGTACTTGTTTGCTCTGGAGAAATAAACCGTTACATTTATACAGCTGGTTGTGAGCAGAGGTTGGCAGAGTGCTCGAAAGTGTGAAGGCTCGATTTTCGGAGTACACGATTAAATTCCCCATTAAATGTTGAAGCCCTTTTGAGTAAAAGATGACTCCTCGGTTTAGTGGAGCTAATTTCGAAACTCGAAACAGCGCTGAGGGTTTCGCCCCGAGGCGAGGCTGCGGCGGTTGCGGCGGACAAACAAGTCCTTTCTCTCTTGAACGTGAAAAATATGAAAAGAGGTATTTTTGTTTTTCCCTTTTCACGCGGGGTTTGAGATTGTGCGAGGCTGCAGGCTGTCGAGGACCGGGCCAATAGCGCGGCTTAATTTCATTAATATTCCCCGCGGTCGTTGATGGGAAAATCTGAGCCAATGTGAAATATTTCGGCATTTGAGGGATAACGCGGTGGGGTGAAGGGACTTTTTGTTCGCATGATGGTTAATTTATTTTCGCTTTATATAAGGATTATATACTGACGCGGGGGAAAAAAAAAAAAAAAAAAGAAGCAGGGGACTAAGTGTAAAATATTACAGCAGTAGATATATACTATACACGTATACGGATAGTTGTAATTAATTATAGCGACGGCCAGGTTAAGTTGTTAAACCGTGCGATAAAGTTGATTTTTACATAACTACCGAATGTAATTCCAACGATATCACAGCGGCTTAATTCCTAATTGTTTCGCGTAAGCCTTGAAAATCCTGTTGAATATTTAGCGAGCTTTTACCTCCTCGGCGGCAGCTTGGACGGCGGAATTTGATGACTTACTTAAACTCATCGTATCATTATTTTTAATCCTCCAAAGTCTTGACACAGCTATGCCAAAAATGTGCTGCACGCACACCTGCTGCGCCTTCCGAGCATGGCAGAAACCCAAGTTCACGAACAAAACACGCTAATTGGCGAACAAAATTTTTGCATCATAATAACAAAAAAACAAAAAAAAGAGAATCCCGAATTTATTAAACCGACGATTAAAAATGAAAATTCACCTCTCCCTGAAACTTGATTTCACGCCCAACTGTCGTGATGTTTTAAAAGCCGTAAAGAATGCGGTGATATCAAAACAATTGAGATATAACGGATTGTTGATCCACAAAGATCAAACTTGTACTAAACCCGATGGTTTTATTACAACAGTTTCTTTTCTCGCCTTCGTCCCTTGGACCCTTCTTTGCGTCGTCTTCATCTCGTTGCTTGTCATTACGTTATATCGCAAGGGCTAAAGATGCAGAGGGACGAATAAGATTGCTAGCTTACCGGTTCTTGCACTACCCTCAAAAACCCTTGTCAGGCCGATTGGCGGTTCAACTTCTTGCAGTTAAATTCTATCCGACTATCCCAACCCGGCAAGAACTTCTGCAAAGATGATTTATATCGACAACTTGTTTTCTGGAATCCCAGGACATACCCGCACCGGTCTAAAACGCTTTCCATATCGAACGCTCAAGGTGTGCTCGAGTGTTGAGCTCGATTTAAACAACACAAAACGCGAATCCAAGTACGACTGAAAATGAATTGCCTGGAGCAATGAGCCGCGTTGATGTCCTATACGTGAACAGTGGAAGCGTGTATTTTTTTTTTCAATCTCGTTGAGTGAAGTCTACCAAGGGATGAAAAACCAGGAGAGAAACGCTCTCTGCACCGGATCGTTCACCGGTGGAATTGATAAAATTTCCACGTCCGTGCAGCCTCCGGCGGGAGTCGAACGATACAAATGGAGTCTTAGATAGACGTTGAACAATCCGACTGTTCAATCGCGTTGTGAAATTAATCAAGAAAACGTCCAACCTGAGCTCTCCGAGGTCCATTTCCCCTGAAGACCGCGGGGATTTTGCGGCCTGCAGAGTTCCAGAGAGTCTGAGGGCATTAAACCGTGGCTGATGGTAGGTATAGCGGTGTTAGAATGGGGTTAAGCCACGCGAGAGAATACATGGCTGTCGTTGTGGAGGCGGCTGAGTGAAGGAGAGACCTGCAGCAGGGGAATTTCTACCCTTTGCAAGAGTTTATTATGCCTGTCTGGAAAAGCCGAGGTCAACTTTGAAAGGACGAATCGTCTCAAACTACCCCTGATGGTCAGAAACGAGACCGTACTCTTGCCGACAAACTAATTACTCCCAAGAATTTACATAACGGTTGTACGCTGACCGCGCCATTGCTTCACGACTAGCTTGTTAATTAACGCCTCACGGAGTGGAGCGTCCCTTGGCTTGCATATGGTTATCAAATCAGAAATAACGACGTTTATTCGGAACTTTAAATCGCCGGATCAAAATTAGCTTGTTGAACAGAAATGAAACGAGAGGGCTTACACGAGGTTAACATTTCTGGATTTTGCGACGATTGCCAGTTAACGTTTCGTTACTCGTTGACATCACGCGGTGTACTGAGTAGGTTCTTTCTTCTAAAAGAAAAAAAAAAAAAAAAACGGAATATCGTTTTATTTTATGGATTCAAGTGGAGAAACAGTAGTTTTTTTATTTTAGAAAATCGTGTGCTTAATTATAAAGGTGTACGTGTTTATGATCGAGGGGGTGGTTTATGGCAGCATAAATACTCAGCTTTGGTTTTTCCTTTGCTATTTGGGTAATTAATTCAAATCTGTACAACTCTGCGGTAAAAATAATTGCCTCGATCATTTTTGGCTAAGTCACCCTAAAAACTGATGGCTTTTTGCATACATGGATTAGTGGTAGACGAGAGAATGAAAAGAAAGTTTTGACGATGTAAGTTTGACAAAGAAATAACAAGAGAAATACGTATTAAAAGCTTAAGTAGTACGAAATAAAATGAATTATTGTACGGAAAATAAAAATGTGACAAGCAAAGTGTACAACGTTTATTAACACTTGTAACGGGCATTTCATGAAACTCCAATATTTTTCATTCCGGGAAAAAACAACGTTTGACATGGATTAATTCGAAACCGGTGTTTCCAAGTCAATAAAGTAGCGACAATAATAAAAATTACGCTGTCTGATTAATACTATGGAAAATGTTGAACCTGCTTTACCCGGTATATAAAAGTCCTGCAGCCTGGCTTATAAATACCATATATACGTATTAGGTATAGGTTGGCAAACGTGGTAAGTGAAATGGAAGTAAAGCAATTTGAGGAGAAAATGAGAATCGCGTTGACTGCAGCGTGAAATTTTTCAAAGGTACACGTATATGTATAATGTATATTTATATACCTGAATGTATATCGTCTGAACACATGGATAAAAAGGGACGAAGCGTTATTTAGGTTCGTCGTTAAGTTGAATTGTTTTAAGTCACGGTTCGCACTCTTCGGACGGCTATCCAAGTACATTAGGTTCTCCATAGGTATAATAGCTCCATACCATAGCAGAAACATCTCCAAGTCTTTACCAACTTGTCAGATGCAATTTATACCGCGGAGATGCAGGCACAATAAACTTGCCCTCTTCATCACCCGAGTAAAACCACTTTGCTAAACTTCTATGCGTATTATCTACAATACACCTGCGCTTGAGTATAATAATGCGGAAATAAACTCGTTGGTACAAAACTACCGGAACAGAAATCCGAATGAACAAAAACGCCCGTCTTTTTGTCCGAGTCGTAACTGATTCGAAGGGCGCCAGATATTATGATTTCTTTCTAAATACGAGATATTGGCAATCTTATAATCTGACCAACGTTTTGACTTCTCATCTGACGGTGTGATTCCCGCTGCTTGAAAACTCTGAAAATATTCATGAATATACATATATATACATATTGATGGAAGAAAACTAGTGTTTCAAATTACGTCAAAACCCGTCCAATGTTGTACCGAGTGTATAGGAATGGTCAATTCTGCAAACTGAAACTAGAAGATGTGGAAATTTAAAAAATTCTGTGTTATATCTTATATCATTACATACTCGATAATTTTTTCAGCCTAATTTTATTCCAATCCGTCGAGTTGTTTCGTACGAATTCAATGAACATAATTTACTACTTCCATAAGACTGGTGAATAAAGTTTTTTTATAGTGTATTTTTGACAACGACGATTTTAAAAAGATCCCGGCTTTTGGATCGTCGTTATAATCTATGGCAATTGAAAAAGAAAGTGAAATGAAAAAAAAAAAAAAAATCTTAATTGTGGCTTTGCGACGTGTTACGAAGGGCCATGGTCTGTGACCATCGAACATAGCGAGCAGAGCCATATTTAATTTTCACAGTTATTAAGAACGCCTTCATGTACCATTATAAACGTACACGAGGAGCTGGGACTGTGTTGGGCTTTATTTTATTCCATCGGTGACGATGCGTGGCTGGGGAAGTCAGTACGCGATTCGAACGCGCCGGGATTCGAACCGACCTTCGGTCGGGCGCTTCGGGCTTCGAACGCCGCGCCCGAAACCGCGCGGCCATCGATACTGCCGTTTACAAATGTGTAAAACGTCTATTTCATTCACTGATCCGTACCTTCGTTAATTACCGAATGAAAAAGAATAGATCAATCAGTCTAGAACTGCATATTTCAAAGATGAAATTAGTCAGATTCATTTTTCTTACGTAGCATAACACCATTTTGTATGAAATTAACTGAAATAGATGTGTGTGTAGGTACATACGAAAGTTTTTTTTTTTTTTTCTTATACTTATTACTTGTGATATTGAGTCAGTGAATTATATCTCAATTTGATGTTATTTTCACATGCTTATTAAATATAAATCTATATGATTAGATCGACTCTGTATTTTATTGCATGTAATTAACACACCATTTTTAAATAAATTATTCATGAAAACGTTGAATTCACAAAGCACGCGGTCGCGAGTTATAAATAATATCATACCGTGGCGGATAATTCACACGTTAAACAAAGGCTGCATATTCGCGCTCGTTCTTAGCTAGGACGTCTATAGACGAGATTCTCGAATACGGAAAACCCCGCAGTCTTGCTCTACAGGTATACAATACTCGTCCGTAGTTTCGCCCTATCCTTTTGTCCGTAGATTTTCACATTGAAAGGCGAACTTATATACCTAGACGTCACAAAGGGTTTCTATTGCCGGTATATTAATCCATGGGAAATTGAATTTTCGAACAAACTCTTTCGTTCCGTATCGATTGTGAATGACAAATCTGCGCCGATGTCTCAATTTAATGGGATTTAGAGGTAAGTCGTCTGCAACGTCAAATTGGGAAATCCGCTATCTGGAATAAGCTGTGTGCAGACTCGATGCCCATTTGAAACCGAATGCTTTATCGAAGGTGCCGGTTACACCTACAGCTATACGAACTTTACGATCATACGGTTTATGCTCATTTTTCTTCTTTACATATGTTCTCATTTATAAAATGTATGCGGTATAGTATAGTATAGTCGATTGTTGCCGATATTTGCTGCGAATATTATTTCATTGCCACATTTTTTATGACGCTAGAATTTCTTTCTTTTCCTGCTATTATTGTGAAAAAATGGTGAGAATACAGGGGAGTGAAAATCAGTTTGACTATCTAAAACATTCAAGTTGAACTTTTCTTCTCCGAATATTTATCTACAATTTAGAGTAAATTCATCAGTTACGATTCATTGATATCTTAAAGCAGTCGAATGAAATATGATCCAACGATTGAGGATGTAAGTGTATTATACTTTCCTTTTAACATTAGATGTTAGAACCGAAATACTCGCAATTCCATCACCGTTACTCCCTGCAATGCCTGGTGAAAAAAAGTTGACCGTGTTTCGCCGGTAGAAATATAGTCGAAAGTAAGCATCTACGATATATTATTTTCCCGGGGTTTTATCGCTCCCCGGAGAGCAGTATAAGTGGGAAGGTGAACCTCCTTGCGTGTCTGTGTGGGTGGATGGGTAGGCTCAGTCATGCAGACTGTGACGTATTTTGAAGCTTACCTGCTAGTTTCCGATGCACGGAAATACGCGAGCTGCATCACAATCGGTGATGTCTTGGCGCGGACGCTCCGTGAAAGATAAAAGAACAAAAAGTATCGAGGGGCGATGCGAACGGGGAAGAAGAGACGAGGGTTCGAGCCATCGGACCAAGTTAAAGAGACACGACGAACAGCGAAAGCTTGCGATCGGAAACTAACATCGGACAAAAGCACCCTTCGTAATCCGGCGAATAGCTCGTATACAGGGTGGTCGATTGTAATCTCCTCAGGCACATATCTCGGAGACGAAAAAGCATTATGTACAAGGAAAGTTTTGTACAAATTTTGGTGGGGTTCAAAGGGGAAAATTTATATTGGTATGGGTCATCTTTTGTAGGATTATTGTGCGATCTTTGAGATTTTGCGAGTAACGTCTGATTTTAGATAGAGAACACGAGTTTCGGATATGAGCAGCCGATGGCCAGATCAAAGACGAATTCAAAAACTTGAAAAAAAGAGTCGTAATTCATAGTCGGTGATTGTAACCGACCACCCTGTAGATCTTATTTTTGCCATACGCTGTTGATCTTATTTTTGACGTATTTCTTGGCAGAAAATCAACTCCGGGGAAATAAGTTTAGTTTCAAAAGTATTCCTGAAATAATTGGAAAAGTATAATATTTCAAGCTCGTTAAAGCTTTGGTTTCGGAGTAGACTGGCATTTCCCGTCAATCGATTAGAAACGCTTAATTTTATCTCTCGTATTTCTTCGTTTTATTCCTCGGAGGCTTCTTCTGTCTTCGCTATTTTTTTTTCATCTATATCAGCAGTAGCGTCGGCAATGTTGGCGAGTGTTGCTGAAAGAGGTAGAATACAATTGAGAAGAATACACGGCGCGGACTGATCATGAAAATCCTAAGTGAAAACCCGTACATGAGTATAAAAATTACAGGTGAAAGATAAATGAAAATAAAACTTTCCGACGGTGCTGTAAAATATACGTCCGTCTGGGTGAAATATCGCGATAGAAATAAGAAGCTCGTTTCTAGTGACAGCGTCGATGATTAACCGGGCAATTCGAGGTTGACTCGAAGGAGGCACAATATGTGAGGTGAAAATACGACACGAAGAGAAAAAGAATGACGAGAAGTGGAGATGTAGAACTTGGAAAATTGAATACTCGCCAGAGAGCAGCAGAGCTGCACCGCAAAGTGGCAACTTTTTTTTTCATCATAGTACATAGTGGAAAACGAATGACAGTAAGTGTTTCTATTTGCGTCAGTGTTTACGTGTATGTATGTACCGTAGGAAGGTTCGCCGCGAACCGTTAATTGCCAATTAACACCGATCGTTCGGTACTCCGTACCACATCTATCGGTTCACCGTCGATAAACCATCGATTCCGGTGCACCGTTATAGACGTTCATACACACATACCTTTATACGTACAAGTATCTCGCCATTATTGATTCGATAACTAATAGCCACGTTGTATTACTTGAAACTATCTTTATTTCGAAAGTGCAAAAGCAGCTGGATTCGGGCAATTCTCATTAAATAACGCGCGCGCGGGTCACAGCGCAGCTTTGGTAAACGACGATTAGCCCTGTTGAACGGGGGTGAACTGTAATTGTGGCGGTGTAAACTCACCTTCCGCATCGCAGCTTCATCCCCCGCATCACGCACTGCATAAAAAGTGCACCACTAGACTCGCGGTTCGTGTCTCTACCGCAGGATCTCCGTATAATTAAGGTACTCTCTGAATTACTCGAACACGCACCGCAGTGCTGTGTGGGTACTTCGGGTGTTTGAACAGCTGTAGATTAACCGACTTTATGAAACGAACCTAATTAAAACGTCACCGTTACGGCGCGACGTATTCTGCAATGTTGGACAGGCCTAAGTTTGTTTAAAAATTATATTACTACATATTGCGTTTACTTATCTCAGCTGGTGTCGGAACGGAAACCACTAGAATTATATTTATCTTGTAAAGATAAGAAAGGAACGTTCTCGGGAGTACAAGAAACCACGAGAAAAAAATCTGTCTATAAGGTTATTACTGCACTGAAACTTTTTTTTTCCCCGCTTTACTTCCTCCTCTTTTTCGACCAGCGAAATCATCAGGCACGAATTATTTTACCGTACGCACTGATTACGTTGAATTCATGTCTCCGAAGCAATTCGTGAGATATCCTTATTTAGTGTGACCGCGTCTTATAGCCTACTTCGTAGTATGTTTTCATTTACATCAAGTCTAATTGATCGAGACCATGTTGAACACCAAAAATAACATGATGAATTAGTTGATTAACAGTTTATCGAAGATATTGTTACAAAGGGTGAAATCACCCGTTTTGCCCCCCTATCCAGTGATTCAGTAATCATCGTAGATAAAAGATGCGTAAAGCTTTTATATGCTAAAAGAAGAGTAAGGTTGCTGTGGCAACCATTATTATTGTAAAAATGGTCTTGTTTCGGACGTTAAATCGATAACACGCATTTACCATTAAACGCATTTTTCCTCGTCTTTTAATTTGCTGACTGTTTATTCGCTTCATAAGCTCACGAACTTGTTTAATTTATTTTGTAACGCCCAGTTCGTTACAATGTAGTGGGCGAACTTCTCATGGCTGTTACATCACCTTTTCACTTATTTTTCCACAGAATGACGGAGTATTTTCAACTTTTTACGAATTCCTCGTGCGGTTCACAGTCTTTTTTCCCTGGTACCTGTAATGCCGTTTCTTCAATGCGCACTTTTTCTCCATATAGTGCAAATATGCTTGACTACATTTTTCATACGCCCATCAATTTTATATTCTCAAAACCACAGTTCCCCTCAACTTTGTAAAGATTCAGAAAATTTGGAGCAGTAATATTTGCTTTGAGGAATAGGAAGTAATGATTATCCTAGGTAGGTACGAAGACTAGTATGTTTATTATGGTTGATAAATTTGGTCATTGACAAATTTTTAGTATTCTTATTATGGTTATAACATATAATAGTTGTAATGTGCTTTTAATTGTAATAGCGAAATATACAATGATTAACTGAATTGGGCCAGTTCCGCATACTGAAGAACCACAGGTTTATCCGATTATGGATCCCTGGTACTATTCACGATAGAGGAGATTTCATGTAATATAAGACAGGTATACATATAAGAAAAGAAGAAAAAAATTTACCTACAATAAAACTGATTTATTATCCGGCGAAGATAGTTGACCGAAATTATTTTTACTCCAACCCATTATAGTAGAATATTTAATAGGTTCATGATGGTAAATTCCTGTACTCAAAACACCGTTAAGCGCTCAATTGTTTGAATAGTGATACGACAACTTGATTCGGGAAGACAAATGGCTTATCACTATATGTTAAGAAGCTAAAAGGATTTATAATAATTGGACAGACCTAAAAGATAAGTTACGTATTCTGTATGACGGAAATATGAGCAAGGGTTTGAAGCATTCTAAAATTCATCGGCTTCGCGAAGAGAGCTGAAGGTGGGGTTTTGGAAAGTTGTCACTGCATCAACGTAGAGTGGATTTCGAGTCTGCAGCAAAAGAAAGGATGATGTAAAATTTACATTAACGATTGAACAATAAAATTTGTTTCTAGATTTCAATCGAAATAGCGTTTCCATACCTGACCCCATTTTGGATTCGCACGCTCTTTCTCGAATTTCTGGAACTCTCTCTTGTCGTGGACATGCGTTGCCACCTTCCATGCCAGGATAGTCAGCAATCCCAGTAACAAAGTAACAGCCATCACGGCGAGAGTCACAGCTGCGAGAAAAAAACAATCATTTCACCGATTCGATAACGACGTCGAACGGAAGAACCGGTCGATATAAACAAGTCTCGGTCTGAGAATTCCTACCAACGAAATCATCGATCAGGGGATACTTTTTATCCTTTTCCGCGTTTACATGGATATCCTTGCCGTTGTAAAAGTATGTAAAAACGAACGTGGATCCGTCACCGGCCGGAATTTGGCAATAGTGTTCTTCTGGGTTTTTCTCGTCAGCGTTTTTCTCAATCGCGTCAACCTAAAATCAAAGAGAATCGACCTTCTGCAGTAAATAATCTGGATTTTTTCCGTTTCGATTCCTCGGATTCGAGGTGCTCGTGTTGTGAATTCTATTTCGTCCAGCCTGCTGCACAAATTGAATCATGTACAGCAGACTGCACGCAGGTTCGATGTAAAAAATCTTTCCGAAGATCGCGTTCGACGTACTTGCCTTTTTAATATTGTATTTACCGCAACCATCACAATCCGGGGATTTCACGTGGATACTGCCGGCATTATGCACAACACACTCAACGCAGTCTTTGAGCTCGTCGCACTTCTGACTCGGGCACGACTGAAATAGAAGAAACTTTATGAATTTTTCGCTCCCGGTTACGCGATTGCCAAAATCCAAGCGCGTGCGAACAGTAAGACGAACGCACCGGGCATTCCTCGCAGAATTCTCCGTGCCTCTTCTTTTCCTTGTCGCACACGCACTTTCCGCCTTTGCACTCCCCGGCGCCGCTGCAAGCCTTGGCATTTTTGACCGGCGGGAAACACGAAGACGTGTCAGTTTCCAATTCGCATGCTTTTCCGCCCCATCCATAGTAGCAGGCACACTTTCCGCAATCGCATGTCCCGTGCCCTCCGCACATCTGAAATCGACGCGACTTTTCAGTATCCGTTTCGCACAACGTGACTCGCAAAGCGACTCGTCGACTCACCAGGCCGTCGTTGGATCGTCGGCAAGAGTTGTCGTCGCATTCGCAAAATGTGCCCTTAATGTTTTCCGAGAAGCAGCAGCACTTGCCGTATATGCATCGTCCCTGATCACTGCACAGAACCTCGGACGTGTTGCTCGCCCGACAGGCCTGAGTCAGCTTTTCCGCCTCCTCCTCGTCTTCGTCCTTCTTGCTCGGGCAGTTTTTCCCGAAGAAATCCCCGTCGTACGTGCAAACACCGCAATCAAATTTCTCGTAACTTCGGCAATGCGAAGCTTCTGAGTTCTGTGAGAATCGGGAGAAATTTGTAGGGAGAGAAATGAATTTGCTTCAGAAATCATCCGTACGTTGAAGATTCAATGCGGCCTTGGAAGAATTTTTATAAGTTACGTAATTTACCAAACCAGCACGACTGTTACGATTTCAGTGGCCTTAAGCCGTGCAGTGAAATTTAACTTTTCGACGTTGACGTATGTATCTTCAAATATCAAAATCAACGTATCTGAAACGCAAAAAGGGCTCAACAGCCTCATCCTATGTATAATGCTTAATAAATACGCGTCAGCGCATTTTCCTTACAAGCAGAAATAAAGAATTGGCGTAAATTCTTCGAAATCGCAATAGTGGATTCCTAAAATTCGTGCCATTTCTATATTTCGGCGTCAAGTGAAAACGCGTTGGAATGTTTTTGTTCAGAATTGGATATAGAATGAAGCTGTTCAGCTTTTTTGCGTTTGTGACACGTGGACTTCGATATTTGCACCTCTTTAACACATTATACCTTAGGCTTGTCTTTCGAGCATTCGCAGCCGCACAGAAGCTCAACGTTAACGATAAGTTTTTCGTTGATTCCTTGTGGCCGAATTTCGATGGTCTGATGCCAATCTTCTTCTCGCTCCGGGCAGGTTATTGCCTAGAAATAAGTGATCGGCGTTTAGCTTTCGCAAAAATGAAAGAATCGACGTGATATCTGACCTTTATTTCGGCTACAAATTCGACGGTATCGTTAATGTGAATGTTGTCGCATTTATCTCGCAAGTTCTCCTCCTTGCCCGAACACTTCGAAAGAAACTGAACGTCAATGACCTTCGAGGATGTCCGACTTGTCATCGTGACAGATTCGACTAAACTCTGAAAAGTGGCCGATCGTTAGTTCGAATGTCTTGAAATTACCACGAAATATTTAATAGAGGAGCCTGCGAACCTCGTATTCCTGCCTGATTACTTGTAGAACGTTGTCAAAGTCACTACCAACAGTTCGAACTGTGGAACCCTTAATCACGCGTGTTATCCCTTTATAGACCTCCTCATCTTGAGAGCGAAATACCAGAAAAAGTATGTTCACGGAGTTGTTAGCAGCCTGGTGATTTATCTATCGAACACATAAATTATTTTCCTGTTTAAACTTGAAATCCAAATACCACATTACGTCATGATTCACCTGGCCAATGGAGGGAAAGTCTTGAAGTTCCGCATGTGTATAATACCCTGATTCATCCAGATGGCACTGCTCGTCATTAGGTTCAGGCAATCCTCCGATCTAATCAGCAATAATTATCTTACAAAACTGGTCCCGTTCAACAAATTTTCAGAGAGTTGACTTGAAAACTACGCACCTTACCGTCACCAGCGATGTGAGGGAGTGCGTCACTTGCGTGAATAAGAAGATTTCGGGCTTTTGATCGCCAACCAATCTGTTCTCTACAAACGATGGATTGCATGATACCATCGAAACCGCTCTCGGGGACATCATTAACGCCTACATCAGGGCCAGGATCACCTACTTTCTAAATAGATCATCTCGATTACGATCAAAAAATTTTGCTCCTACGAAGTGGATTTACCGTTGTTGGTCGCGTTATGGTACCGTATGCGGTCATGGATTGATCCATCAGCGATTACATCAATCACATATAAAATCGTGGCCACGAATGCGTAGAAAATTTTATTTTTACAGTTTTGAGCATTGCAGAATTTGATTCTCGAATAATCGAATGATAAAAGTGTCTGTTGATATTTTCTTCAGGGTTTTTTTTGTGATTAATTTAATAATTGCATGTATCTACAGTACGAGAGAGAAATCCAACATTCGATAAATGTAATTAAAAATGGAGCACTGGCTGCAGTTAACGCTGCCTCTATTTCATCTAGTTACACCCGTACCAAATTGGGACTTTACCCAATAGTTACTTACCTCGAATTCTTTGAGATTTGTTGTCAGGTTGAGGCTGTGTTTGAAAGCGTAAGACTTGGGCAAAATTCTGAAACAAATTTAATTAATCTAGCAACTATTTATTTCACCTACGGAGAAGCTTAGATAAGAGTTTCAGTTTCTGCTCCATTACAAATTGTTATATAGGACGGTTGACGGGTAGTTTTTTTTGTCGATAAAGCTTCCAAATCCCAACTGGAAGTCGGATGTGAGGTGTTCCAGCTTGCGGGCTATCTCAGATCCCAATTTGGAAAGAGTAGCTCGAAATTCATCCATCGATATCGACAAATCGACAAGGAAATACAGATCCATTGGATAATCCCTGGCCCTTTTATACGCCAACTTGAGACGGTACTCTTTACCTGAAACGGTAAGTCGTTGCAATTGTACGATATATATTGTGCCATCATGAAAATTAGAATTGCGAAAACTTTCAGGAACTACGCTCTAATCAAGTACTGCAGATTGCACATCATAAGTATAAAACACCGAACCATAAATTGATCATATCTTATACGCACCCTTTCGAAGCCTCAAGTTGACACGTTGCGGTCGGAGCTGCACCACTTTCTCTCCTTCTTTTGCCGAGAAAAAGTTCGCGTCGTCAATTATGTTCAATTGGCTTGTGTAATTCTCTTTTTTCCCGTTCGTGCACCACAAGCTGTCCTCGGCAAGCTGACTTTCGTTCACACATCGTGATTTCGTGTCACTCGTTTTCCGGACATCCTACGTTAGAATGGCAGAAAACTTAAACTTGTGGAACCAGGGTAAAATGGCAGCGAGAAACCGAAAAAGTTTTCATTAGAATCCGGTTGTTGACCATTCAATGAATGCCCGTGAAAAATGAAAATATCCAATCAGATCTAAATATATACAAATTGGTCCAGATTTGTAATTTGTGGAGTTGTGTGGAGCTTAATAGATCTTATCACATCCAAGTATGCGGGACCCACCTAGATGTGTTATGTGTAGATCTAAATTATAGTTCTATAAGTTGTACGTGGTTAGATCGGACTTCGAACAAAATGTGGATGCAATGAAAATTATTCATTTTTTCCCATGGCTTGTAAGACTTGACGAAAGTCATATCTCACCTCGATGTTACACCAGATACAGCCCAGAGTTCTAATACACGCCGCGCAAGTCTTCTGCCCGGTACAACCACCGCGGACATTTTTCTGCCCAAGGATGACGGCCGATTCGAACGCAAGGATTATCACAGCACAAAACCAGACCCGCATATTTATAACTCTCGGGAGGGACTGAAGTCAGTAAGGCCAAGAATCCTCAGAACTTGGAGTCGAACGTTACGGTCAACTACGAAGACTGGTGGCCAGGATATGCATCAGAGTCAAACCGCAGACCAAGATAAAAAACATCAATTATACCATATTTGCAAAGTGGAACTAAGTCTTGGGTTACGGATAATCCAGTTTGAATATTTCTTATTTTCTTTTCTTGTGTGATTTAAAATGTCGTACCTTTTGTAAATTCATCAGTTTACCATCAACATTTCGATTATGCCTGTCTACTGCTGGTATTACATGAAACGTGTAATGAAAGTTACCTCAACACGGGGATATTAAGGGGAAAACATTTTTTTATTCTTTGTCGAGTATTTTTCGGAAAATTGTTAGTACCGAAGCGTAAAATTTTGCAAGAGACATGCTACTAATGGCAATGATTATCGATTTAGTACAATTTAGGATTTCAATCGGAAATCGTAAGCAATTTTGACGTAATCATACGAAATTATTTTGATTATTATGAAATCTTCAGTGAAACCGGGCAGCGAACAGGAAAGTATTGAATTGAATTCACGTAAATATACTCACTTTAGTAGGTTCCAGTAACTCGCAGTAATCACTACAATCATTTTCCAATTGGGTGTTTTTTATTGAGAAAGTAGGTATATAGATATTATACAAACATTCTACAGTAACATTGAAGTACATTATACATGTATTTACACACTTTCGTCAAATTCAATTCTTACTGCCTCCTACTGTGCACTCATACTGTGAAACTCGCAGCTCGGCGCCCTCGGATAGGCAACCGAAGTTAAATTTGCGACTTCTACTGGAATTTTTGAAATGCTACCCTCCAGAAATGGCAGTATTGCAGACTCGGACGTAGCTTTGATTCCTTTTTTACATTTTTATGAGATCTTTCTTTCAACCGATACAAACTATTGAGAAGGTGCCACGATGAAAATTTCCAAATTATTGTTTCGTACAACACCCTAGTATATTATACATATTATACGAAAGCAAATTAGAAATAAATATGTTCGAATTCTTCATCTTTTGATCAGCCCAATTGTTAAAAAATACAGTAGTTGCCTCCTCTTTGGATTCGTATTAAAGTAACTATAAATATATCAATCATGCTGCATGCAGGGAGGTATGCAAGTTCTCCACCATTGGCTGGTCAGAAGACTCTTGTAAAAATCAACTCAGTGCTGTCATTTGCCCCGTAAAATTTGAAACAACTGTAATTCAGGGTTCAGTTATTATTCATTCGACTATGATCCGTGTCCTTCTTGAACAATTATAACCGAACGGTATTTGCAAGTTTGCCATAAAGCGAGAAAATGCAAAATATTTTAAGTAAGCCATTTGAATGCTCCGTGCCTAATCATTCTGTCAACATTGTAAGTCAGTGGGAATCGCAAACCGAAAACATTATATGTGCAGCCATGGAATTTGTAATGCAATTTGCATTCCAAACGAATATTGAAACGAAATGCTTCCGTTGAGTATTTCGGTTAGGCAAGGCTCAGCGATTATTGTCGTTTTCTGACGTGAGAAGCAAGATCAACAGATTTCTGATCATTCTTGAAATCATGCTTTTCACTCAGAGACTTGAACGTAAGATTTTGGCAAGTTATCACTGCTCCTTTGTACAGTGGATTTTCATCCTACGAAAGAAGTGATTTTATATAAATTGAAATCGCTTGTCGATTATTGAGGGAAAGGATCTTTTCAAATGACAAAGAAAAGCATCGTCTCTTACCTGACCCCACTTGGGCCGCGTACGTTCTTTCTCAAATTTCTCGAACTCGCTCTTATCGTGAACGTAAGTCACGATTTTCCTCGTCATAATGGTCAGTAGTCCGATAAGCACAGGGAATATCACCGTGATAAGAATCACGACTGTGGTAAACGTTAAATTAACCCGATGACAACAATGCGTAAAACCATCGAGAAGAATCAGGACGTCTAATTCTTACTCGTCGAATTATTCACTGTAAACTTCCCTCCTGCGAGTAATCGCATCCGCAGATAATCTCTAAATCGACGGTCATTTTCTCACTGATTCCTTGTGGTTTGATTTCGATAGTGTCATGCAAATCCTCTTGACGCTTCGGGCACCGTAAGGCCTGATGAAAAATAAGAAAAAAAGCGCTTAGGTGACATGGGAGAAAAATTAATAACTTCATTCGAGACCTCTATTTACACGTCAAATTCCACAGTATCGATGTACGGGATTCCATCGCATTAATTCATCTGCACAATTCACCGTTCTCGTTCAAGCACCTGGAAAAAAACTTAAGATCCACGGATTTCGACTTCGAGTTACCTGTCATTCCCTTGCAAGTGAATTGATCAAACTCTGAAAAACAGTTTTTTATTTATTGCAGTGTCGCGTCGTGCTGTCAAGAGAAGAATTCACAAGCCGCGTATTGGTTCCTGATTAGTTTTACATTGTCTTCCGCGTTTCCTTGAACAACGTCTACTCGATAAACCAATTCTATCTGACATTTCTCGATTCATCTCGCTAATGTTTGCTGATTTCTCTGTGTCATTTGTAAAAATCGCATAAAACGATGTTGCAGCTGCACCACCTGGTCAACGTCTTTTTCGCGGAGAGCGAAATGTCTTCGTGTAAAACGACATTCGTCGTTGAGTCCACTACGTTTTCGTCTTACCACCAAGTATTCCGGTTGCTCTCGAAAAATGCTTTGTCAGCACAGTGTAAATATTCTTTTTATACATGTTTGGCAACTTGTCGAAGGATAGCAAATAAAACGATCCATAAGCAGGGGTTGAAATCATGCTCGACACGTCTTTCGAAAGTTTCATCCGCGGGGAGAATGTTAACGGTGTTAAACGCTGTATGTGATATCATTACACGTTAATTTCTTGGCGATACTTTCATGTATATGGATGGAGGCGATTTTCTAAACCTCTAAACGTTGAGATCAAGTGAAAACTCAGTGTCAACTTTTCGTTTCCAGAGTGATTATAATTATTTCGTTTTTTTTTTTTCTAAAGAAAAAGAGACTGAGAAGTCAAAAAATAGCACGTGAATACTGTTAACAGCTTCGTACCTTGGTCCGTGGCAATTTACACCGAATTAACTATGACGATAGAATATCTTCAATAAAAAAGAGGCTCATGTTATACACATTATCAACAAATTACGTGTCTCTAGTAGCATTGCGATTGGAATAACTTGCTTTTATCGTAAAGACTTGCGGCAGCCAGAAGTCGAATTTGATTCGGAATGACGGAAACGCAGCACTCCCATCATCGATGTCCCTCGTCCCCTCGACCGCCTCAAATCCCTGAATAATAAACTCACATTTCGTATTCCGCTCATACCAATAGATCATACCGGCGAGAAAACACGACTTCTCCATTTTGTTTCCATAATCGGGAATGCAACGATCTTACCAGGAGGTGTATCGCAGGATCAATTTCTCTCCAGGACACGATGACCTATATAAACTTTCAGCAGTGATTTCTCGTCAATTGCGGAACACGCAGATCCGCCAATTGCAAATTTGTCTATCCAGGTGTTAAGCAATCACCCCGCGCAATAATGGGGTGATCCTTATTCATGGATGTTCTTAAACCGATACAGCCAGTGGCGGGATCAGATGAGCTTTCAATGCAACGAGCATCATTGTCAAGGGCCAGGCGTAACTATTAACTGAAATTAGTTCAGAGTGGTCTGATTGTCAGCATCGTGGTGAATACAAACAACCGAGTAAACTTTACACGGTGTAGAAGCAGCGGGTATTCCGCATTCGTGGAGGACTAACGGCACTTTGTGATACGCGAATAAATACAAGTCGATGAAGTTTCGGGCGTGAATTATAACGGGTGGTGCAGGATTCCATACAACCCTGACTACCGGTAGTATATAGAGGCACTCAAATGCAGCTCGCACAAACCAGACAACACATTCCGTGCGGGTATAGCTGCAGGAGTCGCGAGGCAGGCGTTATTGATATATGCCAGCCACCGTGGCTTAAAGACGAAAGACGCAAACCCTGGAAGCCGAAATCAATAGTCTGAGAAGAGACTAGAGACTGCCGCACCATCTTCCTCGGACATGGATTCCCGATGCTGGATGCAGATACCCATCGAGTCATTTCTTGTCTCTTGGATGCGGCCAGACGAGCGCCTCGACATATCTGGACAAACCGCTCCGATTGGGTACCAAGTCGAAATGGAACGTGGCTGTTTTCGCATATTAGAAGCAACAAAATTCAACATCAAAAAGGAAGCGGTCGGTGATTTGCGAGCCCTTAAGTGGCCTCCTCGTTTCTCTCGAGGGTCACGGGGTGGCGGGCATTTTGTTAAGCTCCATAATGCGTAAGCTGGTGGCTTCCGAGGGCTGACAGCGAAAGTAAGACGAGTGGCGTCGTTATACTCAGTAGTGCTGCGTCACTCTGGAGTATCTTTTTCGTGGGTAACAGCTGCCGCGTCTAGAAGCTCTTCTCTATTAGTTGTTTACTGATTTTTAAGCGGGACGTTTAACCGGCACGTGCGTAACAGCTCGACGCCTCCTGAGCCGCTGTAAAATACGGAAATTTTAATGCATATATGAAGAAGGAATGTTTTGCTTGCACATCCTCTTTATTTGTCACTTTCTCAAAGCCGTATCGATTGTATTTACTATGATCAATGAATGATATAATACGGATCACGTTTTAAAACGTCCTTAATGAACAATGCATACCTATCATGTTGATTACGAAAGGAAATTGCGTCATGTTTCGTTTGGAAGCTGTGTAAAAAATTCGATTTTTTATATGTATTCGGTAATTCTTTTATACCATTTCAACGACAACGCGTAGACCCGTAGAGACAATAAACATTGAAGTGTCGAAAGCTGGTTTCCGGTTTTTTACACGGTTGACCCGCCGACCGTACGGATCGTTCGGAGAACTTTTCTTCGTAGCTTATTGAATTCTTGCGTGTCGAATTAAATTTTACCGACTGACTTTTTTTTTACTTTTTTCACCTTTTCTTCCATTACGACTCAGGAGTAACAGGCGGATGGCGTGCCTGTAGGATATTCTCTGGCTAACAGCTACGTCGTACTACTTCTATGTCTTACTACAGCCGACGAGTTCTAAACACTCGTTTCGTCTTACCAGGAAGTAATTTGTTCCCTGGGAAAAATCCCGGAGCTGATCGTTTCCTCGGATACTTCGGCTTCGCTCCACACTCGCCGTTCAACGATTTCCAATTTCAAATTTTTTGCGATTCAATTTTCAAATATTGGATTCGGTTAATCCCGGCCGTTTACTTACGTTATTCACAAATGCGAAACCTGATATCGCCTTGTCACTCCCCTCTCAGAAAATACAGTAGTAGTAAAACCTTGACGAGATTTTTATAAACGTACCTTGCATGCTCATCGCTGCAAAAGCAGAGGGATCCCTGCAGGGGAGAGGCAATTACCCGTAATGCCTGTACTTGTTAAGTCTACTTTGTAAAGACCTTGTAAATCGGTAACGTGAAACTTGTTGTTCAGATACTTTGAAAGAATTAGGAGCGTAATGAAAGTGCCGAAAAATCCTTCTACCCTGTAATCAGCGACGAGTTGCGCTTTTGTCCAACCGACTATCTCGCAAAAATATTCGGCCAAAAATTTCACGTTCAAAAGTAACTTGCTGCGGGTCGTAAGAACCCGTGCCGTTCAATGTATAAGCTCGGCTCTTGAGTTAGGTTGGTTGTCTCTGAAACGAAACGACTTTACAAGATCAACTAGGACTGTTATGGGATCAGACAAGTGGCCTTTCCGGCAGCTCTCCTGCTTTCGGTTCACAGCCGCTGTCTCAGCCCACAAATTCTCAACTCTGCAGAAGAGTTTTAGCCACTTAAACTTGGTTTTCGACGAAAGAACCCAATTTTCGAAACAAATTTTTCTCATATTAGATACTGAGCGAAATATCGCGTGGACAAGGTTCGAATACGCGATAATTTCCCATCAGTTTTTTACGTTCGAAAAATTGCAATATTTCTTTTAAACGGACTATCGGGAGTGAAAATTTATCGCTAAAAATGGCGAAGAACCGCGTTCTTGGAAGAAAAGAAACAAGAGTAAAAATTACAATTCTTCGACGCCGCACGTAATTGGGTGAAGGGAAGACGTCCAATGTATTACGTATCTTGTTAAAACGGCAGAAGTTTTCAAAGTGCTTACAATAAAGAGTGCAGCAAGGGTGATTCTCGATAGGAGGTGGGCTTATCGCGAATTGGCCCCGTGGACACTCGCCGCCCTCCGGCGGTGTTTCAGCAAATTTAGCCACTTTCTAACTTTTCGAACGGCACCTGCAAGAGTAGGTAGGTATTACACAACGCAGAGGAGAGTACGGAATTTCCCCAAGCGTTCAGCGCGCAATCTCCTCTGTCTGAAGTCTGCGGCATATCAAACAGCCGTCGACTCGCCGCTATAATGTTCCAGAAATCCGCGGCAGTGCGCGTAGGTAGGTAGGTAGGTATAGCGTGAAATGTAATTACGAATTTGCAGAACTTGTCGGATAGATTCGCTAGCCCCGAGAGTTCAGCAGTGAAAATTCAACTCACATTCATGATTAAACTCAAACAAACAAACAACCGACGGGAACAAAAGGTTCACGTAAAACGAAAGCTGTACATAAGTATGTATGTATGCACGTGTAAAACGGCCGCTGATATTAAATCGGGAGTGAAAGGATCCCCGGCAACCGGGGTGAGCTTTAACGGCGATTGGCCGAGGGGGTGAGAAAAAACGACTAGGCTACTCCGCGGCCCGTTACGATCGTGCTCGCCAAGTAAGCCTTCGTGATTGCCTCCGATGAAAGAGATCAAGATGGTTTTTCTTTACTTTTCGTTTCTTCCCCGGCCACAGTTGCGAGAAAAACGAACAGCCGCCGATGCACATACTTCGTGTCTCGAGTTCTCTCTTACCGCAGCAAATATCATCCACCCATAGTTTTTCAAGATTCGATATTGAGGTTCGTCAAGAAGTTCGTCTTGTACTGAATTTTGCATTTAATTCAAGAGAAGACGGTTCGCTTTTCCTCCTTCTTATCAATATCAATGTCAACTCACCTCGGGGTAGAAATAAATCACCACCGAAGATTGTGGTAGGTAATTAGTGAGATTTAAGGCTCCTGCTCAACGGTTTTCGGAGACTGCACGTTCAGAACCTGGGGTAAAATCCAACTCCCCGAATAATATTATTGACGTCTCGTATATCGCGCTCAAGGAGGATCAAGATATTCGCAGAAGTTGGTAGAATCCAATCATGCCGGGATATTGTTGGATTATAACTCGCACCGTGTAGTTCTCGCTCGCTCTCGGCCTCTTCCTTCCTTCTCTTTATTCCGAGACTGTTGGATTCGCCGGAATTTCGATGGGGATGATACTTATCCAGCCTATAGTGACGCTCCCGTATATTCACAATCATTAACGACTGAGTCGGTGCATTTAGCGGTTGAAAATAAAGGAACGAATATATGTCACGAAGAAAAAAATTTCCCGACATCACGTGATATTGCGCAAGTGTTGAAACATTATGGACGAGAAAAAATAATTAATCTTCCTGCACAACCGGCGTTGCTTTGCCTACTGCAAATTTTCATCCATCACTGCGTCATTCGGTTGATCAGATTTCACACCACGCAACGTGCAGGTCGGTAACTCATTGAAAGCAGGCCCCTGGCGGTGATTGTTGCAGGCATAAATCAGTATTCGTTAATTCAGAATAAAATTTACCCGAATCAGTTGACAGATCAACCTCAAGGGTAAAGGAACACATTTCTGACTCTGTGGCCTCGTTGAAAAAGATAGAGATCAGTTCACACCGTATGTTGGTAGAAACACAAGCGACGTTTCCGATCAAAGTTTGAGTGGTTGTTAACACTGCCGGTTGCCTCGATTATGTCCGAAATTGTTAACCGTCCAAGACCAAGTGACAACATCCCGAAGCAGGAGCGACATTGATGCACGATTATTTGTACGGAGATTGCGTCTTGTGTCGGGTTGAAGAAGCTGCAACGTACGGATGAATGTGGTGCACATTTATTGGTCGATACATAATGCATTGTGAGCGAATATTACCGCCACCGCATTCAGCAATCCGGGAAGCTCTTGAACAATGCTTCATTTCACGTATTGATCATTGTCCGAGAAGATGTCGGAGTCGCGTAGTTCAGCCCCCGACCACTTTGTCAAACCTTTGTGAACGTAGCTCCTCGAGAAATTCTCCCAATATCAATCTGTCTCTCTTTGTGGCACTTTGAATTAATCTGGATATTTTTACGCGTTGCGTCATGATAATCGTACGAATTGAACACAAAGGCTCGCTTGGAGCATTGTTGAATTTGGAATGATTTAAACAGCTTGATTTCATCATTCACGATATTATATAACAACACGAGAAAATAACCCGGATGTTAAATTCACGTTTCGAGGCAAGTCGCGAGGTCGAGTCCCTTTCAGTTCAAACTCTGCGCCGTGATTTTTTATACCGATATACTTGTAGCGTCTTAAAATTGAGGCTCTGTCTCTCTTTTTATCTCCAGTATCCCCGTATCAATGATTGTTGCCTGCTGAGTTTCGGTCAAAGAAAAGCAATATTCCCAGGAAATATAGCCTCTCGAGTGCTTCGAAATTGAGTCACATCATATTAACTTGTTACCAAGTCAATCATTTTATAGCAAAGACTCTGAGGTTTTCTATTTTATTTTTCCTTTAATCTTGTTTCGTCAAATCCGGAAATCGCACGAAATGTTCGATCGAAGGGAAGAACTGTATTACTTCGAAGAAATTGATATCAGAATCAAGATGGAGGAGGATATAAGAATTAAGGCATAATTAAATGAAACAGGGATATTGATTAGAAAATCAAATACATACTACTCGTGTGAAGTGTATATAATATATTTATCTACAATAGTAATATACAATATACAATAACTGAAGTAATGTTCAAATATTTTTCTACATCACATGAGTAAAATCGTTCGTTTCGTTTGAGGAACTTGCAATAGCAGAAATGTAAAATTCTTATCGTTTGCTTCAGCTCATATGTTGCAAGTGTCCCTATGCCAATCGCAGGTATCGCATTTTATCCGGAGGGTTAACAAACGGCTTTCCCAAACCCCAAGATATGGTTATTTCACTTACGGTATCAGCAGCTGCGTCCTTAAGATTTTCCCGGCATTTCTTTTTATCCACTTTTTGGATTTTCGATCATAGTGTGTATTCGTATGCGGCTTGGTTCACTGCATGAATTTTAAGTCAATTATCGTTATGGGCCAGTCACTAGTCGCACTTCTATTATTTATTTAAACTCATATTTATTTCATTTATATAATAGATAATATACATGTAACGAGTATTTATGTCGTGGATAAAATTTTTCTGTTTCAAATTCATATAAGTTGCTGATTTTAAGGAGGCGCATAATTTCTTTATACTTTTTATGAATGTATGAGTTGAGATGAAGCAAAACGTCTTTTGCATTTTGAGAATATCTCTCTTCGTTTTCGAATCATATCCATTTGAACAGTTGGACAGAAAAGTTTTTGAATTTCCGTAACTGAGGGACAAATTTTAAATTATCTAAGATTTTCCTTGAAATAGGCAAATGGAAATTTATAAAAAATTAAGAGTGGAAATTCGGTGAAATGAAACGTGAGAAAAATCAGACGAAGCCGTTTCGACAACGAACATGGATAACTAGAGAAATCTTTCCAGGCAAGAAATTTAGCCGAGCGAAAAACGAGCATGTGTAGTAACGAGATTAATCCAAGTTATGGCAATCACAATGTCGTTACGAGGCGAGCCACGCAAAACTTACAACTCGGCTCGGCGAACCAGTGGGAAACTCTAACTTTGTCCTAATGAAAGTTCAGATTGATGCTTTCAGATGAGCTTTTCTATTTACGCGAAAGCCGGGTGGCTTCTTTGTGACCGAGTATAAACGCCAAGACGAAATTAATATTTGCACATTTTAATACCGTAAGTTTAATAATTGCTCATTGCTCCATGGATACAACCCATTGTAGTTTGAGGCTCGTCTTTATCACCCTGCTAAAAGTTATCGCCATCCCCCCAAAAGGAAATAATAATCACGTCCCGTTCCTCGTACCGTATAATAATCCAGGTGTGAATTACGGCTTATAAATATGTATATATTACGAAACAAAAGTTTGAACCCACCTTCGTGTTAAGAGGTGTTCCCAAATGGCTTCAACCGATTCGATTGATCATTTCAATAATAACGGAACAGCGAGCTCCTGTTCTGAATAATTAATCAAAACACGCTTAATTTCTGTGAATTTACTCGGCGGATCTCGGAAGTTGAATTTCACTCATTCGTTGCCTGTCCCGCGCAATTTCAACCCCTCAACACCGTCGAGGTATGAATAGATAACGCATATGCATGCACAGGTGAGCCACTCTGCGTCCAAGGCGAACTTTATCAGTACCCAATGATGTATTTCCAGGAAATGCTGACACGGTTTCTGACCGGAAGTGCGCGCAGGTAGCCGTTATCTGCTCGCGGTTTAACCGCGGGTACAGTTGTAACAACGCCTATAATCGCCGTAGCTCTGACGTGCGAAAATTAAAATATTTTCTGAAAGTGAATAATGATCGATCAACGATAAATCAATTTTAATTAACATCTCAACAAGATTCAAGTCGGAGTTGGAAATAGCGTGCATACAAGATTAATCCGAGTTCCCCACAGATCATTGAAATACAACAACAATCATCTTTAAATATTCGACTTTGTCACACCTAATTAGAAACGCAGTTTGTATCACCTGCAGTTTACAGTAAAAGAAATTAATTTCAATATTCTTATTCAATATCAGTATATACACTGTAAAATATTCTTTCTAATCTTGCTGGGTTGGTGGCAGTACATTAATGTGGAAGTTAACCATGATATGACAAAATTTAAGTACAATTAGAATATATTTCGCATGAATAACAATTTACTCACTTCCGTTTGTTATATTGGCCGTTGTGCTTGCGACACTGATAACACGTCGAATACGTTAACCTCGTGAGAATATAATCGTGAATTCGCGGGAAGACAGTTATTCATTTGATATCAATTTATGATAATTAATATGACAGGTGACAATGATCAAACGCCCTTAATTGTCACAAACCAACAACCCGTTTCCGTTTAAGCGAAATAGCGCACTCATCCGTCGGACCACGAATGATCCGTTACTACTGCAGCTGAACTTCGCGTCTGTCGATTACCGGGCACTGCTACTTACAGATGAACAGCGGTGGCAAGTAGTAACGGCCCATCACCGGACAGACGCGTACAGGAGATACGTAAAATTGTGCAGTTCGAAAGTTTTCAAATGTGATAAATGACAGAATAAACTATCGTTCATGGAATGATAATATCACCTTACAATTACCAGATATTATAATTGGCACAAGAAGAAAGAGTATTAAGATAAGTGCATCAATTATTGACACGTTTATACCCAATTATTGGCTATTTTATTTTCAAAAATTATAAACTGACGACACATATTGTGAATTTCTCGATAACTAGAACCAATTATTAGAGGGTTAGACATTAGAAATATATTTTTTGGTAACCTTAGAACTAAGTATCAAACAGATATAACAAAGAAAGGTCAGTAATTGGGACAGGGTCAATAACTGGTACACTTACCTTACACGATCAAAGTAAACTTATTTTACGTATCGCATAACGAAAGACCTACAAAGTAATCACAAATTTCCTTTACCAAGTAAACTTGATAGGTTTATAATGTAAGAGGGTGTCCTCGATTCTTTGAAATACAAAATTCTGTTACGGTATAATATGTACCTATGTGTATATATGTACTTATGGTAAGGTGATACCGGGGCTGGGTGACGGGGCGTGTGTAATCTGACGCAACGAGTTTGCCTTAACAACTTACCCCTATTTAAGGGGTTCGCTAGAAGCTCGTGATTACAGGGGGAGGTTGGACAATTTAGAAAGTTGTTCCCCCGCGACCTGCTGAATCTGGGTGATTATAGGTTTACTCCCGAGAGACTAACGTGAATGTATAATATGCATATCCCAGACATCGCCCAAATTGAAATTAAATCATCTATAACATTATTCCAAGAGTTTTCCGCATAATTCACAGCTCAACGCGAGCAGATAGGCAACCCGAGCTACGTTTTCAATGTTTAACGATACAAAACGTAGCCTACGTTGCCTATCCGCAGGCGTTGAGCTTCAACTTTCCGCGTGGCCGAGTAACTGTAGGTCGATCGATTTTTGTCGAGAAAAATCCCCCGTCAGCCTGAAAAATGATAAATAAAAAAAACGAAAAAAAAATAAGAAGCACGAAGTGCAACTAGGCTACTGCCTTCCTGGTCGGATTAATTTTTTTGTATTGTGAAGCATGATGCGGCATGCATGCCGACGTCGGTGATTCGCAAATTCGCCACTCGCCGATCGCTATTGTCTATCGGTTCGTTGCAGGCTGCTGCAGCGCATCGATTTACCCCGGTACTTCATTCGGCGTGTATTAAGTTTCGCAAGCAGCTCATTGTTCTCCGACTATATTCCATCAATAATGAGGAATTTTAACGAAATATTCACTCCAGGATTCACCGAGTTATGGCTACATTTTACCGGAGTCTATTCAACTCCCCAACAATTTTGGGAGAGGAAAAACGTACCGGAATAACGTTCTCGACGAGGCCCAAACAATGTTTACGGCTTTGTTCTTCTCCTGAAGTTTTTTGACGGCTTTCTTTTTTTTTCGCTTTGTATTGTACGTATAATTAGTATTTACGCGACATTTTGACAGCGACAAGAGGAACCGGTCCGCGGGTAGTCGACGTCTCATAATGAAAGGAGGAAATCATCCGAAACAGCTTACCACATACACACAAGTTTCAGATGTGATTTAGCTATTAATAACGAAAGGAGTTATATTATCCCGCTGAAGGGTCAAGCTTTCCGCTGGGTCAGGCGGGGCAAAATGAACAGATTACTTTTTCCCGTGTCCGGCGACGCACACGCATGCACAGACACACCTTCGTAGACGTTTGTCCCATGAAATAGTGCGGACATAACAATAGCCGTGATTTATTTTTGTAATTTAACTAAAGCCCATCCCGCAGCCTGCAGGCCGACCCCCCACCAATTCCTGCGCCATGAGAGAGTCTGAATATTAAAACGAGCTTGGCACGAATTAAAACTGTATTTCACAACCACCATTGGACCCCCTGTTCTAGCCACCGTACAATCATTAGACGCATAGTTCACGTCTACGTAGAGAAAGAGGGATGACAAGCTCCTAGAAAGGGAATTTTCCTCTATATCTAGGCCCCGCTGTCAAGATTTAAGAAAATTAGAGAGAAAGAACCGCGCGGCATGTCAAATTTCTCATCTATAATTAAAAGACGAAAGGAATACCCATAAATTGTCGGGTGCCTGCTGTGCCTTGTACAACTTTTCTACTATGTCTGTGGATTATATTTCTAAAAAATTACTTTGAAAAACTATTTATACTGGATCGAAAATACATAGCGGAAAATATGACACCTTTTCACGCTGTTCTTTATATCATATCATACATATTCTACGCGATACTGCTGTAGCAGTCTGTTTCGACTGACATGGATCATTTAATTTTTTCATTTTTTTTTTCTCCAAATAGGTCGTGATATCCTTCTACGGAAAACTTATACGCATTATGCGCTGGATTCCAGAGTCTTTACAATGCAAGCAGACGTACTACTTATCCCGATGCTGAATGATAAAAGAAAATAGAAGGATCAAATTTTTATCAGCTACTCTCTCTTTATATTCATTGTAAATATCTTTTCAATCTAGGGAATACATCATCGTGTTACTCATACTTGTGATATTTGCGAAAACTTGGAGATGAGAGATTGGAGGTTACATAAAAAGAAAATATGTCAAAAAAAGGAAAAAAAAAAAAAAAAAAGAAAACGGTGAGAAAATGAAATAGGCGGTTAAACTTGAAGCGAATATATTTCGTGTTTATGGCAGAGACGAGGGTGGGAGACGGACACGAATACCTATACACGTAGACCCGAGACATTCACCCCGCGGTGTTTCCCTCAACCATGCAAAGTCTTTCGGGTAAATTCTACTCTCGCGTAAAATGCTAAGCGCGCACCGTGAAACTCGCCCGGCTTCCCCGCCTTTCGGCGGCTCTTGCACGCGGCCATCTAGTTTCTTTCACGTCGTCGGTCTTCACCAACCAACCCGACTGGAAAATGTGATTCAGCGAAAACCTCGACGAAATTTTACATCACCGGAACATATTGCGTCCCGTTTTTAAAGCGCCGCGGTGTTCCGCGCTATTCACGCTTTTACCAAAATTTCTACACACGCTTATTCATGTGCAGGAATTATACCTACACGATATCGCGCACGCCTACTGCACTCGTTATTTTTACACATACATAAATATATGCGAGTCGCATTACACACGCCTTGCCGCCAAGATTGCGAAGCAATGGTTTTCAACAGATTTCCAGTCGTTCGAAAAACGAGATAAATAACGTAGAATAAAACATACTGGCGGTATCGGTTTTTATTTTTCTTTAGTTTCACAATGTGAAATTTTAAGGGAAGAACGATCTAGGGGAATTTACCTACGTCGGTTAAGAGCTTCTCCAAAGTATATTAATTTTAAACGTCAGATATAAAGTTTGACAGGCTAGCTTCCACAGTGTCAGTAACTTAAATTGCTCGTGCAAATTTGATTACTTTCAAATTGTCTGCACCAGGTGGACTGTTTTTTACTCCGTGCACGAATTGATACAGGAACAAATTTCGCTAAGCGCCAAAGATGGGCGAGATATATTTCAGCCTCCCTCACGTGCCCGAAATACGAATTCTATCATTATCGTGATTATTAACCTCATTCCGTAAACCTCCGAAAATCATCCACGCATGTGGTCGAATATTTTCTCGTCATTAGACACTTGTTAAATACGGTGTAACACGATTGAGCGTTTTCAAGCGTTTTACCAATTATCATTCATTAGTCAACCCCTTCGAAAAGGTTTCCCGCAGATTCAAGCTGTTCATTTGTGAGTTTCATTAATTTTACGGGTTAAAAAAATGCTGAAATATTTAAGAATTCGCCAATTATTAGAACAGCATTAATCTTGAAGTGAGTCTGTCTAAGAATGTTGTTTTTTTTTCCTTTTTTTTTTTTTTTTTTTTACAACGAGACTGTTTAAATTGAAGAATTTCATGGCATAGTACAGGCTCATCAACTTATAGTTGAGGGCTTTCATTCCATACAACGTTATCGAAGAGGGCTGCATGGCAGTTACACCCTGAGCTTCTTCTACACGTAATTATCTATCATTACAAAAATCGAAGTGAGCGTCATTATATAAATTGCCACGGAGTCCGCTGTGAGCGTCAGGATTTTTGTTCATTTTTTGCAAATTTTTTGCTCGTTAGCGTTCACTCAAATCGCTTTGGACACCGCAGTTTCTTTTTTAATACAATTCGAGTTTATACATTGAAGAGAATTACCCACGTGCAAAGAGTTATCTTTGGGACGAAGACAATATATAATCATGAAGTTAGCATACGCATTGATTTGCTAATAATAAAAATGATAGTAATAATGGATTAGAGTTTGAAAAGTGGGTTAGAAAAAAAAAAATCCAAAAAACCTCACCTCATGTTTAATGCATACCACTCGAGGATGATAATTGTCTCCGAGAGCCTCGCACTTGTCATTCTTATGTAAATCGCAAGATAAACTTAACCGATTTACCAGGGTTAGAATTACTGTACCAAACTGCCAAACTTTTCTGCAACAGTATAATTATGTAACGCGTAATGCGTGTAATGTGACTGTGCGCGTTACAGTATCACTGCTGGATAAGTTCAAGTCTGTCTCTTTTCTCGTATCTTCAGAACGAAAAACTGATAATTCGAGAATTATATGCTCATTGAAAAATTGGCAAATTTTTCCGAGTTTCTCGTCAAGGTTCGCGAGCGAATCATCGAACTAATCGTGACCCGCTTTTCTCACTGGGTCGACGAAGGTCGTGTCTGAATGCTGCACGAGATCCGTAATTGAGTCGCGACCCGCGAAAGTTCATCATCTTCCGTCAGTATCTTCCCGAGTATCTGGCAAGTATCTCAAGGCACAATCAAATTACCGACTCCGCTTTCAGAGACATTATCGGAACCGTTCGTCCCTCTTTGCCTCCCGGATTCCTCCAACTTTCTTGCTCGTACGCCAACAGCATCCCTTAAGGATGTATAGGAGGTACTGTCAGCTCGGAAATACGTCGAAACAAAAATAAAAACGTCTAACTGAACCTCATCAAATTGAATATAATCAAAAAATACCGTGTGATTTAGGAACAAAACGTTTAAATCCTGATCTTCGACCGTAAACATCCCGTTGTCAATAAAGTCAGAGGAATCACATTATCTCCACTACATTTTTGTATGAAAAAATTTGTAGAAATCGTCCGATATTGAAGACTAATAGCTTATTTTATTCATAAATCGATACTACTAAAAATCGTTCTAGGCGAATTTTTTTTTTCTTGAGCTCGTCGATTGGTTGAAATAATCCGTTATACGTGACAATTGCTATTATTTACAGGTGATAGACTTGTAATTCAGTAATAAAATTATTATTGTTATCCAAAATTAGAAGAGAATTCATTCACAAATAAAACGAGCTATTATAAATCATAATTGAACAAACAACGTGGATTTTTCAATGAAAAATGATAGCCTAACGTTATTTCTCCGAAGAACAAAGAACAACGAGGTGTTGAAATCTAAAGTTCAGAGCTTTAAATTTTTTACTTGTATCGCGGGAATGTTTTCATTCAACTGTAACTGTAGATTAGCTTCTGTGATACTTTTTTTTTTGTCTTGTCATGCTTTTTCGACCTGACTGTACATACCATACATCCTCAAAGCAGACGTCGAGGCGTCGCACTGTCTCCTAATTCGGTTAACTGATGTACAATTTGCGGTCTGTGTAATAACGTTATACCTACTGCAGTTCGCACAGCCGATGTGTATTTACTGCCCATCTCCCGCGATTCCCTCGAATCGCAAAATTGCCCCCTTCTCGAGTCTTAAAAGTTTCACCGCTATCATCATTACGCTTATTTATCGTCGTTTTCGCTAGGGAGGCTGAAACATCCTGTACAGGAGAGACGCCCTCGAGTTTCACCGGCAGAAAATTAGCTCGCTAGAAAGTGAATTAACTCTTAAACCAAGTTGTAATTAGTTAATTACGAGACTACGGCAGCATTTCCACGACTTTCTGTTTATGTTTTTTTTTTCTCCCTTTCTCTCTCCCTCCTACCTTTTAGTTTTATTTCGTTAGGGTTCTAGTTCATACCTACTTTGGCTCAAGTTTTCGAATAGTCGACGTAACAAGCCTTAGTAGCAAAACTTGCTTAGTTTATGCATTAACCAGTGAAAAATTGATTTCAAATTAACTATTCCAAGCCATTATTTCAGTCATTTCTATGAAAAAGTGGCAAAATACCGAAAATTCGAAGTTAGTGATCAAACTTTGAACTTTAATCTACGATGATGACTTATGAAGTATACATAGAATCACGATTTCGGGTGTCATTCCTGGTCCGCTGGGGTGCAGGTGAAAAAAATGCTAAAGACGTACAGGATGTTTGGCTGTCGACAATCCACTTTAACTAATGCATATTTTCCCCTCAACTATCCCATACGAGTCTACAGATTGTGAGGTGGATAAAAACGATAGCTCTTCTTGTATTTTTTCCCCAAGAACAACGTGCATACTGATTTCCTTACACCGTCTGTTTATTGCATGTCTGGCTTATTCGAATGTACAACGAGTTTCAAAGAGAACTCGAGCTAATGGCCGAACAGTGCCGGCTCCTCTTCTGGATATGCAGGATGTGTATATGTATAGGTATACGTATAAGTCAGTCTCGTCTCTGCTCGAATTCTCACGTCATAGCTAACATAAGAGAAAAGAAACGGAAAATCAAAGGAACAAAAAAAAAAATAATAATGATAAGAATGAAGTGAGAAAAGGAGGAGAAAAAGTACGAACAATGGAGCATGACGAGCGTAGCTATAGCCTATATATCTAATTTATTCAGCTTTACGAGCTCACAAGTTCGGGCTAATAGCTTTGCTCAAGTACTTCATTCTCTATATTTGTCCGCCAAAGTATTCCTCGAACTGAATTATTACTATCGCTCTGATTACTTTGATTGATGTTTTTGTTGGTGCTGTGGTTGTTGTTCTTCTTTTTCTATTTGTTTGCTTTTCTCACGGACTTTCTTTTGTTGTCTCCAAATACTAATTAAGAACCTCGAGCTGCAGGCCGGTGCCAGACGTAAGGCTAGATGTATACCTATAGTATAACGAAGGGGACTAACAGAGCAGAGAGAGAGAGAGAGAAGAACGACGGGTTGAGCGATGCTCCTCGAGTCTCGTAATTAAGAGGTGATTTTGTCCGACGATAAGATAAAACGAAAAGCTTGCCTTGAAATATTTTTCAAGCGCGAGACTTCAGACGCGGAAAAATAATTCTGTACCCTTCAGAGGATTCGTCATGGAAACTGAAGATCGGACTCGTTGACCATACAACGCTGCTCCCGCAATTACCTGGTACAAGTGTAATTGTTGAGGATCGGATAAACCGTTTTCGGAATACATTTTGCCTCCGTATCTCTGTAATATTCTTTCGTCATTAATTAGCTAAACTGTATCGATCAGTGATGAAAAAATTTTCCCATTGTAATTCCGTGCGACGGGGAAGTTTGGCAGACGTCCGGGAAACAAGTTCCTTCTCACGTAACGTCTGTGTACGTGAATACCTGCAGCGTTCGTTACGTAAATTGATGAAGGAAAATTCTCACAATGCCAGTTCCTTACTTTGCAATTATGGGTCTATTTTCACCGAAGAAAACCGAGGAAAACGTGACCACAACGAGAATCGCGAGACAATCACCGGGTGTCACGTAATTGTAAACGTAAATGAATTTTTCTTAAAGTATGGAAGTGCGCTATCAGTATACAAGAAACGTTGGATAGGAAAGAGGGTGAAATTGAGCGAAAAATAAACTTGAAAGATTTTTATTTTCTTCTTAATTATGAAAATTTTAAGCTTTGAAGAGTGGCCGATATGACGTCGTCTTTGATTATTCGCCCGGCTAACTCGGCGGCTTCCGGTCTCTTGAAATATTGCCGCGAGCCTCCTTTGACGGTCTTTGTTCACGGCCCTTCTACCTTTCCAGACAAAGTGTATTATATATTTAGTCGTAGAATATAACGTCAAGTTTTCGGAAAAATTGTTTACTTACTTTTTTAAATCTTTTCTCAGTCTCCTCGTGAAAAGTGGAGAGAGTGACTTGATTGGTTGTGATCACGTCATGTGCTTAGATTGTTGTGATTTCGGACGGTTCTCTTCGCTTTTCAAAACCTTGATACTTTGACCAATTTGTTCAATTTTCGGCCATCTGAGCGATTGCTGTATGTCTTGATCACGTGAACCGATCGTATGCGTGTTACCTAGCACACTAGTACCAAGCGAAGTGTCATAGGTGTAGGTGCGGTGACGTAGTATCAGTTCGGCCGCCTTGAAAATTTCTAACTTCTTAGTCCCAAAGTGTCGGGTACCTCAGGTACCTCAGCTACTAATTAGCTGTATCCATCAAGGACCTGGCGAAAGACGCGATTTGGATCCTCGGCCTGTTTCCCTGGCCTTACTAGATAGTAAGCTCCGTTCTGTTTCGAGAGCGGTGAAAGCTGTGCTCAAAAGGCTTGATGAATTGGCCGATCTTAAAATATGACTTGATCACCGTGCGCAGAAAATATACGGTGTTGCTTAGTTATACAGGGGCTAGAATCGAAGGTTGAGATGCTTACGTGTTGCAGCCCTGATTTTGGTGCCCGCTGTCAAATTCTTGAGGAACGCTCGGAGGTGGTAGAAGGCAGGCTGTCGAATTTTGGTGCAGCTGTGTTCTTTTTCTAAGGGTATTGAAAGGGTTGTTCCCACTCAGCTGACTAACGTGCTGGTATTTTTCAAAGTTCCAGACGATTTTTTGACGGTTACCGGTTTCTTACGTGGTCGAAGTGAAAATAAGGGAACAGGGAAAACAACAAGTTGACAAGTTATTTTATTTTACTTAATATTCTCTACCATTTTGTTTTATTTAAATTTAAATTTCCTATATTGATTTTATCGTATCTCATATGCATACACGTTTATCATATGTATATATATTTTTTTCTATACATATATATATACCGCCCGAGAGGACTTGTCTCAGGGCGAATAAACGCTTTTCTTGTTCTTCTTCTCACTCCCCTTCATTACCGCCGTGTTTTTCCGACAGGAACGTTAATTCGATTGCTTGAGATACTCCGCGCCTCGGTACGCGCTGCTAGTCCATATACTGATCACAGGAAAGTTTATAAACGATAAAAGATTATCGTTTCATCGCGCTCTTATCACGTATAATATCCAGGATCAACCTCTGAAATCCACCCCTGAATATTCCCTCAAAATTCTCCGGGCGCGTGATGGTGAGAAACATGTTTATCCACTACACGAGGACTCGAGGGAGTGAAGTTAGACTAATGCGGAGGAAAATATTATACAGTAGAATGTTGAAAGAAAAAAAAAAAAAAAAAAATTAAAAAACCATACAGGTTCAAAAGTTCCATTTAGGTATAAAAATATGCCTGTTCAAAGTTCATCTCTTAATAATAACATTGAGAAGTTGCGAATTACACTTTTCTATTTTCCATGAGAATAACATGGAAAAAATTGTTTTTGCTCTTTCTAATTTTTATAACTAGTTAACGATGCGTCGCATAGAAAATTCATAGACACATTTTTCTAGAGAATTGAATGCTCTTCAAAAAACGTCTCCTATCATTTTACGATAAATCTACTCTTTCAAAAGTTATTTGAGGACCGTAAATGTTATTCTTACGGGAAGTAGAAAAGTGCGATGCGCAATATCTTAATGTTGATATTAAGAGGTCAAATTTTAACAGGTGTATTTTTAAACCTATGTGGAGCTTTTGAATCTGTTTAAAAGTAAAGGAAAAAAATTATTTTTTTTCGCAACATCTTATTATAGACATTATATGTATGACAGGTATGTGATAATTACTTTCTGAAAAAGACTGCAATTTTTCTCCTAGAAATAAAATCAACGATATAATATAAAGGAAGGTTCAGACACTGACATATTTCCCTTCCAAGCCGTTAACAGAAATTAAGAAAAAACATTTGTGGTTTATGCTCGGCAATTAACCTGTCAATTAAATTCATCATTACTTCTTGGGTTCTGGACATGTCAAAGGCTTCCTTTTTAAACGATTGGAGACTCTAATTGAAACGTTTCAAAGCTGCGTGATACACTCCCTTCTTCCGACTCTCTTCTCACTCCGTTTCCGTTTGAACATAGTTTTAAACGTTTACACATGTGTACAAACAGCCATAAACACGCGCAGACCGGACGTAGGGTGTGCATATGAGTCATATTCTTGCATAGGGGTGGATGCATGGCGTCGTCCCTCGACCGGCTCGCTCTTTCTCTCTCCTCCTATAACACCTAGAAATCGTTACTTTCATAGCGCGAAAGAGGTCGAGACTTGGTAAGAGACGGAAGCACCGCTCATGGAATAAAGATAAAGACGGAAGGAAACGAGGAAAGAGTTAAAAACTGCAAAACGATGGGGCGAATACTATTGAAAATTTGTTCGAAGATTGCAATGTCTAGTTCGCCACAATTTTTAAAGTATATTTACACTCCCCAGTGATACTTTGGACATTCGAATCAATTTCAAATTCTACGTTCATCGATGTTGTACCCACATTTGCAGTTCGTAAAATTTTGACATCGTGATTATTCCGGTGGACAGCGAAACCGAAAATGTAAACTATAGAAGCAACTAACCTGTAGCTAATTTTGTATTCATTCTGTTCATGTCAAGAACGGCTGAAGAAATTTCAGTGAAACGCCTATCTGAATCAAATCATCTAATCAGTTTTTAATTTCGTACTATTATAACGGGTACTGTTGCAAAGAAGGTTTGCGTGAGCCAAGTAACTATTCAATGTAATTATAAATTACAATATCTAAATGTTTCTGTGATTGTTGCAACGTCATATCCGTATGTACTTAGTTAATTTACTACGTTCTCTCAGTTAAGTAAGGCTTTAAAATAAATTTGTTGATTCATCAGCATCGAATGGTTACAATTGTTACAATAAAATATAGTTCCAACGAGCATATAATCAAAAATATTCGTGACGTATATCAGATTTTCTGGTTACAGCGGCAAAACATATTTTTTATACATTCTTCGGTTAAGGGAAAATGTAGCAACAACAGCTAAAAACTGGTTTAGATGTGGCTGAATGATGGAGTTTTCAAAAGCACCCTCTCCGTTGCAGCTAGTGCGAAATTAGTTTCGGTGACAATTCCAACCGTGCACCGATCGAACCCGACGCAATACCGAATCGCAAATCGAACGACCCCGTGAACAATAGTTTATACTTTCGGTTAAACAGTTCCCGCGCAGTTTTCGCCGCGCCGTTAACGTTTTCTATATCGCGGTGCCTGCGCGCACGCGCAATCGGCTAACCCGAGGGTAGCTTTCGCCGTTCGCTCGGTTTAGTGCCGCACGAGACACGGCCGCGCATGGCCGAGGATGACACCCTTCCCTCCCCGTCGTCATCGTGCCGTCAAGTTTCGGGATATCGGCTACTTGCAGTAAAGCAATTCCTACCGGAAGAAGAACGGTGCCGCGATTCCGTGGCGGTTCGAAAACGCGCGCGAGTGTCGAATCCGATACTCGGGGATGCGATCGGGGACCCGGAGGGGAACCACCGCGTGGCTCCTCCTCGCGGTCCAAATATTCGCCGCCATCTGCATGCAGGAGCACGCGGCCGAGGGGAAGAGCGAGAACTGTGAGTAACCCTGCTGGAGACGCGATACTCGAGACTCCACCGAGTCTCTTGGTCGCGGACTCGACTGCGCGACTTCCAGCTAAAGAGGAGAGCTTGCGGGCTGGCGGGTCGCGAAGGCACTGTTTGAAGAGAGTAATATTGATCGCAAGGGGCTTACGTTGCCCCGTAAGAGAGAGAGAGACGGGGAGAGAGTGAGAGAGATCGGTCTGAAAGAGGGGCGGGGGGGGGGCGGAAGGGGAGAAGAGAGAAGGGCGCGGGTTGGATCGCGGTCGAGGGTGAGGGGGGACGGGCTTTCCGGCGAGCTTTCCACCGAACGAGGGCTCCTCTTCTTCGAGGGGTGAACGAGCCGACGCGACGCGTCGCGACGCTACCCTGCTCGTGCACGAGAGCGTCGTTTACTACGAGAAACGTTCGACGAACCCGATGCAAACAAGAGGCGCCAGTTTACCAACCTCCACGTATATGCGAATGAGGAATCTTTTCGACTATTCTGGGTATACTTGCAAAGCTCGGGTGAAGAATTTTCATGCACCCCATTACCGAGGGGCTAACTTTCGAATCTGTTTACTCGTAGATTCTTCTACTTTTTTTTCTACTATCGTCGGATGGTGTTTTGCGTGAAGATGAAGTTAGCTACGTTAACGTAACGATACATCGGGGAAAAAATCGTTGTTTCTTAATTCCAGAATGACTTTCGAGGAGTTGGCTTTTCAAAATAAGAGTATGTTTTTGCTTTTCTTGGTTTATTAAATTTTGGACATTGCTAAGGGTGCGGAGTAACGATTTTTCCTAAGCATGCATTGTTTAACAAGTAACGTTTACTAACTTCATCTTCATTATTTTGCCAATTCTCATACTAGCCGAAATTGGCTCAAAAATAGAATCAATTTTTCATGTAAAATCTTGCTGTCTGTTGTTACAAGGACGCTTATTGTTAGCCTGAGTTAAATTTATCTCATGGCATTTAATTTCGAAAAGTATAATTACGATCTAATGTTTCACCGTCGGAAGTCTAAGATGCTGTAGATTGCATAAACCTTTAAGTCGATAATGTTATTTCAACCACTATATCAATGAAGCATATAGTTGATTATCAAAAAAATAGTGGATGAGTTTCACCGAAAAATTACATGAACTAAAATCGGCGTCAGACATAGTCATAGCTTTAAAAATTTCAAAACGATATCGGAGGTACGTTTAAACTTATTAAACCGCACAAACATTGCATGTATTTTTACGGATGCCGAGGAGAAGACGTTTCTCAATTTTATATACCGTCAAGTCATGTTTCCGGTAATTTATTCAATTTTTACATCCGCTTATCACTCTCGAAAACTGTTCAACAGAACGTTATTTTCAATTCTTATATCGTCTATATTAACGGAGATAAACATATCTAACTAATTAGACAACTTAATCCACATACGTGGATCAAACTTACTCAAAGAATTGTTATTTATTTATTTGTTTGTTTTTTTTTTCATTTTTATACAGGTTCGTTTTTTGAAAAAATTAACCTCTGCAATATTTAATACACGTTATAGAAATATTCGAATCATCTTCTCTTCGGAAGTAATTGGCGAAAACCATCGCAATTTTTTTCGGGTATACATATATATGTATATATATATATATATATATATATATATACTTGAGGAAGCAAAAATGTTTTTTTCGCTGAAAAGACTCGCAGGTATACTTATATACGAAGCGTATAGCGATGCTCGTCTTTACCTGTCGGTTTCCTTTCAGGCACGTCTTCTCCCTCGATTTCTCATCGCGTATCGTATAGAGATACCCATTCTGGCTTTGATTACTTCGCGGTGGATCGTATCGGCGGCATAGTATATAGCCGAAAACCCGAACCTCTTTTAATCCCGGGAAACCCTCGAGGGAAGCACCGCGGCTTTCAAGTGTAACACCGGTTGATTCCCCACGTCGTGGTCGTGGTTTGAACAATTCGAATTTGAATGAGGTATACATTTTTATTTTTTTTTTGTCTTTCAGAGAAGAAAATCATTCGCAGACTTTTTTTCTACATTTAAAATTTTACCAATTCTTATCGTGAAACAATTCGTGCACATCAGAGTCCAGTTTTAGCTGTCTGACGTAATTTACTCTACAGGTACACACGCATTATACTCTCGTATTGTAATTATACGAGCGGCAGGGGTGCTTTTAGGTCAATGCACTTACCTACTCCGCGAACAGCTAATGCGCTTAGCCTGCACGTGGTCGTCGCGAGGAAGGTGACGGCACAGATTTCGAGCACGAATATCACACATGCGAAGATTTGTTTTGTCATCACGGAATTTCCGAAGCACACGCATGACGAGGCGAGGGAAAATTCTTCCGCGGGATCGGCTTTCTTTTCGAAAGGATGAAATCGAGGGAACCGCCAATGAGAAGCCTTTCTATGCATCGAAGAATATTCGATGAATCGACTTTGTTTCTTTACGCATGAATTTACGAAAGAATCGATTCGTTTGTCGTAAATCACATGCTGCTTGCAACAGTATACGCAGTGTTGCAAACGCTCAGCTGATCCAGTGAAGTGCGAGAATCTCAGCGTATTGAAATTTCGCAAAGTTAGAGAATCGCGGACTGGATGTACGCGTGTTCAACAAACTCGTCGTACGTACGTCGAGCGTGCAGCTTGCGGAAGTTTCGAAACGTTCCGGATCTGATATACCGCCGTATATTATAATAGAAGGCGCAAGTTTGAGGTAATTAGTGAACTTCGTAATAACAGATTGTTCGCGTTCGTTACACACGTGCAGCGAGCACGCCTGTATAGGTATAATATACCCGATTGCAAATATTATCCCGTCAACGCGCAATTACGCGGTCGCAAACTTTGCCAAGCTCGCAAGCTCGATGCACGCGCAATTTTCATTAAATCCTTCACACATGCACGCGACGCACAGATTCGCGTTTCCGGGTTTTTACGAATTCTCGCGCGACACTCCCGGATTCGAAAAAAAATGGCGTAACAGCTGCGCGAAGCACGCTTCGCCTAAGCCTTGATAAAAATCGTACACGCGTAGAAAAGCTCCGTATTCACCTCGCTCTAGGGATTAAGAGAGCCGTGAAATCGCCGCCCGATCTCCGCTGCCGGACCAGAATGGGAAATTCTTGCTTACCCTCCCCGCCCTTCGCTCGCTCTCTTCTCCGCATGTTTTCAGCAGCTAGGATTCTCTCCTTGGGTTCAAGGGACAAGCGGCTGAAGTTAATCGTAGCGAAAGAGATCCGCCCTTTGCTATATCCGTCATTATCTCCGAGGGGTGCCAATAAATCAGGGGGCAATGGATCGGATGATTTTTCCAGGCCTGGGCGAGCCTTCGGTTAATCTGGACGAGCCGTTCCTTGGATGTTTCAACAAATCGGCCGAAGCGTAGAACTTCGGTACCGATACTAATCGAACGACCGATCGCGATCCTCGCCGATATACATCCAATCAATCCCTCGTGTATTTCATTTACAGACAAGATGATCCACGTCTGCAAAAACCACTTCCTGCAGCAGCTTTACCGGAAAATTGACGGGGCCGTGCTGACATCGCAGAACGAGCGGAATCTCGACTGCGCCATCACATTTCAGACCCACAGCATCCTCCAGCGGTTCATGCTTCGCTTTGATCGGCTCCAGCTCGACTGCAACGACCACTTGTACATCTACGACGGGGCGCATGCCGTTGGAAATTACAAGGTGAGGCTTATTTTATTTTTAACGGAGAAGGTTAATGACTGCGTGGGAAGAATAATCGGAGAGTCGGGGTCAGGGCGAAGATATTATTTGGACAAAAAAGGGATTTTGTGAATGTTTGGGAAGTCTTGGCGAGGCTAATCCACTCACTACACCTGTGATTAAAAAAATTTCCGTCGTACCGGGAAAAATTTAGAAACGTTGAATTTTAAACGTAGGGACCACGCTATACACGTTCACAAATTCGGAGTAATAACATTGTTACATCGTTTTTCATAGAAAAGTATGGATTGCTTTATCGATTTTGATTAAAAATGTAGCTCGATTCATTCTCGAATGAATTCTTCATTAATCGTCTGAGTTAGATTTTGGGTAACAATAAACTGTTTATGGCTAATCGTAAGTCACATGTTTATCATCTGTACACTATAACGATTGCACAAGTCAGATTTTTTGCTACCTACTGGCAAACTCAATAAAGAAAAGAAAAAAACTTTCTTGAACCGAATTTGAACCACCGTGAAGATTTTTCGATAGAAGAAATAATCGAATCACGCAATTTTTCTGAAGATGTGACGCTGGTCACTGGTCAGGAGAACCAAAGAGGTCAGAGAATTAATTTAATGGCGGTGCAGCGAAATCAGAAGGAATATAGCTTTTCACATAAAAAAAGATTCCAAGAACAATTTTTTTTCTCCCGAGCTCGCTTCCGTGATCATTAAACAGATTTTAAACGTGTTTTAAGAAGCGATTGATTCTGATCTTTATTTATTAGATACTCGAATTGACACTTGTTGAAATTTAAGCCATGGAAAAATTATTATTTATTCAGGGAAAAGTCACGGAATTTTTTCTATCATTCTCAGTGGCCGCCGTCGCTGTTCAATCCCAAGAAGTTTACGGTTGAAATTCGGTGTCTAAAGGTATTCTCCTCTATCACGATGGGTGAGAGCCGCCAGTCGCTGCATCGTGCGGCAAGCTTTATTCGATAATGGCAATTTTCGCTCCTGAAATAGCGCTGATATACAAATTCCATTTCCGCTTTGGTTCGTTCCGGTTTTTTGCACCGCGTTCCATCGCTCCAGACGACTGCAGTAGGATGGTTTTCTCCTTGTTTCGCCCAGTTCCTCCAACTCCGGCGAATCTTCCATCGTTCCCGTCTACCTCAAGAGCCTCTCATTTTCTTTACATTAGCTCGTTTCCAGCTCTCGCTGCTGGTCCGCGTCTCACGATTTTCATTCGCAAATAAAATTCGCTAGACCGCGTTTTCGATACACGTATATCGAACCACGTTTCCAGTCGTGATGTATTTCGATGTTGTTTATACAGCTTTAAATTATTTAAGTACTCCAATCGATCGGAAGTTATAACTTCGGCTTATTCTATCCGGTTTTTAAAAAATACAGCCTTGCTTGTCACACATTTTGAACATTTCGCGTTTAATGGAGAAAATTCGCACCATTGTTTTATCAGAAAGCAAATAGTATACTGATAGTTTTCTGTGTTTCTTCTTCAGTCATGATCGATGTATAATATAGAAGAAATTGAGCTTCATCGATTATAACATCCATTTTGTTTCGTATCAAATAAAAGAAAACCTGAAAACATGCTGCAAAATTTGAATTACGTATGTTGACACCTATATTTGATGCATAAATTCACGTTCGTAGTCTTCGTCCAGTTAGACCCATACAGTGAAGAACGTAATTTTGCTTCGTGCATTAACTCAGAAGCGTACACCTTTTATTGATTACCAATTAGAAGTAGACCTATTATACATGCACGCCTTGGCACGCGATGCGTGTAACAATACAACATGCACACCGGTAAGCTTGGACTTTATAATTTCTGAACAGGTTATTTATTTTATCGCGAATAATTAAAATTAAATTTTATCGAAAACGCAGCGAGAAATTCCTAACAAGACTAAATTCAGCGACCTAATTTTCATTCGTCATTCGCCCTCGAACGATAAGTGGCTCGAACAGCCATTTTATTTCCTACAGTATCGTTCAAAGGATATTTCATACTCCGCTGACGAGATGCATGAAGTATACCTAGATTAGGAAAGAAAAAATTGGAAAAAAAACGACAAGGAAGAAAGAGAGGGAGTAAAAACGACGAAAAGAATGGACCGAAGAGACGAATCCTGATTAATGATGCAAGTTTTCAACCCCTCGTCCTACTTTTCCCCGATGCCTCCTCCTTCACTCCTCCCCGCACGCCCCCTGCTCGGAATTTTTAATGGACGAATACATTAAAATTCAGCCTACATACTATATATATACACCTATATAGTTACATACATACACCTTGTACCTTGGACATACGTCGCGCCTCTCCGATGCGTCATGATCAAAAGCAGTGAAAGCTCACATTTGGTATGAAAAAATTTTAAGCCGTACCGTTGTGCGGTATTTTTTGAATCAATGACTTATGATTAGTCAATCAAGCCGGTTATGAAGGCTGAGATTTGTGCTTTCGTTCGTAAAATCAAATTCTCTTCAACGGTCGCCCGAAATTTCACATGAAAAAATCGTGAATAATTACGTACGAATTTCACACCAATATTTGACAGTTGATTCGTTTCGTATTTATGGCATGTTTTGCAGACTTTTCAATAAAGCGCAACTGTATGCGAGTTAAAAAAAAAAAAAAAAATGGAGGAATGAGGATGAGATAAGAGCATATTGTTACACGAAATTGGGACGAGCATTTTGTTTCACGGTTTTTGGTAGTCCCTCTCGGGGCGGGTAAAAGTCTCGACGGAGAGATATACCAGAAAGGGAGAGATAAGGGAACTAACCGGGGTTAAAGCGGGAGGGAGTTTATCGAGGAGAGCTGGAAGAGTGGCGGCCGTCGCCTCCAATCGAGGGTGACATCACTCGCAAAGAGGGAAGATTGATGCGGTGGAAGGCAGTGACACTTCCAGTCGTTGTGCATCCCTATATCGAACTTGAATATACGAACACACAGAGCAACCCACACCGTGAAAAACATCAACAGCGACGATGCAGCGAGCAGGAAAAAATCAAACCGATAAAAGAGAAAAGTTATTCCAAGTCGCGTGTGACTCGCATGTTTTGTCGACAACGATAGAAAAGGGAGGAAAATTTAGGCTCAGATCAGGATACAAATTTTATTCGTACGGCGACACAAATATTTTTATCCTCCTTTTTTGTTTTTACTTTTTGTCATACCTAATTAAATAATGCGACCGGCAAAATGAGATCTGAAAATGATTATCTTCTTCATTCGGCACTGATTTTATCTAATACTGAGTCAATCTTATTGCTCGGGTTACGTAATTATACATGCAGACCCCGAGGGGCACGTACCGGATCAACGTTCAAGCTTTATTACGATCCGTTACAAAACGGCTGGTCGCAGGTTGCATAACTTCTTATCGTGCGTTTTATCGCCAATATTATCACGTTATTATCATAACTAACGAGCGACTATTATGTCTCGTAAAGTCTCGAGCGCCTAGCATCGAATTCCTCCGAATATAACGCGCTTTTATCCGCCCCGACACGTTCGCCGAACTCATATCGGAGCTTTCAGGCTTACGTGTGAGGGAAAATGTCGATAACAAGGGAGAAAAAAGAACACAAAACAGCGGTAAGATCAACAAGAAATTATAATTACCATGGCTCCTCCAATTATGGGTGAGAAAAAAAAATATACCCCATTCCCCTAATATTCTACCTCTAGCGTACATATTTACACGTATTGTATAAACTAATAAAGCGGCGGGTATTAACAATAACAAAAAATAATTTGCCACCGCGCCGTTTGTTCAAGGGGGAAATTAACCGCGAAATTCATCGCTTGCGTTATACACCCTATTTTCGATTTCGCGGTGTAACTTTCTGGCCATAACGATTTCTTATAATTGGTAAAGCGGCGTCGTTCTTTCTTCTCCTCTTTCGCCTCCCGCGGGATATATCCCGCGGACTGGGACGAAATTATACCTCGCTAACAATCTGCGGGAGAACTTATAGCTTTCACTTTTATCGTAATTGCATCTGCAGACCCTTCTCCTGCGATCCGTGCAGCTAGCTGCAGCCACTGATTCTCTTTGCATCTTCTTTTCTTTCTCTGCGAAACTGTTCGGCGAATGATATTACAGCAGATCAAGTAATTTGTTCGCACGGTGATAATTACCCGTCACAAATATAACGGTGAGCGGAAAAAAAAAATGGCAATCATGCCTTTTCATCGTGTAAACGGCAGCTCCGACAGAATCGAGCGTATATATAGGCTAAGGTACGTATTCTATCGCTCAGGACTGATCTGCGGCTGGCACTCGGGTAATTAATTGTGTCATAAAGCAAAGCTGAACACGAGAACGGTTCGTCTACCTACATTCATTATTATTACTATGCCGGATAATAAATAAAGGCCTTGAGTGCGAAGTGAGCCGCGAGGGAGAACTCGAGCCCCAACCTTCATAATTAAACGAATAATCAGTCCAAAACCGTTGACTAGGTATCTCGGCTTCTCGCATTTCATCTCCTCGTCGGACAAAAGTTGTCGCTTGAACGATGCAGGCCGTATAATATCGACGATATAATGTTCAGGCATATCATTTTTAACACATCAATACCGACTGTGAATTTTTTCAATTGTTCATCACTGTCGAGAATTGATATTTTATGCAAATAGTTCCGTTCAACTTTACGAGAGAATGAATACACGGTTCAAGAACAATGATTATAAAGCATGATGCAAAGAAGAAAATTGCGAACCTCTAATCAGTTGATCACTGAATACGAGTGTAGTTCTGCATTGAACAATTTTTCAAATTGAACGTGCGAACAAGAGGCTGGCAACGTTTCATCAGCCTCTCCGTGAGAATTACGGCCTCCCTTTAAAGGCGCGGCATGATAACCCCTAAATACATTTCGGCTATTATCATAATTCCCGTGTTGTATAAGCAGGTGTAAAATACTGCTAGGCGGCGTAAACCGGGGCCGAAGGCCCCCGAAGATCTCCCCGAATAACAGGGGCGAAACTCGTTCGTTGTCCCTCCTTTTTGCGTCGCAAGTCTTCACCCGCTTTGTATACCCCTCATCGAGGGCTCCCTGAAGGGTTCGGGGGACGAGGGTGCGTAACTATCGATTCACCTCGAGGACGAATTTTCCCTTACGAAAGCCTTTCGTCAACTGTCAACCGCCTCGCCGAATTAGTCGAGGAACAGGCTTAACTGGCAGGCAGGCGTTTCACCGATCGTGTCAAATTTTCTCCAACTTCTCTATTACGAAGCTCCTAGGAATTCCGATTTATTCGCGTGCCTATGATTACGTCGACTCGATTGATCGCGTTGACGTACATCGGAGATTATCTTGTATTGGCTTGTATTGTCCAGGATACGTCAAACCAGCGGACCATCTGGTATTGAACGAATGATTTTATCGCATTCTTCCACGCTCAGGCTACGGCGAAACTGAATTCTTACAATGCCCGTCTTGCCTGTGGAATTTAGATTTTGCACCCCTTTCGCGGTTTTCTATACGCAGCGAAGATCCTCAATTTTAATTAAACTCGCCCGTCTTTCATTACTTTAAAACTTGCACCCCGAATTGGTATTAATACCAATTATCATCGAGAGAAAGAGATCCGAGCTCGACTCGTTTCGCAAATGGAATGTATGATTATTAATTTTCAATAATAAATATCGATTACCAAATTCCAAATCGGCTGGGTAGCGAAAATTTGGGAAAAGCCTGATGCTCTAATTTTTGCATTATTACTCGAAGCTTTCATTTGGGGATGGGCGGTTAATATTCCGGGATTTCAAACATCCGAGTGACTGCACTCTGGGCTGCTGTCGCGGCTGGAAACAAAGCTTCTGTATCCCGAAACTGTGTGCAGCGATCAATACATATAATGCACGTAGAGCATAAACTCGGGCTCGCAATATTCGGGCGGTAATAATTGTGCTAGGAAACGGGCAATTGGTTACTTCCAGTTTTAGTGCAGAAGTGAAAATAACAGTTGGCTGTACGAGCTTCTGCAGTCAGGAGGAGCATCGAGTAATTCCGAACAGGAAGGATGACTTTAGAGCTTGCAGGATATTCGCCTCGGTAGGGGGTTGCATGTGTTTCACCGCGAACTATCGCACGGTGCAATTTCCACCAAAAGCCTTTCTTCGAGGCTCATAATTACGACAGTCTAATTATAATCACGATTTCTGGAAGGGTACGAAACGCACGTGTAGCGTGGCTTAAGTAATGAAGTAACAAAAGCCGGATAATGAGCGGATGGCTTTTTTCGAAGCTCGCGTTTGACTTATCGCTTCTTCGCCGTGCAGGTGAATTATTATTGGTATAATACTTGACTCGAGACCCTTCTGTGACGCCTCTTACGCTGCTCACACGGCACCTTATATTTCGGAAACATCTCAGGAATATTTTGTTACAAGAGCTTCACGCTTCGGGCGCGTAAGCCGAATATTTTTAAAACACTGTCAATGTCCTGGAACGTAAGTTGTAGGATATTTATGAAACATGTCGTATCAATATTTCGCACACATTTCGTCACGTGTAAGATACTTTTCTCGTTTTACTTATGTCGCATTATTTTTAAACGATCCGCAAAGTGTACAGACTTCAAAAATTGTACCGAGACGTGTGTCTCAAAACTGTGACGAATTAACGCTGTTTCTCTCAGTTTCACGTCAGTGATACGCTGATATATCGTTTAGTTGGTGAATTTTTCTCACATGCTACTGCAAATGCATGATTCCCGATATATTTCACCCACAAGTATATATTTGCGACGAAATCTTATAGCAACACTTGAAAGTGATCAAGATTTGATATATTGTAGTTAAAATATATCCGAAGCGGTTCAATTTCTTGTACAGCAATTAATTGAAAAATTCCCGAAATATCTTCAAAGTATGTAATAAAACTGCTTTATTGCGTTAAAAATATTCCTTTAAGTAGAATATTTGACATTTTTCAGCGAAATATTGCTGAAATATTACGTTGTACGTTTGAAATATGATAATATTTAAATATTGCGTGCCGCGCGAGTATGCAGAATAGTGTGAACCGAAATTGAACGGGTTCAAAAGTTCGCCAAGTTTTCAAGTGGCCGTAAGCTCATGCGCGGGTCGGGGATCATTAGGCGTAATTTGACAATGTTATTGCCCGCAATTTGCGTCTACGGGAATATGCAAGGTATGACGAAAATTAAGGCTTATCTAAACCACCGTGCGCTCCATCAATCTCCGCTTCAGGGGCAGCCACGACCTACGAATGGTTAACACTCGTTAACCTTTACCTGCAGTGATTACGGGTAGGTACGAATTCATACGTGTCCCTGTGCGTGCGTTTGGTGTCCCGATGATTTAGGGAATCGACGCTGTGTGCCTGGCCAGCGTTAATTATCGATATGCAATCCGCGCCAAAACCATATCGAAACCAGGGGGAATCTGATTATAACAATACGTGCGCCGCGTGATCATTACCGTTCCGTAATGCCAGTAATTAGGAAGTCGAACCACCGAATTCATGCTTTACGACTTACCGGGCCGTAGTGATTTATATTTTTTCGCAAACGATCGCGCCATTTTTCATACACGACCGGGTGTATTTGCAAATTATACTTCTGCACGTTATCACGGTTTAAAGTTGGAAGAAAATAAAAGGATAATTAATCCTCGCTTTCACCATTTCAACATTGGTGTTCCTGAAAATTTATAACGAATTAGAGTTTACTTACTACCAGTTCCTTTTATTTTTTCTCCTTAATGTTACTTCCAAAATACCTCGAAAGTTTATGCAAACTTTTTCACTCGATTCAGGTCATCAGCATACTTTATCGAGTCTTTTATTCTTCTTCGATCCCCATTCACGTTGAAACAAATCGGAAAGCGAAGAAATTATCGCGTCGCTGATAAAAAGCATATTCTCCGTTTCAACGGCAATCCGCTTTACTTGCCCGTATTTGGTTGCGGCACGGCAGGCGTTTCTCCTTTCATCGGCAAAATTTATCACTGAATATGCTAATTCACGCGATTTCAGACAAATCGAATTGGCTTGTGAATAAAAACAAAATTGACTTTAACTCTGCGTTTAACGATTCATTCATTATTCTGTTTACTGCCTAGTTTCAGAAGTCGTTTTCAACGTTACGACGAGTAACTGTATACCTGGATACCCGGCATAACTCGATCGTGACTCAAGATGCGTCCTTTTCTTGGTTTTCAGGCCGATCTATCCTGCCGGAATACGAAGCAGAGTGTGGGCGCTATATTTACGAGGACGAATTTCGTCACCCTAAAATACGTGACAGACGGCTGGGGCACAGATTCGAATGGTTTTCGTCTAGTGATCACCGCCGTCAAGGATCCCAGTGAGTATAAAACCGTCCGTTGAAATTGACCACTCTGTTTCCATCCTGCGACGCACGTTTTTTCTCTCCTCTACTTTCTTATTCCTTCAATTTCAAGTTCGCACTTCAATCTCAATTCCATCTCTCAATTGAATTTCTTTCCTCGCTCCTTAATTCGTTCGGTTCATTTTATACTTGCGCTAATTGCCCTCAGTGATAAATCGTTACGTCGATAAGGGGACGTCGGGTCTTATTCAGAAAACAATACTCAGTTACGCCCAAGTCGGCGGTGAGCCTTCGTTGAATAAGAGCACTTCATTCGATCGTCCTGCAGGCCGCATTGTTTCACGACCGCGTATAAATGGCCTCCTTTCCTCCTTTTCATGTATCCGGGATCCGACTCTTTTTCATCTCTCGTTGATTTAAATATATATTATTATTATATATTAAATATATATATCAATTATTTCTCGGTTCAACGCGACAACATACTCGAGGCAATGAATTTTATTTTATCTGACGAGAGTCGAAACGGCGTAAAAATCTTTCATTCACCGCGAAAAGGAAATTATTTCTCCGTCGTTTGATCGGATATATATTGTATATATATTCAATTCCCGCGAGTTCTTAACGTTGTTCAACGGGCAAATACAAAACTCTGGTATGGTATCGATTGAAATTCGAAACGATGGAAAAGTGTAACCGTTGGTATTATATCTGTATAACTTCCTGCAGTTTGAACGCCTGAATTCTCGTGCAGAAGTATTACGGCGCGATATCGAACGTATTCCGTTTATTTCTTCGTTTTGTCAAAAGAAGTAGGTGAAAAAAACAAGAAGAAGAAGAAGAAGAAGAAGAAGAAGAAGAAAAAAAAAACCAAACATAAAAGCAGAGGAAAGGAAAGGAGGGAGTAGAAAATAGGAGAAAAGTAGCATGTAGCCGCGTCTGCCGGCGTCTTCGCGAATTCCGTGAGGCGGGCCGACGATCGTTGTGTCTAGATACACTAGTGCAGATATCCAATAAAACGATAAGGATATATATATTTTCTAGGAAAAGTTTCGCTCTTTTCCGAGAGCTCATACGCTTGCCCAGGAAGAAACGTCGATGCAATTCTCCTGCAATGCGGGGCAATTTTCGATTGCGTGGCATTTATTTCGTGCACTTTTCCGTTTTTACTACACGTTCGAAACTTCGCACAATCTTAATACAGTATGTTATTCTCTTTTAGCGTCTCCTGAAACGCAGGATAATATTTCACAGGGAAAAGTACGTACTCAGGGTGTAAAATGAAAAACTCGTTTCCGCTTCATCTTCATCTGTCTTTGTTTCCCTCAATTTTTTCGGTGATTTGTTTTCTCTCCGAGTGGAATCAAATTTTCGTACCTACATCGCGAGACGGTATTTTTTTTTTCTTTTACGGGCTCGGGTTTTTTGGGATCCGACGACTTCACAGCCTTGTCGTATTAACCCGGCGCTTATATGCTGTACGATTGTACGGTATAATAGGTGTGTTTCTGATACGCATCGGGAACGATTTATTCGAAAAAGGTGCTACCGGTGCAGGCTGAGGACTGACCGTCTTTAGTCACGACAGCGACAGATTCTTTTTCGGATAGGTATACGTATAGCTTTACGGTTTAAAGTACGGGCTCGGACTTGGGCGCAAGATAAATTGACCAAAAGAATTCGGAGCTATTAAATTATAAAAAATTACTCTACTCTCAGCCACATCCGCCAGCTATAGATATACTTAAACAGCATGAAACGCGCGCCCTCGTTCATTTATTTCATTTTATTCAGACGATTTCTCTCATCCTCGCAGCTGTGTTAACTTTTTTTTCTTGCTCCCCAAATTATCATTCACTCTGAGGTTGGTTCATTTCTCGAACTCGGGACGCGTCATACTTTTGAATTAAGAAAATTACCAACCGCCGGGAATTTCTTCCAATTTTAACAAAATAATTAAAGATAATCGTAGAATATTAGTATAATATACGAAACTTTGACAGTTCGTTGAAATAGCAGGGGGGAAAAATTCGGTACATTTCGCCGAAAATAAGACAGGAAAAGAAATGTTTGAACCGTGCGGACGGCTCGAGTCGTTAGCACTTTGCACACGTGCAGCCGTTCCTTAGCGTAAGACACATGGCCGAGGTATTGCATCGCAAGTTTGCACCCCTTTATCGCATATTTTTGCCCAAGACGTGCCGCCTCGAGATCTGGGACGCAGCTGCCACGTTGCTACACGAAATAGTTCGAAAACTCTTTTCGCCGTTACAGCCGAAGTTTCTTTGAATAATTCAAAGTTGTTACGATTAAAAGCGAAGGAGTCTTTGCTGGCGGGAAAAAAATTCTTTCAAAAATGCGCTGGAATTTGGCCTCGGATTTTTTATACGAATTTCAAAAAATCCAATGAGACCGTTACGAATATGACGCGTGATCAACGATTTTGAGGGTAAGTTTGTACGTTGAGATTGAAAAGCGAAATCCTCCCGTAACCGAGGCCCGGAGAATTCTCGCGTTCGCTCGAGGTGTTCATCGGCAAACCGACCGGAAGTTGATCCCCGAAAGTACGTCGGCATGTGATCTCTTTTCACATGCATCAGAGCTGGCGCCCTTTAATCCAATTCGCGCATACGGATTCGCCATTCGGCTGAAAGCCTCGGCGACGATCCGCTTTAATCCAATTTGGCTCAAACCAACCGCGAGCGGAGTCGTTCAAACGTTTGTCATTTTCAGCTTTGTTCAATTTTTAATTCGTTCTATTTCGAGTCCTCTTTCGTTGCAGCGAAAGAAAATTGATCTTGTCCCGAGTAAAGAGAAGTGGCGGTACGTCTTCAGAACAACGAATAACTGTCGTTTCTTTTCTTATATTTTTGGCCGAGCCTGTTCACGTGATATTATTTTCTTTTCGTTTCTTTTCACAGAACATACGTGCAAGGACTTCAAATGTAATTCGAGAGAGTTTTGCATAGACACAGACCTCGTTTGCGACGGTGTGAATCACTGCGGAGATGGATCGGACGAAGCTACTTCGACTCTGTGCGCCAGTGAGTATAACACGACTCTTCATTTTTCACTATTCAATTTCTCTTCATGTCTTACTACACACCCTTCCAGACACCAGCGCGATGTGTCATAATTCGATGTTTCTCACCAATGCTCGAATTTCTCCTTGTTTGCACGACAGACACGAAAGCCTCGACGATCCTCGGCATGGAAAGAACGTGGTTCGCGGTTGCGATTGTATCGACGCTGATCACCTTGGCTGGCATCGGTGCCGGCATGGTCATGTGCTTTTGCAAACAGAGGACGTCGACACCCAGGCATTTGCACAACGCGAACAACGCTCAAAACCATCCGCCAGTCAGCTTCCCATGTGAGTTCACCCATAACGATCATTCGAATATCAAACCCTCCCTCGGCGACAACGATTTACTTGCTTGTTCGAAATATTCACCTTCGATCCATTCGCTTTTTTGTACACCATGGTGTACAATCTTGATTTTCGTTTTTTTACGATCTTCTCGAGATATACCGTACGTTAAATAACTGTCATGTGTGCGAAGTAGGGGTAAAATTTCCTGACAAATCGAGTGCCGCTATTTATTTTGTAGAATTTTTCTCACATTGCTAAAAAAAATGCTGAGAAAAAAACATCGATTTCTGAGAGATGTCCGAAACATATCAATATCGTCCAAAAAGTGTTGCTTAAACGAAAGGAAATATTTTTATTTTAAAGTGAACGGGTCAATACGATAAGAAAACAACTGAGAAGCTTTTGCGCAAAGCAGCATACTGATCGCGAGAAAAAAAAGTTCCTCCGGATAATTTGTTCGAGACAAAAAGATTCTATTTCAATACGAACCTATCGATTAATTTACTTGACGTCCAAGCGAGAAAATTATCTAACGGGTTCATATTCGAATGGATTTCTTGGGTGCAGTTAATTAATAGTGAATAAGCGAATTTCAGGGTACTTTTATCCGACACGATGTTAAAAGACATTGGTAAACGATGGTACGGAGGATAGACCGAGAGGCACACGAAGAATTTTAACGTAGCAGCCGTGCGTATAGGTATACCAACGGAACCTGTATATGTAGAAGGCTAAAACCCGGCTTGTGGAAGTTCGTCGTTCGCACTTGGTGTAAATCTCGTCGCGCGGGTACATTAAATACTAATGCAAAAAGGGGCGTGCGAAATTTCGCCGGGATGGAATCGACGTGCCTCTCTACGAGGTATATTAAACATTATGGTATACGCGTAAGTGCAGAGCGTCGATGAAAACGTGAGCCGAATTTATTTCACGGTCGAATATACGTAATCTGTACTCTCCGTTGTTTTATTTATTTATTTTTTTTTCTCTCTTTTTTTCTCTTCTTTCGTTTCCTTTTCTCTCGCCGGCTTCGATTAATACTCGATGCAAATTTTGATGAAAATTCGGCTAGAGTTTGCTCACGCGAGAACGTGGGTGCCGATGATATTCATCGCGAATAATAATCGGTGGAAACTTTCTTTAGAATAAATTAACCGTGTATGCCTACAGCTTTGTCTGTGTAACACCTTGGCGTTAATTAAACTTGCGGCAGACGCTGATGAAGTCTACTTTCACGCTGCTCGTTTAATATCGATGTTGCGATTGACAAAAATTACATGCATACTATTTTTGACAAAAGGATCGTTTGGATTTTTAGTACGAAACAGGATAATGAATTCCCCTTTTTTCTTGCCTCCCGGTTGGAAAATTTGCAACTATTAAGAATTTGCTGCAAAGTGTATAATACGTGTAGAAATTCGAAGAAGGAGTAATCAATTTACAAGCAGGCGGAAAAAGAAAAGTTTATTTCAATCCAACAGGTTATATACATACATAAATATTAAACATGCACATTCATCTTCAGGGTATCAATAATTATTCGGTATTCCGTATCATGGGACTCAATGCTCCATAACAACACGCGGTGTCGCATCGTTATCTCAATTAGCTAAATGTGGGCGTAATACTTATCTGGCAAATTTCTCTTTCTTGTCTTTTAATCATTCCGTTGTACGTTCGGCGATAAGCTTCAGAGTGAAAATTTTTTAGCCGTGATTTGCGAGACGCATCGGTGAAGCGAGGTCGTGGAATCGAAACGAAATAATCCCATTTGAAAAGTGATTGTATTTTGGGGGAAAGCTATGAAATAACAATTTTCAGACGTCGCATATATGCTCGTGAATTTCTATGCGTCAGTGCCTGTATTTGTATACGCGATACCCGCTCATCGCTCAATTGTAAAAGCCAATTTATACACGCATGAATCAGCGTGCTCGCAAGAAACAACACACTTATGCGATAAACTTATATCGCATGCTGCAACCCGAGATAAGAAGAGAGCAAATAAAAAGTAACAAAGCAACGGCGAAGGCGATCAAAATTTAGTTCTTATATTCACACGATTTTATTATCGCGTCGTTACGTATCAACGGATTATTTATTGCTCATTTTTTCACCTCTTTATTATTAGGAGGTACTTTAAATTTATCGCACTCTCTCCCAACTCCAATACAATTTGATCGGACTGTAATATCTCCTGAAACGATCTTCAGTTTCGGTGCAGAAGTACTGAAACACTGCCTGTCGGTTGTGTGATCATTACCGATATTATGATAAAAACGAGTGCAGGAGGTAACCGCATATTAATATTTATTCTTGTGGTGTCTTTATTCTCGTTATTTACCAACCTTATTTCCGAGGTCACATGTAAGTCGTTCATCAGGCAGTAACAACATAATAATATACCCTGAACTAGTATCGTCGGTAGTCGTCATCGAACAGATTTTTCTATTTTTTTGATGAAAAATTGTCATTTAATATTTTTATCAGGTTTTATTCGACTTCCTGCGATATTTATTTGAAACATTTTCGAATTCGTTCGGACCGATCCTTCGCTTATCAGATATACTTGACACAAATTTTATCGGAACATGGCACCGTCGTCAGATACAGAAATTCGAGAATTAAACTCGTGCTGATTTTTATTTCAATCTGTAAAGAAATGATATGAGAAATTGAAAAATCTAATGATACAAAAGACTTGCAGACATATTTTATACAAAGTTTAAACAGTATTTTATCACAACGTTCGTAAAACGGTAGCAGCGAGAATAAAATTTAAATGTTTTAAATAGCATTGACCGGTAAAAAGATTTTTTCTTTCTATCCAAGATCAATGATAAAAAACATCCAATCGGTGTTAAAAATATTTCTTGTAAATTGTTGTGCCAGATAGCCAATTTCATTCCTCGTTTTTTTGTTTTTGATCGTTGTCAAATGGGTCACGTATAAGACAAGGTACGTTCAATAAATATTATAGTTCTGAGGAAAGCCCTCACCAAAGGACTGAAACGTCACCATCTATTGATGTTTTTTATCATTGACCTTGAATAGCAGAAAAAAATTCTCTCTTACGAATCAAGAAGGTCGATTGAATCGTCTACATAAGTTGACCTGTAAAGCTGGGCACAGTTTGTCAATAGAATTGTTTATTCGCGTTTTACAATTAGTCATTCGACAGGGATTTTCCAGTTAAATATTTTACACATAGCGAAATCTCATGTTGCATGTAACCACGCAGTAAACAGAAGTGACGCAGTGTTGATTCTTAGCAGTTTCACCAGCAGGTCGAACTCGACCAATTGTAGAACATAATCTGTTGAACAAGAAACAATTTAGCGTCATTAAAGCCATTATCAGAGGCTGTAATCACAATGGCGCAGGCGCCGAATCGCTTCCGTAACACATGTGTGTCATACTCGGTTCCATATAGTCGCGTGGAATAGCGCGACAACGACAGTCGTCCACTTTGCTGGCCTACTGACCCGACCGCCGCTTATTCCACACCGAGAAAGTGACTGAAGAGACACTTTTCATTACATACTATTACCGATTCACCGTCCATCGGTCCTCAGTCCGATTCGTATCACGACCGGAAAGCATCGGCTCGGATAAGCGAAGCTGCGGAAACCGCTGTCAAAATACGGTAAAAAATCTCGACGAAAAAGGAGGTCGCGAATTATTCCCGCGTGTGTGCAGAGTGAAAAAAAAAAAAAAATTTCGGCGAACTAAAGGGTGGCGCGAAATAAACCGAGCAGGATGAAACTGCGTAATGGTACCAGAAAGCGGTGAGGCTTCGAGCCGGTTTTTAAACCCTTCAACAGCCGAGTAGGAGAGTGTAAAAATTAAGGAGCGACATGGCCCTCGGGAGCTTTTTGATATTCGGGGCGATGGTGTCGACGGCGCTGGCGCAGACGGGAAGGGACTTCTTCTTGGGTCCGTGCCTGGTTAAGACGAACCGAACATGCCCGGACGACGAGGTAAAGTTCTTCCTGTACACCAGAAGGAACCGCGAGAACGGCCAGGAGGTGAACATCACCACGTCGGGCTCCTCCAACATCCGGGAGTTGAACTTCAACCCCGTCAACCCGACCAAGGTAATAATCCACGGGTACAACTCGGACATGCAGCTCGACTCGCTGGTCAGCATAAGGAACGAGTACCTCGTCAGGGGCGAGTGCAACGTCATCGCCGTCGACTGGCATCGGTTGGCCGCAGCCCCGTGTTATCCTGTCGCCGTTCACAACGTCCCCCACGTCGGACGGTGCCTGGGACAGCTGATCCAGATCCTGCGAGACGTCGGGGCGACGGACCTCCACGTTATCGGATTCTCGCTGGGCGCCCACGTGCCAGCCTTCACGGCGAGGGCCTTGAGGCCCTACAAGCTGCCCCGAATCACGGGCCTGGACCCGGCCATGCCGCTGTACGTGACCGTCAGCCGGGACGAAAAGCTCGACCCGAGGGACGCGGACTTCGTCGACGTCTTTCACACGAACGCGTTCATCCAGGGCAAGGTCGAGGCCAGCGGGCACATCGACTTTTACATGAACGGCGGCATCACGCAGCCGGGGTGCTGGGAGAAGAGGAATCCCTTTGGGTGCAACCACCATAGAGCCGCCGTGTACTTCGCCGAGTCCATCAACTCCGAGGTTGGCTTTTGGGGATGGCCGTGTCCCGGACTTTTGTCGTATCTGCTCGGACTCTGTCCACCCAGGTTTCCCGCTGTGCTGGCCGGCGATCGGTGCAATACACAGTACCGGGGTTTTCATCTGGTGAAAACACGTGCCCAGGAACCCTTCGCCGAAGGACCATTCACTGTCGATCCTAGGGACACTTGACAGGAGGATTTGGTTGACGATTTTGCTTGGCGTTCATTATCTTCGGTGCAAAATGAAGAAGGTGACCGGTTCAGCTGACTCTTTTACATACTTTGCCCTACTGATATACACAGACTTTCGATTACGTTTAGGAGATGTGAAATACCAGCTGTAGTATTATCTCGAAGTATTTTATTTATTTATTAGCCGTATGTATACACTATACATACATGTAATCTTAGCTGTTAATGTACATATTTTTTCATTGCTCTAACGTTTGTTTGTCGTTTATACAAGACTTGTTGTTTTACAAGATTAGTATAACGCGTTATAAGATCTATTACGGAGAATCAAAGTACGATCAGCAGATGTGAATTTTTCGCCAATCAGGTTACGAGGAGTCCAAACTTGATTAACGAAATGATAACGAAATATGGAAACGAATTTTAACGTGGAGAAAAAATCAGTCTTTCTCTGACGTTTCATGAAGTTTGTTTTTTCGCAATGTTTCCAGAACAATCTTCGATGTCGTAATGGCAGTCGTTTGTCTTTTTACTGTCACGTTTTTCTCAACGTATAATAAAGACTGTAATTTTCAATTTTGCGACGCTTCACTCGACACATTATCAAGCGTGCATTCGAGAATTTTTAACGATTATTTAACGTGTTAATTAATAATGACGTATTGCTGATTGATCGCTCCAAGTACTGGCAATTGTCAGGAACAAAAGATTACGCCCGACAGTATCGCCATAATCGCAGATTGTTTCGTAAGTATGTATTTTATTTCCGCTCGAAATCACGATAGGATTATTATCGACGCCTTATCATACCAATGAAACCGAATTTCAGAGATAAACATCACGAGATGGGCGAACGATTGCAACGTATACAATTCTGTTTTACTGATACAGTAGAATTTTTCTCGCCTGCGTGAGTGAAAAAAAAAATATATGTATAAGATAAAATATTATTGGTAGCGTTATTTTTGTACTTTTTTTTTTTATCTTACCAATGGCACCGAAAAGCAATTGTAAGTAGTCGGAAAATCCAAAAACTTCTCTTGGGCACTAACTTATTCACATCTGACCTGTGACACTACATCGTCTATGCAGTTAGTTGTTCCTTATACTTTCAAGGCCAGTGACGTCACTCGCTGTAAGCTCTTACAGATGTGGTTTGTATTAAAGCCACATGCTTCTACACACCGCATAAGACATTTGTGCGTCCATAAGTAGCCGTAAATCAATGTCATTACAATGACAATCGAAGGAAACAACTCCGGCAGCTGTTGCGGTGTTAAATTACATTTTCTCATTTGCTTTTGCTTCGATGTTTTTCTTTTCCTTTTTTTTCTCCCTCTCTTCTTTCTTGCTTACATTCCTATCGCCTTTTTTCATCCGTCTTCGAAATAGCTTGTAAAAATGCGACCGTCTGTGAGAATGTTATAAATGTTTTTCAAAATTAATTAAGAATTGTTTTTTTTTTCGTCGATCCATAATTTCACACTTCACCTTGAATACTTTCACGCCAAATTCACGGTCACCTGTTTAGGTCACGCGGTAAACTTTCTAAAGATAACTTTGATCGACTAATCGTTGGACAGAAAATATGAAGAAAAAAGTTACGTTATAAGATATAAATCATGCGTGTACCGTTGAAAAAATGAATGGTTTTTGTATACTTACAATTCATTGAATTATTCAACCGCTCTTATCCTTCGCAATGTATCGTGTATTTTTATAAAAATTGTCAAAATACGTTCGATAAAATATATAAGACTCCTAATTATGTCTGTTCTATACGTAAAAACAACTTAATGCGATGTACAGTTTTCGATTAACGGTAAAATAAAAAAAAATCGTCAACTCGATCGGCCGTTTAGTTTGCGGAAATAGTTTACCGTCCGAATTCTACCTCGGCATTTTTACTGCTATTCTTCACACAGTTCGTTGAGAAATATATGACATACGCGTAGGTTTGCACAATTGAATAATCTTTCAGAATTTCATATCTCAATTTCGTTTTGCACCAGGTGTTCGAGTTCCGCTCGAATTCCCTGATCAAGGAGAGAAATTTGAGTTGTCTAAAAGCCGCAGCAGGTATTCTTCTTATTTTTCAACTTTTAATAATTCCGGTGTGAAAATCTGTTTTAACAAATTGCAAGAAACAAGGGATTAGAGAAAATGGAAATTATTTTTGCGCGATTCGCCTTCCTGAAAATATCGAGCAGGTAATATTATACTCGGCTGAATCAGTCCTTGACGTCGAGAATTAAGCGTCGGTATTCTGCCAGCGTGAACGGCCATCAGCTTCCGTCGGGCGTCCGTCAATCCTTATTAAGGTCATCCTGTCGTTGGCGTCGATCTGTTATTAGGTGTATAAACCTCCCGGCGAACGTTGCAAGGGTTCGGGCCTCGATGCCGGTGATCGAAATGTGACGATGCTTGACTGAACAATATCTCGTTTCAATTACAATTTACTGCGGGTGATCGTTATACGCGGATGATTACGCGACGCGATCTTTAATTAAGAAAACTTGGATATTCGGATACCGTAAGAATTCCTTCTAGGCGATACGAGTTGTGAAAAATGATAAATGACGAATGATCGACGTTGTACCGGAATTAGATACGAAAATTTGGCGAATGAAAACGAAAAACAAAATTGCAAGAAACTCTAAGTAACTGTATTCGCATATATTGCTTTGCACACTGCAGAAACGAATGTTCAAATTAAGGCGAATGATACAGGGAATGAGAAGTTTTTTAATAAATATCGAGAACACGCCGTGTTCACGCGTATAACGAGCCAATCGATAAGCGAAGGAAAAGAAGAAAAGAAAACTGGAGTACTTTTAACGCTGAGCACGCCTCGCCTTCGCTAATTGCGATAACCGTGGAACGTACCTGCTTGAAATAATGTAATTTTGACAGATGGAAAACTCGTCTCGGGTGAGAATCCAAGGGGTCTAAGATGGTCTTTATACATGTTTCGGTGTACATGTTACACTTATCGCTCTTCGACTCAGTCGTTAAATCAGCACTTGACCTCATTATTCATCTCGTAGTCAAGTTTGAGGCTCACTAATACAGAGAGTGAAACGCTCGACAAAAACGTCGGAGAAAAGTCGAAAATACATAATCTCGGTGGAAAAATTATCTTATTATATTCACGTCACGATGAAAGGTGCAGCGACAGTGTTCGAGAAATTTTTTTTATTCCAAGAGGCTTATTCGATCTGACATTTGATATTCTTTCTGCGTATGAATTATTTTCACGGTGTATATAATCTGAACGGGAATACATACATACACGCGTATTATTTTCTGTCGAACAGACGATGGACGGAGGGATGAAAGCTCATAAATAGTGCACTCTCGATTCTATATTCTATGCATGTATGATACGGCTCCGCGTATGTTAGCACACCACTCTTACTTCTGACAGCTGCTGAAACGAAATCCAACAAGAAAGAAAAATGCTCAGCCTAGCATTCTGCCTTTTCTGCATGTATCTGTCGCTACGAAATACGTGAACGGACCTGGCTTCGACAGAATGGACTTATTTTGTTCAGATTTTTTTTTTCCTTACGTAGTACATTGCGTAAGTTGGTTTTGTTGCGTGCACAGAAACTTTACGAAACGAAGGATTTTTTTAAAGATTTTGGATATTGAAATATTCTACGAGTCTCAATCGCGAATTGAACGAAATTTTCCGAATTTCAGCTTCAATTTCACTTCAATATTTTCTTACGAGTTTCAAGTCCAATTTTGCACCAATTTTTCACCCGCGTGTTACTAGCAAAGAAGAAAAACACCCGGACGTGGTTCGCGATGAAATCTAGTTGAAACTTTTCAAGTGAGTCGAGAATGTCTGAAGTTGCTTTGAAGAGCGAGCCTGCAACAAAATATTTTCCGTTCAATGCTTTCAGGAAAACACGCGTCGGTGGTGGACCGTTTCGTATTTCTAGTAACGGTAGCGCCGTTCGCAGTGGCAGGTATGACGTACAAAATCGGAAGAAATCAAAATAGTATCCAACGACTGCAGTCCAACTGATTAGTTATCGACCGGGTTGTGAATTTTTTCGAAGCTTATACGCAGCTTTCAAGCTCGACATACATCTCGGAGCGAGAATAACAGAAAGTAACGTCGTCTAAGCCTGTAAAGATATGCCAAATCATACATCATACATCATACATAGTATTATAGTTCGAAACCAAAGTTTGGATGTTCGGATGTTCGGATATTCAGAAAGTGACGTCACCCAAATTTTTTTTTCTGTTGACGTCATCGACATAAACTCACAATCGGCCAGCCAAATTCCTCAGTCTGGAAACAAACGCGCAGTAGAGCGGACGTGTGAAAATCGCGCTCCGCAGATTTCGAGTACCGGGTTCTCTATCTCCTGGATATTGCGCTCCGGGTACGCTTCCCGGTGCAACTCGACTTCCAGGACAAGCGCTCCCTAGTTTCTGCGTGCCAGGTCCGCTACCTGATGACTTTTGAACTTCAGGACTAATTTTCCGTAGTTCTGGCTGTTCAGGTCCTCGACCTGGTGGATTTTGACATCCAGGTAATGCGCTCCACAGTTTTGGCTGTCCAGGTCCTTGACCTGATGACTTTTGACCTTCCGGACTGATTTTCAAGTTTACAAAATTGATTAGTGAAAATATATGTTTTGTACTATCAAACCAATATGCATGCTTCGGATAACATTTTGAATCGGAAAAAAACCGAACGACCAGGATCAACAAATTGTAATTGGTGAGTGGTTGGCATTGTATACATAGGAATACATGACAATAACGTCGTTCAATTAGAGCTAAAATTGCTGTGCGTAGTGTTTCAAATCTGTCAGCACTTAGCTGATTGTTCTGTGGTATTTATCGACGATATTTATTGTCATAAAATCACAATACGTTATACTTACAAGCATGTGTAAACGTGATTTGCAGCATTATATAGTAAAAATCTTACGGGCAGATTCGGTTTGCGTCACATGAACAAAGACAGTGTTGATTCTGAATACTGTGAAGCAAATACCAGAATTTTTCGAGGAGTCATCGTGCCCCAGTCTCCCCTACAACTATATCATCTGGTAAAACACTGGCAACGAGTAAACCAGCGCACAAGCACAAAAACCAGTTACACTAGGCATCGGACCTCGAGCGAGTGTTTTAAAACTAGTATGAATTACAACATGCAGTTGAAAAGCTTTCACCCTCGAAACAAAACTATCTTAGCCCCCGTAAAGAAGTGTGTGGAAACGGGCAAAAGAAATGTCATTATATGGATTCAAAGTAAAGTCGTTACAACGATAATTTTCTTCTTGCCATTAAATAAACAATAAACTTCTTTTGCCATATTGGTTAGATTCGACAATTTTTCATTATTTTTATCTTGCGTGCACCCGGGTTTCGGGTTATCGATTTACTTGGCAAGACAGATTTCAGTTTATATTTAAATCATCCGGGGTACCGACTCGCCTGAATTATGCTCACGTTTAACCACGAAACTGGCGAACTGCGGGTTACGCAGATATGTAGGTAGGTACATCAAATCTCTGGACAGGATCGAATTGAGACGTAAATCTCCGAGCGTTCCCCGGCATCTCGGGGGGCAGTTTGTGGCCGGGAATCAATAATTCAATTCTTCCTCGTAATATCAGACGCCGTTACATACAACATAGGTAAAACCGCACTTCCGCACGTTAATGGGCTAAAATACATCTTAAATTTTTTTCCCCCTTCCTTCCCTCGCCTCCGCCTCCCCCACCCACCCTCCTCACCAACGCCCTCATCAATTTCCTATTCTTGGATATGAATTTTATCCCTTTGGGATAAGAGTGAAAGTGTAGAAAGATCGGAAAACAAACGTGTGACAGTATCAAATATTCAATAAACGCGAATATCCGTTTCAAAGCGTTTCAATTAATTGTAGAAAGTCGAATTATAGAAAGGTAAATTTTGACAATTCTATATCTTTCGACTTGCTGTATTCTTATATTCATTCGAACGATGTTCCATAAATTTCGGTTTTACACATCTTCGAACTAGAAACGACGACCCTTCTATAATCCGCCTTTTCGACTAGCCACTCCTAATTATACAAATTTTCGAATGCTTCTGATGATTCCGTGTTTCGAGCCTTGTATTTTGAAATCGAGGAAGACGGAGGCCCTCGATACTCGGCCATTCCGCAGGTACAACAATTTCACCTGTACGACGTCTGTCGCGCTGGCGGGACTGATGTGCGTGACTGTGTTCCAGTGCAACAGATGTACGGATCGAACGGAGCCAGCGCGGGGATGCCCCCAGGGATGACGACGCTGAAGGGTCATCCCCTGCAGGGCGGAATGCTGGGCGCGACGACCCTTCCGCGGCCGGGAAACTGGCTGCGCCCTGCGGGCCTCAGGCTCGGGCACAGCGCGGCCCGGGTCCGCCTCTACTGCCAGGCAAAGTGAGGAGCCACGGCTCGGACAGGTGAGGAAACGATACCTGGGTGCTTTTCCTTCGTTTCCGAATTTTGAAAGTTTCCGAAAGCGCGTGATTCCGAATTATTTTGTGACGAAACTTGAGAACTGAAGATGTGTAACTTTGAGGAAACAACACGGTTTCGAATATGGTCGAAAACCCGACGGTTCGAAGTTCCGGTATGCTAGATTCCGAAAATGCAAGTTACGGTAGAGCAAAGTTTTGATAGAGTAAAATGTCGAGAATTAAAATATACTCACACAGGGTAGTTTGCTCAACGAGTGGGTGTGAAAAATCAGACAAACCGAAAATCTGAACGACCAGGATTCCGAAAGTAAAAATATTGATAATCCAAAACAAAGAAATATCAAACTGGTAAAATTTCGCAAAGCTAGAAATTCACAGAACTGAAAGTCAAAATTAAGGCATCGATATTCAGGCTTCTGTTGATCATTCTGGTATTTTAGATTCTTGCATCTTTATAGATATTTTCTACAAGATTTTGTATTGTATTTTATTTCTCTTGGTTCATACATTTCCATGTTTATGAACATTCGATCATTTAAAAGAAAATATACTTTCACACACTCGTAAGTAATATTTTAAATGAAACTTATACTTTTATCGATGATTTCATCAATGCTCAATGTAAGCCTGTTTTCCCTGTACAAATAATAGGAAATATCGATCTTTGATCATCCGACCTCCTAAGTATTCCACAGGTCTGAAGATTCGTTATTCACATTACCTCGTATTATTTTCGCAGTGATATCTCCTCCAGCCAAAAAGACGAGTGGTTCGTGTAGGTGAGTCGATTTGTTTCATTATTCACTCTTGCAATTTTTTTTTTTTCTCAATATCATTACATCGAACAAATCGTTACTTTTTTCCGCTATTGTCGAGCAAGTGTGTAATTAGAACGAGTATCAACCAAAGCTTCTCCGATTCAATGAGAATTCGTTCGAGCCTGAGGAACGATTTACTTACCAATACACAAGTACGAGCCTGTTAATTGGCTAAAAAACGATGATCTTCTTCCTCAATGCGTAGAGCACCTCAAATTTCTAGCAATTATATCGCATTTTTGCCAAGAAAAAAATTATCCATCTACGCACCTTCCTTAAAGTTTTTCACGATATATCATTATGTGTCTTGGATCAAATCAAATTATTTTGGATAGTAATCGTACGGTATTTACGGTGTACATGATGTGGGATCGTTTTGACCCCGGTGTGCAGCGTAAGAGTCAAGAGACTTACGCAAGAGAGATAGAAAAAATTTGATACGCCGTGAGTAAGCCGTGCATACAGAACTGTCCCGAGCATCATACGTTTAAGGGCTCAAACTCTCATATACAAAATCCTCTCTGTACAAACTCTCGACAACACCTGTAGAATCAGTCGAAGGTGATTCCGAACGTTCGCGTTCTTGGACGGAGTAAAAACTCTCGGATATTTTATAAATTGCATCTTTCTTATAAGTCGACTTCCGATAAGCTTTGACGAATGATAAAAATTGTCCACTCTCTTGCCTCGACAGAGGCGGGCCTGGACCAGAGCCCGCAGGGTGATCGGACGGTGGTGCCCACACCGCCCGTGACGGGAATCTCAATAACGTTGCTTCCCACCAACGCATCATCATCATCGCCATCATCATCATCGTCATCGTCATCGTTCGCCGTAGGATGATCACCATCATCGGAGTCATCGTCATCGTCATCGTCATCGGTCATAACGAAGAACTTTTATAGAACGTGTAAACATCGGATATGAGAAGCAAAATGATCGAGAAAGGAAAAGCAATTGCCGCCCAATTCGTCAACTAGATAATTTCACCGTTTCCCAAAGTCAATCCGTTCGTCATTCAACAATCGCCGTATCAACGATCAATTATCGAATTTGAATCGATGAAAATTTTCAAATTCCCGAGGAGATTCAAAGTTTTTCGGACTTTCTTATTCAAACTTACGTATAAACTGGAGCATAACGAGAAAAAAATATTTCGACGTTGAGTGTAGAACGCGGAATATAGAAATGAAGATGATTCTTCTCAAGCTATCCAAAACAAGTGCGTACATGAATTTGGGCGGCATAATTTTAGATCATGTGTAAAATTCAGAGGACGAGGGATTGTTCTAAACTTATATCAGGTGTAGGAAGAAGTTTTCACATATAGTACCAATGTTATTAAATTATACCTATTACGGGAATACGATGTATTTTATGAAAATGCATTTAGCTTTATTGTAATATATGATCGATGATAAATATCATCCGATATATATATATATACTTATACAATAATAATAATAATAATAATAATAATAATAATTGTTGTGCGATTGAAGCGAGATGACGAGTGGCCGAGTGTGATCGAGAATATAAATGATGAAAGAAAATACAATAAGGAATAATAGTACGAATAAAATGAAAAACAGAAACGAGAACTAAAAAAAAACAAAAAAAAAAAAAAAAACGAGAAACACTTTGATGGCGATTTGTTAGACGATTATCCATGAAAAATGAATTTTTAAGTCAACCAATGAACGGTAGAAAATTAATGAATTATTCCAAGTAGTTTTTGAAGTGCAGCAACAACGTCATCAGCCAGACAGCCAGATTCTCTGCAATCATATCGGCATTGGTTTGCGTGACGTCACTGTTTAATAAAAAAAAAAAAATTCAAACCTTAAGTTTATCCGCTAGATAAAACGCAGAATAGCAGAAATGAGAGATGATTTTGATAAAAAGGCGGTATAAGAGTGAAGGGTTAATTTATAGTTTACAGCTGTTGATGAAAAAGTTAGGATGTAAAAGGCGAGGTGAAAGGTGTTGAAATATCGATGGGAGATAAACGATTTCATTGATAATTATGATGAGTGTTATCGTAGATGAATTTCTATAACGAAAAACTTATAATAATAGTAATAATATTACCAATAATGAAATAATATCGATCACATGCATATAGTACAATTTTAAGGATGATGTGTAAGGAAATTATTTCGGCTGTTGCAAATATGCAGCGATGAAAGAGTTCGCTCAGAGAATATTGAATATCACAGTTTTGAAATAATTTATGTAATATAATTATAAATATGATATAGGGTCATATCATATTCATATATATACATATATATATATAACATATATGTATATATATAAATCATAACTAATCGTTCCACTCTGTGCCGTCTTTGCGCACGTGTATAATAATATAAATAGATAACGACATCACATATTATTATACACACAAACATTCATCGGAATATTAACAAGTTGAAGAAAGTTGAAATTTTATAAACGTTAGGTCGAGAAACCAGTTTCAAAGCATTTCAAAACTTAAACATATCCGTCGCTTTCAGAGCATGTATAGATCTATGAGTCCGATAAACGATTATTTAATTCTGCGCATCTTTATCACGCCTACGGATGAAATCTCCGAATTAGAGGAAGATCTTTTATACTTTTCCCACTTTTTTTTTAATATTTATCCGTTGAAAAAACAAACACATTTAAAAAAAAAAACACACACACAATCACGTCCTAGTCCATATCTGCAGGGTGTGAGCTGATTAAATAATTCTAGGTATGAATAAATAATTGAAATCACAATGAAATATTGAATATAATGCATATAATATATTATTATAGACACCGTTCTACACGACCGATTTATTTGGATCTAATAATAAACCTACGGTATTGCAAAATTCATTTGTGACTTGGGTAAAATTTTCTAGATCAGGAATTAATATCAGAAATCGAACCGAAACTTGTAGCATCGATAAAATCTCTTCACAGTTTACCCGTGACAGAGGGAGTAAAAAAAAAAAAAAAAAAAACGGACACGAAAGAAATTTACAATTCGTCTATCACAGATTTATCTGTGAGTAAATCATTTTTCGGGGTGTGAATATAATCGTGGGAAGATTCATTATATAATTATATTTAAGATTAACGATCATTGTCATTTTATTTGAAGCGCGAAATGAGACTATAATAAAATAAAAATTTTCACTCGTACGTGACAATATATACAATATATCGTGCGTGATAAGAAATTGATAAATAACTAAATAAATAAATGCATAACGATAATAATAATATCGGTAAATTTCAGTAAGGTTTCGAGTTGGAACTCGGACTTACGAGATATTATAACATAGAGAAATCCGATTCTCGAATCGGTCACAAGAATCTAGCTGTTATACTGCCATAAATAATAGGGTAAGAATATGACGAAAGAAAGGACGACGTGATAAATAATTGACTCGTTCATCAGGGCCGCCATATGATGGAGTAATTTAAAAAAATTTCATAGGAAATATACGGTAAGATTTAATTAGCGAGATTGGAAATTGGAGTTGTTTTAATTTCTGAAGTCAGACAAATTAAAAAGCTGCAGCGACGTTGCGACGAGGTTTTTAGGGCACGGATTACGCGATTCGAGCAATAATTGCATATCAAGACGTACATCATCAGGATAATATATCACTTTCCAAGTAAAAAAGCTCAAGTGAAAAGCTCAATCTTCAACGGTACACATATCAACGAAACTTTCGCTGCAGCTCGTCAAGTGTTGAAAAAACAATTATCTCTCGGTATAAAAACGCAATTTCATAAAATAAAGATGTTGAATTACAAGCGTTTTCAATACCGGTGAATGAGTGGATGCATTCAAAGTTTGAAAAAAAAGAATAAAATAATAGTAATAAACAGTTACGAAAGTTAACAATCATTAATCAGAAAATATCGAAAAATCACTCGATGAAACACGTCGCAAAATTTTATACTCTCAAATGAAATTGGAGTAGTATTTTGAATCATTAATCGAATTTATTTATAGGTATAAATAAAAAGTGAATTTCGAATGCCGCGTGCTTGGTATAATTAAAATGAACGAAGTAACGGGTGGAAGGGGGGCTAAGAACGTATCGTGATTAGTTTATGGCAGTATTCCTTTGTAAATTTCATACTCGCGTGTATAATCAGACGTGTAGTGCTACACGATTATACGTATATGCAATACGGTGCGACACGGCTAATACATAAATAAACAAATGAATAAATATGCATACACAAGTGGTGAAGAAGGCTGGATCGCTACCCTTCGTCACACCAATGTACAAAGGATTTTTCACACGTTACTGTTACCTAAACCTGCACACCAATGCCAATCACTCACGATGACCACACTCAACAATAAGTCAAGGATTTTATTGCCGGCCTGATTTTCATCGATTAGTTTTTTTTTCCGGTTGGGTTAAAAGAAAAACAAAGACAAAGAAACAGAAACTAGTTTTTCTTTTTAAACATTTACAGTAAACTATCGCAGCTGATTATATACTTATCCAAGCACGTTGTTATGCCTGCGAATTATATCTATACACGGGATAATTATAGATACGATTAACAGTTACCCCGATATATCTAGTCTTCTTTTTAATAATAATTAATAAATACCGAATAGAAACGTGCTTTGATCGTGCGGTGTACTCACGCGTCTGCTGTTATACATATACATATTATAACTGTAACGCGTAAAAGTTTGCAGACCGTGAATCAATTTCGTGTCAATTACGTTAGCAATAAACCTATACGATTTCGGCTAAGGTTCTCTGTTTCCATCCATCTTCCTCTCTCTCTCTCTCTCTATCTCTCTCTATCTCTCTCTCTTTTTGGTCTATTCAGAACTATTCATCTAATCTGCCAATCTTGATTGTCGCAATTTTCTGTTATCTCCAGTTCCATGATTCATTTCAAACTGTATTGCATGCTGTTCCTTCTCTCTGATCCCTTTGTAATCCCCCTTTTCATATCTGATTCCTCAAATTTTCCGATCTTTTCTAGTTTACTTATCGTAGCTGACCAGCCGATCGGTGGGTCGGTGTGATTATTATTACTGTTATTATTTAATCGCCTTGTTTATTCGGTCGCTTATTTGTCGCTGTTGATATATGTCATCGTTTGTATCGCGATGAAAATTGTAGCTAAATTTTATAGTATTAATTACACGGTAAAAACGTGTATCGAACCGCATGCGCTGTCCTGCGACGAGTTTGACCAGCAATTATACATACGCATACCTACCTATACAATATTACAACATTTAAAATTAGCATCGTCGTAATAATCTGATAATTGATATTTAACGTACGCGTATGAATACTATAAATAAATACATATTATTATACATGATATACGTATAAGTTATTTTTAAATATTAGGATGACAGAGATTACAATAATAATAATATTATCGCGTTGTATAGATATCATACGATGTGTACTTAAATTGATTTCCCTAAATCATTCGTCCCACATCCGACGAATGATTGTCTAGCCATCTTTTCTTACTTATTTTCCCTCAATCCTCTCGGCATTAGAAACACATCATTGTACATATAGAGGAGAATTATCATAAAATATTGCCAGAATACGACAGGGTAGGTTTAATCGCGAAATCGGAGAATGCAATTTTCGCAGTTTCGGGAAATGCAAATGACGCGGCATTGCTATTATCAGACTTTGTACCTACCTGCGTCGAAATGTGTACAAGATTTAACTGAATTATCATTATTATTCCATTATTAATATCGCATAGACTATAGGATCATCTACAGTAATTAGAAGATGTATACATGTATACTATACATCGCGTAAAGTTACGCCGATCGTTATGATGTATCATGCGATTATCACCGCGGATGTATAATTGCACTGCGAATATGTTGGTGCAGTAAAATTCGTGTTGAAGGTTTCATTGTTATTATATCTAATCATATAAAACAACTCAAATCCTGGAGAAATATTGATAAAAACCTCTAAAGTAAATAATATTCGAAAAAGTTTTCTGCGCAGATCTCCATGAAAATATTTGCGAAAAACAACAATATTCCATGTTACATTATGTTGAAAAAAGAAACCTGCAAAATGTATGATAATATTATAAAATGAAGTAATAAATAAAATCCGCGCACATTACGTAGCATAAAAGCATCATCTAGATTATTGAAATTCTCATTATCATTATTACCATCATTATTGTCGATTTAATAAAAAAAAGATTTTTTTTTTCAACATTTTCAAGGAGGATATAAAGAGAGAATGAATTTCAAAAATCGTACAGTGTGAGTAAGCCAAGATGAGAATGAAATTGAAAAATTGTTCTTTTATAAAAGTTTTAAGACTAACGTACGGAATTAAATTAATTAATGGTCATTCGTTGTTTCACATATTGGTCATGCGTAACACGCATATTTTATTGTAGAACTGATTTCAATTTTTAATTTTAATGGTATAACAACGCCATTGATAAATTACAATATTCTATGTAGAAACGGAAATACAAATAATTATATACGTAATTTATGAAGCGTGCAGATTACGTATATTTGGCAAATAACATGCGTGCATTGAAAGAAGACTAAAAGTCTTAGATGAAGATCGATAACGGAGATGACTAATAAAACTAAATCAAATATGATCGATGAAACAATCACGTATATGAACGAGGTAATAAATATGTATATTTCTATATATTGTTATATGTACTATTATACGTGATAAATTGTAATCACATCAAATCATCATCGCGAATATTGCGGGAGATTTTTAAGATGAACAGTTTCTTTCTCCTCCAATATTATAACAATGATATTGCGTATAGAAGCGTCAATGTTCGATGGAACGCTACGTTATACGTATATGTGAAATTAATATCAGTATAATAACCGTCAATAAATGATATAACGATAAATGAGAAGTAACAGAAAAAAAAACAAGCAAGTTGAAACAACAACAAACGAATGAATAAATACTCGTTGAATGTACAGAATATATCATATTGTTCAATCATCGTTTAAATCGTGTTTACAATAATTAGGTAATTGGTATCTAAAGTTAACGAAAACCGCTTACACTGTTGTCTATACACCCAAATTGCACGAATAGCACAGAGAAAAACATCATCATCATCATCCAATTCATATACATAATAATTAGCGGATCATCCCTTGCGTGAAAACGATAATTAATGCTCGCGCGGTATTTTCAGCGGCGAGAAATGCACAAAAATATAGGAAAGCGAGGAAGAAAAAACCTTAAATAAAAACAAAAAATAGTACGCGATAAGCTTGCGAAATTGACTATTCATCTATTGCTACGGATCAGGTCTTGTACGTACGAGTATATCCATATTATTGGATGTCGACAATTGGCTGCTATCGAATCGTTGCATTTGAATAAGAAGAAGTTGGATCTGTAGAATTGAAATTGAAATTTGACAAGCTGTTCGCTGTGACGCAAGAACGACGACGTATAACAATAAGTAATGGGAAACAATACAATAATTTTCATACTGTTTTTACTTTTACTATTATATTATTATATTTACATATATATCTGTATACATACTGTACAACATCATATTATGATTATACTTATACGCTGAATCTATTGCCTATACGTATTACTGTATATGTATATTATTCTTATCCATACCTGGGCAATTATTATATCGCTATTATTGTAATTATTACATTTACCCTTAAGCTTGGCAACGTTCTTACATTAAACCAAAGAGACGTTGCGTCGCTTTTACTTAAATCGTCAACGTGACTTAAATGCAGGAGTGAGAAAAAAAAATAGGTAATACTTGAATAATCAGCTGAAACAATAATGATAATAATAGTAATATCAATAATAATAAGATAAACAAGGAATACCTGCTGCCTGCGGTAAAAATTCTTCTTATTCGTGATGGATATAATACATTATACACAAATACGTATATTTTAAAATATCAAATACTGCATACGTACATACATACTATATACATACACTCCCCTAGCTAATTATACCTATTATAAATATAATACGTAGTTATGCCTGTAAGAATTATGTGTGTATATCCGAATGAACAATGGAGACACGATTTGTGCATTGAAAGCTATCCTACAAATGTGCAAGAAATCTGTTAAACGAGGTGTGTCAATTCAAGGCTGTACTGGTTGAAATTTTCACCAGGGAACTGTTTTTTTGTTTTTCTACGTATACATATATATATATATATTCCTTTTTTTACTGACAGAATTAGGAACTAAAATCTAGAACATCGGTGTAAAACCGAGTATAGAATATGACAGGATAATCCTTATGACGTTTTTCGTTATTGTTTTTTTATTTATTTGACCAATCTCCGTAACTGTGTCATAATCATAGAGATAGAATTTTTTCTTTCTTTTTCTTTCTTCTGTTTCGAGAAAGTGAATTAAAACGATCTTGAGGCTTATACTTACGGTGACGTGTGACCGAACTTTGTGATCGCATGCGGATTAATTAATTACCGGAAATTATGAGGAATGCATCGTATCGCAAAACTAGTGTTTATTAGTATAATAGTAATAATAATACTAATAACACAAATAATAATAATAGTAATAATTATACAGGAGTGCAATGTACGATTATACACACATACCGATATAATATATTATATACACAATACGCAATTTCCGTACATAAAGAATTACACGCGTGATGAAAAATTATACGTTTATCGAATTATAATTGAGCGCGCATATCAGCCTATTATACGTTACGTTATAGTGTATAAATTCTACCGAGCGCATATCACGAATAACAATAATATGTAGCATATCAAATAACATCCATAGCTAATGAGCTGAATTATCGCAACAGCCGAATACGTATGACACGATAAAAAGTGCGTATGTAGGTATGGGTAGTTCAGTTGATCGAAGAAATTTTTTAACATACCCGATGTGGGGTAAAATAATGATGATAATTCCTTTGTCCGAAGTACAGTGAAAAATTATGTTACGTTGAATCAAGCGAATGGCGATGACGAGGAACGAAAGAAATCCGAAAATATAATAGTAATATATTAATAATGACGGTGAAATGCAGCGAGAATAATTCATTTGCATGTAATATGTATGGCGGTTGAAAACGGACAAACGTTGTGTGACTATACATAATATAATGTGTAGAAAACTGAGCAATAGATAATAGATTATTTATGTATAGGTGCTTGAAGTTGTGATCGCGTTGAAGGAAGTGGAAAAAAAATTAAAGAAAAAATATAATTAAAAAAAAATATGCACGTATGATTGGAAAGAAAAATCAGTGACAAGATTACTTAGCTGTAATAACGAAGTGATTTTATTCATTTCATTTTTCGACATAAAACGCGTAATATGTGCTTATAATTATTACACCTACTTATGTGACACCTATTATTATACCAACACAAAATACATGTACATTATACGTATATAAATTGAACGTTTATGCGGAGAGGGGAAGGAAGTTATCCGAAAGAGAGAAAAATAGGAGGAGAAAAAAACAAAACCGAAAAGTAAAGAGTATAAGCTGTATAAGTAATATAATTTATTTGTAATACAATAAATTGTGATCAGGCGATTGGAACCGGCCCGCGAAATGCACTCGTATAAAAATAAAAATAACAATAATAATAATAATAATAATAATAATACCAACAACAATAACGACAGAAAACTTGACTGCCAACCCCTAAAACTTCATGCTTCGTAATATCCTGCAGCTGTTCTGCGAATGAAATAATCATGACAAAAATAATACTATCAATAATAATTAATATTATTATTATCGTCATCGTCATTAAACTCATCGTCGGTATACGTGTACATATTCAAATTGTTCAACAGGGTGATCCGTTCGGAAAAAAAAAAACATGAGTACCGCCATGCTCTCGATAATTAATATTTATCCATTGTTGGCTACAGGCGTATATAACACATACATATAGTCATTATATACGGACAATAATACACATTTCGATGAACGTATACACCAATCATGTATACGACATAACTTGTCCATTTGAAAGTGAAAGAGTTGAAAACTAAAAAAAAAAAAAAAGACACACATGCACGAGGAAAAAATTTTCTCGATCGAAGAGATTTATTTTTTTCTTGCTTTTTCGCCATTAATTATTAAAACGTTCTGTACTTTTTTCGTCTTCCGCTCACATTGTACACATAAATTACGATATAACGAGCATGATTTTTCCAAATTTTCAATAGGACGAAAGAGAAAAGGAAAGAGAGATTCTGGTATGAAAGAATACGGTTCACCCTGTTATTATACTATATACGCACGTATATATACGTACACCGCAATCTAAGTTCGAATGGGAATCATGTTTGTAACCCATGTAGAACGAAATAGCGTTGTACAAAAAAAAAAAACAAAATAAAAAAAAACAGAAAAAAAAACAGAAAAAAGAAACCGCAAAAAAAAAGAAAAGAAATTAAAATGAAAATTAAAGACGAAAGAAAATCCATGAAACTTGTATTCTATAGTTTGACCACTGCAGATTTATCCGTGTGTGTTCGTTACTGAGAAATGTTTCTTTAGAAAAAAATATTGAAAAATCAATCCACGTCTCTTTACTTTATCACACGCAACCAAATACCTTCCATGTAACACCTGAACCCGTTATCTTTCACCTAAAACAATATCTGACAATAATTCTCTATGGATCGAATTTTGCGGTGTGAATATATCGTACGGATATCTACTGTTACAATTTCAAAATCTGAGGTATGTACCGTTCATTGTTTTTGCATAACATAATACTTCACAAGCGTACCTTTGAAACATTTTTATTCAATTTTTTTTCTCTTCAAACTCTTTTTCAAACAGACTGCAACGTTACTAGAAATATTTCAAGTTTGGCGGACATTTATATCAATATACAAGTAGGTAGTAGTTTTTGGAATTCATTACAAAATATATTATATATTAAAAAAAAAATTTGAAAATAACATTTCAACTAGCACACTTAAAGACCCTGAATATTTCACCAAAATGTCCTACTGAAATTTATCACTATAAAATAATAAATCCGGCGATGACAAACGCCGAACTTGAACGTGCATAAATATAAATTATAAGATTTCTATAATTTAAGGCGATAGTTGGTCGAATCTTGTGAAATAAAATTTTTTTATACGCGGATTTTGCTACTAATCTTTTTACTGTCTACAGGGACGCGAGATGTTCAATCCTGGATGGGAAAATAAAGGTACGTAAATCCGCACATCCATCCATTACACTATCCACAGTCTATCGGAACGTACCAAGGAATATTTTACTCAACGGATCACGGTGTCAATATCATTCGAAATCATTTCTTAATCTCCAAAATCACGTCGAAGTCAGTAATATTAAAATAAAATTCTGTATTAGTACTCATCGGTATAGTCCTGAGAAATCATTTGAGATTACAGAAATGTCTTTGTAAACTTAGGAAAGTATAAAAAAAAATCTTAGAGATCGTGAAAAATCACATAATCGAAGTAAAATTATTTGCCAAGTAATCCCTCGTAATCACTCTACAAAATGTAAATAATCGTGAAACATGTATTGATGATGTGATTTTTGTTCCAGTAAAACACCCCTTCGTGTGTGCAGTAAAAAAAAAAAAAAATTACACCTCAAATTGCAATTTTTAAGTAGCACTGATTCGTTTTTTTAACCGTGCGAGACGGGGGGAGGGGAGAGGAGATTCGTTGGTAGTCTAAATCCAGAATTCTTCCCCGATTCTGCTACAGCTTCCACCACTATCTTGGATCCATGTTTTATGTCAGAAAATATCTATCGTAGACGAAAAATAGTCACCACCAAAGTTGTAGAGAATTAAATTTCTTATAAGTTTAGTCACGACAGTTTTTCCTCAAAAGTTGTAAGTCGGTGAGTTGTTTGACAAAAGGAAATTCCCTTACAAATTCAAAATGGCGGCCGAAGCTATAGCAGAATTCCCGAACCTTCCCCCTCCTTCTATCCAACGGTTACGAAAACAAAGTTGCGGTATCGAAAATTTGCAGTTCCAAAGGTTCAGTCCGACTGGACGACCGGTGGAGAATGGTCGTCGAGTAGCAGTGAGGGATCGAGGGAAAGGGGGGAAAAGAGGATCGTGTCGTGTTGTGGGCAGAGTGTAGTTGCCAGATTTAGTTTGACGGTAGGTAGGTGCGAGCGTGCTCAACTCTCTCTCTCTCTCTCTCTCTCTCCCTCTCTCTCTCTCCCTCTTTCTCTCTCTCTCGCTCTCTCTCTCTCTCTCTCTCTCCCTCTCGGCGTTGACCCGAGCCAGTCAACTGAACAGACTGAGTCAGTCTGCTCGCGGCGTTGCATCGGCGCGGTCGAAGGCGGTTTTCCGGTGTCCTTTGCAAAAACGATGAATCGAATTTTGGAGCGAGTCCCGGCAGTTAAGTTTCGTTACTCGAATTCTGAATTTTAAACGGTGCGCGCTTCCGCGGATACAGATCGTCGTTTGTTTCGAACACGTGCTGCGATCGTTTTCGCACCAATCATAGGTCGTGCCGATCGTCGATTGTTTATCCGCCGCACGCGTGTTGGATCGTGTTTGGCGGAGTGCATCCACGTGGTCTCAAGCCACTCGAGGCGGTGAAGGATTGTTCGATCGATTTTATCGTCGGAAAGTGCGAAAAGGAGGAAAAGGATCGAGGGGTATAAGAAATTCGTATTCAAGCGGCGATTGCGATGACGATGTCGCAGCGTTTTAGCTTTTCTTGTCGTTGTTTTCCTCGTATAGTGAAATTGTTGTGAGACAGCGGCGAGACGCACTCGGGCAGGCAGGCGACTAATAACTTTGGGTGATTAAACGAGATCGATAAGGCAACGGCTGTCCGAAGCCGCGTAGGCCTGACGCAGCATCCAGGGTGCGGTATAAATTAGTGTAATAACTGGTTATACCTACCGCGTTTCTTCAGAGGAACGAAAAGAAGAAGAAGAAGAAGGAAAACAAGGAGAGGGTAGAGTTAATTAAGAGAGAGAAAATTTTGCCTCCTATCCGCGCGGCTCGGATTGAAAAAATATCTCCAAATATCAAAAGTATCTCTCTCTGTCTCGAGAGAGAGAGAGAGAGACGGTGAAAAGCGCGAAGCACGTGCGAGGCGGGAGGGGAGGAGGGGGAGGAATTTCGGTGTTAAGTGCGGTTTAGTGGCAGATGTGATACCTGCGAATGTGCAGGGGCCCGGACCCGCCGTCTGCGGGGACTTGCTTTTGAACTACGGACTCTACGAAGAGGAGAGACGAAATGGGCGACGCCGAGGCGACGAAGACGGGGACGAGTCCGACCCGGAGGGCCCTCGCAACTCTTCTCGTCCTCATCCTCCTTCGGGATTTAACCGCCGTTCAAGCAGCGAGGAGCTCCAAACACGGCCTCAAAAACGGTAAATCTTTTTTTTTTCCGAATTCTCTTGTCTTTGTTTACCGGGTAACGTTATTAATGTGTGCGAGGGTGGTAAGGATCGAAATAAGAAGGAATCGGGAGAGGAAAGAAAAAGGAAACAGGGAACAAGGGAGGTACTGTAAGGTATCGGACGAAGTCACGACAAATATCGAAACAGTTTCTAAGTCAAACTGTTCGATCGAAGACAATTGCAGAATTAATGAAGTATCGTTTGAAACAACAACTTATTGATAGAGATATAAATCAAATCAGTTAAAATCGTTCGATTAGGCCCGTGTGGTTTATGATACACGGTACGTCTTCGGAACTTCAAGCACGTACTTTATATGCGTACGTGGATAACATGCATAGATTATAACGTAATCAGGTGCGATAAACGGAATTTACGAACTCGGTTACTTCTTTTTTGTTCGGAAGTTTCGTTTGTATATAATTATTACATACCGAGCAAAGTTACTGTAGCAAAAAATCTCACAGGTAAAAAGTATCGAAACAATGTAAGTATTTCGATGATTAATCGAGACAGAAATTGGGTAAATATTAATTAGGAACTAATTAGATACCGTGTAATTGAAAACTGTCGTGCTTTGATACTTTCGTGATAAAAAAAAGAAAAAAAAATTATATATCGATGTACATCAAAATGCGATCCTGACTTTACCTTTAAATTTTACTTAATTTTTGAGCGGTTCGGGAAAACGCTGGATCGAAATGTTTTTTCCTGGATAAACGATTATTGCTAACAGTTCTCCAAGTTGATCAAACATTTGTGCATTGAGAAGATACGGTCTGAAATAAACTCATAGAATTCTTCATCGTTTTTTTGGAGTAAGGAATGTGAAGCTCGTATTAGTAAAGAACCAAAAGACGAAGAATTGGGATACAGACAATTACCATGTAAAGAACTGTTAGTAACCCTTAATTATCAATTAAACTGCATCGAGTTTTTGCTCTGACCAATTTCTTAGATTGTCATCCGGTATTTAAACGGTTTCACGGCAGCTCAACAACGTACATGCATAAATTAATTTATCAAATTTGTTTGTTTTTGTTTCATAAAATCAAGGGACAGAATTTTTAGAATGGCGTCTAATATATCTGTGGAATACTTAATTCCTGTGTTAATCTGATATTTCCAAAATCATTGTTATATTCCAGTACTTTTTTCTACAGTACTCAGACCAATAGGGAAATGAAATTTTCCGATGACAGAAATCGATCACCTAAATTTTTACTACTGCTAACCAATTAATTAATTAGCTACTGATTAAAGAGCGCCTAATTATTTTTTACCACATAAGGAGTGTATCTAACATTCGGGTCTGCTGATATTATGGGAAGTATCAAATTTTTTTACAACCGCATCGATGCCGTTACGAACCTGTCCGGGACCATTTTTCTGCGTACGTTCGTTCTTATAAGGTACAAATACACCGACGACGTAATCCAACGGAAGCGGATCTCGACCAGTTTTCCTCTCACGGAAATTCTCAACAACTCCTCTCTTTCTTATTATATATGGACTCACGTTCAAGTGTGAAATGGGTTGTTCTGTTTGCCGTTCATTTGAATTTTTTTCAAACACTAACCACCAGAAGCGGAGAACGAGGGCTCCGGGTATTCGGTATAACTGAAAAATATATCCATCTACAAGTAATTGACGCGCATCGAGTTTCGAAATACGGATTCCAAATCACCGAGAGATGAGTATCGTTCACTCTCGCGAGTCGGATCTTTTACACACCTTTCCACACATATAACGTCATACCGAGAAAGCTTCAACTATTTCATCTTACGAAATCACCTTATTAAAGCTATAAGGTTGAGCTGATTATTATCTGATAAATGGTCAGGCTAACGATAAAGTTTATAAAAAACGAGAAAAAAAAAATGAAAAAAACTACCGGCAATATTTCAGAGTCAGGGATAAATTACAAACGAGCACATCATCCGATCAACTAGTGAAAATGAATTGAAATTTATATAGTCGTATTTTCTTTTCTAAATTTTCAAAAATTTACCACGCATGTCTGGACTTGAGGAGATTTGAACAACACGCGAAAAGATTGTGAGCTTTCCAATCTCCGACAATCGATTCACGAGTCGTTAGATCGTGGGTGAGAATTTACCACCGACTTAAACTACCTGCACGGTTTTCGAACAAGTCGCTACACTGTGGCCGTATTTACCGCGTATAGTAGACATCCACACAACCATCCGTATAATGTATATATTATACACCCGTAATACATAACAGAAAGAACTAGGAAGAAGCGCGTTGGTCCAGTGAGCAGCTCACCATCACCATCACCATCACCATCACCATCACCATCAGCAGCCGCTTGCCCGGAGCGATTCATCACTAATTTCCCAGGCAGCGGTGGAACTTTTTCTTTTCCTTTTGTTCTCCTCATCCCCTCGATTTTTTTTAAGTCTCTTTTTCCTTTTTCTCGTTCTTTTTTTTTCGTACCATATTCTCTTCACCTTACATCGAACAACAAATACTTCGGGTCGGTTGTGCTTTCCTTTGAACTGAAGCGCCTCGGTTGGCGATCCCTTCCTTCTCTTCTCTTCGTTTCTCTTCTCAGCTTTATATTCATTCAAACCTTCCCTACTTCCTTCCTTCCTTCTTCTCTCGCTTCTCTCGCTTCTCTCGCTTCTCTCGCTGTCGTAGTCGTAGTCGTAGTCGTCGTCTACTTCACTCTCTAGACTCTATTTACCTTAACTCGAACCCCCGATGCGCGCGTTATATGCGGAGAGACCATCTCTATGCCTTTATACATTTCTTGTTTTCTCGTCGTGTACCTTGTTATTATACGTTTTTCCAAAATTCCAAATACAAACACGCCCATTCCTTCGCTCTCGTCCTATTTCAATTACATAGCGTGATCACCGATACTCACCGCGATATTATGCCTCTACTTCGTGTTTAACTTCTTTTCTATTTACGTTTACGATTATCGAGAGATTGAGAAATCGCTTATATTGTAATATAGGTGTGTGTGCATGAGATTCAAATTATATCAAAAAGAGTACAAATTTTCATCTGTTTGCTTTTTTTTTTTATTTTAGCAATTTCTATAAGTCTACTATAACAAAGGCGAAGATAAAAAAATACACCATAATCATCATTGGCGTCACTTCATTGCTACAAAACTGTCTAGTAATAAAAAAATCTTTTTTACAAAAAGAACCATCGCATTGCAATTTTTCTCGAATCGTAATATTCCCGCGGCAGGGATGAGAAATGAAAGAAACTTCTTAAACGTTATTATCCCCAATAAAATTTACGGACGAAAGAACCGAATGGACCGTAAACGGATGATTTTTGTTCTGTCCTATTATTAATTATTACTATTAATATAGGTATTCGTTGAAAATTGAATGAACGATAAAATAGCTGGGCATTGACAATGATCAGTAGATAACAGTTCTCCCTGGCAGTTTCCACCACACTGTACAATTATAACGTTGCATCGTAATAGGAAAAGAGCGATTAGTGATACACACACAAATGTATATAATACATAGATATGCACGCACGTAATATATAATAAACAGCGTTCGTACCGTTATACGATTTTAAACGCGCGAATCCGTTTTTTTTTTTCTCATTTACTCAGGTATTCTACATATTACTTTAATTGCACCGGTTGTGCTTCCGACCTTCGTTGAGCTGCGGGCTTTTTATTGCATACCGATGCGCGGAATGCAAATACATATAAAGTTATGTGTACGGTATATACGAGTGCAAGCTTCAGCTAACAATAAGAACGGGGTGTTTAAATAATCTTGCAATCAGCGCAGTCGTTTTGCATTGCATTCGCTAGCACTCCCATCACCCCATTTGTTTCTATCTTTCGTTTCATTATCGTTTAAAATTCCGCAACGCTGCAAACCTGCTTCGTAGGTACTCTCTTCGCACATGACGATACATACATATGTAAGACTCCCAGAATTATTATTATCATTTTACATCAGCGTTTGTTTGATGATTTTACAAACGTTGTTACGGGCACGAAATTTTATCTGAATTTTTGTTTTTACTTACCAATCGTCCAGTTAATTAATTTATACGAGCAAGTGTTAAAAAAGAAAGAAATGACTTGTAATCGGCTAATCTTTTCTACATACTCTGTTATATTCCGAGGGGTTATTTTAACGATTTGTAGCCGCATGCGTCGATTCATTTATAATATTGTAGACCGCAACCGTGGATCGTTTATCGTGTACGCGATGGAAGTGGAGGAAGTCTCGTACCGGTCTACCTGTATCCTGTACACAGCTACAGAGGCATCGTCGACCGTACGTGATTAGCGTATATACATCGTACAATCTCTCCTGTCAATCTGTTGTCTGGCATACGCCCAATTAAAATTTACGAGGGCACGAGAAAACTAATGGAGAAGATAGGATGCAGGCTGTAAGGGAAGCTATGCGCGTACGTCAACCGCTTACTAACGTGCCTATCGTGTCAACGACACGCGTGCTGCACGGAACGTCCTCAAATTTTAAAGAATTTTGAAGAATTTATGGTACTTACACTCGGGTCGAAAGAGTGGTTGAAATAAGAACGTGATAACATTGAGGGTTGAAAAGTCTCGCCTAACGTAATCGGAAACGATGATTTGAAACCAAAGGATTTCTAAAGTATTCGTTTGATAATAAAATCAGATATTGTTCAACAAAATTGAACGAACTACGCCAAAGTTTTGACAATAAAACCAAAAATAGTAGAACGATGTGATTTCTTTTAAACTTCAATGCTTAATCATTCTTTTCCGAATCGGAAGAACTTTTTTTTTGAATTATGTTCTGTTTTTTGAGCTTTAGTTTTACTCTTTCTATGGAAAAGGGTTAATAAACATTCCCTTGGTCTGATTTTTGAGCCGACTGTACCGTACCGCCAACACCGAAGCTCATTCCGAAGCTCTACTTAACGAATAAATGAATTCTCTGAAATTGTTATTTCTTCGTGACCGAAAATTGACTGTCGACGGGTAATGAACTCGGTTATTTTCTCATCTCAGGAATGGAAAGCAGGAACACAAAACAAGAAATCGAAAATTTCCACTCGTCGTGAGAATTGTGTTGAAACCGTCCGAAGTGGGTATACCTATGCATACATGTATACCTGTGTATACTTGTACCTTACAAGAGCGGTCAAGAATCGAGGTAACGACGCGTCGTGTGGGGCCTTTTGGCCGGCGGACCCCCAGGACCTCCGGTCCCTTCAGGGGCCTTAAATAATCGCGTCCCATGCTCCACTCTCCGCTCGAGCCACAGAAAATCCTTATTCCACTTGACTAAGGTGGCAAATATTCCGAAAGTCGACACAAAACCGCGGCCAATACCGTATAACGAAAAACTTGACTTTACATCGCGGCACCCATGAAATTACGCACTTGAAAATTCGGCGAAATTTTTTCGTGACTCGCTTTGTAGCTCCGGGCGATTCTTTCCTCTTACATAATAGATTTGGGCAATAGTAAGACCCTAAAAAGGTATACCTACTCTGCACAAATGCGAACATTCTTTTAACGGCTTCGGTTCGTTCTACTATATTTACGATCGATTCTTCTCGTTCGTTAAGCCGCCATTCGGTGGTGGATCGGAGATGTCCTCTCCACTCGACAAAGAAGAGAAAATTCACAATGGGGTGGGTCAGAGTAGAGGAGATTCGAGTAGACAAGAGTGGAATGGAAAAAGAGGAAAATGGGAAGGAAAACGAGCTATTGAGAAGCTCTCGCGCGTATTTAACGATCCTTCCGGTTTCCGAAACGGTTCTGTTATTGGGACGGGGTTGAAATTCCGAATTTGAAAAATACCGAAAGCGGCAAATTCCGAATTTTTTGATCGCGAAACTTAAAGTAAAGAAACCAGACTTTGACGAAACACCAAAGTTTCAATTGGTCCGAAACTCGACGCTCAAAGTTACGAAAGTGCAAAGTTCCGAGAGTGCGAAAATGAGATAATTTAAAAATCCGAAACATCAAAATTCTGAGTGATCGAAGATTTTCAGTTCTGTGAATTTCTGGCTTTGTAAAATTTCACCACTTGTTCGAGAGCACAGGGTAAATTTTTCCGTATTCCAAAAATGGACCATCTCTTCAATTTGGATATTAATAATTCCTTGTCCCTCGACTACAATTATGCAATACTGAATAAATAATCTCTCCGTGTTCCTTGATAAGAAATAACGAACGCACGTGAAATGCAGCGATATGGTGCAGCATGCGTGATGTGCAGGGGTTGAATAATGTCTACACCACATAACGTTGTAACGTATTTTCAATGGGGCATAAATCATGTACGATCCCTTGTAATTTTTCATGCATTATACACATCCCTACGTACCGGCACACGCGTATGCCTTTGTATAACATAACGTATGGTATCGTACGTTCTTCTCAATTGATCTTGTTGCGCAATCCCGGCGATCTTGCGAGCGATGCTACACAACGCGTGGGTTACGTTTCATACATGCGTGTACATGCCCAACGTGCACATACCCTGTGTGTAGGTATGTTCACTTATATATATATATATATATATATATATGTATATATAATAATGTGAAACCGATCTCGCGTTTAAGGTAGGTGAAAATGCGTGGGTATACTGACCCATATATATATGTATATATATACACGTACAGAGATATTCGCATGATTAACCCTTGACTGTATAAATATTCGCCAGGAAATTACGCAACTAGGTATAATTTCACGTCAAATTACACGCACTGTAATCCGCATATGGACCGTGTGTTGTCGGTTGGTTTTCTCGCACTATTGACCTCTTGATCTATAATTATATAACGATCAAGTATATAATCATCAGTCTTGTCACTTATATATATATATATATATATATATATATATATATATATACACACATGTGTATACTTGACTGGTGCGTTTACGATAATTATGATGATTAATGAATCGGTGATCAGAAATTTTTACACTTCTATAATAACGTGAAACGGTTCGTTACTTCCAAGCTTATTATTATTCGACGTAATATGTGTTTTACTTCGTAGATTGTTATATACAAATTTATACGGTGTGATACTTTTTTCGAACGTGATGGAACTTGACTTCGTGTTGAGACGATCAAACTGTTGGTTCAAAAAACTTTTACCTCATAATCATATCCCAAATGTCGTTGTCAATAATATATGCATGTGAATTGCCGAAATAAATTCTTCAAGGAATTCATATCTATTTCTTTTATTTTTTTGAATATTCCGTATCACAGTCGATTCAACCTACTGCAACTGCAACGCCTATAAAATACAGATTTTATAATATTCGTTATACCGCTACGCTTTTAGATAAGTGTAGGTATAATCCGTCTGTACCTACGTACGGGCATAAGTAACGTATGTATCGCGTATAACTTGTTCGGTATACATATACGTATATCGACGATAAAGCTGTTTATAATAATCGAAGTATTTTATATAAATTGCTTCCTGCACTCGACCTCCTCGCTTTATAACGGGATACACACACGTCCGTTCAACGAGCGTACATATTACGCATGTAATGTAACATAAATTGCTGCACACACGCGAGTAAGTCCCACTTTCTCCGCCGGGGCGTTTAAGGGCTCCACCCTGTTTACCGCGGGCCGATGAAAAAGCAAAAGTAACTGTGAATGAATACGAATTTTTCCATGGACGATTTTAATACTTGTATATACTTGCTGCATTGTGCGTTGCAAAATAAAAAAAAAGGAACTATTGTATGCCGATGTTTCATTTTTCTGATTAATTTTTTTTCGAATCGAAAAATTTTGAGCTTGTCGCATCGTGAAATCGTCTACCTGTGGATTGTCTTTTAAAATTAAATATCGAATTGAACGAATATCACTTGGAATCACTGATAGGGATGTATAATGAAGAAAAAAACAAATTTAATTCCGAGACAGATTGAAAATTGGCTGAAATTGTTATAAATCCTATTTACAATGAAATACTTTTCCATCCTTTACTCACCCACTCATTCTCGGCAGTCTAGACGTTGTAAAATGAAGGGAATGAGAAAGAAAAAAGCGAGATAAAATTTGTCCACATTATCGTGGTGGGGCAGGAATAAAAGAGGCCTGCAGTGCGTGGGGTTGATTGCATTCTTTAGATAAGTACGCTAGGTTCACTTTAACCGCGAGCCGGTTGCAACGCTCTCACCGCAACGCACTTAGGGTAAAAACGAGATGCGTATGCAACGGCGCACTGCGCCAAGAGAGCCTTCCTCGACGACGAAAAGATGCCGATGCCGATGGTCATGGTGATGGTGATGGTGCGCGTAGGTAATGTACAACGAACCGAGTGCAGTTTCTCATGCCGATAAGAACAACACCGTCGCCACGTGGTTGGAAAACCTTTTTTCAAACGTCTTGAGGAAATTTTATGAGAATCACACTGCGCGGAGCGCGTCGTAGCGGCGATGGTAAGGATTATCAATTGAAGAGGAGAATTTAAAAAACCAAGCGTTAAATTATAACTGTGTAGCGTAAAAGAAATATTTCTTCTGCATTTTTTTTTCTTTAAACACTACAGGTATTTGTAGCCGTCTTTATTTCTCTTTTAGAATTGATAGCGACGAGCTGCCCGATTGAGCAGGTAAAACGTGTTTTTACTTTTATTGTACTTGATTTGTACCATGTACCTTGGTACCTTGTTGGAAAAAAGATTTTTTCTTCCTCGCACTTATCCTCTCAAATGCTAGTGTTTGACAGAAAAAAGATCCAGCCAAGAGATGAGCTCTTTAGCTTTAATTTTAATTTTCCATTTAATTGAGATGAAAAAATTTTACCGTGTTAAACGAATAGGAAATAAAAATTAAAAGTGCGACCTATTAGATTAATTGTCCTATAGAGGCTCATCTTTTGGGAGGATCTTTTTTCTATCAAACACTGACATTTCAGGAGTTAAGAGCAAAAAAAAAAACTTATCTCTAACCACTCTGATGTACGTATACAAGTTTATAAGAATAAGTTTACATTAGTTGACATTCGGTCAAGTCACGTTAGATTGAATATTAAATTTATATGTGCACCGTATTCAGCTGTAGTATTTTATACCTACAGATCAAGAAAATATCTGTCACAGATTAGGTATTTCAATCACATCTTAAACAAGATGCTGGTTACAAAAGATTATCATTTACTTTGCCTTTTTCAATTCATCTAATGGAATGCGGTTCAATTCGGTTGAAAGTCGTCGAAAATCCCGTGTACCTATATATTCATACGTGAAACAAATTCTAAAGTATACTAATATATCTAAGAGTTGTGATAATCCGAGAAATCTTTCGTTATCGCGTTCAAAGTACATACCGTCTATGTAAATCACGAACACATACCGATCCATACCTCCCCATAAAAATACATATTTGACGTATCACATGGACAATAATTGAAACGAGAGAAGAGACTGACTGGGCGATTAGGTATAATTGATTCGAGAGCGTTACAAAATTGAATAAAGCATCCTTTGTAAGTTTGAATCGTTTGAATTTCAAGGATATCATCCTGTAACGTCCTTATCCTAGGGCAATGCCTATCCCTTCACTCCTTCGCCCTTGTAGCTTAGCCATTCAAATTATTATTGAATAAAGCCGTATAAACCGAATAAACTGTGTGTGTGCGGATTAAAAGGCGCCCGCCTCTGTCCGTCAACCAGAAGCGTCCAGCATAGACGTCTATCCGCTTCATAGATTTTACCCTCTTATTGTTACGGCCCTCTTTTTTTGTTTTTTATTACGGTAGATCGAGGCGTGAAAATCGGCTTTAAAAAGATTCGAGCGAGCCGTATGCTTTTGAAGATTTTTTTATTTTAATTTTTTTCAATTTTTTTTTTTTTGTTGTTTTTCCGATCTTATCCCGCAGTCAAGAATTGCAGATAAATTCTTTGTCGTTCTCTCCGTTTACGTATATATTGAATAGCTTATTTTTTGTCCGCGTAACTGAGTCCCAACTTAAATGAAGTAGATATATATTATGGATATAACGAATGAAATGAAATATATAATGATTTGTCTACGATTTTCTCAGCCCTTCTTTATCTCATCGTCGCCATCACTTTTCAGTCCGCCCGCCCTTTTCATCACATATCGTCCCTTTAGACAACCCTCCGAATTCCGGTTAACTGGTATGTATATAATATCCATTAGCTGTTTTTAAGCACCGTTAAAACGCAAATAATAATCACTTTGTAATCTTCCGCACTTACATACTATATGCATATTATACCTCTGTATAAACCTACCAGTCCAAGCAGCATCGGCAGTCATCAGTAATAGTTCAGCGGTAGTCCGGAGTGAAAGATATATTGTGGAACTAACAACCTTCCCCGAAGTGAACCGGAAAAGGAACACTTAAGATTAGATTAGACCGAAGTAGAAAGACAGAAAATGAGATTGGAAAACGAAAAATACAAAGCAAAACCGAAGTTTATGTGGATACATACATAGGTATACGTTTTCAATAGACACGCGGTTAGCTGCAGCCTGTATATGTACTCGTATATACCTATAATAGAAGAAAGGAATAAAAGAAAGCGAATGGATAAGAAACTGAAGATAAACGAGAGATAGAAGAAATGAGAAAAAAGGGACGACCCAAACCTGTCGGGGGAGTTAAATATGTTTCCAATTTTGCCTTCCTCGGAAGTAGGCAATAGGTATGTATAGATGGGTATGCATATACCTACCTAAAACAACCTCCGCGTCAGAAAGGGAGCCTAATCCAATTTTTGACGTGACGACTGACACAAATGATACCTGCTGCTATATTGCGATTTTAGAAATGGACAAAGAACGCCGCGAGAGGTCTTTTGGAAAAGATCAAAGTTGTAAAAGAAAATGTCGAAGAGGCATTTAGGTATGTTTAATTTGTAAGGATTAGATGGCAATTTTATGACTGGTGCGTACAACGTTGTGTTCTTGTGGATAACGTTAATCCTTATGCTGCACACCTCCTGTGTTGGCCCAACACAAAAAATCATCACGTAGAAACGGAGATATAGATTCAAATAGCTTGAAAAAATTCTACGTTCCGTTTTAACTATTATGTTTCAAGTCAAATCAGTTGTCTTTCTCAGAAGGAAATTTTGAATACGAAAAAAAAAACAAAAAATTCACCAGGCAACAAAAACCCGAAAATGGATCATTCTATTAAAAAAATCACAACTCACTGAATTTTCAATATCTTTAGCTGAAAAATCGACCGATCAACTCTCAAGACATGGATATTTAAGAGAAAAAATATAAAGATATTGCGCTATGAAAAGCAATATTTATTCGTGTGAGTGGACTTGAGTTTTCGATAAAAGAATGAGTCAACGATCTTTACGATATTTCAGTATTTATCATGGATCAAATCAGATTATTTTTAATGTTTTTCATATGAAATTTACGGCGAAGATACCTCGGCGGCATTTTGACCCCGGTTTACAGCGTAAGGGTTGAAACACGTTGTACCTCCCGAAGTGGGTACGATGTGAAGGCATGTGAGATTTGGCACCCGAGCCTGTACTTATTGTTAGTTAGCCAAGTCCGGGTAAGAGGATCACATTCTCTCCCTTTCTCGCCGACGCGTTGTGATGGCAGCAGGCCTGTAATCAGATGACCGCCGGTAATCACGCGGGGAGTTTCTCTGCATTCTCTTCATCCTTCTCTTTATCCTCTCCTCTCATCCTTGGCTCGGTGCGCCTTCCGACTCCTCGCAGGTTCACCTGCGATCAGGCATGTTTAACTTCACTAGTACCTCTTGAAGCGTGTAATCGCGCCGTGGTGAACGGATGGCGCTGGAGAAAAGTGGTCGAGAGAGAAAGAGAGAGGGTTGGATAGCGATAAGTACTCGTAGCGAAGCGGCATAGCACTGCAGATTACTACATACATGTATACGCGGAGCACAATTATTCTCGGTCTCATATTTTTACCTTTGTTATTACTTCAATTTTTATATCAAGCTTTCATGTTTTTTTCATCGTATTTTCATCGTTATATTCGCAGTATTATTACACCTGTCCATTATGCCGTATCTATTGATTATAATTGGACAATCGTGTGAAATGATACATGCTATGCAGGAACGGACGAAGATAGTGGAGAAAACTCTCGGATAATCATCGGTATGTGAATTTTTCAAACGAACATAATTATGTCATTCGTTCCAATGGTACTAAATCTGTTTTTCTTTTATTCCGGGGGTGAAGGATATATATTTATGTATTGTACAAACGAATAACGTATACGATTCAACGAAGAACTTGTTCGCGTACCCGAGAAAAGAGAAACGCGGCGGTATCGTCGTGTTGCGGGAAGCTTTGCCGACATCGAGAGAAAGAGAGGGGGAGAGATGAATAAGGGAAAAAGAAATAATGAAGTAAAAAAAAAAAAAAAGAGGGAAAAAAGGTGTACGATTGAACGAGAAAGGGGGACACAGGGGAGGGGGAGATTTAACCGGAGCTTGCAATGCAGAACGAGGAACAAACGCGAGCAACGGGAAACCCGTCGATACCGGATCGCTCGTTCACTCGTAATTATTATATGCGAGTTTACACCCTGCGGCGAGAAGGCGGAGGGTCGGGATAAGGGACTTTTTTACCTTCCATTGCATGCGTCGTCGTAAATACTTGACGCGAGAGGAGAGAGAATTCCCGGTTTTATAATCGATCCGACGAAAATAGCGAGTGCAGGGAGGCGGGAGGTGATAATGAGCCTGACAAGTTGCGGGATCGATTGAAAAAAAAAAAAAAACGGAAAAAAAAGGACGGGTAACAGAAGTAAGGAGAATGAGTAAAAATCGAGTAACATGAGAAAACCAGCTGCTGCGTACGGGTATATTGCGGGGTACGCTATAAAGATGTTAATCCTGCATGTACTTGTAGTATACGAAGTAATTTTCAATCTTTATCTTCGTGTTTACAACGCGTTTGTATGACTTTTTATTGTTCTACTAACAAAACTAATTGCCTGGAGTTATACCTATACGATACATTACGTAGGGTGTATATATATACATGTGTATATATATTATATAGGTATATACGAGGTATATTGTGGGAATGTTATACCTGGGTTTAATTATACACAGGGATTTCTTTGATGTATTATAGAATATCCGTAAATTCAATCTCTCGTTTACAAGTGTACTGGAATCGTTCATTTCGTTGTTGTAATAGATTTTTCGAGCTCACATTTATTGAAAAACAATGTACAATAAAAATTTTGCCCAAGATAAGTGCGTAGCGTATAATTTGTAATAATACAGCGGTGAAAAAAATTTGACGAAGAATAGCAGAGGAATGAAGAAAGTTGAAATGGAATTACGTTGATTAAGTACTTTCGTATGGTGAAAAATTAACACGCGACGGTGTGCAACGACTACTTACGACCGTCGTGACTACGTCGAATGCCGGGCGTGATTCACGCTGGGGGGCCGGTTGGGCTTCTTTCGCGTCGCGACGCCCGGCTGCACGGCTAACTTTGCCGAGTTTTTGCTATATTTAGGACCACGGGGTGGGAAACTTGTACAGGCGGATCCTTAGGCGCGATATTCGCGACTTTGCGAATCCTCGTTACAATATTGTTGAAAATTTTCTCTAATATTTTTCAATCTTGTTCGTGGTTTTTGAGATGGAGAACTATGTAGGAAGATCGGTGCAGCGTTATGATCGATAAAACATTCGCTTAGTGCGATGGAATTTTTTGTTGTTTATAATTTTTTTTCTTTTTTTCTTTTCTTTCTTATTTAAACTTATCTGACACCGAGATGGAAAAGTTGGATCTTTCGGTGTGTATAGGATGTAGAAGAGAATAACACGTGACTTTGAGGAACGAAAGCAAACGTGCGGGTTTTGAAAGAAATGTCAAGACATCGCTATCAGGCTAGAAGTTTAAAGAATTGACTTGATTGACTGACGGATTGTATATTTTGTGAGAAAATGTAATTTCAAGTAAACGTCGTTTTGGTTGAAGAGGAAAACGTAACGCGCGAGCGACAGCGATAAAAAAAAAAAAAAAAACAAAGAATTGAGGCTGGCTTGAGAGACGTGACGAGGAAATGAATGCAGGAAGGAAGAAACATCGCTCTCTGTGGTGGCTTCGAAAAATTTGTTTGTATAGGTTTTGTATTTAAAAAATTTGATCGCCCTTCTATTCTTTCCTATTTTTCTTTTACCGAAAACAACATATATATATATATACATATATATGGGGGTGACGAAAATTTTATAGGCTGTTAAAAAAGCTGACACATAATTCAAGTCGACCTATCGCAACATAAACGAAGCGAGAAGGAGGAGGAGGATGAAGCCTGCATATTTCTTTTCGTTTAACTTCTCACACCAACTTTGGCTTGCCATGCATTCGAATGAATGAAAGTTAGGCAACATTATTCAAATAAGGAATACACAGAGAATTTTAATTGCTTATTAGGCCCTTAAAGCCCGTTCCATTACTTAGTTTTAAACCGAGTTCAACATACAGCTCGATTCTCGATATACGTATGTTTCATTTTCTCTTTTATCCTTTTCACTTTTCCCCTATACTTACGCCCGAAAGAAATTCCTGCGATACGTTTTCGAGACAAACTGATTTATTATACAAAACATCGCTGTTCTTTTGTTTCACCATCATTCAATTTACATGCATAATATTACACTTATTAAAAAATAATGGCAACCGTACAGATCCGATCGATCAAGCAGCTATATATGGAAATCCTAGAACAAACAAATACGTAAGCCTCTGTGTCAAATCTGTTCTCTTTGTCTCTTTACACGAAAATGTGCCTCCCTCTCTATGGTTTTTCCTTTCGTTTGTCACGGCATACGCTCGCCATGACGATTACCGTTCAAAGGTCTTTTTTGCCCGGCGAACAAAGTCCGAAGAAACTCAGGATCGCACGGCTTCTTCGATCTTTTCCCATTAAAACTCAAAAATTTTCGACACACAATCTAGTTGTTCGTTCCTATAGTTCAGCGAATGTCGTAGAACGAACGAGGAGTGAATCATATCCGGACACTTCTTTATTCGGTCAGGATTAATCGCCCACTTGACGATTCGAACGGTCGCCACGTCACGTTAATTCCAGTTCGAAATCCCATATTTCAAGAGCTTGTACTTTCCACTTTAAAGTGTCCATGGAATTACGTTTCAAGTCGAGGGGTTTTGTACAATCACTTGAAAAGATTGCCCGCTCAAAGACTTGGAAGATTCTTATGCAAAGTGTACGTCGACTTGAACTTGGAAGGATTTGAAATTGGAATTAGGTATTGGAGTAAAACGGCTATATATATATATATATATGTATATACACACATTTTTTCTCTCTCTTATACGAACGAGGATCTTATTTATAACCGAGGTACAAAGAGAGGGAGCTCGGTGCTTTGCGGTTGTAACGGTAGAAGGATAATAATATGCTCTCTTTTCTATATTTAGAGTAAATCCGGATTGTTGGCGCGTGCCTAATTTGCTAAACTTTGAACCGAACCGCCCCCGCATCAGTTGTTTCCGGTTCGCTTTAACTCGTCGACGTTTCCGAACCGGCATTACTAACCAGCCAGCTTCAGCGACCCCGAGTCTATCCTTGGACCGACGTGACTGATGCCTGCTGAAATAACACCCGTTCACTAACAATAAACCCATAGAACTGCAGCCATCCAGCCACCACCACGTTGCGAGACGGCGACTTTGGACTTCTGACTTTATATACCGTCGACTTCTTCTTCTTCTTCTTCTTCTTCTTCTTCTTCTTCTTCTTCGCCATGTGTATTTCACTGAACGTCTATTTTGCCAACTAGCACGTGCCGTGTGCCATGTGCCATGTGTCATCCGTGCAGCCAGCTACCTGGATTATTGTTACATAGCTACAGAGATTTACAGCTTCAAATTTCCCGCTCACTACACATAATTATCGCGGGTCAAGGTTTTACACGCGTGTATAATATACATAAACACTTGGAAAACCTGGAAAGGTCATGAAATTTTACTTCCAAAATTTTGTGGCCACCCTGATTGTAATATTGTAATCGATATCGATAAATCGACGTTGCACTTTTATATTGATATTTCAAACAGCCGATCTCTCCCGCAAAAATTGACACACGTAACTCGTGTCCGTCAGAATTGAACTTTATTTAAATCGGTCTGTTTGGCATAAAAATTAAAAACTACAATTACAACAATTATTTATAATGTTTGTTTTTTTCTGCTGCTGTATTACAGGGGAAACGCGGCGGCACGGAATAGGGAGAAGTTTGAAGAACGGGGGTTTGTTTCCCTCGGTATTCAACGTGGCCGCGAAAGCTGAAATACACGCCAACGCGACTTGCGGCGAAGAGGGTCCCGAGACGTTCTGCAAACCCTCCGAACCGACGAGATGCGCTGTCTGCGATCCGAACAGTCCTGATCCCGGCAAAAGGCACGACGCTTCTCACGCCCTCGATTCAAACCGATCTCGGTGGTGGCAGAGCCCGACTCTCGCTGCCGGTGATCGATTCGAGTACGTCACTATCACCTTGGACCTGAAACAGGTGAGTGCCGAATAAAGAATCCGGAAGAGCAATGTCGTGTAATCTCAGCAAAATGGTACGAAACATTGATCAATTCAACGTTTATCATTTCGACAAATTTTTACAATCACGCCACGTAAAAGAATTCAAATTCGATTCTTGTATGGTAAATTTTTTTTTATTCTGGGGAAGGGGGGGGGAGGTTTGTATTTCGAGATTGTAAAATCTCGAATAGTTGGGGAAAATTTGGAATATGGCTTATTAGGTGTGCGAATTGAAAAAAGAAGATACAGAATTGAGATTGAATTTGAGAAAATGAGTGGAACGAAGGGACTTGGTGGCACGGCAGGTTCTTGCGTCGAAAATATTACCCAAATATATCGAATACTCGATCAAACCTGTCCGTCGTGACAACAATGCGGCTGGCACCACATTCTCCGACACGTAACGAGAGAGGCTTAGAAGATGAGAGGAAAGGCGACAGCATCGGGACATCAGGGGTGAGTTTTCCACGCACCATAAGCCGCGATCTCTAGCTCGAATTGTCGTCCTCGTCGGCCGAAATCTTTTCTCGAAGTGAAAGGACCCCCGTTTTAATACCGCTTGACAGCTACGCTGTAGGGAGTGAATCCTCAGCCCATTGTACGTATACCAACAGATTAAGAAGTCAAGAATACTCATCTCCTTCTTATTCTTTTTTCTTAACCCGGCTTCAGACGGAGAAAGAAAAAGAGAAATGTATTTCCGAGACGGACCAGAGAAGGAGAAATTCTCAACGCTGGTTATACCGCGGTCATTATATGTTAACTTTGAGAAGAAGACGTGATCATGACGTTGCGATACTTCGACTAATTACTTCTGAAACGGGCTAATTTTTGAAACTTTCACTTTCCACTCGTTTGTAATTCGGTTCCGATATTTTAGGGAAGAATATTGCTTTTTGCGTGAACCAATTCCGTCGGTAATTAGTACCTGTTAAAGAAATGGTAAGAAACGTGACGACTTGTGGTTACTGACGGAATATCTGAAACAATTGGTCCAGACATAAGCGTTTCCGCGTGGTGGATATCGTACATATGGACCTACCAAGGATCAGTTGAAAGTCTATTTTCTACGACTGTGTAATTTACTATTAGTTTATTTTCTGTCATCTCGTACGCGTGCAGAGCATCTCTGCGATTTTGTCGCTATTGACATACACGTGTAATATATTACATGTATACCATGGAATGGATATAATCTGAAACCGTTAGACCGTGATGGATTATTTTGAAAAGAGACACAGGATATCCTGAGCTTGAACAAGAAAGCTGCAGACGTCGTCATTGCAGCATGTAACTTTCGTAGTGCGAGAGTGAAGAAGGAGGGAAGAAGGAGAGGGTCGGATATACCCTAAAGGAAATAGAAGAGGACGGAGGAAAAAGAAAACAAATGAGAAGTGAAAACAGGAAGAAGAGAAAGAGAAAGAGACGGAGGTTTGGCTTCGTAAGGGAATGGAAAACAAGAAATACAAGAAAATATGTGCGTGCAGACATAATACACACGGGTGTGTACCTGGGCATGCATATACATTATTACGTCAAGGTAGACTTCTGGAACCCTCCAACTCCCGCAAACCCTTCAGGAACAACTCCTTCTCGAGTACCCCGCGGCGAGGAGAGAGAGAGAAAGAGAGAGTAACCCGAACAGCAGCCGCAGCCTCCACTAATTGCGTCTCCTAAAACCAGCCTGAAGTAAGAATATCGTGGTCATTAACGTATTTCATTACCTTCATTAGGATTATTTTCATTTTATCTAATCGAATAATACAACGTGGTGATCGCGGTAAAGATCATTATGTTGTACTTTAAATTACTGTTACATTGAACAAGTATTCACTCAAAGCATTGCGTCGTCTAAGTTATGTTACTGTTGCATTTGTGTCATGTGTATTTTTTTTTTCTCTCTTTATTGACAAAAATAATTTATGTACGTAAATTGATGGGAACTTTATCTATTGCGAACGAAGATCTCGCAATTTTGCTTGTATCAGGTACACGTAGCGCGGTGCAACTACTGTACTCTCTTGTTCAAGTTTTACCATTTATGGAGATTAGAACGCACTCAGCAATTCCGTCGTTGCTGCAACAGGCGGTTCGTGTTATTTAAGTCTTGACCCTATTACTCGTTACATGCACGTATAACGTAACTATCCATCTTATACTCCGAATCAATCTTTGTATCTGTTGGATTCCAGTTAGTGACGAAGGGGAAAAGTCTAGAAACTAATCATTCGACATTCGTTTTGTGTAATTTGTGTTCCAGTAAAATTGCAATTTTCTCTTCGGCAGCTGAAACGCGTTTGAACATCTTCTTTCCATCCTCTCTCTTTTTTTCTCTCATCCGGTTCTCGCTCCGTATTCATTCTCTTCTTAATATTCATCTTCTTCTTCGTGTGTTGCACAGGCGTGTTTCTCACCGGTCTGAATAATTGCACTGTCAGATAGCTCAGGCAACCGGGGGTTGCTGACTCTCGTATACGGCGTCATACCCAGGTCCTTCCATCCATAAGCGTCACCCCGGCGTCTCCTGCGGCGAGACAATGGCGGAGGCGGGGGCGGGGGCGGAAAAAAGCCCACCACAAAGCACCCCACGCTCATCCTCATCGATATCGTCCGCGTGCATGTGTCGCTGTGCATTTTACTACACTGCGGGGATAGGTGAAGTATAAAGTGGCACACGAGTTGTCGTCATCGTCGTCGTTGTCGTCGTCTTATTCTTTTCTTCGAGGAATCAACGGACCAATGAACACGACCGGGTGTCGTTTCAACCTTACGAGAAGAAGACGAAGACGGTGAAGAAGAAGAGGCTACGTAACCGTAACCGCGGAGGATGGAAGAAGGTCTGATCCCGCAGAGTCGCCTCTGCAGTTAAAGACTCTTCGTTCTCTGCTACGAACATTCGCTCGCCCGCTCGTTAAGGCTTATAACGTCCTTTTCATTGCCTGAGAGAACGCGAGACCGAGAGAGAAGTAAAAGAGAGATAGAGAGAGAGAGAGAGGCCTTCAACCCGGTTTTGGGTGGTCCGTCGAGGTGTTTTCTCATCTGTGGTTTGGGCACCTTAACACTTCCTTGTTTTATTGTTTTACTCCATTTTATTTGTCAATTTTACCTTTCTCTTATTTTTTATTTTATTTTTTTTCTTCGCATTACTATTCTCCTTTCTTCGCGTTAAACGGGTTTACCGATTTCTAGATAGAATGGCTCGACAGCTGGTCAGATTTTTATTCTTTTCTTGTTCCCGCTTTATTTTCTTGGTAAATAGTTCCGGCAAGTATTTTTATTCTCGTTTGTTAGATGGGTGGTCAGCGTTCATTCGAATTACAATTCGAAAGATCGTGCAAAAATCAGCTACCTTAAAGCCATCGACAATCAATTCGCCAGAGAAACTATAAAAAGCTGTACGAGAAATAGTGAAACCAGAATAACGACGTACGTTTCTCCTTCGTCTTGGATGTGAATTATCTCAAACCACCTACGGCCCCTAATCTGCTTTCCGCAGCTAGATTCTCAACCCTACTTGTAACGAAGAAGACTAACACGATCCTCCCGCCTTCCTGACTAATGTCATACAACAGCGGCAAAGTATAACACATAGTCGGAGCTTACATGTTCGTCCATACGTGTATCGTATGTATTCGAGTTGCGTCTACGTGAAAGCTAAACGCAATAAAATCTCCACATATCTGTCGTACGAAATCGGTGTAGATCGCATACCTACGCCGCGTACGCGTAGGCACGTTGACTACCAGCAGCGAGATTCGTACATGTCTCACATGAGCTTCCAGTTGCTGCTTATTCCGCCGCTGTAGCCGTTAGCCGCGACTAGCGTACAACCGATGACGAGTCTATAAATACGAGAGATGTACCGCTCGCCACATCCAGAGCTTCGGAAGACTCATCCTCCCTTCATTCAAGCCTTCTCTCTGAGAAGAGAGAATTAGGACTTTGTCGTGCGGAATACTTTCATAGTGAAAATTTTGAAAAAAATGATTGATAGACAAATAAACCGCGATTCAACTTTGGTTTTTCACCCAGTTTTCCAAGTCACATGATTATTTTCTTCTTTTTTGTTTTTCGTTATTCTGATCGAATCACGTTGAATTAACAAGCCAATTTTCTGTTAAACAAATTGTCAACTGTGTGTATCACGTATATTGAAAACATGCCATTACGTATGGCTGTGGTCGCGTTTATAGCGGTACTAATATCAATCCGTGTTGCTCCACTGTCAAGCCTGAGAGTGTCGTTGAGTAATGAAGAGATCTATCGGTCGTAAAGTATCCTTCTTCTCTTCCATTCGTTTAGTTTTTTACACTTTTGTCTGAACGTTTTTTCCTATACATATCTCGCCGTGTTTTTCCACCTTTGTTTTTACTCCTCCAATCTCTTCCTCTGTCTACTTCTCTCTAGCTCAATTCTTTCTCTCTTTTTCTCCGTTTAGTATATGGGAGTTAAAGGTTACATATACACGCGGATATACTTACACCGTACACGTGCGCAAGGTGTAAGGTGCGTATAGACGCACGCTTAACGTCTATACACCTACTAAATATAAATACAGAAAAAAAAGAAGAAAAAAAATAACAAAAAATGAGTAAGAAATTGGGGGAGACGAAAGCGAAACGAGAGAACGACGTCGCGACGCGTCGCCTCTGGGAGACACGGCAGAATCACCACCACCAGTCCTCCTGGTGTCGTCGGCGCCAGCTGGCGCCGTTTCAAGTCAGCCAGACGGCGCGGCGATGCGATACTCCGATCTTCATTCTCATGCCCTCCTCTTCTTCCCACAGGGTGACGACCGTTGGTCACTACTTTCACCGGGAAATCAATTTTTAACGGCGCATGTACCAAAAGGCGAGACGAGAAACGGACCGTTCGCACGGAAATGGAAGAGGAACATCCTTCATGGCACAATGAATGCGTACCGGGAGGTTGAAAAATGTGTACACCTGTCGCAGAAAATTTAACAATCATTTTTATCAACTACAGGAACAAAACATCGAAGTGATTCTTTGATATGGAGAAAATTAAAGAATGGATAAACGGAGGCGGAGAAAGATGAAGATGAAAAAGCTGTGCTTGATGCGGTCCGGAGGTAGCTCAGGGAGTTGAGTGGACCGACCGATGTGTATATACATACATATATACAAACGAATGTGTACACAAGAGGAGGAGGACTTCTGTACGACGACGCAGACTTTTTCTTCACTTTTATCTTGTTTCCCTTCATACGTGCGGTCGGACATCTTCGCGTCAGAGGAGAAGATGGGTGTGCCAGATATAATAATAGTTATAATCTGGATGGTCGAGTCGCCCGGACTTCTGATTCGACTTGTAATAATCGACTGTGAAATTTAACCGAAGCGTGCCGAGATAATCCGATTATTATTTTATCCCCGCCGATGTCAAACCCCAAGGATTAAATTACACACGCGGTTGTTGAGAGTCCCTTGCGCGGACAGGATCGAGAATATCAAAGTAAAGTTAAAAATCGGTATCGTTGACAAGCGTTACGCGTGTAAGAGTATCGCATTTTTTTCTTCCTTTACTCGCTTGTCTCCTTCTTGGATTTAAAACGTCTCTGTTTTCCCTCCTTTCTCCATTGTCGTTCGACCAACAGCGGCGTGCTCCACTTTGCCCTCGTGTATCAGGAGGAGCCGGAGTTTCTCACGAGTCAAATTCCTGTTAAGGAAATACCTGTGCACGAGCTCGAAGAGCACCAAGGAAGGCCGCTATAAGGGTGGCTACTAATAAATTACCATTGGGTATCCTCTCTATCTTTGCTACCGTAAAAGGCAACGCGCTGAATCTCCGGCTCAGCAAACCTCAGAAGCACTCCTTGCGATTCCCGTCGCCGTCTCTCCTGTCCTCTCGTAAGCGATTTCTCCTTTTTGCATCGCGTTATTTATACATATTTAAGATTCTCTACCCATTCACGAATTCTCTAATTGATTGGCTAATCGTGAACGGTATTATTTTCGCCACCGTGATCGGTAAAAAATCGTGAACGCGGACGTTGGTCGAATCCTTTTAGGGGCTGTACCTTGTAATCCAAGTTGTGCTAGACGCAAGATCGCATCGTGTGAAAAAGTAATTCGTTACGCTATTGCTCGTTGTAGTTAGGTAACGTCCTCCTCTCATCGGCTTTCGATTAAAATCTAATGCGTCTGGTCTGCACTCGTTTATACAGTCGGTCATTGGCCGGTACCGTAAAAAATTGGAGGAAAATTTTAGCAGTTACCGGGAATTCCGTTCGAATGAAACATACGTTTCGACGGAACAACAACCTGTCAGTCACGCGGACGAACGTGAGCTGGTCTTTTTGAATCATTAGACCCAGGAGCTGCTGTTGCTTCTGCTGCTGCTATGGTCCTCTTCCTCCAACGGCGTCGCGGGTTTCTCAGAGAGATGAACAGAACGCACGGCCGTATTTAGAATGGAATGATGATTGCCCCCACGATCCGAGGGAACTCGCCAAAGTAACCGCGCGGCGCGGTGCCGGTTTCTTCTCTTCACAAGGGAAGAAGAGAAGGAGGTGGAGGGAGGACGACGACGACTACGGAGGACGTTGAGGGAACGTTTTTTCACCGCTAAATAACTCGAAAGGAAATATAACCTCCTGGGACTGCCAAACAAAGCGGACTCTCACTCCATGCTGCCCGGGTCATCGGCAAATCCGCACCGGTTTTTCAACCGCTTCCGTGTGGGTACAAAAACTACAACGATTCCCGAAAGCACCATTTTTCGCAACAGGCCTTTCGAGAGTCTAGTATTCTCTAGTATTCTCAAATTCAGATTAACCAGCAACTTTATCAGTTTCAGCTTTCGAAACCTCTATCAGTACAATAAGTTCCGGATGACAGTGGTACCAATAATTACTACGAATCTCACAACGAAGGATACTCGAAACTCGATGGTCGACAGTCATGTACGAACCAATCTTCACCCTCCGCCGATGGATGAAGAAGTGACAGGATATTCCTTTGTTGTTAACTGAACTGATGGGTTTTGCATCCGGATCCCGAAAGCTCGAAATATCCGTGGCTAAGTAAGACCAGAGCTGGTCTTCCTTGACGGGATAAGGAATCGTGTGAAGTATTAACGTTAGCGGTGAAAGGAGCTTCTAGATATTGTATGTATAGTGCAGCGGTAGCTGAGCCGTACCGCGGGGGCTGAAAATGCGCTTCCTAGCACAAATATTTACGTAGGACGCACGTGCTGGACTGGCTTAGGTCGCGCTACACCCACCGAGACGGTGTTTTCGTGGCTTGTTTTATTCCTGGAGTGTCTCATCGGCTTTCCTTCTCCTCCTCCTCTTCCTCCTCTTCCTCTTCCTCTCCCTCGGTCTCGGGGATGCCGGGGTTTATCACCTCCTCGCCACCATTAAACGTTGTCGGAGGTTAGTCGCCGACTTTCGTCACGGAGTTCCTCGATACCTACAACCTATGTACTTGGGACATTCAGCCATTGGATCCTCTCACCACTAGCTTCGTTGTCTTCTTCACTTCGATCTCGAGTCTTCGACGCGCAGCCCTCGAGACTTCGGATTCGTGAGACGACGTGTCTCCACATGTTTCAGCCCCTCTCCTTCTCTCTTTCTATTCCCTTCGCTCTCCTCTCCCATGTAAGGACATGTCCAACTCTCCGCCAAACTGCATCTCGATTAGAAACCGCCTCCAATTATTTGTCGATTGTTCCTTTTCGGGGATTAGATGTACCTGCCGTGTTCAACCTTCGATCCGAACCTCCTGCGTGTCTCTGAATCTTTATTTCTCTACGGTTTTTGGCAGTCCGTAGTACCGTCCGTGACATGAGATATGCGCTGTCTTGTACCTGCAGATCATTGCCGTTATTGCGATATTATGACGGGATTGTGTGTGGGGGGGGGTATTTCCAAAAGACGCCATGCATCTTGTCTCCGCGTCTCATTACTCCGGAAAAAAAAAACGACTGGACTTCACGACGGTCTTCAATTTCTTCTGCCCCCGCATTTGTTCTTCGTTCCTTGACTCCCAGTCTAATATTTCACCGTCGTTTCATTTCTCTCTCTCTCTGTTTACAGGTGTACCAGATAGCGTACGTGATCGTGAAGGCTGGTTATTCGCCGCTTCCGGCGGCCTGGATCCTGGAGCGATCTTTGGACGGGAGTAATTTCTTTCCCTGGCAGTACTACGCCCCCACAGACGAGGAATGCTGGACCCGATACTCGGTGCCTCCGGTTACAGGGAAACCGACCTACGTCAGCGATACCGAAGTCGTCTGCACCAGCTCGTACTATCGGCCAACGCCCATGGAGAACGGCGCGGTATTCTTAAACTTATTATCGCCATCACCATTATCATCATCGTCATCGTCGTCGTCATTTTCTCCTTTGTCTTTTACACATTCTTAGTCTTCTGCGCATTCGTCGTCAAACTCGCGTCTCCGTTTTAGGTACGTCGAATTATAATTGAGACGATTCTGTGCGTTGATATCCGATTAGCAGCGCTTTCGGCGTCTTGCCTTACTCGGTCTCCGGTACCTACCTCTATACAGGTACACGTTTTCGACATGGGTGGACCCAATTGCCTTTGTGCGAGTCCCCGCAGTGCCGTTATACTACCTGCCTGACTGCCCGCGCAATTATTTAAATTGCCTGTAACATAAATCTTGGATCATTTTTTTCAATCGGATGTTATTAAGCCCTCGTTTAACCCGGCGTATAACGAGGCTTCTATACTCAAGTGGTATGTGAAGTTAATAATCGCATTTAATTAAGTACTTCGATCGTTTGTGTGTCATTTATTCTTTTTTTAATATTCTTAAATCGACGTCAACGACTTTTCCTTTCCTTTAGATTTCTTTTATTACTTTTACACTGCGAAAAAAAATAAATAAACGTGCGGGGGGTAAATAAACTGGAATCTCCGATTGATGGAGAGGCCTAAATATCGAATTTTCAAAGGCGTATAAATTTAAGGCGTAGAGTTAATAAAATGCAGAAAGTCCAAGTAAAGAAAATTCAACAAGTAGAGAGTCAAAATACAGAATGGTTAAAATATTAAATCCGTACACGATCCTATATCATCTTTCACTATTCATTTCACTATTCCTTGTATAGTATTTGAAAAACTTGCGAGGTTTGATTAAATTTGTTTTTTTTTTTTTTAATGAAAACTGATAATATATCACGCCGTGTCGGAAGCGTGAGAAGCATAAGAAGTATATACGCACTTGCAATATCTCAAAGAAAACTGTCCAGATTGCTACAGATACCGTAGAAGGATATAGCCATAACCGACTGCAAAGTAGTTGCAGTGTACTCGGTATAAAGAAGTACAAGGAACTTCTTTCTCCCATTCTTACCGTAGTCGTTTATTTATACACAAGAGGAGATATATATTTTCAATATGTCTTCCATTCTTTTTCTCTCTTGTTAATATGGAATCTCGTCGAATCCGCGTCTCTTATTTTTAATCGCATGAAGAAACAAATTGACGATGAAGGAAAGGCGCGCGCACCGCACGCGCTTAATCTTGTTTGCGGCGCTGCATATGGCACGGGCCATAATAATACTACAAGTTAAATACCAACCAACGAGGGTTTTAATTACGGCAGTGATGCTGCTGCTGCACGAACTCTGGGAAAAGGAACAATTATCGTGTCGTCGTCCCACCGTAGCTTGCCTGCCTTCCCTTCGCATCGCATCGCATCGCATTGCATTGCATTGCGCGCCATTGCCGTGAGATAGAGAACGAGAATATAAGAGAGCGCATCTCGCACGTACGTGTGTACGATGTACGTATGCATGCACGTATACGTGTAGGTGTACGTGCGGCAGGCGGTGGAGCAGCGGATCCTCTTGCGCATGGGGCGCGCGACGAGTAAACGATCCAAAAAACGAGCGACACTCGCTTCCGTAAATGGCCCTTCTTGCCGTTGGCCATTCCCATTGGCTGCACTCTCCCTAGTCAGGTATATGCCCTGAACTTGAAGCCAGTTAAGATACTCGCTAAGATTTTGTACCCGTGTACAAAAAAATTAACTCTCAACACCGCGGGACGAACTTACGCGTACATACGTGTATATGCGGTGCGGTTTATGCATATATGTATACGTATATATACCTATGTACAGGTATACGCATCCGTCAACTTATATGGGTATCAACGCTCATCGATGTTCGCGAGCGATTATTACGCATGTATACTTCGCGTGTTGGCTCAAGATTGATACGGACAAGCCTTTTCTAATTTGCGAAATTGATAGAACTGGCCGAGGTGATTCTTTTTCATTTGCAAAGATATCTACAATTGAATCCTGTTATATAAGAAATTTTCAAAATTCCTCGTTTAAAATCGTCAGTGTTAATCGCGAATAATGTTCCAAAGTTGCTTTCACGTCTTGTGCATTTTTGTCGAATTATTGAAACACGTCAAATTCAATTTTTTACACTTTTAAAATTTGCGCAATTATGATTCAGAAAATTTTTGAACGTTGCGTATCAAGTCAGACTGCTCAGGCTTGACTCTACGAGAAAAGAATATCAAGGATCCAAATTTTTCATCTACTCTCCCTGCAGCGTATTCATATATGATTTCATCAATCCTGTGTGTTTTCTTGCAAATTCTCAGATTCACACGTATCTCATAAACGGTCGGCCTGGCGCTCTGAACCACAGTTCAGAGCTCGAAGAGTTCACGCAAGCTCGGTTCGTCCGGCTAAGATTTCAGGGATTGAGGCCAATGGGCGAAACAATCGTCGATAAACGGAGGGGCTTTTATTCTATCAAGGAGATCAACATCGGTGGACACTGTCTTTGTTCTGGTCACGCTTCTCAATGTCGCTACAGCGTACATCATAGGGTGAGTTGGAAATGATTTATAACATTTGTATCGATGATTTGAAATTTTATTTTACCATCAAGCATGAAATGCATAGAAAGTAATAAAATTTACCATGTTGTTTACCGTACCGCTAAATTTGGTATAAGTTATAACCAGATTCGAATGTTATGTACGCTCACAAAAATTGAGTACAAACTTAAAAGTCTGAATTTCTTTTCCTGAGATTTCGAGAAACCACCGTCATAAATTTTGGTGGATGCGAGATGTATTCGCCGTTTCTGCTCAAGTAAAACGTATAATAAAGCAATTAGTTAGCATCGCATTTTTCGATGACACCGTTCCGCCCCTTATATGCGGGTACGCAGACCGAATAAGACACTAAAGTGGTCCCAACCGAATCGGTCTAATTCCTACCAGTTCTTTGGCCGATTCCTCTGCAGTACGTTTCGCTTCGTGTCGGCTTGCGATTCGCAGCTGCGCCGCTTTGCGAAAACCAAACGAATCGCGTTCTTTGATAATACTCACGAAGAAAATAAATAGCGATGGAATTTTTATTTCGATGGAAAAATCTTAATGCAAGGACTTGATACTCGATTAAATGAGCAATTCTTTGATCCTTGTTTATGATCAATGGTAAAAGTTTGTGTTTCGGATTGGATTGAAAGAAACTCCAATTGCCTCAATGGAGAACAGCCCAAAGTTTACATGTAAATTTAAAAACAATTCGACAATATCGGTTATGGTATAAATATGTAATTCTAGTGCCAATTTACAGTTCAATTTACGGTATAAAAATCTTGACTTTATTACAGCTGCGTGAATTGACAATTTCAGATTTAAGAAAATGTGTAAATTTTTCATTCCTATTTCATTTCTTGAAAAAATTTATTCCCTCTATTGAATAGAATTTCAAAAAAAAGAAGTGATTTATGGTGAAAAACATCAAACAGTTAAAAAAAGTGACAACAATTTGATCGAATCGATGAGTCCTGATTCTATTTTCTCCATTCGTCAGAGTTTGTCACCTTAAATTAAATTGTCACTCATTCGTTGTGATTGAGCCATAATATCGAGATGTTTGAGATGCTCGTTGACACTCCTCTGTGCCGAGGTGAGATCGAAATGCGCCCTATGCTCTTAGGAGGATATATTATTCGATTCAAAAGAGGGCCGAAAAGAAGAGTCGATGATCTCCAAACCCATTGTACGGCCAAAAAATCGTTCAATTACCGGTCGCGTCGCCAAAAGTCGATTATAATCCGGAGCGTATCTTCGTGGATCATCGCCTTTTGCGCCCGAAGCTCAAGAGCCGATCTTCGGTCTAAAAAGCGCTTAGAAACGATCGCTGATGCCGCTGCGCGGAATTCGATTCAACGTGAATATTTATGCACGCCTCTGCATAATTTTATTTTCCGATACACATATCGTGCGAAATCTTCGTCATATATTACGTTCGATGTACGTATAAGGTATAACGACGCGCATTATATGAAAATCTCGAGGAGAATAATCATCTCCGCTGTAGAATCGAACCACGGTGATCGGTATTAACCCTCTAACCGCAAACTTCAGACCGCAGACGAGACGTTGTATAAACGACTGAATTACGTTGGGGAATTCGAGACTTCGTCCCCTCTATTATTTTTATTCAACTGTTTTTTTTTTCTTATCTGGTCTTCACGATAAGATTTTTCGAAGCATGCTCCAAGTGCATCGCAAGCAATTGTTGGTTGGACTATTTCTACACAAATTATCCGATCCTCGTAAACAACGAATTTGGTTAAAAACTTTGAGTACAAATCGATGAATGAAGAATCATGTATACAAGCATTTATTTGATTGAAATTCCAAAACCGTTAGTAGAACGAGAAAATCTTGATTTCCTTCGAACATATTTTTTTAAGACGAAGATTTGTGGTTACTGTAAAATTTACCGGCAACATAACCCTTGTCTGTCGTGCTGAGTGGCCATTTGTGGCATCGAGTGCAATACCGAAACTGCGCCCATTGGTAGCAGCCAAATATCCGTAACCACAATGCAAGCTGCGATATTCGGCATAAGACGATGGTGGAAATAAAAATTATTCTTAGAACGTTCCGATTTATTATGAGAGGATGTAAATTTTTCTTGTACTGTTCTTGGCGGTTTGCTTATAGAGTTTAACGTTTCTTCGACCACAAAAGCCACACGCAGATGCCGGGGACCTTCCAATCCAGGCTTGCTTTAATGGCTGCAGTTTTAGGATACGTCATTCTAAACTGTACAACAGCGTCAGAGAAATTTAAACAAATCCTATACGTTGAAACGAACTTTGAAGAACGTGGTTCACGCTATAACGCAATCAGAATTCTATAATATCAACTTTATAACTGAACGGTTACTTCACGGTACATGCATATAGTCCGGAAACTAAACGAAACGAAAATATTTGATACTTTAGAAGGTTCCATATACGAAATTTCAAAAACTGAAAAATCAACTGCTGAAAATATAAAACATACGACACTTGGAGAAGTTTTGCTTCGGGTGAGGTGGAACTGTAATTATGTAGCGTGAATTTACAGCTCGAGCACCAGCATCTTGTATATAATAGTTTACCTCGTCGAATTCTGAAAGACTGGCTTTCAGAGTATCTACAAACGAAAATTTGACCGTGAACTTGTGATCGGTTTTCAGCGCCAGGAATGCGAATGTGAACGTCACACGTGCGGCGAACGATGCAACAAATGCTGCCCGATTTATAACCAAGTACCTTGGAGGCCGGGTACAAGTGGAAGAGGGTTTCACTGTGAGAAATGCAATTGCCACGGTCACGCGACGGCCTGTATGTACGATCCAGAAGTAGCTAATCAAAGGTCCTCTCTCGATATCCGTGACAAGTACCGGGGCGGAGGCGTATGCCTAAACTGCACGGTAATTATCCCTTCTTCAACTACGTAGCACCGATGTCTGCCGGTAGTTTTTAACTGTCAAATTGAGAAATCGTTGCAAGCAGGGGAAGCCGGGGCAATACGAACCTCTGGCGGAGCTATGGTTGCGTTTTGATTACTGACAAATCGGACTCCAAAATTATGAAAAGAGAAAAGTCGTGGGGAAAATTTTCGATATGCGTTACATAAATAAATCGGCGAAAATTTGAATAACGGAAACTAAAAATGATGAACGATTCGAGAAAAGGTTTTACGACTAGAATTAATGTCCGATATAATTAAACTGTGGTGTTTTTCAGCTGGTTCTAATGTTTTTGGGTTTATTTTGCTCACCATTCAGATCCTCAGATGTAGTTTGAGAAGTTTTTCTCACAGTTTGTGGGCATCCGCTCAGCGAGCAAACTGACAATGAGCTCAAAAACTGAAGAATAGTACGAAACGCACCAAAGTTTTATTATTTGAAACGTTTCAGTTATAAAACTTTTCCCCAAATCGTCGACTTTTTAGCTTGTGCTATTTAATTAGCTCCTGATTATTCCTGTCTCACAGTAGAGACGCTGTTTTATTCGCGTTTCCTATATAAACGGTGCAAATAACATTGTCTTGTAAATTTTTGAAGCAATTTTTTCCCTATTTCTCAACTGCGCTTCCATCCGTAAAATCATCTTATAGCGCACACCCCGTAAATTTCCGCTTTCGGTGCTGCGTACAGTAAAAGTTACAAACGCAGAACCTCGAAATAATGAAGATTGCTCTGCAATTAGAAGTACGGCGATGGATTAATATTTTGGCAACCGTACACTCACCGCAAAGAGATGACTCAACGCCGTGGCAATACGCCTGTTTAATTATAATGCAATAACAACAGAGAGGACATCGCGTTGCCCCGAGTTCCCCTAGTTACACGAAACACTTTCTTTTCCCTCTTTCTCTCTCTCTCTATCACTCTCATCAGGAACACACGACAGGAATAAACTGCGAGAAGTGTCAAGTCGGCTACTACAGACCCAACGGAGTCCTCCCCAACGCCTCTGAGCCCTGCCTTCCATGCACTTGCGACCTCCGCGGAAGCACAGGATTCTGCACACCCGACGACTCCTTCACGCGCATCGGCAAGGTACCTTCACCTAGAGAAATTTTTAGTTCCGGTTACCGCTCAGTCCTTAACTATTTTTATTTTTTACCACAATCGAAAAATATAATTCTAGGTAGAAAATGAAAATTAGTTTTGTTGCCGTTACCAGAAAGTCTAGTATCCGTTATTATTCTTTCCATTATAATCATTGTTACTATATTTTCTTGTAACTGTTGGGAAAATTTTAATGCTTGTGCAACAATAAATTGACGTTAAAGCCTTGTTGAACTAAAAAAGTAGAGTAAACTGAACAAATTGATTTTGCGTTGCAATAACCAAAAAAGGATCGACGATAGCGCAAAATGGTTACTCGTGCCTCGTTTTCCGTAATTCCAACAATGATCAAACAGTTTTTTTAACGATACCTGTTTTACTGAATTCTTCTAGCTACTGTAACAAATAAAGTTTCTCTGGATGTTATAATTTTATTACTGACCGAAAACTCTTATGGTCTGCTTATCAGGTAGCAGGTGCCTGCGAGTGCAAGCCTGGATACTCGGGGTACAAGTGTGACCAGTGTGCCGCTGGGTACCGTCAATTTCCGGACTGCATGCCTTGCCCTTGCGACTCACGCGGCGTTCTTCCATCCCACGATTGCGAGGGCGATTGCCTATGCAAGGCGAACGTCGCTAGGGAATTTTGCAGTTTTTGCAAACCCGGGTACTTCGCTCTGACGCGTGAAAACGAGGACGGTTGTCTTCCATGCGTTTGCTCCGGCCTCACTCGAGAATGCTCTGACGCAAGATTGACATTCGGCATGGTGAATTATATATATATGTATATAGATATATGTATATTATACATGTATTTTTTTGTTTCGTCATTTGATGTTGAACTTCAGCCCTCATGATCTTCATCGGGGAATGAATATCATACTCGTGAATATCGGAATCGAAGCCTGATCAATTTCGCGGTGGAGATCATAATCTTTTTTTGTATTTTACCATGTGCGAATCAGTTCTGACTATCACCTTGACAATTATAGCTGTCAACACGCGAGGGTTGGCTGGTCAGCGACATGAACGCATCGCGTGTTGTTTTCCCGGAAATAGAGCCGGAAAGCGGTTCTCTGGTCTTTGATCCCTCGAGTCTAGATTACACTCCTTACTGGTTGGCGCCGAAGGTGTATGGAGGTAATAGACTCACGTCTTACGGCAGCAATATCACCTTCACTGTTACCTGGATCGTGATGCGCGGTGATAGCAGCGGCAAACCGACTATCGAGCCGGATGTTATCCTGATCGTAAGTATGGGAGAAAAAATTTTCATCCTTCTTGTCTTTCATGCTATAAGAAGAAAGAACGAACGATACGTCTATCACGTGTTCCTTTTCCAATAATTTCTTCCTATCCCGCAATTGGACATCAGGGTGGTAACGGAATGCAAATTGCTTACGGAGAAGAGCGGTACTCGGGTCAGGATGCGATGATATCGGTGCCTCTTGGCGAACGGGGTTGGTACCACGTCAAGGAAGAAGTTCGCAACAACATACCCCACAGATTAAGGAAGACCGAATATCGCGGTGATCCGGTGACAAGGTCTCAGATGCTTCGAGTATTGGCGGACCTTGAGCGAGTTATGATAAGGGCGCGATATCACACGGAGCAAATCGAGGGACGGTGGGTATTGTTCTACATCCTGGCCTCCCTAACACCCCCGAATCTTCTCCGTTTCTCATCATACGCACATGCCTTTGTTCTTGGACGAATTCGCCCACTGCAGACTTTCCGAGGTGATACTCACAACTGCGGAACTCAGCGATTCTTCGGCTGATAACGAGGGCAGCACTCTTGTCGAAATGTGCAATTGTCCTGCAGGGTATGCAGGATTATCCTGCGAAAGGTGCGCTTGGGGCTACGTAAGCGAACCTGCCAACGCTTCCGATCATCGGGATCGATCTGAAAAGTGCGTCAAGTGCGATTGCAACGGTCACGCCGCCACCTGCGATCTTCGCATGGGTGAATGTGGGGTGAGTGATTCGTTATTGTTGTTGTTTCTTTGCTCATTTATTCATCTATATATTTATTGCCCGTTCACTTTTGTTTTTTTAAATATTTTCGTTTCGAAAGGTTGACGAAAGTCATGAAAAAACGTTTTCAACAATTGAGGCATATATTTTTTTCTGCATTTTCTTTTTTTCTTGCATATTTTCTAATTCCTTTTCAAGTTTTATTTCGTTAACGAACGAAGCAAATAGCAGGTAGTTGATTTCTTGGTAGTGTAATACCAACAAAATTGTCGGTAGCGATTTCTTAGTGAATTAGAGAATTTTAAAACTGGCAAAGTTCATGATTTGATCTATACTTTTATTCGTTCGATTATTTATTATTGTTCATAATTTCATTGTTATCCCAATTTTGCGTTTTTTTTTTTTCACTTTCAAGAAGTCTCATTAAATTACTCATGTTCTAAAAGTTACCCGACAAAATGAGTTGCACCAAGTGAAACAGAAAGAAACGGAAAAGGAATAAACCTGATTTACCCGTTCCGGCAGACGAACCGTTTTGAATTCGAACCTCGAGTTACCTTCCAAGTTTCACATGAAATATCATTGAATTTATTTTTACTACATAACTATAACAACACCATCATGGTTTTTGCAAAAGTAAAAAGTAGATTCGGTGATTTTTTCGTGTATTGTTTAAGGCAAACCCTTTTCACTTGTTGCAAATCACAACGTCAGTCGGTAACTTCCCAGCTGACTTTCCAAGAGTCTACCTTACCGAAGGCCGGTCAATTCACGCAAGACGGCAATTGATCGCTGAGAATAATATAGATCGCGTTTTCCACGTCCTCCTACCGTTGCTAACTTGAAATTGTAATAGACAGTTGAAATGGACTTTTAATTTTTGACAATAATAAAAATTTTTCATATCAGTACGTTTGATAATTATTCCTACCGATCTAATTTCACTCTGAGACATAAAAACATAAAAACAACAAATAAGAATTACCAGTTTTTAAATTCAAAATCATATAGAAACTGTATCAGATAGCAAAAAAAATTGTAAATACTCAATGAGATCTGCTAATTTCATCACGAGCTAAACATCTGTATTCAACATTACTATTTGTCGAAAGGAATTTAAATATGTTTTATCGATCGTTATCGTGAGGGTTTGAAAATTCTGATTCATACGATCGTTCCTCAGGTCTGTGAACACAATACAGTGGGTCCAAAGTGTGACCGTTGTGCAGCAGGATACTACGGTGATCCTAGCCAAGGAACGTCTGACGATTGCAAGAAGTGCTCGTGCCCTCTTGGCGTCGAGTCAAATAACTTTAGCCCCAGTTGCCAACTTGAAGACCCGGACAATCCGAACGGCGGATACGTTTGCACTCAGTGCCCAAAGGGATACACCGGCGATCACTGCGAAAGGTAAATAAAATAAAAATCAATCGCGATGCACCATTGAATGAAACTGATTTATTATTTGATCTGAAGTTTGAAGGAAATTATTCTTTGATCGTTATATTATAATGTGAAATAATAGAAAAAAATGTGCCATTTTTATTTTCTATGTGCTGATTCGTAGTTTTTTTCCATTGGTTCGTCGTATTTCTGGTAAATATATCGTATATATGGAAATTAAATTTATTTTCAACACCGTTTTACCACCAAAGAAAAAGTTTGACATTTAAATAAGGATGGAAAGGAGTAAATTAAATCAGATTTGTCACTCTCCACGTTGTTTAATTGTTCCAATACAGCTGCGACGTCGGATACTTTGGATCGCCAACAATCCCAGGAAAAATCTGCGAGCCATGTTCCTGCAACGGAGGCGTGTGCGATCAAGAGACAGGAAGGTGTCTGGAATGCCGCGGAAATACGGAAGGGTGGAAATGCGACAGATGCAAAAAAATGCACTACGGAGATCCGTTGGAGCCGAATTGCAAGGGTGAGAATTTACTTACAATTGATTTAAAAAATTAAAATTAACTCGATAACAATTAACTTGATGTCAAATCTTTATGTCAGTTTCTTTATCCACATTTTCGAAAATGCAATATCTTATCCCCTTCTTGTTTTCAAGCCTGCGACTGTGATCCCTTGGGAAGTTTGTCCCTTCACTGCGACTCCAACGACGGGCAGTGTCTCTGCAAGCCTTTGTTCATCGGGAGAACTTGCTCGAGGTGCATCGAGGGCTTTGGAAACGTTACCGCTGGCTGCGTCGAGTGCAATTGCGGAGAGGGAGCGGCCAGAATCGAATGCGATGCTGTTACCGGTCAGTGTCAATGTCTCCAAGGTGTTGCCGGCCAACTCTGCGACCGCTGCGATTTCGATCATTACGGACTCAACGCGGAGGGCTGTCTGGGTAAGTGAATACACGCAACGGATTTACAATTGTTCGGAAAGGGGGCCTCATTCTCTCTAGATTTTTGCGGTATACCGTTTTTCAGCTTCTCCTTACGATAGACATCGACCAATCGGAAACAGGTCAGGTCGGGGGATAGGTTGAACGATTAATCGAAAAACTATTAGGTCAAAAGACGGATTAATCGATGAATCGAAAAAGTTATTGATTGAGAGAGTGGATTGAGCGGTTTGAGAGATTCGATTTATCGATGAATCGAAATGCGATTATTTGAAGCAGTTGATTAACCGATTAATCGGAACGAAACGAAAGAATAATTAAAAGGGTCGAATAATTGGTTCATCGAAGAAGCGATTAATCGAAAACAAAATTATTGAAACGTCCGATTGATCGGTTGATAAAAATAAACTATCACCGGAAATTATATTATATTATGAAAACGGTCAATCAATTATTGACCAAAACAATTAATCGATGTCTACGACGAATCGGGTAATCGCGCAGTCCCATTAGAAACTTAGGTCGATAATCTCGTGTTTCCCGTCAAGGGAAAATTTTTGTTGTTTAAGTAAAATCGACTTCGATACTCGGGGCGCGCCTTAAGTAACCGGAGCTTTCTGGTGTGGCGGAAGTTTATTGCCCCGGGATAGCAGAAGTCGCGAATTCCTATATCGGATTATCATCGTCGACAATCGACGCTGTCCAACGTGAGATACGAAGGCGTTTGAGAATCTTTCTTTTTTCTAGTCACCGTACCGCTCTGCAGGCACGCGATTCTCGCGCCTAACGACCTCGCCGAGTTAAACTTATGCGCGGGATAACAATTCACCGGCTACACGACAAGACGGAAATTACGAGAAATTCTATTTGAAACGCCATTTCGCTGTACAGAAATATTTATTCACCGAAAGTGTTTTATAAATATCTGCGTCAATATAAAATATAAGAATGTTCATCGTCTATCACGATTCAGGGAAAAATGGGGTAAAAGCTTTATCTGAGGAAATGGGAAAAAGAAATCGTGAATAGATTTACACTTTGTCATAAAATTCAGAGCAGGGCTTATTTCATTGCGCCAGGCTTCAATGTGCGATATATCTTCTCTGATTTTGATTTCTTATCAAGGCTGCGACGTTATGTACAACTTTTTTGTTCATTAGTAAACTGTTTAAGGTCAACTTTGACCTCTTTTATTACGTTATGCATGGAATTGATCGTATTTAACGAGAGTACGAGACTAAGAAGAGAGAGAAAAAAAAGATATCACCAAAACACGGAAGTTATTTTACACACGGAGAAATCTTGTATGATTTGATTATTCAACAAGGCTTGCGATAAGTTACCCTTTTTTTTCTCTCATCGCAACCAATTAAAATATTTTTCTAAGCTATTTGCAATCTTATTTGACGGAAGGAAACAATTAGACGATAATATTATAATGGAACCATAAAGATAAAACTTCTCGAAACTATTCGAAATTGTTTCTCAAACATATTCGTTTCACCTTCTACGGAAAAAGTTTACACAAATTTATCAACTTGCAATTGATTTCGCTATGGCAAGGCAATTTCTGAAAATAAAAAAATAAAACGCATCGCAATTGAGATCAAATTCCTGCAGTAACTCTCGCGCTAGTAACTAATAAATATATACCGGTAACGTAACGTACACTTACAATTAAACCGGCATTTATCTTCGATCAAGTTAGTGTTACGACTTGAGCCCCGTAGCCAAGCCGATCTCAGTTTCTACGCTGCAGCGGTATCAGCGTATATAATGTACCGTAGTTGGAGTTTGTTCCGGTTATATATCACCCGACACAAACAGACCCACGCACAAACACTCAGGCACGCATTTAATGATAATATAAGCCAAATGATTATTATACCAGGTGTGAAACACCTAGTTAACGCCTAATTGAATCCGCGCGGTGCACCTATACCGCAATTATATCGAATAAATTAACTCCGCGTGAGAAGACGAAGAGTTTTATATACTTAATTATCGATACTGTATCCACGTGCGTGCAACCTAATCGTTGGGAATAGCATGACTCGAGATAAAAGTTCCGTAATCAATTAATTGCAATTAACTATAGTCAAGTGGTCTTGTTTCTTCCTTATCTCACTTTTTATACTCATTATTTGATTGTGATCGAATTACATCAGGAGAGGAAAAAAATTCAAAAAAAAATTCTGAATTCGGTCGAATTACGAAACTTTGATTGTAGATCTACTTTGGATTATCAGCTTATACCTGCAACTTTCCATAATAAGTATTTGGTAGGTGCTGCAGCTGTTGCATGAGTTTTTCTTATTCTTGTACCATATTTTGTTTTTATCTTTTAAATTTCTAAAAAAATTCCTTATGTTTTTTTCTCTCTTCTAAAATCTTCACGATTTATATTTAGCCTCGTGTGTCTTCGCGCGTGTTCGGTAACAACGTGATGTGCAGCTTTTGATAGGCGCGATGTAAAGCTTGTAACGATTAGACCTCTAGGTTGGTAATCTCTTGTTTGAGCACGCTGCATTCACGCACCTTCATGGACCGTCGAGCGGAAGAAGGAACGATATATTATATACAGAAAGGGAGAAGAAAAAAAAATAACGAGAGCGAGTGATACAGAGAGAGAGAGAGAGAGAGAGAGAGAGAGAGAGAGAGAGAGAAAACGATCGCACACCTTTAAACTTACATGCATTATACGCGCCCTGTTGTATTTATTACTTAAGCTTCGGGTATTAGGTCAGGCGCTTAGCTCTGCTGTGGAAATTAATCAGCAAATTTATCTCTCTAATTGCTTTCTCGCTCTAAATTATATGACTTGGCACACGGCCGTGTTTTACGTTTAATAAATAATCAGGAATCTGGGTCAGCACGATGTAGACAAAAGTACAGGAAAGAAAAATTTTTACACGTGGATGCATAGCGTTCGAAAATTATTACCTTTTGCGTAGAAAAAAAAATCGTCGAATCTGGTATTAACTGGCGTTAAATTCAAGTTGTCAGCGGTAAAAGAGTCACGTATATACGGTCCACATGTAGGCATATGTACGGTATATACGCGCACGCTTGCATCAGGCTTCCGGCAGTTTCACCTCATCGCCAATCCGGCTCGATATGATTTACCGCGTGGTCGATAATCCGCTATGCAAATTAGCCACGTCGCACGATGCACTTGATAAATACCAGGAAATAAAAAGGCAAAATGGATCAACAGCATGAAACCGAATAGGCGACATACCTTCTTCACTCGTGTGCAATATCTGCGGTTTAAATTTAGTACACGATTACTAAACTCAAATCAAAAACGCAATTCTGAAAATTGGCCACCGAACTTCGTTGTACAGGATAAATGATGGAGATTAATTAAATTTAATTATTGCAATAACTATCATTGCTGTGATACCATCATACGAAGGATAATTATAATACTCGGCGGTGTAATATTTAGAGAATAATAATTTCATACCTCGGGGTGGATTCATTTTATGCATCATACACCTTGCACGTATACCTATATGCTATGGTCGTAATTAAGTCGCTCGCGTCTTACTTGACGTATACTAATTAATTATTCACTGCATATTAAATTCCCGTATCTTACATACCTACAGTTAGGTCTTCTAATGGAGACGCCTACCACCTTCGTCTCATCTCCGCGCGACATTCTTGTACCGGATGCAGATACCATACCTGTCTGTAAACATAAATGTCATTTGAAAATAAAACATTCATTTTATTATATCAATGAATAAATCAATTATTCGTACGCGTAGGGTACAATGCCGTATAAATAATCCTCGCGTTTCGATGCGTGTAAAAACTGACGAAAATCGATGTCTTTCGTCGCGAAATTGAAATCTTCGCCCTTCACGAATCTCGCGGGTATGCGGCTTAAAGTGCAGTACCTAACGTACATGCCACACTATAATACGGTATAAACTACACCCCGGAATTGCACCAGGTCGCGGTTTGTTAAGGTCCGCGATCACGTACTCGAGCTGAACACCGCGTGCCATCTCCATGGCAATCACCTCCTGGGTGGTCCGTGCCCAACGCCACCGGGCATCTTCGGACCGTGCCCTCGAGTATTAAGTAATTTACCCCCCTTTCTTCCTTGCATTTATAGTTTTTCTTTTTTTTTTTTTTTCTTTCATACACGCATTTATATATGTACATATGTGTATCTCATATCTGTAACGTCACTTGCCTCGATTATCGTGAACGAGGGATAACCGACGTCGCGTAATCAACGAGCTTGATTAAATAGTGAAACGAGGTACGCGTATAACGATAACGATCGTGCAACAATTTCGCACGGGATTTTGTATAAAGTGGAGAGGAAATTTGAAGATGCAATATTACCGCACCAGGCCAATGCTTGAATGTTCAGATATTAAAAATTGAGTGGAAGAAAACCGATTCTTATCAGGGGATTGGCTGGCTGAAGATCGACATTTTTCGTTAATTTTATTACGAGACAGTCGTACATTGTACTTTGGTCAAATTCTTGTATTCGTATTGTTGCGAGGATCTCTTTATAAGAATAAAGAAATTAAAAATACTGGTATTGTAAATAAAAGGTTTTAGATGTCGATGCTTTGTTTCAAATATCTTGAAAATGGTCAAAAATCTAATATCCGTCTCTTCCGAGTAAAACGAACCATCATCGAGTGAACCGAATGATTTGAATTCAAAAATCGTTTTCTAATTTTTCGTTTCTAATTCCAATGTTCTTTAACTTTTGCAATTTTAAAGAGACCTCTGTAGCTTACGAATACGTACAACAATTTGACAAACACTCAACGTACAACCAAATCGCAAAAAAGTAGTAAAAGTTATCGATTTTTTCCCAACCAAAAAAACAGCCCTTGGTAAGAAGAAGTCAGAAGAAATTAAACGAATTTCATCGCAGTTTTGCACTCAGCAACCGTATTGCCGGCACATGTATTTCGTGATATAAAATTTGGGTGTTTAGGTAGCCGATATTAAATCCCTGATGGTCCCAAAGTACAGGGCGGCTATCTGACGCAGTAAACAGGGTGGCTGAACAATGCTTGCGGGAATAACTATGGGCCCTATCACGTAGACCGTGTTGTAACACTGGCTAGGTTTTATTAGTCCGTTTTACTGTGTATTCTACGTCGAAAAATACTCTGTACGCGACGGTATAACGGAGACGGTAAAATTTACAGGGCTCAGAATCATAAGTAACCATGGGGTATTTATCGTGTATTTATAAATCAAGTGTTCAACCTGTTTTTACTCCTTCGTTATCAGTTAGCTAAAAAAAATAAAATAAAAAATCAATGAAACGTGCATCGTAATGGGAATAAAACGAGGGACAATGCAATTCTTGAAATTGCAAGTTATTTTACGTAAAGCGACTCCTGAGAAATTGGTTAAAAATCCGTTTAATCACGATACATGCCTATTTCAGCTACGAAAAGAAAAAAATCACGAGTTATATAACTTTAAATTTATCCATCCCTTCGATACAGCAGCTGCACTTTATAACTAGGTACACTTCGCCAAGTTAGTATGAACAAATTTGAACTTTGAAACGGGGGAAAAAAAAAATTCTAAATACCGACTGTTATAATAATAATAGTAATAATAATAAAAGAAACAACGAGCCAATTTTCTTTTCTCCTTCGACAAAGATCGCGGCAATTATAAATCGATACAATCGACTATTCGCCGAGGGTTCTAACGAAGGCGTTTAAATCTAATCACGTATGGCGAAGAGGGTCGAGAATGAAACGTGTGTCAAAACTTCGTTCGGTGTTCTTGCGATAAGTTCCTCCCATGGAGCCCTGCGTCCCCGTGCAGCGGCAGCAACGTCAGAGAAACGACATAAGCGAAGCGTACGCGTTTACTTGTGTGGATCAGCGTTCTCGTGCGCAAGTAAATCGGACCTCGCTGTCGTCAACGAAGTAGTCAGCATCCTCCTCATCCTCCTCCTCCTCCTCCTCCTCCTCCTCCTCCTTATTCTCGTCGTCGTCGTCCTCGTCCTCTCGGCATCGTCAATCCGGCGGACCAGTCTTTAAAGGGGATCTCCTCTTGGCGCTTTGGACACAAACAAGAGATTCTTTGATCGTATCTTTTGACTCACTCGTCGCATCGCCACACTCGTGTAACACACAAACTTATGGGAGGATAATACACGTCCAGTACGCGTGACGCGGTCCCTATGAAGTTACCGCTACCCATATTCTATAATACGATCCCCGCCGATACTTTTTACCCTCGCAATTTATCATCCGCTTCATGTACGCGCAGGCTTCGCAAAGTGCGCCAGATACTCGCGAAAACAAAAAAATGAATAAACAAAAGGATCGAGATGAGAAGAAGCGATGTAAAAAATTAGATTTTTCATCGATTGTTCTCGGCGATTGAATAAATCCCATTATGCAGTAACGAATTTATACACGTGTTGTGTATGGGTATTGGGTGGATAATATTTATGCAGGGATTCGACGGAACTATTTTTACTCGCGGATTAGGTGACAAGCGATTTCATGTTCGTTACATATTTCAATGCAAATTCCTGATTCGTTGATCAGCGATTGCTTATTGATATGTGTGATTCACGATTTCGTACGGTGAATAGCATCTCGAAGAAATTACAATCGTCGGAATTGATAAATAAATCATGAGCGTTGAAAATATACGTGCACAGCTGTGCAGCTCGATATTTTAATGTAATCACGCAACAGCTTTATTATCAGTAAATATTAATTTATAGTCAAAGTAAATTTGCATCGTTCAGCGCGATTTGAATTTGACGAGAATTATTTGTCACTTCGTACAGTATGAAAGTATGAAAAAAACAGAAAAGAAATGCGTTAGATGTCGTAATACGTATAATGTTATTGTACGATGCGCGGAGTATAATGAAGTATAAAAATTGCGTAAAAATTGTTCAATAATTTTGTAAGAACGTCGTACTTGAATTACCATTTTTTTCACATTTACTTCATCGATCATGTCTTCGGTATCTTCAGTGATTGTCACATACCGAATGTAACTGTATTATCAACATTCCCATGTAAATTTGCTACGACTATAACGGGTCGCAGTCTATTACTCGAGTTATTTATCGTTCATAATTTGCCATTGAAATGAAGTAAAGTCGAATGAATAGAAACATATTTGAAAAAAAAAAAAAAAAAAATGTTAAAGGAAAAATCAAAGGTCGTTTACATGGTAACGAATGCGTATTAATACGCGCTTACACCCACGCGTTTCCGGGCATGCGACCACATCGCGTTTCGTGCTAGGATATGTATTTAATTGCTCGCATGCAATTATTATACATATGATAAGTCCGTGAAAAGTCTTCCCTAACAATTAGTGGACATATTTCTTTTTTTATTTCTTTTTTGCTATTAATACGTAAATGAATGCAATTCGTTGCAATAGCTGAACTTTTCAGAAATTTCCAGAAAAAACATGCGGCATTAGTCATAAAACCTTTATACTTTTTAAAAGTTTTATCTCGATTCGACGTTGACTTGTGAGTTTTCGAAAAATTTTCAGTTCGAATTTTTCAAATTAATGCAACTGGAAAACGAATCCAGATATTGAAAAAAGTCGGAATATCTTTTTTCTGTCTCAAATTGTAATGAAATTTTTTTTTTTTTTTTGAAGATATCTTATAAAAATCACTGACTTCTTTGCATTTTGAACAAAGATTTTTTTTTTAACTTAATGTTTCAGTCGTTTTTTCTTTTGAAAAATATTCCTAAAAATATTGACTTTCTCATAAATTTCAAGTCAATGCTGGTATGATCAGCTTACTCGTAATATTTTAATGATTTATTTTTGAATTTGAATATGTTGGAGTTTTTTTCAAAAACATTGCCGACGATTGACTAACTCAAATGGTTTAAATATTTTTATATCGTGTAAATAGTTCTTGTTATCACGCGCAATTAGGATAATTTAAAATTCTCACCATCAGACTTTACGTCACCGAATAGTCCCTGTGTAAGAAATCCATGCAATCAGCAGTTCGATTTTGCGATCCAATGATTTTTTACAAAATGTAAGGGGGGTATCTCTCCCAAACTTACCCTACCTGCAACGTATAAAGCTGAAATTCATATCCCGCATATACATATATACATACATGTAGTAAGGAGACGTAGAAGAGGAAGAGAGATAAAAGGGAGGGAAAAAAGAAAATGAAAACACAGGTGATGACGTCGAGGCAGGTATAATCTCGCCGTGGTATAATAATGGTCCTCTCTGTGCCTGAAAAAAGCCAAAACTGTTTTCTCACTATCGGGGAGAGACGGGGAGAGAGAGAGAGAGAGAGAGAGGGAAAGAGAGGAGAGAACACGTGCTGGAGGGTACTCGGAACGCCGTTGACCTTAATTCAAATTCCTCGCATACAACTGCACGATGAGACAAAAAGTACTCGGCAGCATGTTCATTTTTGTAATCCCCGGAAAATTAGTTGATAAAATGTTTAATCCCTTCTCTTGTTATCTGTTATTATTATACTACTTTGCCCGGATATTTTGTTCGGAATTAGGCTTCGGAAATTCGATACCTCTGTGACATGGATTCCTATCGTCAGACCCTTCGTATGTGGAAATCAATCAATATGTATACTCGATACCCCGATACCTTGTGCAACGATCTTGTAAATAAAAAAATAGAACACGATACGCATGCCTCGGATGATCGCTGATGAACTTTCCAGATATCAGTCCAGGTGGATTTCAATTTTTAATGTTACTTTATCAGTCTTGTATTTTCTCAATTTTGTTATTTTATTATTATAATGTTTGTTGGTTTTCTTTTTTCGATCGTGTACTCCAAATCTCGTTTCAGAATGGTCGGTGCCAGAAAATACGTGGACTGTTTATATTTTCGTAGCTAAATGCCTGTGTACAGCGTGTATTACAGAGGATGAGGTACAGCGAGGAAGGCGGTCTTGTTTGCGTATGAAAGGTATACTGGATAAGATTTCTTCTGATGATACCGACCTTAATAATTTAATCTAGCGCAGTGATTAAAAAATAAAAAAGAAAGAGAAACGAAAGGAAAGAAAAAGAGGTAAAGAAAAAAATACAAGAATCCTTCTTACCCGTGGCTTCTTCCCACCAGGGGGTTACGTAACAGCAATGCTTCGCTTTGCGCTCTTATTCCCTCTTCTTTTCTTCATTACTATCCTACGATCCTCCTCGTATCCGTGACGCATTTCTCTCCCTACTTGAAATATTTCACTACGTCATTCTACCGCGGTATAATCGTTCGTACACAGATATAATATCTTTGTCGTCCAAGCTGCAGTAGGCAGAGGAAAGAAAGCTTTCTTCTAGGATTTGAAAAATGAACGAATCACGCAAATACAAGGGAAACCACAATTTTTAGTCACGAAGTGAACTCGCACCTTATTCGATGTATTTATTTTAGATGGAATATCTTTGGACACGGGGGAAATTTCCGTGAACTTTAACTCGCATCGTTGCATTTGAAATTCCTCGCACGATTTCCCGTCTATATACCATCAATTAGCGATGTTACTGCTTCCGGATTTCGTTAAGGTAAACTTACGTGAAGTCCCTTCGGTATTCCGCGGGTAGAACCCACTGCGGTGTCGTAAAACTGACCGTAAACGATGACCGTTTCTATCTCGAAGAATGGACGGATGCCTGGATGAATGTACCTAAGTATGCACCGGAGACATTATCCTCGCCGAGTCTTCCGCCTGACTTGTTGCAAATCGCCGTCAATTTTTCATTTTATACCTAGGTATATGCATACCTTTCATATATACTCTACATGTCTCGATGTACATATGCTGTGAAAAACCATTGCACGTTATAACAGTGCTTGAAATATTTTTAAAGAATGGCTGCAACAAATTGGAACGCTCGGCAAAACGTACCGCAGTTTGATACTGCAATTGATTGCCTCCGCAATGAATTTCCTCGGATTTTCTTCTCGTCGTTTCATTCCACGATACAAGAAATGCACGCAAGTGTTACGTTTCATCGACACGTTGTCGGCGGCTCGGTGTAAAACGTACGAGGCACGTATCAGGTACCTAGACACTTATCTGTTATTCACGTGTAAGTACGTGCAACGCCCGGAGCAGGATGATAGGAGTGCGGAAGTATTTACAAACGCGTTATTGCGGGCCCGCGATCTCGCCATGGGGTACTTTATGGGTCCTTTGCCCTCTGGAACAAGGAGAAGGCGCGTTTTGTAAAACTAACAGACGGACACCGTCTGCGGACTTCGAACAGTGCGGCATAAGCGATGGAATGACAGCTTGACGTTTTAATCGTTCATTCAGTCGCTTTGGTGGGTATTCGTACGCCTGTGTAACCCACGATGTTGGATAAGTGACGTGACGTTGCAGGTATAAACGTTTGCCCCGTGAACCGAGGATATCCGAGGAGAATTTTACACTTTCATTGCGATATTCAATGCACACGGGTTTCGCTAATCATTGCTGTAGAAACTCCTGTGAAAAGTTAACGTGGCTATAAGTTGGATGATTTTTGAAACTGTAGCAGACTTTGACAAATGAAGAAAACAAAAAGATTTCAAGCCAGTTTCAGAGATCGATCGTCTAAATGGTATCAAGAATGGATAATCGATTGACCACGGTCACCAATTTTGGTAACCAAACGAACGTGATGTTAAAACGAGTGTCTAGGAATCTTAGAAGAAAGACAATCCATCAACAAACCTTCGATAGCGGCAGTCAAAGATGCGCTGGTTAAAAAGGTGCTCAAATATAAATAACACGTATATTATATCGAACGGAAACGTCTCGTCAGTTTAAATCAGTCTCTAATGGCTTTCCCCCCTGACACGAAATATATGTGATAACCGCAAGGTTTGAGAAACGAGTAAATTACTAGTTGGATGTATAATGCACACATGCCCTGAACCGCATCACCTGCTCCTAAAACGACCAATTAATCTCGCGGATGCAGAGACGAGTCACGCGCCATATTGTGGGGGAACCGAACAGTATCCGCTTTGTCTGAAACGTACGGTGTATGAAATTCCACTACGTTATCACGGGGCCCGCGGCACTCCGTGGCAGAAGGTCGGATGTGGGCGGGATAAGACGCGTGCAAAACGGGCCGGATGTCCCTCTTTTTGTTCCCGTGTGTTATACGCGGGTGTGTAGTCTGCTACCTGGGACGGGGATGAGGGGGTAAAGGAGAAACCAGGCGGAGAGAAAATCGGCGAAAAAGAAGTTTCCGAAAAAGGATTAAAATCGAGGAGAAGAAAAGCCGGAGTCGCTGCGGTTTCGCCGCGGCTGGTGCAGGTGCTTTTTTTTATCTTACCCTACCTCCGTGCCCCTATGAATCTGACTCTGAGGCCTCGACTCCCCGGCGATATCTTCGCCCGGTGCACCCACGTGCACGGCATAGTAAACACCGGGCGAGATGCAGCCAGAGAAAGAGCGAGAGAAAGAGAGAGAGAGGGAGAGAGAGGAAGGGAGAGGAGAGAGAAACTTGGAATTGGGCGAGTAGTACACGGGCGAGAGATGGTGGGACGAAGACTTGAGAGAGGAAGAGATGAAGAGAGGAAAGAGAGAGGAGCAGACCCGGCTAATGGTAGCGCGCTCAAGAAGTAAGAACAGTGTACCGCGAGCTACGCGACTCGAAGCACCGCACGCCGCGCCATCGGAGCCAACGTAACGCCGATGCTGCAGGTGTCTCGACGTCGGTGGTTCCTACAGGTTGCAAATTTTTGAAGAAAAACCGCCCGCAGGAAGAGGCGTGAGTCGGAGGAAACGAAGCAAGCGACGCGTGACCCTGGTACCAACCATCAGGTTAGGTACCGCAGGGTAGTCGGGTTCGGATCGCGAGTTCGGCGTCTGGGACCTTCGAGGTTCGAAGGGATCCCTTATTATGGGGTAGTCATGACGGAAGGAATTAAGCTGCTGCGGTCCCAGGGCGGCGCTGCCCTGGTCCTAGTGTCGGTGCTTATGGTGGTATCAGGGGGGCCCGGAGGAAGCGGGGAAGCGGGAAGTAGCGGTGCGCCGAAAGTGTTTTCCAAAGATTTTGAGTGGACCCTTGTGCCCGGTTTGAGCAAGCGCGATAACCGCGGGAGTGTCGTCGATAAGGGCGGTGAGAAAACCGGGATTCCTCCAGGGGTTGAGGGGCCAATTTTCCCACGAGAGCATTCACGCAGCCTGCGGAAACGCGCCGCGGATATTCCGCCTGATTTTCACCGCAGGAGAAAATACCAGAGGGGGCATCGCGGGCCCCGGGTCCAGGGATTCTACTCCGGGAGAAAACCCGTCGCCTACGTTCACATTCAACCCTCCTCTCCCAGGGTAGCTTTCACGAGGAAATGCCACCGATGCATGGTTTACTACAAACCCTGTCCCTCTCCCGTCAACCAACCCGTCAGGGTCTGGCCTACCAACAAGTATGGAAGACCTCAGGCCAACTGGTACGGGCTTAAATACGGTGAGTTTGTTAGCGGAGAACCCTGTCAGACACCGGAAAGATGAGCTTTCGAGAGCTTTGCGCTCTGCCAAGGCGCCTCCGTTGAATCAGGATCGCGTCCCGTGTCTCTCTATCCTTGCATCGCGCATCGTGCACCACATCAATGCACCGGCGCTTGTCAACGGGGCAGACGGCAGAGACAGGAGAGGCTAATCCTCCGCATCTGTCTCTCTGCAGCTAGTCCTACTCGCTAATCTGACAGCCGATCGTAAATCGGTCCATGAAAATTTTTCGGCTCGATATCAGAGTGGACGGTGTCATCTATCGCACGTGTTTATCTTTGCTATGGCTTGTTTTCGGTGTTAAGACTGATTGGTCTACGTGCCGTAAACTCCACCAAATAGAAATTGAAGAAGCACAAATTCAATCCACCCTATCGGTTCCAATACATTTGAAACATTTTCATTTCACTTGAGCTCTACGATTTACGAGTCTGTTGTCATAGTTGAAAAGATAACAAACCCTTACGTCTGGTTTAATGTAACTACACACGTACGGCAGTAGCCCGAAATGATAATTCATTTGCCGCAAACTGGTAGATCCCAATGAAAAAGGAAAACCGATCGTGGACTCTGTAAAGCCTTGCTAAAGCACTGAGTAACCTCCGGCGCGATATGTCGCGAAGTTATCGGGCGATGGTTATCACGACGGTACCTCGTCACCAGCTGTCATCCTCGCTTGCGCCAACACTCTTCTCGTCTTCGTTTACTTTACGCGTATCCGTGCACCATGCGTGATTGCGATTAGCCGTCGACGCCCATTCCGATGAATCGGACTGCTCCCCAGGGTCACTAAATTTTCAGTCATTGAACTTGGAGAAGAGCGATAAGTGCGATGGATCAATTAGCGCAGAACACGACGTTCGAAAGTTTCAATCGTTCCAGCGCTGTTAATTTACCGAAAGACTTAACGATCAAGATCTTCCGTGCAATGAGCTGCGAGAATTTCACGGTGACGAGAGAAACCTTTGAATCGACTTGATCGACTGTTTCAATAGCTTTCGAACACCCTCGAGTGTCTTTCTTCCAGCGGGATTTGACGGTGGGTGAAATCAGATACCGACGTGCCTTTTATACAAGTCGTTTTAACCGTGTGTCACTTGTGAATAATTCTTGATTGAAATGAACTGCATAAGTGAGTTGAAAATTGCTAACCGCAAATCACTTCAAATTGAACTCATTTACAGAAAATAGACCATAGACCAACCCTGTTCTATTACTAAACTACTCCAAAGTCGAAGAATAGTTACATGCAGGGAGAAGAATCATACAGCCTCATAAACATTGATTTAAATTCGCACACTCGCTTATATTTTATAGCCTCTGAATTAATGGATCGAGTATCGACACACGATAATTTAAGAGACATTTTTTCAATCGCTCTGGTTAATTATTACCGTCCCGAATCGCATGGAGCGAGCGATTCGCCGCAAATCCTTCAACGGATAATAAAAATGACCGTCTGTCAAAAGACCTGGTATATATATAATACCGCGGCCACTTGGGAAGAGAAAATAAAGTTGTTCACCTGGAGAGCCATGATCGGATCGTTTCGCCTCGCGTCGCGGCTCGCCTGCAGAAGTGGTGGACCGTTTTAAATCGTATTAATTGAATCCGATCTCCGTACCAAATGGCATTAAGCTCGCATCCTTGCCGCAGAGACCTGCTCTTCGATGAAAAAATATATCAAACGAATCGATGGCTCAATCGACGATACGCGCTCATCTAAAAACTAATTCGCGAGCAGGTACGAGTGAATAGAAATTCGATTAACAATCAGTTCGTATTTATTCATCAAACTTAACGTTCAAGCGTCTGTTCGAAGAGAGTCCGAATATTCCAAAAACGGAAGGTTACCGACGATGTCAAAAAAAAATCGGATCCCTGTGGTATTTGGTCTTTTATTCATTTTATTCTCTGCGGAGCAGAAGCAGCAATGACCGATTATGACCGAAGCAGCCTCGATTATCCGGGAACGTCAATCCGAGGATAAACACGCTCGCCACCTGTAACCTGCGATTATCGAGTGATTTTTGGCGAACGTTTCGGAACGCGATATTATTATTTCTTTTCTTATTACATGCGGCTGCAGTTACCAGCTGCAACTGGACTCCTCTTCGGATGCATCGTTAGAACGGGTAGGCATCGTGGAAGGCTGAACGGTACAACGTGCCCATCCAGCAATCCTATGCATCTTTGGAATTAACTTTTAAACCGGAAACTTCGCAAGCACGATACGAAGCGACGTTTTCTTCGCTTTATTTAACCTTCTTTACCGCATCTCTCTTTCTCTTTATCTTCTTCGATGCTCGACACTCCCACCTACACACCTGTTTTTTGCCTCTTCTTATTTTCCCCTCTTTTTTTTCACCTCGTCTCTCAATCTGTCTCAATCCTCTCGGTGCTTACGTGAAAACGAGTTATAACCACCTGAGCGAGTCGTCGGCGCATATGCACGAGCTTTGTACCAGCTTTATAGGTACGTATACCTATACCTACGTGCGTATCGCAGTTATGTACACCTTGATCGCAATTTGCGTGAAACTGCATCGCGACCCTGTGTGTTGTACACACTCGCTGCATACGAGAATTTTCGCGCTGTAAAAAAAAAATGAGGAAACTTCCGATCCTCCGAAGCGGATCTAAATTCCGTTGATTCCCTCTAACGATTCGCACTAAATTCCGTCTTTGTGTTCCAATACCGTACGAATCTGATCTCGGTTTCTACCGTCGCGCATACGTAAATTATACATTATACGTATAACACGCTTCGCCTCGACGACGGTACTTTTGTACTTCGGTATCTCGCAATATCTTCTCGTGTCCGCTCACGCCAACTTCCTTCCTGTCGCGGTCGAGCTCTCACCCACACATCTAGTTAACGAAGATATCAGGAAACGAACTGGTGTACATGAGGTATATTTATAGTGTGATTGAGTCATTTTTTGCTGAAGATAACAAAAAAGACGAAGGTGATGAGAAATATGACGACGCTCGCGGTCAGAAAAATATCTTAATTCATATACATCCGAACGAGATCTATTTTTCCTAACATAGTTCGTTCAATCAACGAAGAATTTTGGTTCGATCTGGGTTTGCAAAAGAACAAAAAATTGCAAGTTTTACGAAACACTATTTTTCCGAAACTGATAAAAGAGTTCCTTTTAATTAAGTATTTGAATCTACAGCTGAGTTCGAATTTTACGCAAATGAATATAAAACAATTCTTATCGATGGATATGAGCGCGTTTTTTTTTTTTTTTTTTTTTTTATCACTTCACAAGTATAAATACGCTTATATGCGTTATTTTGGAAATATTTTACCGCACGAATTGTAAAGAGTTTTTCACGGACGTGGCTAATCTGATATTTTTATTTACTTACATCGAAATCGTTTTATTTTCTTTCTTTCGTTCGACGGTAGTTTCACGTAACGACAATTTCACGTATCCAGTTACACACCGCTATTACACCGTACACACAACACGCGTGTTCAGACAGCTACCGTCTATCGATACATATATTATTAATATTACGGTCGCGATCCTCGAGATAGGAAAATTAAACCGATTTCTCTTTCATGTTTGTTGTTTTCATTGCTCTTCCTTACCGAGCATAGTATACCTGTAATCTTTTTTGCTATCGTTAATTTTCTCCGCACGGGATGAGAAGAAATTACACTTTCGGCGGAATGCGTGACTCCACTTATGATTACCAATTATAACAGCCTCGTCTATGCTCCAGGCAAGTCAGGACGCGTGCTCAGGAAGCTAATTAATCGTCATATTTAGGACTAATTCAGTCGTACACCTAATATTCTAACACTTCTAATGCACGCCTGGATCCCGAGCGCAGGGCGAGGAACGGATAAATGAACTATTTCCGAGAATGATTACAGTGACGCTGATTAATTATCAGTCATCAAGAATATATTCTCATATGTTTATATGTATGTACGCATACGTGATATTTCGTATGGGATCGTACAACTACGTAAATGTATACGTGAATCCAATTAGTGAGACGGATTTTTTTTGCTGATTACTGCAGTACAATATAAAATACAAACAGCTCGTTATATAATGATGATACATCAAGCGCACACGTTTTAATTATGTCGGGTAAATAAAAAGATTTTATAATGATAAACTAATGACAATTGAATCTGTGCGTAGAATCTCTTGGACAATATCTGTTACCTTTTTGAGAAGAAATCGGCTTCCGAATTATAACTGTTTCTTTTCAATCTAGCCATTAACATTGTATTTTTCCATTTCATACTCCAGATGTAATTTTTTTAGCGTCGATGCATTCGAAAGTCCCGCCTACAATTATGTACAAAATAAGAATAATCATTAAGATTGTTATTTTAATGAGACAAAAGTTGAAGCCATAAATTACAAGTTTTTTATTTTGTGTAAACTGAACAATTACCTCGCGTCACAAAGCAGTGAATTTCGACGATATATGTTTCACGAGTGCAACGATGCGGTAAACAATTTAACAGGGGCTCGGTACCGAAGTTCGGATTATTAGTTCTGAACAATTTATGATTCACAGTTGACTAGACAATTGCTGTAAATTACAAGCAGCGTTTATGAGGTGGTTTAAGGAAGTGGACAACGGCTAGTTGCTCGTCATTGACAACCCCGAGGCGTTCAGAGAAATTTTCGAAGAGGATCGAGAATAGGAGAGTGTATGTAACGATTGTACAATACTTGGTTGAGATAAAAAATCGAGGTAGTTTCACGTCTTGAACGGGTGTCAGCAGCACAGAGTTATGTCTTCGCGTGAAATATGAACGAGAAACTGCAGCAGAAAATGAACTCGCCATTGCTTCGCTTCATAAACCGTGACGCCGAGAAATATGGAAGAGCAGAGACGTCAGATTTTTATCGCTATTCCAGAATCTAAATTCTAAAATTAATCGGCTTATCTTGAACTCTCGTATAAATAGGTATAGCAGCTCGGCTGCAGGGTTGCCCGATGCTGCACTTTAATTATAATATTTTTGATGAAATACTACACGTCAAGCTGCGGTTGAAGAAATCTTTAAATCGTGGTATTATCACAAATTTTATAATAAAATTTATCGTAATTAGCATGAAAAATATTCAGACGGAATTTTCTGTTTTCATTAAACTATATGCAGTAGGTTTGATTATTTCTTTTAATTTATTTGTGATAAATGGTAATAAGAAGTGTCAGAAACTTTTGTCCTGAGTGAAATTACATTTTGAGTATAAGCTTGTATTGCAGGACCTCGTTACAATATTATACCTTGGGTAGTTGGTGACTGGGTGGTAAAACAAATTTGATAAAGAATATCGACAATGCCGGTTTAGAATCCGAAGTGCAGGTTTCGTTGTTCAATTCACTATGAGAACTGGCTGCAACAATCGATTTACGATTGTCATCGAGGTAAGGAATTTATAGAGTGGTGCGGCTGGATAAAAGGGGCCGTGATTGGCATGGCAAGGATACACCTTGACCAACTTGAATCGGAATAAGACAGCGCCTTTATCGTTACCCATGACACGTGACAATTATTATAACTCGAGTCGGGTGTATCACTTTCTTTCGTCGAATTTTAATAAAAATAGCCATGTGCTGCATGGTTAGGAATTCGGAACGGTTCCAGCTCTCTTTCTGTCCTTTAGAGCGGATCGGTATCGGGTAACCAACTAATGAAGAAAATGGAGCATTGAGTCACCATGAAATGACCTACTCAGCAACCGTTTAGAACAAAGATCAAAAATCCGTGGCATCGATGAAGCTTTCTGGAAATCAACGATATTTATATAAAAGAAACGAACACGTTACCATTCTTGAGAAAAACAACTTTTTGTCAATGTTCAGGATTTCCAATCGATTTCTTTTTACTTTTCTAAAACAAAGCCTCTTTTGCACGAACAAAGTAAATCTGTTCTTAAAAGAATTTATATTCGACACAAAAACCCGGATTTTAATAACAGGGACTTGAAATTTCGGTGTATAATTCAACAAGCGTCGTTTAGTGGATGAACGGTAATTCCTCATTTCGATAAAACGATTAATGTTATTGATAATCACGTTTCCGGTAATTAGTAACCAAAATTAATCGGAAAAAGAATCTTTACCAACGGCTTATTCCGTATGTTGAATACAGTATTATTCTCCAGCTGTGGATCTATGTGTAAAAGTGACGTATCGCTGTATAGTAAGCGAGATGTGTATCTGCCTACCGAGATAGCTCGACTTTTATGCTGAGCCAGATTTCCGGGAACGAAAATGAGCCGGCTGATAGGAGAGAAGCTATGCCCAGTGCCCCGATTTGCCAAGCCTTGAAGGTTGAGCTTTATGGCGGTCGTTTTTTAACCTCCATGCAACTTCGGAATCAATGGATGAATGATTAAACAGAATGAGTGGCTTGTTCTTGCCAACTTGGTCGCTACACTCCGTCAATTCGAATGTGTTCACCGATAATGCGATATTATATATCGCACCTACTCGCTGCGTTATTTGTGTAATATATTAGTTAGGCGCAACGCGAGTCGGGGTTATGAATAAACAAATTGAAAAAAATTACCCACGCCGCACGCAGCTGCGAGGATTGTGCAACTTTTTTCCGTGCAATTGATGGATAAACTCATTGTCAGATTTGCCTCCGGCTTCCAATTATCCCTATCTTCACGCCTCGCGCTGTTTCTTCTTCTTATTTTATTCATCATCTTCGTATTCTTTGCGCCTCGCGTTTCAATTTCTTCTCACTTCTCTTACCCGCGACAGTTATTACTAGATAATAAATAGTAATCAATAATAGACTCGGCGACGGAGATGTTTGAAGACGTTTTCAATCGCCTCGATCTTCTCTACCTCGAGAGATTTATAGCCTTACGATCGCGTTGGTGTCGATTCAGTCCGCGGTACTCGACCATTTATTCTCTCCACTATAGGCTTCGATCGATCGTTTCGCTTTCTTTACCGTCTGTTTTTTCCCCTCTTTGAACCATCTCTTTTTTTCACCCTTTCTCGGAATCTTCAACTTTAACCAAGCACCCCCGAAGACTTGAGTAAATATCAATTTTTTCACCGTTGTATGTAACGAAAGAAATTTCTTGGCCGAAAAACCGATCAATTATTGTTCCGATCGATCGATCGATTAACCTGAGCTATCGCGAGGCTTTGAATTGAATAGAAAATAAAAAATTTTACAATTTTTGCATCCCACAGTGTCTCTGTACACGAAGAAGTGTTTTACATCGTAAGAAAATGACAAATGGCACCACCTTCTTCGTATTCTGCAGAGGTCATAGGATACCCGACGCGGTATGTCGGTGTGGCAGTGATATAGGCGATATCGGTTCGATCTACGAGAGTTGAGAGGATCTATGCTCGACGAATATCTGTTGTGACAGCATTAGACGTGATCTATAGCCCGGGGCTGCGACAGCAGGGATGTGCCAAGGGCTGCCCTACGATTATAATTTTCGTTTCGTCTATAGAGGAAATTGGCCTATTAGATAGTTGAAATTAAAATAGATTGTCGTATGCAGGAATAGTGAAGTTAACGCGTGCTGGATGATAATTTGACACGTGAATAATGAACAGTAAAAATTAATTCTACCCGCCCGGAGTGAGAGCCGCCTCTTCTTCTCTCTCTCTCTCTCTTTCTATCTTTTTCTTCTCTCTGTCTGTACACCTTCGCTTATGACATCCCTGCACACTCTCCTTCTTTTTCTTTATTTCTCTCTGTCTCTCCCTCTCGCTCTCTCTCTCTCTCTCTCTCTCTATCTTTCTTACATCGCGCCGTGACTTTCTTCGAACTCTAACAAATCAACGAACCTGTGTCGCGTGTACTTACAGATGTCGAGTTATACGTATACAGATAATGCAGCTGTGTTACATAGCATCTCGCTGCATCCTCTCGAACGAAAGGAATACCCACGTGGACAGGCTACGTGTTAAGTGAACAGAGAATGAAAGAATATCTGTATAGACGCTGAGCACTTGTCACGATACCTTTTCATCAATCATCTCATGCCTGAGCCGTCGTTCGGTCTGTATAGGCATAAGTGTTGTATGCTAAGAGGAGTTATTGCTCAGAATTGTTTATCGATATCGTTCATTGAATTTGATAAACCGCGGCATCTTTTCCGACGGAGATAACAACTAGCGATGATGATCATCGTGTGTAATATATATTCTCTCTCTCTCTCTCTCTCTTTCTCTTTTCATCGCTCTTTCTCTTGGGTACAATTATAGTGAGCATACCCTGCGCAGGCTTGTTATTGGCATCTGGTTATTTATTTCCTTATTTTTACCACCCTTTTGGTATTCCTGTTACATTAACTTTGCTGGTTTTCTTTTTTTTAAATTGTTTTCCGTCTCAATTTTTTTACTCTTTATAATTTGCTTCAACCGTTTATCAAGATCCATTTATATTGACTTCAGGGTCGGGATAATGCTCACGTCATGCTCTTAAAAACTCTCGAGATTCAATTTGCGCTGGGCAACTTATCTCCAGAGTTTATAAGGAGCTTACTTTGGCTTGCGCACGATCCTACGTTTTATGCCCGATCGCGTTCGTGTTTACGTTTTTATTTCATACGCATGACGGTCTTTCGCGTATTATATATATATACACACATTATACGTGTGTACAAAAAACCGTAAAGTGCCCCATACTTTCATGCGCACTTGATTGGCACTCGGACACTCCAACTGAAATAGAATTATTTATTATTATACTCAATACGTTCTACGTGAACCAATTGAATTCTGTTTGAAAGCGGATTAAGCACAGGCGAATCGACGTTGTACCATTTGCAGTTGATCAATCGCTAAGAAACGAAATGCAAAGACCTTTGAGTAAGACTGTATCATATCGAAGTCAGAGTATATCAATATCGTCATTGAGTGTGACTCGCTGATTATCAGATCTACTTAATTTTCGCGATATTTCATTACGCGCGATTCTTTTTAAACTCTGAAATCATAAGCATCGATGTATTGAAAAGTAGGCTTTGGTTGATAAGATTTTCTGATGTACAAATAGATACAAGATTATTATTACGTGAATAACATAGGCGAGTGATTATAGGTCAATGGTAAAAGACAAATTAAACCAAGGATATACCGAGTAGTCGACGATCGGATGGTCCGTGACCCGGAAACGGTATCCTCAACACCCTGCAGGACAATTGCAGCGTTGGCAGGTAGTTCAATGCTGGTTTTGGCATATTGATCTCTAAGAAATGGGGTAGAATATTTTGAAAAAATGCATTAAATATGAACTCTATCGATTAGGTACGTTGCCAGTATTGATTGACGAACGATCATCTTACCCAACGGCAATGCCAGAATTAATGTCAGCGATCAAAACTTCCAAAGTTTCAGGAAGGCTATCAAACACTTCCAGGCTAAGCGTTACCGCAGTTGCGTTGTCCCAATTGACCAAAACAACGATCGGCTGATAGTCGGAAAGCTCTCTTGTGAAGGCTATAACACTTTCGCTGATAACTTGAACGTTCAAATTTCCAGCCTGAATTATCGTACTGTTTCGCAACTGAATAAGTGCTTGTACATTCTTGTAATTACTGATATCGGCTGCCTTTTGAGCCGCGAGATTCAATGTTAAATAGTTCGAGTTCACCGGCAGCATGGTAGTAGCATTTGTTGAAAAACCTGGAAAAGAATTGTGCGCGTAGAATGCAAACTCGCGGTGTCAGCAATTTCCGAGATGTCGAGACCAGAACCAAGAGGAAAAGAATACGCGAAACACTAACCGGCGGAAGTTGTGTTGTCCCACTGATAAGGAGTGCGTTCGGGATCTCTTGAGAACGATTCGTAACGACTTTCGTCGGTGCTGCACGCCTGAGGATCCTCGGTTTCTTCCCATGTAAGATAGGTATCGGTCATACCGATTTCGTCCCCGTTATAAATGGTCGCAACACCGGGGAGCAGAAAGAGCAGTAAATTAACAGCATCCACGCGGGCCTCGCCGAGCTTCGTTGCGATCCGACTGTTGTCGTGGTTTCCAAACTGTTTCCAAAGAAAAATTGTCCCATTAATTATTCGGGATATTCTATTATAGTTGTGGCTTAGAACGATCTCTGCTTTGGTAACTTACCACCCAATTTGCCGTTGCGTTATCCGGCAAGTTCTCCATCCATTTAACAATTATGTCCACTACTTCACTAGCTGTGTCTAAAACGGCGTTATTCACGCCATTCTCGTCTTTGATCATGAAAAAGTTGAACGGTATGTGCGATCCGTAATCGTAGTATTCCATTATGCTTGAAATATTTGCGTATGCTTCGGTGAACATCACTCTCTCAACACCGTCCCCTTTCACAGACGTATAATTGTCTATGTGATCCCTCCATATTTGTACTATTTCGTAATTCTCTTGCAAATCCTTGGTGTATATGTGCTCGAGATAGTAGTAATCAGTTGACTCGTAGCCGTCCAAACCAGATTCCGGCTCGTCTGCCAGTGAAGCAGCTTCTATCAGGTAGGGCAAGGAGTCGATACGGAAACCGTATATACCACGATCTAGCCAGAAGGTTAGTATCTCCTGGAAACAATGAAATTTGACGTAATAGTGACGGTCGATTATCGCTAATCAATATGACACCGGTATCGCACCTTGGTTTCCTCTATCACCAGCTCGTTCGTGAAGTTAAGATCGGGCTGCTTGACGTGAAATTGATGAAGATAGTAGGCCTGACGCTCGTCCACCCATTCCCATGCGCTTCCGCTGTTGAAAACGCTGAGCCAATTATTCGGCGGGTTCCGAGTGCCGTTTACCTCGATTCCTTCGTTCCAAATGTAGTAATCGGTGTAAGGATCGACGCTGTACTTGGAATAGTTGAACCATGCGTGTTCGTCGCTTGTATGATTGGGTACGTAATCCAAAACTACTTTAAGACCAAGTTCATTTGCCGTGGCGATGAGGTCGTCGAAATCGTCCAGGGTACCATAGACTGGATTTACGCTAAGGTAATCGGAAATATCGTAGCCGCTGTCGATTAAGGGACTCGCGAAGAAAGGTGACAGCCAGATAACTTCGACTCCCATGTCAACCAAGTGAGTCAATTTGCTAGCGATACCTGGAAATGAATTAGTTTTAGTTTTATCGGCACTGTTGTGGATACGCGTAAACTAAAATACCGCACTGTTAGTTGATCACTCACTGACTAACCACCGAACGCGTTCAAACCAATGGTTCGACGATCATTAAACAATTCGAATGATGACTTACCATTCAAATCACCGATTCCATCACCGTCACTGTCTTTGAAAGAACGTGGCCAAATTTGGTAAAGAGTCGTTGTCTGCCACCACAGCGTTGCTTGTGTTACGTTGAAGCTGGTAGCCTCGATTGACGCCGTTACAGCGACGAAGAAGAAAATCACCCTCAGAGAACACATCGCGTGATTGACTATGAGTTTCGTACAATTACGGTGTACTCTTCCTTGATGGTCGAATATATAGACTGTGCCGATATCGCCTCCCGGGATCTTTCTACGCTGCTACACTCGTGTTTAATCGTATAAAAATAACAAACATATGTTGAGTAACTTATGTAACTCCGAACAGCGATTAAAGATTTCTTATGATTTTGATTACGGGCATCAGCTACTTCCTTGATGAGCAATAAAGATATACTTTTTTCAGCAGTTTTTTTTCGTTGGATATGTAAAAAATCGCTCCACCGAATATCTGTGCATCCATCAAGTTGTGTGAGGAAAAAAAGTCATGCTATTTAAATGTTAATGATTACAGGGTAACCTTGATGAATAAAAATTCTGCGGCCATGAGAATAATCGCCGAATAGTAATTATGTATACAGTTGGTATGGTACAAAGTACAGAGGAATCGATCATTTTCGATCTGTTCTAATAGTGATATTTGCATCAGTGTTTCGGCATGGATTTTTTTCGATTTGCAGTCAATTGTAATGGCCGGGAGTCGATGACCTTTTTTTGGAACTTATTTTCGCACACTCTATTTATAGTAGTTTCAAATCAATTAATGACGTTTTTCAAAAAATCGACAGTCTGGTTCTTGATTTCCGATAGAATCGATGAGTGAAAATTACAAACTTACGCTACTTATTCTTGCAAGGATGAAACTTCATAAAAAAAAACGCAGTCTGCCTGGTTTACGGAGCTAGATACTCAGTTTGGTTGGTCTTTTTTTTTATTTACAAAAATCGAGCTTTTTTTTCGATGCCGGGAACTTATTTTGGCATAGACGAAACTCGTTGTACTAGTTAGCGTCATAATGAAAACTAAGAAAAAAGCAGTATTGTCTGGCAGAATTTCGAAAATCGTTAAAAAAAAAAAAACTTATGGTACTTGTTTTCGCATTTTTGAAAATTTTTCAGATTGTTAAATGCGTTGTACAATTATCGAAAACGCAGTGTGGCTATCATTCGAGGTTACTTCAGCCTTGCCAGACTGACCGAAAGATACGTAAACTTGTAACTTATTGGCGATCGTTATACTAACGATTTCGCATAAATATCGAGTACAGTCTTATGTTCGCACAATACATTTCTTCTAGATGATAGTTTACACTACATGCGAATAAAAAGACAGTCTGGCTACTAATCTAAATCACCAAAGCTTCGTCAGACTCTAAAATTGTTAGTTATCGAGCGTTCTAGCGGTCATCTCGGTCGATACAGAGACGACTCGCGTTCTATTGGCTATTTTTAAAATTTTTTCTTACTAATTAACATATTGAGAATGAGCATGTGCGTGTATTCTCACGCAAGCAATGCCATGTAGCATATTTTTATACCATGAAATATACTGCTTAATCATAATATCAGAATATTGTTGAAATGTAAATAGGGATGATTTCTTCCAATGACCATTAATTTTTGTTCGAACATAATTCTTATACATTTCGAAATGCACAAAATACACAAAGGTACTAATTTTTTTTTGTCTCTTATTCCGCGTCCGTTTCATCTTCTTCTGTCTCATCCAGACAATCATCATTACCAGCGTCGTTATCTTCATCAGAATCATCCGAATCATTACCTTAGAACAGCAGGTATATTTGGTATTATTTCATAATTTCTCAAGTGCCTACAAATAACGAAATGATATCATTTTCGCGGTCATATGTTCACAGATCAATTGATAATAATTATCGTCTGGCACGGTTACAGGAGGCATGTCATTCCTCAAATCGTAGCAATCTCAAAGTTATTATATTTCGCTTTATCGCAATTAACTTTGAAGTGATAAATAAATTTCATTGATCATACCGTGCGATTAGTAACACATGTATTTATGAAAATTGGGCATTCCGTGCCAAATAACTATATTTTATAGTTTAAATGTCAGTTGTGACAGTGACGCTGCTTGCTTTGACGGTGTAATTCTTCATATGCTCTCTCCATACCCTTATAATATTATCAGCACAGGTTTCTCGTTGTTCCTCGACATGAATGTGGTTCAAGTAGTAAAAGTCAGTTTTCGAGTTACCCGGCAGAGCTGACAAGAAAAAAGTATCGTTGCGTTTCTACTATATCCGTAATATATGGGGAAAAAAAACCTTAGTTTTATGATGTACGTTGACATCAGCCATTTTCTAATTAACTCAATCTGGCTTCTTTTGAATAAAATGAATTAGTAACCGACAGTAAGCAGTTACGACCTTTGCACGTGACATTTATGAAATTTCACGATAGTATCATGTGTATTATAGCAATAAATTATACTGGACCAGTGATCAAAGGCAATTTGATAATGACGGTAATGATTGTATTATTCACGCACATTCTTATACAGCATAGCATAGTAACATGTGATGATATTTTCCCAGGATTTTGAAACTATAAGTTTTCGTGAGTACAAATTCCATCAAGAAAACTGAAATTTTCACGCGCTTCAGTCATACACGCGGATTTCTCGTTGTCTGGATGCCGAGTCAAATTAAAAAAATAAAATTAACAAATTTTATATTATCCTACGAACGTAACGCATTTTGAATTCATGCACATACGTTTGGTGAACCCCCGTGATTTTTTAAGATCACGAACAGAACGATTCAGAAGCTAAATAAGTCATCAGCTCGCAGTTAGACTCCAAATTAAAGTGTATACTCAGCCCCAAAGAGAGAAAAGAGATATAGAGAAAAGAATAACACGAGAAAATGAAGATTTTCTTAGCGGGAAGCGAGGAAAGCTTTTACGGAATGGATTTTCATCTCTGCGTGTATATCTCACGCGCGAAATAAATAGTTAGTCGATTTTCTGTAAACAGAATAAGCGTCTGCAGAATGTACCTCACAGCCCGTGAAGTATACCATAATAAACGAAGACGGAATCTGAATATCTTTCCAAAAAATAGGACTACGCAGTTGGTTTTCGGTTGTGAACTCGTATTCATTATCGGCTGAACAGATGGAAAATTTAACACTCATAAAGTCATCACCTGCGATACGCAAGTAGTAAAACTGAAAGGTTTCTTATCAATAAACAGTCTCAGGCTTGAAATATGGTCCAGAGGTATATTACTGACAGAATAGTGCAGCCCAGAAACCAAGGCGTATTAATCTACCGTATTTGCATATTTATATTTCTCCAGCTTCTTCCACTACCGCTACTTACTAAGCTTCAAAGATTCAACGTCTGCGTGAAACCGTTCTTTCTTTATCTCAAATTCAGAGATATTTACCCAGCTTTCTCCCTGCAGCGTTTCGTATAAGAAATACACATTATGGAGAGCCGTGCAATTAGTACGTAGTTTCGAAGAAGAAGAGAGAAACTATCGACATTTCATTTCACCTCTTCTCTTGCAGGATGTCGCTGTAACGTTCTTGGTTCGCTGTCTCACACCTGTGACATCGTAACGGGCCAGTGTCAATGCAAGGCTCAAGTGACAGGAAGAGCTTGCGACCGCTGTCAGGTAAGACCGTCATCCTCGTCAATTTCATCACAAGTCTATTTCATCTTCAGTAAATTGTGCAACGAGTTTCATAACATGTATAATTGTATTTGTGTTCGAAAATCGTATCGCCTAAGGTATTTGACCTGTCCCTGTAACATTAGTGAATATTTTATCAAGTGGAGGAGAACGTGTCTCTCGTTTATCAAATCGCCGATAGTTCTTCACGTAAAAATTCGTTTTTCCAATCTCCTATAGACGGGATTTTGGGGTCTGACTACCAAAGCAGGATGCCTGCCCTGCGACTGCGATCCGATAGGCGCGGCGAATTCGTCCTGCGAGGATGATACTGGCCATTGTCACTGTCGTCCAGGAATCGGAGGTCCTCGATGCGACTTTTGTTTGCCTGGTTACTACGGATTTTCGAACGAGGGTTGCCGGCGTAAGCTATAATCATTCAACACGGTTCAACTTCTAATCGAGAATGAGAAAATACTTTTTCAAAAGCCCTCGCAACGCCTCTTTTCAAACAACAAATTTTTCTCACTTTCTTACTACAGTTTGCGAGCCGTGCAATAAACGAGGTCACATCTGCGACCCCGACACGGGACGTTGCGTCTGTCCGAAATTGACGCTTGGCGAAAATTGCGATCGATGCCGTTCTGGGGCTTACGGATTCGTACCTGGTGCCGGGTGTAAGTCTTGTGCTTGTAGTCCAGGCGCGACTAGAGCTCAGTGCAACCCTGATGGGCAATGCTCTTGCAGAGATGGCTTCGAGGGGTTGAGATGCGACAGATGCGACGTCGGTTATTACGGATATCCGAGATGCAAGCCCTGCGGGTGTAGCGCCCACGGCACCGTGCAGTGTGGCGAAAAGACTTGCCCCTGCAACGACACCGGCCAATGTCCTTGCAAGGTAAGAGTGGTATCAGGTCGGAAAAAACGGGCGCGATGCTTGTATTCGCGAAAAATAAGATAATCACTATAGTTTTCTTCGATTTATTCCCCGTTTAGGAAAATGCTGTAGGACGAAAATGCGGCGAATGCAAAGCTGGGACTTACGGGTTGGCTTTTGAGAATCCAAAGGGATGTACCGAGTGCTTTTGTTTCGGTAGATCAACCTCCTGCCACGGGGCCGCTCTTAGTTGGGGCCAAAGGAGACTTCCTCGTCCGCGTACTCTTTACGTCAATAAAACTATTAGCGAGATCATGGTAAGTTGAGGAGTAATAAAACTCGGGATAAACTTGACGTCGAGACGCGGTTTCTTTCGTTACATTTTTTTATTTTTTTTTTTCTTTATTTCACCCCACGTAGGTAACTAACTTTGGGACTTCGTACATTCTGCCGGCAATTAACGGGGGCCTTAACGTCAGCAACGGTCACTCGGTCATACCTGGAAACGAAGGAGACGTCACTCTGCCAGCAACGCTTCATTTCAATTATCCTCTTTATTGGGAATTGCCCGAATCTTTTCTCGGCGACAAAGTGAGTATACGAATTATCTCCAAAAATTAATGTTTTTCATACACGATTGTTAGTAAACGGAGTGCCTTATAATTTTCCACGATAAAAAATGTCGGGTTGAGAAAAAATGGTACAATCATCTAGCAAACATGTTTTTACTGTTTTCAATGAGAACTGGCTTGTTTGTTTCTCAATTCTTCTCTTAAATATTAAGTATGAACAGTAAATATGCGAATTCTCAATTGCAGGTCATATCGTATGGTGGGTACATACAATTTGTGACAGATGTAGAAGGTGGAGAGCCGCTAGCAACTTATCTGAGGTACCCTGTGGTCTTGTTGCAAGGAAACAGTAGAATCGTCCTGGAACACTACGCCAACTCACCCATCGAAAGTAACCGTTACAAAATCAGGTAATACATGAATCGCTTTTACGGAGGCACAATCGTTATTTAATCTTCTATGAAAAAGAAAAATATCAAACCACTTCAATTACAAACATAATTAACGTGGAGTGAGATGAATCTACCGTACTTAATGAGAGCTAATTATATCCTATCGATAAAACGGTAATGACCTGATTGCGGCAAATGCATAAGCCCAAATCATAAAGTGAAATAAATTCTTTATGTAAACAAACTTTTGCCGCTTTTCCAACAACCGCAACTAGACAAACAGATCGCAAAGCATATTGTAATTTTGATTACTCGATGTATGTAATTTTTCAGAAACCGTAGGAAAAATGTAATGTACATAAAATTATTGATTTTACAGAATGCACGAGTCCCACTGGCACTTAAAAAATCAACCAGACATTCCAGTATCAAGAGAAATTCTCATGATAGCCCTGCAGAAAGTACAAAAAATACTGATCAAGGCTTCCGATTATTCTGAATTCACCAAAGTCGTGTATGTAATCAACGCTCAGATTGTTCAGAATTTACTTTTCATTCTTCTCGCGATAATAAATTGCAACATTCGCGCTCAGAATTAGCGACGGTTGAAGATTAATCCGGAGTTTCTTTTGTGCAGACTGCTGGAAGCATCTTTGGATGCTGCTGTCTTAACTCCTACCCGTTCACCGCCGTTTGCAACGGATGTTGAAATCTGTAAGTGTCCATCAGAGTACACTGGCACGTCTTGCCAAGATCCGAACATTGGCTATTACCGATGGTGCAACAACGAGATTGCTACTTCCACGATCGTAATTGATCTCATAGGACAGGCTCGTCCTTGTCAATGCAACGGCAGATCTGGAGTATGTGACACAGAAACTGGCCGCTGTCTGGTTTGTATATTTAGATATACAGTAGCATGACATTAATTACCCTAGATATAAATACAGGAGAATCTATTCATTTAAATTTACGATCTACTTAAATCTGGTTGCCTCATGAAAAATCTTCATTTAAATTAACAGAATTGCAGCGAAAATACGACTGGAGAAAGATGCGAGTTGTGCGAAGATAGTTTTTACGGTCATCCTGAGATAGGTGGATGCAAACCGTGCCCCTGTCCACATGCAGACAAGCGATTTTCCAGTACCTGCGAAATTCATTCCGACATTGACGTAGTTTGTCACTGTAAACCAGGTTTGTATTTCACGTATTGTCTTGTGCTTCTTGGGCAATTTTCAGTAAAATGACGATGCACTGCCTGATGTACGCACAAAAAAATCATGTAAGGGAAAAATTGAATTGGCTCGTTGTTATTTCACTTACGTATTACAGGATATACTGGTAGCAAGTGCGAAAGATGTTCGTATGGCTACTTCGGAGCTCCAACCACTCCAGGCGGTAGTTGTGTACCGTGCAATTGTAATCCAGCAGGAAGTCTGAGCGATAGTTGTCTTGCAGAAACTGGCCAGTGTAACTGTAGGCCTGGATCAACGGGGAGAGATTGTTCTCAGTGCACGAAGCCGCGTCACGTATTTATCGAGGATATTTGTACATGTGGGTGTTTTTATATTTTCTATCGCGAATGTAGCTTGAATGAGAGACTAGTACCTTAATTGAGTTGGTGAAAACTGTGTTTTTCTGTGTTTTCAATCGTAGCTTGTAACGACAACTGCACTGGCATACTTTTGGACGATTTGGATACTATGTCAAGCTTACTAGACGAGGAAACGGTCCATATTGCTAACGGCTACATTCCACCCCCTTGGCAAGATCTTTCTTACGTAAACGACAACGCTTCTCTGTTATTTGAAGATATAAAGCTCGAGCGAAATTTACGCCATAAAATCGAAAATATACCGTGGCATCAGTACAGAAAACTGAAGAAACGTGTCACTGATCTGCTTGATAGGGTGAGTTCAAGTTATCATCTTCTATATTTTTCTTCTTCACTTATTTCGAATGTACGTTAAAAGGGTTGGATCAGGCTTGTACAGAAAAAAGCGGACTTGATTTGAGTTATCGGTATCTTGGAGTATGTGAGTGAAAGTGTATACGTGAGAATTTTTTGTGATTTCAGGCTCCCAAGTGCTTAAATCAGACCAGTAATCACAAATCGAGAAGTGATGATATTAAGAATAATGCTTACAGTACACAATTAAAAATTTTAGACATACACCAAAGGTTGAAAGGTAAAATATTTTGTTTATTATCATCAAGTAAATCATACCCTGATTCTATGTCGATTTTTTTTTTGTTATTGCAGAAACAAGTTTCCAATTATCGAGGTATGCAAGCAATGATAAAAAAATTGAGATTGAAAATGCGCTGAATCAAGCAACGATAGTTTTAAATAAGATTGAATCTGTCAACTTATTTGGAAGGACAAGCGAAATGGAAGCAATCATCAAGTTAGTTCATATGTACAGATAATTACGTAAATTTTTGTATTGGATTATCATATTTATCTTGCAGTATACTTTACTTTTTATCATAAATTTTACGTATTTCAATAGCAATGCAACGGACTACATTGATTGGCTTAACTCTTTGAACGATGGCGCGAAGGATTTAATCGAGGTCAAAAAATACGCAAACGAGTACAATGAAAAAGTGGAAGATTTTGACATTATTATAGAAAATACAATGGAAAATTTATACACGTATGACGGGTTATATAAGAATTACGAAAAAGAATTCAACCATGCGAATAATCAATATTTAAGAATAAATACATTGAAAGAAGAAACTACCGAATCTATTGACAAGGGTAAAACGCTTGTGGCAGAGGCTAGCGGACTTCTGGTTGACAGTCAAAGTAATGTTCAGGTAACTTAAATTTGCTAGAAATTATTCTATTACTATAATAGACCCAAATAAACTAAATGTTTAAGTTTTTATTCGAATTACAGGATTTACCTGAGTTAAAATTCAAACTTGCGAATTTAACTGATGCGTTAACAAGCAGAGAAGGAATTTTATACAGATTGAACTACGAATATGAGGATATGTATGTCATACCAGCTAAAAAACATGCCCAAAACTTAACACGATACGTAGACGACTACGTAAGGTAGATACTTCTTTTCTTCAGACACTCTAATATCTGGTGGAGAAACATGTTAATCGTGATTATTTGTAATTAATTCTACATTGTTTTTAATTATGACAGTTTATTTGCCCACACACGGAATGAAACGGTGAATCCCTTGAAAGCTAGTCAAGTATACCAAGATATCGTTGACGCTTTAAATACAGCCAAACTAATTGGGCGGGAAGCGAAAGTAATCGCTGATGAGATTCATGACAAGGTGATTGAACGACTTTTCATATAAAAAGTGTGAAACAACTTGCGAAACTAGTTGCCTAATTTATGTTCCTGCAATTTTACAAATTTATAATATATTATTTAATAATTTCAAATTTAGACTTTTCCTGGAGGAGCTAAACTAAGTTCTGTATTGGAGTTGACTGAAAGTATGGTAGAAAAATCATCGGACTTGTGGAATGAAGCAAAGAAACAAGAAACACCAGCAATATCATTAAGGAACCAGTTAGAAGCTCAGAAGCAGGGCATCGCCAATCTCAAAAACACCCTAAACAGTACTGGAATCAGGGATAATCAAATGAATGTTAAACTGCAAGAGCTCAAGGCCAATAGCATTGAAAGTAGGTACAATTCACCTGGAACGCATCAAGTCAGTTGACAGTCATCAAGTGTAAATAAACTCAGGGGTCGTGTATTTGCTCAAAGCTGAAACGTTGCTGGCTCTAGCCTACAGTCACAAAGATATGACAAAATGTATTGATTATACATTATTTTCAGCTCGAAACAAGCTTCAAGTACTCCTGAAAGACAACGAGCATCTAAAAGAATCTTTTGCAAAAACGACTAAAGAAATTGCCGATTACGAAGACATTATTGCAAATGAATTGAGGCCTAAGATACATGAACTAAAACGAGAGGGTGATTCGAAAATCAGTCTTGCCAGTGAAAAACGTAATAACTTTTTTTTTGTCACAAGAGATTTGCAGAGGATTCAGCACAATCGTAGATATTCATTTTTCTTAATTTTAACATCCTTAGTTACCGAAGTGCAGAGCAACATCAAAAGAGCAGATGCGAAGCTCATCAGTTTAACATATGCATCTGCAAAACGAAAAAATGAGTTCGATAAATGGAACCATACGCTGGCAGAGAAACTTCAATATCTTAGGGATAAAATAGCGGAAGCAAGAAACACCGCAGACGGGGTAAATAATGGATTATTCGAGAAAAAAAAATGATATGACAGCTGTCGTTAACACCTTTATTACCATCTGACTACATAATGAGCGTAAAATTTTCCAGATACGTATATCTCTGAAGAGTGTCAATACAAAGAAATGCGTGCGGTCGTACAGGCCATCCATATTGCAACCTGGAACTACGACTACCATTATAATCACACTTGCAATCGAAGGTAAACATAAACAAGGATCGTTATTCTACCTTCCAAGCACCATCAGCGTAAGTATTTAATTGAATCGTAATTCTAGTAATGCTAGTCGTACTTTATTTACATTCGCAAAGAACAACTGCAATTGTTGACTAAGCGTACTTGAATTGCAATGATTCATAACTAACGTTTTGCCGTCGTTCAAAGCAAAATAAAGAAAGAATAAAATACACTACGAAATTGCGATTAAATTTTTACAATTTTCAGGACGATTTTGTCGCTCTCGAAATGGTAAACAGAAAAATAAGATTTGTTTGGAATGTCGGCGGAGGTACCGGAATCGTAACGCATCCCGAAGTGATCGAACCTGGGGATATTACGGGAGACAACTTTTGGTACAGAATTGAGGCTGAAAGGTACGTATCGTCGTTGCATCGTCAATTACTGTCAATCGCGTCGTTCAAGACCTTTGTTTAAACAATATCAGCCGAGTCATTGTCATCACTTGCTTTGTTACAGAACAAGAAATGTTGGTAAACTGAGTGTACGAAAACAGACATCAACATCAGGTAGATATCTCCCTGTACTTAATTCAACATATCCAGAATATGGCCGTTTTGATATAACACCTGGTGACAGAGTGTGGCTCGGTGGAATTCCGGAATCGCAAAGACGACCGCCTGAACTCATTGCCTCTAACGGCCTACCTGGCTGCGTGCACCAAGTAGTTTTAGACGGCAAACCAATAGGCCTTTGGAATTTCGTCACAAGTGCGCCAGATATGGCGTGCGAGGCCTGTGTTGAAGGGTAAATCTGCTTTGAATATTTCTGGTAAAACCAGAAAGTCATATTAATACGGAATAGAAATTTAACAAAGTTTACCCCACGATTTTGCCACAGAGTCGAAGATGCCCATGACGATATCGCGTACAGTTTCAATGGGGACGGGTACGCAGTCAGGAACCGGGTTCCGTCCGGTCCGTACAGCAAGTACACCTTTGGAGTGTCTATAACTTTTCGGACATTCGATGAAAATGCGCTTTTATTCCTAGCTGTTAACCCAAAGAATGTAAGAATCTATCGCAGTCTATGTTCCCCCATCTTCTACGTTTCTCGATTCTCGTAAATAACAACAACCTTTCAGAATCAACATATTATGATATTCCTGCGTGAGGGGAGAGTCGTTCTGCATGTCGGATATGGCAGTAATATTAGTATCGACATGCTCTCGATGCATAAATACAATACTGGGAATTGGACGAACATTGATGCCTTCCGACAATATCAGCCGCGCAAAGGCATCGAGCAGTGTAGCTTGAGTGTGGGAGGCAACAACGACAAGAGAATTGGGGCACCATCTCAACAACCAAAGAAGGATGATATTCCTGATCTCATGAAAGCCAAGTATTATATCGGCGGTGTTCCGCCAAGCTTTAAATCTGGAAAAAAACTAATTCTGCCCTCACCCGTATCATTCCTTGGATGTATGTCCAATATATTCATTAATCAAGAAGGGTATGATCCCATGGCAGAACAATACTACGGTGTTGAGCCTAGCTGCAGCAATAAAGTGAGTCAAACGATTGGTATATTCATTACATATACACCCATATATAGATGCGTGACAGTTGAATTCATTTTTTCAGCACACTAAAATCGTTGGATTTTACGGAAATGGGTATTTCGAGCACCACGCTCATACGTTGAAAAAGACAGAATCGTCGTTTAGTTTTTCGTTCAGAACTTTGCAAGAGACCGCCACCCTGTTACTGTCAACATTCCAGAGGCCAAATGAGGAAGAAAGTTTAGAAAGCAGAGATAGATATCTTAGCGTAAGCTAGAGTAAACTAAAAAAACTTTCAATGAATTAAAATCCGTAATTTGCGATCTTTGCCATTTGCAAACGCACACCAGTGTTGAATTTTTATGTTTCTTCAGGGCAGCTACTATTCAGTCGCTATTGTCGCTGGACAAGTCCAGGTCCGTATTGACGCTGGAAAAGGGGAACTCCTTCTGCAATCTAATGACACATTCAATGATGGAAAATACCATTCCATTTGTGTGACTAAAAAAAGAAAAGCTGTGGAACTCAGAGTTGACGATGCGTATCAAGCCAGCGGTCGACTACCCACAGGTGCTGCTGTTAGACTTCCTGAACTTAGCGGGGGAATGTATATTGGTGGATTACCCGGTGCCATCAACGATACGAATTTAGTTACAACCAATATTCCCCTGATAGGAGCCATCAAAGATATAATTTTTAATGACAAGTAAGTTGAAGGAGGCAGGATTGGTTTTTAAAGGTATAAAAATACAGCACGCCCTATACGAGAACAATTCTCCAATCTTTTTGCAGAATTCTCAGGCTTGATGAACCAGTTTCGTTCGAGCGGGCAGCTATAGGACGGTCAGGTCCCAGTATGGGGAAACATTATGCGATGCACACTGCATCTGCATCACTATCGCGTGGTATGTCGACGCAACCCGAAGGATGTCAAAAAGTTCCTTATTATTCACTCGAACCGGGAGCCCTGAAATTCGGTGACAAACCGCATAGCCACACTCAGCTTTACTTGAACTACGAAAAATTTTGGGAGAAGAAATACGTGATCGAGTTTGATTTTCGCACATATTATCCGAACGGTTTGCTCTTCATAACTCCAGTAAGTTTCGGTTGGGAAATTTTTTCTCTAGTGATTGATAATACGTAGAGCGTGTTTTCTTTTCTGTCGGAAGTACGTGTAGTTTATTTCTGCTTTTTATTCTAGGGAATCAAATTGAAACATTATATGATGATGGTCGTACGAAACGGCCAGCTTTCATTGATAATCAAAACCAACCAACAGAAAAAAGAGATATTGTTCAGAAGCACGTTTAACGACGGCAACTGGCATCACGTAGTGGTCAGACATGACGAAAGGACACTGACATTGTCAGTTGACAGCCAAGCGCCTCAGACGATAAGAATCCAAAGAAGAATTGGCCTTGTCACTATGATGTATATGGGAGGCTTGCCCGAAAGCGGTACACCAATACCAGAACAAGTTGTTGTTAAATTAGAAACTTTGAAAGGATGTATCAAGGGCTTGAAAGTAAATGGAATCATTCACGACATGGTTGGGACGACAAGTAGACCATACAATATTGGCCAGTGTTTTCCAAGCGTCGAAAGCGGCGCTTATTTTCAGGACGACGCGTACGCGATATACAGTGAGAATTTGTTATTATACTTTTTCAACTGAGTGATTATTATCAATGGCTCGCGTTATTCTTATATTCAATTGCAGAAAACAATTTCGAACTCGGTGCTCTACTTGAACTTGAATTGGAATTCAGAACGTCCGAGTTTTCCGGTGTTTTGCTTTCGATAACGTCGCCCGGTGGTTCACCGTCACTTTCGCTCGAGCTTTTTAACGGAAAAGTGATAATGTCCGGGAAACTTGGAGATAATAACGCATTATACGTTGAACAACAGTTTCCGAGCTCGTACACCATTTGTGACAACAGATGGCACAGAATTCAGGCTCTCTACAACGACGAACAGTTGGCTCTCAAAGTTGACGAGCTTGATCAAAACTACGGTCTTCCTCAGAATGGAAACTACCACTTTGCGCGGGAAACAGTCGTCTCGAGTCCGCTGTATATAGGGGGATTACCAGGTATGAGAATCTGTAATTCCGATAAGTTGTCGTCACTCCTTGGTTTTATTTTAATTCCTTTTTCATTTTTGTTCTCGCAGAGAGTGCACCGAAAGGAATGCTCGTTACTCGGGAAAATTTCAGTGGCTGCATAAGAAACGTGATGATAGATGGCGAGAGACGGGATTGGACGGACATGGTGGAGTTGCATAATATTCATCTGAGCTCTTGTCCTATACAACAATAAGTGCTACTAAAATGTGTAATCGCAATTGTGATTTAATCGAACAGTTCCAAAGACAGCCTAGTGCCGCATAGATAAACACTCTTAGGAGAATAATGTTTATTGGTAGACGTATGCGCGGGTTCAGTGCCATAACAAAAAATGAAAGAAGAGTAAAAGAGATTCATTTATTGATGCTTTTATATATATATATATATATATATATACATTTTTTTTTTTTTTTTTACTTTCAAACTAAGTATAACTATACAATTATTTAATAGTAGCTGTCTAATTTGAATTTGTATAAAGTTGAACGTAACACTTTTCTACTGCAAGTATAAGGAAGAAATAATTATGACATCATTCATCACAGCATCGGCATATGACATTTTATACTTGTGTAATTACAATAAGCTTGATTTTTTACACCTCCACTGCCATTCAGAATATTTATTATTATGTTACTGTAGAGACATTGTACATCAGTATTTAATGTTATTATTTATTTTCAAAACGTGAATAAAAGCACGTTCGTGACAAAGTTTTATACGATACGCATAAAACACAGTTTGTGTGAGTATGACGACCCTAGTCCAACTGAATTCATGCGATACCGTGCTCACTTAATAAGTCATCACGCAGTCGGGAAATACACTCTGAAACGGTAGCGTAATTTTAAAAACTATTCCGAAAAGTTGCTTCATTCATTTTCGTTCATTTGCTAAACCTGTTCTAGCTTTCCGTAAACAATGCTGTACGTGACAACTGATGATAGGCGGAAGGAGGGAAAGCGAAAAAAATTAATACTAATCGTAAGGGAGATGAGTGTCGTGTTGATCATATAAATGGTCGATTGATTCTCATGAATGACTTACGGAGACGGTGATAACTGAAAGAGTGTTACCAAGTCAATTTTGTGCCGAGTGAAATGTAGTGGATGATCACGACAGTTAGGGATTATAATCCCGAAAAAAAAAAGAATTGAACTTGAGTTTAATTGCTGTGAGCGATAGTTAGGTCTTTGCTTCGTGGGAGTTGAGAATTAAAGACTGTTCTTGTTAAGAGATGGAGTAGGAGTGATCGTAGGTAATATCTACGGATTTGAAAAATGTGTAAAAATTCATAATAGTGGGGGAACGCATGACTAAGTACGTTTGAAAGTGACTTAAGCGCTCAGGATCTAGCTGGGTATGCAGAGGACCGAATAAAAATGGAAAGACCGGAAAAAGACTATAAGTATTACTAAAAATAATGTGTAATATTGTTCGTAGGCAGTGGTCCCAGGTGATTAGGAAGATGGGGAGAACGTATGCCTAATAAGCCAGATGGAACAAAATTCAGGTGAATGAACAATAATTAAACATTGACAGAAATTTTTATTTTGATTTCTACATGACACGTGTCGTACATTTTATGTATTGGACATTCATGAAACCTTTGGGTGCGTGTATTAAGGTAAATAACTATGCACAAAGTCAGTGTCAATTCTTTACTCGTCTGTGATTCCTTGAAGTACCACTGCAGCATAGGCCGGAAGTTCTATGCGAGTTTTCGTATACCTATCTCTGAAATGTTAATGCCAAATTAGCTAGTGCAAGAACTTAGGTGATTAGAGCAAAGGTCAACTCACCCTACAGTTATACCACTATTTACATCGGATATTAGAACTTTCATATTATCAGGAATGTTTTCGAACACTTCCAAACTGCACGTGCTTGTGATGTTATCCCAGTTTATCAATACCACGACCGGCTCGTGGCCATCGAGTTCCCTAGCAAATGCTACCACACTTTCGCCAATAACTTGAGCGTCCAAAGTTCCGTGGCGTATGACCTCGTTACTTCGTAACTTAATCGCCGCTTGTACATTTTTGTAATGGCTCACATCAACCTCCTTCTCAGTTGCGAGATTCAACGTTAAATAATTTTGATTTACCGGTAGTTTGGTGATTGAATTGGTCGAGAAGCCTGAAAGTTCACGTTAAACGGAGATGACTGATTTGAAATTCTGTAGAGACATGAATTGGTGTTAGGAGAGGAAATAGCGCTTTGATTACAGTCGCCAATAATATATTCAAGTACCAACCCGCGCTCGTAGTGTTATCCCACTGATAAGGTGTGCGTTCGGGATCTCTGGAGTAAGGTTGATAACGAGTTTCATCCGTGCTACATGCTTGCGGGTCTTGAGTTTCTTCCCAAGTAAGATACGTGTCAGTCATACCGATTTCATCGCCATTATAGGTGACGGCAACACCCGGTAACAAATACAGCAAGAAATTGATCCCGTCAATGCGATCTGATCCATATTTTGTAGCAACGCGGCTGTTGTCGTGGTTGCCAAACTATTAGCAGATGAAACGATATTATCAAACTGATTCGTGAACGAATGGATGCACTTTCAGCAAGTGTTTACTTACCACCCAATTTGCCGTAGCCCTGTCCGGCATGTTTTCCATCCAAGTATTGATGATATCCACGACATCGATTGCCGTATTTACCGTGACCGATTCAATGCCGTTTTTGTCTTTGATGAAAAAGAAGTTGAACGGTACGTTTGATCCGAAATTATAGTATTTCATGACGCTGGAAATATTCGCGTATGCCTCCGTGAATATTATCCTAGTAGCACCGTCGTTAACTGTAGCTGTATAATTATCAACGTGCTCGCGCCACGTCTGCAAGATGTGATAATTCTCTATTCGATCCTTTGTATAGATGTGGTCTAGGTAGTAATAATCAGTTTCGGAGTATCCGGGTAAACCAGACAAAGGCTCATCGGGCAGTGAGGGATCCTCTACTGGATAAGGCATGGAGTCGATCCGAAAACCATCGACTCCGCGGTCAAACCAGAACGTCATAATATCCTAAAAAAGCAGAGACGGGTTTGATTTGAAGCAATCATTTTTGGTCACGTTCGGTAAAACCATGAGTATCGAACCTTCGTTTCCTGAATTACTCGTGGATTCAAGAAATTCAAGTCAACTTGATGAACGCTGAACTGATGGAGGTAATATGCTTCACGTTCTTCGACCCATTCCCACGCGCTACCGCTGTTGAAGGCACACAGCCAGTTGTTCGGTGGCTTCCGTGTGCCATTTACTACGATTCCTTTGTTCCAAACGAAATAATCCGTGTACGGTTCGATTCCAGCCTTGGATTTAATGAACCATTCGTGCTCATCACTCGTATGATTGGGAACGTAATCGAGGATTACTTTGAGGCCAAGCTTCTTGGCAGTAGCGACTAGGTTGTCAAAATCTTGAAGCGTGCCAAAGGTTGGGTAGATATCCACGAAATTGGAAATGTCGTATCCACTGTCTACCATGGGACTCGGGTATATAGGGGACAACCAAAGTACCTCAACGCCCATATCGACTAAGTGATTTAGCTTACTGGTGATACCTAGAATCATTTTGTTCTCCTTGTTTCTCAATCAATTGAATGCACAAAGACTTTTCGTTAATAAAGCAAGGTCAGTGAAATATGCGTAGCCATTTGAAATACGGTATCAAGTTGACTTGGTTCATTCAGCCCCTCGATCCAGTTTTGTGCGTCATTATTTTTGCCCCTAAAATTGTTTGTATCTGGTTTAGACGCAACGTTCGCAAGAGTTGATGAGTGACTTGAAATTCTCAATATCATACGGAAAACATTGGGCTTGTGCCTTGTTACACTTCAATAAGTAAGAAACCCAAATATGATCGTAGGTGTAAATTTATTTTCGATATGCCGTTACCTTTCCGTGACGTAGAGTGCAACTAACCCGAACAGAGAAACTTATGATGTATTGTTTGAAGTGATGAACAAGTATTAATTGTTGAAGAAAATGAATTGGCTCAGACGCGGATATCAATGGCTTACCATTTAAATCGCCAATTCCATCACCGTCACTGTCTTTAAAGGAAGATGGCCAAATCTGGTAAAGTGTTGCTGTTTGCCACCATTCCGTTGGCTCAGTAACGTTGATTACGGTGGCATCGATCAATGCCTTTCCAGAGACCAGAAGAAGAAGTAAAACTGCTCGTGAAATATTCATTGCGTATTGCTCAATTCTACCCGCTTTGGAAATCTTCTTTGGAGGAATCATATTTATAGGGGAAGGTTGACAGCATATTATATATAATATATATATATATATATATATATATATATATATATATATATATATATATATATTTGCGCAGCAATTTTATGAGGTAGCAAACAAAGACTATAGCTCCGTGTGTCATTTTGCATTTCAAAAAATTATTAATGCAACTCAGGTGTTCGCTATGTGCTTTGCAAAAATATTAGTATATCTTGGATGTACTCGATAAATTATACATGTTTTTATAAAGGAGTCACGGTTGTTAATCAGCTGGATCACAATCCAACTGCAAACAACTTGTTTGCAATAAGTCAGGAAATAAAATTCGCTGATCTGCGTTGCTGCGTGGTCTTTCAGCCGGTGCGGCGCAATATGCAATTGCATAGCTGTTTGTGTGCGAAAATATACTTTCCGTCATTCGGCTATAATAATAAAATATTTGGAAATTCTATAACCCAACCCAACAATCACGACATGCATTTCTTTTTTTAGCACTTTTATTGAAGACACACATTGCCATATCGATACTCCATCAGCTGGAGATACTAAAGAAATGCCAGTCCTTATGAGATCGGGATGCAGAAGTTTTGCTTGGTCAGCAGCAGTGAGACAAGGTGAAAATATGACTATAATGTGCCATCAGGTATAGACACACCCTGATAAAAAGAAAACTGTTGGCAGCATAAAAATCTGGTAACGAACTCGTGATAAAGTATAAAAACTAATAATTCATTTTATAACTGCGAATACCATATTATACTTCACATACCAAACATCATTATGACACCAAATTTTTTGTGAAAAATTTTTCCTATGTAAAAAGAACTTTGATAAGGAAGTAAACCGATTTTGGATTATATTGAATTCTATGAAAGAAAATGTACTAGTTCCGTCAATGCATTGGAACCCCGCATAACAGCTTCATAAATTTCATCGACAACCAACTGCTAGCAAGACAAAATTTTAGCTTGAATTAAATAAAATTCAGGTATTCGTTATTTCACTTTCAAAACTTATCGAAAACAGCAGAATACAAGAATTATTTGTAGTATTTCATTCACAGTCGTATCAGACACTATTAGACGACTTCATGTGAAGTTTAAAAATTTTTAGCCAATGTTGTCCGTATATCTGCTATTGATTTGCAACAACTGAGGACTCTTAATGATCGCGACGTGTGAATAATATCCTGATTACTTTTACAATATGTGCTTCGCACGTGTAACAATGCACAAGCGCATTTTTAGATATCAATGCGTGTGTTGCCATGCATGCGAAAAAGAAGATTTGATGTTGATGTATGAAAAATCGAGAGGAAAGGAGTACAAAATATCAATGCAGTTATTCCGAAATGTCAGGTCCGCAGACAACATTGAACAAAACTTTTTTAATTTATTATGTCAGACGAGCTAGATGGCTAACCGAGATAACAGTAATTCTTAGGTTTTGCTATTTTCAATTACTTCCGAGAGTAAAATCAGAACTTTATTCAATGCAAGCTCAAATTCTGTCGCGTTAGAAAATGTTCTTTAATATAATTTTGAATGCTTTTATATAGCTGTTTCCTCCCGCGCTTTACTCATTAAATACAGAGAGGTTCGTCTTGTGGAACGATACCAGCATCAGTCAATAAATATAAAAAACAATTTTCCAACATCATCAAGTGGTAAAACCCAAATTTTTTCGGGATTCTCGATCCCAGAACATTATGACAAAAGTGATTTTCACAATTTACGCTTTTGAATCGTAAGAGCGATCATTCCTGAAAAAATCCAGGCGATCGCGTTGATCAAATTCACTGCTGTCAACCTGTTCGGTACCTTCTTAGCCGACTAATTTTGTTGATAATAACTAGTAGCGCCACGTTACAGATATCTTGTGAACTAGTGAGTAGTTTGATCCCATAAGTATATGTAATACTCCACACTACCAGCTGTTCACAGTTCAGTTTAGTTCAGACAGCGGAGACAGCGTGCTCGCCTAGTTCGAAGTTCGTTTCCGTTCAGTTTAGTAAACAGAATCACGACAGAACACAAAATCGTCCCACGTTCCATGAGAATTTGCGAAGAGGGAACGCCATGAAGATATCACGGCATAAAAAAGTGCACAAACATCTCAGTTTCTTTGTCAATAATTTTCAATTCCGACAACCTTATCAGGTTCTTGTTGATGGTACATTCTCATTTGCAGCTCTTCAGGTGGGCACCACATAATCAACATTTGCAATATTTTAATTGAGGATAAGGTATCAAGTGAAGCAGCTAACATTCCTAGTTGCAGATACCAAATATTCAGTTTTCTATTACAAGGAAATTATATCACACGCCATTAACAGCATTTCTTTAATTTTTTGTTTTTTTTTTCAGAATAAACTGAATATACAAGATCAGTTGCCGAAGTATTTTCAAGCCAGCGTTAAACTACTAACAACGCAATGTGTTATCCTAGAAACAGAAAAATTAGGGCCAAAGGTTTTTGGTGCAATGCTTATCGTTAAACAGTTTGCTGTTCATAAATGTGGTCATGAAAAAGAGCCGGTCACAGGTTCCAAGTGCTTGCGCTCAATGATTGGCAAAAATAATTCCCACAGGTAATCGTTTGTTTTAATATACCACTGATGGTGCAAAGCATGTCTGATAACAAAGTTCTAGTCTGAAAAAACAAAGTCTTGCAGCCATTTGCTGACTTAATGAAAGCAATTGACGGAATTATATTTGCAGGTATATAGTAGCAACTCAGGATCGAGAGCTCCAGGAAAGCGTTAGAAAAGTTCCTGGAGTACCCCTTATTTATTTACATCAAAAAGCTCCTACACTTGAGCAACCTTCTCTAGCTAGTCAGAAACAAGCGTTAAAGTATCGAACTACAGTAGGAATGAATGCACAACAAGCAGAAACGATAGCTTTGTTAAAAAAGCAGTCCGGTTTAGCAGAAGAAAGCAGTGAGTCGATGCCGAAAAAGAAAAGGAAAAAAAGTGGCCCAAATCCTTTGAGTTGCAAGAAGCGGAAGAAAGTTGTACCAAAGCAAACAGAACATACTAACAAATCTGGCAAAGTTCGGAAAAGAAAAAAAATAAAAGTTCCCCAACATGTCAAAGAAGCTTTAAAAGGTCAGGGTGCAGAGCAATAATTGAAGCAATTTGACGTGTATGGTTAAATTACAAGCTCTAAATTTATATTATGATAAAACAGTATCCACAACCAAAAATTTTTGCTATGGGCTGTTTTAAGAAGTGAACTGATTTTTCCACATACATGCAAACTTCATACATCACCGAATTTAAATAAAATTTCAACTCACATGTACGAAATGAAATTTATTTTCTAATATTTATAATAGATTTACATTTAATAAGAATAAAGTATTTAGCTCTGACTAAACTGTCATAATTTTTTTCTGACCTTATACAAGTAATAGTTTTTTGGGCAGTTATCTCGTTAATAGTTAGGAATTAGAGATTAATTTTATGTAAGTAAATTATATGATATTAAATGACAATAACGCGTTTGGAAGGTATTGGATTCATCCTTTTCTTAAATTCTACCATCGACTACAACGCATTGCAGTTAACGTTCCAGGTAATATTATTATTCAATTAACATTATTGCACTGGAATATCTGCACCATATATAGTGATTTAATCATAGTATTGAATAGTGTGAAAGATTCGTATTTTGATGCTTAAATCTATCTATAATGAGAAATATTCTACAGAAACGCAAATCAAATTAAATAAGCAGTAGAACAATAGCGATATCTGGATGATAAAGAAAAGAAAAATGAGTTCGAACAAAATAATATTTCGCTTTCACGTAAACATAAGATGAGCGATTTTTATTGCTAAAGACAGTGTGAAAAACTGATGTGTAGTGTACTATTCATTCATATTTTTTGGAAACAAATAAGAATGAAATAATTGAAAGTGGTGGAAAAAGATTCGGGTTTGTGGTCGCTGTGTTAAAAAATGAATTTATAATTTTAACGATAAAGTCAAAAATTGCACAGTTCAGACAACATATTTTAATTCAATTGAATTTTGAGATAATTGTAAAACCAAGTTGCAGATTGCGTAAAACTATTTAGATTTGTTGTGTCGGACATATGAACTGAATATGAGTAATACCAATTCTTTACTGGCCTTTTTTGAGAGTAACTAATGTGTTACTTAGATGATGTTCAAAGATCTGCAATCATCAAAATTGGAACAAGTATTCCAAGTAAATATTTAACGAATACACTGTTACGTGAGTCTTCCATCGATAAAATTTATTCGAGACAATCAGAATGTAATAGAGCAGGTATTTTTTTATTAAATAGTGAATAAATTTATAGGAATTTCAACAAAAAATGACAAAAAAGAAAAAAAGAACGCTGTGAGCTTTTCATTGGCGTCCACAATATAATATTTTTTTTCTTCTACTCATGACATCCCAGTACGAATACTGTTTAAAAGTTAACTACTGCGGAATTTGACGAACCATACCAGTGTGCACTAACTGCAGTTTCCAGAGTTGATTGTAATTTTTTACGAGTAAAAACTAGTGGAACTACCCTTAGTACGCACTGAAAGCAGTAGATCAAATCCGCCATGTTTGCAGTCTTTGATGTGCTGTTTGCTCCAACTAGATTCGTTACTTTCAAACACGCACAAGGTCACCTCGGTCTTGTATCTTAAGTTACAAACCTAAACTAACTTTTGTTGTTCCAAATCATATCATAGGCTTTGACCTCTTATGGCCTTAGCGGCCATAGCAAGCATTTTCATCTGCTTAGCAGATCTGTGGATTGGATTAGCTGTGATGAAGGCTGTCAATTGACTTTGTAGAGCCATAAGGACGGTTCCCATGTGCTCGTGAGTTACTGGGTCATCTGGATTTAGGTTCATAACAGCTTCTTCTAACCACCTGAAATTGAGGTAGAAAAATTTATGGTTTGATCTTTTACGCGTAACAGAATATATAGGTACTGTGATCCAAACACCAGATATCGCAAAACAATATGCATAGAGATAAAGACAAGAGTGCCCACCTATATTTTAATTCAGTTTGTTGTCCTAGATCAGCTGAAAGTTGTTGTATTAAAGACAGCAGAACGGGCTGCTGAAGTAGACAGCGTGGGCCACCTGACCCCAGGCCTGGAGGGGGAGAAAAGACACGGCTTGGTTCGGTACGTTGACAGACGAGAACAACGAGATTCAAGTCACTAGCACTCAATGCCTGCTGGAAAGCAGCATTCAGCTGGCCTCTTTGTAGAAGATTCAGAACTCTTGCTTGAGCATCAGCACCAATTGGGCTAGCTTGAAGACCCGGAGTTGTTGCGCGAGATCTGAAAATAATTTCAGTTTGTCAAGATTATATGGTATACAATTAAATCATTAATATTCTCAAGAAAATACTAGAGTCTACCTTGCTCCAGATATTTCTGTTAGATGTTGACTCAAATTCTCCCTGATTGTGTCGCGAACTACCCTTGTCGTTCCTTCCTGCATAACCCTGAGTCCCTTAGAAAGTTCGTTTTGTAACTCCTGACGAACGGTTGCCGCCAGGGCTTCACTCTGCTGTTCGTTTCTCCGTTGCCGTTGTTTATCTGCCATCGAATCTATGTTTTGAATGTCTTTAACAAAAGAGAATATAATACATCAAGAATTCACACATTAATGAACAACTTTCCAGGACAGTAATTTTGATTGCAACAGCAATCGTAATATATATAAATTGAAGGATTTTCTACTTACATTCACGGGTCCCCCGAGAAAACGCGTCTTGAACTTGTTTGAACATAGTCTGGCACGCTCTTTCCATTCCTGGTAACAATACTGTTGTGAAAGCTTCCTTAAAAACGGCCTCAAGTACAGGTTTCGCTGCACTTGCTGCAGTAAGGGCGAGAGTGTCACGTATATGAGCACCACTTACTAACTGCGTGAGATTTTCTTTCATAAGGTCATCCATTCGTGATATATCTAAACGCAGCTGATGCCTCAAGGGATCAAGTGCACCGTCGACTAGTTTTGGTAAATTTTTCTCTATCTTATCCGTCACTGCACTTTCCAAAGAACAAAGTATCTCCTGCTGGCGTGATAGCTGAACAAGCAGTGTTTGTTCCAAGGATGTATTTTGCTGCTGAGTCGCTCTGGCCATCACAGATTCAACACGAGCAGTTACCGGTGTATCTTGTTGCAACCTGGTTACTTCAGATCTCAACTCTCTCAGCTCCTGGCGCTGGTCTTCGACTGTTTTCAGAATAGAATCAAGTTTGGTTGTTAGAGCAATTATACTTCCAGTATCAGGTATACACCAGTTAGTTTCTTCAGGCTGGTCAGATTCAACACTAGCTTCGGGAAGATCATTCTTTGTTAATTTTGTTGGCAGTTCTGCATCCTCGTCCTCCACAAATTCTTCAGGTTCTTCTATGGCTCGAACATCTTTTAGTAGGCCAATCGGAATACCAGGCCAAATCTCTGCCACAGCAGTTTCAGAATCTGGTTTGGCTTCAGGCTCGGTTTCTGGTGCTCCCAGTGAGAATATTTCCCTTACTTCCCTTGAAGGGCTGCTTCCTCCACTCGCCTGCGCTTGCTCTCCAAGTTCACTTGTCGCTAATGGTGGCTCGGTTGAATTTAATGCTTGCACAGCTTGAGCTAGTGAGGGACTAGCTGACAAGACAGCCCCCAGATCAGGGCTTGCAGAATTTGAATCAATATTATTTCCCTCTTTTTTTGCTGGGGAGCTGAAAGCATCAGGCGTCATCAAATTCAGACCTGTACTATGATTGGATGCTGCCTCGATTGCCGCACCAACCGTTAGCTCTTCGTCCCCATTTTCCTCAACGTTTCCGTTTTGGTTCATAGCCGCAATACCGGGAATATCTTCCATGTAGTGTAACGAATCGTGACTCAAAGTGTCCATGAGACAGTGACCGTCGGACTGAGTTACAGGTCTAAAGGCAATGTGGCATTCCTGCAAAGACTTTGGTTGTACGAGATACATCCTAACTACGAGCTGATCCTCCGTTTCGTCTTCGAGAGGGCATAAATCCTCAAGGGATTCCCCAGTAGGTCGAACTCTGCGCTGTCCAGCGTCAACGATTCCAAAACTTAGGATTGGATATGGCAATAAGAATTCGGAAATTGTATTCACACAGGCTAAGGCATCCGAACTATCTTTAGCCAGGCTCAACACATACAGAACTTTGTTGTATATGTCAGAAAGAAGAAGATAGCCTGCACTTAAATCCAAACCTGCTTTCAAGACGGGTGTTTTTCCATTTAATGGTGCAAACTTTATAGTTTGCAAACATGTCCAAGACTCACAGGACCAGACTTTTAACTCTGAATTATTATCGCAGCCAGTTACAGCAAACCTCCAGAATTGCGCTCTATAAGGAGGAAGAATTAGCAAATGAAAACCATGAAATCAAGAAGCAATGAAAAATAATTGCTTACTCTGGCTGATAGCTTTTGTGGTCGTCTAGAAAAAATAGTGATGAAATTGGTCGACCGCCATGGGGTTTCCACTGATGCAGACATCTTGGTTGTTGCTGTGCACCTTGATGAGTACTGCTATTATGCATATATACTTGAAAAAACTTGACTTCTCCATCCAGACTGGCTGTAGCAAGAGCAGTACCATCGGGACTAAATGTGGCCTCAACTATTGTGCCAGAGTGTTGATTGATCTCCATCATACCGCCCCATCCATCATTCTGTGCCACGTCAGAGATCTGCTCACATATGTAAGGAATGAATATAGCGTATTTGTAATCAATACATAGCGCTAAATTAAGAAGAGAAATAACTTGAAAAAAAATTATTCCATTACCTTTATTGGACCAGATCCAAGCCTGGCTGCAACTGCAGCAACAGACCAAAGTTCAGCTTTAGATCCACGTGTTAAGACTAAGAGCTTGGATACCTCGTCGCCCTCAGCTGGTTCGTCTTCAGGGATATAAGGGCACCATATGACACGGTGACTAGTTGGTGAAGCATCATCTGCATCAACTTGTAGAACGAGGTTGCAAACGAGTTTTAGATGTGTAGATTCTATGGAATATACGAACAAGCTACCAGAGTGATCAACACACGCCAATATCGCGTTACTGATATGAGCAAAAGCAAGATCTTGAATAGCACCACGCATTCCTCTCAACAACGCTCGCTGCTCCCTCTCCTTGTAAACGACACGAACAACTCCTCCGCCTGTTCCAGCTGAAAATTTGCAGTGTATAGTGCAATTGCGCTCAATTGAGCAAATTAAACTGTAAGTACCTACCCTTGATTCCATATGCAAGATATTTGCCTGACATATGAACTGCAAGTAATTGTCCCGTATAAAATCGTAGTTCCCATGTAAAATCGACAATGTTTTTTAGCTTCACTTTGGAACTTCCGTGATCATGCCCTCCGGGCGATGGGACAATCGTCACATCAGTACTGAATAGTTCTACAGAGTGCTGGTCTTCCTGCCCATTGAATTCCCTGAAGAATTGCAATGTAGATTGTAGTTGATAGCGATTAAGGTTTTTGAAGAGCTTGAACTATTTTTCACGTGTAGAAGGAGTTTAAATTAGGATAAGTAAGAGTCGAGCGAAAGTTTAGAGATGGGAAGAGAGAGGTGAGAAAAAAAATAGTTACTTACACAGTTTGCGGATATTGATACGGCCTGACACTTTCATCAGTCGGCTTAATCATTTTCCCTGTCATCGATGAATCACTGAAAATACCGTAAAGTATCGTTAATGATACAAATATTTTCCAATTTTATACTTCCATTTTATGACCACCGATATTACGGGATTCTAACCCCAACCGGTGACACGCTACGAATATGAATGCCGAGTGTCGTGTTGCTTGATAAGTGTACTCACCCGTTGCACATATGCATATATGAAGGTAAGATGATACTTATTTATGCTATATATGTATATTTACGTATGTTCACGGCTCAGTATTAATCAAGTTAACATTCCGCGTAACGCTTTACCAATCTTACTAAAAAACTCAAGATTTTGGTAAACCGGGTAAATGGATCAGAAACGTCAGGGATTCCATACTTGTCATATAGATTACCGATTTTAATGCCATCTCCCGGTTATATTACGAACTTTAAAACGCCGTTCACTAGTTTTCGCTCTCCTTCATTCGCGAAATGCAAATATAACGTCCGAGTCTCCACTCGTTGACCGAAGACTATAAAGACGGATACCCCTGGGTACATTTTTGTGACCACGTTTCGGCGGGTAAGTGGGCCCACGTGGGCCTGTGGCGGGATTCTGTAACTCTCTACCGACAATTATCGCTATCGCTAGCTAGCGACAGTTGTCGCTTGCATCGACAATGATAGCCCAGCGACGTAGGGCGTGTTCGGAAATTGACTGAAAGTACTGTCAGTGCTGAAAATGGTATAGTCCAAGTGACGTATACTGTAGATTTTCAGTACTGACAGTACTTTCAGTCAATTTCCGAACACAGCCATAGAGTGATTCTATAACTTAGGCGTAACGATATTCATCGATGCAAAACTAGTCACAGGCGCATCGATAAATGTCGATGGATTTTCGGCAAATTTGACAACGTCGCAGATATTATCACTAAAAATCTGGTAACTTCGGATAGATTATTTGTGAACGCAAACAAAATCGTCTATTGTTCTGTATCTTTGCCGTGATCTTTCCTCGCGTTGTATGAAAAAACTTTTCTCCGATTAATCATAAATGGAAAAAAATGGAACAGTGTAAGTATACTAGCGTAGGAGGCTTCTACTCTATCGCCTCTACCTAACGGGCTCGCACCGACATTCGTAGCAACCAAAGTAGTGTCGGTATGAAAGCTTCAGATTGAGTTGCTACAAAGTGAGTACCTACGACTACTTGACTGCGCCTTAGAAATGTCGATGAGTTCGATCATCCCCGTGAGAAGACGCGTAACCGCGTCCACCGCCAACCACCGCAACAACCTCCTCTCACCTCCGACCACCTTCGTCCTCCACCACCTCGTCGCCGTCCTGCTCCTCCTCGACCGCTTGGTTATTCTCCTCGACCACCGTCGATCACTTCAAACCACCACCAAATACTTCCTACCTCCTCCAATTACCTCCAAACACCTCCTACCATCTCCGTCCACCTTCTACGACTTCCTACGACCCTCTACCACCTCCGACCACCTTCGCTCTCCCCGTCCTCCTGCTCAATACGGTTTTCAACTGGGGAAAAGTACACAAGACGCAATTCACGAACTGAACAAAGAAATTCACGAAGCAACAGACAACGAAGAAAAATGTATAGCAATATTCCTAGATCTTTCTAAGGCGTTCGACACGATCCCGCACAGCCTGCTAAATACACTAGAGAGAAGAGGTATCCGTGGTAAAGCACAAAGCTGGTTTAACTCATATCTTCGAGGTGGAAAATAAAAGTGACAATACGTAAAACCTACAGCGAACAACTCCAAGTAACGTGCGGCATTCCCCAAGGAACCATCCTATCATCGCTGCTGTTTACACTTTACTACGACGATAAACTAAGGCTACATACACAATCCAAAATAATATCATACGCAGACGACACAGCACTGATATCAAGAGCAAAAACATGGGAGGAAGTATATTTAATGGCAACGCAAGATATCAACAAGATCCACAAACACCTCAATGAACGACTTCTATCTCTCAATACAGAGAAGACAACCTACATGGCATATAGATCCAAGAAATCGGAAAAACAAGATTTAAAGTACAAAAAGATTCAGCTACACAAATGCGCACGAGCGAACTCCAACTGTCAATGTGACTCAATAATCATAGTCAAAGAACAAAAATATCTGGGAGTACTCATGGACGACAAGGTGAAATGGAATGCACACACATCACAGACCGTAAAAAAACTTAGAGAACTATTCCACCCACTGATAAACATGAGTCAAATACTGAACTAGAACACGAAGAAAGAAATCTACCATGAACTTGTGTATTCCATAATACAATACGGTATCACTGCATGGGGAAGCGTTTATGAGATACATAAACATCATGTCGCACAGTCTCAGAAAGCTCTGATCAAGATCATGTTTAACCTGAACCGCAAATATCCAATTGACAAGCTTTACAAAGACTATGGAATACTAGACCTACGACAGCAATACCAAAAAGACGTAGCTATCAGACTACATAGAAAGCCAAAAAGAATTGGAGAAATGAAAAGGAAAAACGGACAACAAACTAGAGCAGTGTCAGTAGGAACCCTACAAATCGAGCGACCACGTATAACACATGGAAATCATGAAGAAAATATAGAAAAAAATAAATTATACAATGACCTACCGGTTGAGTTGGAAGTAATGACAACGACAACTTTTGAAAAAAACATGACAATTTGGCTGATGAACAAAGACATAGAATACTACGATGAACTAACAACACCATAATAAAAAAAAAGAATTAACAAGAATAACTAATTCAATAACATCCGCAATACACACATAACGCACATCAATGGAGAAAAAATTAACGATGGTATTTGAAGGAACAAGAACCAACCCATATCAATCCTGAACCCCACCCCCCTGTACACACGAGTTACAAAACTTATGTAAGGTGAACATGCCATAACAAAATGTCACAGGAACACATGTATTAGATTAAGGGCATATTTGAATAAACTGAAACTGAAACTGACTCCTTTGCATTTTTGAAGAAAATTTTCCTTTGCTACTTCTTTCCTGTTGATCCCTCGCTCTTTTCGCTGCGTTTTCTGAGTTCCTTGGGGTCCGATTGGTCGGGAAAGAGTCATACGAATCAAGTGTGAGACGGAAAATTTTTTGGTGAAAAAAAAAGGAAGGTTAACCCCTTTGTATTTTTGTGCGAAAATTTTCGTGATTTTGAAATGTGCTGGAATCAATTATTTCGGGAACTATTCCGACGTAATTTTGCGAGGGAAATCGATTGGGCGCAGTTCCAATACGCTGCGATCCACGCATCACAAGTTACAGCCAAAAAACCAGAACCTGAATTTTCGACATTTTTCAGCAGGTGCTTTCTCGCTCGCTATTACTCTCCTGTTGGTCCTACGCTCTTTTCGCTGCGATTTCTGGGTTCCTGAGGGTCCAATTGGTCGGATAAGGGTCATTTAAATCGAATCTGGGACCAAAAGTTTTTTGCCCAAAAAAAAAGTAAGGCTAACCCCTTTCCATTTTTGGCGAACATTTTCGCGATTTTTAAAAGTGCTGGAATTGGTTATTTGTGGCACTATTCCGACGTCATTTTGCGAGAGAAATCGATTGGGCGCAGTTCCAATACGCTGCGATCCACTCATCACAAGTTACAGCCAAAAAACCAGAACCTGAATTTTCGACCTTTTTCAGCAGGTGCTTTTTCGCTCGCCATTTCTCTCCTGTTGGTCCTACGCTCTTTTCGCTGCGATTTCTGGGTTCCTGAGGGTCCAATTGGTCGGATAAGGGTCATTTAAATCTAATCTGAGACCAAAAGTTTTTTGCCCAAAAAAAAGTAAGGCTAACCCCTTTCCATTTTTGGCGAAAATTTTCGCGATTTTCAAAAGTGCTGGAATTAATTATTTGTGGCACTATTCCGACGTCATTTTGCAAGAGAAATCGATTAGGCGCAGTCCCAATACGCTGCGATCCACGCATCACAAGTTACAGCCAAAAAACCAGAACCTGAATTTTCGACATTTTTCAGCAGGTGCTTTCTCGCTCGCCATTTCTCTCCTGTTGGTCCTACGCTCTTTTCGCTGCGATTTCTGGGTTCCTGAGGGTCCAATTGGTCGGATAAGGGTCATTTAAATCGAATCTGGGACCAAAAGTTTTTTGCCCAAAAAAAAAGTAAGGCTAACCCCTTTCCATTTTTGGCGAACATTTTCGCGATTTTTAAAAGTGCTGGAATTGGTTATTTGTGGCACTATTCCGACGTCATTTTGCGTGAGGAATCGATTGGGCGCTGGTCCAATACGCTGCGATCCACTCATCACAAGTTACAGCCAAAAAACCAGAACCTGAATTTTCGACATTTTTCAGCAGGTGCTTTCTCGCTCGCCATTACTCTCCTGTTGGTCCTACGCTCTTTTCGCTGCGATTTCTGGGTTCCTGAGGGTCCAATTGGTCGGATAAGGGTCATTTGAATCGAATCTGGGACCAAAAGTTTTTTGCCCAAAAAAAAAGTAAGGCTAACCCCTTTCCATTTTTGGCGAACATTTTCGCGATTTTTAAAAGTGCTGGAATTGGTTATTTGTGGCACTATTCCGACGTCATTTTGCGAGAGAAATCGATTGGGCGCAGGTCCAATACGCTGCGATCCACGCATCACAAGTTACAGCCAAAAAACCAGAACCTGAATTTTCGACATTTTTCAGCAGGTGCTTTTTCGCTCGCCATTTCTCTCCTGTTGGTCCTACGCTCTTTTCGCTGCGATTTCTGAGTTCCTGAGGGTCCAATTGGTCGGATAAGGGTCATTTAAATCTAATCTGAGACCAAAAGTTTTTTGCCCAAAAAAAAGTAAGGCTAACCCCTTTCCATTTTTGGCGAAAATTTTCGCGATTTTCAAAAGTGCTGGAATTAATTATTTGTGGCACTATTCCGACGTCATTTTGCAAGAGAAATCGATTGGGCGCAGTTCCAATACGCTGCGATCCACGCATCACAAGTTACAGCCAAAAAACCAGAACCTGAATTTTCGACATTTTTCAGCAGGTGCTTTTTCGCTCGCCATTTCTCTCCTGTTGGTCCTACGCTCTTTTCGCTGCGATTTCTGGGTTCCTGAGGGTCCAATTGGTCGGATAAGGGTCATTGAAATCTAATCTGAGACCAAAAGTTTTTTGCCCAAAAAAAAAGTAAGGCTAACCCCTTTCCATTTTTGGCGAAAATTTTCGCGATTTTTAAAAGTGCTGGAATTGATTATTTGTGGCACTATTCCGACGTCATTTTGCAAGAGAAATCGATTGGGCGCAGTTCCAATACGCTGCGATCCACGCATCACAAGTTACAGCCAAAAAACCAGAACCTGAATTTTCGACATTTTTCAGCAGGTGCTTTTTCGCTCGCCATTTCTCTCCTGTTGGTCCTACGCTCTTTTCGCTGCGATTTCTGGGTTCCTGAGGGTCCGATTGGTCGGTTAAGGGTCATTCGAATCGAATCTGAGACCAAAAGTTTTTTGTCCAAAAAAAAAGTAAGGCTAACCCCTTTCCATTTTTGGCGAAAATTTTCGCGATTTTCAAAAGTGCTGGAATTGATTATTTGTGGCACTATTCCGACGTCATTTTGCAAGAGAAATCGATTGGGCGCAGTTCCAATACGCTGCGATCCACGCATCACAAGTTACAGCCAAAAAACCAGAACCTGAATTTTCGACATTTTTCAGCAGGTGCTTTTTCGCTCGCCATTACTCTCCTGTTGGTCCTACGCTCTTTTCGCTGCGATTTCTGAGTTCCTGAGGGTCCAATTGGTCGGTTAAGGGTCATTCGAATCGAATCTGAGACCAAAAGTTTTTTGCCCAAAAAAAAAGTAAGGCTAACCCCTTACCATTTTTGGCGAAAATTTTCGCGATTTTCAAAAGTGCTGGAATTGATTATTTGTGGCACTATTCCGACGTCATTTTGCGAGGGAAATCGATTGGGCGCAGTTCCAATACGCTGCGATCCACGCATCACAAGTTACAGCCAAAAAACCAAAACCCGAATTTTCGACCTTTTTCAGCAGGTGCTTTTTCGCTCGCCATTTCTCTCCTGTTGGTCCTACGCTCTTTTCGCTGCGATTTATGGGTTCCTGAGGGTCCAGTTGGTCGGATAAGGGTCATTTAAATCGAATCTGGGACCAAAAGTTTTTTGCCCAAAAAAAAAGTAAGGCTAACCCCTTTCCATTTTTGGCGAAAATTTTCGCGATTTTTAAAAGTGCTGGAATTGATTATTTGTGGCACTATTCCGACGTCATTTCGCAAGAGAAATCGATTGAGCGCAGTTCCAATACGCTGCGATCCACGCATCACAAGTTACAGCCAAAAAACCAGAACCTGAATTTTCGACATTTTTCAGCAGGTGCTTTTTCGCTCGCCATTTCTCTCCTGTTGGTCCTACGCTCTTTTCGCTGCGATTTCTGGGTTCCTGAGGGTCCAATTGGTCGGATAAGGGTCATTCAAATCGAATCTGGGACCAAAAGTTTTTTTCCCAAGAAAAAAGTAAGGCTAACCCCTTTCCATTTTTGGCGAAAATTCTCGCGATTTTTAAAAGTGCTGAAATTGATTATTTGTGGCACTATTCCGACGTCATTTTGCAAGAGAAATCGATTGGGCGCAGTTCCAATACGCTGCGATCCACGCATCACAAGTTACAGCCAAAAAACCAGAACCTGAATTTTCGACATTTTTCAGCAGGTGCTTTTTCGCTCGCCATTTCTCTCCTGTTGGTCCTACGCTCTTTTCGCTGCGATTTCTGAGTTCCTGAGGGTCCAATTGGTCGGATAAGGGTCATTTAAATCTAATCTGAGACCAAAAGTTTTTTGCCCAAAAAAAAGTAAGGCTAACCCCTTTCCATTTTTGGCGAAAATTTTCGCGATTTTCAAAAGTGCTGGAATTAATTATTTGTGGCACTATTCCGACGTCATTTTGCAAGAGAAATCGATTGGGCGCAGTTCCAATACGCTGCGATCCACGCATCACAAGTTACAGCCAAAAAACCAGAACCTGAATTTTCGACATTTTTCAGCAGGTGCTTTTTCGCTCGCCATTTCTCTTCTGTTGGTCCTACGCTCTTTTCGCTGCGATTTCTGAGTTCCTGAGGGTCCAATTGGTCGGATAAGGGTCATTTATATCTAATCTGAGACCAAAAGTTTTTTGCCCAAAAAAAAAGTAAGGCTAACCCCTTTCCATTTTTGGCGAAAATTTTCGCGATTTTTAAAAGTACTGGAATTGATTATTTGTGGCACTATTCCGACGTCATTTTGCAAGAGAAATCGATTGGGCGCAGTCCCAATACGCTGCGATCCACGCATCACAAGTTACAGCCAAAAAACCAGAACCTGAATTTTCGACATTTTTCAGCAGGTGCTTTCTCGCTCGCCATTTCTCTCCTGTTGGTCCTACGCTCTTTTCGCTGCGATTTCTGGGTTCCTGAGGGTCCAATTGGTCAGATAAGGGTCATTTAAATCGAATCTGGGACCAAAAGTTTTTTGCCCAAAAAAAAAGTAAGGCTAACCCCTTTCCATTTTTGGCGAACATTTTCGCGATTTTTAAAAGTGCTGGAATTGGTTATTTGTGGCACTATTCCGACGTCATTTTGCGTGAGAAATCGATTGGGCGCAGGTCCAATACGCTGCGATCCACTCATCACAAGTTACAGCCAAAAAACCAGAACCTGAATTTTCGACATTTTTCAGCGGGTGCTTTCTCGCTCGCCATTACTCTCCTGTTGGTCCTACGCTCTTTTCGCTGCGATTTCTGGGTTCCTGAGGGTCCAATTGGTCGAATAAGGGTCATTTAAATCGAATCTGGGACCAAAAGTTTTTTGCCCAAAAAAAAAGTAAGGCTAACCCCTTTCCATTTTTGGCGAAAATTTTCGCGATTTTTAAAAGTGCTGGAATTGGTTATTTGTGGCACTATTCCGACGTCATTTTGCGAGAGAAATCGATTGGGCGCAGTTCCAATACGCTGCGATCCACGCATCACAAGTTACAGCCAAAAAACCAGAACCTGAATTTTCGACATTTTTCAGCAGGTGCTTTTTCGCTCGCCATTTCTCTTCTGTTGGTCCTACGCTCTTTTCGCTGCGATTTCTGAGTTCCTGAGGGTCCAATTGGTCGGATAAGGGTCATTTATATCTAATCTGAGACCAAAAGTTTTTTGCCCAAAAAAAAAGTAAGGCTAACCGCTTTCCATTTTTGGCGAAAATTTTCGCGATTTTTAAAAGTACTGGAATTGATTATTTGTGGCACTATTCCGACGTCATTTTGCAAGAGAAATCGATTAGGCGCAGTCCCGATACGCTGCGATCCACGCATCACAAGTTACAGCCAAAAAACCAGAACCTGAATTTTCGACATTTTTCAGCAGGTGCTTTCTCGCTCGCCATTTCTCTCCTGTTGGTCCTACGCTCTTTTCGCTGCGATTTCTGGGTTCCTGAGGGTCCAATTGGTCGGATAAGGGTCATTTAAATCGAATCTGGGACCAAAAGTTTTTTGCCCAAAAAAAAAGTAAGGCTAACCCCTTTCCATTTTTGGCGAAAATTTTCGCGATTTTTAAAAGTGCTGGAATTGATTATTTGTGGCACTATTCCGACGTCATTTTGCGTGAGAAATCGATTGGGCGCAGGTCCAATACGCTGCGATCCACTCATCACAAGTTACAGCCAAAAAACCAGAACCTGAATTTTCGACATTTTTCAGCAGGTGCTTTCTCGCTCGCCATTACTCTCCTGTTGGTCCTACGCTCTTTTCGCTGCGATTTCTGGGTTCCTGAGGGTCCAATTGGTCGGATAAGGGTCATTTGAATCGAATCTGGGACCAAAAGTTTTTTGCCCAAAAAAAAAGTAAGGCTAACCCCTTTCCATTTTTGGCGAAAATTTTCGCGATTTTTAAAAGTGCTGGAATTGATTATTTGTGGCACTATTCCGACGTCATTTTGCGTGAGAAATCGATTGGGCGCAGGTCCAATACGCTGCGATCCACTCATCACAAGTTACAGCCAAAAAACCAGAACCTGAATTTTCGACATTTTTCAGCAGGTGCTTTCTCGCTCGCCATTACTCTCCTGTTGGTCCTACGCTCTTTTCGCTGCGATTTCTGGGTTCCTGAGGGTCCAATTGGTCGGATAAGGGTCATTTGAATCGAATCTGGGACCAAAAGTTTTTTGCCCAAAAAAAAAGTAAGGCTAACCCCTTTCCATTTTTGGCGAACATTTTCGCGATTTTTAAAAGTGCTGGAATTGGTTATTTGTGGCACTATTCCGACGTCATTTTGCGTGAGAAATCGATTGGGCGCAGGTCCAATACGCTGCGATCCACTCATCACAAGTTACAGCCAGAAAACCAGAACCTGAATTTTCGACATTTTTCAGCAGGTGCTTTTTCGCTCGCCATTTCTCTCCTGTTGGTCTTACGCTCTTTTCGCTGCGATTTCTGAGTTCCTGAGGGTCCAATTGGTCGGATAAGGGTCATTTATATCTAATCTGGGACCAAAAGTTTTTTGCCCAAAAAAAAAGTAAGGCTAACCCCTTTCCATTTTTGGCGAAAATTTTCGCGATTTTTAAAAGTGCTGGAATTGATTATTTGTGGCACTATTCCGACGTCATTTTGCAAGAGAAATCGATTGGGCGCAGTCCCAATACGCTGCGATCCACGCATCACAAGTTACAGCCAAAAAACCAGAACCTGAATTTTCGACATTTTTCAGCAGGTGCTTTCTCGCTCGCCATTACTCTCCTGTTGGTCCTACGCTCTTTTCGCTGCGATTTCTGGGTTCCTGAGGGTCCAATTGGTCGGATAAGGGTCATTTAAATCGAATCTGGGACCAAAAGTTTTTTGCCCAAAAAAAAAGTAAGGCTAACCCCTTTCCATTTTTGGCGAACATTTTCGCGATTTTTAAAAGTGCTGGAATTGGTTATTTGTGGCACTATTCCGACGTCATTTTGCGAGAGAAATCGATTGGGCGCAGGTCCAATACGCTGCGATCCACTCATCACAAGTTACAGCCAAAAAACCAGAACCTGAATTTTCGACCTTTTTCAGCAGGTGCTTTTTCGCTCGCCATTTCTCTCCTGTTGGTCCTACGCTCTTTTCGCTGCGATTTCTGGGTTCCTGAGGGTCCAATTGGTCGGATAAGGGTCATTCAAATCGAATCTGGGACCAAAAGTTTTTTGCCCAAGAAAAAAGTAAGGCTAACCCCTTTCCATTTTCGGCGAAAATTCTCGCGATTTTTAAAAGTGCTGAAATTGATTATTTGTGGCACTATTCCGACGTCATTTTGCAAGAGAAATCGATTGGGCGCAGTTCCAATACGCTGCGATCCACGCATCACAAGTTACAGCCAAAAAACCAGAACCTGAATTTTCGACATTTTTCAGCAGGTGCTTTTTCGCTCGCCATTTCTCTCCTGTTGGTCCTACGCTCTTTTCGCTGCGATTTCTGAGTTCCTGAGGGTCCAATTGGTCGGATAAGGGTCATTTAAATCTAATCTGAGACCAAAAGTTTTTTGCCCAAAAAAAAAGTAAGGCTAACCCCTTTCCATTTTTGGCGAAAATTTTCGCGATTTTCAAAAGTGCTGGAATTAATTATTTGTGGCACTATTCCGACGTCATTTTGCAAGTGAAATCGATTGGGCGCAGTTCCAATACGCTGCGATCCACGCATCACAAGTTACAGCCAAAAAACCAGAACCTGAATTTTCGACATTTTTCAGCAGGTGCTTTCTCGCTCGCCATTTCTCTCCTGTTGGTCCTACGCTCTTTTCGCTGCGATTTCTGGGTTCCTGAGGGTCCAATTGGTCGGATAAGGGTCATTTAAATCGAATCTGGGACCAAAAGTTTTTTGCCCAAAAAAAAAGTAAGGCCAACCCCTTTCCATTTTTGGCGAACATTTTCGCGATTTTTAAAAGTGCTGGAATTGGTTATTTGTGGCACTATTCCGACGTCATTTTGCGTGAGAAATCGATTGGGCGCAGGTCCAATACGCTGCGATCCACTCATCACAAGTTACAGCCAAAAAACCAGAACCTGAATTTTCGACATTTTTCAGCAGGTGCTTTTTCGCTCGCCATTTCTCTCCTGTTGGTCTTACGCTCTTTTCGCTGCGATTTCTGAGTTCCTGAGGGTCCAATTGGTCGAATAAGGGTCATTTATATCTAATCTGGGCCCAAAAGTTTTTTGCCCAAAAAAAAAGTAAGGCTAACCCCTTTCCATTTTTGGCGAAAATTTTCGCGATTTTTAAAAGTGCTGGAATTGATTATTTGTGGCACTATTCCGACGTCATTTTGCAAGAGAAATCGATTGGGCGCAGTCCCAATACGCTGCGATCCACGCATCACAAGTTACAGCCAAAAAACCAGAACCTGAATTTTCGACATTTTTCAGCAGGTGCTTTCTCGCTCGCCATTTCTCTCCTGTTGGTCCTACGCTCTTTTCGCTGCGATTTCTGGGTTCCTGAGGGTCCAATTGGTCGGATAAGGGTCATTTAAATCGAATCTGGGACCAAAAGTTTTTTGCCCAAAAAAAAAGTAAGGCTAACCCCTTTCCATTTTTGGCGAACATTTTCGCGATTTTTAAAAGTGCTGGAATTGGTTATTTGTGGCACTATTCCGACGTCATTTTGCGTGAGAAATCGATTGGGCGCAGGTCCAATACGCTGCGATCCACTCATCACAAGTTACAGCCAGAAAACCAGAACCTGAATTTTCGACATTTTTCAGCAGGTGCTTTTTCGCTCGCCATTTCTCTCCTGTTGGTCTTACGCTCTTTTCGCTGCGATTTCTGAGTTCCTGAGGGTCCAATTGGTCGGATAAGGGTCATTTATATCTAATCTGGGACCAAAAGTTTTTTGCCCAAAAAAAAAGTAAGGCTAACCCCTTTCCATTTTTGGCGAAAATTTTCGCGATTTTTAAAAGTGCTGGAATTGATTATTTGTGGCACTATTCCGACGTCATTTTGCAAGAGAAATCGATTGGGCGCAGTCCCAATACGCTGCGATCCACGCATCACAAGTTACAGCCAAAAAACCAGAACCTGAATTTTCGACATTTTTCAGCAGGTGCTTTCTCGCTCGCCATTACTCTCCTGTTGGTCCTACGCTCTTTTCGCTGCGATTTCTGGGTTCCTGAGGGTCCAATTGGTCGGATAAGGGTCATTTAAATCGAATCTGGGACCAAAAGTTTTTTGCCCAAAAAAAAAGTAAGGCTAACCCCTTTCCATTTTTGGCGAACATTTTCGCGATTTTTAAAAGTGCTGGAATTGGTTATTTGTGGCACTATTCCGACGTCATTTTGCGAGAGAAATCGATTGGGCGCAGGTCCAATACGCTGCGATCCACTCATCACAAGTTACAGCCAAAAAACCAGAACCTGAATTTTCGACCTTTTTCAGCAGGTGCTTTTTCGCTCGCCATTTCTCTCCTGTTGGTCCTACGCTCTTTTCGCTGCGATTTCTGGGTTCCTGAGGGTCCAATTGGTCGGATAAGGGTCATTCAAATCGAATCTGGGACCAAAAGTTTTTTGCCCAAGAAAAAAGTAAGGCTAACCCTTTTCCATTTTTGGCGAAAATTCTCGCGATTTTTAAAAGTGCTGAAATTGATTATTTGTGGCACTATTCCGACGTCATTTTGCAAGAGAAATCGATTGGGCGCAGTTCCAATACGCTGCGATCCACGCATCACAAGTTACAGCCAAAAAACCAGAACCTGAATTTTCGACATTTTTCAGCAGGTGCTTTTTCGCTCGCCATTTCTCTCCTGTTGGTCCTACGCTCTTTTCGCTGCGATTTCTGAGTTCCTGAGGGTCCAATTGGTCGGATAAGGGTCATTTAAATCTAATCTGAGACCAAAAGTTTTTTGCCCAAAAAAAAAGTAAGGCTAACCCCTTTCCATTTTTGGCGAAAATTTTCGCGATTTTCAAAAGTGCTGGAATTAATTATTTGTGGCACTATTCCGACGTCATTTTGCAAGAGAAATCGATTGGGCGCAGTTCCAATACGCTGCGATCCACGCATCACAAGTTACAGCCAAAAAACCAGAACCTGAATTTTCGACATTTTTCAGCAGGTGCTTTCTCGCTCGCCATTTCTCTCCTGTTGGTCCTACGCTCTTTTCGCTGCGATTTCTGGGTTCCTGAGGGTCCAATTGGTCGGATAAGGGTCATTTAAATCGAATCTGGGACCAAAAGTTTTTTGCCCAAAAAAAAAGTAAGGCTAACCCCTTTCCATTTTTGGCGAACATTTTCGCGATTTTTAAAAGTGCTGGAATTGGTTATTTGTGGCACTATTCCGACGTCATTTTGCAAGAGAAATCGATTGGGCGCAGTTCCAATACGCTGCGATCCACGCATCACAAGTTACAGCCAAAAAACCAGAACCTGAATTTTCGACATTTTTCAGCAGGTGCTTTTTCGCTCGCCATTTCTCTTCTGTTGGTCCTACGCTCTTTTCGCTGCGATTTCTGAGTTCCTGAGGGTCCAATTGGTCGGATAAGGGTCATTTATATCTAATCTGAGACCAAAAGTTTTTTGCCCAAAAAAAAAGTAAGGCTAACCCCTTTCCATTTTTGGCGAAAATTTTCGCGATTTTTAAAAGTACTGGAATTGATTATTTGTGGCACTATTCCGACGTCATTTTGCAAGAGAAATCGATTGGGCGCAGTCCCAATACGCTGCGATCCACGCATCACAAGTTACAGCCAAAAAACCAGAACCTGAATTTTCGACATTTTTCAGCAGGTGCTTTTTCGCTCGCCATTTCTCTTCTGTTGGTCCTACGCTCTTTTCGCTGCGATTTCTGAGTTCCTGAGGGTCCAATTGGTCGGATAAGGGTCATTTATATCTAATCTGAGACCAAAAGTTTTTTGCCCAAAAAAAAAGTAAGGCTAACCCCTTTCCATTTTTGGCGAAAATTTTCGCGATTTTTAAAAGTACTGGAATTGATTATTTGTGGCACTATTCCGACGTCATTTTGCAAGAGAAATCGATTGGGCGCAGTCCCAATACGCTGCGATCCACGCATCACAAGTTACAGCCAAAAAACCAGAACCTGAATTTTCGACATTTTTCAGCAGGTGCTTTTTCGCTCGCCATTTCTCTCCTGTTGGTCCTACGCTCTTTTCGCTGCGATCTCTGAGTTCCTGAGGGTCCAATTGGTCGGATAAGGGTCATTTAAATCTAATCTGAGACCAAAAGTTTTTTGCCCAAAGAAAAAGTAAGGCTAACCCCTTTCCATTTTTGGCGAAAATTTTCGCGATTTTTAAAAGTGCTGGAATTGATTATTTGTGGCACTATTCCGACGTGATTTTGCGAGAGAAATCGATTGAGCGCAGTCCCAATACGCTGCGATCCACGCATCACAAGTTACAGCCAAAAAACCAGAACCTGAATTTTCGACATTTTTCAGCAGGTGCTTTTTCGCTCGCCATTTCTCTCCTGTTGGTCCTACGCTCTTTTCGCTGCGATTTCTGAGTTCCTGAGGGTCCAATTGGTCGGATAAGGGTCATTTAAATCTAATCTGAGACCAAAAATTTTATGGTAAAAAAAAAAGGAAGGTTAACCCCTTTGTATCTTTGGCGAAAATTTTCGCGATTCTGAAAAGTGTTGGAATCAATTCTTTCAGGCACTATTCCGACGAAATTTTGCGAGAGAAATCGATTGGGCGCAGGTCCAATACGCTGCGATCCACTCATCACAAGTTACAGCCAAAAAACCAGAACCTGAATTTTCGACCTTTTTCAGCAGGTGCTTTTTCGCTCGCCATTTCTCTCCTGTTGGTCCTACGCTCTTTTCGCTGCGATTTCTGGGTTCCTGAGGGTCCAATTGGTCGGATAAGGGTCATTCAAATCGAATCTGGGACCAAAAGTTTTTTGCCCAAGAAAAAAGTAAGGCTAACCCTTTTCCATTTTTGGCGAAAATTCTCGCGATTTTTAAAAGTGCTGAAATTGATTATTTGTGGCACTATTCCGACGTCATTTTGCAAGAGAAATCGATTGGGCGCAGTTCCAATACGCTGCGATCCACGCATCACAAGTTACAGCCAAAAAACCAGAACCTGAATTTTCGACATTTTTCAGCAGGTGCTTTTTCGCTCGCCATTTCTCTCCTGTTGGTCCTACGCTCTTTTCGCTGCGATTTCTGAGTTCCTGAGGGTCCAATTGGTCGGATAAGGGTCATTTAAATCTAATCTGAGACCAAAAGTTTTTTGCCCAAAAAAAAAGTAAGGCTAACCCCTTTCCATTTTTGGCGAAAATTTTCGCGATTTTCAAAAGTGCTGGAATTAATTATTTGTGGCACTATTCCGACGTCATTTTGCAAGAGAAATCGATTGGGCGCAGTTCCAATACGCTGCGATCCACGCATCACAAGTTACAGCCAAAAAACCAGAACCTGAATTTTCGACATTTTTCAGCAGGTGCTTTCTCGCTCGCCATTTCTCTCCTGTTGGTCCTACGCTCTTTTCGCTGCGATTTCTGGGTTCCTGAGGGTCCAATTGGTCGGATAAGGGTCATTTAAATCGAATCTGGGACCAAAAGTTTTTTGCCCAAAAAAAAAGTAAGGCTAACCCCTTTCCATTTTTGGCGAAAATTTTCGCGATTTTCAAAAGTGCTGGAATTAATTATTTGTGGCACTATTCCGACGTCATTTTGCAAGAGAAATCGATTGGGCGCAGTTCCAATACGCTGCGATCCACGCATCACAAGTTACAGCCAAAAAACCAGAACCTGAATTTTCGACATTTTTCAGCAGGTGCTTTCTCGCTCGCCATTTCTCTCCTGTTGGTCCTACGCTCTTTTCGCTGCGATTTCTGGGTTCCTGAGGGTCCAATTGGTCGGATAAGGGTCATTTAAATCGAATCTGGGACCAAAAGTTTTTTGCCCAAAAAAAAAGTAAGGCTAACCCCTTTCCATTTTTGGCGAACATTTTCGCGATTTTTAAAAGTGCTGGAATTGGTTATTTGTGGCACTATTCCGACGTCATTTTGCAAGAGAAATCGATTGGGCGCAGTTCCAATACGCTGCGATCCACGCATCACAAGTTACAGCCAAAAAACCAGAACCTGAATTTTCGACATTTTTCAGCAGGTGCTTTTTCGCTCGCCATTTCTCTTCTGTTGGTCCTACGCTCTTTTCGCTGCGATTTCTGAGTTCCTGAGGGTCCAATTGGTCGGATAAGGGTCATTTATATCTAATCTGAGACCAAAAGTTTTTTGCCCAAAAAAAAAGTAAGGCTAACCCCTTTCCATTTTTGGCGAAAATTTTCGCGATTTTTAAAAGTACTGGAATTGATTATTTGTGGCACTATTCCGACGTCATTTTGCAAGAGAAATCGATTGGGCGCAGTCCCAATACGCTGCGATCCACGCATCACAAGTTACAGCCAAAAAACCAGAACCTGAATTTTCGACATTTTTCAGCAGGTGCTTTTTCGCTCGCCATTTCTCTTCTGTTGGTCCTACGCTCTTTTCGCTGCGATTTCTGAGTTCCTGAGGGTCCAATTGGTCGGATAAGGGTCATTTATATCTAATCTGAGACCAAAAGTTTTTTGCCCAAAAAAAAAGTAAGGCTAACCCCTTTCCATTTTTGGCGAAAATTTTCGCGATTTTTAAAAGTACTGGAATTGATTATTTGTGGCACTATTCCGACGTCATTTTGCAAGAGAAATCGATTGGGCGCAGTCCCAATACGCTGCGATCCACGCATCACAAGTTACAGCCAAAAAACCAGAACCTGAATTTTCGACATTTTTCAGCAGGTGCTTTTTCGCTCGCCATTTCTCTCCTGTTGGTCCTACGCTCTTTTCGCTGCGATCTCTGAGTTCCTGAGGGTCCAATTGGTCGGATAAGGGTCATTTAAATCTAATCTGAGACCAAAAGTTTTTTGCCCAAAAAAAAAGTAAGGCTAACCCCTTTCCATTTTTGGCGAAAATTTTCGCGATTTTTAAAAGTACTGGAATTGATTATTTGTGGCACTATTCCGACGTCATTTTGCAAGAGAAATCGATTGGGCGCAGTCCCAATACGCTGCGATCCACGCATCACAAGTTACAGCCAAAAAACCAGAACCTGAATTTTCGACATTTTTCAGCAGGTGCTTTTTCGCTCGCCATTTCTCTTCTGTTGGTCCTACGCTCTTTTCGCTGCGATTTCTGAGTTCCTGAGGGTCCAATTGGTCGGATAAGGGTCATTTATATCTAATCTGAGACCAAAAGTTTTTTGCCCAAAAAAAAAGTAAGGCTAACCCCTTTCCATTTTTGGCGAAAATTTTCGCGATTTTTAAAAGTACTGGAATTGATTATTTGTGGCACTATTCCGACGTCATTTTGCAAGAGAAATCGATTGGGCGCAGTCCCAATACGCTGCGATCCACGCATCACAAGTTACAGCCAAAAAACCAGAACCTGAATTTTCGACATTTTTCAGCAGGTGCTTTTTCGCTCGCCATTTCTCTCCTGTTGGTCCTACGCTCTTTTCGCTGCGATCTCTGAGTTCCTGAGGGTCCAATTGGTCGGATAAGGGTCATTTAAATCTAATCTGAGACCAAAAGTTTTTTGCCCAAAGAAAAAGTAAGGCTAACCCCTTTCCATTTTTGGCGAAAATTTTCGCGATTTTTAAAAGTGCTGGAATTGATTATTTGTGGCACTATTCCGACGTGATTTTGCGAGAGAAATCGATTGAGCGCAGTCCCAATACGCTGCGATCCACGCATCACAAGTTACAGCCAAAAAACCAGAACCTGAATTTTCGACATTTTTCAGCAGGTGCTTTTTCGCTCGCCATTTCTCTCCTGTTGGTCCTACGCTCTTTTCGCTGCGATTTCTGAGTTCCTGAGGGTCCAATTGGTCGGATAAGGGTCATTTAAATCTAATCTGAGACCAAAAATTTTATGGTAAAAAAAAAAGGAAGGTTAACCCCTTTGTATCTTTGGCGAAAATTTTCGCGATTCTGAAAAGTGTTGGAATCAATTCTTTCAGGCACTATTCCGACGAAATTTTGCGAGAGAAATCGATTGGGCGCAGTCCCAATACGCTGCGAGCAACGTATAAAAAGTTACAGCCGAAAAACGAGAACCTGTATTTTCTCGACATTTTTCAGCAGGTCCTTTTTCCTCCATTACTTTCTTCCTGTTGATCCCACGATGAACTTCATTCGTCATTTCTCTGCTGTTGGTCCCAGGCTTTTACTGCTGAGTTTTCTGAGTTGCTGTGGGTCCAATTAGTCTGAAAAGGGTCATACGAATTGATTCCGAGATTATCGATCTCTCGCTCAACGAAAAATAGACCTATTCAAGTATCGCCTAAAAAGACGGAAGTTCTAGTCTTTAGTATTAACTTCCGTTCTCTGATAGCAGTCTTACAGCCCTGTGCTTTACCTGTACATATGCATCGTCGTAATCAAAAAATGTTTTTGTGAACTGAGGAATTCTTTATTTCACATTAAACGTTAGATACATATTCTTCCAGTTACATTCAACATGAGACATAACTCAAAACATTTATCTACTGTAGAACGTACTTCATGACAGATAGATACGTATAAGTTCCAATATCAGTTTAAACAATAAAAAAAATGTCAGCCTCCTCATTCTGCGCACATCCAATTGGGGTTGTTACGGTTATATTATTCAAAGCTGAGTCAGTATTGTACACTTATTAATCTCAACCGCCAATAGGTTCATTGAGATAAGTTAACTCGGTCATACAGGAAAAGTCAATCAAATGTAAAATTTAGATCAAGGGTGTAATGACGGTTGCCCGATTAAGAATCAAAATTATGTTCGAATTACATGATCCATGATCAATATGTATCTCCACCTCACGACAACTGCATTCATAGATCTATGATTACAAAGGCAATTTACCACGACTTTTGAATATGCGTAAGGCACTGATTTGCCACCGAGCAATATACTAATCAATAATTTGTCAACAACACCCAGTTTTGGAGGTACAGAGATATTAACATGTGTGTACTTATGTCATCTAGTCTGGAACGGTAAGTATGCAGATCCTTACGTACTATATAACTCTATCCCACGTTCTTAGATATATGGGCTAACGCTTCGTGTGATAACGTGTGTTAATTGTAACGCATGCATAAAGTCCGCCTGCGGACTAATCGTTTGCGTATTATATACCATTATATTCTAGGTACATCGTAAAATGTTTTGTAAAAGTTCACAGTTACACATTTGAAAATAGAACAACTTTTAAATATTCATTAATCATCTAAGCTATGTTTCGTATTTCATTATTACACAAAATATAGGTATAATAAAGTTAGTATAGTTACGTACAATTTAAAAAAAAAAAAAAAAAATTCAGTGGTTCTCAAATGTGATGTACACATAAATTTGAAATAAGAAAAATCTTAGATAATTATAGTAGCTATCGTATGCAGAATTCCTATACCTAACTAGGGTTCCGATCGTGAGCAGTTTTCAGTTACAGATATACACAGTTTCTATATTACATAACGGTACACGGTAACTAAGCTGCCTATGATTATTATATCTACAGTATATATATACCGTAATTATATACCTTTAGTCCCTTGTTTGCCTCAGACTCTTTTTTCCTATTGACCATGTATCGGACGGATTCGTTAATTCATCAAATGCCGGTAGCATATGAATGAACCTATTTACGCGTTGATGAAGCCCCCTGAAGTTTATTGTTCAAAGGTACTTAAAAAATTTCTTCGAGATGTTCGTATCAACTTCGAAAAATGCTGTATGTGAAGAATTTTCCAAAACAAAATCGTTCGAAGAATTAATCCGAAGGGAAAAATCGACTTCAGAGCTTTTCGGAAAAACAATGACTCTTCCTGAAATTCTCAATCTTTCTGCGTTTGTTTTAAAATTTTTGCATTTTACCTATTGTCATAAAAATTTTTATTTGGTCTCATTATTTGATTATTGTTCGAGAATTTTAATCAAATACAATAATTATATCGGCACAGATGGCTTATATCAAATATGAAGATCCTGCTGGTAAGCGTCGACTTCATTGTACATATTTCTAACTGGGTTTGGTAAATTATTCTGAGACAACATATTCCTTACTGGAGCAACTTTGTTCGTTGGTAAGTGGCCGTTAACGATATTTCCAAATCCATTGGCAACGCCATTATGTATCGAGGTGCCCCCGTTAACGGCCAAATGTTTCGCGTTGTTCGCAATGCCGTTTGCCATTTTCCCAACGCCGTTTTCACCCACCTTAATACCCTGCTCAACGTGATTCTGTACCTGTTTCGATATCGAGTTTATCCCATTCACCATTCCGTTCATCGTCTTATCTCTGACCTTGCTGACCCCGTTCATTCCTTTGTCAATCGCATTCTTTGTCCCGTTTGATAATTGGGTTTTCCCCAATGTCTGGACATTATTCGTCATCTGATTTACCGACTTGGCAAAACCGTTTGGTATGAAATTAACTATTCTCTCGGGAATATCGCCTGTTGTAACCGAATTTGAATCCTCGTTGTTCTTTTGCCGCGATGAATTGGAAACGAGGTTCTTAAGCGCAGCGGTAAATTCGTCTTGAACGTTCTTGGTGTCGGTGTCTCCGTCCACCTGTTCGGTACAATGCCAAAATTTAATATTGTTACAAAGGGTGAAATCACCCGTCTTACCCCATTTCTAATGATCTGGTAGTCATCATAGATAAAAGAAGTTTATAAACGTCTTATGTATTCAAAAAGAATAAGGCTGCTGCGTCAACCAGCATTATTGTAAAAACAGTCTTGTCTCAGACTTTACACCGAAAACACGTACTCTGCCATTAAAGCTTTTCCTCAATATTTTACTTGCACCTTTAATTGATTCTCTAAATAAGCTCGCGAACCCATATTCATTCCGTAACGTCCTAAAACGTTACAATATAATCGTTATACTTGACAATTTCCAACAGAATTCTAAAAGAATTTCGCAAGCTATGTTGGATGGGAAGAGTTCTTAGAAGTTGGAGAGATTTTTCCAGTAGAAAATCACGGAACTGAATTTCTGTTTTACAGTGAATTGTTTTTAGAAAGAATAAATTATCAGAGAAATGAGATCAGGAACGTGGACTTACAATTGTCAGTCGATTTTCACTGTCCAGTTTCTTCAACATGGGCAATGAGAGTTCTCTGAATATTTCCAGTCTCCTTCTAAATGCCGAGACGCTGTCGTCCAGTCTACCTCTGCCCAATTGGAGCTTAGAGCAATCGAGAAGCAACAACGACGGTTCTTGACCAAACTAGAACAAGTTACATTTCATATCCAGTCAGCGATATACGGGATGATAAATGAAGATAGGATGATCTGTGGATAAAGAAGTTGCATAAAACAAGTGACAAGTGTTTGTATACCTTGTTCTCGAATTCTTCTACTTGGTCAGAATCCCTCGGAAATCCGTCTATAACAATTCCGTCCGTGTCCCTATGGAGCAGAACCTGTTTCTCGACCAATTGCATGACTATATCTCTCGGCACCATCTCCCCGGCAAGGATGGCCTCCCGAACTATCGGATTCGAGCTCGCCAATCCTCGCAAAAGGCCTCCGATGCTGATGTGGACCCATCCGACCTCGTCCTGTATCGCCTGCGAGCTGAGGGTCGCTTTGTTGCTCCCAGGACCACCTGGATTACCAGCAGAGTGTTTTTTTTTTTGTTTACTAAATTTCAAACGGACGCTTTCTAGTACAAACTTTCTCCGTAAATATCTCACCTATGACCCAGATGAAGAATGGTAGGCCCTTCCTGGGCTTGTTTGCTGTTTTCGAGGGTTGAAGTTCAGGTGGCATCAGTGTCTTCGGTGGCGATGGAGTGAGATCGGTAACTACTGTCTGTTTCGCGAGGGGGGATGTCGGAGTTATTCCTCTCTCGACCTTTACCTGTGATACGTAAATAAAAAATTAACGGGAACTGAAGAACAACCAACTGTCGCAAGCTCAACCTATGGCCATATATATATTCGTATATCTGTCGATGTATTTGTACCTCGGCTTCAACGGATCCTGGAGGATTTCCGGTACCCTTAATTCCGTCAGACATACCCAGGATTTTCAGGATTGCCTCCCGAAAATCAACGTACACCTCACTGGGATTTCTTTCGCCGTTCACCTGAAAGTCGGTAACCGATTTGGTAGATGGGACATAATGCCTTGCAGAGTACAGTTGATCGACAATATCGATACCTTAACGAATAATTATTCGAGGAAATGTTTTCCACTTACCGCAATCAGCATCCCGCTCTGATCGAAATACTCAGCAACCGGCATAACGTTTCGGTAAAAATTGTGAAGCTCCATTCTGGCCAGACCGAGAATAACGTGTCCCAATTGAGCACCGTAATCGATTTGCCTCTCCAAAATCTCCTGTCTCCACGAAACGAGAACTACCCCGTTAACGATTTGTATCTACGAACAAAATTATTGAATGTTGATTATGAGCGGTAACGTTCGTATGACGCGATGCTTACATCATAGAGGTATACGTCAAATTCCACTCTTGCCTATGTCCCCCGGATCGATATAAACAGTGTCCTCAAGCTGAATACTTTATTTATAAGGAGGCTTTGCGCGAACCTCCAAGATTGGCGGACTGTGGTAAATTACCAAGCTACATCCACGTTATAGGAACAACGTGGGTATTGAAATTTTACCTCGAAACTCCACCCCTCGCGAAGTGAGGAACAGCGACGATGTGTGAATCATGCATAGTAGTCGCAAGGTGTAATTTGAAACTTCCAGGTAGACAACGTATCCAATTTTCTGCCAGTACCTACCGCGGCTACTCATTTTTTCCCGTGTTCTGGATATGCCAATATCACCCCCCCCCCCCCCCCCCCCCCTTTGCACATATCAACGGAATAAAACTAAGCAGCTTATATTTTGCAGCGTATATCATACGTTCACCCGTTTCGGTAACTAGGTCGCAACCTTCTACATTTTTGGCAACAGCCCCACTCCTCCTGCACTCCAACCTTTGTGTCTCGCGGCTGCCAAGGACTTATCGCATGTGTATACGCGCCTATCGAGTATGTGCAAAAAAGGTCTTTACAGCGCTACTTTGGATTAACATTTGTTACATATATTTTTACATCAAGTTTTACTTCTTTAACAATAGCTGAGGACGAGCCAGAGAGAATAGATTTGGGATATCATTTTACTGTAGCGTGAAGCAGCGACGCATCGACCAAATAGCGGACATGGTGTCTATGGTGCCAATCCGTTCCATCCCCTTTCACATATTGTACACAGTGCAAGCATGACATCACATTATTTTTCATCGCTAAAGATATACATATACTGCAAAAATCTATACCATACATAAAATACACACGTATAGAGTCGACAATTCTATACAGTTGAATGCCAAAAGTTAATCATCGATCAAGATGCTCGGAATGTTCTCACCTTCTCAGAATACTCGACCACGTCTCTCATGTTCCTCGGATATCCGCTGACCAGGAATGTTTTCGCGTTTGGTGCCATTTTCATTTCGAGCATCAGAACTTCAGTCACCGTTTTGCTGCTGAGGAGTCCAAAGTCGAGCATGTCTGAAAGAGGGAAAAGCTTTGATCGAAGAATCGAGCTACAGGTGATCACTTCTTTTAATGGTGCTGGCTTTGGTGAGAGATTGCAGTATAATCGCGGCATTGGCTCGAGTATAAAGTGCGAAATAAATAATTTCAACCTGGGATATGGGTACATAATGTTTGCGTATACACGTACGTGTACCCATATGTATTCGCACCTGTTTACACAGGTATCAGTCGCGTGTCCATCGGTGTTCCAACCTATGCATGACGTATATTAGCGTACCGAGCTGAAGGTGGCCGTTGGAACGAGTGGTATGTATAGCCGGTGAACGGATAAGTTGCTCTAATGTTACACACATACACACATCGGCTGCACCCTCTTCCAAACCCTAACACGAATCCATCGATCTATGAGTATAATCAATTCACCCTACGTACATCACGTACACTGAACCCCCTCTCCCGTCGGTTCCGTGACTCACTATCCGCGACCATAGAATTCCACATTAGACATATACGATTGTCCCATCCGGATTCTATTTTTCATACTCTTTTTTACGGGTGTGTAAACAATAAATTTGCTGCCGACCTTTGTTTCATTTTCGAAAAGCTAAAACCCGTAAGCAACTGATACTCTACGTCAGAATACGTACTACTTTAATCGATTGATCAAACGACGAGTATCGAGCTTTCTTCCTTCTATCCAATAATGAACCGATATATCAATAATGTTCCATGACGTACCTTAGGAAACGTTCGAAATAAATACTACGTCAGTTTTTAATCAGTCGTCTCTTTTATATAGAAGATAGGCGAACAATAATGTTTTTGCCTGTGACTATAATCATTCTTCGAATATCGATGTGTGATATAAATCGACGAATCGTGGCTACTGAAGATGAAATAAATTGATTATTTGAAACATATAAATCATAGTCGGAAGTGGAAAACAGTTCACTTCATGTCAGTATAAACCCATCTTTCGAGTTTCACTAGGTATATATTATAACCATGCAGTGTGACCATTTCTATTAAAGGCATCTTACGTTGGTCTGCATTGGAGGATAAATCTTGGGAAAAATACTGAACAATCATTGCATAATGTACGCCTTCCGTCGGCGAGGTTTCCGGAAAATGTGATATTCTTTGGTACCTTATCGTGGAACGCCATGGAATACCACTTACCATTCCCCATCGCGTACTGCTGCAAAAGATCCGTCATGTTGATATGAGTAATCCCCTTTTTCTCGTGCATCAGATTGTCGCAGTGGGTCACCTTGCCACTTCCCGGACCCCCTGCGCAAAGCAAATTCAATTTGAAACGTTCCGAATATTGTCTTCATGGCGTGATGCGAGTTGTAAAAGTAAAAAAAAATATATATTTATATATATATAAAACAAAAATCAAAAAAAAAAGCACGTAACTGTTCTCATAATATTTTCGCTAAACGTGTATCGCGTATCCAATTACTATTGGATTTGTATAAATTCGCTTACCGAGAACGAATATGACAGGGACTTTTGGTGATTCAAATTTGACCTGCCCAACATTTTGCATGGGAAAATTCCCGTCTGGAGGTGTTGATAGAAGTCCTGCCTCACCTTGCCATCTTCCTGTTCGCCGCCTATTACCGTCTTCGAAAACCTGCGATCCATTTTGTTGCTCTGAAATTGAAAATTTGTTTTACAGGTCTTTCTTCGCCGATACGCAAGGTTTCAAAAAAATATTATATGAAAGCTGGGGGAAAATGTGAATGGGAGAAGAAATTATAAAAGTAAATACTAATGATTTGCAAATGTGTACTACGACGTTCGTTATTATCGTGACTCGAATTACGCGTCAGTTTTATTATAATCGGCGAAGTAAAATCATTACTTTCGATCTACGACTCACCGTATACACGTGCATGCGTAATTAGTTTACCGAAGTGGATTTGAAACGTTCAATTAGCTTTCAGAATTTATTCACGCCTTATGATCGGAGCGGCCATATATGCGTCTCTCTGCCTTGTTTCAAGGGCGCAATTTCGGCTAATTACACGCCTGCAAACCCCCTAGATGAAATTCCCTCATCAATTATTACTCACGCCGAAATTAATTTAGCGGTCAAAACAACTCATTCGTGACGAAGCGGATGAATTCTGTGTTGAATAATAACGGAAATGGCGAACTCGGAATCGACGTTAACTCGCATTATATATGTGCATCAACTTATTATTATTCCATTATGTGTTACTCATAAATGACTCGGAGTGCTTACAATCTGTTATATTTAAAAAATTTTCACTGTTTTGAAATTTTATAGTCCAAGAAGTTACTGCCTTAATCGAGGGGCTATTCACTTTTTTAATGAGCTGTACACTCTGATTTTGAATCAGCTTGTAGTCGCTCGAAGTAAAAAAGAAATCACCGCACATTACGGATGAAATCACTTATCCTGATCACAGTCGGCTTAGAATCAGCTGCAATGGGTTGAAATCAATTAAAATCAATCGAAATCGGTTAATGTCAGATGGATCCAACTAAAAAAGTTGAAAATCTCTTCGAAATCATTCGAAACCTCGTACAATCGTGTATAATCACATGAAATCATACGGAGTGGCATTAATCACATGAAGTATTTTGTAATCAGCTGAAATCATTTGAAATTACTCGAAATCATCTAGAATTACTAGGAATCATACGAAATCACTAAAAGCTATGAAATCACTTAAATATAATGTAGCTGTTTATACTGGAATATATACTCGTATATATATATATCATATCACTAAGAAACTCTACAAAGATCTAGACTGTTAGTAAAGACATTATCAAAAAAAAAAAAAACTGAAATTATTCCCAAGTGCTTTATATATTTACTAAACACATTACTTTTTTTGTATTGAATAACTTCAACAATAAATTTAATAAATGTCGATCTTATGAAATTTTATGTAGTATTGAATAGTCTCAAGTAGTATATAAGGTTGTTGTTAGTTTTTAAGATTAATGTAAGATATCATTCCAGCCTATGTACAGGTAATAGTGTTACCTCTATAAGATTTTACTTGCTGTATCTTCTACATTTGTAAATTACAAATTACAAATTACTAACTCTAAATATCAGAGTACAAACATTTTTATTGCTTGACACGTATCATTAGAAACACAGAAAAGCACGACTACCCAGAAATTCAGCGGAATTGATTTCTCATCTGGTAAGTTAAGGTATAATTTATCAAATTCTTGAATATCAAAACTTATTCAAGTGCTTAAATTGAATCCACTCTTTGTATACATTAATATAGAATAATTTCTCAAATTTTTCGATCGGTATGTGTGCAAAATTATTTCTTAAACAATCCATCTGTTCAAATGACAAAATCTAGTATGAATGAGAGGGTCATTCTAAAAAATGTCACAATTTCAGTACAAATCCTAGATCTCAAATCAAATTCCTTTATCCTTTTCAGCTATTCTCGCATTTATGTATTGACCCTAACGGTGCTAACCATGTATTCTCACACTCTCCAGTTTACATTTTTTTTCTACGGCCTGTGCATATAGACGCACCAATTTACACTCATTCATATTTCACATGCCCGACGCACTGTGCAGAAGTCAATAAATACACAGATCGTATGGGTAATGTTCTCTCTACAGGCAATCCCTTTTTTCGAAAATGTTGTCCCTTAGGCTGAATAACCTTGCATTGGCTAATATGCTGCCAATTTATACGGCCGCAATGAATGCAGGAAAAGCGACGAAGATGTTTTATAGAAGCGACAGTCTCGGCGATAGTTGGTCAACGTTGCCGTAATGCAATATCTTTGTTAAAATTTTTTTTTAAACAAACAAGAATTTACTACTCCATTAGCGCGGTGTAGATTATCGGACGAGATCCAATCTTGACAGTATTGCCGTAACGCGGTTGAAAACGAGGAAGGTGTACAACTGTATACAACTGTGCCAGAATAGTTGAGAATCCAATTTGATAATTTGATGTTTCTGAAATTTATTTTATAGCATGGTATCCTTCCGCCGATGATATTCGCCGCTGCATTGAGCGGTAATGAAACGTCGGTATATGTATACCTATGTAGACAATGAGAGTGTGATGCGGCCACGTATAATTCGCGTGTTCATTAAATGTTGGATATTCCATGTGTACATTGTATGTTTCTATAATGAATGTGATACGGATTAAAAACGACGTTCATAGCCTCCTCTTTCAGCGATGAATTATACTACACTTGGTACTTGCGTTGTACATCGGTTTTATCGTCAACGGTATATAATTCTTGTACTGAAAATAATAAATTAATATTGCGCAATTATCGTCCGCTGCTTGATGTATAGACCATATGAAACGCATGCGAAAGAACGCGGTTAATTTATTTTATCGACAAAGAGAGAAGGGCTGCACGTTTTATACGCCTGATACGCATTTCGCTGGGAATTTCTGCAACTAATCCTGCTAATTGATCAGAAAATTGTAAATATGAAACGTGTAACTGCCTTTCACATTCTACGCGTCACGCTGCAGTTGTTATTGTAAAAAAAAATATATACCTACTCAACTGTACAATTTCATCATCGATATTCCGCGGATGACAGGTTTGTATTTTTCTTTGCAATTTCTTGTCGAGACTAATTGTTCAGTTCAAATCCTCCACTGGTTATAGCGTCAGACACACTATGCTTTTTCAGGAATCGAAAAAGTCAATTATTTTAAAATCTAACGCGACTAAATACAGTTCACGTTAAAAATCTACAAAGCAGTATGCAAATGTGTCTGGATGAACTAAAAAAAGGATGAAGTATTTCGCGCAAATGTCCAAAAGGCGACAAAGCTTGAAAAAAAGTGACATTATAATAACAGCAATTGTTATAAATGACAGTGAAAAATGCATACACCCAATAATTTGGTCCATCCGGCTGCAAGCTGTTTTCACAAATTATTGATCATACGCGTATAACGCGGTGTATTTACTTGTCGATCGTCAAACCAGCAGAACGATAAAAAGGTTACATTTTCAAATGAAATTGCAAATACGTTATACTTGCCAGTGTCCAGGCAGATGCCCATAGTCCGTTTATTGGTACGGGGTTTCCTGGTGCCGATGGAACTGCCATTTATGCACTCACATGACTGGAGATATTGCCAATCCCCACCTGTGACACCAAGCACACGTCGCCACGAATAATTGCCAGGCGAATAAGTATTCGGCCCTCAAATTCACTTGTCGTCTAGAATCTCGACCCTGACTTTGCGGTTGACTTTGAACTGCCGGTGAGATCGGGGAACTCATCAGATTACGGTGTGCCGCACGATCATACAGAATATTAAACCACAATCACTGATAGCTCTGTGAGGCTGAATTATAATCACGTGTATAATTTATTCGGACATTATGCAGTGATAAGGGCAATGATTTTTCAAATTTATCTTCGTCAAATTAAATTCGAAGCCATACAGTTTTTTACAAGAATTTCCTCGTTAAAGAGACACCCTATAATGTCACAGAGGAAATAAACATAATCCTGTATTCAATTTGTCAAAAAATGTTTATAGAATTCGTATGTTGTTATACTCAGAATTAAATTCTTCATAAAGAAAGGGTTCGATTCTGAAAATTATTCACTGTGATACAACACCCACTTTCTTGTAACGCATATGATACACAACACTCGACCCAAGTTCTACCGTGGACACAACTTTTGATCACTTATCGTTAGCACTTCGTTTAAGAGACGATAAAATCTTCATACGATATTGTTTTTCATTTTTACAACTTTCTCACGCAATGTCAACCAAACAGAGCTGGCACGTATCAGGGGGTTTGTAGGCACGTATGCTGGAAACAGGTCGATGTCCGCGAATTTATTTCAGAACTTGATCAATCAAATGTTTCTTAGGAGATGTTGAATAAACATCTCAAGTTTTTCCGCGATCGGTGTCACAGGTTTTTCAGACGGTCAAGGCTCGCCCGGCGAAGTGGAAAGCGTGAAATTTAGTGACCGTACAACCGAGGCTGGCCTTTGCACAACGTTTGCCACGATGGTTGGTTCTACTGCGTCCGATTACTAGCTGACTCGCACTACTTATCACCATGGCGACGCGCAGGCGCAAGCTGCATTCTCCTTTTGGAAATTCTAGATACTGTAATTTGCGGTTTCAAATATGCGCACTCAAATTTTCCCGGATAGTTACGCACGCATATGTACACATCAATTCTAAAATAAATATAAATCCATCGATATTGATGAACGAATGGAATGAGGTGCTTTACCTGAATGACATTATATGCTACATGTCTACAAAAGTTTTCGCCGATATTCGTCACTTGTTCCCCCTGCTTATTTGAATAATCAATTTGAAATCCCTGCATAATCAGTTCAAAAAATTAGTAATACATTTGGCCAAATTATTATAGAAACAGATCAAAGATTGTATAAGTCACTGACGAGAATTTGAACAAAGGTTTTCATCTTTTCACGATTAATGGTTGTTTTTATTTTTCGTCATTTTTCATTTTGTTTTTTCAGTTAAAACGGCGTGCTGTGAGATGAATGATTTGGTAAATTTATCAATAGAGGAAGAACTTCCCGATTCGAGTAAATGCTATTTAATTCTACGCGAATTATTGTAACGGCGCCACTTTCACTGTTATGCGAACACTGTGCAAATTAAATAAACATGTTTCATAATATGGACTAGAAAGTTTATTAATTAACAACCTGCTAGATGAGGCCAGGGCTAGGGGTTGAAATCGCAGTTGAGGGTCGTGGACTGACCCCATTTGCGACTGGAGCCAAGTCGTTGTGCTACTTATGAATTATAAAATAAACTTAAGAACTGACTACACCGAACAACCTTGTCCGTATTACATTTTTGCAAGACAGCGTTGATATGTGTGAAATACGCCGCTGGTACATCAAATTTGTAGTAATTCGAAGCCGCGAATCATTGGGAGGAAAAAAAAACGTCTGATCCTATAATCTTACGTACGATAATAATTAAATTGTGGCGTTCTCGTGGATTGTCAAATTGCATTGAGACCGTGTAATTCGAATGAAACACGTATGATCATCCGTTATAGATCTATCGTATTGGTTCTTAAATTGCCACTTGCACTTTTCTCGCAAGCTACATTTTCCCATCAAATTTGCATAAAAGACGTTGAAAAACAACTGTTCGGGGCTGAAGAACATGTAAAAAATGATCGAAAAAATTGCACTGGCCGAGAATATATCCGTTAGCAATAGCAAATTTTTTGCATATTATTTACACGTAACGATCATTTGACTATTAGTCCTACGTTTGCTTCTATCGGCTATCGTATGTTCACGGCCTTATAGAAACACACATACGTGTCGTAAAGGCAAACGTGCATGCCTTATTACATACCCGGTACTTATCGACTATACGCCGTTCCTTAATTAATACCGCGATATTCATTACAGGTCGAGGAAAGGTCGTAACTTTAAACTACTTTACGCAGGCCTGGCAAGACCTGAGACCATCGAATGCCCAAGACCTACTTTAATATAATAAAGGCTTCCTTCTGAGCCGCTTGTTATCATTTTTCTAACGTTTTGCGTCTATTTTGACACATCACGCGAAACAAACGAAATTAAAGACGAGAAGTTGACGGTGTAAATGTATCGAATGAACTCTATCCTCAAATTGATACTTATAAGGCTTATAATAATCCTTAGCGATCCTACATCTATGTCTATCCAAAAAAATATTTATATAAATCAGATCACAAGTGCACAGATTTTAATGAATTCGTTATATTCATATGCAGAGCTATGTTTGTACCAAACAATTATTATTAGTTGATTTTACTGTAAACTTGAGGGGTTTGTCGAAATACGCAATGTTTATTTCATCGAAATGGGGAGAGTTTAATTGACTGCTATCAAGTTTCATTGCTGAGTCAGCCGAAACGGAGTCGATGGGCGATTCGCGTCGACAAACGACGCTACGACGATCGCTGTTTCTTATACCTTTCAATTATACGGCGGTAAAGTATCATAGCTCGCACAACCATACATGAAAGTGGATTTATGAACCTGTACGGCCTAGGAAAAATATGTAAATAATATACAAGATGGACAGCTGCTGGGTGTCCCTCGTCTGCACATGCATAATTCCAAGCCACGCAATTCTTTCTTCATATTCCACATCACGCCACTTCGGACCCCGACAGATGTGCAAAGGCACGTTATATATTTGCTTTAAAATATCTGTACGTGAAATTTGCCATAGATATTCGATACACTTGAAACTGCCACGTCTTGCTTCCATATAATTGTAAAACAAAATGTTCGAGTTGTTACAGATCATTGTTTAAAGTTTTCTGCACATCAACCGTGTGACACTTGCAAACTGGTATTTGTAAAACGGTATATAACGGAAAAATTCAATTTTTTATAGCTCTTAGTAAAAATAATCTTTACAATAACGGTTTAGAAACTGTTAGAATTACAAGAAAATGTGGTACATGTAAATATTCAGTATCAATGGTTGTCAATAGTACGTTTTCTAGTTATTTTAATGTGGAATCTATATGGTTTACTAAGTCCTTTTTTCAATTATACAAGATCTTCGCATCAAATTATTTTTGCACCAACATCAAATTAACGCAATAGTTGTAAGAAAATGTGGTACAAATAACCAAAATGAAAGAGAATAGTAAGATATACCAGATCTACTGGTTACAGCCGCAAAACTCATTTTCATTTTTCACCTATAAATTTTTCGTTTATGGTAAAAAATGAAAGTAGTTAAGTACCTTTGAACAAATGGATGTTGCAGCTGCAAGAAAATGAATAATAATTGTTTGTTATCCTTACGCGGTATACACGGTTTTGTTAGTTCATGATTTGATCGGAATTCGTGTTCTTTAACCTGTACGTATAGTATGTATATACAAATGGTGTATTATCGACCCATATTTCCTGGGACTAACGAGATTATGAAATAATTTATTGCCTGTGATACTAAGTTTGGTGAATCCGTAAAGACGTTTCCGCTACTCTTTGCTCATACATAAAGAATATGCGTATCGTATGTAAATGTGCATGCACGTTTTAACTTGATACGAGACAATTATCTGCCGTAAAATTAATTCACCCATCATATAACCATCCCGTCTTTGAATATACACGATTTTTTTTCGTCGGAACTATTAGCGCGCATATAGTCACGATTGCAGAGCTGGTGAATACATTTTACGAATAATTTATTCAAAAGTCTGCGGCTTCTGAATTTTAGAATAAAAACTTCATCACATTTACAAGTTTGTCAAAAATATTCAGAGGCTTTTAAAAAAACAGTCCAGTTTAGCGAGTGCGTGATGTTCACTGAAATTTTGCGACACATTTTCTGATTGACTTCAAATTTTTGATTACGAAATCTCAACGAAATTGAAACTTCACCAACATTTCCGACAAGTTTTCAGCATACTCCGATAGAATTTATTGTCTTTTCTCTACACTTATCCGAAACCTCGATAAGATTGGTTGAAACTTTTATCTAACTCATTAGTTGTAAAAGTTTTTTAGTTTTGATCTTACCGCGGAGAAGAAAATATCTCTGTACAGATTTTTTTCGATAACTTTCACTACTCTCTTTACATTCTATAATATACATAGTAGGTAGTACCGATCTTCGATTGGGGTGCACTATATGTAGAAGGTATAAGTTAGCTAACATAAACAGTAGAAAAAAAGAAACAGTGTAGCAATAAGAAATTCATCGCACGATCATTCGATTCATCAAGTTACTTTTAGACCGAAGAAAGGAATGCCAAGTCGGTTATACTTATTATACAACGAATGTGCTGCTATGGTATACCCTGCAGGTAAATACAATACTTTGTTTGAAACTTTGACCAATTTAATTGTGCAAACTTGGCATGCTTCACCCCGTTTCTAAGTTTTACTTCGTTATTAATCAGTAAAAGATTTCTAAAACATAGATATTACGATATAGAGGTATCTGCTAGATCAGAAATGTTATCAGTACATCGTCGCTCGAATTATCAATTGTAGTGCCTTCATTTATTTTTATTCATTATCATCACGGATCATTCTCAAGTGTCTATTGTTCATTCACCGGTACTATATATATCACAACATCAATCGTCTTGTACTAATTTTTCACGAAACTCGCGATAAAAAATTAGCATAACATAATATATAGGTATTGTATATTACATACGTACTTTCAATTTGACTCTGGTAATAACAATACATACCATAGGCTTTATCATGCGGGTACGATGTCTGATTTCACGGGCTGTTAAGGAAGACTAGAGCATGCTGATCGAGCCTGCACTCGATTATTACTGAATTTTTTTTTTTTGTTTGTTTTTTTTCATTATCAAATCTTTGGAAAAAATGTCTCTTCTACTTTTTTCGATTTCAGACCGGGCAGTCTTTCTTACTTCTTCAACGATATTTTCTCCGTGTATATAATCTGCAAACCAGCATTCAAATTATATTATCAAACTAAGCTCGTTTGTTGATGCAGGGTAAACATAGGATCATCATTGTGATTGAATGGAACGTTGAAAATGAATCTAGGCATCGGTCTTTCCGGCATCCCTCTATCGTTATTTCTATCCTGTCTGTGACGTGGTGATTTCTGCCCAAGAGCGGATTGCGCGATATTGTTGCGGTCCGGCGAATTGATTTTATGCTTCACCAAAAGTACCACGTCTTGATTCTGCCTTCGCCAACGTCGCCATATTTTGTAATGGTACCTACACCCGAATCCCGTTTGAAATTGATTTTTATGATTGTGGATATTGAAAATTTTATTAAAAATTTTACGGGACTTGGAAGAAATTAGAAAAAAGGTGTACGCGATTGAATGAAGCTCAGATAATTATAAATGCGAGTTAGCAAAAAATTACCTGATAGTGATGGCCAGCCAAAGGCAGTAAGTCATGACGAGTAACGAGCACAAAATCGCTAAACCAGTTCCTTCCCAGTATCCAAGACGAGAATATGCGGATGCACCGATCGCGCATAAATATGTGGCGATAAAACACAAGGGTGTCAGTACAGCAAAACAAACTGCATCTCCGCCGATCCCTCGCGGCCCATTGATACTTTTGCTTCGCCACCATTGGCAGGCTGACTGGCAATTACCCAAAACAAGTTCAATATTGGTTTCCATACTGTTTACATATCAACAATTGCAGTACATTGCAATATATCGTCGTTGCGGGTTTTTATCGATTTTCAAATTTCGTCTTTATTCTCTTGCCTTGCTTTTTAATCAGTGGTAAATTAATTAGTTGGTAAGCGGACACTTACAATTATCGAATAAAGATTTAGAGCAATTAGCATTACCTCGGAAATTGGTTTCTTCTTTTTTTCAATTGTGAATACGTATTTACAGATTTCACAACGATCGGTGTTAGACGTTGACAACCATTTCTCTAAACAGCTAGCGTGAACCAGTCCGACAGAACCGCTACACTTGCAAGGATCCACCAACTCCTCTAAGCTGTCATCTCCTCGAATGTCGAAAAGAGAAAAATGTAATAACAACAAGAGCGTCAAGACAATTTGTCTACAGAAGTATTGTTGAGGCGTAAGAAAACGTGAATTAAGACATACACCTATGTATACTATGTATATGTCGTGTAGATATTCCATATCTGATATTGATGCACAATCTTTGAGATAACACGATAAGTTAAAAATAATACATAACATAAAGTTAATCACTTGTTAGTTATTCTTTTCCGCTGTTTAAATTCATATATTTCCAGTTTCAACAATAATCTTTTGCCAAGTACGAACTTCTCATTACCTTCGTGACATATTCTACAATACGTCGAAGTTGTATTTTGCTTATCGGACGACATCGTTCGCTTGTAAGAACCACACGACGACGGCGATGAGAAGACAACGGACGTCGTCTCTTCGAATACGTCACTGCAGTCGGTTTTACTGCCACAGACCTCCATCGAGCATTCGGTATTACTATCAAATCTTTACCATGTTACAGCACATCTTGTTATCACTTTGATCACACTAAGGAGCCAATCAACGGTATTCCGTCAACTGCTGCCGAGTGTGTATGTACATACCTCGTGACAGCAATCACATGTATACAAATTCTCATTTCGTTGCTATTCAACTCTTCCATTGTTCGGCTATTAGTCCGACACGAAATTTCTATTGTGTTCCATGTAACATGTACCATTTCTCCTAGATAAACAAACCTATAAGTACATATAAGCTTGCGAAAGTCAGTTGCCCAATATACATATATCATCACATGCAGATAATAGTCCTTAATTCGACTGGTTTTCGATTCTTCGGTGAAAAAATACAGACTCGTAAATGTCATCAATACAAATATTTTGTTATTGAAATGAATCGGCAGATATCTATTTCGTTCAATAACCTACAGCTAATAGGTCTCCTTCGATGTTTCACAATCAGTAAACACGGATAAAGCTTTTGTGATAGCGAAGCAGGAGCCTGATATGCTGCAACCCGCAGAACATGCAAGAAGTGCTTGAATCAGTGGAGCGGGCGCAAGGATGACTACGATGACGACTCACTCAACTTAACCTCAAAAAAAGAAAAACATCATGTTGTGTTTACGGTAGAATGAGAGGACGTCGCGGGCGTGTTTGAACTTCAAATGATCAAAGGAATGAGTAACTGAATTGTACCATACATTATCGTTATCGCGATGAGTATAAACGGTGATGATAGTGACGAGGAGCGTTTCGAAGATGATAGCGACTGCAATATTAACGCTAGTGATTACGGCGAGGAGGGTGACAGTGATGATTCGATTGAACGAAGCCGAGCACGTGCTGCAGGAAGAGTTAGTATACGTTTTGATCATATTAAGTAAGAATTTTCAAATATTGAGTCATCGTTTCTTCTTGCATCGAAAATAGTCTCAAGAATACGACGGAGATGAGGATGACCCAAATATGAAGAAATACGTTGGGCCTGTTCTTCCAGGGGGCCACAGATTCGATAGAAAATTTATATGCATCAAATATCCAGGCAATGTGATTAATCCAGAGAAAGCTATCGAGACTCTGGGTGGATTAGCGTCTATTTCAACGGTGCGTAACCAGCTGTACGTATTTACCTTGCCCAAGAGGAGAGGATATCTACCTTAGGGTAAGAATTGGAAACCAATATTAATTGACGGTTGAATTTGATTTCAGGCTGTCGATACTCACAATCGAAGACTTGAGCTTAGGTTTAGGCCTGATGATGGTTATCGCAAACCAGCTTGCGGTGACCGGCATTTGACTACTGGGTTTTTGCTGAGAATCAGAGTGAAGAAAAAACAGGCAAATGATACTCAAGAGACTAAGGAACCTCTGCAAACAAACTCACGAGTAATGGAAGTTGTGAATTTGGGAACCACCAGTCAATTTGTGAACACCGAGAACGTTTTTTCTGAAGCATTGAGCAAGACTTTGAAAACAGTTGTGGAAAAGAAATCTGAGCTTTCAAGGACAGAGGTAGAGGTTAAAGATTTATTAAAAGACTTGACGAATCAAGTAACAACGGATTGTAACGTTAGTGTAAGCTGCGAAAGTAAAGAGATAAAGAAAGTCGATATCAGAGAAGTAAAACCGGATTGTTCTGATCAGGCTGAATGCAACGAAAGTAACGATCAGTTCAAGTCCAAGAAAAACTGTTCTCTGCCGTTTGATAAGCATAAATACAAAGATTTATCCAGAGATGATAACTACGAGCTGCCAAAATTGAAAGTTTTGGGTCAAGTTGATACCGAATTTAGATTCAAGAGTAAGCATAATGTTGTCGTTTTTGTATAAACTGCATAAAAGTAACTTGCTGTTGTATACTCAATTTTTATTGTTACTTATTTTCAGATCTCTGCGATTTTCAGTTCCTACCATTAACACCAAGCGCAGTAGATTGTGGCGAGAATGAATGCATATACGATTCCATATTCCCAGTTGGTCTGCCACCATACAGTTGGCTGAAAACTAAGGTCCCGTACTTTTTGCCACCTGCTGCTTTTAGCCGAATGGACAATGTCCAGTTGTATGTACCAAAAACGGGAAAAGATGCATTATCAGGAAGCGCGATAGGTAAAACGCGAAAGAGGCGAGGAGGGTTCTCTAATTTCGTAAACTTCCATACACGAGATATTCCATCAGAGCCGCCGAAAGGTATAGAAAACGCTATGAGAGTGAAATTTCTTCAAAACTATCACTTGGAAAGGGTGAAAAAGTTTTTTGAACAAAGACCGATATGGTCAAAGAACGCTCTAATGTACGAAACAAAATTCACGGGAGAACATTTGAAAGTTATGCTGCCTTCTGTAGCTTATTACTTTATCTCAGGTCCTTGGCGAATTATGTGGGTCAGACTTGGATACGATCCTAGAAAAGATCCAGCCGCAAGAATATATCAGACGTTGGATTACAGGCTTAAAGCGATGCGTAAGTTGTTTAGTAAAGTGATTTCTGTAACATAAATAACAAACGTTACACAGAGTCAGGTAAAATTTTCTTCTATTTTCTAGACGGATTGGAGTCGACGGTCAAGTGTAAACGTAGTTATTCAAACTACATCTTACCTTACAAACTTGCACCGGCTTCCAAGTCGAAGACAACTATTCTCTCTGCAACTATACCGGAAGAGAATAGAAAGAAAAAAGAAAAGCATCTCCGCAAGAACGTTTATATCTATGAAGAGGGAACTGTACCTCCTTCCAGACAAATGTTTTATCAGGTATTAGTTTGTGTCAGGGATTTCTATGTGGCAGAGCTCGATTAATATTGACTAATATAGTTTTTTTATTCCATTTCAGTACTGCGATGTTCATGTCCCAGAAATCCAGGAGATGTTGGAAAAGTTGCCTAATCCTTCACCAGAAACAAAGTGTCACGAAAAAATGGGGTGGCTACCAGTAGGATTTGATGATCACTGTAGAGAAATCATAAATAAACAACTCAGAGGTGTGCTGAGAAAAAGAATGAATATTCCAGAAGATCGTGAGTACACTTTAATAAAGTAGCTTATCATACCTGAGATTAAAGAAGCTCGGTCTAAAGTCTCCTGAAATATTTTTAGACCCGACAACGTTGCCTAGCAGGCGTGGGAAGCTAAAATTCAGACGATTTAAAAAGCAACGAGCGCAGAAAACCCACCTAGTTAATTCCGATTCCTCCTCGATTCATATGAAAGTGCTTCCCGACAGATCTGACGAGGAGTCAGAAGATAGAAATAACTGCAGTGTGCCAAGCACGAGTCAGCAGGATTCATAATATTTTGTATACGCAAGAATATTGGCGGAAAATTTTCATTATACATTCAAATAAATTCTTAAATACTTAATTGTTGTTGATATAATTCTTACTGTTTATTTTAATCACCTTCTTAACTTATTAATAGAGTTAATAACAATAATTTTGAGTAAAATTTTAGTATTTCACTAATTTTTTCAATTATTTTTGTTGTTTTTTTTTTTTTTTTTTTTAATAATCTATATTCGAAATTACTAAGGCATGTTGGAATATATGCATGATACCATTAGTTGAATTCGATTTGTAAACATTCTTTTGTTATACAATAGATGCGTGCATAAATAATTCTTGATGTCAATAGATATGGAAGTTGTATTATGTGTCCTTTCACTTTTTTGGCAATCATTAATAACGAAATTATTGTTAAAACGATTTGTAACGAGTTGTAACGTTTCTTTTGTTACTAATGATGCAATAGGAAGTTTGAAAACATATAATAATTTATACAGTCTAATATTCTCGTTGTAGGTTACTGGATAGATTAGGAAATTTCCAAAGTGTAATAATTAATATTCTACCAAATATTTGTTACATACGGTGACTGAGAATCGATTTACATTCGAAATAATTACAGGTAACGAAATATTCAAAATGTTTCCCAAACGATTATGAACTGCATACAATTACTATTCGAATCACTTCAACATTATGTTGCAATAAAACCGTCCATTAAGAAGAAAGAAAATAGAATAAAAAAAACTAATATAGAATAAAAATACTGCAATCTACCCATTATTGTCTAAATTCCACACTTTAAACTACATCAATTTGAACGTGTTGCCGTGTTGTGCTTTTCGAATCCTGTGTACAGCACTCTTAATTCCAAGAATGCCAAAAGATCTATCATCGCTTCATGGAAATAATTATAATTCTAAGAAAAACTTTGTATGTTAAAACCTTTTCGTCTGTATTAGTAGTGATGCGAGCAGAAAAATATGTAATATATATTTAATATATATCGATAATCGTCACGTTGTGCGCCATCATGGGAATGCAAATCGTAATCAATGATTGAATAATTCGTTGATGAACGTCCAAATGAACCAATCTAAACAGCTGGTGAACTAAGAGAGAAGCAAACGGAAAAAAAATAACGAAGAACGCTCAACAACGCCAGCATAGGAAGAAACTAATTTACATTTGAGGCAGTTGATCGATGGGTGTTGCAAATTTAAAGTCCTCAGGGAAAAGCTTAGCTGCATGCTGGTACATCAGCTTATAAGATTGCCTGATCGTGACATCAGCAACACCAGCAATGTCGCCAATCTCTTTCTGCGATTTTTTGTCTTCGGATGCCTGCACAATAATAGAATCAATTTGGTGGTGGTCTATTTAGTGTAAATTTAAAATATGATGAATTAAAATTGAGATAATAAAAGATTTTACAAATCCCCAAAAAATGTTTTACCTGTGATGCCATGTAAATAGCTGCAGCAGCCACGGATATAGGAGATCTTCCAGGCACAATATCAATTTCAACTGCTTTTCTAGCTATGTGAGTAGCGGCCCTCTGCACCATGTTGGGTAGTCCCAAGTTAGAGCAAAATCTTGACATGAAGTCGCCAGTTGTTATGAGATCGACACTCGTTTCAAGCGCCTTAAGAATCAGTTTGAAACACCTGCCGATTTCTTTCTTGCTGATCTTGCTCACGGCACAAATCTCCTTAAACGTTCTCGGCACCCCCTCTTGTCGACATGCAATGTAGAGACAGGCTGATGCGATTGCGTCATTTGATCTGCCTTTCAGATTTTTCCCATCATGCACCTGTTTGAAAAGGTTATTTGCCCTGTCGACAATGGTTTTAGGAAGATTGATGCGGTCCGCCATGCCGTTTATTTCACGAAAAGCATTTATCAGAGTCCTGTCGGAGCTGCTCATCTGTTGGTAAAGGAAATTAAGGTCACAGTGGTTGTAGCATCCATTATGATCGATGCAAATAATTCAAGGCCTTCGCAATGTACACATGTTCAACGATTTCCAGTAATTAATGGGTGTCGAAATTTTTTCATTACCTACTTTTAATAACCATAACGCGATGATGCAGAGATATTTTTACAGCCATCAACAATTCAGTCTGTTGCTGACACTGATTCCACACAAGTCTTACGGGGCTACATGAATATTAACAGCTTTGCAGCAGCATAGGATAATAAAATTAAAGCGGAAAATTGTACCTATATTGCTCCATTACTGAAACTCGGTAAAGTTTTTACTAGAGCTTAATCGAGCTAACTATGGGTGTGCAGAAAAGATGAGCAAACTTTGAAGACACATAAAATTCAAGGGTGTTCTTGGGTTTTTTTATCTAAAGATACATAGATTATACGATATTTGTCGATACTTCGGACATCAAAGATTTTTAGAGAGCATTTGTTTTCACAACATGAACTTACCGTGCGACGATTCTGGTACTTTGAAGCCCCAAAAGCATCGAACGAAGCAGCTCCAGTTCCTGGACCAATCATTGTAGACAAGTCTGAGCCATTGAGAAGTGGATTTTCAGGTCCACCAACTCGAGAGGGATCAACCCCAGCTTTTTCGTTGCTGAATGTCCGCCACTCGGAACCAACATCTATGACTCTGGAGAACAAAGAGCCATGCGAGTGAATTGTTTGATGTTAAATGAAGAGACGTGGCGGGATTTATCACTTACCTGTCTCCCACAACCAGCCCACATTCGGAACAAATCTGGTCCCCTGCACGATAATCCTCAATGAGCGGGGCGTCTGGATGAGCATAGCAGCATACCTTGTTTGTGTCATTTCTGTGGGTGGAGAAAAATATACATTGTTGATGTTCTAGTTTCTAGGTTTTGGAGGTAAGTGTCACCGCAATCCCGCGACGAAACGTTTGCTATTTTTGTTTTGAAACTAGGGTATCGATTCAGGTTCCGCGTAGTTAGAAACGGGATTACAATTAGCGAATTATTTGAGGAATTTCTGTACGCGAGGTTTTCTTTTTGTTACACAACAGGTGATATTCCGTTGGGAGGTTAATTCGCGCTGAGCCTGTCGTCGCGTTAGTCCCACAACTCAGATTTGAACCTATGCGTCATACTCATCAGCTAAGATCAAGGCTTTGTAGCGATCTCGTTTCGCAAATGCTCGGTATTGTGTGTCAATAATACTTGTCAAAACTGTTATTTCAAAATCACCTTGACGAACTCGCCATATTTCATGTGTATGTTGGTTGTGTCAAGCACTTGTTACGTGAACTCATCTGTGACTCTCACCTTGGTCGGCTTATCGAACTGGCGGCTATCGAGTTTGGGGAGCTCGAAACTCGAGCTACGCTCGCGCCATCTTGAACTCAAATTTTGTACTAAGGATTGCCGCGCGTATTTGAATTAGTTTCGTTCCAAGGCGAAGCAGGAATGTTTAATCCGTGAAGCTTGGTTTCGAAATATTGCAAAATGAGCAGATTTACCGGGTTTCCATGACATGTCAATCAATCTGAATAATGCTGCTAGCATATATGATTATTTATTCTGGTTTTATAAATCATCTATAACGCATTTTAGAAATCGTGCAGCTGCGATGGCCATATCATCATGATCAGTTATGTGTGCATTTCTCTAATATCAATTTCTTAAGCATCCAAAACGGTTCTTTAAACACCACGAAAAAAATCAGAAAATCAGTAACTACGTAATTGCAAAATTAGTAATTTTTTGGAAGTTATATTCAAGTAATACCTATCCTTTTTTAGTAGCCTCTCATATAAGATGTGTAAACAAATCCTTTCATATCATCAAACAACGAGTTTATAACGCAATATCGTTCATAAGTGATTGTTACTTACGACAACGCTTACGATTAACAGTGAAACAATTAAAAATTGCGATCGCTTGTTCGTGACTAAATTCACGGACAAGCGAAGAGCCTTCGTTTGTACATACATACGTAACATGAATGAACCACAACCCAAACTCCAGTATTATTAACCACAAATTATCTTCCAAGTTCCGCCTTCATTTCAAAATTGCAATGCGTCTATTAAATTCTAGAAAATTACAGAGCGCTGTACAGCTGTGCTGTCAAGAGCAAAAAGCAACTGGAGGAATCGGTGTTTTGGATAAATGTCTCGAAGATCCTGGTATGAAATGTTGTATAAGCCACAATATAAATTCTGTTGGATTTTGAACAAGCCACAAATTTATACACTCCAGCTATTTTATTACAAATAAAGTATAGATTACCTTATTCTTGACATCCACAGACTCGAACGTATTTCTGTACTTTTTCGATGTCTTGTACTGGATCCCTTACGCAGTATTTGCCCTGATACTATTGATCATAACGATTCCTATATTCTCAAAACGCTGCAGCAGCATGGCTAGATGCAACACTTTGAGCGACAGACGAGCCATTTTTTTCACTCTCTTCGAGGACCGCATCAGGTAAAAATTTCAGACTTCAAGTCGACATTTAATTTGGGGCTGGAATCTTTGTTGTGGAAAAGTTTCCCCAGATGGATGAGAGTACCGGAAAATGTGTTAGCTTTATCAAACCTGGTGATACAGTCCATGGAAACCATTTACTTTAACGAGCTCGTTATACCTTCTGGGTATCGTATCATATCTCACAAATGATTGATCCTTCTCCCTTCATATTTCACCAGGTCACAGGGCGTCTGAAATTAATTATGCGTGCTTACCTCCAAAAAGTTTCGCTGTAAAGAAGCTGTGCAGGAAGTTAGGAAAATCACGTTAATTTTTTTCCATGACATTCATTTTCACGAACGAGATTTCTTAAGACCACGTTCATAAGCATAAAGACAAGCATAAAGCATAAAAAAATAAAATTGCCACAACAGCTCGATTAATCGCAACTCTCGGCGTAATAGCCATCAAGTATTTACTTCCTAGATGCTTTATTTTACAGACGTGAATTTCAAACTCAATCCGCGGATACAATGTCGACGATCGTCACTGCCGTTTCCCACATTTTGCTACCAATCCCAGAGAGGCCCTCGATTCTTCTCTGTCTCGCGTCTTCCGACGCGAAGGAAACTGGGGCCAGAATCGTGAGGGGAATTGCTTCGGCAGTGATGTCGGCTTTCCAGAAGCCGAGTTACAACGTCGACAAAGTGACGCTTAATTGTTCAGAGTAAATTAAATTTCTACAGAACTTTCCGTCGAGCCGGAACCTGTTTGCAAAAAAAACCTGTTTTATCCGCAGATATGCAAGCACCGCCGAGTTTTGGAAATTTTATGAGGATACAAGCGAGCGTATGAGGCGAGATAAGGTCGTCGTGCTTAAAGATTTCGAAAAAATCAACGCTCAAGTAGCAACCGCCCTTTGCCACCTGGCAGATGATACTTACGCTCCTTTTCCACAGGTAAAAATACATTCGGAAAATATTTCCACAGCACTGATAACTACATACAAGTGATTTGTCACCCGTGCGTCATGCGTTCCTTTTCACTCTTACAGTCCATCATAATCGCCTGTTTGGATATCGGGAATCGATTCGATTCCAGCAACTTGAAACGACAGGCGCCTGTTACCCTGGCTGAAACTTTCCTAGAAGAAAAGTTCGTATGCCTTGAAAACATTCTACACAAGCTATTATTACGCGCTCGAGGAAACCGTCTCTTTTCTTTCCTTAAAATCCGCATATATTCTCTACGGCGCACTTTTCATTTCTCTAAAATTTCAATCGACATTTTTCGTTAACGTAGGTGGGAGTATTTCCTCGATCGGGTAGCTTTGACGGAGCTTCTTGGACGTTTGACTGGCAGGGCCGTTTTAATCGAGCGAGAAATACCGCTGCGTAGGCGGCCGGGTTCTTTGCCTTCGATCACAGGGTGAGTAACAGTTTTTAATTTTGTTAGAAAATTTATTACCTCCACGCGTATTTCCTCGACTTATATTTTCCTTTTCAAATTCTATAATATGAAGAATAAAATGTATATCACTAAAATTTGGTACTTTCTTTGCTGTAGACCATGTAGAAGGGAAGAAAATTTTTACTCCTCTGCATCTATTTTCAATAAACGTCAAACCTATTTTCATTCCGCAACAGGTATTTGGGACCACCACCGAAGCTGCGAAGGCGTCGACAAATCGCGAGAAGTGAGATGCATATCTGACAGAGAAAAAATTGCGCGACGGTCATAAAAATGGTATTTTTTTCCTCCTCGTCTACTCCGATGGAATTTTACGTAATTTATATTTATTTTATTGCACATTTGTCAGGCGACGTCCAATTAGTCCCGTAGGCGTTTCGACGTGTCGAAATGTATTTGCAATTCTTTGAATCGCCGGGATATATATTAATCGGAGCAGCTGTCACAACCGGGAATTATTGCATCGACGTTCACCCACGTTATAAGCAATTTTAATTACTCACAAAATGAGATTTCCAATGATATATGTCTCCATGTTATAATATGCGGTATGAACCTTGGTTCCTATCACCGCGTAAAACTATTACGTATAGCTTTCTGTAAAGTCTATTTTCATAGTTGTCCAATACTGCGATATCAAACGGTGTCTTGTACACAGTATTTTATTTATTGTTATTTTTCTTCATAACGTCACGGGTGAGAGGAAATGAGAATAAAATAAAAATTGTATAAGATGTACAAGTGTCCAACGACACGTGATGATGTGGTTCCGTAAAGAAGAGTCCATATTTGGTATAGTCTAACCGAGGTTGAAAACAAATAACAAATATTTGCAAACGTATAACACCCGATGTACGTACGTTAGAGGATTGCAAAGCGATCTGAGAGAGCAAACGTTCGCACGCGGAGAGATAGAAAGGTGACAAAAATGAGTTGACCGTGAAAACTGGGAATCGGTTGTGGTAAACAATATTTTTCGTCGAAATTCTCAACGTGGAGTGATCTTGTAGGTCAAATCTTAGAAGTTTACGCGTTACGTCAGAGCTGTTATCTAATCTTTGTATTTGACGACGAGCTTCTTATCGTTAACAATGATCCCAGACTTGTTTTTATAATCGAGTGCCGTTGGAGTTAGCGCAGTAAAAATCCCCAGATTCTGTGAACGCCAACGTAGCTGAAGAATCGGAGCAAAACACCGAAACTGGATACTTGATCTGACATGAAATTCGAGCGAATTGCATCAAAGCCACGAAATCTAGTTATTATAAATGTTAACACTATTTGAGTATTGATGAAATTGTTATAACATTAAAGTAAGACCGGTAAAAATGCATTACATAAATCAGTGTGAAAAGAAATCGAATAAAAAATGATAAGCAACAGTGAAATACTCGACCAGATTTGCGCAGCCATAATAATAGGGTGCAAAATTATCATATATGTGCGAAAAAAAGAGTTTCCTGTAATTTATAAATATAGAAACGAAGGCACGCGTAGCTTTTTCTGGAAATTGGCTGCAGATTCATGCCAATGGGAAAAAGTATTTGATTTTTTCCAACCCTTTACCCTCTCGCGTTTTTTGTCTGAAAAAAGAACGTATCTTAATTGCAACTATGCAGCTGATATAATATCTGTGACACGCGAACGACACAAAGTTCATGCGAGCTGTACTTGGCACGCGAATAGACGGTTATATATATTATATGCAGATTGGCAAAGCTCATTAATTATACCAGTTTACACCAGCTCCAGAGTGCAGTTCGATTATCTGCTCACGTGGTATCGAATTTTTGACTACGTAAACTTCCAGGAGCGTCAGATCTTGAACGAGAATATACCGGATCGCTTCGGAAATTTCCACAACTCAGCATTAAGTCCTCAGTTTCAACCAAATACCGCAACCAATAATTATCAGGTTTCGGATGTAGTGGTTGTACATTTTTAGGGTGAAGAAATTAAAGAAAACGATAAACGAAGTGTCTTTAAATTACTTTTAACGAGACCGAGGCCCAGCTTGGAGAGTTCATCTCATGGAAACAACTCTAGTGTGTGCTCACGATTAGACTGATAAAGGATATTCATTTTCGCGTACTTTCGGGAAATTCAGAGTCTAGACACAAGAGGGTTATAAATGCATTATATGTGAACGTGGAAAAACATTTTTATCAAAGATCTATCGCACAGATCTGTGAATCACGTGTACCTGATATAGTTGCGAATGATCAAGAGTTCGCGTATTAAGCATAAATTTTGCTTTCGAATATGATTATAACATATTTGCTTACTTTCACGCATGTGTATAATATCTAAGCATAGTGTATTTTTTTCGGATGTCGTTATCAGCTTCCCCGTCGAGTTCGTCGGGTCATAAGTCGTTGTGGTGGGGAATTGTAAGCGTGGATGATAGATTTTTCGAATAACGATAAGTATATAACGCCGTTGCACTTACCCGAAATATTTCGAGTGCTCCGAAGACTTTTCAACGCAAGAAGTCGTACGTCAAATACGATCTCCTACACATCGTATTAATTCGTTTTCCTTTGTGGCAACGGGAGAGTCGATCATCATCAATTTTGCATCTTGAGCTGCGGAAAAGTAATCAATTTGCAGTACAGGTAGGTGAAAAATTGAACAAACAATTGGTATTATTAATTGATCGATAAATGACTGCGGATGCTCGGGAAACAGCCAATATTTGAATAAATATCTTTTTCAACTCTCTATCGAAGAAATGCGCGTATTTTTATCAGTTGCGAATAAGAGTAGAATGAATCTTAAGTTTGAAGTGAAATTCAATTGATTATACTTCCTGAAAAAATTTACTTTGATGTATTGATTGCTAATGGTGGTATTGATACACAATTAATACACGAATTGTGGAGATAAAAATTGAAAATGACGTTGACTAAAATTTTTACTGACGATAATCAATGGCCAATCAATTATGTTTTCGTTTAGGTAAACGGTTAGCAGTATTATAACTGCTCGTGCGGATCATTTACAATTGTTGCACTTGTTACCAATGAAATTAATGAGCAAAGAAAATAGATGGTATATATGATTAATGCTTGGCGAGCTGTCGCATTGTAAGAAAATCTTACTCTCGCGAGAATACAGTCAAGTAGTCTAGACTATGCCTTCATTGAACCCGCGTTAATTAGCTGAAGGATATTGATAAACGCGACCTTTTTTTCTCACCCGTGTAAGACTGAATCTTATCGCGTCGTTTTACAGACACGGCGCGTGGAAACCTCACGTTCGGCGTGTTGCCATTGGAGAAACTACTCTTTACCGGTTTTCTAATCTTTGTAGACGACATTATAACCTCCTTTAAATTCAGTACAATTATAGACGCTGCCTAAATCGTAGATATTATTAAAGCAAATAAGAGACGGTTATATAGCAGCCTTAATTTCCTTCATTCGGCAGTAACGCGATAGATTAAAAGAAAATAAAGAAAACTGTTCACGTCATATCAAGCACCAAATTAGTAAGATAATTTTTAAGAAATAAAACAATAGATCTACAGAATTTTATATCACTTCCGTTGCAAACGTTATACCATTCACCCTCTGTATCCACCGTACAGTCAGGTCAGAAGTGTGTCAAAACCACAGTATGGCAGCAGAGAAGTTTAAAAAATGAAACCGAAGCTAGTCAAGTTAAATCTGATCGAAAAAATCTCTGTGATTCAGAAGAAATTTTGAACCTCTGAATTTAAAGTGTACACACCTAGTTAATATAACAACGTTAGACATGTAATTTTATTTTACTATTACTCGACCAAAAAAGTTGGATTCAATTTAAAACTTGCTCGTTTCATTTGTAAATGAATTTCAAACAAAATGTTATTCAAAATCTAACTCGGACGATTTGTGAAGAAATCATTTACCAATAAGATGGGCTGTTGTTCGTAAGAATCGGACAACCAATATCAATTATTTGATAAAAATAATTTCGAATGACATCATTTTTCTGATATTGTCGATACACTAAGGTGGTGATAGTTAAAATCCAGGGTTTCAAAAGGACCCCTTACAAATCTCATGAGAAATTGGCTTGCAGTGGAATTGGCACAAATTTGGATTTTTTGTGTATTTCGATGTCCTGAACAAAAGAGCTGTAACAGCCCAAGAATGACTGAATCACGTATTTGTTTTTTCAGGCTAATTTGGACTTTAACCTATAATATCTTTGACATAGAAAAACAATTAGTCGCTGCCACGGGTCTCCAGGCGTCTGCGGAGTTATCGTCTATTCTTCTTTTCACCCACACACCACACATGTGTATGCGTATGCATAGATACATACAGAAATTTACGTATCCATACTCATCAGTGTTAGAACTTACAACAGTGAGGGATATATATATTTGTTGGTGGCAGTGAATAATTGTTTCTCTGAGTCAAATATAATACATGATAAAATCGGCCTTGCTTGGGCTGCTACAGCTCTTAAAAGAAATTTTTACGCTTCCTACTTATGGACATTTTTGTTCAGGACGTCGAAATGTACAATAAATCCGAATTTGAGCCAATTCCACCGTAAGTCAATTTCCCATAAGATTTGTGAGGGCTCCTTTTCCTTGCACCAGGGGAAAGTTCTTTTTTTTCCATACGTAAGAAGATTAGCTTAAGTGAGACCTCTTGCTCCTTCTTTTTGTACGTCCCATACATCCTAGATGCGAAACCCTAAATTTAGATTACGTTGAATTACGCAGAATGAGCAGATTCGGATCACTGACGGATCAGTCCCTGGGACTGATGAACTGCCGAAGATCAGGGCCGCCACGTCTGGCGTCTTCGCGAGTATCCGACGAGGTTTCATCGTCGGGACCGATTACGGAAGTGCAGCCGAACCTGAGCGCGACCCGCGATGCGGGTCGGGAAAAGTACCAGCTCGGATCTTACGGGTACGGTAAAAATCACGTAAAGCTCCTCTACGTGCACCGTGATGGCTCGCATCACGAAATCCGCGAGTACGAGGTCGACACGCACCTCAGGCTTTCGACCCTGAAGGACTACCTCGAGGGTGATAACGAGGACATCATAGCCACGGACAGCCAGAAAAACACCGTATATCTCCTGGCGAAAAAACACGGCGTTCAGACGCCCGAGGAATTCGGAATACTAGTCTGCGCCCACTTCCTCTACACCTATCGTCACGTCGCCGAGGTCAACGTCAACGTCGAGGAGTATCCGTGGCAGCGTCACCACGTCGACGGCGAGCCCCATAACCACGCCTTCGTCTTCACCCCGACAGCCACGAGGTACTGCCAAGTGACCCAGCTCCGCAACGGTAAGTCTGTGCGTCGTATATGGTCTAATTTTATTCTCATCTAGTCGGTATTGCCTTGATTGATGAGAGCGCGGAGGAGATTTTAAGGCCAGAAAGAGGGAATGCTGGATAACGAGGCTATTGGTACCCAACGTCCAGATATTCGCCTTCAAAATTGAAGATTACCCATCTGTCGAAATAGTCTTGTTTTTGTTTTTTCTTACGATGGCGGCTTTATTGTTCGAGAAGTTTGTTTATCTTTGCAGATTCTGCACGACCTCGGAAATCTAGTCGACTCATGTATTACATCATCTCGTGAAAGAAATTTGATACAGATGAAACGGTTTGGTAATAGTGATTTGAGAGATGAGATTCCAGCTTCGTTTCTACGCGGTATTCTGTGAACCTTGGGAAATCCCAGTTACAAAATTCTTTGTTTATTTTTCCAAGTTGCTTGTGACACATCTGACAATTTTTTGCAATTTATTATTGTAGCACTCTAGGTACGTGTAAGTTTTCGTTTATGCAAGCTGTAAATATTACGTGAACCTTAACAACAGGAGTTAGAGATAAACGACGCAGACGATGAAACGTGTGCGTGATTCATTAGTAAACAACTAACTAGATTGTGAATCGTTATCTGTTATTTCCGAGTGATATATGTAATAAATTGGATAATTAAAGTGTTTTTCTTCTTTTCCCGAAATAGTAACTTGGATAACGTTATTTCAAAACCATTAAAAAATGATCGATAACCTGCAACGACTGGATCGATCGTCTTAAAGACTGCACATGGTTTTCGTTCGTTAGCATGATTTATTAAAACTCATTTTATATTCTTCGCAGAATCGCCGAGGATTCGTGGAGGGCTAAAAAATCTGCGCGTATTAAAAACAACCCAGAGCTCGTTCACCGATTTCATTCAAGACGAGTACCGAACCTTACCTGATATGAATGACCGCATATTCAGCACCGAGGTAACCGCATCTTGGGATTTCTCAACGGCATCCGGTGTGGATTTTGACAGGGTGTGGAGGACAGTCAAGAACTGCATTCTCAGCAATTTTGCCGGACCCCCGGAATCCGGAATCTATTCGCCGAGTGTGCAGAACACCCTGTACCTTACGGAAAAATGCATCTTGGACCAAGTTGACCAGGTCAATAATTCAGTTTTTCTTCGTTCCTGATATTATCGACTATTTTTCGGCCAGCTTCTCCTACAAAGAAAACCGCAAATTATCGAAAGAAATTTTTTTTAAATTGTCACATGCTGGTTACAGATCTACAGCATCGAAATGAGGATGCCGAACAAGCATTACTTCACCCTCGACTTGAGCAAGTTCCCGAAGCTGGTCCAGGGCGAGAATCAAGAGGTTTACTTGCCGGTAGACAAGCCTTCCGGCATAATTTATGCGCAACTTGACAGGAAAGCGGTAGTCTCGAAATTATAATTGTACGTTTAGATCGATTGAAATTCGAAGCTCGTTATCAAAATTTTCCAAGATGCGTTATACTAGCCTGTAAAATACATAAGACTTTAATAATTCAATTTATAATCTTCATTTCCTTGCTGTAACATCGGAATGTAAGCATCAGGTTTCAGAACAGCGTAATTCGATTTTTTGCAAGTCTCTCTATATTCACCAGTTTCAAACTCAATTATGTGAACAAGAATATTATTCATACTACAGTATTTGTTATTTTAACATTCTTGCGTTGACTTTATAATAGTAATTCTAAGAATTGTAAGTAGCTATATAAAATTTAAAAAATGTAAAAAAAAAAAGAAAAAAAAATTAACACTAAGCTTTTGAAGTAGGTTTATAACAATAAAAAAATATGAAAAAAGACGACGTTTACACGAAAAGTATTTCATGATCGTATGATGTTACTGACTATCCAAGACCAACGCCTACTATACGTATGAGATATCTTATCAGAGGAGTCGCCTCGTCTTTTATGATGAGTTTAAAAGTTTCAGCCACGTGTAGAAGATTGGGGACACTCGATGATGAAATTGCTAAAGGAATAGTTCTTATTCTTTTTTACTGTATTGCGTAATCATTTGATCTAAAAAAGCGATGATACAATTAGGCGACGTGACGACGTGAAGCGCGGATAGGTCAGATTGTGTCGAAAGAGAATTCAATTTCATCAATCAAAAATGGCTGCCATCAGAGCTTAATTGTATGAATCCGTTTGTCTAGACAGATTTCCGAAAGGACGCGTTAATTGAAAACCATGGCACGCTATGTGAGAGATTTTTATTTTCCATCAATCAAATTGTCAATTACCGTCAGGGTCGGGTTCGACTGGCAAAAGGCGAAGTCGCAAATTCCCATGCCACGAACCCTCTGCCTGCAGTGTTAGAATTATTTACTCAACGATTGATGACCTGTTTCGATTTTCAAACGAAGATTTCTACACACATCCTCTGCCGCGCCTCTTCCTGCAGAACTGCGTGACTCTGCAAACAAGTGTTGCATGTAGCGTTGCCCGAAACTGGGAGGTATTTGACTTGGTTAAACAACAAATTTCATAAGAGCCGGTCATTCATGGTTCGCACGATCAGTTGTACTTTCCTTGGCTTCTCGGTCAGGCGACTGTCCTGTCGAAAACCGATCAAGAGTAACGTTGAAACGGGACTAGTGTTCAATCCGAAGGTGATTTACCAACGAGTGTCGATCGTTTTTCGAATCATGAAACTCCTGCTATTATTGAACTTTTTCATTTTCATAAAAACTTTCCTTTGCGACGACGTCCAAAATTGCGGTGGGTCCTTCTCCGGGTTTCAGTACGTCATCACCAGCCCAAAATATCCGAGCATCTACCCCAGCAGTCAGGACTGTGTCTACGTTTTGAAGGGTAGTCAGTTCGCCAAGTGCGAACAGGAATTTCACCTCCAGTTTCTCGACTTCCAGCTTGAGGCTTCTACAGGGTGCGTTAAGGATTACCTCAAAATCGGGAACGGAACTGTCTACTGTGGCAACAGTATCGGGACTCGGAAATTCCGGGGCCAGGACAACAGTCTGAAGATCATTTTCCATTCGGGAAACGGAACGAGGGCCAAAGGGTTCAGGATTTTGGTTACAGCCTTACCCTGTGGTGACTCTCAGCTAAGCCCACTGACCAAAGTATCGTCGACCACGAAGGCCGCAATCGTTGACAACAGCGCGAAGACTTCATACCCGGTATATCGCCCGGAGATCGAGTTCGACGAAGAAGACGAGGCTTCGAAGGATGTAGGGAGAGGAGACCAGCCCTCGCCACGCATTCACACAACCACGTATCCGACGAAAGCCTCTTCAACGCCATCCAACTTCCCCAACGGGGTGAAGAGACCGTCGGAACACCTTGAGCTTCCGGAGTTTGAGCAGCATGATTTCTGCGACAAAAACTGCGGCCATGTGCAAGAGGCAGAAGTCAGTTTCTCGAGTTCGAAACCCCCCAGTATCACGTCTTACCTCTACTTACCGCCAGCCAGCATCGCCAGGCCACTCAAGGTCACGGGAGCAAATACTTCGCCGAACCTTTCGTCGGAAACAATTCCCGGTGGAATAGCGATCAGGAATTTCGAGGAGACAACCACTCGACCCTCTCAATTGGCCGTCGAGACCACCGAACCTTCGAGGGATTTCCTTGTTCATCCTCAGAAAATTCCACTTCCGTTTACCAGGCTTGGAGTCAAGCCCGAAAAGCGGACTCAATCCTCGCTGAGTAGTCAGAGTCCATCCCAGACTTACGAAACGTTCAACAGATGGCTGACATACGGGGTTCCCGATTCACTGTCCCCCGTGAATCCCTCGGTTCCGACGACCAGCTTCGACCCCTTTCCAAACAACAACAACAAGAACAATAATGATCCAGGGATCAGCTACAATCCGAATCTAGGTACAAATTGCGGGGATGGTCGTAGTCCGAGTTTTGGAACGGGAAATGGAAACTTCGTTCCGCCAGGGTCGACCGGGTTCGGTAACAACCCGGGGGTCAACTGCATTCCGACGACTACGAATTGCGGAGGAAATTCTATGCCGAATTTCGGAACGGGGAACGGTAACTTCGTACCAACAGGATCCAACGGGTTTGGAAATATTCCCAGCTATTACCCGAGTAACGGCGGGAACGGAAGACCAAGTTTTTACCCTGTCACGCCTTATCCGGCCCCTTCTTACCCGGGGACAAACGTCCAACCCTATCACCCGTCAGGCACGAATTTCGGAAACGACAACGGATATCCGGACGCAGGAAATGAGTTTGACTTTAGCTTCGGAGTTAATAACAACAACAACGGTAATTATCCAAGCAAGACTCCTACGAACGGTTATTACTATCCGAATGGAAATGGGAACGGAAACGGCAACCCGTTTTACGGAACCGACGACACGACCTACTTCAACAACGGTTTGTCGGAGTGCTGCGGCTCGGTGTACTCATCGAGCAATTTCCTCCTGGCAAATCCCGGATTCCCGAGTTTGATATACTCCTCTAACAGTTACGAGTGTCAGTACACGATTCAGCGAGCATCGCAGAGCACTTGCCAGCTTCGGATGTACTTCAAGTTCTTCAACTTTGGCTCCGAAGACCAATTCTGCGCTTACGGATACGTTGAAGTCGACGGTCGCAGACTCTGCGGGTGCAAGACTGGCCTCAACGTCACTACCTCCTTCGACAACATCGCCACGAAAGTGATCACCGTCAAGTATCTTGGTTATCCGAAGGTCAAGTTCAACGGGTTCGTAATCGAAGTCACCCAGGAGTCCTGCTTGACCAATTACCTTAGAACGGGAAGCGGTTCCGCCGGTCAGGAATTTCTCCTTAACACGAACCAGCCACTCTTCGCAACAAATTACCAAAGGAACTACAAGCGGAGCGCGAGCCTCGACGGCGAAGCTGAACGATCCTCGGACCCTGAAAAGGATGTCGAAGAGTTACGGGAAAAACGTGACCTGGGTCACACCTTCGAGAGAACCAATTCCGCGGCCTTGACGACCAGCCAAAATCTGTTTTTCGGGTCTTGCCAAGTGTTCAAGTTCCTGAACTGGGTCAAGGCTGCGAAGCAGGTATACTTGAGGAGCGCACAGTGCTCGAGCGGATCTACCAACACCGGAACCTTGTCGACGATATCGGTAATACCGATTTTTCCGGATAACGTAAACTCCGCCATCGTCAATTTCCCATCCTCGGCGAACTGCGAGACGGTGAACGTCGTCGAGGGGATCGTATCCTCGTCGTATTACCCGAACAGCTACTCAAACAATCTCAATCAGTGTTACAGGTAAGCTTGATTGCTTACGCAATAGTTGTTGTTATCTTACTTCAATTGTTGGTCTGTCATTTTTCGATGTTCTCACGGTGTAGACTGATCGCAGGAAAAGATATCCTCAAAAGCCTCGTACATCTGCGCTTTTTTTTTAAATATGCGAACATTCACGAAACCCGGAACCACCCGTTGTTTCAGGTTCTTTAAGGCACCTGGCTACTGCCAGCTGGAATTAGCGATCCTGGATTTCGATCTGGAAAACAGCACGTTGTGCAGAAAGGACTACGTGACGTTCAGCGGTCAGAAAAAGCGATACTGTGGAACGTCGCTGACAGGAAGTCGAAGTAAGAGTATACAATGAATGTTGCATTGATGGTAACTCCTCTGAAAATTAAGTTTACCTTCCCTAGTAAACCGGAAATTAAACATTTTTCTTTATCGTTCCAGCGATCTTTGACTTGACGCAATCCAGCTTTGCAGACTTGTATTTTGTGACCGATTCTTCAGGGACTGGGAGAGGATTTCGGGCTGGGTTTACGCAAATATCCTGCTGAGATTGGACAAGCTTGGTTTGCCATTGAACCTACAATTAGTAACATAATTCACATTAACAGTATGTACGAGCCAATTATCCATGACGCAGTTTGTCGAATAAAATATTATCTAGAACAAAGTTCCATTTCATGTTTGTATTTTGCAATCGTACCCCCTACTGTATAAATTGCATAAGCCGCTCTGAAATTAATCCAATCAACAAATTATAGACTTCCAAGGATATCCGGTGTCGAAGTAGAATTTATGTTAAATTGCTGCATATACGTGTTGACTTTTATTTTCCAATTCATTCGGTATGTATATAAGATACAATACTTTCATTTCTCGTACATCTAGTCAGCACAGATTGAACATTTCATTTCGTCGTCGGAAATAAGTGGGACTAATTTATTGTAGAATACTCACTTCGTTCATCGACGGTTGATTTGATATAATTTTCTTTTGACTTTACGAGAAACTTTAAACGTTTCAGACCAATTTCAAAATCGTTGCAACGCTTTTTATACATACCTCGGTTACTTGAGTACATCATAAAATCGCAAAGAATGTGGAAAAGTAGATTCTATAGGTTTAATCGGTTTATTGACTAGCCGTGGGCGCAGCGTTCGAGATTACAACACGGAGTATCAGCGAGAGAGTGATTATTGAAAGTACAATGTGTGTTCGTATATACGGTAGTGTAAGCTGTAGGATGCGGGAAAATGCGTCGAGTCCTCATTATTTCTTGCGCCCGAGGAAGCGGATGTTGGTGAACACCGTTCCGGCGGGACGTCGCCGTTTGCAAAAATTCACGGTTCTGGACTTGTTCCCTTGACGTGCGTCGTGCAGCGCGACAAGAAGCTGAAAGACGTCCTCCCGAGTCGGAGTGCAGAGGTATCTTGAGCTGTCGTTTACGTAGTGAGACCTGAAACATAATCAGGATAGAGCGCAACCCAGAGTTGGATCGAGTGCTTCCAAGCAAAGTGCTCCACCTGGAATTCTGTCGCTTCCAAGGATATCGTCTGTAGTAACGCGAGCGCTTCCACGGCGTCGGAAGAGCCTCGAGTCCATCGGGCAAATCGTCCAACACTCCAGGACTTTCCCACTCAATGGCTGGCTCCTCGATCACAAAGACGGGGGGCTCCCAGCCACCCGGTTCCTGAAGGAGTTGCGTAAGGTATGCGGACAATTGATCGAGTTCATTGTCGTCCTCTCCATCGTTTGGCGAAATCCTGTCGTCTGCATGGGGATGAAACCGTACCAAGGATTAGGTAACCCCGGGTGAATAATTCTTATCGTGGATTTTGATCCCTCGAATGATCAGCTTCACAGTTACCACGTGAGTTAAGGGTGTGCTGTGTATTGTTCTCCCAATACAATTCATTCATGTAAGTAGTCAAGTGTGATAGTCGATTACAATCTCTGTTAGGTACAACATATTTCCGCTTGTATTATTCTCTGTGAGTGTCGGGAGGTGGAGGTATTGAGTTCGTTCAATAACCGATAGTTAGATCGAAAAGTGCGAGAGACCGTGATGTTTAATCGTGCGAAAAATGAGATGTCGCCATGTCGTACAGCGAGATGAGCGCTTGCTCGAGATCGAGGAGAAACAAGTGTCAAAGAAGGTTCTCTTCACTCTTGTGAATAAATTTACGCAATTATTGTCGCAGTTGGTCAATTTTTTCTTACATCTAATTTTTCGTCAATAGACTATAAAAGCGAGGCACACTTCAAGGGACGATTTTTTGTTACCGAATCGAAGCGTGCGGGGGCGGTTGAATGATTCAAACGTAATTGGAAGGGAGGATCGTACTGCGTTACGCCAAGTGAATTCCATTTTTGATTTCACTAGAGTTATTCCGGACGAAGGAGCCTCAGAAGTAGCAAAGGACCCGCTAATCCCGGATCGTAATTATCGAAGGTTAACGCGCGGACGCAATCTCCGTAAGTCATTTACCGGCTGTACTCGGGTACAAGTTAATCAATTCGTCGCGGAGAAACTCATTTATAATGTAAAAGCAAAAAAACGTTGAATCGTACGAATGAAAGTCTGCAGAGCATTAAATTAATCATATATGTAGAAAGTGTGGGGGTGCAATTTCATCAGGGTAGAAGCCGTCTGAGTGTACACTTTCGAGTATTGCAGTCTGATCGAAGTCTTGAGTAATTCACTTGATTGCTGCAACGTAGAATGGTAGCAATAACGCGATATTTACTTTAAGACGTGTTCAACCGAAGCTTTTGTGACTCACAATCAGACGGTTCTTCACTTCGTTGATACGGTATAAGGGACGATGATAATTATCGGAATTCGGTGAAACATTCTACCGATGAAAATAAATTACAGAAAAAGACAAAAATAAAACCGATGACGAGGTGCGACTCTCGTCAGCATTTTTGAAAAGACCATTTTTTCGTTGTGACTAAAATCCGGCCTTGTATATTTTCTTTCTGCAATCAAACGTTTCTTCCGTGCAACGGGTCGAAATGTTACAATGAAATGAAATGTTTTGGTAGCAGTAAAATGAAAAAAAAAATGCATGTATAAAGAAATGAGCTACACACTACTGGGATGCAGTGATTTTCTCATTTGGAAAAGACTGAGATTTGGCACAGACGAGATTAGGCGTTGTCGTCCTCGATTAGTGAGATAGATTATCCGCTACCGCGAACCGCGCAAAATTATCGCGCGAAAGCCAAGGACTAACGGGGAGAAGTTAGAGCTACTGTCATTCGTTGAATTTGCGAAAAAGGCAGTTGAGAGTGAAGGCGAAAGTTTCGGAGACGAGAAATTTCAGCCTAGGTACTTTCAGGTAATAACTGCTGCTAATTGCTGAAACACTCACGTGCATAATAATAACGAGCTGTGCATTCACGGTGGGATGAATCTGCCGGTAATGATCAATAAATGGTCAGCCAGCTTTGCAGTTTCACGATTCACAGGACTCCGAATGATTCGGGCATTACAAAAAAACAATAATACGGCCATTAAAGCTCACCCGCGTTTCCGCCCAGTTGGTTTTCCCTTAAATCGTTAAATATTGACAATTTATCGAAAGGTTCCTCGTCGCCCTGATATTGCATTCCATTTCCTCCGATTGCATCGTCGGTGAGAGGAACTGCGGCCAGTGCAGATTCGTATTTGTCGAGAGGGTCGGTTTCCGGTTTACGAAGCATATCGTTCAAGTTCATGTTCAGGTCGTTCAGGCGCAGAGGAATCCCGCTGCGGCTGTTCTTGAAATTCAAACTTTCAGTTCTCGAGGTCGAGGCATCGACCAAAGCCACAACGACGAGAAGGGGCCACATCTGGAACCTGAAACAAACGAGGATGCTAGTTACGCGTGGCGTTAATTTGTCGCGATTTATGAGAAACGGGATACGGCGTAATTAATTGCATCGCAAGGTCACTCCTCCGACCCCGAAGCGTCTAAATGGCATAGTGGAGGGATCGTAATGAGGACAGAGGAAGAAGGATGGAGGAACAAGAGAGAATGAGAGCTTTTCTCGCATGAGCTGCACCTCGCTGATAGCTTTCATCGCATCGCGTGACAGACACGCCGTTGAGTGCTTTCGAGGCGGGGGATATTTTCCGTTCAAGATGTGAGTAGGTATCAAGTTACATTCTCGGTTCGAGAATTTTCTTATGGAATCCTTGACCCGTGTCAAAAGGATTCTCAAGGGATCCGCACAGATTCCATGCAAATTCATTCACTGTATATAAGGTACATATAAAAAAGAGGAATCTCATTTTGCAAACGGTAAGTCGGCTTACATATGCGCATAGAGATATCCAAGAAACATCAGGGTGAAGCAACTGAATTTATTACTTTTTTTTTTTTATTTGTTATTATTTTTCATCAATCGCTCCGGGGAATATTGCTGAATAATGCTGTATAACCAACAGAACTCTGATCTCTGTTCAACATGAGTGTAGATATGTTTAAACTTGTGTAACCCTTTAACGGCCAAGCCAGTTTTCCCCGTTGAACAAAGTCATTTTTCTCAACGGCTTCAAATTTTTCTCAATCAGAATGTTTAAAAAATTGTACTTTTGAAAAACGGTGTTTTTCAATTTTCATGCCTTAATAAACAGTTTTTATTCAATGATAACTTTCTTTAGAATGCGTTACTATGTTTCAAATTATTTCAGGATTTTTAAATTGCAATTGAAGCGGATATTTTACAAAAAATAGCCGTTTCGTCATTGTGGCAAATATGTTACAATGGCAGTCGAAGGGATAATTACACTTTATCAGAGAAGAATCAACTTGACCTATGACATAAAAAAAAGTTGACAACATCCGGAGTTCCACGCAATAGTGCGATGAAAAGGTGCGGATGATTAATAACATAGACGTGAAAGTGCGATACTTTTGCTCATTCGTGTCTCTACGTTTTTGAATTAAAAATGGTTCGTTCAACTCCTGGATTCACGCAGTTATTCCCGAAGGACTCATTGTCAGCACGCAATTAAACACCAGAGTGTAATTGGTGGCATTGAATTGTCATTCGTTGAATCTCGTAAAAGATGACGTATTGGAGTAATCAAATTGTAAAATAACGTGCAATCAGTTCTGAGTTGTGCCTGCAGTCGGTTTTGAAAAGGATAGTGATTGATTGAATCGACGACATTCTGTAAAAGGCTGTCAAGTTTGATGAATGCAGCCGGATATTAAATCCACTACATCTTTTGCGTTACGAACCTTATCATAAAATCAATTTTCCCGTAATTCATTAGTAATTCGTTTAATACGTCAGGTGCGTCGATTTGCGAGAAATAAATTAATTTTCTGCAAAAAAAAAGAAAAATATGTTGTATCTACAGCGACGGGAAAAGTAGAGGAAACGTTTTTAATTTCATTTTCCGGACGAGAAATTGATCCACGGGAATCGTTAAGAAATGGATTTCAAGACAATTGCTATTTAAGTCGGATAAGCAAAGTGGGAGAGGCACGGAGGTAGTTAGAAAATGATCACTTAAAATTCGTCGACTGGCAGCTGGCCGATAACTGCTTCTGATGGCGAGTACGTGAGATAAATTCCCCTCTCTTCGCTGTCAGACCTGCGTTAAGCCGTGACAATTTGATCGTTTAACGAAATTGAAAAATTTCCCCCCCCCCCGGTTCGTGAACAATTTTCATAGGTATGAATTTTTCTACCTCAATAGTGAAAATACGTGACGCTAAATTAGCGCTTGCCACGATTAATTCAGCTTCATAATAAAACAACACGGGGTGAATAATAAAATGTAGATTGGTTATTGATACTATATCAATGATTAATTAATTGTTCAAAGGATACGCAGATCGAACAAATACGCAAACGGACGAAGAGGAAAAACAACAGCGTAGCCGCTGTGTCCACAGATTCACTTGTTGCATGCTGCTCAAACCAACTCTCGACGGTTTCTGCTCTCGGTTTGGTAACATCGTCTTTTCCGCCTGCACAGCAAAGGCTGTTCAGGGATCGGATGAACGGTTATTCACAGTAGGCTTACCTCGATAATTACAGCTGTGCAGAGATGCGATTTGTCGTCAAAGACAATCAGAGATCCGATGGACACTAATTGGCACACAATCACTGTCGCTCACTGATTTTGGAAGCTCGATTTTTCTCCCGTCATAGAATTTTGTACCCGATGGTAGAATTTTAACCGAAGAATCTGTCCACTGGAAATAAAATTGGGACAATTTTTGGTTTGTTGAAATTTTTTGGCTTTTACAATATCAAAAAATGAGAAACATATTATGACAGAATTGGAAGGAAATAAACAGACGTGGAAAAATTTTTATGCCGGCGAAGAGAAAAGAAGGAAGAAAAGACAAAGCGTTTGCGTGCAAGGAGTTAAGGTTTGGATCCGTCTAGCTTATCTTACATTGCTCAGTTTCAAACTGAGATTCGCAGTAATAAATCCTAAACCCGCCAACACTCTTGCGATGCGTTCGAGTTCTGGCGTGGAAGAGGCGTCGCGACGCTTTATATAGGCGTCGGCGGTTGGTTGCCGGGAGGGAGAGGAGCCCTGTGTTCGGAGGAACATCGTAGCCACCCACCCATCAGACTGTCCGTGAATTTTTTCCTCCTCTCCTTACAGTTTTCCTTCTTCTTCCCTTTTCTCACTTCGATTATATTTCCCTTTTATCCTCCGTTTTTCAAGCCTCGTTCAATCGCCTCTTTCTCACCTCCGGATGGATTATCGAGCAGAAATTAACGCGAGATTAAAAAATTTCAGATCAATTGTCGATTTCGTTTTAAAGTTCCTGCTTGCACGATAGGTTCACCGTTAAAACTTCCTACCCAATACTTTCCCAGGCTGTGGGCGTATCACGCTAATTGGAATGCGCTCTGCAAATTGAATGACGTTAATTAATTCCATCAAACGGCTTATTTATTTTATTTTTATTTTTTTGCCAAGCGCACAGTTGCAATTGGATGTGTCAACTTCACTCGAACGAGCATTGATGAAATAGGTGATTACTGAAAATGAATCAAATACGAGTCACCGACACATCTCCGTGTTTAATTTTCAAATATTTTTCAATCTATTGACGAAATAATTAATCGTTCGGAGGGATGACAAATTGCCTCTTGCAGTCTTATATTATCTACAAAATTGATCTTTGCCTACAAGTCGTGTATCATATAAGAGGATCGAATGAATTGGAACCCACTTTCGGTTTTCGAACTTTTCTATCTGCGTCAATTTCTCAAAGTTATAAGATATCTTTATTTCCCGTGTACCGTTCACTTCGGAAGCCTTTCCGGGTTTCTACGTTTTTTTTTTTTTTAGTCAGGGACGATTTACGACTCGTGAAGTAAAATGTGACATCGCGAACGAGCTGGATGGCAATTTTTCAATTTCTACCATCCGTGCAATGTATATCCGCATATAATATATACTTTTAGGAAAAATGCGGATATGCGGTCGCTGCCTTTGCTTAATGTCTTGTATTGCAGAGATATCTGATTCATAAAGAAAAAAAAATATATATTTTCTATTGGTAACACTTTCTTGTAGTAACGCGCGCAAGAATTGATAATGAAAATTTGCGAGCAAGTTGAAACGTTACTTTACGTAACGTAAACAAGAATAATACATATAATTAAAGTATCGAGTTTTCGAAAAATTTCGAACGAGTATGATGGATTTTGATATTTTTCAAACTTCACGCGTTACCTCTTGAGTTTCTTGATGCATGCATTACCGTTTGCTTCCTGTCGAGATGATTCTTCGCCCCCGCTTTTCTTCTCAATGTTTCGCTCTCGCGGCCCCATTTATTCTTCCTTGCGGATATTTCGCGTACGTTTTTTCACCTCTTTGCAAGCTCTCTGCACAGTTGCTCGATATTTCTCACTCGAAAGTTTTGAAACTTGTCTCTATACTTCGAGAGCGAGTGAGAGTCTGCGAAAGTGATGGAAAGCTTATATATATATCTGTACATAAATATATGTGAGCTTGAATTTATATTCACAATTCGAAACCATATGTAGACCACAGAAATTCATGAAACTTTTTAGGGAGTTTTCACTTGAACAACATTAGAGGAGAGTTTTTTCGAAGACGGAGAGCATCCTCGTACAAATCGAGCCCTATCCTTGCACCGAGATTTCAACGCTTAATTTTTATACAAGCACCGAGAAAGAAATAAAAAGTCGGCGTGATTTCATGCGGGGTAACTCTAATTTATCTGGCAAATGAAAGCACGCTAAGGTCAAGCTATTACACCACGTGTTAATTAACTGATTAACAACCAGCCCGATGCTTTCCTCGAAATCGGACGCCAGCTGTGGAGGTTGACACAAAGTAAAGAACGCTATTAATAGTTTTCGAAGCCGATAGTTCAATTTCCACTCACTGATATTGGTACGTGCAAATTGTTCTCCCAAATTATTCAAAACCTATTACATAGCCTGTGACGATGCATTAACAACTAACAATTAATGCAGGCGAGTAAACCTGTTTGTATCGATCGCGATGAGGTGAGTAAGTGGGTTACATGGTGTTTGCACATCACATTAATTACCGGGCACTAATTGCTTACTTCGTCTTTGGCGTGGTCCAAGTTGTTGGGCGAATAGAATGTTGGGCGATATTTTGAACAGCTGTGGAATTGTGCAACCTCACGTTGCGCAGAACGCGTGCGAAACGTGTACAACTTCTACATGTATCGTAATGTTCAATTAACAGTGTAAAACGGCGCGGTTAATTAACCGACGTTGCGACTGAAAAAAATATACTGTACACATTGTCGATCTAGTAATGGGTGAAATTTATCGTATTGTGTACGAAATTATGGACGTTGTCTGCGTAATTGACGCCACTTGAATTCTTCCGACATTGTGAATTGGTGATTAAAATCTGAAGCAGTTGAAACAGATTAAATTTTAATTACATGTTAACTCTCTAATTTATTGAGGGTCTTAAGCACACGCAAATTAATTATTTAATATTATACGCTAAGTACAAAAATGTAGTCATATTTTTATTTAACTTATAGCTCTTTCCTACCGCACGACTGGTAAGCGAAATTTATTTCTACCGAGTTGATAACATATGGAAGCGATGAATATTTTTGCGACGGAACTTTTAGGCGAAAAGCACGATTTTAGGTACTGCACGATTACTTACCTATTTATATTTCATTTTTCGTTTTCTTTTCGAATTTTTACGGTTTTCACCCTTTTTCTTCTTAAATACGCGTTCGATATTTATTCCCGATTTTTATCCATGTCAATGATCGTTCAATCCTTAATTACTTTATTATTCAATATATCATATTTTCACAAGTTGTCATTACATCACACATACATTAAGTTAGACTATCATATTCAATCGTTACATTTGTACGACATCAACTGTTCAAACCAATACAGTGAAAAAGGTCAACGAGTACAAGAATTGATCGTCGCAGAATTTCCGCCGCCATTACAATGAGAGGTGTTCGATTCAAAGAAAACTGAAAGAAGAACGGAGAAGACAACATCCCGGCCTTCGCTCAAGCATACGATTGCTTGCGAGTGTCAATAAAATTAGAGACTTTGCCCACGCGCAATCAGGGAATTCTCAAAAAGGAATAAACGAACGGCCGATTGAAAGAAATACTGCCGCAAACACACCTTCGGCCGAGAATAAGAGATTGGATTACTCTCGAAGAACGGGATGACTCGAGGCTGAGACGCGAGGATGAGAGGACGTAAAAAGTTTCCAGAGCCAATTTCATACCGACTCTGGTTCACCAGCTGCAACCTGCCCGCAGCATCTCTTTAATTATACTACTCCGTCGATTGGTCAGGGAAAGGAGTACATAAATTTATTCCGCAGTTGAAACAGCCGCCCCGGGATCTACGCCGGGTTTTTCCGGTCTCTGCGGGGCTCCGCCGGATGCAACAGCGGTCCCGTCATCCGCCGAGGAAACCGTCTTTGCAAATTCTGCCGCAGCCTCGAATTCGGCTTCTCTCTGCTGCTTCTCCAGAGCTGCCTTCTGGTATCGACCTTCGTCGGCGTAGGAGTAAAGGATGCCGACGATCTCTTGGGCCTTCGTGTACATCTCTTCGACGCTCTGAATTTTTTAATTCAACACTCGTGAGGATTGGATGAAAAGACGACAATTTTTCCCTACACTTATTTACACCAATATCGATCGATTCCGCAATTTTCGAACAAATTTTATGGGTCCAAATTACTATCTAGTTGCACTTTGGATATGTTATAACGCAGCTTAAGATTTCAGGTCAATCAATTTTATCACCATTTCGTCTCGAACTTTGATTTGAATATTCAACACTTCCTGTCGCCGAAACAAAAACGTGATCTAATATTTGTTGCTTTTTTTGTTGTTTTTTTTTTTTGTATAAAAAATTTGAAACTTTCCGAACATGATATCCAATTTTGAAGTGGATAATACTCAGGAACTGGCCAAATTTAAGTTTTTTTTCAAAATCTTCAATTCTGTGTATGTAAAGGGGCAAAAGTTAAATTGTTTTTATTTGATCGTACGGCAAAGTAGACATTTTGGAGGATATCCGGTATATATACATATATATTTATTTCACAACATTGTAGAAATATTTACACCGATTTAAATGTCCACCCGTTTTCATGTCACTCTGAAAATGTCAGGACATACGGCGAAAACAATTTAACTTTTGCCCCTTCGCATACACAAGATTGAAGATGTCAAAAAAACATAATTTTTGGATCACTTTTGAAGAAATCAGCCTTTTTTTTAGACAATTGACACATTAAAGTTTAGGTATTTCTTATCTGACGGTTTCAAGTGCTGAAGATTCGAAAACAAACGTTTAATTTGAAAACGTGGTAAAATTGATCGAGATGTTTCTCGTAAAAGGTAAGCCCTAAGTCCCTAAAAATTAGAGGCTTTTCATATTCTATACCGTACACTATAACGTATCCAAATTTCAGCTGAATAAAAATTTGATCCATAAAAACTGGCCGAAGGCTTTTGGATAGGTCAACATTTTCGAAAACGGTGACGAGTGATCGATCGATTTTCTCTTCGAGTGATACCCTACCTGCATCTCTCTGAGCTCCTTGATTGCCTCCGTTTCAAAGTACAGTCGATCGTAATCTTCTTGAGTCAGCAGATAGCCGTTTTCAATGTCTTTCTCCTTCTCCTGCTCGGTCATGATCACAGCTATCTCTTCGGTTGTCATGGGCACCTGTAAAATGGAACAATTTTTCCGCCATGGTCGGTTTTCTTTATAATGGACCGTGAGCATTTTTTCAGCGAGGGTGAACCTTTTACTCTGTTTCTAATCAAGCATTTAATCGAAGACTTCGCATCACGGAGTTGCAGCTCTTTATGGATCAAACTATTAAACAAAAAAATCGTGATTTCGAAAATCTTCGAATAGCTCACCAGTTTTTGAGCCCCGTTGACCACCTCGGTTTTCATGTAGACTTCGTCGTCTTCAGCTTCCTCCTCCACTTTCTCGCCAGAATTTTCCGGATAAAGCATTTGGTAGAGAGAATCAGTGACGTGAACTTTCTTCGGCATTCGCTGTTCGTAAGTACGTATTACACAAACAAAGGTTCAGGCAGTTTTTATCGGCAGGTTGAAGCTGAAGTGCATTTCGATGAATACTCGTTTAAAAATGCGGCGGGGTTGAAGTTCCGAATTTGAAAAGTTTCGAAAGCGCATAATTCCGAATTATTTGGTAACGAAACTTGGAGTAAAGGTTTCATCAAACTTCGAAGAAACAACAAAGTTTCGAATAATCCGAAACCCGAAGCTGAAGGTTTCGCCACCAAGAAATTCAGAATTAGGCGCTTTTGGAGTTTTTCAAATTCGGGATTTCGACCCCGCCTCTTAAAAGTTTATCGGTACTCAGAACAGTCGAATTAAAATCCATCGGAACACACTGACACTAGTAGACATTCTATCGTGATATAGATAAACCCACATGCAGCACGCTATAATCGCATTGCGCTCACCTTTCTCTGTTTCTCCTCAATTATCGCATCGCAGTACAGATATAGCTGGAATAGCGGGTACCTCCGCAATTCCTCAGGCGCCTCTTGGACGGGAATAAGTCGTTCCAGTATCATCTTCTTGGTCCTCATCAGTTCGTTCGTCTTGAAACGAGAGCAAATATAAGAATAAGAAAAACGAAATCGAACAAACAAGAAATCAATCTGAGATCAGACGACTTGGGGGTAATTCGACGCATCATCCACACAAGCCGTCCGTTACCACAATTCTACTACGTGTCAGTTGCCGCGGCGACATTACGGACAGTAACGCTGATTACAATCATCGGCTCGTGGCAGTTGGACGTTTCACCGAATCGCAGGGGAAAGAGGAGTAAGAGAGAAAAAGAAACCAATACTCTTCTATTCGCCTACATTTTTTCCCGGCGCGCAAGGGGATGATGCAGAAATTTATTAAGTAGTTCTCTATCAAACTAGGTGCGTGACGCAGCTTCCGGCTAATAACGTTATCGTCTTGACGTCTAACCGCATTCCATCAGGAGATATCGTATACCTACATATGTTGGCGTGTTCCCCGATTAGACGAGGGAAAGATTCGATGTTCCGACAGTACGTCGAATTTGGTTTGGGTGCCGGATATCCGTGCAGACTGCGGATTAGCGGTTAATTGAAACTTGTGTCAGCCTGCACCTTAATCGAATAGAAACCTTCTTCGCCGGATTTTAGACGGTCAACGAAATCGCTAGAAATTAGTTCTTCGCATATGAAACTTACTTCAGTATTTACAGGCAGGTAGGCACGGTTAAAAATGCCATCTTTTCGTTCTATTCATCTTGTCCGATTCCCAATTTTCACTTTCTGGGTTTATTGTTTCATCCTGTCGCATGCATATAATTTATCCTTCGAGTATTCCGTTGAATTCAAATCACAGAGGCTCCTAAATTACACTTGGATCGAAGTCCTTCCTTTAGCTGTAAATTTCATGGTGTCTCTTCTGCACTTGGGGAGCATTCGTATTTCTTTATCCAGTTGCCACCGTTTAGGCATCAAGATTCATCAGCTTTCATCGTTGCTGACGTTTTTCATCGGTTAGAACCAGTTAAGCATACTTCAAACATCTGAGTTCTTTGATTTTTAAGGAAAGCCCGAAGGATGAGTTCGTAGAGTTGATCTACTGGTTGGTCATGTTACGAATGGTGCGAGGCTAGCGTAACGTGACTCCACAGCCTTTGATTATGACAAATTTAAAACATTTTGACTATCAAATATTTACATATTTGAGACATACATATGTACGATGGACAGACGTACAGTTTAAGCTGTCGTGAAATATTTATAATACATTTGCAGTTTATCGTCTCTTTTTCATCTCTTTTCATCCGTTCAAAGAGAGGGTCGGGAACTTTCAAGAATAATGTGACGCCTATAAAGGGGCTCATGGAAAAGGCACTTGGTGTGTATCCATGTATATACACTTTATATGTAGACTACGCCTGTCACGGCAGGTCGAATCTTTTCACAGTTACATGCAGATGTTCCTTCGTCTTACGGCGGATAAACATGCATGAGAAAGGCTCGTGGGAGGCACGATTCGATACGGACAGATTCCAATTCTATTCCATACAGGGATTGTATTTTCATAAGACGCCTAGACAACCTGGCGGGGTGCATTTTTTCAATATTTTTCGCATATCGCCGGTACAGGTTTTTCTGGATTAGGGAAGGCGGATCTGTATTTGGACGACTGTGAACGAGCCAAAAAAATTCAGTGTTTACAGTTACTGAAAAATTGTAGCGAAATGGGTATCGTTGCTTTATTATGCCACGAAAAAAAGTAGCTATTTTGTTTTACTATTTGACGTAATCAAAAAAAAATACGAGTGTGATTTTCTATTTACTGCTACGAAATTCAATTTTATTCACACCCGAAATTATATATTTATACGTCATGGTAAAACATTTAAATAACCAACGACGGCAGAGTAACTACGACTAAAAATTTCTCACGTTCCAAAACTCCCGAACAATTTGTAGGTAACCGGTATTTGTAGGCGCATAATAATGTAGAGTTCACATTGATCACCTACATTGATCAACGTATTAAATCCAGTGTTTGAATTAATTTTTCTTATTAAACAATTATCAATACCAGTGGAATTCAAATTCTCACTTTTTTTTTTAGATAGTGAAAAGTGCCGGGTAGTCACTTTTAAACACGCTATTAATATTTTAACTAATTCTCAGGTAAATTTGTCGACTAGTTTAAAAGCAAGAACATGATAACCCGAATGTTGTGCCTTTCTGTTCCGTGCAACTGTGTCATATAATTTTCCAGGAACGTTCCGCCAGCTCTGTGTTTTCAGGGAGAATCACATGACCGCGATTTAACTAGAACCATGCTGACAAATTAATTTTCCTCGTATTTATTCATTCACACGTGCATGCCGGTCGTTGGTGTTACACGAGTAGCTGTAAACGCACCGTTTTCCAGAATGACGCAACTGGCTGCAGCAGCCCCGCGACAACCGCTTTCATTTCAAGCTTTATTAATTTAAATTAACAACGATACACCCACGCCTATGGCCTGGATTTTGCCGAGGGTCGCGTGTCACGTGTCAGAACCACGGCGAAACGGTCCTCGATCGACTGACCCTGGACCTGTTTTCAGCCTCGGCTGTAAAGGACAGAGCTTTCCTTACCAAAGCCGGAGATTAAAAATTTTCAATACGATCGCGGAGTGCTGGCTTCGCCCCCTGCAGCGCTCATCCTCTTGGAACCGACCGTGCTTTTGACGGTCGAAAGTTGTACGTCTTTAAGCTCGCGATTCGTCAATTTTCATGCCCCTGTATTTTCACAGACTCGTCTTCTGAGAACAATTACTTCGACCGTGTTACCTGGCCTGTGAATTCCGAGGTGAAACCTCCTTTACGAGGCTATTGAATATTGCTTGAAAAGATTTTGCCACTATGCGAAGCTCGAATTCTTCACGAGGTGTGTATGTACGTATATTATACACGTATTATTCGATATTTGAGCCTGTAGAACGTGAAAATCTTGGAGCTTTGTAAGACTTGAAATTCGCTTCAGGCTTAGAGCTGAATATTTCGATCAAAGGATGTTCTCGATTCACTTACCAATTCCATACTCTTCGCGCACTCAGTCTTTCTCGTGTGTAATAGACGAGTACAAAAAAAGGCTCACTGCGCCAATTTTCACCTTTTCACAAGCATTTCACGTCGAGATTTCAAATGTGCTTATGCATTCTTTTGCACAATGAGTAGGTACTAACAATAAGAAACTAAATATCTTCTATGCCTACAAGGTACGTACGACTCGCTTTGCGACTCGCTCCTGCTGCGACGCTTCGTAGTCTTGGCGAATCCTGGTTATCAACTTCTGCATGTACCTTCTGTCCGTCAATCGCACAACGTTGGTTCCCATCAGCATCTCCAGTCTTGATCTCACGAGAGGATAGCTGAAGCTGCAAAAGGGAAACAGAAACGATTTCTCACTAGTTAGTGTATATTTTTCATTTATAAGATAACGCCGTGCGTTTTGCACAAATATATGAAATATTTCAACGTCGAATTTGGCCGTTAATTTCTCTTTAATCGAAGAGAGAAAAAAGAAAAATCGTTATATCACCGTTTATTTTTCATAATATATGATTTTCGCGCTTTTTGCGTTACTGTTTTCTTCCACTCCGGGGAAATTCACCGACTCTCAAAACTTTGGGCGTTTCTCATTTTCGCTCATGTTTTCATCAGCCGAGTGGAGAGCAAAAAATATTATTATCAAGTCAACCACGAACACTGTTAATTTGGAAAATTTTTTTTTTTCTAAAATGGTAAACTGTTCGCTTATTTCTACGCTTCGTCGACGATATTGTTTCTTATTTATCAAGCTCGTTACGCGCGTCATTTGCCGCTTTTATTTTCTGCTTCACTTTTTCCTTGTTTGGGTTTTTCTCGGTGTAATAAATTCCTGTTTCGCGATGCGTAATATACCCACTCAGTCGTTTTTCTTTAACCTTACACTCATCACGATGCGATTCGTCGAATATTTTCCTTCCACTTTACAGGTATAGACTAATAAAATCACCAATTAATCGTCAGCTCCAGGACCCAGTGAGGCAGGCTCCAAAAATCGAAAGTTGTGGCTTCGATACTTGTTGAAGAGATGCGATCCATGCGAACCTGTACTCTCGACTCGTCGACTAAAGTTACAGTCGGTTATTATCATCGATCCTTGAATAAATAAAAAATGAAAACAACAGCAAAGAACGCGGCAAAAATTCTAAATCTTCGCACTTGTTTCCCTTGTTCGTTTCTTTGAATAATCATTCGAAGGAGCCAATAATTTTCGAAAAAGCGAGTCTCCGGGGCAAACGCAAACGGCAAACTGACTCGCGGGGAGAGTTTTCACGCGAAACTGAAGCCACTGAAGCCAGCGTTTGGTATACAACGTCGTGGGGTTGAATATCGGAGGAACTTCTACGACACCTCATCGTGCCAAGCACCAAGAATATCATTCGGCTGACTCTTCCGTGATTTCTGATTGGTAATTCGTGACGTGTCGGTAATGGCTGTACAGCCCTACCCTTCCGCCACCCTGCCCACCGTGATTGTATCACTTAACTCGCTTTTGTTGAGCACGCCGAGGCAATTTGTTAAAAAATATCGATTTCTCGCGGACCGTTTTTACGCTGTTACAAGGCCTCGTACCTTCGCTACGCACAGGAAGTAATTTTCTTTTATCCGAGTCAAGTAATTTGCTTCAAAAGTTTCTTTCTTCGCATTACTTTCAATAGATTATACTGTAATTTCGCGTAATCGAAAAATGTTCAATATTGCAATCAGCATTACGATAGTCAAGTTATTACACCAACTGAAGATAGTCTGTAAATATCGATCCGTTACTGTTCTGATTTCTAAATTCGAATATTTTTCGGAAAAAAAAAAAAATATATCTACACTTGGTCATCAATGTATTTTCGAATTATTGATCTTAAATATTTTGCAAGCAGCAATTCGAAGATAACAATTTGAATTATGTTGAAAACCGTAATTAACCGTAATTGTGAAAATTCACAATTTCACGATCGTTGTATCGAACCTTTCGAACCAACCCTGCAAAATCTTCCGAGTTTACGTAAGCATGGCCTACAGTAATTTCGGAGAAACAAAAGAACGAGGGACGGGTTTAGAATTCCTCATTCATTGAAATTGAAACAAATGGCGATGCACGTGAAGTCTAAATTGATTGTAAATTTTAATCAGGTTTCCATAGTCCTACATACGTACGTCATACGTAAATAATACCCACCGTATAAAATCGAACTTGTTCAGGTTGCTGGTAAATTGAAAGTTCAGGCTACAATAACCACAATTGTACGCGTGCTGCAGGCTGTGTCTAAGACAGAATCGATATTCTACGATTTTCAAAACTTGAAACGCATCCCTTTGCAGTAAAAAGAATATATGAGGCATTCCACCACAAATGAACCTATGCATTCACCATTGCCATTTTTTTTTTTTCACTTTTAATATGGTGTAGAGGGTGCAATAAATGACCTTTCACTAAGTTATAAATATTTTCGATCATGGATTTCACAAATTTTACTGCCCCAAACAATACGAAAACCGTATTTCTGAACGAATGGTTCTAAATCCATTGTCTTTAAATTTGACCCATGAATTAATCGGTAGGAAACGAAAATTTTGAGACCAAGATTTTGAGCAAGCTTTTGATTTAGAAGCTACAGGCGAACAAGTAATTAAAAACACAGAAAAATCGAATTAAATATACATTTAAGAAATACAAAATTATATTTAATTTGATTTTTTTCACTCTCATACTTTTGCTTCAGAAGCTACAGACGAAAAAAGTAATTGTAAAGTTAGAAAAATACAAATAGATTTGTATATTTTGTATTAATATTTAATTCGATTTTTCCCACTTCTTAATTACTTGTTCCGACAGTAGCTTCTTAACCAAAAGCTTGCCTACTTCGATCTCGGTCAGAAAATTTCCGTTTATCAACAGAGAATTCATAAGAAAAATTTGAAGCCAAATCAATCGGGGTCATTCATTCGAGAATTGTGTTTCCGTGTTTTTGGGAGCAGTGAAAATGAAACCCGTTGTTCAAAAAATCTAAAATTTCGTTAAAAGTGTTTTTTTCTGTACTTTCTACCATATTTAAAAATAAAAAAAATCGCAGATGTTGAAGGTCATAGGTAGGTCGGTTTAGGGTGGAAAGCCTCGTATATACTTGAAAGCAGGATGGTAAATAACGAATTTACTTTGTCATGAAATACTAGGTGCGGTTGTATTCGTTGTATTATCCGAATTCCTCGATATCGAAGCTCAAATTTAAAAATTATTACATCGGACATTCTAGCAGTGAGGCTGAATTCCTCTAAAATTCCTTTTTCCCTCTCTCTGATGTTTATTGCATAAAACTTTATAGTAGGTAAGTGTAAGAAAACAAGGCGCGTGCAAAACGTTGCGTAAAAGTTTACCAACCAGAAGCTGAGGAGCTTGAACTCGTGTAATTCGACCATCCTGCTCCGGCCGTCAGTTTTAATCGACTAAATTTTTATCCATCCTCAATCTGGCTAAAAAAGGGAAAAGAAGAACGGCAGTTATCCCCCCTGTGCCAGCGGAGGAGGTTTACTCTGGGGACGAGGCTAGGAAACTAGAGAACTCTGGCTCTCCCGTAGTGTGTGTATATCGTAGAGCGGAATCGACTGTAATCACGAAACGTATAGCATAAACGAGACACTCGCTTAACATATGACACAGTTTCTGAATTGCGGCAGAGGTTAGGGAGCTGGTGATATGCATTTTACAATGCCGGCGTAATTCCAGTCGAGACTTGGACGAACGCCGCCGAAAATAAATTCAGGAAAATTTCATTTACCAAGGTGACGAAAAACAAAAAATTAAAAACACTGCGCAAATGAATCAAGGTATTGAATTTTATCAACTCTTAATCAATATCGGTAATGAGTTAATAACAGTTTACCGTTATACCGATTTTTCGGCAAAAAGCTGGTAAAAATTCAACTTTTTTATCGATATTTGAAACTTTTTCGACTCGATCCGATACGCATAATACCGCACACTTCTTCTCCTGCGGATTAACGACAAGACCGACTTGGAACCAATCATACTCTGCTAAATATGCGTGATCTTTTCATTCTTGTAATATAATTAAAGCGAGCTGCTAATTCACATCAGAATGTCAAAATGAGCTTCCCACAGCCTGAACCTTTGTTCGTGAGTAGCTGGTTTCTTTTGAGTTGACAAATATAATATAAAGAATTTGTAGAAGGATTTTTTATGCTAATACAAGCCTTGATATGCTGTTGAAAAGTGATACAGGTAGATCGCGTGGATTATACCTGCTAATGACATAATTGGCGTAATTTAGTTTCATGGATCGACCCTTGAGTGTTGACGAATTTCCTACTATGGCTTTTATACCGTCCTCCTACTCTTCCTGCGTTGTAATTCGGCGTCACGCGAATATTATTATAAATGTCTTCTTCTTATTCCCCTTTTTCCTCCTTCCTCTTCTTTTTCTTATACAGAGCGACATGTACAAAATAAAAATGAGAGTTATAATAATCATACAGTTGGAACTGCTGGTAGAAAATTTTTTTTTTTCAAACTAAGGAATTGTGCCATCGATTTTACTGATTTATGCGCATGGGAAATCAAACTTTGATCATGTCATCTGTATGAAAGACCGATGGTAAAAGAAAAATAATTCTCTCACTATTATGTCTCGATCCTAGGTACCAGTTTTTCAAATTTATCATTTTTGAAGTGCAAACAAGTCTGGTATCGGGAAACGCGATCTACACAAATTAATGGAAATGTAGAATTTTGGTGAAAACTATGTGCGATATTTTTCAATGAACCACACAAGGGTCTTGAGTCATAAAAAAATTTCTCAAATCTTGATTATTTCTTATACGTACAATATCTGGTTGTCAGTAATACAGGTAGGTCTAATAAACTATACGAGTATATAATAGCACCGATTTTTTTTTAAATCTCTAGATATGCTAATCGATGATAAACAATTCAAATTATTAATTTCAAGTAAACCGGTATGATTCCGTCATTTTTGAATTTAAGTTTAGTGTTTCTAGAGATAAGCAATAATATAAGGATGAAAATCAGGTTTTAAAAGTTATGCACGGATCGGTCGAATATTAAGTGATAACGTGGATTATCGATAACCGAACGTTCTAAAATTTATAATTTCAATCAATTAACATGAATTATCGCCTAACAAACAAATTTTGCCCGAATGATTTAAAAAATATCGTTATTTGTTCGACAAACGTTGAACATAATTATAAATCAGAAACCACAATTGAAATATGGAAGAACCGACGTTCGTGTGTTATTATTAATTTTGAACGATAACCGTTAATTTGAATATTACATTTTTTTTTTTTTAACACAACCATTAATTCCATACAGGTTCAGGTTGAAGATGAAGAATAGGTCAAGAAAATAAAGGATGAAATATGGATAGAAAAAAATGTATTACACTAAAAAGATTTCCAACCCTTCGTGCAGCCGAATAGTCGTTGCACATATTATATTCGTGGATATGAAAAGAAGGCGAACGTCACGCGAGGCTTTCCGACAATTTGTCGAGGATATCAAATATAACTATAGAAATTTTACAGTCGATCTTCTTCGCTCTGGCATTGGCTTAAGAATCGGAAATTCTGCGGATCGCTTCAAATTATTTTTTTGAAATTTATTCGAGTCTCGTTATAGGATTTTTCTCTAGTGAGTCACTCGTTCTTAATTCCCACTGTTGTTGAAGCGGGTTATTTTTTTAGCAATTCCGCGCATGGATCTTCATTGAATTTTCTGTCCATTATAGGGATAAGAAAGTTTCTCGTCTCGAGCAGTTTTCACGAACTCATTTTTCATTTTACAATCACCATTCATCCCACTTATTGTCGTTTTGGACTAATGCTCACGGTACTTTTTTCATACGATATCGCAATTTGGATAGAAATTCAGATTCATTTCTGATTCTTTTCTACAATTCCAGCTCGGAAATTTCCAGAGAAACATGTCTATTGGCAGATTTGTGTTTTCAGTTATTATAAAAATTCCGTTTCGTTTTCTATGAAATTGTTTACAAACTAGAAGCATTCAAAGAAATTGTTCGACTTTGTCTACTACAAAACTCCAAAAAAAAAACAAACTCGAAAATTTTTAACTTCACGTTGAAATAAAAAAATACGCGTCAATCATTTCTATATTCAATACTAGAAATAAAATATTTGAGGTAATTTTTTTTTTCACTTACAGATAAGATACGGAATGACCCAAATAATAATTTTTCCTGAGACTCGTCGCCTCGAGATTGGTGTGACGCTATATCCGGACGCTTAGCTCACGCAGAGGGAATAATGGACACAGTTCCCTATTAATTACTCCCGGATTCATGAGCACTTGTTAATTCATTGTCAGGAATAATAAACAATCGGTTTATGAAGCGTATAATTAATAATCGCGTTATCATAATAACCGGGGATGTAGACAGCGTGCGATTGTTACATCTGCGAGATGGAAGAGAAAGAATAAGACCCGCGGTGTTAGCGCAAATCTATTACAAACGCCCTCGTCTACGCCTTCGCTTTATATCTTCCACACGCAGGCACACGCCCACATGTAAGATATGCATACATGCATGTAAAATATGTACAATGCAGTATCACGTGTAGCTGTAAGTTGCGCAAGCTGCGTCTTTGCCGAGGTGTTAAGTTCGCCCACTTGAAATTGAATTAGCGATAAGTCGTTTGCATACCAAAGGACACCTTCTTTGTAACCGCTAAACCCTCGGGGTGTCTTTGCCGACTCCCAGCTCCTCCAGAGTGTGAATATCCGTTTCACCAGCTGAGCGCGTGCTATCGTACCGCAAACAGATTCAAATCCATGCTTGAATCTTATTAGCCTCCTAGGATTCATTACGAGGCGGATCATGGTTTGTCGATGATTTGCCGAAGCCCGGAATCCTTTGTCTAATTATTAAGGGTCCGGTCCTTTTCTTCTTCCAAAGTACTATGGAACCTCTGTTTTATGACGAATCGGCCTGAATCAAAAGCTGGGAAAACAGGACAAACGACTTAAACATCTTCACCGGTGTTATCTGTGCCAATTATAACGAACACGAATTGAATAACATCCCTACTATATTATAACAGAAATGGATCTGAGTGAATTCGAATAATGAAAGTTGAAATGTTAACGATTTAACAAAAGGTTTTCATTATAATAACGCATTTATTCACCTCATGTCTCCAAAATTAATAAAAATTGATTTGCATATAAAGCAAGGTACAACTGATAGTCGTCAATAATTAAATTTACGCGTTGTAACTTTAGTATACTGGAAAATTTCTTCAATGTTCTTAAGACAGTATTTGGGTTTCTGGCCAGTCATTAAATCGAGCCCCAAAACATCAGAATTGCATCTGAAACACCAGAGTTTAATCATTTCGAACGTTCTATCACAAAACCTCTCCTGAATTTATTGATATCTTAGCTTTTGTTATTTGAATTTGCTAAGATCCTTTTCTATTATATGACGTGGATGTTGTTTCATTCGTGTCCGCAATCATCAGCGCAAATAACTTTGCATGACATTTTTTATAGGTTTTTTCTTTTCCTCTAACTTTTGTTCCAGACGATCCGACCGATTCATCCTCAATATTTGCCGTTATTCATCACCACGTGCGCCAGAGTGGCGAGCGATTGATCGAGTGCAAATTGCCATGTCACCTATCAGGATCCTAGCATTTACGCATCACTTTTCATTATTTCACCGCTAATCCACTGCATCAAGTTCGCAGATTATTTACCCCGTTGATTATACATTTTGTTGCTCGACCACTTTGTGTATGCACTGCATGAAATTAATTATCTTAGACCGACGAATCGCGGTGCAGCACGCATAAAAAAACGTTTTAAAAAATTCAGAGTCCAGAGTTACTTGCACAGATATTCTTTAATTCGTGTAAATCCGAATGAAATTCTCCATTCACAATCGATCTACTTCCCGTTGCATAATTAGCTGAAATTATAGAGTTGAAAACGTCTCTCGATCTGTATTGACTCATTATTTCCCTTATCGGTCAATTATATTAACCATCTAGTATATACGAGAGTTGAACCACGAATGAACAACTTAATAAGAATTGTTGAGTGTGATCTGTAATAATTTCAATTACATTAAGTATCGCCTCTTGCCCACAGTTATTAAAACTAGAAGACCATTAATTGTTTTATTGAAAAAATGTTAAGAAAAAACGAGCAGAAATTTCTTAAACGGTAATCGGTTTGAATGATTACTTTTTCTTCTCTTCGTTGACAAATTTCAAAGTGAGCTGAAACTCTCGTTGTTACTTTTAGTCGGTTCGGAAGATTTCAACTCGTCAGAAAGCTTCGGTATATTTTTTTTTACTTTCGCAGATAAGTAAGAGATCCTCCAAACAACCACGAAAGCTCCGTATCAGCCGAGTAAAACAATTCGGAACGGTTGTCTTGGATCAAAGTTATCATGTTTCACCAACGAAACTAATCTTACGAAGTTAAACGTAACCGAACTTGGATTTAGGAACGTTATGTACCGAAAAAAAGCTCGTCTTCGAATAGATTGAAAATCGAGTGATGAAAAGGCGCGAGCAAAAAAAAAATCAAACTGTGTGTCATTCGACACACGGATAATTAACCCTAGAACGGTAACGTTATTTTTATTTTTAACCATTCCGATAACGGGGGGTAAAAAAACGCCTGAATCTTGCGAATTCCAGCCCTCGGGTGCATCGTATAGTTAAGGGTCCTACAGCGTCTCATTTTAATCGTGCTTTTAATAAAGAATCAAGCGGGCCAAAAAACTTTTTCGATAAGTTCGAAAAAAGTGGTCATAAATTAGCAAGCGAAACACGAAAACGTAAGCGGTTCTCTCGCGGCGAGAGATTCAAATTCGCGTGAGGTATTTTTTTACCCCCCCATTACCATTCTAGGGTTAATCGAAGGCAATACCTGCAGTCTATCATGCTCCAATAGTCCACCTCTTCATCGCACCTCCTCCTCGTCGACACACTACTTTCATTCCCGCAGACGGCGTCCCTGACCATTTTCTCCCTCTCAAGTTGCACCTTGACCCTCGTCGTGACGGTCTCTAGCCACTCATTAACGTCACCTTTGACCGGGTTCACCGACCCCGGGGAATTCCACTCTCCGGAGCCCGCGAGAAGATCGACGGCCGCCCAAAAACCCCCGCCGAAGGTCATGATAAAGAGTAGGTATTTATTCGCCGTCCGTCTTCCCTGGCGAATCGCTACACGATCGCTTTCTCGAAAATTCCTTTCCTCCGCGGTCGCACGGAGAACAAAGTTTGGAAAATGATTTCGATGCGATCAGCGTTGGCGCTCGTGCTGCACCAAGAATGCCGGGCAGATAGCGTGGGAGTGTTTGACTCGAGGCGCCCTTCAAGTTTCCTCGGCGTCTCCGGCACCCTCGGGGTTTAATACTCCCGGTTCCCGACCGAGCTCTGGGTGCCGGTCTCTCCATTCCACGTACCAATACCCGTCCGTCCGTCCGTTCGTTTTGCACCCTCGCGCCAAGTTCAGGCGCATATTGAACAGTGCAATATACGCCCCCGCGCTTTCTGGCTCACACGCAAATTAAGGTGGAGAAGTTATATCGCCGATTCACTGACAGCTCTGACATCCGTGAAGATTTCGGTCGGCTACTTTGGACACGCGATTGTTTAGGTGAACGTCGGCCTGGCTGCAGATACGGATTTTACACCTGATCGTGACGACGAGTTATATTGTACTCTTTCGGGTTTCCACTTGATCGATATCTCGGCTATCCCTGCGTGCATAACGCTTTCTGGTAATTTATTGCAGCTTTCCAATTTTCCTTGAATTTCTTCTCGTTTCACCTACCCGTTTGCTAATTAATGCTTTTTCTTACAACGATGCTTTGCTACTGGTCGCCGAATGTACTAATAGGTATAATTGATTTCTTTTCAGAAGTTAAATGTTGAATATATGGTATTCACGTTACGTGAAAATGAACTTCCTCGGTCACACAATCACTATCGACGTCATTTGACGTGTTTGGTGCTCGAATTTTTATTTCTTTTTCAAGGGGATTCTCTCGTCGATTTCGACCTTAAATATCCAAGTCCACGTATTTCGTGGTTGGAGTGTTTTTCTTCAGAATTGCGTATAGAATGGGGCTGATAAGCCCTTTTTCGCGTTCGAGATACACGGACTTAGATATTTGGAGATGTATGAACAACGTCGAAATCGACCAGGGAACCCTCTTATAATAAACCCATGGCACTCGGAATTCGCAATTTCTGAGCCTTCGCCTCTCACAAGCTTTTCAAACACTATAACTGTTAACAACGATGATATACACTTGTAATCAGAAACGCTTCAATACCTTTCTGAATTGGAAAAAAACGATTTCATTGGGGTTCAGTTTATTTCAATTACGGAAATATATCGCAATTAATCCAAAAGGCATTCAACTGCTTTTTTTGTCCCACCGAAGATTTATGACTTATAAAACGGTGACGCAAATGGGAACAAAATTACTAGAAGAAAAATGATACACTCGTGCTCAAAGAACGCGCAACTTTCACCAGACTCGCGATTAATAAATCGTCAAATTATACATGCATACACATATATATGTTGCACTATGCCATGCACGAATTCGTCTGTGGCGTGCAGCGAAGCAGGTCCTTGACCCAGACGAAATAAGAAATATTCTACCGTCTGCACGGTCTCACGATATAATACACGTGTCAGGAATTTTTCAAAAACTTAACCACACTTACGCGTATTTTATCGGCTCCTGTTCCCACCATCTTATTGGCTGCGCGTACGGATCTTTGCTCGAAGTAAGCGTCACGGCCAAGTTTTGCTTCGGCCTTCGTTTCCGCTTTCCACGCCGTCGTTTCCTTCCGCCCTGACCCTCGTTGCCCGAGTCATCGAAGTGCATCGATTTTTGCTGCACATTGAAATTCATCTTGCACTATTTTTTATTTGTTATTGTTACCAGATAACCCGGCACTTTTATCTAATTTATCCAACCATCGGAAAGAATTTTTTTCTTCACTCTATCAATTTACAAGTTTGAAGAATCTACAGCTAGAATTTTGGAAAACGAAAATGACGGAGGTACGAGATGTAAGTTTATGAATTTAACATTGACGATACATGTCGTGGACTTCTATGCGGCTTACTTCACGATCACGTATCAATATAACCAAAACTATAAAATGGGAACAATACTTACCTACCATCTGTCTTTCACCTGAACAACAACTTCGTACACACGATTTGCTTGTGTTCCGAGTTAACTTCACATTGTACTGTTGTTAGACTTTGTATTGTTAAATTTTGTTGCCATTAGTTTGATTTTCATAAATGTTTGATTTACTGTTGGTTTATACTGGTAAATTTGAAAACTTGATAATAACAGAGACTACAATCAATCCACGCGGCACATACGCGCTGATATTCAATTTTTTAGATGATGCAAGCAGTAAAAGGTTTCGTACAGCCGAGGAACTCAACAGTGTTGCAGTGACGTACGGTGACAGACAAATACAATTAACAATAAATACCTCACTAATAATTCGTAAAGTTCGCTCAGAACGTACTTAAATTATTTAGCTGATATATGCAATTGATTCTTCAAATATTGTTTCTTCAATATTGATAGATTCGATTATTTTCGTTGTTGATAACCGAATGTATAAAAAATCTTTCCGAACCACTGCAAAAAGTATCTTTTGATTTATCTGAATATGAGACGTTACACAATATGATTCGTGACTTTTTGCAGCGAAATTGACGAAATTAGAGCATTAACACGCAGATTAATTTCACTGCACTGCATTTTTATTTCACTACGCTACAGATCGGAGATAATTCACAATAACTCCGAACGTAGTTTAACTCGTTTGCTGCCAGTGACTCAACTCTTGAGCCACAGCGGCTTCCTACTAGAGACAAATTATTCAATCATTTTGTCAAATGACTACGCTAAAACTGAAGATCTGCTTCTGGGGAAGCCATTCTCTCTATTGGAATGATACTCGCATGTTAATTAGCAGCGAACGTGTTTAACTTGAATCATTGTGACAAAGTTGAGAAGTTGAGAAGTGACAGTGACATCGTTTAAAACCAACTCAACGTAATCAGAATCACAAAACGTTAGCTGTCAAACACGATCTGTTACATTCGAGTTACATTCCCAATAAGTTTTTTCCCCTCGTCATGGTGAGCTTGCAGAGTAACGAAGTGATTTCAAGTTTGGATTATGCTTGCTTAACGGTTCCGTAAGTTCTTACACGGATACACGTTAGAGTACTTTATTATGTTTATTCCCTAATGAAATACGGTGATATTACTTTATATATTACACACAAATGGCACGTCAATCTTGATATAAAAATATCCCTAGCTTGATAATTTTTTCATAATCCACATCGTCAACAAATATAATTCTTTCCTCTGTACTTCGGTGTCTCTATCAAACTCTAGTGACTTTAATCCCATTTGCCAAGGCAGCAGCGGGTGCTGGACTATTTTTTTTCGCTTTTATTCGTTTGAGCTCATCCCAGGCAATCCGGTCCTCGAGTTTCTGCGGACCCCATTCCGGAGTCGGGCTCGTTCCCTGCTGTATCTTCTCTTTCCAGCCACCCTATCGATGAAATGGCAAGCGAAAAATAATTCGTTAATCCTAGCCAAGAGACAAGGACGCCAAACAGAGAGAAAACGTCCGACGAATAGCTCGAGAAATTACCTTTGTTTTGCAAAAATGAAAGATGGCGTATCCCGGTATACAAACGATGCTCGCGAGGCACGAACACCATCCAGTCACCACGGCCCATTCGGGATACGCGATTCCGTTGTAGGTAATTCGGGTGTTGAATATGATCGTCGTCACGAAGATGAACTGCGATTAAGACGGAAAAGTGTTGAAGGTGGAATCAGAGATTGGGATGAACAGATGGTACCAGACTTACGGATAAAATGACGGGCGTCAAGTATTTCCAGCACAGGGGCCACCATGGGTGCACCTTGTGACCGGTCATGAATTCGATGTCACGAACGAAATTGTCGCATCCTTTCAATCAGCGGAATACAAACCGTCTATGAAATTTTTTTATACATAAATTGTAAGTAAGATATAGAACACAACGCTCACCGTAGGTCCACCCGACGACTATCGTCTCAACCAGGCATATGAGAATGACGGAAATGGAGGCGGCGTACCAGTCCAGCAGTTGCAGAATGTACATTCCGCCCTGAAATTAATCGCGTCAGGGTGCAAGACGGACGGATTATTGACAAGCGATGGTTGATAGCGCGATTAAAACTCACGTTCGTGACGAATACAAGCGAGCCAAGAAACAGGATGAACAGAGATACGAAGGCAACGAGACGTTTGTGCCTTCTGAGTTTCGGATACGCGTCCGTAATGCTCGATATAATTGCTTCGATTTGAACAAACTACGGCAGAAAGTTTTTACGAGCGATATTAAAGTTTCTTATAATAAACAACGTACGATTGCCGTGATAATATCAGCATGCTAGAAGGAAACAAGCGTTAATTCAACATGAATTTTCGTCACTGACGCAACTGTCCATTCCTAGGAGGTACAACATCATGAAGAATAGAACCGCCCATAGGTGGGGTATCGGTAACATCGTTATCGCTTCGGGATACGTCACGAAGGCCAATCCTGGTCCTGGGGCATTAAAACGATTCACCCGATTAGCCGATTCGACGAAACGAGAGACGCTTTCATTCGTTAAACGCCGCTATTCAGCGTAGAACTCGAATGGTTTTAACGAAGCCGATTCGATTAATCGTGTATGTACCTCGACCTTTCGTCATCTTTGAATACTTGTTACCTACCTCCGGTAGCGACAGTTGATACAGGAAGACCGGTCTGATGGGACATGAATCCGAGAACGGAGAATACGACGAACCCGGCGAATATGCTGGTGCCACAGTTCAGGATCGGGACGAGGATCGAGTCTCTGTCGAAGGGTTAAATGTCTTTAATGTTACCCCCTTCAGGATTTCGACTATGCTAAACTCGGAATCATCGAAGCATTGTATTTACAGACGATTGTTGTTGTTGAACGGATTGTAGCTGGCCATATTCACGATTCCACCCCAACCCGGTCCGAGGGAGAAGAATATTTGGAGAGCGGCGTCGGCCCAAACCTAGGGATAAATCGGTACCGAGATTGGATCGTTCGGAGTTTGATTGTCGAGAAAATCGTGCGGTTACCTTGAGATTCGTCAGTTGGGACCACTTCGGCATGATGTAGAACATTATACCGTCGTAGGCACCGGGTAGAGTGACGCCTCTGATCAAAAGCACGAACAAAATGACGAAGGGAAACGTAGCCGTGAAGTAAACAACCTGTTTTTACAAACGTGTGATAATTAGCCTCGATTTAAAGCCGCGAGGATAACCTCTCTCACCTTTCCTACGCTCTTCACGCCGTTGCATATGCAGAGAAAAACGATGAACCAGGACACGAGGTTGCAAGTAAATAGGGGCCACACGATGCCACCAATATTGTCGATCCCGTCGGATATCTGCAGTATGTGATTGCTGGGAATTTTATGAGTTTGCAATTAGAAGGGGTGAATAAATACTTGGGAACACCGTTCGCCTTCTGCAAAAGCTTGCAACTCACTTGAAGAATTCGTCGGCCGGTGTCTTTGTTCTTCCGATAAGTTCCATCTGATCGGATTCGTTCTTGTGTCCAAATATGTCCGCGCCTAGCTGTGAATTATTATTGATAATCAAAATTATCGTCACTGTAAATCCAAGTCGTCGAAAATGATCGTAAGTAGGGAAAAAAAGTGTCGGATGAACGATGTGTAGTTTAACGGTGAATCGGTCAGTCTTAAAAAGAACTTACATCGGCACCTACGAAGTGCGAAGTGCATTTAATTTCGGTTATTTCCAGGTGTTAATTACCTTGAGACACTTGTATGTGTTCCAGTGATTGCCACAGTCTTCCCAGGGGAGATTCTTCCTGAACGACATCGCGAGGAACAGCAAAGGATAAGATATTATCACGTTGTAGTACATCGTGCATATCAGATTCACAACAACAATCGCAAAACCTGCGCCTGGAAATTTTTTTTAATACATTTTATTGATTCTTTTCAAGAATTTGCTCGTCTTTGTGGCGAAAAAACCGTGATTCTAGTTCAAATGAGTGTAGCAGGTTGGTTACGCTTAACGAACCTTTGAAAATTGGACTCGTTCTGAACATCGTTATGCATCCTGTACCCCCGAATTGTCCTATCGATGATTCCATGTAAAATAAGGGTATCCCGCATAGGAACAGCATCAATAAATACGGAACGAGGAAAGCCCCTTAAAAAACAATTCACTATGACGCCGTGAAAAATACGTCAAAAGTTAGGTAAATATTTAATTCGTTATCTGGGCTTGAGATTAAGATCAGTATCCTCTCTACTATGCACACCTCAATGACATAATGACTGTACAGAAAAAATTGTAACAACTGTTTGTTCAAAATTTCGAGCAGTTCGAACTTTAATCAATTATTATTTTTTTTTTTTTTTTTCTGGACAAGTACAATGTTTTTCCCTTGAATCTATACTGACAAACTCCTAAGAAGACCACCGCAGCGGTGAATTCGCATTAATACGAGCTTAATCCTCCAGCCTTGAATTTCTAGTAATTACGTACTCGGATTACTTAAAACAGCCCACGCACGAGGTATCCGAGATATTTGCGACTGTAGTTTGAATAGAAAATATCTAGCCACGATTACATGCATTTGTGAACGAATTTCTCGAGCGGTAAATTATGAGAGGTCCAATTTGAATTCCGAGACATTGTCCTGCGGGTTAATTAACCACGGGTAGGAAAATTTATTCAACACATGAAACGGGCGACTGAAAATAGGACCGAGTATAAAGCGAGACCGCTTATCTTTCAACTCGGGTGTGACAACTGACAATTGCTTGAAGACTTTGATTGAATGATTCTCTCTCTTTAACCGTCGTCGCCGAGTTCTAAATTGGCCCCCGGTAAATCGCCCTTGAATTTTCACCTCGCTCTCTTTTTACAAGGCTCGAATCACGCTCCCTGCACATGCATTCCCCAGGTCCGTAGTTCCGCCCGTCTGTTATTATTATTATTATTATTGTTATTATAGATATATTACCTCCCTTCCTCGTTCCTCTCGTTCGTTTACGGTAAATAGGTACGCGTACTTACGTAACTCGACCGGGATAGGCGGACCCAATTCATTTAAGCCCACATCCGACGTCTACGCGCGTCTCGTACCATGGCGAAACCCTTTTTCCTAGCTTCGCGTGTTAAACAATATCTGCCCTGTAAGATTTTTCACATTTACCTCCTCCGTTTCTGTAGCACAAGTATGGAAATCTCCATACGTTGCCAATCCCTATGGCGTAGCCTGCGCATGATAGTAAAAACTCCGTTTTGCTCGCCCAAGTTCCCCGCTCAGGCTCATCTTCATCTTGATCATCTTCGCTCCCCCAAGAGTTTCGCTTTCTCAGCTCGTTTGTAGCCTGTATTTAATTTTTACGCCATTTTTAGTTCGTCAAGTCTATCTTGTTTTCGTTTCTCTCGAATTTGACCAATTTTTGTATCATCTTTTCCTGCTTCCCAGTTTTCTGCCGCACCACTTACCTTCATAGCTTTGTAGAAACGACAAAATCAGAATAACGAAGAATCTTGGATTTCTATCGTCTCAGTCAAAAGGCCCGTCCACGGATCTTTTCATCGTGTTTGTGTGTGTGTGTGTGTGCTTTTTTTTTATCTTCTTCTTATTTTCCACCGAGTTTTCAACTTCGAATCAATGCAACTACCGTCACTTTTTTGCACCCTCTAATCGAGTCGAGTCTTTGGTACCTGCGAGAAATAGGAGCGAAAAGTAGGACAACTGCTGCCAGTCGAAAGTGCACAAAGACTGGATCGGAATCGGGCAATCTCTCAACTCTCGGCTCTCGTGTACCATTTTCTCTTCTCCCCTTCGGACGTAGGTATATGACGTATCGTGGAGGATCCGACTCTATAGAGTTGATGTCGGCAGCGATGATCGCATAATCGCGTGGCTATGTGACTACCAATCTCTGTCACGTAGTTAATGTACGGAATTATGCGTGAATGGATATTGGTGGGTACAACGCGAGCTTTTGACCGTGTATCGCAACAATTCATACAACGGAATAATGAAATGCGGTATAATTCTGGGACACGGTGCTGGTGTTATTTTCATTTTTACCTCCATATCCCAATTTTCTGTCTTCACAGAAGAGAGAAAAATTTCAAGACAACTATAACTACATTTGTGTAGTATTGCATAATTTCAGAGACATTTCTTTTGTATCACATTCACCAAATTCCGAGTCTGAGCTTTGTACTTGCGTGTAATACCGCCCGGAGCTAATCGAGGGTTATTCGTCGAATGTCACCCTTACCGACGTTGCGAAACCGCTCTATCCAGTAGTTGAAATACGCCAGCTACTCGACCGACCGTAAATACAGCTTTCGCGTCTGACGAAGCCCGGCTTCCCTACCGGGGATAAAAAGCTTTCGATTACCGAGTTGCGGTGCTTTCCCAGACTCTGTTTCACCGCGTCGATAAAGGCCCAATTTCTCCTGTTACAAAGCTTTTTTCGTATAGTTCCAAGTCTTGCAAATAGATAGAGGCTTCTGTCCCAATATCGAGGATCCGGATTCACACGTTCAAAAAGGCGCAAGTTTTCAGATCCGGATGGATCTTTGCGGGTTTTAAATATCCCGATTCGTGTGCCAAAATAATCATTCTCATTGTGTCAATTTGTGATAAAATCTTAATCAAGTATGATCTGATTTTACGAATATCTCCTGATCATTACTCGAATCGTCGTTCGTGTAAATTGTTATGTATTTCATTTCAACTCGGAGATAAATAATTTTTGACACATCTTTATCCAACTGTCGACGTGCCACCCTTTATTCTGGTCTGCGCGTTATTATACATATTTAATTGATCAATCGATGTTTTCCAATCAATTAAGGGTCCTGTGTATATTGATCTCGGGCTAACGTTTGATGGGAACTGTCAATTAACGAATCTACCCGCGTACGTTGCACGACTGGGATGAAATCCAACCCTGCGCGTTGGTCCATGATGAACAGTGATATTTCCTCTTGATGTTCAAATTTCAACAATTCTCGTTATCGTGGTTATCAACTTCTCGTTTTTCTGTTTTCATAAAAAATAAGAAGCTATTGTAATCACCTCGAAAATGAAAAATTGAATATTCACTAGATCTCGACGTTTCAGAGCCTATAAAATTACCTCCAATCACTTTAAGATGGACGTCTGTGCGTTTGTATGTACGTACATATGTGATCGATTTTTTCATCTGATATGTCGAGAATTAATAACCGGATTTTTATAATTTTGGTCGCAATCAACGTGGCTTTTTCAAACTTAGAACTGGTTAAATTTCGGCTTTGATTGGTTCAGTACATTCAGAATTATTTAAGTAACAAAATTATCACAAATAACACAAAAATGATCTAATTTGCCTCGTGAGAGCTGTCGTCCAATTGTAATCAACGATCGATTACATTATTCATCATCCTTGTCTGGAACCCGTGAATTGTCATTTTTATTTCCGATTTTAGAAAATTTAGACTGATTTGGTAAAGAAAAATGCTGTTATCGTAATCACCAAATTATACGTATAAACATGAATAAGAAGAACGAAAATAGATTCAATAACCTGTAACATTTTTGTTGAATATCCTTCGCGTAAGTTAATCGTCCTCCCTATAAAAGAATCATAACAAATATACGAACAAGAATAAAAATATTATGAAAACCGAATAATAGCTGCAGGATCCCCGATCCCACTCAACCTCCGTATATTTGTACTAAATCCCGTCGCTGCAGTCAGTTTTTGAGTGGCAAAAATCCTACGAGCCGGACGTTTGTACGTATCTGGGATTGTCCGTTGTAATCCTTCAGTAAAACCGTCGAGTGGACGGGATATAATTCAACGTTGAAATAATTGCCGTACTACCGCGGTGCAAAACCGGCCGGCACGGCATCCGCTTCCAATATGAGAATACATATGTAAAAGCCGTAATACGGTGCGAGGAAATCCTCGATCATTATCTGCATCGCAAGAAAGAAAAACAAGCTAAAGAAAAAAAAAAAAAACAAAAAAACAAACAACGTAATAAAATTGAACAAGTCTATTGAAGTTTAGCTGAAGGTGTATTTTATCCATAACTACGGCATGCAGTGCTTTTCTCACAGCTTACTGTCATCGTTATTATATTATACCGAAGGGGATGATCGCTGGTATGTAAGCGTGAAGTAATCTCGTGCCGCGAAGAAGATCCCCGGATAGTAATTGTGGGGATTTCTTTTTTTTCCTTCTTTCTTGTGGCTCTTTTTCTCTTTTGCGTTTTGTTTTATCCTCGATTTTGTCGGCGGAGAAAATACGGTGCTGAAAGTTAAGAAAGAGAAAGAGAGAGAGAGAGAGAGATAGGGTGTTTTAGGGGGCAAAAAAAACCCCGTTCAATCGTCACTGTCGTCAGTGGGGATATAAAAAGACAAAGAATCGTCGTCGATAAAAATCGGAAAAGAGCAAATCCCCGAGGAAGTCGAGGCGTCGCGACGTTCCCCGACTGCAGCGTCCCGCCCGACGCCCGGAGTTGTGGTCCAGGATTTTCTTTGGGGCTGGGTCGAGCCGGGCAGGGCAAAGCTTTGGTTTGTAGATTTGATCAAATGATCCCCTGCAACGACCGCCGCCGACGCTGATCGCGGGAACACCGAACGGGCGTGGCGCGGCAGTTCCCCAGGAGTTGGGAGCGATCGGAAATCCGTGGAATTGTGAAAAGAGAGCCGGGTAAAAAACGAGGAGAAAAAAAACAGAGGCGAGGGAGAGAGAGAGGGAGGAGGAGGAGGAGGAGAGAAAGGGGGAAAGGGACCGTCTCTCGGCTACGACGAGGATAAGGGCGTCCCGGGCGCGTCCTCGCCGAATGGGAAGTCGTCCTCGAATACGATCGCACGTGTGTAGCTCCTCCCCGGCTTCGCCGCCTAGCCGACGGACGATCGGGTGATCCTTGTGATCCCGGTGATCGGTTTGGTGGATGTTCAAACGACTTGCTGACGTTTCAACCATTACCCGAGGATTTCCTGGGGCTATGACGTTCCGCCGAGACTAGGAGGAGCCCCGGACTACCGATGGATATATTCGGTGAGTTTCGAATACGCTGCCCGATCGGAGATATACTTCGAGGACATGTCGATTGGCCCGCGATTCCCATGCCCGGGTGAATTTTCAAGGAGAGGAGGCGAGGAAAGACGGAGTGGGTGTAAGTGAGAGACGGATAAGGATCCGTAGGCATGAGGATTGAGTGCCGCCGTGTCGACGACGATTTATTAGATACTGTGTAAAGGCCACGATTAATTTATCACCGGAGGATATTATTAGGTATGCGGTTGGTTGATTGTTTCAGCGTCGGTAACGCGAGGAAATTGAGTTGGTTTTTACGATAAAAATTTTGAAATGGGATTGGGTAAATTTTAATTCTGATCTTCTACATTTCTTCTTGAGCCTTGAAAACGAGGATAACATTATTGTGTGTATGTGATATTCGTCGCGTCGTTTAAATTTCAGCACAATATATAACATACCGTATTTACCAACTTTTACGTATAAATATGTGTATGCAATGCAAATTTCACGAACTTGCAGGTTCCGAATGAAAAAATCAACGGAGTTATAGCCGAGGAATAAATTGATGCAGCCGTATGTTGTTTTTGGAAATAATAATGATGACGAGCAATCGTGTTGCAAGGGTTGCTTACCCCGGCACTCGCGTTTTCCTGGCTACCGGCGGTGAATGCACGGGGGTTGGTGGCAGGACCGAGGCGTATTCCTGCTGAGTACCGAATGCGCTGCGATGTAGAATGAGCGAGAGAGGGATAGAGTGAGGGAGAGGGAGAGAAGAGTGAGAGAGAGAAAGAGAGAGAGAGAGAGAGTGGTGGAAGTCGGTTCCCTAAGCCAGAATAATTTATTACCAAGTGTACATTCGGTACTAAATAAGGGTGGTCCGTATCAGCCCCCCTCTTCGCTGCCCTCAAATTGTTTGCCCCTCTCTCGGTCTCTCTCCTTCCATTTTCCATCTCTCTCTAATGTTATTCAGGACGTGGATTAAACCATGTACTCGGCCTTCGCATTTGCAATCAAATACTCTCTACCCGAAGAGGAAAAGCTTCTCTTTTATTGATGGGCTTGAAAAAAGGAGGAAATAAAAATAAAATACGATAAAAAAAAAAAAAAAACAACCTCTCTGCAACCTCTCTCTTTCCTTCCTGTCTCCCCGCGATCCTCGTCCCTGTATACGTACGTATATGTACAGCTCAATGTGAGTCTCTGCTCTACACGGAAAATAAAATAGTAGAGTAATAAAAAAAACGGGCAAAAGAGAACCGACCGGAAATAAGGCGGTAGATGAGAGGGAAAGACGACGGAGAAAGTAGCGCGTGTCTCTGTCCCTTGCGACAAATTCTTGTTTTACAACTTCTGCTGCATAATTCTGACCGCGCTATAGTGAGCATGACTCGTACGAGAATCAAACGATTTTAAACATTGATAAACGAAACAATATTGTGCAGGGATGTTTGCACTCAACGTGCGCTCTGCAGTGAAAAATGAATTCGAGTTATTGCCGGCTGATTTAATCCCCGGATCTCGCGTGTCTGCACCACCGTGTACTCGATGCTATGTGCATTATGAATACACGCGCGATGGTTATGTGTAAACTTTCGTTAATAAAATCGCCGCGGACTTAAGGTCGTGTCATATATTACTGGCAATAATATCGCAGCCGCGGAAATTGCAGAATAGTAAAATTTCCCTCGTTTTTCCCCCGATGCCTTTTTTTAATCTTTTTCTCTTTTGGTTTTTTTCTTGCCTTCCCCTCGATTCCCGTTTCATAGGCTCGTTATATTCGAAACTGATTTACCGCCGCACCTGTGCGATCTATGCACAGTTTCTAACAAACCAAAACTACCGTACCCGATACAGGAATACATCGAACTATCCGTTTCCTGCCGGTATTGCGATACCCAAAATAACCGGAAGCCCCTCAGAGCTTCGACCCGAAACTTTCGCGCGTTAGTTCTGCTTTTGCTGGGGAATCGGGACTCCGTTTGTGGCTGGAAACTTGTCCTATTTCGATAAACGATCGGTTAATTTTTCTCTACTGTAACTTATACGTACGGTGTAGATATTAGTTATATCCGCACGGCCAGATTAAGTCGGCGTATTCGAGAGCCGGGGTTCAACAATTATCGTTGGAATTAGTTCATCGGAGAATTCGCAGTGTGCCTCATGGATCGTCCTAATCTTCGACGGTATAATTCCTAAACTAATTGTCAAGAATGCCTCGGCGCAGTTCCCTCCTCTCGCATGCCAAGGATTGTATGTGGCTTATTGTTAGCTTTGTCAGGGATTTTCCACAGCGGTTAATAGCACTCCGTGTCGCCATGCAGGGCCATTCGTTAACGAACGGATAGCCTGGATATCTCCTGCGCATAGTTTGCTATCGGTATGATAATAGATAAAAGGCAATTATTTAAACAATTTGCTCCCAATCACTTGCCGCCAACACCGCTGTTCCCTCATTTTAATCCCCGATAATCACATTCGCAAGCGTCTCTATTCCTTTTTCGTTTTCAACAAAGTATGTAATTGAAAACATCTAATTTTCAGTTCTTCTCCTCTATCCCTCATCAGCAAATACCTGTTGAACATCATTCCAAGCGCAGAAGAATTGTGGTTCTAATCTCGTGATATTTGTCTCTCCATAACACGATAGGGTTATACAGAAACAGGATAAAGAAGATTCGCAATTAAAAACAAAAAATAAAATGTAAAAAAAAAAAAACAGTAATGATCGGAAAACACCATTCCACGCGAAAAGCGATGGATTACGAATACGACAAGATTAGATGCTGAACTCTGCACCGGTGACGAACGACTGTAAGCCTCGCTTTTTCGTCCCCAGAGTCAATCGTGAGAAATCGGATCTTCCGGTTGACGTATGCGCAAAAAAAAAAAAAAAAAAAAAACTGTTTTTTTTATGTCTGTTGCAATTTCACACGCATTAGAAAATCACGAATTGTTTAATTTTCAAGTTTCTAATTTTATTCAGCGTAGGTTCGAGGTGACAAAATTCGTTTAGAATTTTCCGAATTATCAGCCCCGTATTTGGTTGTGTTATATGAACTCTAGGAGATCCCTTTGACAGAGGAGTTGTGTGTTTTGATATTCGAAACAAAATACTCTGCCCGTATTACACTCTATACCTTCTTCAAAGTTAACAAGGCTGTGACACGAGATACGCGTGGACAAAGCTTTGACGCGGACACGTCTCTTTGATGACGGTTTTAATGTAGGGCATATTCACGCGATGTTACGGAATTGCACTGAATTTACCTACGAATGAAGCTTTCTCCGTCCCTTCAAAGCGGCAAGGTATTCGATTTGTCCCTTCGTTTCGCTGCAGTCTCCTTGCGCTGTTTACTCGTTAATAAATTTTCACGTAGGTACGTTGAGTACATAAAAACAAATAGAAAGATATTCTTGTTTCTTTTTTCTGGATATATGAATGAACAAAGCATTGAAAAAATTTTGTGAAATTTATCTCTGGCGTGCCGACAACTTTAAATTCAATTATCAAACGTGAATAATTATTTTTCCCTCTTTTTTCCTTTCCACCGACGATTTCCGCACGACGCGACGTGCGGGCGGCAGACTGACGGGTGGCTGCGGTAACGGCAGGGCCGACATTTGACTAGGACGAACGCGCCCGGTGACGGCTAAATTTACATCTATCTTTCTAATTTCATTGAGCCAATCTGCATGTTGTTACGCCTCCTCTCCGTCCTGGAGGGGAAGCCTTTCGTCGGCGTAACAGTCACCGTTTAAATAGGGTATTCCCCACAATCCCCTGCATCAGCTGGCTCAGCGGTATACACCCACCTCTCTCTTTCCACCCTTCAATTCTCCGCTCCTCTCTTCCTACAGTCCTATCGTCGCCTGTAATACCCCAAACCGACGACATCAGCCAGACGAATCGAGGCAAGGGCTGGTTCTTCTCTCGCAGAAATTCCTAAACTACATATAAATGGGGTGCTGCGTTCATCGTCTTTTCCGCTAAAACAAAGATTTTTATTGCTACCACTGCCAAATTATCGCACGTTTAGATTCTTGGGGGTATAAATATATATGTATATATATATGTGCCCAAAGTTTTCGGTGAAGGTTGCCGATGTGAACGGCTTTTGGTCGGCAGATAGGCAACCGGAGTCACATCGTACACGCTGCGAGTACGTCAGATGTAACGTCGGCTGCCGATCTGTTGGCGAAACATAGTGAGCACTGGGACCCTTCAACGCAAACTCCCGGTACATTGCGAATATATATATATATATATTTCTTTAACGTTCCAATTTGGATATTTGAGAGGTAAAAACTATCCCTAAAATCCTTCCCCCCCCCCCCTCCCGATCTTGTAGGATTTCTCGATAATTACGTCAATTTTTTACTGTTAAAACCAATTGAGTGTTCATTTCTAAGGGTTGTACGCCTTATTTTTGAGAGGATTACATTAAGGGTGCTTCCCATTACTCAAACAGTTGAAATATTCCGTAAAGAAATTTAAATCTAATGATTTTCGATGAATAAAATCGGTAAAGTACACCTCGGATACTTTCCTCAACTTGTCTGACCCTCGTCGGTGAACAAAATCCCCAACCATTATCATCAGAACGATTTCAAGAAGTATCTCGATGCGTAAAAAGTTAGGTTTTCGTGGAACAACCGATAGAAGCAAAGCTTCTCACGCTTCGCATATAAAATTCAATTAATTATCACTTTCCGAGCATGAATTCATCGCACAATATTGACGTCTTATTTATATGTTTTATGTATTATATATTACAGTATTATCAATTATATCATATTATTTATTTTAAATAAGCCCAGTTCGTTATAATAAACAAAATGAGGAGCGATGCAACTTTAGTGAAGTTCCCCTTTTTCTGATCGTGAGCTAGATCGCCGTCACAAAAAGTGCGTTGAAAATCACCGCTTGAATAAGCGCGACTTCGCGACCTCTCGGACCTCGTCGCTTTGCCGCGTGATCGCAGACCAGCCTTAACATATAAGGCCTTAAACCAAGATTACAGCAATTAGGCACCTACGCCGATAGCTGTGATCAAGGGGCGGGTGTGAACCCGGCCTTGGTTCACCTCAAACAATGCGTCATTAATTGCATTGGCGTCGATCGGAGCCGGGGGTAAGCGCGAAACGTCGAGGCTGCGAGGCGGCGATGCGGCACCCGCACAACCCAGTTCTAGATCAGCTCGCAGCGTCGACAAAATGGCGGTAATAAGGGGTGTCGAGAAAATGGCCGCTCTGATGAACCCTGAATCGCGGCATTACGGGAACTGATTGCGCCTTCGAAGGTGGCCCCGTGCCCTGTGGGGGTGGCGAGGGAATGAACGGGGAACAGGCGAAGGTGCGGTCACGTACAGTCGGGGGGGAGAGGGAGAGAGGGAGGGAGAGAAGGGTGAGGAGGAGGAGGAGGAGGAGAGAGAGAAGGGGGGGGGGGGAAGGAAGGGGTTAGAGTTAGTTAGCGACATGTGACGCTATGGCGCTCTCCGATGTGTGCGAATGCGTGTGCATGAGGGAGAGGAGGGGGGGGGGGGGGGGTGCGAAAAGGGGAAGTTGAGCACGTGGTAAAGCGAGGCTAGGAATACGCGATATTGTGTATACTGCGCGAGCTTCGCTCCGCATGCTCTCTTCCTCTCTCTACCAAAATTACGTAAATTATTATCAGATTAGGGGACGTTCGTTACTGGAGAGATTCAAAATTGCGTGAGCTCCGAATGCTGAACGTTTTCGCTGAATACGTACTTTACACACCGAGTATGTGTATACAGGCGGCACAGGATCATTCTATGTATAGCTGCCCTCGAAATCTCCGCTGTTTAGTTGGTAAACCTCTCGAGGAGCAAATTTTTTTACTTGTGAAATACGCACAGAATCTTGCTCACGTTATTTTGTAACGATGATTTTTCACGTATTTTTTTATTATAATTGACACAGTTTTATTCGAAGATTAGTTTTTCTGCTTTTTTCTGTGCATGTATAAAGTAAACGTGAAGTGCTTCACTGTATACATATAAATATAAAGACATGATTATACTAATTTTTTATCAATAAATTTCGCGAAGATTTAAATAATTAAGAGGCAACGCCACACCTGAAAGCTATTTCGATACCAAAAATTGTTTTAATAAAATCTAATAAAATGAAATATAATAATATATTTCACCTTAGCTTAAAACATCGAAAGGCTGCATTAATATAGATGAAAGTTATAAAGAAAGGGACAGAAATCTTTCCAACGACATCATCATGGTGCAATATAAAATATGCTACTTTTCCGGTGATCCGGCTGTCGGAAATTCATTTGAACAAAAAAAAAATAAATAAATAAATTCCACACTCGCAATCGATAGGCAGCGATAATATCCTCTCACGTATAATTGTTTAAATATTAACAATTAGAGGACTCCTGCAGAACGGCAACCGTCGAGTTTGAGTCATTGACGATAAGCTCTCCACACTGTACATGCCAGAGAGTCGCAGAATTTTTACGCGACTTTTATCTGCTGTGGTAATAAAATTTAAAAATTCATTCCGTGGTGATGGTTAATTATTCAGGATCGCGTGACTTTTACAACAGTTGCACGAATTAATATTTGATTACGCGGTATAAACGATGGATACTCACGATCCGGGGCCTCTGCGTCTTGCCTCGCTATTAAAGGCACGACGCGGTTGCGTTCCTTCCTTGTTCCGTGTGTCAAGAATAGTAGGAAAGAAGCAGTATCAAGAATGCTAACAATAGAAAATATCGATGTTCAATAATTAAGTAAAACGTGCATACAATACGCGACAGATCAAAACTTTTGCCAACTTACAGGTGTAATATTGTCCCGTGTATACATCGTTAATTTGCTTTTGTCATTGAAAATTTTTAATATATCTACATCATTGTTACGACAGGGGTACTTATTTTTCTTTTTCGTTTTTTATTGTTGAAAATGATGAGCTTTGAACTTTATCGGTATTGATTTGAAACGAATATGCGTGCGTGCACCCTGCAAATGTACGTACATGAAGTTGCCTGACCCTAATTATACACATATATCGTTCTGCTGCCCGCAGCTTATCACCAATTGCTTCTGTATTATATTATAGTTTCGATTGCTAACGACGATAATGACGGTACACAACACGAAATACACTGATAATCGGAAAACAAGTATTTATTTTATTGATCTCTTAAGTATAACGCATGGGTATATATGCTTTACACATCCACCGTATATGCCTGTATAAAACGCGATGGCGTGTATTTCCGAACACCTGTCATTATTACATTAATCACTTTTGCACGTAAAATATTGAGTAATTTTTACAACCTGGTATTTTTATTTCGTACCTCAATTAAAACAGAATACACGTATTCGTTCACGTCTGTCTTGTTATTTGTCATCTTCATTTTTTTTTTATTCATCCAGGCATAAATTTTGCAAAACGGTGAACTCCGTTTATCGGCGCGACGTTGAATATTCGTTGAAATGAAGTCTGTATCGTAAGATGAAAGAGAGAAAAAAAAAGAAGGAAAAAGGAGTCCGATAAAAGAAACAAATAAGTATATAATTGCGAGTCATTTTTCGTAATCTGTCATGTAATAGGTATATTGCTACATACGTATACGTAATACCTCTGAGTCTTTACAGGTAGCTGGTCGCTGCAATTTTTTAACAATTTTCTTATCTCGGCATTGTTGCGTGTCGGGGTATCATTAGCGGTGCAGAAAACACGCCAAGGATAAGGCATGAAGTATAAAAGAACGAAAGAATTACTGGTTTTATAGAGACTAGCAATTAGTTCCGATACCAATTAACTGTACACACCGCGTTTAATTTCCTTTCTTGTTCTTCTCTTTTCTCTCTCTTTTTCTTTCCTCGAATAGCCCCGACGGAATTTATTTCATTAGTTCTAGATTCAGATCGGAAAATGTATCCAAGAATCACTATTAGGTATTACCTGTCATCGTTGTTGTAAATTCAATTTAAATCTGTCACTCATCGATTTTGCGCTGAAGTTGACGTGAATAACAGTCATTGTCATACAATTCGGAGAAAAAAGAAAAATCGAAAAAAAATCTACATGTGCCGCTTTCTAATGTAAGATCAGGCTATTGTTTCTACGTTTTAGAAGAACATTAATAAAAATATTCAATAAACTCTGAGCTTTCTCAGGCATGGTCTCGGCTTCTCTTCGGAAAAAGATCGGTATATTTGCCAACATGTTGTTTTAAGAAATGTTCAAAACATACAGGGATTCGCCTGCGGAATGTTTTCTTATCCACACAAATTTGAGGTGTACCAGCCAGATTGCTACGTGTGTCAAAATTTGCTTACAATATGCGGAAAAATGTCTGTTCTTTTAAAATTTATCAAAAGATAATTGAAAAGGAACTTTAACGGTATAGATTAATATGTGAAAAAGACATTTTAATAGCAACATTTTCATTCTTTGAAATAATTATACACCAGCAGCGATTGCAACTTGTTGAGTACCCTCGCATTCGAATGACTAAGATCGAAAATGTGAAAATATACGCGCCTACTTGAAGGATTTTCGAGTGTTGTATCACCACTCGAGTGCTCGTCGGGCCGTTTGCAGTACGAAAAGGCGCTGCATCGCCGCACGAGTACCCGGAGGAAATACAAGGTCTATGTATACTGCGTATAAGGTGGTTGGAAAGCGTTGAAGATTCGTTCGTATAATTTCTCAAACCCTTTTCAGAGAGTTTCAAAGTAGCTGCCGAGTAAACTCGAAAAATAATTGAAACGTTAAACATATTACGAGGACGCGACGGCGTCTGTGCTGTAACGCGACGTGTAAAATACATAGGCTGTCGACTCTATATAAAATACACGTTTTACACACAAGGTACGTATTATACCTGTACATAATTCGCATGATGAAATGATCAATAATTCATCCAACCGAATTTGGTATGGGTGTGGGGGTGGGGGGGGCAACTTACTTGTACAGACACACGCGCACACGTATATACACCTAATTTGAACATCGCTTGGTACTTAGTGACGTCACGTATCGCTGATAAACTTTGTGGGAAATTTAATTGAGTTTATCCGAAGGGGATCTGTGAGAATTACTTGAGCGTCTAACGTAGCGGGGGAGGGATGGGGGGTTGAAAACGGGACACCCCCACAGAACGCGAGGGAGTGTGTGCCGCTATCAAAATATCTCTCTCTCTCTCTCTCTCTCTCTCTCTCTATGTTTTTATCTTTGTCTCTCTCTCTCTCTCTCTCTCTCTCGACGCACGTGTGTCATACCTGTCCGTCCGTCCGCCGGTATGTCTGTCTCTACGATATTCCTCTCGTCGTGTGCACGTCAGGACGATCATGAGAGTCTCTCGGTGTTGCCGCTATGGGCGGTCGATCGGTCTCTGCGGCAAAGCTAGGTTGGTAAGGGCGCTATATCGAGTTAATTTAGTGTGTCGTTAAATGGGCTTTAAATTTAGTTTCTATCTGGGATTTGGCGCGATGTTTAGGGGGATCTCGAATGGGAAGGTATCAAATGATCGTTAACGTTGTTTGAATCTCGTTGTTCAGCATTCGTATGAATTACCCTGTCATCCTTTCCTGCACACGTCCATACCTAGAACAAACCTTCCTCAATTATTTTTATTCTCAATCAAGTATCGGGTAGTACCGGGATTATTGAGTTACCTCAATTATTAAAATCGATAATACGGAGTTAAGTACCTGATTGAAGTGAACGTGTAATTTTATTTTTCCGAAACCGCCTTTATCGGTTACCGCAGGCGGTAGAGCTTTTTACTTCTTTTATTTCTCGATACTCTAAATAAGAAGTGCATCTTCGGCTAGCTATAAACAACACTTTTCCTGGCTCGGCAGTAGCTCCTCTTTCCTTAGCGCTCACGATTTTGTGCTATTTCTTGTATTCTGAATCGTTTACAGATTAAAACGCAGATCAGCTTGGAACAAAAGTTCGAAGGTGATATTTTAATTTGCACGTTGCGGTGTTTTATAATTATTATCGCGATTCCCAGGCATATAACTATTATACCTAGACGAACTGTACGGCTGTAAGATCCTGAGTGTCGTCGCTGTTCGCTTTGAAGTTTCCTCTACAGTGGCCCTTGGCTCGCCCTGAGCTCTTGCTCTTTGCTCCTATGCATCGATTAATGCACTGCACTTCTAAGCGTGGACCGGAGGGCTTGTTGATTAAAGGTACAGAAGCTCGAGTCGAGCGGTAGTTGAGTCGGAAATCAAATTCAAACTCGAGGAACACGGTTGAGCGGCGGTGCGGTAGCGATAATTAAAATTTTAATACGATAATAATTTGTCGTAAGTACGTAAAGATTATAGTGGAAAAGTGGAAAAACTCTTTGTGCGGTTCCGAAACCCGTGGCGTGCAATCGAGGGTGAAGAGGAAGGAAGCGGTTGAACAGCGAAACGGGATTTGGGATGACGAAAAGTGAAAAGCGGCTTTTTCCGAGTTCAAAGGTGCAGGATGTATATATAATAGAATAGCCAGCAGGGAGAAACCCACGCACGGAATCCCGACTCCTAACTCTGCGCCAAAAGCGCTTCCAAATCCCTACGAGAGTAAGGAAAATTATATTTGAATCGCCAAAAACAGAAGTAGGTATAACCGAGGTATAGATATACAGAGTTGGGGCCGAAGGGAGAAGGCCGAGGGGAATTCGCGGTCCGTCGGTAATACCTGCAGCAATAGTTACGCGCTGAATTTTATTGTAAAATACGAAAATCCCCGGTACGTTCAGGGGGAAAATCTCACAAATGGTAAATCCACAAACAATATTCCTCCTACCGTTGAATCCAGCAATGTGCCAGCCAGTCTCCGGCACGGACAAGGTGGAGCATGCGCTCGTGTGTGTGTTTGCGTGTGTGCGCGATCTTCCATAAGCGGCAAAGGTCAGTTAACCCGAAAGAATCAAACGTGGAGCACGAAGAGACGGAGGGACGGAGAAACGGAGGGGCACACTTGCAGGGCGCATCGCGGGAAGTTGAGATTCTGCAGCGGAGCAAAGCCTCTTCTCGAAGCTGCGGGGGTGGGCCGAGGTCCCGGTCCCGGTCCAGGTCCAGGTCCAGATACATTGAACTCCCGCGAACCCCGGGCCGACTCCTTTTCGAGCTTTGGGGATCCGCGAAGCTTTACGAATACGATTCTCGGCGCTGGTACCGGCCGCCTGCCTGCCCGACTGCCTATCCTGGAAAGTTTATTCCGGATGATGCCTGGCCGAATGGATTGTACCCTGCGGAAAAAAGAACCTCGACGTATGCCGCAAGACTCCAAGGGCTGGAGCAGAATTAACCGAACAAGTAGCCGTACCTTCATGCACCATGAGGAGGACTCGGTCCGCTACAGTTCAGAGTTTTTTTGTCGCATATACATGGTGGGAATTATTTTTACCGTCATAGTTTTTGGCTGGTTGAATCCTCGCTGTAGTGAAAATTTTTACCTCGTTTTACGTCTCTGGCGTCCGTTATGCGATCGCATACCTGGTTCTGCAGGATCGTTGGAATGACGCCACCGACTCTCGGCACTTTCCAAAGCCGAGGCATTTAACCAACGAATTCAACGCCGACTGGAAGCTTCGGTAGACGAGAAGCATTCGGCAAGGTCTTTGGACGGACGAACGTTCTCAGGAATTTCTAATCACTCGTTGTTACTCGATTATACCAAAGTTGCCGGCGAGACTTCTGGGTGTCTTATTTATAGCTGAAGGATACTTCGCCTGTAATAATTAACAGATGCATCGAGTCATTGTGAATTGCGGGTGTCTCAATCTCGAAGGATACGATTTTCGAAGGCGAGCTGATTCCCTGTAAGGTGGACATCAAAGCCGAAGGTCCTTCCGGTTAGAGTGCAGTCAGGTCCTTGCGGCAAGGTCTGATCACGGTCTGTAGGATGCTTATACTGCAGCCTGCACCGAGAATAAAGAAGCGGAGGTATTTCGGGTTCCGAAACTCCTTGCGGAGTTCTGGATCAGCCAAGGACTTTGGCTAATTTGCTCAAACGCTGGTTCAGCATCGCATCGCTACATATTGTCAGCTCGCAGAGAGCCACTAACGCTTGGACCTTTGATCCTCCGCCTCGAGGCTAGCTCATCTTGCACACTTTGTACAACAGTGTCGAGAATGTCGTTCGTTAGTGAGCTGCGTAAAAAAATTATCACTTAGTAGAAGATGTGTGAATGTGACCAACATTAATCATGTACAGAATTTTATTATATGAATTATAACGATGACAGGTCTCTAGTGCTCGGTGAAACGCTGGAGAAAGTTTATGTATATGATCATATACGTGATCATGTAGATTAAAATTAACTGACAGGAACGAAGGTGCGTAGAACCGTATGTATCCGTAAAACTGAAAAACTGAGGTCTAGAAAAAATATTTTTTTCAGCTACATGGCATGCTCTTGGAAAATGTTATGTTTTCGAGTGTGCTGAATTCAAAAATGACTTCTGGTTCCCTCCGTCACGTACAATATTCGTGAAAGTTACACGGTGTATGCATACTAATAAAAAAATCATAACAATAATGAAAAAATCATCACTTTACCAAAACAAACTAAACAATATTTTTTATAGAATTAAGAAAACAATTTCTTTGTAAAATGTATTTACCAGTCCGTGTTCATTCTTTTCGTCTATGAAACCTTTTCTTCCTCTCTTTGATACACCTCCGAACACGCTTCCGCTTTCCATTTTCTCTTTCCCTGTTTTTATTTATTCTTGCGTCTCGCTCTGATACATATTAAATGGAAGTAAAAAATTACATTTATATACAATTTTTAGAATCAAGAATAGCATACCAGATTTAGAATTAAACGGGAGTTACACTCGAAATGAAACTAAAAACACGAGTTCAAAGATTGTTCAAGACAGAATTTCACAATTGATTGACAGCCACACAATTATCCTTGCATATTTTTTCGCATAGGTTATTGAAGCAAGTGATTTATCGTGACAGATTCACAATGAACTTGAACCAGGAATTATGTATCGACTGATTTACTCGTAGTCGAGAGTTGTGTGCCGGAATTCCACCTCGCAAAAGACCTTATGCTTTCTTATGTTTGTAAAATTTATCACGACAAGAACAAAACAAATTAAAAAAAAAAAATGAAAAGAAGAAGAATCACCTCGTCTACTTGCCCCGCTTTCCCCAGTCATGAATTGATGTCTGTCATTGTTAATGGTCGTGAATTCATTACGCCGAGAGAGTGCACGTGTAAAATAAATAAAGAATATAATTACAGTAAGAGGTTGCGACTTTGTGGTGGTAATTTTTTCAGGGTCAAATTCCCGACTTTTTATACAATTTCGTCGTTCATTAATGCATGCACGATATGAAAAAAAAAAAAAGAAAAAAGTATTACACGCATACGAAACTACGAAAGATACTAATCGTCGAGGCTAACGAACTTGCGGTCTGAAATCGTAGGTATACCTGAATTTGTCACAGCCATAGGTGGCTGTAACATGTACCGTAAGTACCGTAGACACGGCCATAAAGTACATCCAGAGCTATACTAGAGGAGGATGTCCTTTTGAACCTTTACTGGCAGCGTGGCGTGCCAAGCTTTTAGCGTACAATAAGAACGCATAAATTATTTTAATAGCTGTCCGCTATTAGCCATATACTCTCCTCTCTCCTCTCTTCCTATCGCTCACAGTTTCTCTCCCTCGTACGCGCGGCACTCACCGAGCCCACACATCGACCGACCGACCACACTGACTAATTTCGCGTTCCTGAATAGGTCCACTTAGCTTCTAGCCACTCCCAGGCGAATTCGCGTTTCAATCCGGTTACCCGCTTGTCTAGGATGCGAGGCGCAAACCCGAGAGCCTGCGTCGTCGTGCCAAGGACCATTCTCACGATTAATACAGTTCTAGTATTTTCAGTACAAAGATCACCGTGCGACTACATATATATTTCCATATATATTCTTTCGTCCGATCGAAGGTAAATTATTTTCAACATCACCTTCGTTTCGTGCACCTACTCGAATTTCCGCCTTTTTCAATGGCTCGTATCTTTTCTTTGCTTTTTGTTACATGTTGTTCTAATTATTTATTTTTATTTTTCCCTTTTCCGCCATTTTTCAGGAACCGCTTGTACTCCCGCACAGCGCAACGGGTCCCGGGTTCTTCAGTCTCGGAAATTCTGCCTCGTGGTTCTAGCCGGAGCACAATAATTAGAGGGCGTAATTAGTGCCAATTAACGGAGTAGTGAAACAACCCGAGACCCGTCTTTACTCTCGTTGACTCACCCCTTCGGGGCTGCGTCATTATGTACCTATATAGATGTATATTAATGAACCCACCCTCCCCCCACCACCCTTCACTCTCACCCCCACCCAGCACCCCCTCCCAGCTGATGCTTACCGACGCGGAGATACCCTCAAAATTTGTACCAAAGATATGCCTGCTGCATTTTATACCGAGTATTTTTTTTTTTTCTTTTTTTCTTTCGTACGATATAACATATTCGCATGTTGTTTTGCCAAAGGGAAATATGAGTAGGTATCGACGTGTTTTGCATTCGAGATAAGGAGGCGGATAATTTCAAAGATGAGAATTTTATAAGATTACATCTGTTTAGAAAATTCCGGCAGTGATGATACATTTAATAAATCGTCAGAGATGCTCGGTAGCACAATTGTCGATTTTTACTCAACGCGTCAAAATTTTACATATTTGCTAGTGAATTTCGTTCATTTATAGAGATGTATACAGTTGTTTCTATTTTTCTCATTAGATTAAAAAAAAAAACAAGGTAAAGATCAATAGTATAATTAAAGTGAAAATACTACGAACTTGGAGATAATTAGTGAATGCAATACCTTCAATTCGTACTCTCTGAAAAAAAAAACAGTGAAATAAACATACGAAAACCGAATTGTTTATTACAATTTTTCAGTGCTGGATGGCATTGAACTCTTTTTCAGATTTCCGTACTTTAGAAGGAAAAAACGCAACCCTTAGTTTATAACATCTCATTTACCTTATGGGTTATTTCCGCAGGGTTGCCACGTTCACATGCAAATTGATAATATACATCGGTACAAATCGACGATGTTTATCCGGTATAATTTTCAGGGGGTGTATTGGTTGCATTTACGGAGGTCGAAACGAGGCTGGAGATACGGCAATGGCATTGTAGTAGGTGTACAACAGCCTTTCCGCGCTCAGTGAGATAGCTTACTGGTTAAATCGGAACTATTTAGAGGCTATCAGAGGCTCTCTACACCGTCCGGTATTTGAGAAACTATTTCATAGCTCTGGAGCCCTCCGTTTTGCTGCCTTCCTCTCCTCTTCTGACCTGTGCCGAGTATCCTGGAGCGCAGCAAGCCTGTACCGAGATAGCGGGCTACTAATATCCTAGATATGGTCTAATTTATTACCCTGTCCTGCACAACCACTCCGAATATCTACAGTTTATAGTTTAATATCTAAAGGGTCTTGATACATTGCCAAATTACACATTTACTCTAACTATCTCTCGCCCCCCATCGCCGCCTCTTCTTACGGCTATATGTATTCCTTGTACCCAAACACTTGCGTCACGCTTATCTATAAAGTATAAGGTATACCTCGAATCGGTGTCTACCCTCCCATTTCTATTTATTCCTATTTTCCATCTTTATAAAAGCAACTTTGATGACTTGACCGACCGGAATGTCATTTAATGCAAAAATCAATTGATCGGTAGAGAAGTCCCGTGAGGATTTAAAAATCTCTGTGAGTATGATAATATTTCGAAAATGCGATAGACGATGTTCAATACATTCGAATCACGATCGTTATCATATCTAGTTCGTACCTTTCTTGATTCCATCAGAAATTCTTAAAATGTCAGGGTTCGGAAAAATTTATTTAAACCCTCTCTACATAATTACCCGTTTCGAAGGGATTATTGACGTTCAGAATCTTTGCATATTTCGCTTGTGCAAGGAGGAAAAAAAATTCTCTATTTATACCGCAAATATTCATATAATTCTATTCTTTTTTTTTATATTATTTACTCGCGATTATTCGCACGAATCTGCTTGCTCTTTCGACTTGACTTTTGATATATTTGTGTATCCAATTTAAGAATAACATTGACGTACAATTGTACATTACACATGTACGTGTACGTATATAATTCAATACGAAACCGTGAGGTATTGTAAAGCTAAAACTCCACCTGTTCAAGAATCGGGAATGCATGCTGTGGCAGGGTGATCACAACGGTGATAACGGTATTAACAATGATGATAATAACAATAATTATAATGATAAACGGAGTAGTTTGCCGGCTTTGTGACAAATAATACTGTTTTACTGACAGAGCTCCGACGAACGAGATGCCGGGCGCGTTACACACTAATGACGTCATTATAATTACAAACGCCCGTGCTAGACGAGAGAGACGAGGCGACGGGAAGACTTAACCGACCGACCGACCGACCACCCTTACCGTCCCACCCCCGTCGTTCTAACTCTCTACAACCTCTCTACACAGCCCGACGACGCCATTTAGACGACAGGGATTTACTCAAATATTCCAGTTGTGTTCTTTTTTCTTTTTTTTTTTCTTTTTCAACCTTTATTTCGAATTAAAGATATCGTGTAGAAATAGGTTTAGAGAAGGGGGAGACGGCGAATTATTTCGCAAGTTTTTTTAAAAAGAAATTGTCTGATATAAGCGAATTAAGAACCGACTAATCGAATTTATAAAATATACGGTCGGAGCGAGTTTGTAATTTGTTATCCGAGATGATGACTGGGAACGAACCTTCTGCTTATCTATTCGCGTATCGATTGAAAAGAGAAACAGCTCTTTCGTGCTATTTAGTGAAGAATGTTTTTACAAAAATTGTCTCATGCATATTTATAATATACCTAATGACCGTTGAGATTTATTATCAAGTTTTGCTAATTATCGTGACCCAGAAAGAAATACCGGTGTTAAAATAGTCCGTTTCGTCGACATTTGAGACGATTGTAGCAGTGTTCCAGATCCTTTAGTTTCTATTTCAAACTCGAGGTTACACTGTGCGTTCCTTCGTAAGATTTACGATATGTACATTTGAGTTTATTTAGACAGGACCGTTCAAATGTCTATTCTACAGCCGTCTCGTGAGTTCACCGGGTAGTTGAATTCTTTGAGAAGAATTGTGAAAACGCGGCACGGCTCATAGTGATTAAAATTCGTTTACATTATACTTCAGGGTTTTCGTATATGACAAATCTCGCGAAGGCTTCTTCATTTAACCATTATTTGATTAAACTCTTTTTCTTCTCCTCATTTTACTTTCAATTATTCCTACTTTTTATATCAATTGTAATGTTTTACTCGCAATTCTATACCATGGATGACAGTTTCGACTTCGTTAAATAAAACTTCTCGCGCATAATATTAAAGCTTTAATCCGAAGCTGGGTAGGTTTTCATATTCTCCTTGATCAGGTTCGTCATCCTTTGGCAAATTTCGAACGATACTTTCTTCCACTTTTTGTCCCGTGCATTGATGACAGACTCATCACTCAACATTTTAGGCAAAAAATAGTTTTCCACTAATGTTGACTCTAAGATAAATTTGAACCGTTTTATTTATCAAATGGTAAAGGCATGTCAAATATAGCCAATATCTTATTTGTATGTAATAAAATTTAACAACTTGAAGATCAACGATCCTGCGCTATTGGCACTCATTCATTGCGCCGAGTGTGTGTGTGCGCGCGAATCGAAGAGAGGTATACAATGCGGATAATAAATGAGGCGGTAAATGGGAATGGCGACGTCGTTGACCGCCGGAATTTCCAACCAATAACGAAGCCTGCAGTTTGCAGAATATCGGATATACGTATAGGCGAGAGGAGCGACGGAGATTTTAAGATACTTTAATGTCGCCGTACAGCTAAGCGTCTATGCTCAGAGCTCGTTAACGGTCATAGTTTGCTTCTGGAATTAATCGTCCTAGCACCAACCCCGCCAGCTTCAATACCTCGGGAATAGATTCTAGAACATTCCTTGTTAATTAATTTTCAAAACCGCGATACTCCGAGGAATTCGGCAGAACCTTTCGAATTCCCCACAGCCTTTTGCACCCACGGAAATTATACAATGTACCGCGAATTACGTTTTACGGTGTGTGTTTCGGTATAACAATTCAGCGTTGCAACAGAATGCCCGCTTTCTATTAAAATACTACCATTGGATAATGAATAACTTCTCGCTTTTTTTGTCTTACAAGAAAAGGAAGACGATTCGATTAAATCAGGTAAATTGGTTTACTTTTGTATTAGTTCATCTTTTGAGATTTTCTTTTGAATAAAGAACGAATATTTATGTCCGTCTCATTTATTCCTTCGTACGTTCAACATTTAAATTAGCCCGTTCATGTTTTGCTCCATGTTTTTTTGATTACGTGACAATTTTATCAGCGAATACTAATAATTTCAACTTATCTTCTGGAAAAATCTCACCTACAGGTTCCAAAGTTTTTTAAATATTCTATTCTTGAATGTACCAATAACAACGACGGTGCACATAATTATTGAAATCGTGATTCGAACAAGTTGCGAGTAGTTTTATAAATGGACCGGTCACTTGATATTTGAATAAATTATTTAAAAAATTTTAAAGGCGATTACGAAAAAGATTAAATCCAAATTGCCGCAAAAAACGGTGTTTTCTGTCTAAAGCCTCCTCATAAAATGTCGTTCGTAGACGAATTATCCCATTGCCTTATTGCGTAGCTTATAAGCTCTGTTTCATAGGCGTGCTTACTCACATGGTGCAGCTGTAAGTTGACTCCGTTTCCGCTCGGACTATTATGGGATGCGAATAATGGATACGTGAAATAGCTTCTTGTTCCAAAATAACATTTCCACTTCGTCGTTTCCCAAATATTGTGATCTGATGTGTACACGCACTGGTGTTACGTAAAGAAATCAGGGGAATATTACTGGAACAGTTTCGTTGCCGGAGGTTGTCAGTTCCACGATTTAGATATCGTTATTTCGGGATCGATTCACCTGTCGACTGATACTCGCGGTTACATATTTGCAATTGGCAGCCCGCTGAGAGCCCTGTTCGAAGAATCCGTTCGCTTCGTAAACATTTACGTCTCGCTTCGCTGCCCCTTGATAATTCGACACAATTCAACAAACCGAGACGTGGCCGTGCGAACCGTAAATTTTACTCACCGTTTTCCATCGGCATAACGTTGTTGGTACGCCGGTAGATTGTATACAAATTTCCAAAGCAATTTTAGCACTAATTTTTAAATAGATGATACAATTTACACTGAACCAACAGCTGGATGAAATAATTACAGCATGTTTAGACTCGGGGAAAATGAAATTAAATCACGAGAAATTCGCGCGAAAACTCTCATCTACAACATATCGTGTGTGCACCGAAGGGGTTGTGTTTTTATAAATTGGATTTTAATCCCTTCTTTACGTTAGCAAAGTACACATATAACCTGAGTACAACGTAATATATTTAACCGCAAAATCGTGGCTTCTGCGCTTCCACCGATGCTGCTGTAGTATAGGTGGGGGTGTATTCTTTTAATTCCAGACTGTTTAAAACTACGTAAATTGTACGACCTGTTTCACCGCTGCACAATTTCCAGACGTCCGCACAGGATTTAATACCGAAATGTGGTATTTCTTACCGCATCCGAGCGGGGAGTAACCGAACACCAGTGAAGAAAAAAAAAAAAATACAAAATACTTGTACATTTCGGATGATATTTAATTCTTGAAGGATTTTATGATTTTCTCGCAAGACGTGAGAAAAATATGTACCCACTATTATTCCAATTAAATTTTGGACTAGGTACTCAATTTTTTTAATTCTGGTATTGAAATTGGGGAAATGATTTTTCTATCACTCGCTTAAAATTCCTACTTGTATTATTATTATTATTATTATTATTTTTTTTATTGTCAAACAAATTAGAGACTACCAAAACGAATTAACTATTTAATAATAACTAATCAATCAAATTAATTATTACAGAAATTGCATAGTTGGCAATGAGAACAAGTATCGTTTGATTACTTCCTGAAAAGTTGAGAATTCAATCGAGATTAAACAATCAATAACAAAAGATTGAGAATGACATGAATGACCGAAAAAATTGAAGAATATTCTGATGAAAAATATCATTAATTTTATATTTCTCCTTTCCAATTACTTGCGATTCAGATAATTTTTCAAACAACACGTATGGATCATCGTCTCTAAAATATCAAAGATAAAAAAAAAAAAAAAAAAAAAACTGATTAAATACCAGTTACGCATTCTTCCGAAACAGCAAACAATATTGAAGAAAACTTGCCTACGTGCAGTGTAAGCTGTACAGCAATACACAAGTAACTACAAGGTAGAAAAAATAAATATAACACGATCGTCTAGCGTCTGCACGTTGTTTTTACCTTTGCGCACCTAGAACGTATGTCTGTATTTACGTATTAGTTTCCGACCTTGTCGGTCACGTGTCTATGTGAACGAGTTTGTGGGGGTGGGTGGCTAAAGAATGGCCGACGAATGTTGCGTGGGAGGCAGAGGTCGGCAGTTCAGGTCGCGTGTCAATAAGTGGACTCGGGTAGGTACCTATACTTATCGGCACTCAATTATTTATCAGCATTTCATCGTTCTCCATCCTCCACCCCCTCCTACGACCTTATATTCGCATGTTACCGCCGCCTCCGTATTCCGCCCCCCAACCCTCCTGCGCCCCCTTCGCCGTACCTGTGCATTAACACACAGAACTCGCGTGCATGTACACATGTTCTTACACGGGTACATCGGCACGGACTGTACTGCTCGTTTGCCAGTCAGCTAGAGCTACCCACGGTAATAAAAAAGGCAATTATCTAAATTATACAGGAGCGAAGCTGACTGTGAGGCAGTCCGACGGTTTGCCTCGGTAGCTTCGGCTATTCCTCATGGGTACGGTGTCCTCTTGGTGCGTGGATACAATCGCAAAGTACTTTATACATAGATACCGCGATTGTACGCGGAACACTTTAACCGAACCTTGGAATATGTATCTCGAAAGCAAATGGACTTGCGGGGAATCTGTTTAATTTTTACTAAACCGGAATGAAAATAGGTGTTTCGACGAAAGTTGACGCGGTTTCTTTTCTCGTACGAGTTCGGAGTAATCAACTATTCTCTCCGCGTCGCTGCAATCGTTCTGCAGTGTTATGCTTGCAGTTTTACTTTTGGTTCAGTGCCCTTTACCATCACACCTCCGCCGCTGCCTCGCCTTCTTCTATTCTCCTGCCTTCCCGCTTCCAGCTTCCTACTTACTCTTTACTTTCTTTACCCTCGACTACGACGAGCCTGCGCAGCTCGTACCACTTAGGTTTAATGACATTAATTAAAACGCGTATCAATAATTGAATCTAAATTGAATTACATTTTAATCTGTTTAAGCAATCTTTTTGGACCCGTGACTCTATTATCTTTACAACGACACGGCCAGCACTACTATTAAATATAGTCGATGGTTGAAATTACGTGCTGTACGTGCTACACGGTATGTAATGCTACTCTGGTCTGGATTAATTCGTAAATTCGTTTTACGCGATCAGAATTCCAATTTCCCCGGTCTTCGTTCATTAAGTACGTTGTACAAGTCGATAATTGTTTCAAAATTCAGCACGCTACAAAACGCAGTCCATCGTCCGTTCGACAAATATAAAAATTCACGACCGCGTTTCTACAAGGTGAGATCCGATTGTTGCGAAACGGTGTAATACATGTCAAATTCCGTGATAATTGAAAGTCCTTGGCTTACTGTTGTATAATTGCAAGTAGCGCTCTGCCAAGTCCCTACTAATGCGGTAATTAGTGACTAATTGATACGGGAGGGGATGATGAAAGGATATTCGCGGTGGTGATCGAGGTCAGTGCCATGGATATCAATGGAATGAATTACCAGCATTACTCTTTTTGACTTTCTCGACCGATGTTCGAACCCTTAACGAACTCGTGTATACAGTAATTAGAGCGGATATTAAATATCGCGTAGACATCTTTTCCGTTGTTGTTTTTTACTTCTACGCGTTGCGGTAACGGTCGGTGTGTTTACAGGATTAACGAAGAGAAGCCATTCCCTGACGGACGGTTGGACAGACGGGCTGCTGGTAAACGAGAGTATTAGCCGCAGCGTGTGAACAGAAATAATGAAATATGGGAAAGCTTTTAGCTTTTAGCTTTTAGCGAATGTCTGATCTGGGGTTCCCTTCGTTGTATCTCCCTCTCCCCGCGGCCGCCGTTCAACCAAAGGATACGGCTAGCTGTACCTACACTCGGTTGGACAACAACGCGAAACCAGCCTAAATGATGCATCGAGTCATTTAACGCCGCGGAGGCTGAGCTGGTAGAGAGCAAAAAAAAAGTGAACAACACCGATGATGAAAATTGGAATAAATTACCCTCTTACATTTCTGGATTGAACGTCAAACTCTCCGCTGTTTCGGACGATTCGCAATTAAACGTTCGCACTGTGGGAACAGTAACAGTGCAAGGAAGTCCATCGACTGATTAGAACAATATTTTCCTTCCCGAATTCGGAGCCAGGATCCCGAACACCTCCCCCCCCCCCTTGTTTATACGCTCGACAGTTATTTCTGTGGATAGACAAGTAGACGCGAGTCCCGGTCCGTTGATTCCTAGACTCAAAGGATGGATACCTACTCCAGAACCAACACGTCCTCGTCGTCTCAACCGGACGCAAATATAGACGAGCCAAAGGATGGGATTAAAGGGATGGTCCTTAATTATGCATTGTCCAACGCTCACATCGAATCCCACTATTTCCGGCCTGGAACCCTCTCGAGATCAAGAAACTCGAACAGCCACGTTGCCGATCCTCTGAATATTCCTGCCGATGAGCTCTTTTTACCGGAATTAGGGAATCGACTCTCTTTTGACTTTGACGATTTCATCGTAGTAAGGTTTATTTTCATTGAAATGGTCGTTACGAAGGCTGGATTGGGAAAAGAGCATAAATCAACAGTATCAGAAGGCCTGATGATCGAGTTCTCTCGACAAAAATCACTCGGGGATTTTTCGTTTCTGATTTAATCCCCCTTGCAGACGACCCCGTTGACTTTTTTTCATTCTCTTCTCAACCGGGATGAAATTCCTCCGTGTGTACTTTCTTTCATTGTTCTACAGCCGTAACGTGTGGCTTCGGACTTTTAGATTGTAAGTTGAAAGTTGGGGTTCCACGGGGCAGAGAAGGTCGAGGAAGAGGAGAAAGTACACAGAGGGTGGCGAGTCGTCTACTGCGAACAGGGATGGAGGCGGAGGTGGGGGTGGAGCACACGTACATCACTAATCCGTCACTAACGAGCCACCACCCGCCTGATGGGGGTTGCACTGGCGTAGCCTCCGCAAAATCCTCCCTCGAAGATACCAGACGCAGTGGTGCTAAAGTCGGGAATCTAGCCCATGGCAAGTGAACAATCAAAACAGCTCAAGAGAACCGTTTTCTATTTCAATTTTACCCTGATAACTAATCGTTCTCGCGCGTTTCACATTTCGTTTAATTGCAGTTTGGTTAGAAATAGACGCCTATTTCCAGTGATCGTTGATTCGATGCCTTCATCAAAGTCGACGATAAGGTACCCGCTGCTGTTCGCGGTCCATCACCTCCGTAGTCCTTGGCGTTCAGAGCTCAGAGCTTGGTTCTGTGGAGGGAACGCCACTGAGTCCCAATCTAAACCAATCCAATCTACACTGCGGGTCCGCAGGGTGGTTGACTGGGTGGTGAAAAGGCGGGGGAGGAAGTGGGTGAGGGGGTGGATGGATGGGTGATCGTTGAAGGAACGAGGAGGCATCTTCTAATTGGCCCCCGCATCGCCACCATCTTCGGCCTCTAGGACAATTACACTTGTGAGTTGTTGAAAATTTATAAATGTGTGTATGGATCCTGAATGAAAGTCCGACATTTTTTTGCTGCTTTTTATAAGCGAGCCGGAAAGAAATTACGCCACATGGATGGGGATTACTGTAAGATGCGTTTAAGGGGATCGATACCGGTACAAAACGGATGAAAAAGTGGGTGAAATTTGGGAATTTATATCTCGACAACCAATGGTTCGATTCGATCGGGGTTTGTTTTACTAAAGAGTACGTCCGCAGAGCTTCGTTTACTTTTTCTTTTTCATTTCTATCACAATCAATTAGTAGCTAGCATTGGCATTCACAAAATGATGTCAAGTGACATGTTTCGTCCATATGCCTTTGGATGAAATGAACCCCGATCGAATTGAAAAATTGATTGCCGAGGTAGAAATTTCCAAAATCTACCCACTTTTTGAGCGGTCCACTCGTACACAACCCCCTTGAGCACCTAGGATAGGGGTACGAAGAGGGAATTAGAAGAACGACGTAATTTTGATGATAATAATAATGACGATGAAAGGTGTTCGTTGTACCGTGTATGTGGGGTCGCGGCACGACGACGGGTCGAGTTTAGCTGGGTGATTACAGCCGGCTGGTTTTGAGATTAATTGCGTTACCGTGTGAATTAGTGAAATGAAATAAGATAAAACGAATTTAGGGATTTAATGAAATAACGAAACACCTCTCCCTGGATAAACGTCACTCACGCTTTCTCTCTTTACTCTCTTCTCTTCGCATATATGCAGCGGAGAAGCAAGTGGCCATAAAGCTTTGTTGTTTCATTCGGATGTGGAAAATATGGAACAGAGATTAAAGGGTGAAAAATATTTTTTAAACAAAAAATGAACGAAAGAATATTACACCGTTCGATGCTTTGTTAGGTGTGAAATTATGAGAAATTGAACAAATATTTCGTCCGAGTGTACTCGCAGTATAATACTTTACGGCCTTGTTAGTTTTGGTTCCGTTACGATCCTTCGGTAAAGCAGCTTTGGCTAAACTCCCCTACACCTGGGGATTCACCCTCGTCCTTGAAGGGTCGCGATCGATTTCTACCAATTATTAGTTGCCTAACGGATCCTAAAACGGAAGAATAGGTTTGATAGAATTTCTGGCTCTATGGGAAATTACGTCCAATCGGACATTTCTGCCCTTGGTTTGTGACGTCACGTAGTATACCCGATAGTCCCGGTTAATGGAATTCAATTTTCTCTTTATCCTTCTCTTCCCTGTTCTTCCCTCCAGATATCCACCCTCTCGCGTCGCCTCGTTAGCTCGGCTAGCTGTTACATCGTCGGGTATAAAATAGTAAAAATAGAAAGAAAAAAAAAGTAAATAAAAACATAGTCAGAGAAACAAACGCGTGAAAATTTATTCGTTCATTCTGTTAATTTATTGTTTATTGTTCACGATCATATCTTTATCGTTAAAAATTGTCACAGCCCTTCCGCGAATCACGCATGTACGTGCCTATAGGTGGATGCATAACGAAAACGAGACACAGGCAGCGGGGGTGGTGGACTTTCTGCAAATAGAATACGAAACAAGTTTTGCAAATTGAGACAGGGTGGACGAAGGTGTTGCGCAGCTTTGGTGGGTGACTACCCTTCCGACAGGCTTCGCACGCAGGAGAGAAGGTCCTAATGAGGACTCTCCCCATTCCTCCCCCCAGGGCTACCGATAACGAAGCATCCCCTTCCTCGACGTCTCTCTCTCTCACCCCTTCGCAATTTGCTCCATCCCTACCCGTACCAATCACACAGAAATTATTATCGTCCGACCACGCCGCCTCGCCTGCCTTCGTTCCTGACGATCTCTCTCTCTCTCTCTCTCTCTCTGTCTTTCACTCTTTCTCGATATCTCCTTATGGCGCGGCGCCACGTTGCCCTTGCAACAACTAAGCCAACAGTAACGACCTTTCAGCCTCATTTCGGATTTTTTAAGCCTCTAATTCCACCAGTTTGCACCTCAGCACGCGATATCCTTAATCTATTTCGCTTCGTGCTGCTGCTGTTGTTGCTGCAGACTCGAGTCTTTCCTTCTTCCCTACGCCGATACTCGTCACTGATCCGGATGTACAATGTCCGGGATGTTTCACGCCGTTTTGACCCTCAACCCTTTCAATTATTTTCGTCGTGATTATCTTCTGCTTCTTCGATTACTCGTACCCATGCTCTTTGCTAACAAAGCAACGAGAACGAACGTATTCATCTTTGAATTTTTGTCATTGCTATTGGGCGGGAATAAATTTATGCAATTCTTCAGCGGTAAAGTTTTCATTATAAAAAAAGAAATAATCTCACAGTAAGGTTATTATTATTTTTGGAGGCAATGACTTTGACTGATTTGTTACGTTTGAAGAAAAAATTTTGCGACACAGTGTGATATAAATTTGACCAATCGTTTAAAAACCTGTCTTATTAAAGCTGAAACAAAGTGGAATTTTTCAACGCTGAAAACATTTTTATAAAATTTTTTTTCATCACCTTCGCCTAACAATAATGCTCTGCACTAATTTTTCACTCCGAATACATTCAATTGTTAAAAGTTCCATCGATGAACAGACTTTGGTAAAAATTAGCTGCTTCGTAAGTACAGTCAATTATACCTATTATACAAATAAACGAATATCCTGGCATCGCATCGTTTCCGAACAATTCCAAGTAACGAATGGATGAAAATCGATGAAACGAACGAACAAAATAAAATCATGGATCAAATAGTAGAAACGCGGTACGGGATGGGCCGTAAAAGAGGAAAAAAAAGTTCTAATTGGAGAAACGTGCGTGGTGGAAGGAGTTAAGGGTGATTATACGCCTCTCCGGCTCTCTAGCCCCCTCCTCTCTCTTTCTCTCTCTCTCTCTCTCTCTTTCACCACGAAGGGTAACCCGGCCCTCCGAAGTCCCTTGTTACTCACATGCTAATTCTTCGAGGGCAAACTCTTCACTCTCAGCAGAGTGGCATACAGGGATCTTATAACAGCAGCCCGCACCGTGCATACACCATATTACGTGTGCAGCGAGGATGGAAACCAAGAAGCACCGAGCACCGAGCTGGAATAGTTAAAAATGATTTGCAAAAAAAAAAGAAATGGAAAAAAAATAAAGAAAAATAGGAAAAATGCAAACCGATCCTTCCAAAAACTGAATTCGTCTTTCGACCCTGGTAACGCCGTAAGTTTTAATACGATATCACCGAGTTGTCGAACGAGCATTTCTATACACCGTATAAACCAGGCGCAAAATTATCGATAATGCAATGTAATTCGGCCCTTGTTAAGAGTTCGCAGGGACTGGGTAAGCGTCAAGTCAAACATTTCCCCCCGTCGGCTCGCCGATCGGCCGGAAGTCTTGTCATTGGTTGATTGTGTTACCACGACTACTGCCACCACCCCTGTTCTCGAGGACGGTAAAGTAGATTCCCATCAACAGAGGGGTAGTTATCGGTCTCGGTAACGCGTGACTTGCCTCCGAGATGTCCGGCTCCGTATTAAGAGTTAATGGCCGGTTCTATCGAGCCTTAATGGGAAAAGAATTGGACCGTTTCTTGCCGTTCGAATCCGTCAGCTCTACAGATATATATGTATATGTATGTATGTATATGTATATGTATATATACCGGTTATATTCAGCGCCGCGCAAAAATAATATTCGCGGAATCCGGTGCACAAAAAACAAAAAATGTGGATAACGTTTTTGCTGAAAATGATGTATATAGGTAGGTACATACCTCTCGTCTAATTCTCTCGAGGCTTTGTACGCTCGTCTCTACTATAATTGACGCTAACGACTTGTTAAATTCTCTTCTCGGCGTCCGCGGCGTGAACAACGCGACTCGAATAATCGTTCGAGCATCAAATCTGTGATGTTGGATCTTGTTTGGGGTCGCACGAGGTGCACTGCACCCGCTGTACAAGGGAGGTCTAATCCCCGCTAACAACCTACAAATTAAAAGCATTTTCTCACCCACAAAGGCGCTTTTATTCAGGCCGGCGTCTCTTCTCGCTTTCTCCCGCTCCCGCAAGCTCCGTATCTTTTTCCCTCCTCCTCTTTATTCTTATTCTCGTTTTCATCTCTTCAGTCCCGAGTTTGCTATTCCTCATCCTCTTACTCTATACACGAGTACTCGACGAGTTCCTCCCGTCGTTCCATAATGCGGCCGCGGCTATAACAAGCATAATGTTCATTAAATCGTTCTTGCGGTTTCCTACAGATACGCGGTACCTGCTCATAGTTTAATTATATATGGTGGGAGAGAAAAGGGATCGCGGTGAGCGGAGTGACACAAGAGAGAGAGAGAGAGAGAGAGAGAGAGAGAGAGAGAGAGAGAGAGAGAGAGAGAGATGGGCCGATGTATTGTTGCACGATGTCGGTTCATTAGTCCGTCGGTGAATTATTCCACATATCCGCCAAGAGTGAGCCGCTTCGACGGGAATTATGAGAAAGAGATTTCTGAAAGAGCATTACACGTTCTGGGTTAATCAGTGTTTTCCCGTTCTCAGGTCTGCAGGACATCCCGATTACCTTGTGGCCGTTTCGCGTCATTAACGATTCGCAATTAATGTGAGCGATGGTCGTTCGACTTGCGCTAACCAACCCATGTGCTAAGCCTGCCAATGCAATTTATTGCCTATTCTCATCCCGCAGCCGCCGCTGCGCGTCGCAAAAACTTCCTCTCGTCAGCGTCAGGACCGTCTGTTGTCGTTCGAAAAAAGGACATATCGTTGCATATCGCTGTTCCTGGATATCGAAAAGTCGTCGACTTAACTGTCGAGCCTCGCAAAAATTGAAGTAGGGATAGTAACATACGCGCTCCTCGTTTCTCGTGTATTACGAAAAGAAAGAGGGAAACGACTCGAGCGTTACGGTTACATGCATAAATACATACAAGCGTGCGCTGAAGGTATGAATATTTCAAGCAATTCAGGGGGTGCTCGGCGTACCGAACGGAGACTACTAGGTAGAGATATTTGTCATATACGTAGGCATTGTACGACCTGCGACCTGCGCGAATCCCCCACGCCTACGAAACCGATGGCTCTGTATAAGCGGGACTCCGTCCACTTCCCCCTGGCGAATCCCAGTCGCGGATAATGATGTCCAAGAACAGCAAACCGGGACCCGTCCTGGCCGTTGGCGTATGGGTATGGAATCGAAGCTGAGGGAGTGTATTTTTCAAACAATGTCCACTGTTATAATTTGCTCGCATGGCCAGTTCGCATAAATGATATACAACAATCCCCTCCGGTACCAAAGAGAGGCCGGGAAAAGAAATTCGTGGCAAAATCTGCGTTTGCGTACCACGTATATATATATACATAAAAATATGCTACGATAAAGGTGAATCTACGTTGTTATAAATCGCGCGGAAAGCTCAGGATATCAACAATTTATCGGCATTTTTTTCTCGTTTAATTATTATACTTTGTAAGTTGATTACGCGTTCGCAGGTGTAAGATAACATGGGCAGCGAGGGATTATTGGCTCAAATACCAATTTTCATTCCCGTCGACTTTCAACCTACTGTACGTGTACGTATAATACGTTGTAGCCTTTCGCGTGATGCTAACTTTTGTACTTTTCCCCGATGTATTCGCCTCTCTGGTTCTGGGCAAGGTAAGGAGGAGGACTCCTTCCTCCAGGACTGCTAGCGTACGATTTAAATTGGATGCCAATTTACGAAACGGCCCGTCCAGTGTATATCCACATATGTGCTACTCGTATGTACGCAACATAACGTGCATTTATGGGTACGTGAATCGGAAGCAGAAGGACGCCAGTCCTGCTCACTCAGAAATTCTGCTTTGTCGCGATCTATGTATGTTTCAACTTGTTGACAAATTTGGGAAACGTCTGCGAAACAGACGGTCTGAACCAGGAATTTGGTACAATTCGGATTTCGAAATTAAAAAAATAATTGGAGAGGAACCGTCCGCGATTTGGTCGGCATTTCTACCCGCTCGAATTTTCGTCAAATGCAGGACTCGCTCCTGTTTCGTTCTGGGAAACCCGGTTTGTACATTTCAAATACCGTATATTTGATTCACGTATGAAAAGGCGGTTCCGGGTCTGAGGTCAATTGACCGTACGCCTACCTAACTGGTACACTTGACCAAACTCGCCCTTAGCCTTCCGAATGTATATCAACCAACCTTATATCAACCAGTCTTGCAGCACCGAACGTCGTATAACGTGTAGCTTGAAAAACCTCCCCCAATCGCGCCGGGAACTGGACTAGACTCTCGTACATATCGAACGGAACGTACCAGATTTTTTCAAAACTGTTACCTATCACAAATTGCGTAGCTGCGGATTCTGTGCTTCCGCGCCGTTCCCGCGGCATTAATGGGCAACGAAACGAGGGAACCTCACGAATTTGGGAGGTGACCCAAGAACAATCAGAAACACGCCACTTGGCAATACGAAATGCATTAGCGAACCGTGAATGAGAATAAGACGAAGAAATATGAGGAATAAAGAAGAACCTTCGGTGTATACGAGTATGATCGAAATGGCGTGACCGAGAGTTGTCGGGACGTTCATGATTCGAGAACGGATCGTTAACTTGATTTTATTTTTACGATAACTCCGAGCGTAGATTCCCTCACATTTCGCTAGTTGCACACCGTCGACGAAATCATTCCCGCAGTGATTAGGTGATTAGACTACCACTGCGTTTCGGAGCAATTGTGCGATTATATGTATATTGCCAAAATACAAATGAGGCGAGGGAAGAGTAACGAGTAACGATGTTTGCCGGTAGTATATAGGTGTATAGGTATGTACCTATAGGGGGGAGGTCAAGGGAATAAATGGTGTTTCCAATTCCAATCAAGAGTAGATATAGGCACGTGCGGGGGAATGGGCAGGTGCACTGTTTGCTCGCCATATTGCAGAACGTGTTTGAATGGCTTATTGATCAAATAAGACAAATCGACTGGGTATTTTTGTTCGGATTGTTTGCTGGATGTATATGTATGTGTTTCGTTTAGATTTCCCTTAGCAAATATTTATTATAAATTACTCCCAGTCAATTTGTCTACCCCTGCAGCATTTGTCCGATATACGTGTATACCTGTCTACCGCATGAAAATTCCGCACGTCTCTAGGACTCGATTTTCCAACTACAAAATTTCGCGCACTGTGATTCTGATTACGAGATTAGACGACTGATTTGCACGAAATTCTTTGCCAAGGTATAATAAACTGGAAATGAGGAGTTTTTCACCCAACGATAATGATCGTCGTTCTTACTGTACGTAAGTACAACAATTCCACGACAGTGTTCCGAAATGCACGAAGATCTCGACTTTGCAAAGGACCTTGGTTTCTAAGAACTAACACGCTTAAAATTTACACCGACTAATTATTACGACTAAAGGATGTGACTCAGAGTGGCATGACGCACGGAAAAAATGTTACGTAGATTTTACATATCCTGTGGTAAATATATTTGGAGTCAAATCTACATCAATTGCGGTGGATCTACCTAAGCATGTTGTAACTCTTACTATCGGATTTGTTAATCTTGCCACAACTGCTGTAGATTTAACTCCAACAAAGTTATATATTCACCACAGGAGATGTAAAATCTACAATATTTTTCATTCCTTGCAGGGTTAGACTAAAGTCTTACAGCTTCTGACTCATTATTCCTGAGTAATGAACTATTTTTCACACAATCAACTATCGTGATATTCCATTTTTTCCTTCTCTTCATAATATAATAGCTAAAAATGAGAGAATATTAGGAAAAATTTAGTCAGGCAGACGGAATATGATTGATGGACGCGATGGATGAAATTAATCGTTTGATCACTTACCGTGCAACAATTTTATTTAACATTTCGTTCTCACTGTAACAAACGTGACGGATATACTTTGATTCACTATTGAAAGACGAGCGTACCAACCTACAATCGCAAAAATAAACAAAAACATGGCGCGTGCATTTTCACGCATACATACATAAATTCGTCGCGTAATCCAGGCATTCGGTTATTACCCAAAAACACCCTGTATGACCCCCGTAAAATGTAGCCGTACACCATGCGCGGTGCAGGTGTGGAGTCAGGTCGAATGAAAGCACCGCTAATAGTAGTAAAATATTTGTTCATGCCCGTCGACTAGCACCGGCGCACACACCCCTGCAAGACTTGACTAAATGTGGGAAACGTTGGATGTGGAAATAAGCGGTCCGAAGACGAGGATGTGGAGGATGAGGGAAGAGAGGGGGAGAGGGAAGACAAGGGGGAGGGGAGGAGGATCGTACGAGAGCAGCGAAGAGGATATACATGCTACGTACCCACGTCTACGGGGTGCAGGGACATGGTGGAGGGAGGAGAAGGGAAGAGAAGGGAAGAGAAGGGAACGGAAGGGGAGGGAAGAGAAGAGGGGCTGGTCCCGGTGAGGCCTGTTACACGGTCAGCTAACAACCCCTTAGCTAGCCCCCTAAGGGACGCCAAACAAGTGAATCGCTCCGTGTCCTGATAACGACTATTTGATAATTCTCAATCTTCCCTTGGCTTACCTTACCTAACCTGATCCAACCCGAACCTTCCGAGCCTTCCTTTCGAGCTCGACTTCATCCCGGTCTGTGTTTCACCAGCTTGGTCAAGTCCTGCAGGGACGATATGCTGACCCTGGGAACTCCTAGTTGCCGTTCATTTTCACATGTTGATTTTAGCGCTGTGGTCATCTGACGGATCGTTCCATCAGCATCCTCCAAGAGTTGTAAAACAGATGGTAATTGTTAGCGAAAATTTCGAAAAATTGAAAAATGTGCAGACATTTTTGTTCGAGTCTTCATCAAGCTCATCGTTGTTTTCATCGAATCTTCCGACGTTTATCTGAAACGAGAAAAGCAATCCTCAATTTTTATTTCACGAGGATTTGACAATGACGGATTTAATTCCGGTTGTGGTGAACTCGCTGCGTCGGTTTTTGAGGCTCCATTTCGCAGTTCATGCGGTGTAACAATATCACGGAAAAATTGTTACCGAAATTCGGAGAAGCTTCGTCTTGCAAATTATTGTATAAAAATCTTGCGTCATTTTCCCAAGACTCTGAACCCGTGACGAAAATCTCCGGAACGAAGGATGCTGCTATATAATGAAATGAGTTAAGGGTAGGTACACGAGTTACGATGAAAATTTCTAGAGAAGTAAATTCAAACATTTTACCGACATTAATACGATGAAAATTTCGTATGTTACTAGTGTCAGTTTTACCAGGCATAATACTTGTCCCGGTATCGTTATATCGGTAAAGAGAAGGGGTTAGAAATCGGTGCAGCAGGGGTTTAGTTAACTCAGTTGAATTTTATCCACCCACCCACCGCGCCGCGCCTCGCTAACGATAAGGGTTGCCGGTGGTGGGGGTTTAACGATAGGACACAACGAGGGCAAAATCTGTTTCAGTGTCTTGCATGTCGTTAGGTAGGGCGTGGGCGTACAGTTATTGAACTAATTTCATATCCCTGTATCTTGCCACCCCTATCCCTATCCCTCTCCCTCTCTCGCGGGTTCGCAGCTGTATACATAGTACACACACACACACACACGCACACGTCACGTACGCCAACGTGTACCTATAATACATATAACCATCAGCGGTGATCGGCGGTGTAATATGCTCGCACGTTTTTTTGACTTGAAGGGAAAAATCATGTATGTAACGTATGTGTATAAGCTGGGTAGGCGGTTTCGTTCACCCAGAGAAACCCTCGTCAAGCATTCAACTAGCCACACCGCGACGATGAACGAGTTATTTATCACCCGCTCGAGCAAGTACGGCGATTGATTGCGAAGTAATCTACTATCTGAATATTTTATACCGTGTACATGTACATTATTGTACATGCATCCCCGTTTAAACGTATGCCGCGCGCATGTGTTTCGCACCCCCTGATATTTTCGTCACCGTATTTGCCCCTCTGCACCATGCGTCAAACGGGCAAATGTCGGTTCACTGTTGTATACACTTCCGTTGTAATTGTGATTGACAGGTGACGGTGACACCTCCACGCACTAAGTAACGCGATTGGGTATCCGACGCAGTCACCTGAAATGTCGAACGGTCCTTGGTACTTTGCAGATTCCCGTCACTCCGTGCAACGCGCTGTTTTTTCTCTCCGAGAACAAGTGTGAAAAATTCCACTTTCTACACTGTGTAAGAAAAAAATTACCGAAAAATTTCTCACTGATAACGAGCCAATTATTTGCGACTTTTTGAAATCAACGATTCTGTGAATAGTATAACCGAGGAAAAAGCGTGCAGTTAATTCGAATTTCATTGAGAGATATTCGTTCGTTTCATGTGTGTCTCGTTAAGTTTCGAGCAGACGCGTACACCGATATACCGTTTTTCATCTACACGTAGATAATATATCGCGCGCGGTTACGAACTACTTTCTTCGAGGCAAAACTTTGTTAATTACACTGCTTATTACTCGACGCGTATGGGTAATTTCCACCATGTACAAGCTCCGGGGTATCAATCAGAGTTTCTATACCTTCAGGCTCTTCGGATGCTTCCTCTTATCATACCGTACCATCTGCATACCCCGAATCGTTCGTTTTATAAAGACCAGTACCACGTGGTTAATTATTCGCCGGCGCTTACGTATTTACTCAAACCATCTACAGTGCTGTAGCAGGGCTCATTTCTACCAGCGCGAGATTAAAAAGAAATTTATAGAAAGGAACGAAAGTGATTATCGTTGCAATAAAGCAATCGAACGAATACCGCGATAAGGTCGTAAGGATCGAGCTGGAAATGCATTACGCATGTAGAATTAATTGAGCCTCGCTGGCTTCGCCAGAGAGCAAATTCGAGCGGAGGCTGCAGGACGCAGCGTCCCAACATGGGATAGTTTCCTCGACGATTAGCCTCAGTTTTTATCGGCAAATTCGCTCCATTTGGAGACGCGACGCTGCTCGGCTTCGATTCCGATTCCGATTCCTCCGGTGCGAGTCACCTCCTGGGGGTTTTCTGCATCTTCCTCTTTTTCTCCCCTGCATTATTGCTCCTCCAAGTCCTTCATCTTCGACGGATTTCCTTCGTTTATTTTTCTTTTTTTCTCTTTCATTTCCTCTGTATCGTTTTTTACCCACCGCTCGTTCCTTCGGCGCAAGCCGTTTCAACGGAGGAGACACAAAGAACCGGTCGTTCCAGTCGGAGGTGCCCTCCCTCCCTCCCTCCCTCCCGCCCGCAGCGTTGCTTTATAGCCGCCGCCTTCAACGCGTGTGTCGCTTTTACCGCGTGTTTTACTCTACGGCTAACAAAACTCGATTGACGAAATTGTTGAAAGTGTTGAAAAGTTGATTTGATAATAACGGGTAGACGGGGAAATGACCAGAAAAATAGTTGGTACCTGCTAGTGCTGTGCGATTAATCGTTTCTCGAATTAAGCGATTAATCGACGGTTTCGATTAATATACCGACTGACCTGGAGAATTATTACGAGGCAACTTCAATTAATCGATTGATCGGAAAAAAGAATATTCGAAAAACTCGATCAATCGATTAGTCGAAGCTGCCGATTAATCGAACAGCACTAATACCTACGATTTTCAGTGCAATCCATCTGGAAAAATAATATTCTTAGTTGAATTGGATCCACAGTTGTTATAACAGTCGTAGGACCAGTTTATTGAAATAATACCGAGACATGATTTCAGTGACCTTTGAGAAACTCTTCATTTCTAGAAAGTTGGAATGAATTCATTTATTCCTAACAGTACAGAGTTTGGTGAAAACGAAAGAAATCATTTCGTCTGGTTTCACTCATTCGTTTCTTTTAGTTTGTGTGTAACATATGCATGCATGTAATACCGAATAAAATTTTACCTAGTATATAATTATACTGACAATCATAGATGTACGTATAAATCGTTTGATCCTCATATCCCGTATATTTTTTTTTTTGCAATCTTTTTTAAGAGCCATACAATCTGACATCCACGCATTACATGCATATTCATGCACACAGCGTGGATCGGAGGCACAAGTTGTGTGACTAGTTTTTTTTTCCATCCTGCAGCGTATAATCGTGGATATAGAAACGCGTCATCCGATCAAACCGTGTCGCGACTATATCAACCGCACCGGTTAAAATAATCTAATAAATTTCTAAAAATCGACATACGCGATCGCGTTCCAGAGTATATATTAAAATCTATCTCGGCAGATCGTGAGCGGAATATGTTCCACCCATCCGGCATTTAATCCTCGTTATTTTATTTATCTTGTCCGTAAGCGTGATGGAATCTATATATGTGTGGTGCACACGGGAAAGAACTTGAAAGCGAAATCAACGACAGCCAGATTTTCGAACGGCTATATATATACATTATATACAGCAACATAAGGAGAGTGAGAGTCGCATGAAGTTATGCAAAATTTCAATCTCGATCTTAAAAGGGAAACTTGTAATAAATAGTATTCGGCACAACATACGGCTGCGAATTTTATAAAATGCATCTCCGGCTACATTTTAACGTTGCCTTAAAATTCTACTCGTCATTTCTTACCCTTGAAATTAATGCGAGAAAACATTTGCACGTGCAATTAAATACTCAAATATAATATGTTCTATATGTTCATTCACGTTGTGGGTCCACCATATGTAAACATGTATACTTTACAAGTGATATGATCTTCCGGAGAGAGAAGGAGAGTGTGTGCGTGTGTGCGTGTGTGTGCGCGCACGAGCTTGCAGCATAAACAGCACACTACTCTGAAGGAAAACACCGCAAACTGTAGTTTATTGTATTACTTCCATACAACGCGGTAGCGCGCTATTCCAAACCATGCAGTACTGTACCATATTAGATTTTTTCTCATGCCAGGGCGTGCATGTATCATGTGCCCGCGGCGGTGGAGGGTGAATATGTGTGTGTAAACATGTACGCAGGAATATGAAGCACGGTACAACGTCATATGAGCTCTTGGCTGAAAACCTTACTGCACATATACATATCGTACGCCTCTTTGCAAATTTGCAAAATTGAACCCGTCCTTCTTGTGCGGCTTCTTTTCTTTTCTTTTCTTTTCTTTTCTCTTTTTTTTCTTCTTCTTACTACTACCTTTTTCGGCTTCTTCGATTTTTTTCGCGGTCGTCTCATAGGAATCTTCCAATTCGAATGTGCATGTTTTTTGGCTGTGTTTTTTTTCTTCTTCTTATTCTTCTTCTTCTTTTTATCAAGCATGCGATCGATGATTGGTTTGTCGTTATGGTACCAGAATTTCTAACTTCTCAATCTAAGCATTCTTCAATTTTTCCCCCTCTATTTCCTTAAAACGTTTCACGAATGAATGTGAGAAAAAAAATATATAAATTCCTCGTGTAATTAGGTACGTACTTTGACTCTAATTAAAATCGCAGAATCACTCTGCGGGCAGCTGAAGATGCTCGGGTGGAACGTACGGTGGAAGCTGATCTTTCAGTAAATCCAGTTACCTACATAAACATACTTTTCATGTTATTTGTACGTTATGTTTTTTTGCAACGTGATCGTTGAAAATCTCGGCGAAAATTTTGTTTTATTACGCAGTTACGGGGGTAAGTCGGATCATTAGGTATTCCGAAAGATATCGTTGAAGAAGCTATGTATTAAACCTATATACATTATACCCGTATACAATGTATACTTAATGTAAAATGTACCCTCGTACCACGCGACGTGGTTGATCAAAAAACAATTAACATAAATTTCTTTTCCTCCTCTTGTTCGCTCTCCGTCCCTCAACTGCCGTTTGCGTTGCTCACGTTCACCTGAAACTTGCACATTATTCTCATTCGGTATTCTTTCCGTGCGCTACAAGTGTTCCCCAGTTCCACGAGGGCCCGCAAGGACTTGAAACCTAATCCCTTTGAATGTGCTTTTGCACCTATTTCACTTTGCTTCCCCTTTTTTTGAACCCTTATATCTTACCCCAAACTAATTCCTGCATCTTTTCTTCCAAAGTTTGTTCTAATAATCCTCGCACTGCAACAATTACGTTATTATAATAATTCATGAATTTATCGAATCCCAAATGAAAAATATTTTTTAATAGAAGCAATAATTTTAATTTTTTTTTATGTCAATTTCGTGAAAAAGAAAAAAAATTAACGTCGAGTAGAACTTCAAATAATCTAATGAAAATTTGCGAAGAATTGATCAAAGTGTGAAAATTCTGCATAAATCATATCCGGCTACGAAAGCCATTGACAGGTAAGCGGTTGCATGGCAAATCGAAGCTAATTGTTTGGAAGAAAGAAACGAAAAAACAAAATAAGATGTATAAATAAAATTGAAAAAAAAGAGATACCGAAAATAAATTTGTACGATCGTTCGCAGGCCCGCGGTGACTTTGGTCGCGCCTCGCAAATCATCCCCAGTGGCACATACAGACAAACACAACCCTCTTCCATGGTTGTCCAGGTTCTACGAACGCGAATAAACGGTGGAATTCAATTTATAGGTTTGCGTGACGCTGCTCTCACTTTCTCTCTCTATCTCTCTCTCTCTCTCTCTCACTCCACTCGTTTCTCTTGTGGCTCGATCCTTGCGTCGAAGGGTGAAAACACGTATGCATGGGGGGTACGTTGAAAAAATCCAAAACAAAACGAAATAAAGTAAAAAACGTTGTCAAAAAGAAGGCGAAAAACGAGCGTACGGTACGCGTGTAACTGGATTAGCGTATATTATTAAATAAGCACCCTTGCGCCCAAATGTAACTCTGTCTGCGTGTATCACCCACGTATCTACCCACCTTCGCGTACGTCTTCTCCGTCTCGCCCGTTCTCAGAGGGAATCCGTACTGCAGGTAAACTCGCACACACGTGCTTTGCAGCTCGCCTAACCAGCCGGCAAGATAGCGATGAGTTGAAAGAGCGGAAAAGAAGGAGGCAGGAGTGAAGGGGAAGTTTATATTTATTTTCGTTTTAGCCGCTCATGCAGCTTTCGACGGGGTCGCTCGGTGGCCAACGAGAGAGAACGAGAGACCGAGAGAGAGCGAGCCTTGCGGTCAATTAGCTCGAGGATTTTAAAATAAACACTCCGTAGCTCTACTTAAAACAAAACCCTTTCATTTGGTTGCCCTTCCACCTCGAACCCCCTTCCAGCTCTGGTTTCAGCCCAAGCCCGAAGATTCGTAATACGCCTGTGGTGAAAATGTTGAAGGATCAGAAAATATTAGGGCTGCTGTATCAAATTTTTAGAGACGCGAAAATCTCTTTCTCAGAATCCTTGACGACGTCGAATGTCGAAGCGCAAAAAAATCGAAATGTCAACAGGTCAAAGTATAAAAAACTGAAGCGTAGAATCGTCAAAATTAATAAGAATGGTTTTCTATACTTTACCTACTCAAATTTTGAGTTTTGAATAAATTTTAACTTTTCACGTTTTAAAAGTTCTGTTGAATGGACTGTCGCGTTTTTGAACATTCGATGTTGCGACTTTCTTATTTTCTGACCTTTCGCAATTTTTACCCCCATCGGAATAATAATATATTTCGAATTTCCGTATTCTTATTCAATCGGGACGATTCTATATTTCGACTATTCTATAATATTTTGACTTTCTACATTTTTAAATTCTATGGAATGGAGTTTCGCTCTTCTCAAAATTCGACACATCGACTCTTTCACTTTCTAATCCTTATTCATCCCCCCGTGAGGGACATTTGTCGATAAGATCAGAAACCAACTGCCGGAGGCTTGAAAACGACCGAGAATACAGCAGAGACGTCTTAAACAAACGTCGACAATGCGACGTATTATCGCGGATCTTGAAAGTTGATTATCACTCGGCTTGACACTCGGTCCGACTCTAAATTAACCTAACGGAAACACGGGGCTCGTCTAAGCTTCTTCTGCATGGGAACGTGAGATAGGAGATCGAAGTCACCGAGGGAGAAATTTTCAGATCACGTGTAATGTAACACGCGAGTCCAACAAAAGCGAGAAAGGATTCGTCTCCGCGAGTCGGCGGACCAATTATTACGCACCATATAATAAACTTGTTTTTAGATGATTATCCTGAAATTCAGGTTAGACAATAAAATTAGTGGGCGTGCTCTTGAAGCCTCGAATGAGAAAATTACTCTATTGTCAACTATTTAGACAGTTTACTCCCAGCCACTACAGCCTGCGGAAGCACGCAGCGGAATTTCACTGTACGAACGATTATTTTTTACTAGATTGTCCTCTACGAGGATGGGCAATTTCCGCGATCTGCAAGCTGTAATCTTGCCGGGCGTCGCCCGGAGTAGGTACAAGTTATACACACCTACACACGTATCTGTATACGTGTAACAATTCGCAAATTAGTCGCCAAATTGGACTGGGACAATATTTTACGAGGTCGCGATGAGTGCCGGTCCATAATTCGCGAGAATCTCCAGTTCCGATTAGTTTCGTGAATGTGGGCTTTTTGCTCGCCGACGAAACAAAAACACGAACTAAAAATGGAATGAGAGAAGGAGAGAAGAAGTAAAAACGGTGAGAGTGCATTCAATCCTTAGGTTTGATTGATCGCGCTTGATGTTGCGTTGCTTATGTGTGAATAGAAAAACAGAATGCCCGATAAATGTACCTTGCCCAAGCCGGACGTCGTCGTCAGTCCAGCAATGAGGAGGAGAATTACATCCCGTGCGTGAAAGTAGAAGATAGATACCTGCGTGCATGCTAGCATCGCGGCACTTCTAGGTCAAACATATCACAGGGAATAAATAAGACAGACGTATCCGCGGCTTCGCGGACGAATTATATTGAAAATACAATTTAGAAATATAGAAGTGACATTCTTTCTTCGTTTACCAAGCAGCTTTTACACGCCGATTAAGCGCAAGCTGCGGTCGCTGCCGCGCGTTTTTGCATGACTTTTCCCGATGCATGAGATGCGAGATCATCTCGCCGCAAACCGGATTCTTTCGCGAAGCGATTCCGCCGGGTGTATACGCAAAAAATGCGCCAATACTGGTTTCCTATGAATTTATGCATTATTTTCGTGACTGTATGACGGATGCAATGATGTGTACGTAAGTATATAAGTATAATGCCGGATTAACAAGGCTCCGTTCCACTGGCACAGTGATCTCTGGATGATCTGCCGCTCGTTGCGTTTCAGTCTGAGTTCTCTCTTCGTATACCTAAATGACTCGTTCCTTTGATCTTTTACTCCGCACTTATCACACTCGTATTTGAATTTTTTATTACTGTCCAACCGTTTCGTTGTCACAGATGGCATCTTTCCTTACTGCAGGCATCGCACATTTCTAACGCAGACGGAGTCCCGCGGCCTCGAGCTTGCGATTAGTGGAATAGCTGCAAGTGGTGTTAATAAAATGATATCGTCGACACCCGATTCTGCATGACCTTTGATTCTCGCCGCCTCGAGCCTCCGCGATGAAAAAATAAATAGAAATACGAAAAAGTAAAATCGCACGACGGTATAACGAAGAACGATTTACCGCTATAGGCTATGTAATTAGCGAATACCTATTCGCATATTTACATTTATACATACATACATACCTGTATATAATATACATTGAAATAAATATCTTTAGCTTATCGTTTCCGCGCGGAGAAATCATATATGAACAAAACAATATACATACTCATTAGAGTGAGCGGCTTCGGATAACTACACTGGATGCGGTGGGTATGTGTAGAGGGTATAAAAAAAAATATAATAATAATAATAATGACAGCGAAGAAGTAATGCTGCCGTTCGAAAATAATTTTCCGGTTCATCGTATAGCGACGTTGATGTACCTAAGCGTGCAATATATGCGCTTCAACTCACTTTCGAAACTGGATCATTCGAGGCGTCGGCTCAGCGAGTACAGGAACCGATTAACTCTTCGTCAGGAGGAATGAAAGTAAATTAATATCTCAATAAAGAAACCGTGGCGAGATGGATATTGATGAAATTATTTGACGAAGGTTAAGGACGAGCGAATAGAGGAAATACAAAAAATCGAACGAGCACATATACTTTATTACCGACAGATGTGTAAATACCTGAATTCGCGTTCAGACTTTATTTAATTAAATCCGTTTGGTCCCGGTTTGTTGAATAAATTAGAAGACTTTCGTACTATAGTTTCTTTAAAACGAACACGAAGTTAAAGGACAACAAAGAGAGGGGGGTAAGATTAGATTATTATTATCCGGCAGTCGAGAGTCGATCGGAGAAATCGTGAAAGATTTCTGGACCGAGGTGCGAATATCGGATGCCGCGACTTGGTTGCATACACTTACACGGCGTTGGTATATTAGACGATTTGATTGACATTGGCGTCACATATCAGGGTAAGTATATCGGACGTAGAAGAGGTCGTTAACTCGTTCGCAATAAAGTGAGACACGCTTTCTGCGAGAAGTGTCTACGCACCCGTTTCGCCTTGACCCGGACGACGCGACGCAGCCCATCGCGACGGCGACGAAGCTGCGGCGGCCAGTCGCGATGGGGATAGATTTTAAAAATTCAATCTAGGAGAGAGAGAGTGAAGAGCCGGGAATATAAGAGGCTCTCAGGGCGAAGTCATTCTCAGTTTGTTATGCATTTCACGCGGACGGTGTTCGACGATCGCTCAATTCTGGGCAACCAGACGATCACGAATGACGATGGATAACAGATTCATTTTCAAAGTAATCCAACTTGTTCATACATTTTCGAAAAACAAAAAAAAAAAAAAAAAAAAAAAACGTGTTTCTTGGCATATTTATTTGTGGTGGTCAGTTGTTATGGTTTTCTATGTGCAGTTTTGCTTTCATTTGATTTTTCATACCGGTTTGAAAAGGCTCGTCGGAAGGGCGTTCGACATTATCAACCTTCATTTTGCAAACTGTGAAATTAAGGAACGCTACATCATCGTTTTGCAACGAGCATGATTTTTACACTCGATACTAACCGGTTATTTGCAGCGATTCGGACTTTTGAACACTCTTGATAAAGAGACCGTAGCGTACATTCGATCAGCTTAATTTATAGCATTACTGTGCCATTTAACGTGTTGATGAGTTACGTGAAGGAGAAGTTTTCTATTTGTGTTAATCTGATGCAAAGTTCTTTCGCGATTGTGTTTAATCGCTTAATCGTTTTTAAATATTATGGACGCTCAGTTTCGGTGTATTTTTAATTTGTTCAATATTTTTTGTTTTTGCGATATCAACCAAAAATAGTTAAATAAAACGCGTTATTGATGGAAAATATGGAATTAAAAAAAAACCAATTTTGAGTTGAAATGTGGAATGTATTACAATTATACGGATAAGAAATTTTTATATTGCGAGTATAATAATCATACAACAACTGTTATGAAACAAAATTTTGTTCTCTTGCAACCCACAAAGATTTGTTTTCTGCAAGATATTTTGAAACATCGTTTATGAAAAGTGTTTCTAAATTACTGGTTTTTTGAACTAATTTGAACGAAGTGCGTTTGACGTACACAGTAATGTGAATAAACTTTACTTCACCATTCTTTCAATCTTGTAACGATATTTTATTGTTTCTGTTTCATCTTACACAGACAATCTTCTTGTTGCTGATAGCGACAACATCCGAGGCAATATTCTTTGATTAGTAAGTATTTTTAAAAATTTACGACGCTAATTATTCCGATGAGACTCTCTGTCACCGGTTAAATATAATAATATTCAATAATTACTAGTAATTGATAAAAAGTCAACTTTTTTTCCCACCCCGTGTACCGATATAAAACTTTCGGACTAAATCTGGGCCGCGGTGCAGATTCTATCGCTCGAATTAGCGAATCGTGCGGTTTGCCGATAAATTAACCAAATCCGGAAGCGCTAATCCTAGTTAACCGCGATGTGGGCTTTGATCGGTTCGCGTATTTACCAGGGTTCAAAAGTTAAAACCATTACCCCGGTTTCGCCGCCGGTGCCTTCGGGATATTGCAGGGTCGTAAACAGCGTCTGGATATTTAACAAACGAATCAAGCGTTTCTTTGGCCTCGGTAAGTCCATCCAATGAAACCTTTTCCGCATTATAGACACGCGATGGAAATTCAAGCCAGAGACTCTTCTCGGCGAGTGCATCACGCATGCATGGAGCGATCCAAAGTCGTTCATTCACTTGAATGTTTGAACAGTTCGCTGATGGTAATGGGGAGTTAATTATAAATCGATGACAATCCGACCGGCCAGCCGCTGCTCGCTGTTCTGCTTTGAACGTTAAATCATGGGGATTGGATAACTCGTCAAACTACCGAATATCTGTGCCACTGATCTTTGGAACAACAATAAATTGATTTCGAAACCCTGTTTGACTAAAAAAATGTATAAAAAACAATGACTACTGTGAAATATAATATCGACAGCTGAAAACGCAATAAATAGTTACTTATATCGAATTTCGTCGTAATTTCATCAGTACTTTTTTATAGAATCATAATTTTCTGTACTACCGGTAACGATTGAAATTTTTCTCAGTTCGGGTTCGGAACAAATGATCGAATCGCTATTTTTCAGCCCGAAAAAAGCGCTCATGGACTTCTTCCATTCTTTGAAAGAGAAAAAGGAATCCGCGAAGAAGTCTCACGACGACGTTCATCACTATCATCTTCACTATTATCCGGTGCCGGTGAGCGTCGTCATCGACGATCATTACGAGCACGTCAAGGCGCCAGGGAAGCATGAATTGGACAATTTGCACAGGTGATAATAAAGCTGTGCAAACAGTTTACATATGCGATCTTATCCGCGATTTCATCGCCGTCACAGATGCGTCGTAACGCGATCACCGATCCTTTCAGAGAGGAGCTGAGATCCTTGGGATGGACCGATCAGGAGTACAAACACGTGCCTGAACCAGAACTAATTATTCCTAAACACCAGCATCACGAAACTGGCGGTGATCTTTGGCCTCAGCAACATCAGAGTCACCTTTCAAACGGTTTGACGCTTCAAGATCAGATTGACATCGCTGGTTAGTATTTCTCACGTGAACTTTATTCTCTTCTTCTTCTTCTTCTCATACCGTACATTTCCATTTTCTTCGTTTTTTTCTGCTCTAATTTCGATGCCCGTAGCGATTAGGCAAAAGATAGAGCGGCACTCGAAGCAGCAGAAGTACCAACCGACGGTGGAACACCATCATCCGACACACATATCTCTCCATCTTCCTTTCCATCAGGAGATCATACTTCATCAGCCGGCCCCCGCAAAGGAGGAAAAAAAGGTTCACCCGTTGACAGCATTTTTTGAAAAACTTCACAGCATTAAAAATTCTCTCTTCAGTTCACACGATGACAAAAAGTCCCATCAATGTGACGATAAGAGCGAAAACGTCGCCACCATTACCTCGAAAATCAAGTCGAGCAACGCTTTTACAATTTATACGTTTCATCCAAAAAATTTGAGGAAATACTGAATTTTTTTGCATCGTCCACTTTTTCCCGGTTTCATTTTTTCTCCATCGAGATTGGAGTCAGTTTTAGTTTTTCAATTATAGTTTCTATCACAGTTTTACCCAGAGGCTGAACATTTAATTAAAAATCTCTACGTCAATACAGGCCAGATTCGTATTTCTATGACATAACTAATCGCGTGTTTTCATCTTTCGTATGTTTTATTTCTTGTTTCTCTTTTCGCCCCCCTCTATTAGTGCGTATTATTATATCTTCACTGTCGATTCTCACATGCATAATAAACTGCCCCTGAACGATATGGCGCAGAGAAAATAATTGAGGTGAAAAGTTTGTACATGCGGTGAAGTCTGCGGGTAACGTTTTCTCATTATAACTTTTTCGTTATTTATTCTTTGTCTTTTATTTCATCACTATCATTACTGTGGTTAAACTTTATTTTACTTCATAAAATTTCGCAAGTTATACGTTTAGCAGCTATACGTGTCCGAACTTCCGGTTTGCTGATATTATATATTAATTTGCGAATAGAGCGTTTTCTCGTTGTCACATAACGCAAAACGAGTGCAGTGTCGAATGTTGATTTTTTATTGTATAAAAGAAACCAATTGTGATTATAAGTATAATTGGCGTGTGGTACAGTTTTATCATCCTGTTTCCCAATTTCCTCAATATTGCCAAATGTAGTTAGATTTGTAAAAACATTTTCACGCTTCCACGTAAAAGGTCGAGCATTCTGAAATTATTATCGAAAAATGTAAAATACGTTGCAATAGAATAATGTAAATATTTACCGGTTGTAAATGGAAGAGATGAATTTAAAAAAAAAACTGTTATTCTCTCTTCGCGTGTATTTTATACCCGATGTAAACGTAATATAATAATATTAATACAAGCCGAAACGTCGAATCACACGGATTTACGTTTACGGCTGTTATACACGTGTATATACATTATATTACGGGAAATTCTTGCACTAGTATGGATGAGAGAATGAAAGGGAGACGAATGATGTTTGGAGACAGATATTTTACGGACCGGTGTAAAAATTTATTTGCCAATGACGCTGCATGGACACCGCTCAGCTATATACCTATGTATATACATATATTTGGAGACAATAGAGGAGGAAGAAGAGGAGGAGGTGGAGGAATGGTTGCCTGCGTTGAAAAAAACGGGGAGACGTATTCGGGCAGGATGCGAACTCCGACCGCAGTCGCCGTTGTCATAAATCTGTTTGTGCGAGTAGGATATTTGAAAAAAAGGTCAAAATGAAAATGACATAAAATAAAAAATAAAATCAGCTGCCCTTCTAGGCTTAAATTTTATACCTCGTCTTTTACATCCTCTCTTTATTTTTTCACCTACCGCTGACGAACCCAACTTACGGAGAACCCTTCACTCTCTTACACTCACTCGTTGTATCTTGATTTTTCACCTCGCTGTTCATTCATATTTTTGGGATTCCCCCGCACAATTCTCATAACACACCGCAATGCATCGAAATGCCTTGATCCTTGATCAACGAGCAACAAATTCGAAATGTAGCGCATGTACTTACCGTGCTCCACGTCGGAGTCCCGATGCAGATCACACGGCATTTTCAAGTCCACGTCTCCGTCACGAACTTATCAATTGCGGCGTCAGGGGCTCCAGCCACACACATGTACACCCACTCCAAAACAAAAACTCCTCAATATTTAGCCACTGGAACCGTTGATGCTTTCTTTCCGCGATGACAACAATCCGGCATCTCTACGCGGTCACCCGAACACCTTGATATCTCAACCGCAGAAAACCGGGCGCCTTTAATATGTATCTAAGATTTTGAATATCTAAGATTGACGCCCGCCTCCCCCCCACCCCCCGGCCGCGTATCGCTATTGCTTACAAACCGATATCTACTCGACTGCCTCGAACACTTCCGATCGTCAACACGTCTAGAACTCGACTGAAAATTCTGAAAACCAGCTCGCCGATTTCTGCCCGATTGTAGCGCCCGATTCCAGTGGCTAATCCGAGAAACTTTTGACTGTCAATAAACGGTCCGTTACTCTTGCACACCTCATTCAAGTTCAATCTCTATCTGTAATTACCGCGAGAAAAATATTTTTATATTCTGATTTAAACTGAACATGTCTTCCCCTGTATTAACATTAACGTGAACGTAAATTTTTTTTTTTTTTTTGCTTGTTTTCATTTTAAATAAGGATTTATTACAATTAGTCGGAGACAACACTTGTGTTAACATCTTTTGGTCCGTGCTGCAGGCTGAAGATTTACGATATGTGAGTTGATTTATAGCTTCTTGGAAGAGATTATTATTCATGGTTAATTAAACAATACGTACCGGACTCTTCAGAAGCAGAACCGAAAATAAGACGAAAATAAAGGTTTTAAATGATAGGGAATGGAAACCGCAGATCAACCGGCAACCAAAGTTAACGTTCCAATTGTCAAATGTGAAGTCGAAGAGAAGAACGAGTTGAAAAAAGGAAACGGATAGAGCGAACGCATTATGATGGCGTGAAATTCAATTTTCATTCCGGAGGATTTCTTTGCAAATTTTTGTATATAATACTTATGCGATTCGTTGATCAATCTATAAGATATAAGATAAATATTTTAAACTGTGGTTTACACGAAATAATTAAAAATGAGGAATGAAAGGGAAATTCAAAAGGGGGTCCCAATGAGGAGTAGGAAAATAGCCGAGCCTCGACCGTTGAAAGGGAGGGTATGAAACAAAACGATGAAAAAAAACAAAAAAAAAAAAAAACGGGGGTGAAAATAAAAACGGAGAGAGACATAGAAAAAACAGATATAAAAAAAAAATTCAATTAATTCCGAATGTGTGACCTTTGGGTAAAAATGGCAAATGTTTTTTTAGGCCTTTATACCTGATACCCCATCTCCTCCTCTCTTTATCTCTCTCTCTCTCTCTCTCTCTTAGCCGGCAGAGAGAACCGATGGAGCCAACGCAGGAGAGCGTACGTTTGAAATGAAATTAATTTTTTTTTCCACTTTTCTCTCACGCTGTTGTGTGTTTTTTCCTCTTTTCCTTTTTTTTTTTTTGCCTTGTTTTAATTCTTGTAATTAGAAACAGAAGGGGTTCGTGTTGATTCTCGACGTTTACAATTAGAACGAATTAAAAGATAATATTACGCACCGTATTTTATACGCGCGGTGCTGAGGGCGAGTTAATTTCGATCTCTTGAAAAAGAGGAACGATTTTTCTTTTTTTTTTTTCGTCATCTCTTTCCCTTTACGTGTTATTCATTATATATACACACACACGCTCACACACACACACACACACACATTGCATGCATATACATACATTCACATGTGTACACGCACGTCTGTCAACCGTATTTTATCCTTTCAATTTATTTTCACAACCGCTCGTCTCCCAGCGATAATTTTTGTGCTTCACGGAAGAGAGAATAAAAAGCCCGGAAAAAGCAATAAAACAGAGGAACATCGTTATTTCAAAAAGTAAAAGGGACGCCGCGATCTCGCATGCATGTATTAGACATACGTATCCATACGTATGTATACATACAGACATATACAGATGTAATGTATCTGTTTCCATAATTCTGCAACTTATCAAACACAGCCAATTGGAGGTTGAGGTCGCTGTTTCCGTGCGGCAAGAAAAAGACGCAGGATGGTGGAAAGGGAAGTGGAAATGGAAGTCGGATGAGGGGCAGCGGGAGGAGTTGGTTGGATTCGGATGTGAAGTTTTAAAAAATACGTATCTCAGATGAAATTGAGGCACGTACCACCGCAATACGTTATAGCTGGAACGTTTTATGAACTGAATAAAGTATCGCAATAGGTGTAATGCCTCGGCCATTTATGCTGAGTTATTGCTGGGTATTTCACAGAATTGGCTTCGAAGCGAACTTTGAATTTGATGTAGCGATTTCGCAAAGTCCCGATACAGATTCTAACACCGCGTATCTACCAACCACCGCTTATATTCGAACCTTTTACGGATTTTTCTCCCGATAACCTTACGTAATCATTCACACGCGTTACAAATTAACACTCTTTTTCACTTCGAAACTATCGAAAATATTGCTTAATCAACTTTCCCAACTAGTCTGCGAACTTTCCCTCGCACAGATTTTGGCAAATCGAAGATCTCTTCGATATGCGAAAATCGAAAATAGTGGAATTAAAAAGAAAAGTTTAGACAACGTTGTTACATCTCAAATTACTTCATATTGGTTTAAAGTCCAGTAGATTCTTTAGATTTTATTCAACGACGACTCGTTTTATTCAGGAAACTATTTTCCACAGTTTTTTTCAGTAGTCAATTCTATATTACAGTTTCTTGGTCATAACCAATATCGGTCCGATATTGTAAAATTGAATTCTCAACGTACTCAACGATTTAAGTGTTTTATAGTAAATCACGGTAAAATAGTATTCCGAATAAAACGAGTCGTCATCGCGTGAAATCGAACGACTCTACTGAATTTTCAACCATCGCAAAGCTATTACAAAACGAAGCCCTCGATACATCCGATCCACAGCAGATTACAATTCCCATATCTGGTATTTTTGCATTTCCAAAGCAATCTCCTCGGTTTAGGAATATATGAAAATTTGATAAACATTAAACGACCCCTCCGTAACGTCGTTGATAAAAAGTATCGATTTTTGGCCAATCAAGCTCCGCGAAAGCTTCGTATTTAAGAGATTCGAAAAGAAAGGAGCATCCCGACTGCACGCACGAGGTAACGCCGCTAACTGGCAATATTTTAATCAAAGCTGTACGAGTCGTGTAGCGAGACGCGATGGAAGAGAGTGGAGTAGCTGATGTGAGTCGAGGGCCGAGACTCGGGGCTGCTGGACAATTTGCCGTAGTGGTTTTAATACACGAATGCGGGGGTTGGTTTGGGGGTGGATGGGAATCGAGCCGTGTATGCCGCACACTCTCGCCGGCGTCACACCTACGAATACACGTGTATGGAGCGTTGTACGGACGGACGTGGCGCGTATCGGCGTTCGGTGAGTGGATTACCAACGCGGTCGCGAATCGACTTGAGTGAGAGGAGAAGATGCTCTTTCCTCTCTCTCTCTCTCTCCCTCTCTCTCTTGCCTTTTTTCACTCTTCCTTGAGCGAAAATCGCGATGAAAGAGAAATAGAGAAGGCGTCTAGCGTCTGTACGAATCCGATGTAGGCACATATCATGATTTGTTTCCACGGCTAGCGAAAAAAATGTCTCATTGTGATTTTTGTAAAATATATAGGTTTCAACATTTAACAATATATATTATACACATTTAATCAACCTGGTACAATAGAAACATGTGATTATTCGCGTCCTTTTTTCAATATTTTATTTAGAATTTCATAGTCAAATAATACTGATATGAAAATATGCTGTGGATTTTTTAAATTTATTAGCTTCGGCATTAACTAGTTCGATTCACAGGATGGGGGGGAAAAAAACCTAACCGATTTAAAACGTGAATAAAATCCTAACGGGTGAACTGATTTTCAAAAGCTGTTCTTTGCTCGAAATTAGGAGAATAAACCTTTCGTTTCGCAATTGAAAATCCGAAAAATCTTTATTTCGTGTTGAGATAAATTCTCTTGAAATACGGGTTTCGACAAGTCACCGTGAGGATGATAAAAACTAATATCAAAGAATGTTCAACTCAATTTCCATCTTTCTTCGAATAACAATTTCAAACGAAAATCAAGTAAAACAAGTTTTTAATATTACTTTTTTTCAACCTTCCAGTAACTTTTTCAAAATCCATTTTTCAATATTCTGTTTCTCAGCAAGGAACAAGGGTTTTACGAATTTTCAAACGCGAAACGAAATGTTCTAGTTTTTTAACCTACCCTGTATGTGTATATGTTCCTCCAATAATAGAAATATAGCAAAAATGAGAATGAAATACTTGCCAATAGCACATCGTGCTGAGACATATGTATGATACACCTACATCGAATTGTGTTCGGTTTTCATGCAACAGCATGCCACTATATACGTATGTATACTTATATGTATAAGTACATAAATACACACACGTCAATACGTACGTATAGCTGTGAAAACGTAAGTTTTTCTTAGCCCGTTTGTTCGCGATTGTATTATTTTGTTTATTTTTTCACGTTTTTCTTTTACGACCGCTATGATTCGAACAAGTTACAAACTCGCGAGCCAATCAACTAATGACTAACACCCCGCCCTCGACTCGTTCTATCCAACCCTTATATACAAGAGCCTCGCGAGTCCCGAGTCGTCCAGGGAAATTATTAGGATAAACATGTACACAAGAACAGCCTGACATACGTAAATTCCGAGCGGATAATGAATTAAAAATCAGACTTTCCAAAGAACCGAATGAGAACTTACCAAACTTGATATGAGTTCGCTGTGAAAATATCGGCGGATCGCGCGGATCAAGGGATAAAAATCCCACAACATACTAAACGAGGGTGGAAGTTCTTTCCGCGGTATAATAATCCCGCTGACTACAAAAAGATTCAAAAATTACGTATCGGTAGAATAAATTTTCTCCGACATCGCGAGGCACGGGAAGCGAAGTTTTCGTAAATGCTTCTTCCGACTGCTCGAGAGTGCAGCTTCGGATGGTAGAGAAGAGCGAGAAGAAGGTTGGTCTCCGCGGTAGCGATACACGTCCCAAAAGTAATATTGTCTAATGTATTACTGTTAGTGTTACAGCCGTAAATTGTAAACGGAGCAGAAAGGCGTCGTTATGCGATACGTGTGAAAGCTATCTGGCCTGGGAATATTTTTCAAGCCCTTATACTCCACGTTTCGCCGTGTGGTAGAAGTACAAACGGGTATAAAGGCTGCAGGCGATGGCTCGGGGCTCGTCAGTCGGTCCTCATCCTCATCCTCATCCAAAGTTACATGCCATCCTCGACTCGTCAAAGTTTCGCACACTAAACGTCGTGAATGTATCTCTATGTGCATACGTACGTGCATTGTGCACACGTGTGTACATATACGGCTACGCAATAAAGGATCCCCTCAGAAATAAGCATCCCCAGAGTGTTTGGCATTGTTTATATTATTTATTATACTTTTATACATTACCCAGATCACAGCCGTGCATTAGTCAATCGATAACACGCCTCGCTTTCTATCGGATGACCAATCAATTACCTAGGCATACCTAATCGGTTTTATGCAGAGATTAAACGCGCGACGAACGAATCACCTCGTTGCGCATCTTTTCACGTCAAGTTCGACGCTTCGCGCGAAGGCTTCATGCGAGGGGCGAACCAAACGTAACGCGTACCACGTTATTACTCTATCTGATGATTATTTTTCTCTCTTTGATGAGGGAGAAAAATAAATACTTTGTACAAGTTTAGCATACATGCTAAAGGAATCCTTGTGCCTGACTACGTCATTAGCATGATTGGCTCACCTCTCGGGTACGTATGGCACACATGGATACTTTGTGCAGGATACGCTTCTGCTGGTGTTCTTTGCACGGTACATCTCAAAGCGGGAAATATGCAGATCTGCGGTGAAAAATAATATTTTTTTCAACCCCTCTGACAAGGTAATTAGAAATTATTTGTACTCGTTTAACCGACGCGGTATGCAGAGTCGAAATAATAACATGATAACAATCATCGAAATTCCTGCATGCTTGTCTGGTTTCCGAGGTACCAAAATGGAAGTGGAATGGCCTCGTTTCGCGTACGGAAGATGCAAATCGGCGCGCCATGAAACGTCGTATAAATTTTATGTCCACTCGGAGAGCCCTGCGAAAGGGCAAAAATTGGGAAAGATCAAATCAATAAAATCTACGCGACAGTTTAGAGTTATAAGCAATAGGTTTATCAATTCTGTATATATATATACATATACATACTGTCAGAAAATTCACGATGTCAATAAAAGTTTACACCGATTACTGTAAAATTAAACATCGTCGGTTCTTGACACCAAGTGGTCTTAAGATCATCACCGAATTGGTGTGACTTACAGAATATTTTCGGTGTTACTTTTAACACCGCATTTCGACATCAGTGAGTGCGTATAGGTAAGTGCAAATTTGGAATATCGCTACTAATAAGAAGGTAATAAAAGTGATGTTGATATCGACATCATCCGTTAGACAAAGATTTCACCAATTGTCTTTTCCTGCTCATCCTCCCTTGAGATTATCGCAAGAACCTCGATTCGGTAGTCGTGATATATAGTCCGCAAACACACAAGGAAAACAAGGTTAAGGTAACAGAAGCTTTGTGCCAGCGAGCTGCCGAAACACGAGTACTAAGGCCCGAATTGTACCCCTGGACACCTTCCAGCTTTTGCCAGTTGATTGCGGACAGGGTGTTTTCCGACGATACGCGTATTTCGAACACTTATAACTTTTGCAATGATCATTCGTAACGAAAGTGAAAAAAAGACCCAATTTCTAAAAAAACACTCTACTTCTATACGTATGCAAATTTAAAACGTGAACATTTTTTACCAATGAAACTTCCTTATGGCAGGTAAACGCTACCCGGTAAATTATTTTACTCGCGTAATTTTTTATCAGAAGGAAACGAGAGGAATCGGAAGAGAGGTGATCGCTCGTCAAGGCGCATCGTCGGCACGTATATACTACATGGGTATCTAAACGGACATGATAATTGAGCATTCGATGGCTGCACGTGGCGCACTTGGCGTTAATACATGTATATTATACATATATACAATATACATATACATATATACGTAAAGTACGCAGTCAGGTAAATATACGTATGTTATACGTACGCATGGCAGATATGTATAATAAGTACAATGTAGGCGTGTATCCCGAAGGTGAACGTACAGTACGCGCAACGCACCCTTAGCCGCTCTCTCAAAGGGAACAACTCCAATTAGTGGCCTGCCTATTAAATTTCAAACCATCCTCCGTCCCCTCGTCGTCTTTCTCTACAGCCCTCGCATCACCCGACGAGTGGATATGCGCCTCCTCTTGAATTATTTGTTTAACGAGAGCTGCTTCCTTCAGCTATCCGCCCGCGATAATAATTCCACCCTCTGCAAAGTGTATTGTAGCTTCTATACATCGATTCATCGATCTCCGCAGCCTGGGCCGCGAATTTGATTCGACACCCTAAAACTCTTCCATAGATTCAACCTAATATTTGGAAACATCGAAGAGTTTAAGACGCGACGCTTTGTCTGCCTCAAATTCTGATCGTCGTTGGGATGGATCAAGCTTGCACAGAGACTTCAGTCCGCACGATAATTAGAAATCCTGTCATTCTTTTCAGAATAGTACACGGCATGTTTCGCTTAAAAGTAAACGACGCTCGATATCGAACGTGCGACGAAGCCAATTCCATGAACCTCTAACGAACTTGCTCTGTGCAGCCCAGCTGATGATCAATGACCGTGAATTCGATCAATGGAATCTTTATCCCACAAGCGAATGGCCGAGTGATTTACTCGCAATTAGACGCCTACATAGTATGTCTATCTACCCACGTTGTTGTTCATCAGACAGACCGTAGACAGACACGTACGAGCTGTGAGACCCGAGTGAATTTCAGAGACAGATGGACGGACGAGGTAGCCCTGTAGCCGTTCTTCGTTGTCCGGCAGGGTAATAAAATCTGGCGTAAAAAAAAAAGAATAAACAATTTAATGCAAACTTATGACGGTTTAATTGGACACGCATACGCGTGTCCGTCTGGTCTGTCTACCCGCACACCAGACTCCCGTGATATTTTCCAGTTTTACCCGAATCATCCTCGTTTTTCCGTTTCGTCCTGTACGAACCGTTGTTTTCCCTACCCTATCCTATCCTCTCCTCTTTTCCCTTTCGCTCTCCGTTTTAGATTTTTTTTTGTTTTTCCCCCAGTTGCAAACCAGCCCGCTAATTACCCGCGGTTTTTACGCGCGAATGAAGACGTATACCCATTTCGTTACACTCTCTCTCTCTCCCCCTCTTTCTCTCTCTTTCTCTTTGCCTCGAAGCAACGGTACGTTGAACGCCGTGAAATCGATCGGATTCCAACGAAATGATCCGGAGCACATTTTGAGTATTTGCGAAAACCGAGGCTTTTTCTTTTTGTACCATAGAGGTCTTCAGGATCCTTGCAGGATTCGGCGCGCCACTCGAGGATCAAGGGAAGAAGATACCCTTGCCGTTTCAGGGTGTGCGGAACAGGTCCTGTCTAATATGTCGCGTATCGCTGAGCGGTCGGAGATAAAGCGTGATCGCCTCGTTGCCAGGGAAACGTTCGTTCCTGGGATGTGTGAGGGAAAAAGAGAGGGAGATGCCGAGAGGAGAGGCGCGAGAGAGAGGAGGAGGGGTTGAGAGAGAAGGACTAAAACTTCTAATTACTGCGCAGTGGCGATCTAATGAGCGCGGCCCGCTGGCAAAAACGAACTTTCCTCCGCTAATGAGACTGATTTATTACATAACGCCCGCTACTCCATAGTTGCTAAAGCAATCTTAATCAAGGATTTTCATCCCCCTTAAAACCCTCACTCGATGAATCGATGGATTCGAAACCGAAGTCGAAAATCAGGGGAGAACACGACTGTCGATTCTGTAAGAATCGAAAGTTCACGTATCACCAAAGAAATTCAGTTAATTGTTGTCAATGTGCATAATGCGAAGTTTTAAAACGTGCATTATAAATAATTTTTACAGCAATAACATTCGTCATAAGAACTGATATTCTGTTGAAGTCATTATATCTGTCTTCATCCTGTAATTCGATACATCGAAAAAATTAATACTCTTCAATATTCTCATCTCTTTCTTCACAGAAAGTTTAAGATATTTTAAAAATTCACTGTTTTTTACCCGCAACCCAAACTTTGGTCAAGCATAACGGTATTTCATCCAGTTAAAGCCTGGAATTTCAAAAACAGGAAAAGCAGATAAAAAATGAAAAATAAGAAATTATGAGTGTTTAGCTCGTAAAACATCGACGAATTTTTTAATCATTTTTATATTATTATTGAGAGGTGATTCTGTAATCCTTAAATCATCGAAATCTAGTGAAAACTCAACTTTTCATTTTCACGGTCGTCGTAACAACTAACGAAAAGAAATAGCGGCAAGTTAGAACTTTGACCGTTCGTTATTCAGGATGCAAATTTCAACGCGGTTCTCGTTATAAAAAAAATCCCTTCTTCTTTTATCGTTGTTACCACAATATGAATTAGCTCGACAATTTTCACCGTCAAACTAGAGCGTTGTTATTCCTCGCAAAGTTACCAATGCGTGTAAACAGGGCCGAGTATTAGAAATAGAGAGTAGCGGTTGATTCGGGGCTGAATTACCTGCAGTGGTATGCGACGGGTAGATGAGAATGCCAAGGGGCGGGTGCGGGGGCGGAGGCGGACAGAAGACAAAGGGTTTTTGTGCGATAGCTACTCGCATTTAGAATAGAATGCCGTCCATTCGGTTCGCCCAATTTGGGAGGTGGAGAGCTGCAGCAACAGCAGAGGCGCAGCGTTACACCGGAGCTTGCAAGCACCGAACGAAACGCGCTCGGTTCAATTAATTAAAAACAAAACACAGCTCGAGGACACGTCAATCTTATTTGGTCCAGGGACGCAATCGGTTTCGCCGACGGAGCGCCGGAGGAGAGAAGAGGAGGAAGAGATTTGTTGCCGCGTCGCTTTGGTCCGGCTACCAAACCTTTAATTAAGTCTGTTCGTTATTCGTTGTCAGTTGTCTTTCGTCGCTGCAGGTTCTCCGATTCCGCTCCTCAGCCCCGTCGCAACGTTTTGCGGTATCGTTTTGCTACCTCCTCGGAGAATTTTGATTGGATCACCGCAAAACTACCGCGGGATCTTTCTTTACCGGAATCCCATACTTTTGTTTTATCATTTTTACACCCGCACCGTCTTATTAAAATTCATACGACCACCGTCTATGTGTAGGTATGCGAGCGTGTCGCTATGCCGGACAAGAAACTAATCGGACATCTTGCAGATCACATATTGTCATTATACCATCTCGATTATCGGCTTTTATGCACACAGTTTAGAAATATGTCGAGATTTTTCCTGCAATCGTTCGTTAATGTGCGTTTCAGTTCCGTTGGGTATTAAAGAAAAAAAATTGGCCTTCTTTGTAAACTCGTCCGAACAATTCGTCATTTTCACCAATGCTCCGTCGTCTAATCTTAACGCCGTCGAGAAAATATCCAAGATTTCGTATCTTTAAGGAGATTGAAAATAGGGATAGTTACCGAATTAATTCACTATTATTATTAGCAGTCCCGGCAAAGTTGTCCCAACCGAAATTACGGGCAAGAGTGGAAATGAAAACCAAACGATATCTGAAATCTTTGCCTCACTTTCCCGCTCGGTCACGCTATCTGAAACTCTCTCGCGAATCGAGCGTGAATTTGTATACGTAAGTATACGGTACAGGTACATGTTTCTGAATAGTTATACGATACGCGAACACGCTCTATACGCGGTCACGTGACACCGTGACCGAAATTTCTTAGCCCGCTTACTGATAATCTTATATATACCTATATAAGTACGTAAGTACCTAACTGTATAACGCAATCTGCGTTCAACCGTAATAACCTGATAACCTATCGCTGAAATAAATCTTATACAGTCGTATTAAATATCCCTTTTCTCGGTGTCTGTATAAAGTGTATATACATACAGACGTACGCCGCTTACGACAAGGTAAAACAGCTTGTACACCTGCTAACAGTTTCTTTTATAAATAATAAATAAATATATTATTTTCTTTTCAAACAACACATTTGTATTTTTGTTATTGATGTAGTATTGGAGATTAAATATACCTACATATGAATTCGGTTTTCCGCTCGCTGAAGACGCCTTGTAATTGTAAAAACGCTGCTTTCCTCTCATCGCATGTATTAATTATGAAAATGTGACATTACGAATAAAGACTATTACGCACACACACACACAGACGCGCGGGCCTAATATCGAGTACTCAGGATCGACAGGCTCAAGAATACGCGATTTTCGAGGCGAGGCCAGGGCCAGGAACAGGGCCAGGGGGTCGGCGGAGGTTGAAGACGGGTGCGGCAGGGCGGCGGGGCGAAGGGCGAGGGGTGAAAAGGAGTAAAAGGGGCTTAGGGGTAAAAGCTCTCGGCAAGCAAGGCGCGGCGATGCGGGGAGGAGGAAGGGAGGCACGGCGAGGTAAGGGTGGCGGTGGAAGAGGGTGTGTAGAGGGTGAAACGCGCAAGGAGGTCTGGAGGAAGGGTAGAGTTTGCTAATTACGCTCGCTCTCTCTAATGAATAAGCTCTAATGAACCACTTTCTGTTAATTAAAGGCTGCCTCTATCCTACCACCCCCACCACCCCCGACCCACTCGCCCTCCCCCCTTCCCCTACCGCCACCCCCTGACGCCCATATCCTGGGTCGAAAGGAGGAGGCTTAGCGAAAAGAGCTCAAACGTAGGATCGCTGTAATATGTATGTACATGATATACGCGTTGCCTAGACCTTTACGGCACACAAGTGCGTAACAGCTATGCAGATTATGCGTGCATATATATATATATATATATATATATATATATATATATATATATATATATATATATATATATATACCTGTATGTTTAAGTACTTGTGTATACAATGTGCTGACGTATACTCACCTACGTACACGTATACCTACAGGTAACTATACTCGTCTATTGTAATAACCCGTAACGCGGGGTGAAGTATCGTTACTTGTGTAGAGATCGTTGAGAGGAGGGGGTTAATTTCCAGAGCAAAAATACACTGGTTAAATCCTGTATTTCCTTAATTTCGGGAAATTTTTTTTATTGCTCTCAACCGTGCCGTTTCTGGTGAAAGAAAATAAGTTTCCAGAATGTTAAATATCGAATCATTTTTGGATTACCGTTATAGGGGGGGATAATAGCTTGATTGATTGATTGATTGATTGATTGATAGATCAAAAAGAATCGTGACTCTATTTTTAAATGAATTTTTTTTACGGCTTGTGGATTTTAATTTTAACAATCGAACTGTAAGTCGAATGCTGTTTCCGAATAGTTCTTAATTAACGATAAGTATTTCGTTTTATTTATGCTACCGATGTTTTGTATCATCGGTAAAAAATCGGTAATCAATCTTCCAATTCGTAGTTTTCATATTACTCTGGAAACAGACAAAAGCAACTTTGAGAAAAAAAATCCGTCACTTTTGTCCGACAAATTTAAGACAGCATTACAAGTAGCTTGCAGTTTCAAAGATCCGCATGAAAAACCGCATGGAACTACGCTTGCGAGGGTGATCTTAGATAAAGAGAAAAAGAAGTAGAGGAAAAGAGACGTGGATAAAACAAAGATGAAGAGGCAGAGAAAAAAGATAGAGAGAGAGAGAGAGAGAGCCAGGAGGGTAAGGAGGGAGGGAGAGAGGGAGGGATACGGAAAATAAAAATCGGTGAGGTTTGGTCGAGCTTGCGATTCGAATGAAAGAACCTTTTTCCTCTCTCGAACTCTCTCGCTCTCTTTTTATGTACGTACAAGCCTCGCGGGCTGATATCATAAATAGACGAGTGGTTGCAGGCAAGCTGGCTGGTAGGCAGAGAGGCTAGGAGGGGTTACGGTGGAAGGACGAAGGGAGGAGGAGGGGTGCGTTAAACAATTTCAGCTAATGAACGAAGTTAATTACCGAGGTCTGACTTGCCGGCTGCTCGTGGCCCGCGGGACGGAAGGCCAATTATAAAGTTGCTTTAGAAAATATCGCAGTTCTGTGACTCGCGCCTGACTCTCTTCCTCCCTTTTTCGCCCTCAATCTCTCTCTCTACCTCTCTTTCCCTGCCTCTTCCTTTCTCTCTCTCTTTTTCTCTCCCCATCATGCAAATTTACAAGTATATGCACACTCGCTCTCGATCCCCCTAGATGGACTTGGAAGACTAATTAGTCACGATAATCGAACGAGTTTCATGTAAAAATCGCGGTAAGCTATGTTTTTTGGCAAAATTAGATCAAATGTCATTTATTCCAAGGTATAATATTAAAGATCAGATGATAAAAAAATCGTCTCTTTGTTTTTTTTTTTTTTTTCAAATAAATTGCATCTAATCACAGAATTAACAAATATTAACACGATTTTTCAAGGTTACAGTTTATATTGAAAGCATACAATTTTATGCATTACCTGAATAAAAGCTAAATGCTAGACTAATCAAAAGTCAATTACGAGTCGTTATATTTCACAACGACCTTAGCTACCGAGTGGGTAAATCGACAAGATCTACTTTTTCCATCTATAATTCAATTTTCTTTTCCTTTCTTTTTTCATCAGATACGATTGCGGGGCGGCAAAAAGGGTCGAGTAAGTATATTATTTATACAGAGGCGATAGAAAGCGCGCTGGGCGTAAGCGTATTACGCTGAGTAGGTATGCCATTTCCATTTCTTCTTTGCCCGAGTCGTGTCGCGCCGGGGAGTGAAAGAGGGATTACAAAAATATAATGTAGGTATAACGATCCTGTTTGAAAGCGAGTAGACACGCGGCACGGCGCTGGGAATTATGCGGGAATACGTAAGTCGAACACGACGGGAAAATAAACCAACGCCTCATTAATATCATTTCGGGGGGGGGGGGGATGAAAACCCGAACGCCCGTTTTATCATTTTTCAGTATCACTCTCTCGCTCCACCCATTCGTCAGTAATCATATCTTTGTAATAGAATCTCGAATCGTAGTATTACTAATATTACAGTCAATTGAATGGTTCAAGCATTCGATGCAATACCTTATTGTTAATGTATTGCATAACAGTGTAATATCCGGTGTACGCTTGTGGCTCTGGTTGAATAATGTTTCCCCTACCGCCACTCTTCTTCCCCATCTGCATTTCACTCTCACCTGCAACGCAGGTTGCCCGCCACTGATTAAGGAATCCGTTTGGAGCGCGTCGTTTTTAAACGTTTTATATTTACAATTCAATTTGCTTTGTACAAGGCCTCTTGGTAGCTCAGCTGAGCTGCCCGGCACCCTCCTAAAGCCTCTTCTCCTCTCTCTATCTCCATCTCCAAGATCGTTAGATTACTTTTCTGCTTCATTTTTATATGAATAAAACGAGGGAGGGAAATGTAGAAAGAGAAACGAGGGGAAACAAAAAAAAAAAAAAAGAAGAAAAATCGACTACTATCGCAACGGTATCTGTTTTGCACTACTCGAGAATCACAGAATTCGAGACATTTTACTTTTTTTTCCACAAATTCCCGTTGCAAATCCATGCGACACGTATCATACGCAGAGATATAATACCTACCTAACCCGTACGAGTTACTTTGAAATTATTGTGATAATTCCAATAGATTCGCTTCATACAAAGTCCCGGCAGAGGGGGATGAGAGGGACAAGGGAAAGAGGAAATACGCCTCCAAACGGTATAGAAATGTGGGTGGGGAGGCTGCGGCTTGGGGGCGCCGGGGGGCGGAGGGGGGGTGGGGAAGAGTGCGGTCCCCGTAATCCGCTGATGGACGCATTTACTGATTACCCCCCCATCCCCCGTCATCCCCTCCTTCTCATCCTCCGTCCCGTTCCATTCGCCCTTTAGAGCTTTCGCTTGTATTTCTTACTACAGAGCGATTCAAACGCGGTGATTACACCAAGTTGGAAGCTGGAAGCTGGTAGATGATGGTCGGCTAGTTTTCTAAAACTACCTGTTCCATTTTCGGCTGCGTTTGCTTACTAATTTTCATTTTTTATAAGATGAAATTTTTCTACCATCCCAATTTATTACGCAGCTGAGCTTGTTTCCTTGTCCTCGGCGAAGTGAGCAAACAGTTATCCTTCTCTTATTCTCATTCTTCGTTTTGCTACGTGCAGAAATAAGATTGCGGCCTGAGGCTTGAGAGTGAATTGAAGTACTATCGGAACGTGGCTGGTTTGGCTTGAGGCCAGCTCTGTGTATTCAAGACATTTCGAGAAAGCTACTTTCAGCGATATGCACAACCGAAATTCACTATCAGCTGCTGTTCAAGGACGCGATGAAAGTTTCCGCCATGCGGGCGCCGCCCCTGGACTCCAACTTTCAATACCAGCTCCTCGGGAGAAGACCATATTTGAAAGGAAATGATTTCACACCAAAGAGTTCGTTATTTCAAAAACTGTGCTGGTCAAGGAATTTCGAATAGGTACACCTGTTGAAAATTTTTCTCAAGTAACGTGCAACGTTTTATCGAATTAAAATTCTTTTTCTCACCCAGGTCGCACACCTCTTAGTACGTACAAATGAGGAATAAAAATGTATGAGCTTGTACCCTCTTCGAATGTTGGAAATCTTTTGTACGCCCAGCTCCCGACCCGCCATTACCAGCATCAGGGTAGTCTTGAGCAGCTCTCGGCTTACAGAGCGGGACCATAAACGCTTGTCCGCAAAAGTAAAGAGAAAGAGGGAAGAAAAAAAATGGTGGATAAAAATTACTTCCACAAGTTTGTGGTCTTCTGTGGCAAGACATTTCTATGTTACCAGACGATCGTTTCGCTCGATAAAATTCTGCATCCAACACGCGGCAGCTGCATTTGCGGCCGATCTGCGATTACCCCGCGTACCTTTCGCTCACTCCGCAGTCTGCAGTTCGCGATGATCGCGTAAAAACCGTACAAGGAAACCACCACTGAGCTACGTACATTCTATATCGCCGCAGGTCTTGGACCGACGGACGTGTTGCGACGAGGCACGCGATCATACCGCTACACGGATACACCGTCGCTCCCTTAGCCGCAGAATCGATTTAACCATCGCTAAGTGTCGTTTATCTATTTCCATCAACCACCGATCGTCATACGTGCGCCTCGTGTTCCTGGCAGAATGTTCAATGGTGATCGCTTCATCTGCTCGTCTGTTATATTTCCACGGGCACGCAGGCGCGCGGTCTGATATTTCCTCGATTATTCAATGCGTCCATGTTTCCCGGGTTCGACAATTTTTATTGGAGGGAAAAAGGAGATGTAATCAAAATTACGGTAATCGTCAATAAATAACTACTTAGCTTTCTACTGTAAAACGCTTACGTACGTGATATTCGAATTCGATGTACACAGTGTACAATAAAAGCACCGAAATCGATTTTCTATCACACTACATAGTTCTGCGAATATGATGAAGAAGTTTTCAAGCTAGCTCACCTACGCGATCTTTTCAAGAAACTTACGTGTCAATTTACCAGAGCATAAACTTTCCGATCGTTTGCTTTTCTGTTCCAAGAAAAAAATTTGTTCGTCTACCGATTCTATCTTTTACATCTCTCTGTTCACGACTTGCTTATCTACAAAGTTATGCGAGACAGATTCTTCGAAAGGTTTTTATATTGAACAAAAACGAGACTAAGAGAAAAAAGCTTTAAAAATAGAGGGATAAACGAATGCGTGAAACCGATTTTTTGTCTCGCTTTAAAATAAATACCCTCAACGCTGACAACAGGTATTTAAAATTAATCCCTGCGGTACGGCAAGTACGGATGCTGGTAGGTATAATATATATATATATACATATACATATACAAAATACACATACTGCAATATTCTACAATATGGAAGGCAGATTTTTCCCAATAGAATTATATCAGCTTACTTTAAAACGAGCCGTAAATTCTCTTCGGGGTTAAACGCGAAATCTAACCTCGGCATCGAGCACGAACAGAATTATTACCATCGCTACCATGAGGTACGTGAGTGGAGATAACAATTAGACCGTTGATACGAACACTTTGTCGAAAATACCCAGCGCGTAATTTTATCAATATTCTCATCGATTTAGTGTTAGCCGTACGTTAATTCACCTCTCATACAATGCTACCGACAATGAGGTGTAAGGCGATAATTGCACTTTCATATTTCTCCCGAAATACCAAAATAAATGTCACGTTATCCGTAGAAGGATTTGAAAAACGTTGCCCACTTCGCAATGGGGAGACAGCCAACTCTGAGAGAATTACTCGAATAGCACCGAAGTCCCATCGTCATAGTCTTCCCGTCTCAGTCTCAATTTCGACTCTGTTGCACCAGTGCAACGTATAGAACAGAGCTGCTCCTCGTACAACCGTGCGGTAAAATCGAGCCGGGGATTCTCTGGTTGTTGTCAGCATCAGCCATGCTAGATTCTGTCTCTACCGGGTTTAATGAGATTTTATTCGCGAGATAATTAGTGTGTCGCGTGAGAAGCATCCTCCCCCGCCGCCGCCCCCCTTCCTTCCTCCCTCCACTTCCTTTATGTAATTACTACTACAATTATCATCCCCCCCCCCCCCTCCGCCCCCACCCCAACTCTCAGCCCTCAACCCTCCACCCCCTTAACTCCCATCCGTTCATCCACCGTGTCTTCTTCGTGCCCATTGCTGGCTCTTGCACATGGAATCTAGATGCGCCGACAACAACAGGGTATATAATCCATCTCGGTATGCGTATGTGTGCGCGCGCGTACGTGTGTGTAGGTTCATTCAGGCACGTAACGGAGACGCGATATATTCGCCGTCTTTCTCGCCTTCGATGTAACGCCACATTATACGGTGTATTATGCGTCCCGTAATTTTAATTACAAGTTTCATTCAATTAGGCTGTCGTTAGAAACTGCACTTTCCAATTTTTCGACAGAATATGTGCAACTGTTCAATAATAATTATACGTGCTCGAGCAGGTTTCGGCTTCTTCCGTCCCTTCTATCCAATATCCTAACTGCATCGATTTCTCTGAAAATTTAAATGAACAACTTTCCTAATTCTTTAATCGCATCGACCTTGGTATAACGATTCAGACGGCTTAAGAATTGAATATTTCATGAAAATTAGACAGCGGATTGTATCGTTATTTCAACAATTTGAACGGAATCTCGGCAGCCTTCGGATTGTGAAATGTATGAACCGTCACCTGACTGCAATGGCGCTGACTTGACGTGGCGGTGTTGTAATTGGCAGGTAGCTGCGAATATACGGACAGCAGTAGGCACTTTTTGGTCGACACATGATTAATAAACGAGGGGTTTTTTCTTCTCGTTTCTCGTTTCGTCCAACTTTTTGTTTTCGCTCTATTCTCTGCGAACACGCGAAACCCGAGGCCATATCGGCGAGGCTTGTCAATCGGATGCGTTGATCGGAAATGACAAGAGATGAAATGGCAGAGACGGACGTTGATCGTGGCTGTGAATAAACCATTCCTTATACGGTTACTTACTACAGGATATCTCGGTCTATCTGTACACGGATGAGTCAGAGAAAAAATGAAAAAGGGTGTAAAATCGAGAGAAAGAAAGAAACAAATATATAAATAATTACTCGCTCGGGTGAAGCCTGAACGTTACGAAATATATCACCCCCGCATAGCTCTTCGTTGATTGCAATTTACAGATATAATATTTTCAAACGTCGTACAATACACGTACCTATACGTTATATTATAAATCACACACACGGTTGAAAACCGCTGCGGCTCGAGTTTTAATTTATAATCTGGAAAATGTATGAGCTTTCGAATTCGGATGAAAATGTAACCAAAGCAACGAAATCCTAGGACTTAATTAGACTAATGGAGGAGAAGAGAGGAATCGCGGGTAGTGACGGGCAGCGACGAGGGGATGGTCGGGGGTAGTTGGGCTGTCGGGAATGGCGAATGACGGACGGCGGGTGAAAAAGAATCTTTGGAAATATACGGAGGAGAACGTATAGTATGAAAGGTTAATTGCGGAAGGATTGAAGGCTGTCAATTGGGTATAATGCCAGGCTTCCTACATAGGGGGAGATTAAAAAAATTCGCACCATTTCCTCGCCGCATGCACCGCGGTTATATTTGCATGAGCCGGAGTTGGTGCGAATAATTTGGCGGAAGATGACCGCGGGTCGATGATCGTTCTCTCCTATGCAGGCTTCATTTTTAGTTTCATGCATTTTTATTCTTGCACCGTGTCTCAGAATTGGGCGGTGTGTATATGTGAGAGCGGAGCCAGAAGGCGGGATTTAAATATTTCAATAGCCTGTCAGCGCGACGTTCTAAGCACGTGTCAATATGAGCTCGAGAAAAATATACGAGACCCAACGGAATTCTCTCACCCCTCGAGCTGCTCCACACGTGTGTTATAGAGGTGAAACCCCCGGAACGTTCGTACCTATTTTACCCCAGAATTATACGAATACATACGTAGAGCTCAGAGAGAAGGAAAGACAGAGAAAGAGGGAGGGAGAGAGAGGCGTTGGGTACGTACAGTTTCTACCGTGCAGTACCGTTTCTGGGACCAGTATAAAGTCGTGAAATAAAAAGTCGGCTAGATGCAAATGCCCGGTGAAACATGCATGTCAACTGCCGGTAGTAAAGCTTGGTGAAACACGACAAGTCCTGGTCTCCGTTTCCCCCCCTGCCCCCCGCTCTTTACTATCCTGCAAAGTCGGAATTTTTACCCCGAAAACACCGAAAACGAGAAGAGGAAAATAGCAGAGGATAAAAACGCGGAAATTTTTCATGCGGATATCGGTTTATGATGCGATATTAATCCACGGTTACATTCGATATTTTATCATCTGTCGACACTCTTTATCGAATGAATCGCGCATCAATTGAATGATTTTATCGTGTGTACCTACGGTGTTTCTTCCAACTTCAACCAAACGCTGTAATCGTTAATCATCGGCACGAAAAACCGTTTGGAAATTCGTTTGCATCTATTTTTACGTTTTCATCAGCGGCAAGAGAGATGTCCAGTCTTAATAAGCTCGCACCAATGTTTCCCATGAGTGCAGTCAATCAGCGGTCTTTTATTTCAGGTCCATCGTTTTGTTGAAATTGATCAAAACGCATGAAAGGAAAAACGAAGTGTCTAAGCTTCTAAAAATTTTCCGCAACAGTCCCATTCGGTGTTAGCTCACGGTGATGCGAATCTCGCTAGTATGTACGAACAATTCCTGAAATATCCGATGCACTCTCTTTTCTCACAACATAGGATAACCGGTTACACCAACACGCGTACCTGTGTAGACTCTACGGGCTATTTGTGCCTTTTTACAGTGGTACTAAAACAGCCCATGAAACTTCTCCCTTTATCTCCACCGCAGCTTCCCTCAGGAACTTATTCCGCGCGTTGATATACCCGTACATCCAACCGTCCATACATGAATTTCATCGTTGCTGTGTGCCTCTCCCATACAAGCGACCGGATCGAGGTTGCGTGTGGGTGAAACGTGCAGGAGGCAGAACCAGCATTTAGTGATCAATTTTTATACAGCCACATGTGCGCGCCGGCTGAATCAAAAATTCAGAAAACAATACGGGGCAGTGGTCGTAAATTACGCTTCAAGGATACAGCTCGTATACCTGAAAAGTCCCCGGGTGCGAAAGCTCGCGGTCGTGAAAATCGGACACAGAGGTTCAAGGACTGCCGGACGGTACGGAGATTGGGCCCCCTTGTGAAACGGCAAGAAAGGTGAAGACGCGGGGCGGGTATCTTTGTCAATTCGGCGAGAAGGCTTCGCCGTTTCATCCCTTCCAACGGGCTTTTACGCCTATCTCTCTTACTCGAGGCTGGATGCTGTTGCCTGACGCCGATGCTTGGCTGCTTGCCTCCTGCTGCGCCTGTGTCGGCCAGAGGGTGTGCGAGAGCAGGGTAGCCGGGCGAAACCCCGGCGCGGGTGGTGTTATTTATACGTAGTGGTTTCGCTGAGGGTGTGCGGGATGGGCGCTACATTAGCAAGATTGCCCCCCGCCCCTATCGCTCAACCGCTCTTCCTTCCCCCTTCATCCCCATATCTCCCTCTCTCCCTCTCACCCCGGCTTACGTAGTGACAAGTAGAGTCAAACGTCCCGCGTCGCCCGGAGGATCGACCATTTCGAGCGATGCCCAACGTGCGTGTACCGATCCCCGCGTCCGGGAGGAAAAAACCCGCGTAGACGCGGCCAGAACGCCGGACAATTGCGGTGAATCGGCGGAGAGGGGTGGAGGGAGGTGAAGAGAGGTGAGAAAATAAATTCGAGGTGGAATTTTTTGATTCACGGATATTTGCCGTGCCTCGACCGCTACGGGAATGATTGTCGCATTTCAATCGGAACAGAGGAGTGAAATACCTCGGGCGCAACACTCCGCGGGGACGGAGAGATCGGGTCGACGGTGAAGAGAGCGGGAGCGACATATAGGTGTACAAAACCATGCTGTCCCGGTATAGATGTAGATATGGCGGCGGAGGGGGGCGGGGGGGAGTGGGTGGGGAAGGGGCGCGAGAGCAGGGGATGACTGCAGGATAGGCGCCCAATCAAATATACATGAGTTCATTAAGATGATATTTATTGAATGGAAGGTGATGGAATAATGTCGGCCACACAAAAGCACCTAAATACCCATTCAATCCAAACTCTCGCCAACTACACGCAACGCCCCTGGTGTTATATACAGTATAAACGAGCACCACGTATCCGCCGTCTCTGGACATGATCGAAACCCCAAACTCAAAAATGACTGGTCAAATTTTTAGCCGGCCAAACGAAACGGAATTTTTGAATAATAGCCCGACGTTTTATAATTCATCAGCGATTTAGATTCTCCGCTAACGCACTGGCGGCTATTGCACTGTGTACAGAGTTTTCGCACGGTTTAACCCCTGCGGGGGTAAAACAAGGGAAATTAGACGATTGGGTAAATAATGAACGATATGCAAATCCACTTGGCGATGCACCGAGAGCTCTCTCTCTCTCTCTCTCTGCGTCACACTGCTGCTTCGACATACTTCTCTCTCTCTCCCTCCGTCGAGTGCACTGCACTTAGGATTTAAATAAGCCTGCTAAAAGTGGTGCTAATTGAAACAGCGGCTTTCGTTGCAGGGACTCGACGCTGAAGGAGGCATTGCACAGCCTAGGGTTCAGCCACGCGTACTCTGAGCCTTTTTTCCACGTCTAACAATCCCTGTCGTTGCTGGTAACGGGAACGAACGGAAATTCAACCCCCTTTTATTTTTATTTTTATTCCGCGGTCTCATTTTGTTTTTCGTTTTTTGTTTTTATCTTTGTTTTTTTTTTTTTTTTTTTTTTAATGTTTCTTTCATCATTTTCCTGCAGGAGGCCAAGAAAGTACCCGTAAATATCTACGTGATTTATTGCTATCCGACGACCACTGAGGCGATAGCTGGCTAACTGCATAACTGGATCATGTAAGAAGATGATTGTATTTTACGGAAAAAGAGTGAGCATTCGTGGTGACGGGTCCGTGGGGACGCGAGGGAAGAGAGAAAGAGAGAGAGAGAGAGAGAGAGTCAATTAACCTCTGAGCCGCAGAGCCATCAATATAATTCGTCGAAATTTTTATCCTGAAAAATTGCAAAAGTTTTCCCTCGCGAGACCTACGAAGCAGCAGCAGCAGCAGCAGCACTCGGAACGTCGTAAACCTGTCTGACATTTTTATACCTATTTCGTAATATAAAAAAGGGATACAAGTTGGCTACCGTGCCATACCGGTCAAGAAAAGCGATTAATAAAATAATCATGCTCAGCCGGCGCTATCAATCATCTCCGTCCTTAGCTTGCGAGTATGTCTGCGGTGGACAGTTCACCCGGCAACCACCCAACCAACCCCCGATCCTACGGTCGCGGAATTATTTGCTTCAGTTGTGACAGAACGTTCTTGTTCATAAGCTGGACCGACGCACTCGAGGAATAAAAATATAAAAAAATAAATAAAATAGTAATAATAATAATCATCGTATTAGTAATAATGTCCAATTGCCTTGAAAGACGCGAAGAAAAATTCCCAAAATTTTTAGCATACTTGAATTTTCCATCATGGTAGGTACAGTTCGATGTTCCTACAATCAAATTGAGAACCACTGTAGTTACAGCCGATAAGTTACAATATAATTTTTCAACTTTGTCTAGCGAACGTTGCTGTTTCATAAAAGTGGGAACAACCATCGTTTCTAAATATGTAAGTTCTCTAAAGTTCGAGGAGATAATTCGTCCTCTTTATCAAGTCACCCGAGTGACGATAATTGCTTGCGGTGTTAACGAGTGGCTCTTTAATTTCATTGATATCGAAAGATTTCGTGTTTGTATCCAGATCGGATTCACTGCTGCAATGTATTCCGTCGTGACGGTGATTTTCGAGCGTTGATTATGATCGTCTGCGGGAACGACGGTGGAAATAAACAGTGGCCTAATCCTATTATATTTACGTTGATCGATTTTGTATCTCGCCAGTTTATCAGACGAATTGAGTAATTATTAGACAGACGCTGCACGGAGGGTTGGAAAATATTCTGAATCCGAGAGGGAAATTCGCGCTTTCATAATTATCAGCTTATATTAATAGGGTTTAAACCATGCACCGATTTCGAATAGCTCACGGCGTAGTGCGTCCATTATATTTCCCGATTTACAAAACGGTTGATCGGAAAAATAAATCCCTCAACGTCCCCGCTCCGAATGACTAATTGTGTGTGAACGTTCATAATCCACCCTTCGGTATTTTTATTTTCCCAACCACCGTTCGCCGCAATTCCAGCGTTTCTTTGTCACGCACAATGCGACCCTCGGTACGGCGAGCCTTGACTAAGTTAACCATACCCACATAGTGTACGTGAAACTTTGTTGAAACTCAAACAATCGTTCGGGCAACGAGGTGTACGCCGACTTGAAGCTAGCAATTGTTATGCCTAGGCCCTCACGGGGCACGTTATACGTATAGGCACGCAACTTGGACGTAGTGCCTGCGTATCCCCGAGGTTTCAAGGTTTCAAGGTTTCCGCCGGCTTCCACATTTCCACAGTGAATTTAGACCGCCTTCAGCCTATTCTGGCCGGACACAATGGTCCTGGCTACAACGGGCTGGATGAATTAGTTAATTACGCTTCTGTGAAATTAGTGCCCCGGCATAATACGTTATATATCTTATATGCCTCTCGGTGTGTGCAGTGGATGGTTGGAGCAAAGCAAAGCAAGCCAAAGCAAACCGATGCCCGCCCACCAGCCTATGCTTCCGATATAAACCATTCTCTCCTCTAACAAACCGGAAGCTACTTTGGCAGCGGGGTAAATCTAGCAAAATGCGATTTAACAGTTGACCAGAACTTGCATGTGTTTTACCGTTCAACTCGCTAGCGCAAATGGAAATCTTGATGGAAAATTCATCTCGATAGCCGACGGATAACAAAGAAATTTCAGTAGTTCGAAAAGAGATTACATTACTGCTCGACTGTATTTACTGTGCGAAAAGTACCGAACCTTTTACAACAAATTTCCTCCATTGTCATTCCGAAGAAATTGTCTTACCGGACAAAAACTTTGTCCTTGAAAAAGGAGAGTTCGAATCTACCTGCGCACGCGTGAATAGGTTTCAAATAATATCCCACATAACGCTGAAGCGATGGTTTACGTTTTTTAAACCCCTTCTCCGCGAGCCTTAATCCGACTGTAAAACAACGCGTGTCTGTCCACCCTTCCACCTAATACCTGTGTAGAAAACGTAATATGCACCAAGTGGGGGAAGCCTTTGTGACCCGTACAACCTAATTAATTTCGCGATAATGAGTTAGTTCCTCCGGACTTGCCGACTAGGCTAGAACAAGATCTGCTAGCTCTGGGCCATGCCTCGCTTCGAGCTCTTCTTCCCTCTCCCCTTCCCTTCCACTCACCCCTCTCTGGCCGTGCCGCAAGCGTAGACACGCTTGGATTAGATTTGAAATTAATTGCTTGCTCCAATGCCGTTGACGCACCCATTGTGTATGCAATATACCTTGTTACACATACACACGCACGACCAACGTCCCTCCGCATCGCTCGGCAAAATATGGATCCCTTCTCCCTTCGTTGTTCAAGCATCTGGAAGGCTCCTAACAGTCCTTGCTGATATCCACGCGCGGATTTTGTGGCTATTCACTAATCTCCACTAGGTCGAAACTGATGCGATTAGCGTTCGGTCGCTCTCGTCTACACGCTCTGAACAGTCGCTACCCTTCACCCTTGGCCGGTTAATGATTGAGTTCAATTAATAGCCGAGGAAATGGTGTGACACTTGCTTTTTTTTTCAACCTTCAGTGTTCAGTGATCGTTACGGTTTTCATTTCTGCCACCGAATTTAGTACTTTGCTAGTTGTTACTGAAAATGTTTTCTTTTCCATCATGGATATGCCGCGGTTTGACGGAAATCAACGAATCGTTTGAATACCATTGTAGCTTTAATTTATCGTTTCACTTAGAAACAACTAACGAAAATCCAACTACACGAAACTGGCATATAAACGAGAGATGAATTGGCAATTAAGGAGTCGTGTTGGTAATAATAATTGCGTACAGCTGTGAAGTGTCGTAGTAAAAAGTACGGAGTAAAAGGTACGAGCATCACGCTAAAAGGAGTAAGGCTTTAAAATGGTATACCGGTGAACTTGACCCAAGGTGTAAAGTTCAGCGGTTTCAGGCTTAATCTCCAACTTAGCTCGTTCTTTTCTCCGTTCAACCTCACTCTCTCGTTCTCCCTCGAGCGCTCGAGGTACTTCGGTCACGATTCAAATTACCAGGAACGTCAACAACAACGGAAGGAAGGGAGAGCTTTGGTGGCAACATAAATTCCCGTCGGTGAAACACATGGCTGGGAATGATTACCGGCGAGCGAATATAATTCCCTTTAATTTATCAATTAATTAATTCAACGGGACCCCGTGACTTTTCTATCTCTCTTTCCCTTCCCCCCCCCCCCCCCTCTCCCCCTCTTTCCTCTATCGGCGAGTTGATCGGTCGTAAATAATGAAGCCGAGGGGAGCCCGAAGGGAAATTTATTCGGTGTATCACTTACAGACGTTACATATAATGCCGAAGGTACTGTATACATATACATGTAGGTATAACACAGGCAGTCGATTCTCGCGCGTATTTATTTATTCGGCTTTGGGGCCTTTGGATAAAGCCGTCCGATCCGATCCGTAGACCACGTTCTCGCTTTAGCGTGGGTGGCCCTCACTCCGTAGGGCTGGCAAAGTTGCGGCGGATCAAAGCCGTAACCCCAAACGAAAGTTAAGCAACTGTCAAGCGACCGACTGGTTCAACTCTGCACGGCAACTGCTACCAGGAAAATCACCGGAAAGAAACTTGGCCGCTTTGCGTTTCAAGATTCCTAGTAACGCCGCGCCGGCCGACGAGGAAACAACCTAGATGCAAACAACTTGCCCTCGACTTTCTCTATGCCCACAATTCTCCGTTATCCCTATGTACGATAAATTCAGACTCGTGGTGCACGGCATGTCCGACCTACACCTGCCTGGCTCGTCGTCATTAATAACCAAATACGCGAGATATAATCGGGACATCGAATAGACTCCTGATTTTGCCTTTGATTTCCGCACCTGCGGTACATATTTTCCGCTCCACTCCAGGTGTCGTGATGTTGCCAGGTGATCCGGCAGCGATTCTGGAATTCTGGACGCTTGATTACGTCGGGCAGGAATGCGAAGAGCTGTCGAGAACTTGGTCTCTTTTCTACATGGAAGAAAAGATCGAGTGTGCGGCATTCCATGTTTTACTTGTGGTTATTGTCGCAGTAATCTGAGGCTTGAGAATACCCGCACAACTCTAAGGATGATTAATGATTTAACGGCTGTCTGGTAATGGCAGTAATCTAAATTAATACGATCTTAAACATACACAGATACACTCGTACCTACGCGGTGTATTACAACACATACGTAGAGTAGAGACCGGCAGTCTCGGTTCGCCCTTCCCTGTACCAGGCAGAGACTCTAGTCTGACGATGTCCTACAATAGCTTTGACAGGACAAGGGGAAACTGGAGGGAAGCGTAGATTTTGGTTGGTTACGTTGCGCAGACGACAATGATCTGCTTTGCCCGAGCGTAATGGAAGATAAACACCCCCGTAGACCAAAAGCTCCCGAAGCCTCAACCCCGGCTTGCAGGTTGCATGGGAAAGGGTTGATGATAATATTTGAACGGTGTGCCGCCGCAGCTGCAGTGCCGCTTTTAAGGAGTTGTGCATCTATCTACCTGCATATCGCGATAGCCTTTCTTCTATGAAGCCGGTGTGTGTCAATTAGAGGAGAGGTCAACCGGAATGAAATTCCGGAATGCCTAAAAACCTCGTATAGGGTCGAAATGAATAAACTCCTCCTACCGCCGACCCACCCACCCGGTTGAACTTAGTCGCAGTGACCGGGTCTCGGGTGTCAAACGTGATCAAAGAACCTGTAGCGAAAACTTGGCACCGTCAATAAAACGGTCGTAATCGATTCGTCGCGCACGCAGCCTCACCCTGTTTTGACAGCTGACCTATTTATTGCGTCATTACAAGCTAATCCCGTGTAATCGTTCACTTTAAACCCCTGCAGAGTGTGGGGTCCAAGCCGCGACTGTTCCGCAGGGTACGACATGCAATGCACGATACTTGTGCCGGTCTCCAGGTCTCTGCTCTTTGTTGCTGGCGAGGCAACCAAGTGCGAAAAATTAATGTATCCGCGGATATTGAACTTTTTAAAGAGAAATACAAAACCACCGCCAAACCTTTCGATTTTCGTAGGATTCCGCGAGCATCTGGTAATCGGTTTCCTCTCTGCAGTCAATGAAAAGTCAAACCTCTCGCCCCGTCGACTCATTTCAACTGATTACACACATATATATATACCTACGTGTAAATGTACTCATACACGCGGACGGTTCTGATTATACTGATTAGAGATGCCCTCGCAATTAACGTAATGCTTCGAGCAAACAAATAAATTACACGGACGCTGACTTATGTGTCGAACCGTAGAGCTCTACTCGACTCTCGAGCCGTGATACGTATATGTGCATGCATGCATACCTACGCACGTTTGCTATAGGAAACGGGAGTGAGTGCCTCAGTTCGTTTCGTTTCGTACTTTCATACGTTCGTTCGTTCGTTCGTTCGTTCGTTCGTTCGTTTGAAACATTGCCGTCCTCTCTGTGCCCATTCCTGATGCGCAATCCTTTTCCTTCTTTTTTTTCTCGCCAACCAATCACAGAGATTGGATGCTCCAATTAGTAAGTCATCGAGGTGAGAGTAGGACTCTTCACCCCCACTCAAATCCCTTTCCGCAAACTTTGTCTACCCTATGAATCATGTACATACATACACAGGTATAATACTGTAGCGTACGTTGATTCACGCAATTATTGAGGATGCGATTCAATCGGCAGTAAGTAAGTCGTATCAATGTTGAATAGGTGTACGCTTATTATACACGTGCACAAAGACGATTTTTAATTGAAAAGCTCGCGGTGCATGGATACGCTTCCGATCCTTATTCGTGTAAAATTGAGTAAATTTATTTTCCCCCTTGCCAATATAAACCCTGAATTTAGAAGAGGAACAATTTTCATTCGTTGTATCTGTATATTAGACAGTTTAACACAGACTTGATTTTTCTTCCTCGTTTTATCCATTGCATATAAAGTCCCCTTTTCATCCACCTAGTAGGCACTGTTTCAAGTATTAGGCAGATACGCGTGATAGGTGCATCCAATTTCCTGTGCCTGCAAAATAACTTTTATTTGTTTTAGTTTTCGTTCAACTGTTTCAGTTGTTTTATTATTTTTTTTTTTTTTTTTATTTATTTCCGTTCCACTTTTGCAATTCGTTATATTTGTCCGGGGTGCGCAATGCCAATACACTGGCGGCCATTGTTCACGCTAAATTGAATACAGTGGAAAAAATTAATATGAAAATTGCGTATGGGTGCTGCCGTCACTGTTCGCTATATTTGATCTCGAATGCGTGCAAACAGGTCCCTCCGCAACACGTGATTCGATCGTAACGAAAAAAACAATCACTTTTTTCTCTCATATTTTTTTACCATTTTTAGTTTGATTCAAAAAACTTGTTTCTTTTTTCTTTTGTCTCGACGAAATATCGACGTTTCGTGTTTGTACATGACGAAACATTCTAATGAACAGCTGCTACTGCCGTACTGCACTCTTTGCAGATTTATTCGTTTGTTTGAAAGTACGCGGTGTCTATGCAACTGTTTTAAATTATTTTTCATACCTTGCCGACCGTTTTTCGCCTTTTCGTTTTTTTTTTTTTTTTTTGCGTGTGTGTGTTCTTTGATTTTGAAAATCCACGTATCCGGTTCACTAAAATTATTTCACGTTTAATGAACTCCGGCGCTCTCACCCTGTTTGACTAATTAAATTCTCCAATTTCGGTACGCTCGTTTGAACATTCAGTTTACACCTTCTCTTATACAAATGCGCCTTTCGTTCTATCGTCTAACGAACAAAAGTAACCCTGCTCATTGTCCGCTCACGGAGTGTGGATGAATTACGTTTGTCCGTCTAAAGAGTTACTGGCAATGAACAATTTGCCCATAAATTTTTCATACGGTACCAAAACGCGGTTCAAGAACTGTAACGGAATATCAAACGTAAGTTTGAAAATATTCTTGCTGTACAATAATCACGTGGTGCTGTGAGTTGACTAATTACAAGTAATAACTACTGATTAATTAATTAATTAATTAATTAATCTATTGCGTCGAAGGCGCGAGCGGGCAGAGCAGGGGTGTAACTAGCGGTGGAGACTGAAGGTGCTGAGGAAGAGAGTGTGGCGTGTAGGTTGTGTGGAAAGTGGGATCCAAGAACGAGGAGCAGGAGGAGGAGGAGGAGGAGGAGGGCGGGTATTGGTTTCATTATTAATAATGTCGGAGGCGGCAGCAGGGACGCTGGGGAGAAAAGGTAATCAACGCTCCAGCCTTGGATCTTGTGCATGTGCGCCCGTGTGTCGAGCCTCGCGCCCCTCGCCTTGTCTACGAGGGTTTATTAAATCTCAAACTTTCAACCATGGCTTCAGCAGTTCGATGCTGGACGCGATCGGACGTAAATTGGAAAAAATCAAAAACTCGATCGCCGGCAGGAATAATAGTTCCAGGTCGAAGCAAGCCGTGTGGAAAAAGAAAGCTCCGATATATAATTATGCGTAACTAGGTGGAGGTAATTAAACCTTCCGATCAATTGACTCGATCGCAAACGAATCGTAGACATCACAAGTACCGCACTGTCGACTCATATTTCACTCATCGTCGGCAAAAAATGAAGTCAACCAGCCGCTAACTAACGAAGAGGGCGTAATTGTAGCCAATAGTCGAATACATGTCAACTATACGTTCACAAGTGTCCACCAGGTTGTCAATAAACAGTCAATAGCGTACCCACGAGTTGACTGAAAACTGATTCGTCGTCATGAAAAAATAGTCAAGCGTCAGGATGGCCAATTTTTGTTTCGGAGCTGTCTTGATCTCGATGTTTTTTAGGGTACTCGTCAACGTCAGCGGTTTAGCTCAGCTTCGTCTTTTGGCTTATTGACCGTCAATGTCACATCACAGGGGAACAGTCACTGTTTTGCTAACTTTCCGCTGACTCTTAGTCGAGCTTATCATCTATTGAAATTATCTTGACTTGAATTAGTCAAATGATAGTCGATATATCGACAAGTCTGCCGGGATGCCTAGGATGTTTCCTCTTTATTCGCACCTCGTGTAAATTCTGAACGGTAAGTTGGGTTGCGTGTCGGCAGGCGTTTCCGAACCTTGGATATGTAGAAGCCTCGAGTTCTTGCTGGGAGAAAATGTTTATTTATACGCTCGTTACCGCGGCGCGAAAGTCTTTTGCATGTTTATTAACATCGTCCGTGGTCACTGCGGGCCAAGTCCTATTACTCGAACCAGAAGGTTCGGCGTGGAGTCGATGAGACTAAGAGCTGAGAAATAAAGAGTAAAAAATGTGGTACGTATTTGAAAAAAATACATAGATGGATAATCGTTCGTTTACTCCAGGACAATTCTTCTCAGGTAGCATACAGTGGTAATAGGGTGCGAGTACCGCGGTGTACTAACAAAAAAAAAAAACAACTATACTAACAAAAGTGAAATTAAATGTGAGAGAAGGGAGAAAGAAGACGACAACCGGACGTGAGGTAAACCATCCTGGTTTTCACGGTATTAGGCAAATTTCGTGAAAAAAGTTAAACTAATTGGAAACTGCCTTTCGCGTGCGAGGGACTGCAGTTTTGATTGGGGAGTGTGTATATTCCGGTGAAATACCCGGGCTGCCGCCCCTGCACTACACCCTGCAGTCCGTGCAGTGCAACGCTGCAGCGAACCGCGCGGGGTGAAACTGTGATAGTACAAAGGCAGTTTTTTAATTGGATAACGTCATATCGACACGTGCTCACCGTGCAGTGCCCGTGTTAAACTTTTTTTCAACACCGCCGATATCGACGTCGTCGCCAAGGCTAGGCCAGCCGGCTAGGCGTTGCTAGACTCGATGCCTCGTTAGTAGCTCCAGCATCCGGATGTTATACCTACGTCGGTACGAGTAACGGGGCGTAAAAGTTTGACGCGGATTCTCCTATTCAAATTGGAATAATACCCGGAAGAGGGGAGAAGAAATTACGACGAATAGTTAATTACATCGCTCGATTTTTAATATCGGTACTACGCGACTGTTCGTTTGTAGGAGAAAACGTGCATACATTGGAATCCAAGCGAGATGATGCACTGTTGTATTTATTCATACGGTTGAATTGATCTTTTCGATTCGGATGTATACGCAAGTTCACCTATACATTAGCGCAGGGCGCAGCTGATCGCGATGGGTTCGATAATAACGCGTAATTAAGTCGCTTAAAAATTCAATACCAACGATTAATTAGGAGACCTAATTATTCAAAGGCTTCGACAGTAATGGACGGCTTCATCGAATGGCATGACGAGCAGAATAATAGGGTGTTCGATCGTCTCGGCGAGGCAGCTACAACTTAATTCTCTTTAGCCCCGCGGTACCCTATAATACAATCCGTTCTCTCAATCGATTTCTAGCAATTAATTTCCCGCACGAATCGTGCACTAACCTATTACTGAAACTATTCCAGACAATTCTCTGTGGATTGCGAAGATATCTGCGTCCTAGTGTAATCATTTGTTTCGTCGAAAATATCAAAATATCAAATCAGCGTAAAATTTTCGCAACAGTCACAATAAAATGTAGTAATAGTGACCATAACCAATACGAATAGTTACCGACAGTAGATTTTCGGGTTACAGCTTTATAAAACCAATTTCCATCTTGTACCGAGAGCAATATTTTTCGATTGTGGTGAAAAATGAGAATAGTTAAGGACTGTGCCGTAACCGTGATTACAGATTTCTCTCGTTGCAGGTACACGTATTCGTTAGAAATATTTTTCATTGCATGGTATGAAAATTTTTGTCATGAAAGTGACACGTTTGTAGTTTCATTTGACATCGTGTAACCATATGCACTTTGTTGATAAATTTATTGAAACTCGTGGTAATTAATATCAAGTAAAAAATTTGACCAAGCCTTACTTGGCCAGTTGTTTGTTGTTTTCCACCGTGGATCGACAAAAAAATGTTGCAGTGTAGAAATACCGTGTCGAAAACGACTTGAGATTCACGGAAATATTGGAGGGAGGAGGAAGCTGAGTGTTTTGAGCTGAGTTCTCGCGTATATACGGAATGGTGAAGCTAATTAGTATTTAGAAAGAGGCGGGAAACGGGAGGAAGGGTGAAAGGGTGGGAGGGAGGGAGAACCCTGAGATGAGATTTAATTAACAAGTTAGCTCGTTAACGGACAGTCATAGCGCGGCGATCGAGCCTCGTGATTTCTTCCCTGGTTTAAACGAACTCGTTCAGCGTTCCGCGTCGTATTTCCGCCCCTTGGAAAATCTCCGCGCAATCTAGGTTATCATCAACGCTCAACCACGCGATGGATTGATAATGAAATCTGCATGAAAGGCTTATCGTATTGTAAAAAAGCCATTAATTACTACCGTGCAAAAATTACTCTCGAGTAAAATCTACAGTGACGGCTACACTACGGGGTTTACCGATGCGACAATCCACGATTTAGATTCCTGCTAATCCATTAATGTTGGCGCAGTGATACTCCGAATGAGATGTTGGAGTGTCGCGGTTGACGCGGCGGGAGCGGCGTAGAACATTTTTGCGAATTGGAATGGCATCGATTTTTACCGGGCAAGATTTTACGAGCTTTCAGACTGTTGGAACCAGTTTGCGATTCCGCGTATTATTCACGAGGCTGTTATTGTAAAAGCCTTGGTATACGCGTATAGCACCGTGCACCCAATATATGCCGTATACACTAGGGTGGGTCAAAAAAATCAAGTATTTTTTTTTTTGGATTCGACACACGAAAACTAGTTCCTAGCTACCTCTAGAAAGTACTTACCAAATCTAAGCTCTTAATATTAACGGGAAGATTATGCTCATCATAGTTTTCCATTTTCAATTTAGTCTTATATAAAAATGGCCATATCTTATCACCAATAGATTGTTAAATTAGTTGCATCGTCAATATTTATAGGAAATTGAACGCTCTACAAAAATGGTCTCTTATACTTTTTTCATTAATCTAACCATTTAAAAGATATTCAAGGTAAAAGGTTGAAGTATTTTAAGGAAAATAACTTTTTGTTTTGAATTTTGTAACTTACTAAAAAATAATTATTGTCAAATGAGTTTCAGATATTTTCATAGGAAATTGAACGCTCTACAAAAAAGGTTTCTTGTGGTTAATCGATTACTGTAACCATTTAGAAGATATTCGCAGTAGAATCCCAATGCCTGTTGATTTTAATAGTTTTTAAATAATTATTTCCAATTTATCCATTTATTTGATGGATTTTGAGATAATTTATGATCTATTCCAGAAAGAGAAGGTTTTTATTTAAGAAATATCATCAAATATATCAGCAGAAAAAAAAAATTCTATTTTACCATATGAAATTTTATAATTCAATACAGTATTGATTGTACAATCAGAGAAAAAAAAAATTCTATTTAAAATATGGTAAAATAGAATTTTTTTTTTCTGCTGATATATTTGATGATATTTCTTAAATAAAAACCTTCTCTTTCTGGAATAGATCATAAATTATCTCAAAATCCATCAAATAAATGGATAAATTGGAAATAATTATTTAAAAACTATTAAAATCAACAGGCATTGGGATTCTACTGCGAATATCTTCTAAATGGTTACAGTAATCGATTAACCACAAGAAACCTTTTTTGTAGAGCGTTCAATTTCCTATGAAAATATCTGAAACTCATTTGACAATAATTATTTTTTAGTAAGTTACAAAATTCAAAACAAAAAGTTATTTTCCTTAAAATACTTCAACCTTTTACCTTGAATATCTTTTAAATGGTTAGATTAATGAAAAAAGTATAAGAGACCATTTTTGTAGAGCGTTCAATTTCCTATAAATATTGACGATGCAACTAATTTAACAATCTATTGGTGATAAGATATGGCCATTTTTATATAAGACTAAATTGAAAATGGAAAACTATGATGAGCATAATCTTCCCGTTAATATTAAGAGCTTAGATTTGGTAAGTACTTTCTAGAGGTAGCTAGGAACTAGTTTTCGTGTGTCGAATCCAAAAAAAAAAATACTTGATTTTTTTGACCCACCCTAGTATACACATGCATTATTGTGTGCGTACGTATAGGTATAATAACGCGGTTCACTCCGCGTAAACTTTCGGCTCACGCAGGGTTATATTCCGCTTGCAGCAACCGCCTACAAGCTAACCATCTGCGTACGCTGGTAGATATCTTTTTACGCTTTATCTCAGTTTTCGATTTTGGTACCTCCGGAGGATTCGTCCACTTTACGTCCATTATTTCACCTGCGATTTCCCGATATTATTCACAAAGTGGATACCGGAGGACGTGAAAGAGAGAGAGAGAGAGAGAGTGTGAGAGAGTAGGGGAAAGGGAGAGAGCGCAGAGTGGGATCGAAAGCGTCCTTCGGGCGGTGTGGGATGCATGGGGCACTTAGATGAGACTGCGGCCAAACTTGGCCATTACGTCTTTTGCTAGCAAAAGGCTCTCAACTCGATTCCCCTCTCTTTTCGGCTCGGTTACTCGGACGCCTATCTTGTGTCGCGAAAAACGTGAGTACACAAATGTGAATGTCGATTTGGAACAACGGTCGAACGTCGCGTCTTGTCCGGATAATCGTATCCGGGTAAGAAAGGGAAATAGAAAGGGAGGGGAAAGAGGGTGGGTGAATTGAGCCCCGGAATTTTGCACTAATTGATGAAAATTGCAACACGTCTTAAGCCCCGGTAATGGGTACGAATTAAATTGCAGCCGCTTTCTCTTGCAGCCAGTGTAATTTTATTGTCGAAGGAGGGTTAACTGGGAAGGAGTTTGAGAACCCCTTGGGGATCTGGTAAGTGGGCCCCCGTGTCGGCCCCTAATTGCTAACCAAGAACTACCCTCCGCCGGCGTCCACCGCGCCCTCCCAGCCCTGGCAAGCCCCATCGGGACACGGGAAGTGCGTTATATTTTGAATAAGATACGGAATACCGCTAGAGTGCCACTTTCGGTGATGCAGGGTGGAAGGGAGGGGCGGGCGGATGGCGGGGTGGAGAGGATCAGCCAGAGGGACAAATTAAAGATACATGAGAGCAGGATGAACGAAAGAATGAATGGGAGAGGATCGATTTAGACTTTGCTCTATTCGCGGAGAGTGGCTCTCGGGTATCCCGTTGTCATATACGGGACGCTTTGTTTGTGTCCACATTACGGTCCCTCTGCGTTCACGTGTTTGAGGATCGGAAAACCTCAAGAGAATGGGAGGAGCGAGTCTACTTGGGCCGCTACCCTGAATTGATAAATTGGTCGGAATTGCACCACCAGAGGCGCATTTAGCGAAATATTATACTCGTATTAAAACTGCAAACGTCACCATTTGGTTCATGCGATCATCGTATAGCTGCAATACGGATTGCTCGATATAGAAAGAGAAACAAAAATTGCTCCAGAGATTTTCGTATGGTGTTGAAAACCTTGTTCATGATTTGGCGAATCAATTCTTTTCACAGAAGATCGACTAGGATTTATCGCTGGTTTAATGTCAGTTTAATGTATGTACATATCACTAAATTACGGTGACAGACCGTTCGGAAAAGCTTTGGCATCGCGATACTAAAAAATGAAGATCGTTTGGGAGTAACTAGATGTGACTGAATTACTTCTAATTGTTACGTCCGCTTATAGATTGATCAAAATTACAAACTTACGTCGGCGCCCTTGAACTTCTCGCTTCTAATGTCTCTAAACGCAGTTGCTCTGGGAGTGAGAGGATGGTAATTGGAAGCCGCGCGGAACGAAGGTAAACTCGTCTAATTATTTCATTCGTCAAGATCCGAGAATAAGTGCTACTGCAGGCGATAGTATAAATACGAAGTAAGAAGGGGAAGCCCAGAGTAGGTAATATATTACGAATCGTCCGAATCCCTGAAATTTAAACAAACAAGAACGGCCTGACCGATGCGACGGAAAGGAGCAGGGCTGGGAGTTTCGAGCTGTTTCTAATTAGACGACACTCCCCGTAAATAAGATGGGCTTACTTCGGACAAGAGCTATGCTCGACAATGGAACAGAATTTGAAAGCGCTTAAGATCTCGGTGTAACGCTGGGGCGACGCGTATCCGCCTAATTCGGGTAAACTTAAACCTCGAATTCATCACCGCATTTCGTGGGATGCGATTAGGGCCATTCGATCCCTCTTATACGCCCCTGGATCCACTCGACGTTGAACGCTACGCGTAGGGCTGGTGGGACACTTTTTAAAAATGAAAGGTGTACCGATGTCGTTCGAAAAATGGTGGAACCGGAGAAAAAAGCTACAGGCTTTGGGAAACAATACCAACAAGAAAAAGTTATGCGATAAGGGCTGATTAGAACATATAAAAAAAAAAAAATATTGCCGCACTCTTGGGCTCAAAAGTGGTGACCCATGTTTCAGCGATTCATTGAATGTAGGATTGTTGTCGAAAAAAAAATGTTAAATAATAATTTTCGATACCTTTTGAAAAGCGCAATTTTTTCCGAAGAATTTTTTCACAACATGCTCGTCAACGTAACGAGAATAACGACGAGCATGTTCTGAGAACATTCGCAAAAAGACAGAGCGCTTTTCAAAGGATATCAAAATCAGTTTGTAACATTTTTTTTATTTAGTCAACAAATTCCCATTCAGTGAGCTGCCGAAACACCGTCCTCTGTATTTTGGCTCGGGAGTGTGTCGGAAATTTTTTGCTGAAACCAGTCAGGCCTATTAACGAGTTCTCCTTGTAAGCTCCTGCGAACGGAACGACTGCCGAGGTCGAAGCGTCGCGGAGTGGAAAGCGAGGATCCGCAAGGAATGGCGGTTTCGCGGGTAGAGGAGACCCGAAAACTTACAGGCGTCTTGTAGAGCCCTGGAGTCTCTTTAGGCTCAACTTATCTTAAATAACCAAATTGATGGGGGTGAAACTTTAATTGGTTTCCCCACTCCGCCGGCTCGGTTCCCCGCCCTTTGCTGGTGCCGAGGACCGGCTATAGTCGTTTCGCCTTGTAGATTTGCGAGATAGTGCTGGGCGCAAACTAATATTTACTCACGGTGGTGAAAATTCGCACGGCAATTCGTGTGGTAGCGAGATATTTTTTGATTCGGTTATCATGACTTGAAATTACCAAGGATCAACGATTACTCGATGTATCGGCTGGGGAAACTTGCGAGTATCGAACGGGTGGTTAAGACTTGCAACTTCTAACGAGTTGAAATACGTGTATACATATATACATTGAGCAAAGCCTGCGGAGCCCGTCCTGCGCCTCTATCAATTCTCTGGCAAAGCGAGTTTTCATCCCCCCCCCCCCCCCTCCACCGCCGCCGTAGCTCCATCCCCAACCATCTACCTTCTTGTTATGTTTGCCTTTCATAATTGCGCGCCTAATTAGCTGTCAGATAATTAAAACAACATAATTAATTATACCAGCCCGAGAGATACCTACACTTGCTGGTAAATGAAAGAGGGGAGGGTGCGCTGGAGCAGGAGGCAAGGGCTGTTTACTGAGAAGTTCCTACCGTACCTTACTCCACTCTCCTTCTCTCTCTCTTTCTATCTATCTGCCTATCTATATTCTACGAAAATCTACCCTAACGTTACGGTTAAGTATGAAAAACTATAACGATATATGCGAAAATTTGGTCCAAGAATTTGGTTTTAAAGAATAAGCCTGGCTCATGACGTTAAAAATAAGACAAATTCTAGAAGTCGATATTAAAAATAATGTTGAGCATCTTTTTTCAAATGTCCAGTGTATTTTACCCAATATTTTAAAATATTCGATTACCTTTTCGTGACGAAAAATACCGATCAGGAGTTGAGACATACGTTGATGTTCCAAGCTGCAATTTTTTAGTCATTCTGGAGCCTTTAATTTTTGCTGGAACATGAGAATCAAAACGGCCTGTTACTTTTCATTTAATTATCTTGTACGTGAAACTATAAAAAATTTGGAAGAAAGCATATAATTGAATGAACGGTGGGAAGAAAAAAATAGTTTTAGTGACGAATTTCCATGCTTTTACAGCTGAAGAATTGTTTAATTTGAACGTTTTCATCAATTTTATTGAGTTACGTACGAAATATTTTATTGTAAAGCCTTTAGAAGTGACTGTACAGCGAAAGTCAGATTCTACGCAACTTACCGCAGTCTGAGTACGTATAATCTGCTATTACAGGTCCATACAGTAAACCTTCTAAACCTTGAAAACATTCATTTTATTTAACATATTAAAATTTGTGAATCGTTGAAGCCTCTTTTTGCTGCTTAAGCTACAGCATTAAGCTCTCGTCGCGCGCTGTATTCTTGAGTTGCAACTTCAAAACCACTCCGAATTTCTTTGCCTCTGCTAAAAAATTTCAGCAGATCGTTGGTCGAGTAGCATGATTCCGACCTTCAGTTGATGAAATTGTTGCAAACAGGTTAACCAATTGAAAATTTATACTTGTCAGCTTTTCCCGTCAAAAGATCACGTCACAGATTTTTTGCCTAGAATGCATCACACGCGAATATCATCCACCTGTGCGTAGGCAATAAATGTTACTATCAGGTCAACGTGATTATCAACTTGAAAGTTTATTTTTAGCTATACAGAGATAAGTGAAGCTCTACGTTATCTTCAATTCAAACCCCGTGGTGAATCGAACACGTTACCACAAATCTGAGACTCGTTTACCAGTAGGCAACTCTGTTTCAGATATACAAGGGGCGCGTTACACAAATTAGATTCATTCTAGCGGAATAATTAGAAATTAGGTTCAATTCCTTTTACTGGAACTGACGTGTTTCGGAGCAGACTCACAAAAGCTCTAGAGATTCACCAGGAAACATTATCCAAACAACGTTCATCATACCTAGATATTACCAAATTACGTAGAGTGGCTAATTGCGAGCGGCCATCGTCATCGGAATACTCCGGCTTGTACAAAATTCAAGACACTTACCTGATTACCTATCCTGAATGTATGTATTGATTCCTCTTGAAAGACCAATTCGCTTCGTTTGTACATGCTCGATGAATAATACCGAAGGTTGGTATTGGTTTCAATAAAAGTCACATTGAGTTCCCATCAACGTCAGATGTTGATGCAGGATAAACTCAATTACCAATAATTCTTGTAAATTGTTTTGTAAATTAACGTTGTCGATTAGCAAAGATATCATACATGTGGAATGCGATATCAAACAAAGTACAGCTGACAATGGGGAGCAAATCTTTGGAGCTGACCAACTATAGATATTCTCTTAACGAGTTTCGATCTACCTTCAAAATTACAATCATGGTTTAATTGTTCATATAATAACAAGATCTCGCGTTTGAATCTACTATTTTCTCCGCAGCAGAGATTAAATTAGAAGAATATAAACCTGCCTTAATTCATGAATGCAGAAGGCTCGAACTCGTTAGCTCTGAGAGCATGTATGGTGGGCTGCCTGTGATAAGGCACACTAGCTTACTACATCGAGCAGCGGGAAGGGTTAAAGGTAAGTCGAAACGCGTGAGTCAGATTGCCTGCGGCCAGGCGTTAAATCTTTCTTTGTCTACGGTGTGATCGGGATTATTCGTTCGACGCCCCGGATCCAGGACGATAATACGGAACAAGATATCAGCCTGGCTGGTTGAAAATGGTGTTCGGAAGCAGAGGATTTTCAGACAGGGCGTTGTCTGTTGTGTTGTTTTTCAAAATTTCCAATACTCTCCCGTATCCTGCCATGCGCACGGCGTGGATTTGAACGAGTGTCGTTCACGACGTTGTGCGCCCCGATGCCCCACGACAGTTAATTTACTAATGTAACGTCTCCCGCCCCCGCCAAAAACCCTTCTCAGTTATCTACCCCTTGAAGCGGGTCGCTATTACGCGATTGTCTCTTAAATAAAATATTAGCACGCCCCATTCGTCGCCAGCCACTCAAAATAATAATTGTATCCTACCTTCCCACCCCCTGGCTCACGTCACCCGCGCAGTCGACGTTTTCGAGTCAACCGCCTATTGCTACGTGCATGCGTACACACGTGCGAACATAGATTCAAGCATGCATATTGCATACGCGTGTATACGATACACATTCGGTGAAGAAAATGAAATTGCTTTTCGAGGCGTCGATAAGCGCGCGAAGATCGAAACCGCGAGAGTTTTGTTTCCAAAGGAGTTTACGTTTTATACCGTCCATGCGGCGATCGGTGGCCTCTTATGGGAAACCGAGAGGCGGGAGCTCGACTCAACTATAGTTGTTAATTTTTTTTCCTTCATATAATGAGATTTTAATCGGTGATCATCGGCTATTGTTATAAACACTGCCCGGCGCGGCGGTTCGTCTTGGGAGGATCAGGCCTCTTGCTCTTACAACCGAGAATTCTCTGATTAAAAATACATCAGGATGTACCGAGGGCCCGGATGAATCCCCCTTGTGACTACGAGGCTTCCCCTAGTCGGTGGAATTTTCTTGTAAGAATAATGTCGTAATTCAAAGAAACCAGAGATTACATTGTACAACTGTTGCCAGAGCCGGAAGAGCGCGTTAAAATACCTACAACTGCAAGAAGAGCATCTTCAATTTTAATCTCATAACCAGCATGCAATTAAAAAGTTGTCAGATTACAAGCTATCGGTGTTGCATGCGGTTACGTATACGTGTACGAATAAAAATTTAAAAGAATCCTCGTTCATACACACAATGCACAAATCAACTCAGCGTTGTGAGATTGAGAAACAAGTCAAAGATCCTATCTCTGTAATAACAGAACAGTTAAATAAAGCACACTTCGTTTAGATGAGCCGCGGATAAAACCTCGGCAATCTACAGGTCGATGCAACGACCGGAGCGTGTAGCCGACGCCGACGCCGACGCCGACGCCGCGTCCTGCCTCTCAACAACTCAGACGGCTCTCCGCAGGATCGGCGGAATAAGTAAACCGTATTTAGTTTTGTTCGCGTGTGTAAGTGCGCGCAACGTGCGATCGTATGCCAGTGTGTGCGTAGCTTCGTCGAACCGTAACGTTGAAACTAGACTCGGTTTTAATACCTTGACCTTTGACGTAGCAGGTGGTGTATCCTGTTGACCGTACCTGCCCCCCTCGACTCACTTCTCTCAGAGAATGAGAGGCTAGAAGGAGACAGAGATAGTCCATTACGATATTAATTATTTACGTTAAAAATACGCAGCACGCTGCTTGGGAGATCTCATCTTTAATTAAATCTACCGCATTGACTAACCGGGAGGTGGGCTGATTTCGTTTCAGTTGACGTTAACAGTGGAAAGACGAGGCGACGTTTGATACTGATTACTTGTCCGCGATGTATATACGGTGTACAATAATAAGTTTGCCAGGCGCCTGAAAGACTCGGAGGATCGGTCAATCTAAACGTTATAATTTTCACCGAGGCCTAGGAAATTGCGTCTACGACTAATCGGATGGTGAAGAAAAACCACCGGAGAATCCAATCGCTTTTTTTTCATTTCTTTTTCAATACAGGGGATGAGTGGAGGAGGAAGAGAAATCAGAAAACGCAGGTTTGAGGTAAATAAAAAAGGCGTGAAAAATTGTTTCAAACAGTTGTTAAAACATTGATTTTTCCCGAATATTACTTAAAGTGACTTTTAAGCAGTACTGTACGACAATTGTACACTGAAAGAAATTTTAATGCACCGTTTGCTTTTCCGCGCACAAAAAAGTACAATAAAATATAGCACTTTAAAGACAATCGCGGTACAGTCGTGAGAAGTACAATAGTGAATAACGAAATGCACAACATTCATAACAATGTTTCAAAGATCATATATTAATTTTTGCTTGTCAAGATAATATTAATATATATAGAAATAGTTTAATGTCCTATTATTCTAGGAATGTTCACGATTCTACCTCGTTTGTCCCTAAAATGCTATGCGGAAAATCAAATATCGCAACAAAATTTCTTTCAGTGTAGGAAAATTAAATTGAAAATTGTTGACTTGTGCGTAGAACCCTTATTCCAAATTCTAAGTATCATACGTGAAGTGAATTCATATCTGGCTTTGAGTAACCGTAAGATAAATTTGTTTACGTTCCTCATTTCACTTACATATATTATATGTGTATAAAAGAGCAGAAAAATATTATACCTCGAAGCAATGTTCAGTTTCTTGGCATGTATTTCGAAATACTGTGCAATGTATTCAAGCAGAGAAGAAAGCAACGCTGCAGCACGTATTTGCGGAGCAGTGAGTTCAAGTCCTGTTTGGTAAGTCTCTGAAATAAATCGGTAAGCCGGTTGATTCGGACCGTTTTTCTTACGCCAAGCCACGTTTCATCCTTGACACGGTTGACGATGAGCTTTTCGATATACATTCAACACGGCTCAATGCCGTGACGGAAAATTTGGTAGAAAACAGAAAATGTACGTTACAGCGAAGGATGATCGAATCTGGTATTGCATCTAGCTTTTCAATCGCAGAGACATTAAAAAAATGTGTTATTCGTGTTAATTTTCGGAAAGGACGGAGACGCGCAGGAATTACGTTACACCTTGTATCTGTACGTGCGGAAAATTTGAACTGTCGTTGATATTAACGATCCGAGTGTAGGCAAAGTGAATTTAATTAATTGCATAGCTTCCGGGGAGTATCAGGCCAGGACAGGGTTAGACCTCTAATCGGATCGGATACATATTGTTAGTAACCCCCTTCAGGGAGCCCCATCCAAGAATTAATTATGGCATTCCACGTTAGCTCGAGAATTAATTACGTCCAGAAGTTGGACGTTGGAAGGCGTTAGAAATCAGGGCAGCAGCTCGTAGGACCGCGGAGAGAGGGGTAGCGTCGGGGAGGGGGGGTAAGCAGGGGCGAGGAGGAGCAAGGGGTTGTTCGTAAGCGACGTCTTGACGGATAGAAGGTCGACGCCGTCGACGCGGCGATACGCATTTGTTTCGAGGTAGCCAAAACTTTCCTCCGGGCAGGAGGAAACTATTGTACAGGTATGCCGGCAGCGCCGCGCGCGTACTACCAAAGTTAAGCGCTGTTTAAGCCAAGCATTATTGTTGTACGCGAGCGAGAGGCTCAACTTTCTTTTCCCCGTGTGTGTATAACACGCAACCTCCGTAAATACCCGGATACCTTCGTGCTTGATCCAAGTGCTTAAGTACGGTGTACCGTGGATAGCCGCCACTTCGCCATACCGCGACACACCGACCCCTTGATCGGTGGTACGCAGACGCAGCCCGCGTACAAATGTGTTGCTTTTGAGTTAGCTCGAGCGAGTGACGTGAGTAACGATGTGTCCCCCACCGTCGGGAGACCCGTCGACGACTGACGGAACGCTTTAACGGGATGCTGTAGTCAGTTCTTGCCGACTGCGTTGAATGGCTTCTGTTTTGGCTAATATCAGAGGCTGCGAATCGCGTTGGAGTAAAAAAAAAAAAAAAAAACCACAAGATATCGCAACCGAATTCTACAATCAATTCTGAACAAGAACACACCGATGCATTTTGATTTCTCAAATTCTTTTTCAGAAGCACGCAGACGATGCAGCGATGGCATAATGAAATCGAGATGGCTGCTTCGCGCACCCTTGCAATTAGATTTTGGCTCTACGATTTTTTGCAGGCTTCATCGATTACCCTATGTAATTACACAAGGAACAAAATTACGGCGAGAATTTCTTAAAATCAGTCACGATTTCGCCACTGACGAAATACCAAATGCTGAGACTTAGCATCGCGAAATTCACTTGGATTCACTGAGAGCACGCATGTCGCACACTTCGCACACTCTCAAGTTTGCCGCATCTTCGAAGAAGACTGCAGCGAATGTCCGATTATAATAAGATATAAAAAAAAGCGACTAGGACGCAGACGCCTACTGCTTGCCCGGATATTCCAGCCATCTTGATTCTTCTCGTTGGCCTTTGAGGGTTGGTAATTAGCCCGAATCGCGGTGTATCGCGTTATTCAAAGCGTCCTGCTCCAGAGACCGACGACGACGAGCTCGTTAGGAGTGGATTTAAGAGAGGAGGACAGGAAGAGGGAGCAAATGATAACGAAGAACGATACCCAGGAAGCAGAGAGCATCCGCTCGGCTCAGCTTATTGCGATGATCGCGAACAACCAAATACGAATTTTTTTTTTTTTTTTTGTAAGAAACATCACCTTTGCTATTGTAGATCGGTAAACGACTGACAACCATAAGTTTCCCATTCTTCGCGGGATTATAAATAAGATATGCTACACAGATCTGACCACTAACCGGAACTCGGCTGCCGGTATATACTCTTTCGAATCGGAAATTAATCTTTCGCAAAGAAAAGAAAGGATTAACAAGTGAAATCTAGGAACAATCGTTATGATCTTATATTCAACGGTGATAATAATTTGTTGATCCTTGGAAATGCAGATTGCAATAATTGGCGAGCAAACGGGCAGGGAATCTGTTGTTTATTTTTGAATTTATTGAAAAGGTAAGGTACTCGAATGAATCTCTATCGGATGGGAATATTTTTAGCTAATTAGGAGGCAGTGGGAAATATATATGCGGTTTGAGTGTGGCGAAGTATATAGGAATATACGCGAAAATTTTGCTTCGGGGCTCGCAAAATTCCCTCCGCATCGTTCAGCTGTATTAATACGTCGGGCCACCAGGACTAATCACAATATATACTTTATCGTTCTCGGACGCGCTAATTAGACGCTCCGTAAATCAGACCTCGGACTAAAGCGTTAATTAACTCAGCTTCAAGTCGCTCGCTCGCTCGCCAGCTCGCTAGCCCGTTCCTCACTCCCTCTCCCTCTCCCTCTTCCTCTCCCACTCCCTCTCACAGTAGATATATACGTACATATATACCGTATTTGTACTATACAATACGGGTCGTGAGTTCCCCTCCGAATGCCAAATAAATACGTCTACAGGGTGTTTTGCAAACGTTATTTGAATATCCTATCGATTTCGGTGTAAGTTGAATCCAGTCAGTAATGTTTGATTTGACAACGCTGATCGTTATTGTTCTAATCACGACTTCGCTCATCTTCGTGTACTTTCAGCTCTACAGTTTATAATCTTGCATTGAATTGAAAAAATACTCGTTCCTAGGTACTTTTTTGAATTCAATGCGAATCTCCTTTCCGTCGGTTAGTACTTTCTTCTTCTTCTTCTTCTTCTTCTTCTTCTTCCTCGGTGGCTATTCGAGGTGTACCTATACCGATTATGCAGAAAGCGACACGGGTATTCGAACGTAATAAAATCATTGCCTGATGATCAGAGGGTTAACGAGCTCCAGTCAACTCGAATACATATTCCAAGGGGTGGCTGGTCCACCTCCGGGTAGTCTGAGAAATTGAAAAGGAAGTGCGGCCGGTTGTAAATATTGGTTAATCACAGTGAGGAGGACATCGCGCTAATTGTCAGGCAAACAGATTGCCCGAGACGAGAGAGAGAGGGAGAGAGGAAGAGAGAGCGAGAGAGAGAGAGAGAGAGAGAGAGAGAGAGAGAGAGAGAGAGAGAGAGAGAGAGAGAGAGAGAGAGAGAGAGTGAGAGAGACTTGGTATTCACCACACGTACCTTGTATACATATACTGTCGCACACCGCTGACTCACGAACCATTAGTATGTATATGCAATATAATGCATCCACGTACAAGTCTGAATATAGAAATACGACTGTCGCGAGAAAATTATTTTACACACTTGATGCGAAATATACTATTCCACAACGCCTCTTCTCCATGATATGCCAAACTTCTAGTTCCGGTTCTTAAAATAATTTTCAATCGGTAAAAAACTACACTCAACCTGCTTCAGCAGCATTCCGAAACTCTATAACAAGTACCTATTTGATATTCGAGGTGTTGAACGGAAATTCGTGAATGTAATCCAGACAGCAAAAGCACCCTCTGTATTTAATGACCCTTGCACGTCTAAGCCTCAACAAAGTTTCTATTTTTCCGTGTATCCACTGATTTGGTCGCTGAATTACAGAGACATAAAAATGAGGTGGATTTCCGTCGCTGCATATCTCTTTTTTCCGAATAGTTTTTTTTTCCACGAAATTTTAAATATATCAAATATCCCATAGAGCGGAATCATTAAGTACGTAGCCGAATTTTATGCTATTCAAAATCTGGAAGTTTAACAATGGTTAGACAACGATTGGATAGGGGGGAATGGAGTGCCGGTAGTTTAGGTTACGTTAGGATCCACCCAAACAGCTTCTACAGTTTTCGTGTATATTACAGGATCATTCGCACAATTAACGAAAGCAACCATATGTAATATAAAAAATGTGGATGTAAAAATTTGTAACTTGTTCGTTTTTTTTTTCCTTCTTATATATATATATAATATTCCAATTTTCATATTTTTTAAATTTTTTTATTAATTAATTAACTTGTGGTGTAATATATTTTACAAGAGGCCGGAGAATGGAAACCCCCGTGCCCGACTTCGAAATCGAGATATATTTATATATTTATATATATATACATGATATATGCGCATGTGTATCCGTGTATATATATATAGATACAATGTATTTTATGTTTGTGTACGTTTGTGTGTGTATATGTACGCTGTGTGCGAATCAAAGAGAGAACGAAATAAATCAAATTGAAAATTGAATTTAAAAAAATCAGATAAAAAGTTTAATTGCATGTAGGTTATGCCGGTTTTTTTTTCAATAATCTCTGTATAATTAATTTATTCTCACTGCATCGTGTTCTGTTCGTATATATTTGTGTCCTTCGTCTTTTGCGATGAATGCAATCGTGACTGGTAATTTATTTTATTACCGTACAGGTATATTTCATCCGTATTACAATAGCGTCTTTCATTCGACGATTTGTTGTTTGTTTATGTTCAACTATTTATGCAAGATTTTACAATGCATTCAGATTTATATCGATATGATCATTTATTCTCAAATTGATTCAAGGATAACTCGTCGGGTTGACGTTGGCCGCTGGGTAACCATTAATAATAATAATTATGATAGTAATAATGATGCTAATAGTAATAAAAATAATAATAATAAGAAAAATAATAATAATAATAATAATAATAATAGCAATAATCGTAATAATGAATTATTTAATTAATGAAATAATTAATCGTAAATAACCATTTATATCACACAAATTTTAACAATATACAAAACGTACCTATGTACACTTTAAATTACACTTTTTTTCCCCCTTTTCTTTCACCTACGTAAATCCTCACTAGTTTTCTCCCGAGAAGGATGTACGATCCTGCGCAGGTATTTTGTTATAATAGAAATAATAGATTAATTCTTTGCCGAAACTCGCTGACGTGAGAAGAAAATAATAATTATTATATAATAATAATTTCGTAATCTTTGTCAAGACATTTCTGTTATTCGTTTTCAACTTTCCGTTCAACTGCGTCTTTTCTGACAGTTTTGCCCATCTTAATCCAAATTCAGCGTCTTCTTACTGTTTTTCTTTCTAATTGTCTTTCGATAACTCTCGCTTGTCTCTCTATTAGCTCCTGTTACACCCAATCGAATTCGAACTGTACAAAAACGGTAAAATGAAGGAACGCCTCCGGGTGGCTATGATCTATATTTGAGAAGCAATCGGGTGCGGTGGTAATTTTGTTTTTTATTCGATACTTTTCATCTGATACCGCTCGAACAATGACAAATACCGTGTGGTGCGCAGGTATAGCAGCACAAGTATTGATAGTAGTAGTAGTAGTAAGAGTAGTAGTAGTAGTAGTAGTAGTGGTAGTAGTGGTAGTAGTGGTAGCAGCATGTATGTATGTATAATCGTCGTAACGGGTGAATGATAACGAGATTAATAAATTCAACTACAACGAAATAATTAGTGAGTACCTAACAAACAGCCGTATCGTATAATAACAGTTCACATTTAAGATTTATTGAGCTTCGAAGACGATTGATTCGATGCTGTTTCTCATTTGTTTTTTGTCCATCACTCCTCATTCGGTTTTCGTAGTTTTACGAATAGAAAACCCGATTACAAAGAATTTGGAATAAAAAATGAAACCGCAGCAGCAGAACAACGAGAGAATTCTCCATTTTGTCATAGAAAACTGTAGGCAAAGAGTGAAGGTCCGCGAATTCGATTAGTTGCGAAAAAAATCACGTAGAATTCATACGGAAAAAAAATTAAAGTAGAATTAATCAAATGAAAAACAGCATTGATTCAAAGCGTTGTATAAATATATCGTGAGAATTTGGTAATTTAATATGTAGATTATACAATTATGATACATTTATTGCAGATGCTCGAGACCCTGTCACTTTGTTTTTCTTTCGTATTTACTTTTTTTTTTCTTTGTATGTTTCAATTTAAATTTTTGTCCCTTCTTTTCAACTTTTTGGTTTTGTTTTACAGAGACGTCACCGCGTTCATAATGGTATCTTATCCTTCCTTCTCTTTAGAGTTTATATTCGTAACTCGCATGCACGCGTTCACCTTCTCTCTTTCTCTCTCCCTCTTTTTCCCTCGCCCTTTGCCGCTTTATTTATACCCAGCTGTCTCTTTCTCACGGTAAATCAAAGTACAGTATTACGTTAGGATAGTAATAGGCATCGTATGTCATGGATCAGTGCTAGTATTTTTTTCTTTCTCTTTTTTTCTTAAATACTTTATACAATACAACAACCTAGGTAGGTAAACGTTTTATTCTTTAATTTGTTCGTTTCATTAAAATCTTATATAATATTATATAAGATCATTTATTTAATAATTTATTGCTTATACGACAAATTCATTCACGTGTTTTTTCTTTTTACTCTGTATGGTTTTTTTTGTGTTATCTCCTCTCTTTCTTTTTTCTCTCTCTTAAACCAGACAAATAACCGTCTTATACATATTATTATTAATATTTACACATTAAAAACGGTGAAACGTATATCGTACATATTGCGTTCAAATACTGTCTGGAAAATATAGCGCGGGAATACTATTTTATCACTGCATTCGAACTTTCAAGCTTCTTCGTTGCAATATCGCGTAGAAAAAGATGTTGGGGAAAAAAACTGAGTAACACGATCGAAATTCCGTACGAAATATGATACAAAATTGATAAGCTACTAAATCGATACTAACACGAGAAGGATGAAAAAATAATCTAACGAAAAATTGATGAAGGTCAACGACTGTACATAAATATATTTTTTTATTTTTCCGAAAGCAAATCATAAACTCACTTGTTGACGTACAACTCGTCGCAACGGAGAGAAAGGGTTCGTTACGAGGTTCTTTCGACGAGGTGAATTGGCAAGAATAAAAAAGGATTAACCGCACCAGAAGATGAAACAAGAGATACTTAACGAACTTATAGGTCGACACAGATTCAGCCAAACGAAGTAAGGGTGGACTCCCCGCGTCGTAGAAAAAGGGCTCGGTAATTTTGAAAGACGTATAATTTTCTAAAGGCACGCGGAACCGAAAAATTGAAATTACGAGTGAGATAAAAAAAAAAAGGTAGGAAAAACAGTCAAAGAAATTGGCGGGCACTTAATTAACGAAAAAAGAATAAATTAGGCAACAAATTTTTCGTCTTATTATTCTTCTTGTTATTAATATTACTATTTTCTTTCTTTTTCGTTTTTTTTTTTTTTTTCTTTCAACGTTAAACAAGAAAACGCTGCGCGTAACAACCCTTTGAGCAAAGATTACAGATCTGAGACTATATACAATGCATATATACGGTACGTATACATACGTATATATATTGTTGCTGTACAGATAGTTAATAATTTCCTTCCTGCGGTGTGTAATAATTATATACGTGTACATTTACGCGCGTAACGATACGGTGTAAGTATTCAGTAGTACCTAGGTAATATGTACAGACACAGTTGTAATATTTATAAGTACATTCGTGATTTTCGAATAAAAATATATATGATGTATATAGAAATATGTTTAGATCGCCATGCAGAGATTTTCGAGGTTTACATAATTTCATTTGTTCATTCATTTCTGCTTCTTTTTTTGTTCATTTTCAGTTGTTTTTTTTTTTTTTTTGCCTGTTTGCTTGTCTTTTTTTTTTAGACTATTTAGTAACCTACCTTTGCATTTAATACGCAGCGAACGATGATAACTTTTCGTTCGCGCGGTTATAGAGAAATTGTGTGACAAATCATTCCTGCGCGATACCGCAAATAATCACGACACAACTTATACGGTACTCAGGATTCTTGACGCACGTTTATTTTTTCACAGTGACGTCATTAATTGATTAATTTACTGATTGATTGATTGATTGACTGATTGATTGATTTATCTATGTATTAAACTTTATTTTTACGCCTTTGACTGTTAATCGCAGTAGGTAAGTATATGAGTGAAATTATAATAATGAATCGGCGAGATTCGAAAAAGACGTGCATGCAACATGTAAATGACGAATTGTCTCTTGCTCTCTCTCTCTCTCTCTCTCTCTCTCTCTCTCTCTCTCTCTCTCTCTCTCTCTCTCTCTCTCACACTAACTCTCACCTTCTCTTTTGCACACGGTTATGTGGTGATCGCGATCAAACGAAAATTCCATTCAAAACAGGTTGAAAACACCTTCGGAAACAAGGAGAAGTTAACAAAATTCATTTATTTTTTGTATTGTAGTTTCTAAAGTTAGGAAAAGAGAGAGAAACACAAAATTGAACAGTTTTCTCCAATTTTTTTTTCTCTTTCTTTCTTCCCCTCTTCTCCCGCACCATATAAACGATCACGACGTTGCGATATATAACGGAAAAATATCAGTTCGTGATCACTGGTGTCACTGCATAATTTCACTTTGGTTTCTTACGATACGTTTTAAAATAGGATCGAAAACGGAGGGACGGGGGTTTGACAGAAAAAAAGAAGAAAAGCGAAATGGGAAAATTTCAAAATGAATGTTGATTTAAAAAGTGATACAAACAAAAAATAAAAAAAAAAAATCAAGACAAAACGAAACGGAAAAAAAAAATGTATACGCAATATACCTTTGCACCATTGAACGGTTCAGTTTGATTAAATAAAATTAACGACGTCTTCAGTCACAGGGCTCGGACCAATGGCTCCATTCCCGATAAGTCGCGTGATGATGATGCTGGGCACCCGAAATACCCGGGTGATGATGAAGCGGGACAATCATTTGGTGATGGTGGTGGTGATGGTGGTGATGCTGCTGTTGCTGCTGCTGCTGCTGCTGTTGAAGCTGGTGCTGAAGGTGCTGATGATGGTGCTGGTGATTATGTTGACCAAAGTTGTTCTGAGGACCCGGCGGTGGCGGAGAGTAGGTCTCACCCCCGACTCCGACGCCTACGTCAACAACGTCTACCTGGTGCTGTAGGGGCTGTACAACCGTCGACGATGAGGTAGGTGTCGGCTGGACTGAGGCTTGGACCTTCTTAGGGCGACCGACCGGGTTGGCGGCTCAGTCTCTGCTTCTTCTCGGCCTCCCGACTTTTCCTTTCCTCACCGGGGCGCCGCCGTTACCGCTGGCGCCTACCCCGGCCGATTTCACCATTTTGTGCCAATCCGTTTCGCACACCGGCGCTCCGGACAGACCGAGGCCGTATCTGAAACCATTCGCAAGCCGATTCCCTTTTTAAAACGGGACGAAAAAAAGTCACGCGGACCGCGAGAGTAACCGGTGTGGTCAATGACAATATTTCACGGAACTTTCCGATGACTTTCCTTTACTTCAACCGGGCTTGTCAACTCAACTGTATCATTGTCACGCTTTTGCCATGTACAAAGTGCATACGAAGCCATACAAACATTTCGAAAAATTTTTTCTTCAAATAATTCATAGTCTCATTTCTTTCAAGTATTCTATTCTGTAACAAGAAACATTCGTGCACTCCGCCAATGCTGATAGAAACGACACGATGTCTGAGCGCGTGGACAGTTGGCGAACAACTTCCATTCATATTTGTCGTCAGCTTGGGTACTAACTGACAGCTTTCGATTATACGAAAGAAAATTCAATGTAGATTTTACATCGGTTGTGGTAAATATATGGACTGCGGTTTTTTGGAGTCAAATCTACATCAACTGTGGTAGATCCCACCTAAGCATGTTGTAATCCTTGTTATTGGTTTTGTAAATATTTCCAACAATTCCTGAATTTTTCTTACATAAAAATTTACCTCAATCACCATGGACGTAATCTCAAAGTCCACGCAATTCCAGATCAAATTTAAATCTTGACTCGCCACACCGCCAGACTCTTATTAATTCTATATGGTGATTCGATGGTGATCGTGATAATTTCCTGAATTTGCTTCAGAGCTATACAGACTGTTTGAATGTACGCTTGATGCTTACCTGTCACCGGAGAAAAGCTGCGTTCCGCATTTACTGCAGGTGAAACATTTCTGGTGAAAGACCGCGCCGCCGGCTCTCATGACGTAGTCACTGGCCGGTATCGTTTGCGAACATCCGGCACAGGCCCCGGTGCTTCCGAAGAGTCTGAAACATTAACAAAGCAGAACGGCACGAGTTAATAAGATGCCCCACGTTCGTCCGGTATTACGTGCGAACCGTTTGGATTTTGGCGCCGATATTTACGAGTGATAAGTTATAGACAGCGAATCGAGTGTGCGATGGTTGTTCAGGATAATACCGATTATAAGGTTATCGTAATTTAAGCAATTCGAATGAGCTCGTTAGGAACAACTTTGACACTTGATTCTACGCTCGGTGGATAATGACAGCTGTAATTCCCCTAAATGATTCGTTACTTTGTTAGACGGAAAACAAGACTTGTACAGCAAGTCGTTAACCGAGCAGCCGTGCGTCTATGTGTGTGTGTTAGTGTGTCCACTAGTCAATGTGGTTATCAAGATCTGTTCCGAATGTGCTTGTACGTGTACGCAGTTTAATTGGCAGCTGGCCAAGTTATAACCCGAAGATCATTTTATTTGACTATATGACGGTTCACTGTGCAGAACCTCCTTCTCAACAACAATTATCATCCCCTGTAATTATGCATTTCGACCGTGCGTCAAGAAGCTGCCCGTTGAAAGGAATCCATCCCAAGAGTATTTAACAAATAACCAAAAAAAAATAAAAATTAATAAAAACGAACCAACTGCTTTTCAAAGTCAAGGCTGTAACGTGCTCGGGAAGCACAAGTCTCGATAAGCTGTTCCTGTGCAGATTAATTCTTGACGAATCGAATTGTCTTGGAATCTTTTGAAAAATTAGATCAACGTTTGGTTTTCTACGTTGCGCCTGAAAATTGAGATACCATGTAACTTCGAAAGTTCTAAGCCAATCAATACACGGATTTTACCTCCGGTTTCCGTACCACGGACTGTTATCATAATAATCGTTTGAGTAACAAGTTCTTTTTTCCGTCGCTAATATTCTCGGAATACGATATAACCAGCGTTGAGAAAATTTATAAGTCTAAAATAACGGACAACTTTTTGAAAAGTCTGGAGGGTTGGGGCGTGAAAATTTCATTCAAGAATTATATGATAACAAGATTTTCTCATCTCGCAGATTAACGAATTCGCTGAAACAATTTCATGGGATAAAATCTGAGCTGCAAGCGGGCACCTTTTGAAACGTGATAAAATCTGACTCCGTATAGAAACTAAGAAGGGTACACTTGGCTGGGTATAACCCGACTCGCGAGAATGAAGGCAAATCGCGAAAGGAAGTCTGTTGCCCGGTGGAGGAGGGTACAAGGCACGGGGGGTTGGGGATGACTAACTAAGAACTAACAACGCAGCCAGATTAAGCGAATAACTAAAACCAGTTCGCTACCATGCAGCGTCCCGGCTCGCGGACTAGACTATTTATACCTACAGCAGAAGCCAGGTAATGGGAGCGAGTAGGTATAAGGTATACATTATACGTATATACTCGTATACCACCGCCGCTGCACTTGTACAGAGTCAATAGACCCTGAAAGAGTTGGGTTTATCTTTTGGAGGTAAATTTCGAGACGCGCCCGAGATTCCACCTTATCGCCGTTTACTTTATTTTCAACCATTCTTACGTTTCATCTTATTTTCATCATACACACCTATACATATATACATGTTGTATACCGCGCGATGCAAATAGGACGTAAATTTTAACAGACCAGCGTGAGGAAATTATTAAATTTCCGTTTCGCCCGTGGCGAATCTCAAATTTACGACTTGGAATGAAAGAAAGAAAAAAAGAAAAAAATATCTTTCCTACAAAAGGCTTACAATTAGTCCGATAAGATCTGCATAGTTATCGGTGCACGTTCAATCCTTCCAAAAGCTCAACTGCCACTTTAGATTTCCCACTATTTCCCTAACAGAAACGACAGAGCTGTGACTATACACGCTTGGATGTGTAAATTGAGAGAAAAAAGTCGTCGATTCAAAATGAATGTTTGGTTATTACAACAATTTATACGTAGGACGAACTAAAATGATAAATACTTCCGTTGACGACATTATTATTGAACACAAATACGAGTATATACAGTCGACGAAATATTAAGTTGCACGACCCGATTGATATAGTTAACATAAAATCATTTTGTTAATCTAAATATCCTACTTTTTGATACAACAAATGTTTGATCAATGCATGATCATGTTCGGTTGGTTTAACAAAATCTCAGTTAACGGAACTGAATATTTAGTTGCAAAAATCACAGCAAGGTACAAGCAACTGGACGTTCAGTTTATATGAGTTTATTATTTTAATCATTAATTGAAACAACTTATTTGTTGATTGTAGTCTCATATCGTTTGAATAAACAAATGCTCAGGTTATAAACATACAATTGACACGTACATTTGAATCGAGAAAAGTATTTGCAGTTCGTCGAATTTTATTTGCCGACTTGGATCATCGAAACAACAACAAACCTACAAGATGTAGATTTGTTTAGACTTAATTTGTTTCTTTCGATAATCAAAAGTTCCTGACAAAAGTCACGCTTGGTTCATTCAACTATACGTATTCAACGATGTATAAATTCGAACGGAATTAATAAGAATCACTTAGTTTACTAAATCACACGTAGGGGTTGATTCCAGAGGATCAAATTTGGTTCCGTGGAATAACGACTTTTTTTACGACAAAAAAAAAAAAAATTTCGTTAAAGCAATTACACGCATTCAACCGCAGGTAACCCTTTATTCAACCGGATCATTGAGTTGACATAACTAAATATTTTTTGGAGCTGTAAAATTTTCAATGAAATCAACCCGCATAATTCAAATAACTCCTTCGGTTGATTTGACCCGACAGAATTTAGTACGTTAACTACGGTATATTCAGTTTCCCAAAATAATGATCGAAGCAACAATTTTTCATCAAAGTTGACCGATACGATTGATTTAACGACTTTTATCTCTCCGTGACAGGTAAGCGTGCCGAAGAAGGCTGATTGCGAGTGTGTGTTTACCGAACATACCCCATATAAGCGAGTTCGCGTTTATACGGTGCGTATGGAGCGCGTATTATGTTATATACACCTATAACCCGAGGACGCGTGATAATTTATTTTATCAGGAATGTGAAAGGCACCATGCACACCGGGTAAAGGTTGCAACGGTTGATTGGATCCCCGATATCTTGTTATTAATTTAATTACTTTCCGACAGTTCCTATAATTAAATTCCCAATTTATCTATCCGCTGATCTACGGATCTATACGGTTTCGACGATTCCGATTATATCCACAAGTTTTCTACACCCGCCGCGCGTTGCTCGCGACGTTTAATTAACAACTCTCTTCATCCGATATCAAAATAACGGTAATAAAAAATAACACTTACAACTTCAAGTTCTAACCGAGCTACGTCTACACCGTACACAAATATACGTAAATTTTGTTCACACGCGTGTAACAAGTCATCCAGATTTAACTTCGATTAATCCGAATATCATCCAAATTAGTTATCAAATACATCCAACGAACTCACTTTGGCCGCGTAACGCACGCAAATTAATTGCATCGCGCGTATGACTTGTATACATGCAAATTACACATTCGGGCCAAGATTTCGCCACAATTTGTACAGAGTCGTGTTCCACTGCACGAGCAATACGTCGTTGCAGGTAGAACGTAACGTGTGTACGATCATTCGGCGTAGGTATTCGGCCAATTCGAAATAATGGGCAGCGGCGGGGTCGGCGGGGGTGGAGTTTTCCTAAACGCAAGCGCAAGCTGGTCGAGAGAGGCCGCAAGGTGGTTGGAGATATATCAACGTTTGTGTTTCGAGTTCAGGTATTTAATTAGAACGCGTTGATTGGATTACCAATTAACGCGGCGCGGCTTCAGACGTTCGTTGGTTATTAAGACCGGCGATGCGGTTCATTCTATTGACTGACTCGCGGGTTAATGGCTCTAATGACAAAACCATCCGATACATCAGTCTTAAACACGTTACATTACGTGTATCGATCGTTCACGTTGTATGTACGAACCGGTTTTTCGATCCGTCGACAAATATCATCACTCTGTATCCAATTGTCCTGGGTGTCTGTAAAGGAGAAATCGCCTCTCTGACGCTCTCGACATGCCGTAAAACACCTCTTAAATTCCACGTAATCGTACAAAACTGGTTTGCTCGTAATTTAAATTCATATTTTCTGAGAAATTAGAAATTAGCAGTTTGTTCCGAAAAATTTTTAGCAATCTAAAAATATCGAAATACATTCGTTGTAAGCAGTTAAATTTATCGAATCGTGCATTGTCACATTGTCCAGCTTCGCTTGTTTTCTCAACTCGCGTTGCGATCCTCGGTTGATACGGTGATGACAAATAAGATGAATCTTATTGTTAGAAGCCATGTTTTGCTGCATACTCAAAGACAGCTATCGCGCTTAACGGGGATATTAAACGATATAGACGATATAATACGCGACAAACAACTTACGACTTTCGGTCTTCGGCTTTTTGCTCTTTCTCTCTCTCTCTCCCTCTCTATACCTTGCTTTCTCCGACACATTCGCTCTGCTGCTAATGAGGCAACCCTCTTCCCCCCGCTTGTCGCTCGCCGACAACTCAGCCCTCTTTAATTGTCTCAAGCGCAAATTGGCCGGCTTTAATTACGCTAATTATTTGGTTCGTTTGTTTGTTTCAAGACCGAGAACTTCGAACGGTTTGTATTCGTATAAACCTTATATATTTATTGATTCACATAGTACACGTATACACATTACATGTATATTATATGAAATGTGAACTGTTGTAACATTCGCGATATTTTGTCAATCCCAAATTACCGTACTCTGCGGACATAAATATATTCAAGCGTTAGCTAAAATTTCAACCGCCATGTTATTATTCAATAAATACATTGATATATACGCGTAAGTGTATAAATCTATGGATTGACAAAGCGAAGCAAAGAGTATGGACATGTTTTGCATGTAATACGCGTATAACACGATGTAGAGCGACTGGGTTTGTACATATACTTAAGCAAGACGGGATCGACGAACAACAATAGAAAACTGTTATACCTGAGTTTTTATCAGTGAAAGGCCATCGCCTGGGCGAACAATGCAGTGGTTATTACCAATCAATTGACGAGCCTATCAAAATTTTGAGCGAAGTCTAAGTGGGCACAGATAATCAGAATCACCCTTTACGCAACCAATTCGCTTCGATAAACATATAGATGTATACGTAAGGTATATGTATATGTAATACCTAAGCCCCGTGGATGTAATACAACCGACCAGAATTTCAGATTAAATTCCTCTAACCAGGTGCAACTTGAAACAAACTTTGGCGAGAGGAGAGAAAAAAAATATGTCCGTATATACGGTCTTTTATACCCACACATCAGCAGTGTCAGAAACGATGATAACCCGGCAATTTAATAAATCTAGATTAAAAAATTGAGGAAAAAAAGTTTTGATTAGAAAGGGGTACGGAATTGTTTGTTTTTCATTAAAACCGGCTTGTTTGTCGATGATAATAAACCAAGTTCATATATATCGAAGACTCGAGGCAAGCTGAGGGAGTGAATTAAAAAAAGGGTACAGCTATGTGGAAACGGCGACTAGATAATAAGATGGGCTGGGGAAAAAAACGGATCGGCTAACAATATAAGGTAGAAATTTATACGTGAGAAACGATACGTCTATACGTACACAGGCATACATAATGATTGAATTGAATCCGAGTAGTTTGATAATGAGCTCTACTACCTACAGGCTTTCCTTTACACTTTTTCTGTCCCCGATCTACCCTTCTCTAATATATACCTAATCGATACAAAGACCATAAAAGCAATGAAAACAGCAAAACGAAATAAGGAAAAAGGTAAGAAAAGAAAAGAAAGTAAAGGTAAAAAGGAACAAAATTACCCACCTTTTCCAATAACCATTTAATTCAGTCAATCAAAATTCCTATTAGCTAGCTAGTGCAATTTGGTCGGACGTACAGAACTCCTACCTATATATTAGAACTTGGTTGAGATATTATCCTGCACTCTAGCGATGGCTTCAACCGAGCTTAGAACACACTGTTTGACAAACAATATACTTGCACTTGGACACGTAACCAAAAATGCGAAAGACACACTCTCTCACTTCGACATTGTCGTCTGAAATGGCTGTAAGTCTGTTTCATCCTACAATTGCGATATGGAACGAAAAAAGAAGAAAGAAAAAATGACGAGGTTCTAATAACGCGAAAACAAGAGAACCGTCTGTGAATCCTGCGATAAGAATCGCTATAAATTCTCGGTGTAATTAACTTTCAAGAATTTCGACCGAAGACTGTAACTGTGTTTCGATAACTCGTGTGCAAGTCTGAGAAATTTATGAAATTTTTGCCCACGATAAGAGTCAAAAACAGGAAAACTTTGGCAACGTGATATTTCGTTTGAAATTTTCCCCCCAATCTGTCCGTCCATTAAATTTCTCGGTCGATTCGCTTCTTTTACAAACGATTGTAAAATGTTCGTTCCCGCGGTCGGCTCGCAGCCAACGCTAGCCGAGCCTGATTGGTCTAGTCTTGGACTCATTTTAATGTAATTAACGTTTTGATTGCATGCTTTGTCTCCCCGGCAGTCCCTCTGCCTCGCGAGGCTCTTGGGGGGCGGAGGGGGATCCATCGATCAGTTTCGCTTACGTGTACAGGCCGCCGCGCATGTGTGCCTATATCCGCAGCCCCGGTAAAACTCGGAGGTTGACGGTTGGCTAGGTGGTGCAGGGTACGGGTATACACCTAAACCGAAAGAAGCGGCTAATTTGAATTGGCTAATTAAGTTAAATTGGAACTCGACGCTCAATAGTACTATACATGTGTATACAGTATACGTGCATGTATGGACATGTATACCGTGTACCTACGACGTATATATTCGTAGTTATGTGATATTACACCTATAGATAACCCATGTGTTTAGTTATGTGTACCCATATAACATGCGTACAGCGCCGAGGTATGAGTGTAAATATATTACACGCATATACTGTAACATATTGTGAAATGTTATTGCAAAGTGAGTGGCAGGCATTGGTACGAGCTTGACAGGTAAATTAAAGCATTTAAGAGCTGGTGGGTATATATAAATATATATATGTAAGGTGTCTGTAGTTCGTAATCTCAATAGAAACGAGTATCCTATATATTTTTAAAACGCCCGGCTGACGACTTTATTATTTTTCTCTTTATAAATTTCGTTTCAATTTTGTTAAATCAAGGAACAAATGACGTTATTTTTTCTCGGTAAGCTATATTTTTTACATCGTCTATTCACTGTATGTTCAATATGTTTAGGGCAGATGTACTTCGCACAACCGTACGAGATAGTGGAAAAATTTCGGCTGTATATGTTTGGCACGTATCGGTTGACTTTCAGACGATTCGAATTTTCTCAATAATGATAAGCATGGAGAGCTAGTACCAGATTTATCGTATCTGGCGAATAGAAACAATGAAATTTTCTCAATAGCCATTGACAAATTAACAGCAATGAATACAATCCCATCGAATACATCGTAACAATTAGAACTGTTCGGTTATCCAGAGTCTTCTTTTTATAATCTAATCACTTTCTGTACACGCATCATTATCGAATGCTGATTTTAAAAACATACAATGCAATAATTAAATTAACGATAACTCGCGTCGATCAAAGTAGCTGCCTTCATAATCGCAGCTGAATCTTGTGAAATTACACAGTTTTTCACTATTGTGAGAAAAATCAGGTGTTTTCAATATATATATATATATATATATATATTCTTTGAACGAGGTCGAGGTCGAGATAATAAAAAAAGGTCTGTTCACTGTACTTTCGTTCAGTAATTGATTGATTACAGTTTTCAAAGTATTATTCTGGAAGATTAGCGGTAAGGTAGAACTTTCTGCAGTTGAAGTCTTTACAATTTCTTGAGATGAATTCAATGTGTATATATAACAATACTCACATATACCCATAGGAGAGGATAAATAAAGTTCGTGAGCTATTATCGAGGCGCTAGGCGGTCTAATCTCAAGAGTCGAGGCTGACAATGAGAGGGACCGAGACCGAGGTGTCTCGTTCACGGGCATCGTTTAATGGAAAGTCATAATACGATGCGATTAATTACCCGCCACGGTTAATCAATCAAATTTGATACACTTGTAATTAACGAACGCCTCCTTCCAGCCGGTTAGTTGAAGAAGGAGAAAAAGAAAGAAGTAAACAAAAAGAACCAAATCCGTAACTATAGACGTTTACACACGCGCGGATACGTACGCTTACGCATTGATAAACGCTCGCCCGCGGTCCATGCATGCGATGCGTGTTCACGTAAACATACGTATATACATACATAACACATTACGCACACGCTTGCTCCTGCAACCCCATGGAAAGAAAAGGAGCAGAAATGCGCCCCATGTCTAAGTGGCCGCAACAGATGGCCAGGTAGTTGATACTTCGCGCAACATCTGTTTTAAATAATTACTTATTAATTATTTTCTTGTAATTATTACAGCTTGCCGAGCCACACAAAGACCGCGAAGCCCCGCTTCTTTCAATACGCTCGTATTATACATTACGGCATTATAATATCATACCCTCGCACTTATACAACGATACGACCTCTTTTCAATATTTTCCTGCTTAATTACTTTTCTTCCCTCGACTTTTCCCGTTTCCCTTTCGTCAAAATTTATTCCATCATTTATATTTCTCCACGCCGCGTTGCAGTGGCGATCCGTTTACGTCGCGTGTGTATGCCCAATAAAGACCCTTTCCTTTGCCGAAAAGAAATGGCTAAAACTCCGGGACTGAGCCGAGGCGCGAGTCGCACGCAAAGACGAATCAACGCCTGTTACATTAGGTATCGTGTAAGTGGTCAATTTACAGTAACACATTTTTTCGCGAACCGATCGTTTTACCATCCATTTTCGGTACACCGTGATTCTCTTATTACGTATACATGCTGCAAAACTTTTCAAACCCTGCGCACGATATTTAAAGCGTCAATTCGTTGCGAGTATTCAAGATTTGCCGTCGAGCTTGCATTGCAGTCTGAAAAGTATGACCTACCTAAATAATAAGGAAATACGAAGGGAAAATCCAGAGAATCGTAGTTTTGCAGAATTCCGTGTCGGTCTGTACGAATATATTCACGTACACATACACGCGATTTGCATTGTCGCTGCATGTATCGCGCAAATTCAACGATATTTAAGTATATACACGGATTACGCAAAACTCTGGGTCGCAAATTCGCAATTTTACGCGTTCGTATTATATTTTATGCACATCTGCATGCACGCACACCGGTACTTATTATCGTATGAATAAAAGTGAGAAAGTGAGCTTCAGACGTTCTATTCGTGCGATTTTACACCACCGAGTGAATACAGACTTCCTTGCGTTTAACCGCGTATGATGTAAAAAGTTCAGGGGGCGCATAATTTTGTTAATACGTAGAAAACATGAACGCTGACGTATGTAGATTAGAACGAAGCTTTAAAATCGGACAATTAATTTCTAGACACTTACGCAGAGTAAGCGTACAAGTTGATTGTACAATTTTGCAATCTCTGCCACAAATCGTAAGAAATATAAATTCCTAATTAGTGTGGTTAAGTTTGAGCAATAATTTTCAAAAGAATCGTAACACGTCTTATCTTAATCTTAATGTAGCATGGATCATCGAATCCGTGATATAAAAACTCGCGCCAAAAGTACAGACAATTTTTTTGTCTTCTACAATTGCGACGATTTTTTCCCCTCTTCTTCTTCTTCTCATCGGCAATTTAGCTACACTTTCAACGTTGTCGAATAATAATATAGAAAAAGATCTCTACCGAGTGACGCACCCTGCAGAGTGCATGGCAATAGTTAGATGTTCCGGGCATATAACGATAAAGTATAAAACTTGTTATTGTTACTGCTGAACCATTTAAAAGTTTAGTCGCTAGGTATATGGACGCCGGTAACGGATACGACGCGACGAGGATGAAGGAAAAGCGTTACGGCGTTCGTACAAATTTTGCATACCTACATACATACGCTAAACTACACCTATACGTTCACGTATACACCCATACGTATCTATACATGTATATCAAGTACGCTGATAAAAACCAACCACGTTGCATGTACGAATACCTAACCATTACACAACATACACCAATACACATCCGCGTGGTTTTACCGTGTAAAAATTATTAAGTCCATAAAGACGGACAGATTTTCTTTTCAGAATTATACCTTACATTATTATAGGTATATACACGGTTCCAGGCTCGCGCAAGTGCTGCCAGTAATCGTTTCCAGAGAAATAAAGAGGGGGATTTTTCACAGTTTAGAAAATCTCCTTGGTTTGCGCGGATTTTGCACAGCTGCAGAAATGCAACCTTTGTAGGTACAGTCGGGAATTGGCCTGCGAAATTTAACGAAAACGTTATACGAGGCGGTCGTTGGGCTGTGTTATATGTGCCGCGAATCGTGAAAATAAATTCAAAATTTTCACGGAATTGGTAGGTACGTGTGTTATATATATATATATATATACACATATACACACACACGCAATGTATTTGTGCATGCGTGTGTATAGGCATACCTGTGTAGATACACCGAACGAAACCGGACCAAATTCTGTATTACATGTATCAGAATTTCTGTGTGTAACTTATTTCACACGTGCATACGTATGCCTAGGTATACGTGAAAAGGTAAACGCGTGTAGACACGTATATATATGTATACTGCACGATATATTTCTGAATTTACATTCCAATTTTCGAACCCATCCCGCCCTCCGTGTCGCCCCTCTCGCTCTTACCGCTGTGAAACCGCCGTTTTCACACACCGGCATTTTTCACCCCTATCTGTCGGACGCACTCCCTTCCCTCACCACCCTTTCGAACCCCGCAGGACGCGCGGCGTGCGCTATCTTCGTCACACTCAACCGTCGACGACTCACCCCAGCTTCCCGCTAATGAGGAGACGCGTGCCTCAGCCGTGATAAGGGTATTCTATCCTCCCCTCTTTCTCTATCCAGCATACATTACAGGCATGTACGGCTACGAGGATTGGCATTATATCTCTATCGTCATGTTTTGTCTTTCAGTTTCCTCCTCCGATAATCATGACGAAACAGAAATGAAAATTTGCATCCTCGATTTTCTCTCATTAGGTGTCGTTAGGATTTGAAGAAAAAAAAACAAAATAAATAGATGGAAAAAAAAATGTCGCAGATTCTCTGCTGGTATCAGCAGCGATTTACTTATCGATTTTTCTTGTTCATGCTGGAAGAATCGAAGAAGGTTAATGAAATTTGTGAAAAATTTAGACTCCGTCTATTCACGATTCGAAGAGAAATGTCCGAATGGACTCGTGCATGGAATCTGGGACAGCTGTGTGAGGATCGTAATGCGATGATATTCTGGAACTGTGGTATAAGAGTTTCAGGCGGCGACCGCCATTTCAGTCTGGCTACAGTCAGACACACACAAAAACACGCAAACACACGCACGCATACTATTATCTTGCAGCGGGGGGGTGGAAGATAAAGGAAGGTCGTTAGCCTCGTTGCTCGGGGGTTGGCTAAGGGCCGAAGGTTGTTACTACACTTCCCTCCGAGCATACGTATAACACATGTTCAGGCGCGTGCTGCACGCTGTCGTTCTGCTGCAAGGAGGTTGCGAACCGTCTCCTTCACCACGAGCAGCTCTGAATTCAACTTCCATTCAAATGTTGATCAAGTGAATATAATGCGGTATTGAACGGAAAAAGAAAGGAGCGTTTAACCTGCGCTCCAAGACGATAAGAAATATAATCGTCAAAGTGTTTGTGTCAAGTTTTTGAAAAACCGACTCTCTAGTCGCGGTCGCGAAATGATTGTTTCAATTTTCTGTGATAAGAGAAGAAAATAAATAAATAAAATATGTACAAGAAATGAAAAAACAAATGTACACAAGAATTTGTCCAATATAAATAACGACGCTCATCGAACGGGGAAAGCTTTCGTCGATATTGCCGAATAACTTGTTATTATACTTTTTTTTGTGATTGTAATAATTAATGTTATCATTATGATACATTAAACCTACGTACGCACGACATGCTGCAAGACGTACAAGAAATGAATATTCGTAAATTTGTCCACAGCTCTTTTTTGCACTTTCATCCCTCGACCTGCTCTTCTCTTCTCCTCTCCTCTCCTCTCCTCTCCTCTATCCCTTCTCTATCGCTATTTCTCTTTTTCTCTCCCCACGTGGCGTCTCCGTGTGCGTGCGACCAGCAACCCCATTAAAAGTAACCATCCACGTAACGACCTGTTCCCTCGGTAATAGCGTACAATCAGACGCATTTTCCACTCTCTCCAAGTGTGTTTTTTTCCCCCGTTCCTCCCCCCCCCCCCCCCTCCCGCGTCGTTTTTTTCATTCCTTCCCCATTTCAAGCCCGCATATCTTCCTCAGTTTTCCGCACCGCCTCCCCCATCATCGCCCCTCACCTTCCCCCCAACGTTCACGCTAAATGACGCTCTCCTCCGCACCCCCCCGACTTTACACACGACGTCTGTACGCCCGCCTATTTTCACGTACCTAGGTACGTAAACGCAGCATCGTTTTATCCCGACGAGCTGTCACCTCCGCAATGCCTATACACGGCGTTAAATGACGGGTAGAAATTCGATGCTAAACGGTATTATACAAGATCTTTCAAATTCGAGTCTCAACCCAAACGCGTTCAGTCATTTTTACCTCAAAGTTGACTTTCTAAAAATCCGTAACATGAGCAATAGAAAAATGAGTCCTCTTTGTCTTCGTACAGATGAATATGTAAATATATACTAAAACGAGAAATAACAACCCACAGGATAAATTATTAAAATAATTGAAAAAGTAAATTACGACTCGAACATACCGAATTTCTTTTTTCCCTCGACTTTGTATGATATTAGATTGAAGTAAATAACCTGCGAAGAAGACGCTGAATTACAAAAATTACGATTGTAAGTACACCACGGATTTCATCTCGCGATTCATAAGAAATAAGAAAGAAATAAAATAAACAACGACGACATTAAACTGTAGTAAAAGCCGTAGAACATCGCTGTAATTTAAAAAAAAATACAAAACAAAAATAAAATGAAACAGGCACTCAAATAACTGCAACCTTTGTAAAAACTTTGAAAAAAAAAAACTTTTCGCCCGAAAAATCAAATTTTTCAGGATGATACATGCGTGTAGAGACGACACATCCATACAATACCGCACGGTGTGGTAGGTATACGTACGTACAATACGCATACGTACACAAAAATAAAACAAGAGTCCTAGGTATACGATACCTATGCAGTATATACACATATATATACGTATATATACGTACACATTATACGTGTTATACCGGCGGGGAGCGCGGGAAACGACGGAGCACCGTGAAAATTGCGATTTTTTTTCTGAGATCATTATAAAATACATAATAATCCTCTCCCTCCCCCTCCACCTCCTCACCTCTCTTTTTCTCCTCCCCATCCCTCCGACACCTCAGTCGCGCACCCTCTTCGCTCTGTACCAAGCAAGCTATGCCGAACGAAAACCGCCTGCCCGTCACCTCTGTGCAGCCATAAGCAACGATATGCCCCCCCCCCCCTGCCCTTTTGTCCCTACTTCGTCCTCCTTCCTCAGCATCCCTACTGCAGGCTTGACGACACGGTGGCGATGGTAGGTACAGAACTGAGCTGCCGCGTCTCGTTAAAACTTTCTAGCGACGCGTATTCTTAATAGTCTGCGCGCGGACACGCCGTCATTAAAATTATAACCACCCCTCCACCTCCGTCGTGTGCGACTTCAACCCCCCCGCGCGCTTCCCAGTTTAAACGAGAATTTTGAATGTTTCAGTTTAGCTTAGGAATTGCTTCCTCCCATTCAGCAATGTCTCGAGAGACCGCGAGGGTGTTGAGTTGAATTTTTTTTTTCTTTTTCTTTTTGCTTACGAATAATTCTTCACGGTATTCTTTCCCGTCATTCTTTTTTTTTCTCAGTTCATCGTGTAGCGTATTTCTAGCGATGTCGATTCTTCCTTACAATATCAAATTGCAGAAAAAAAAAAAAAAATATGATAGCTGCAAAATATATTTATCCATACGGTATCAGTACATTACAATTACCGGACAATGTCATCTGCAAGTATAATAATACAGTCAACATCAATAGGCTCGCCAAATTTTTATTCAGCTTCCACGTTACGCTGATATGAAAAATGGGGGGAAGGGGTGGAAAATTGATTTGATTTTATGCAAGCAATCACAAGAAGCAGAGGAGACACAAAAAGAGAGAGAGAGAGGAGGGAGAGAAGGGAAAGAGATAAGGAACGTGAAAAAAAGAAAAAAATAAAACCACGCCGTCCGATCTCCGTAATGATCGAGTGAAATTATTAATGCGATACATCCCTTTACGAAAAGTCATTATTTTACCGTCAGCTAATTTGAATACATTCCCCAACGATAAGATATGAATTAAAATGAAATTTCGGTGTAATTTCGTGCTATTAAATGGGATTGAGTCCCGTATTATAAGAACATAACGCGACACGAAGGAAGGAGAGTAGTTAGGTATATATATACATATATTACATGTATATACCTACAAGGCAGGTACTTACCACCGGGCCACGGTGCACCGTGCCTCGCCTCGGGGGGAAATATTTCCTACTAATTTTCTCGTACTTTTCAGGGTACCTCTCTTATTTTCACCTCCTGCAGAGAGAAACTCCCAATCGGTGCGACCACGGGCCAAGGAAGGGAGGGAGGGAGGGAGAGAGAGGGAGTAAAACACGTTCCCAGGTCAACTCTATGATGTGCGGTATTAAATAATCGTCCAATCAGTATTCGGGGAATCAGAGAGTCTTTAAAGGCAATCTGCATGTTAAAAAGACCCCAACATTGAAGTTATTTTGCTTCCAGAGGCGGAGACCCACCGCCGGGAAGTCACGTGGACCAATCACTAGCCTCTCTCTCTCTCTCTCTCTCTCTCTCTCTCTCTCTCTCTCTCTCTCTCTCTCTCTCTCTCTCTCCTTTTCTCTTTCTCTTCGTACGCGTTGTAAGCGCATGCCAGTAGTATAGACATAGAAAGAGCACGGTCCAGCTGCGGGTAAATTTATGTAACCGGTAATTAATCTGGCAAATAGTAATTAACACGTTTTCGCGCTCAATTCCAAACCATATAACTCGTCCTCGCGTGACGCCCGCCAATCAAATATGTGTACACTGTACGTACGTATACGAAGGGTGTTGCAGACGTATAAGCAAAGGTATCGCACGCATGGTGCAGCAGCAGGATAGAATCACGGTTTTCCGTCCGAGCACCAATCATGTGAACCGAATTCACGCCGCTAGATTGGAATTTAGATAAAACTTTTCCGGTGAAAGTCCATAGAAATCAAGAGATCAAGAAATCATCGCTGTTTACATGTAAGTATGATTCAACTATACATTGTGTATATACGATACTATATTATACGTCTACATTCACTGCGAAGCGAATCAGCAGCTTTTTAGCCAAACTTACTTGCTACGTTATACGTGTATAAACCAAGTTACCAGCTGCGATAAGAAAGTCGAGTAAACGCTTCGTTCTACGCAGAAAGAGTGAGTGAGAATAGGTGAGAGTTAAAGATGAAATGCAATTTTCTCGACAGTTAGGTAAAAGTTGAGAATTCGAAGACAGAAAATTAACTGCGACGAAGTAAAAAATAGACAAACATAATACAATCACATTTAAAGTAGGTAATATGCTCTAAAGATGAATAATATAATGAAAATTAAATGTGTTTAAAAACTAGGTGAATACATAGAAGGTGTGAGGGAGAGAAAGAGAAACACAGAGATTGATTGATTGATTGAAACATACGAAACAAAACTAAATAAATAAACAAAAAAGAAATAAATAAAGCAAAAATAAGGAAGAGAGGGTGGGAGCGAGAGAGAGAAAGAGAAAAAACCGAACAAAAAGTTGACTTGAACGAGAATGAAAAAATAAAAATAAAAAATTAATATCACGAGCACGTAACCGTGTATAGTTAAACCCGATACCGAAGTCGAGGGCAAAACAAAGTTTGTCAAGACTTTGCAAAGCTTACAAAGTCCTTTGTTCCTCTCGCGAACCTCTTTCACGCAAAATCTGTCTCATTAACAATCTAATTAATAATCCAATTACCCGGGCAAGATCCCCGGGCATATTTTCATGGTAACAGGAAAACAATTCTGCCCGACATCGACCCCCCCCCCACCGAACCTTTTCCCTCGCTAACGCCACGTCCCTACCTCACCCCGGTTAACCCCACTTTTGCCTCGCGACGCCTTCCTTGCCACCGACCCAGACTCTCCCTCTCGCTCTCTCTCTCTCTCTCTATAGGTATAACCTTTGTACGGGTAGGGGCGGCAGCTTTCATCCCCTTCCTTCGTCTCTTCCACCCCGACCGCTACCGACCCCCCCCCCCCCCCCCCCCAACCCCTAGGAATTTAATAAGCAATTACCAGGGATGAAGCGAGACGCATCTGTGTACCTGTAGATATAACAAGGGGGACAAGAGAGGGGGGGAGGAAAGCAGGGAGACAGGGTGGCATGACGTGGGAAATTGGCTCATGTATACAATATTTCCAATAAATTATAATTGCTTTATTCAATTACGATCTTCTTGCGTAAATTTGTGTATTGTATGCAAGGGTGCGCGATCGTGTCAATGCGTTTGCGCTCGCGCATACCTTGTACGTGTAGATTCGTAAGTGCGGAGATACAACGTTACAGGTTATACACCGTGGCAAATAGTTTTTGTAAACGTTTGCATTTTGTCGTACTTCTATGTTTTTTCTATAAAAATTTGACACAATGACATGTAGCCTGCTTGAATATATTATTATTACGGATTACGTATCGGCGTTGAAAGTGCTTTATTCACGCGTGTATAACGGAAAAATTCAAAATCGAAACGAATTAATTATCGACAACGTTCCATAGACGGATGTATTCCATATGGATAGAAAATTGTATGCTAGTGAATTCACGAATGGCGGATTAGATAGATTTATTAAAACTGTGTCTAGGCCCGATCTGACGTCGGCCGAAATCTTGAATCGATTATACGATTGTGATTATACGACAATAAAATAAGTGAATAATAGAGACAGCCAGTACAAAGTACGGGGCAATCAGCCGTCGTTAAAACCAGTTCCGTATGCCATTTTACGAGCAACAAAAACGTCAGAGACGCCGGATAGCAGCGGCTGCGGCAAGTTGTCAAAACGGAGAGCGATATAAGGCAGCGAGGGGTAACGAGAAAAGAAGCGGAGGAAAGAGAGAAACGCAAAGGACACGGAGGTGCGTGGATGCAGGAACGGAAAGCCGGGATTTCGAATACTGCGTACGGTTCACCGTCCGATTGCAAAGAAGCGGCAGCTCCGCACGGCTAGCAATAAAAGTAGCGGCGAGGGAGAGAGTCGGTGAAGTAACGGATTGTTTGTCCAATTACATGCCATCGATAAATATTGCCTTGTCCGCACACGAAACTAACGAAGACTCCGAGGTGCGGAGGGCGAGTCGAGAGGACTGAGGTAAGAAAGAAAAAATAAATAAAACTAAAAAAGCGAAGAGGTTTCAAAGCGCGCGCATACACACACACACACATACGAAGGATAACTCCCGGGTAAGAAAGTGAGAAGGAGAGCGCTGAGCCACGATAGTTGTTGCATGTGATGTATATATATCTACTGGACCTGCAACGTTGGCGCAAGCTCTTGTAATTAACCAGGGCACGAAGAGAGAACGGCAGAGAATCTTATGCCTCGATGCAACGCGTGATCGGGAGAAGACCGTTCGAGGAAGTGTTCTCAATTTTCGTTCTCCGTCATTTTCAATTTTTCGTTTATTTTTGTTCTCGCTTCAATCCTGAGACAGCTAATCGACACCTTTGTTTCTCGATATCCTTTTATCAAGATCGTCAAGATACAAGTTGATACAGTGTGTGCACATCAATTCCACAATATCAATCCATTATGCCCGAACCGCTGTATATAGTTTTAAAACACAACGTTCCGGTCAAGTTAAAGAGAAAATATGACGTCAAAAAATAATCAAATACTTTCTTTTTTGTAAGAAGAAAAAACAGAAGCATATTTCTTTTCAAGAAGTGTGTAAGGCCCGATGCAATAAGATACACCTTTCTTTTGCAACTGTATCTAGAATCTCTCAATTCACCGGCATGTGCGTAAATACTTGCGGCGAGTACGTGCGTACATAGAGAATAAATAAATTTTTCCACCAAGGAAAATCCATCGTTTCTTCCGGCATGCCATGTTCGCGACTAAGTTCTTATTCGAAGTGGGAGTCGACGCGACTGACGTCGAGGGACCTAAAAGCGAACGAAGATTCTGGCACCACGTTTATCATTCCAGGCATGCAAACGTAATTTGATATATTACGCACACATAAGCGACGGCTGATCGCGATTATTAGGTTGCCTCGACTCCACCACCACCCCTCTTCCGCCCCCCTTCAATTCACCCACGGCGTCCCGACGTCGCCGCCGCGGCGTCACCTCCCCGTGAATGCGAATTCAAGGCTATTTGCTATGCTGTCCACGTTTTGCATGCTGCACATGCTGTAGTATAACCTTATGTTATTATATTATCGTTACCATTACTCATTATATTAACGTATGCACAAGTATATATTCAATGTCAGCTGATACAACATGCACGTACTTATGTATGAAAACCTGAAATTAAGATAATAGTAAAATTACCGCGATATCGATTCGTTGACGAAGGAGACAAACGGAATTAGATTAAACTGTGACAATGTTTGAAAGAAAAAAAAAAAAAAAAAAAATTAGAAAATATCGTACTCCCAGCGTGACAGAGTATAATGATAAATAAATTTCTATATATTTGTAAAGATTCACTAGTAAAACATTTTACGATTGTACCGAATCCGATTGATATATTTTTCATGATCTCTGGCACTACCTATATGTCAACCAAAATTTCGAAAAAATATAAACATTATATTTAGCTCGACCATAAAGTAAATGTACAAAATTCTGTGATCTAGTACACGTCGTATAACTGCAGATATCCCCCCCCCCCCAGCGTTCACAAGCATTAACGCGAACCGTACGCCACTGGGTGGTCATCCCTTTGAAAAACGTTGTAAAACCCCGTGGAGTTTTTTCGCCATGATCGGGTATGGAAAAAAAACAAAATGAAAATAGTAACAATACAGAAAGAACAGAATAAAACAAAACATTCAACGCGAAAAAAGGAAAATAGAAGGGTGAGATGAAAGAGATTCAAGGGGGTGAAAAAAAAAAATTAAGCGACATAAATGAATGTAAAAAAAAAAAGAACGCTCGATTCTGAGGATCAAAGCTCGACTCAAATTTCCACCCATATTTTCCTTCACTTGCTGGGAAAAATAGCGGCATCGCACCGGCTAATCGATGTTTTTTACTATCGGTATATCTGTTGTATACCTATGCATATCAGAGTTTCGTTTACCGTTGCACTGCATACGTGTCTTTCCTTTTCGATTCACCAGATTTCGAAGAGAACGGCACCCTGAGTATTATTGATTTTAGAACACGAAGCCATAATATTCATTTAAGTATTGATGAAGACCCGTGATTTTCACGGTGAAATCACAAGAATGAGGGGATGCTCCGATTGACGAAAAGGAGACGAAAGGAACGAAGAGTCTGAGAAAATATGAGTTTCGACGAGGGGGGGCATTACGTTATCGGCAAAACTGATTAACGTGGGTGCCCTGGTCGATTTCGACGTTGTCGTACATACCTTGAATTATCCAAGTCCACGTATCTCAAACGCAAAAAAGGGCATAACAGCCGCATTCTACATGCACTTCTCAACAAAACCGTTTCAACATATTTTCATTCAACACAAAAACAAAAAATTCACACGATTCCTGCGAATTTATTATCGCGATTTCGTAGAATCCGTGCCATTCCTTTATTTCTGCCTCAAATGAAAATGTATTGTAGTGTTTTTGTTCAAAATTGTGAATAGAATAAGGCAAATTTGATACTTGTAAGATACGTGTATACGTCAACGTAGAAATCGACCAGGGGCACCCCGTTAAGGGTGCCTTTGACGAACGGTAAAGGATACACCAACCATCCCGACAGATACAACTCGAGCAATGCTCGCTAAAACCAAGGCTTATAATTTTCCCTCCCTCAATTATACGAGTACGCGGCAAACTTCGCACACCGTGTGGATTTCGAACTTTAGCGTCGTATATAAAGCACGCGTTTCTTCTCCCTGCACGTGATACGTATCGTCTGTAACACCCTACTCGTCTGACAGAGAGAGAACGAGATGGAACGAGAGTGAACGAGAAAAAGAGAGAGAGAGGGAGAGAGAGAGAGAGAGAAAAAGAAACGAAGGCGTGTGTAAAAAACTAACGTCAATCTCTGAAGGCGAAGCCCGACGCTCGGTCACAGTCGAATTAAAATAGACCCAATGGAGTAGTATAGTTATTAAAGGTTTGTTTATCAAAGGCTATAATTACCCTCAAAGAACCTGTCATCGCTCGGGGAGATGTATAAACGCCTTCTAATATCCAACCGACGACGACGACTCCGCGGGCACTGCGGACGTTCACACGCGCACACACACGCATAGACACTGCGCACGTGTAATTACGTATGGATGGGATGTATATGCCCATTTCTCATCGGGACGCAAAACTTTGAAGCTTTTAAGTAAATCTACCGTCACCTCGAGAGATTAAACAAAATTATTTCATCCCGTTTATATTCTACGAATGTAGATATAAGTAGGTATCCTCTAACTTCTAAGTATAGGTATTGGGTTATAACCAACCTTTCGCGGAAATTTGACGCCAAGAGCGTTGACCATTAATTATTATTACGTAAGTAGAAAATTACAATCAAGTTTTGTAACATTCAACTTTTACCAGGACTAAGAGTCACGTAGACAAAAAAAAATATCGTACATTTCAATTTTAAAATATAACCTCCGGTGATGAATACTTATCCCTTTCAATCCCCTGCCGCATTAACAGAGATTTTGAGGCTTGTATTTTTTTCAAAATTAACCGGCCCAAATTACGCAAGTGTTTTACGGTTTGTAACCTACCTACGTAGAATTTTTGGACTCGTTGCAACACCGAGTGAGCCAAGAACTTAATCCGCGACCAAATAAAACGTTAGTCTGACAAATCTAAGCCTTCCGAGTGATTTGTGCCTTCTTTTGATCTCCGGACTGAACTCGAAATAACTTTTCTCCTCGGCATGCTTGTCGAGAGCTTACGCGCTTCGCGGCGATGAACTTGCAACGCGTGGACGTGAACATGGCGTGAATTCGACTGCGTGCACGTACGGTATACGTACACTACACTATACGTAATACACACAAAGCTCCAGCCAGCGTAACCACATGGTGAAGTGATTAGGGAATTCGAGGTATCAATAACAACCCGGGTGACCGGAAGACGTTACTCACACAAGCGCAGAGAGCGGCGAATTATTTTATACGTACAACTTATTTGACAACGAAATCATTTCCCGGATATAACGTGTACAAGTGTACATATTATAAGAAGTAGCAAGCGTGTAAAATGTGTTTTACGTACGGTTATAATGAGCTACCAGGAAGCGATACGTATATGCGCACGATACAATATCGTAAAAAAATAAATAAATAAAAACCATAAAGGAAGGTGGAGAAACAAAAGCAAAGAAGTTGGATCAGAAAAAAAAAAAATTAAAATAAAAAAAAAAAAGGAGAAAACAGTAGCGGCACATGATATATAAAGCTTTGACACGTGGCTGGCAATTATTCCCTGCCTCTGTTTCTTTGTGCATTTTGTACAGATATGAATGATATTTAATGCGCGTATACCATACATTCAGTTATTTCTTCGCGCCTCAGTAGCAGTCGCCCTTTGTTTTTAGCTAATTGAAAAATACTGCCAGAATTGCAAGCGGCACGAGCGGCGACAAGTTTTTATCGAAAGCGTAGACGAGTATTTATGTAGCGAAAACATATGCAGCCGTTGCATACAGGGTGCGCGGTGTGTTTCGAAGAAAAATAAAGAAACTAGAAAAGACTGAGAAAAGGAACAGAGTGTACGTAAGAGCCGGAGAAAATAATCGAGCGCAAGTTTGTCAAACAAGAAGGAAAAAGAAAAACAAAACCAAAAAAAAAACCACATTAAAAAAATTGAATACAGCAAAGTAACAAAGGGGAAAAAAAATTAAGAATTCGATTAACCTGCGTTTTTCCTCATTCGGTCAATTATTCTCACAGGCGCTGTTTTTACAGGACGACTCATTTTAATCGAAACTTCTTTTATTCCACACTAATTTACTACACACATATCTACCAATCTATATTCACCGCGGTTGTCGAAACGTAAAGTTAGTCAAATATTTCAACAGCAGCAGCAGCAGCACCACCACCACCACTATCAGAAGCATCGTTAAATGGAGAGGAATTAATTCGTTTGACCGCGAGGGATGCAGCCGGCAATGGATTGACCGTGTTGGATTCGATTCGGATATAAATTAAGACCCGTGCTTTTCAGGGATGGTTTGACCACCGAAGCAGGACGAGGACGGGACAAACTGACCCGTGAATTAATCCGACTACATTTAAACGCTCGAATTTAATCTCTGCAGGTTTTATATACATACATATAGATACATGTGTTCATGTACGTGCACACGTACATGTACCTATATGCGTCCGTTTATTAAACGAATTCGCGCAGCGAGATTCCCGCACCTCTACTCCCCCCTTATATTCACCCGACGATATTTGGTCAGCATCGATCCGATCCCGCAAAGGTTAAATCGAAAACAGATAAAGGGGTTGAAAGGAAAGCAATGTTTGCTTTTTATAATCAATTATTTTCAAAGTTTTTCATCGTCGTTTTTAATTTTTTTGTTCAACAACGATGACGGACGTGTATAAAAGACTCGACGATCCTCTCAACCTAAACCACGAAACGAAGTGGATTTCGGGCAAAGCACAGCAACGACAATTACGCTTGCGCGAGATTCGTGGGGGGCTGGTAGGCGATTAGAAGGGGTGCGGGGGAGGGGTTGTAATTAACTTCTCCTCGCAAGATATTAAGAGATATCGGTCTACTCCGGGAGAGGCAACACGCGACCAACTTCAAAGGCACCCATAACGAAGTCCTTATCGTTCGTACACTGCCACCCACTACTCTCCAAAACCCTTGACGCATGTCCTCGGGGGGGGGGGGGGGGGGGGGGGGTAACGCCGGAATAAGAAGAAGGTGTTATCGGGATATGCGTGTGTATGTGAGTACGAAGTAGGCACACGAAAGTTATCAGTCTTCGTCGAATTAACCGAGAAAAGCATTAGCCGCCGGTAAAATATCCTGCATATTCGATTTCTTTTAGGTTTTTGGATTTATCTAAATAATAGTAAAAAAGAGATAGAAGCGATTCCCTTCTTTTTCTAGGTGCGTATAATATGATTTGCCAACTTCGTTTCGTTGTATTTTCATTCGTTTTTTATTTTTTTTTTTTTATTTTATTTTCTCCCGCTCTCTCGGCCATCCGATTCGCGATTTTTGTATTCGCTTAGCGGCCTCGCGATTCTTTGACGTCTTGTCAGGTCGGTCAGTCAAGGAAGACGAGGGAAGACTACCAATAGATATTCCTCGCCAAACAACCCCAATCGGGAACGTTTGTTACCCTCCGGTTTTACACGATCAACTACAGAATACGCCAATATACCGGGATACGCGTGAAAACGATATAACTTTGATGTCGATACACGCTTGCAAAAGCAACCTCTTTCATATCAACGATGTACGATAACTTTGAACAATGAATAATAATTTCATATTAAATGGAAAACACGTTCCAAAAACAAGTTCGACGTTAAACACGACAAATAAAGAAAAAAAAAAAAAATGGAAGGCACGGGAATAAAAACGATGAGGTTAAATTCGGAATGAATAAGAAAATTTGTCACAGCGCGTATTAATAACGCCATGTCCTACTAATTTAAATATCGGCTAAACGACGTATAAAAAATATTATACGAAGTAATCCAAATCTTCGTTTGTATAAGATAAGAAATCTTATGATACTCCGAGAATACAACGAATTTGTGATAACGTAGAATGGATTCTTCTGAAATGCAGGAATTTGTCACTGTAATACAGCAGTGAAACAAGCTTTTATAAAATTTATGCGATGCATGGCATTCATAATGAAACATTGACGCGGCTTCGTAAAATACTTATCCTGTATTATATTGCCTTGCGTGGTCGGTTTCAAATAACAAATATGTGCATAATTGATGCTGATAACTGTAGTTTCTCCGCGCCACCTCGTTTACAGTAACATTAAGAAAAATACAAACAGCGACGTATTAAATACGCATGGACGTCGTATAGCCGGGTAAAATTTGTGTCCTGCGACTAAAAGTACCTATTACAAAAAAGAAAGAGAAAAAGAAACGTTACGCGTGTGGTTTAGACTTGCACCGACACAACAATGAAAATGACAAACACAAACGCGCATAGGCAAGACAACCAAGTATATGTATAACGTTATATGTAATGATACATGTAAAGAGAACGGAAACATCAAATGATTATAATACATTAGAAGAATGTTAAATCCGTATCCATACATAAAGCATTCATTGATATTCGTCAAGATTATTTCGGCAGAGATTTGAATTGGTCCCGAGTTAAGCGCATTGGAGGAGCAGCTCGCGTTCCACCGATTTCAACGATTCCCAAGCCCCCGATGATTCGAGGGGTGCGGGGTGTGCGCCGTATCAATATTTGACCACGACGCGCTAATGGCGCCGCGACGCCCGACAACCCCATCCCCCTCTATCTCTTACACACTGCAGGATAGGCGGTGGTTGAGTGTATTAGGAGATCTCGGCGTCGATATAATACGACGATGAGTGAATGCGTGTGCGTCTGCGTGAGCGTAAAACCCCAATACACCATCATCACCAGCGGTAGCAACAGCAGCAGCAGCAGAACGTACCTACAAGTCGAGGGGTATGCTTCTCCATATGCACGTACAGGGTTACTTACACGAACGCGTAAGGCACGCGTTTGTAACATGTGCATATATATATATATATATATATATATATATATATATATATATATATATATATATAATACATATGTATATATGTACACACACGTGGAAAATGGAGATGCACACACATACGCATAACGAATACAGAGTCAACGACTGTCGTCGTTTCTTTTGAATTCAAGAAATGTTTCAATCAGTTTGATTGAAGGGCTGCGCTACGGCAAGAGGGTAAACTCGATTTACAGCCACGTAGGGGGTAACGTACCGAGGCGAGGGGAGACGAGGGGTTCAAGAGGAAGAGAAAGAGGAACGGTACGAGGACGACGCCGGTGGGTAGGCGGGAAGGGGGAAAGGGGGCATCAAGGGGTGCCACAATCACCGGGGATGCGTCCAATCACCCCTCCCACCCCTCCCACGTTCCTACGGTTTGGACCAAGTCCCGCCCACCCGCCGACTAGGAGCGGCCAATCAGTGCCCCGAGCTTTCCGCTGGATCGCTCAGATCCTGCGGAGCCGCGACAGCCGCGGGGAATCCCGGGGTAGGGTACGCGTCGGTTTGGCCTAGATGTGCAATCAGACCGTTTCCAGACCCCCGGAACCCCTGGAACACCCCCCACCCCCCATGGTCGCCCACTCACCCACCCGCGCCGCCCTGGACGAATACCAAATTTCACCAATTTGCTAGGTACTTTGTTGAATCAACATGATTGTGCTTGACGTTTCCAGGGTGCGTCATTTGACTAGATGAATAGGTGGGCCCTATAACCGTACCGTACGTCCAGCCGAAGGAATGATTTTTGATTTTGTCCAAACGTACAGCGTTAGGCGCACAATTTTCGAAATTACAAATTATCGCATCACGTATACCGTGATTTTGATGGATGTCTCGCGGCTGTTTTTTGTTAGTTTTTTTTTTTTTTTTGTCTTGTTTCTCTCTTAAACTTGATTCTAGCAACGTAAGACCGCAAACACGTTTGGATCTTGCATGAATATTGGTAGAAATTTTGCGGTTGTCCCCACGCAACCAAACTCACTCGACTCTAATTAGACGAGAATTTTTGGTAAAAAGTCCTACAGACGTGTGCGTGTATTTTGTGTATATATACATATTACATACATATGTGTTTATATGTATATATTATATACATATATATATATACGTATATATATATACACGTATAACACACGGGGTCGCTACTGATAATTGGCCCTTAGCGGAGTCTTAAAAAGGCCGCTAGTTAGGAGACAGACTGAACAGACAGACAGACAGTTGGACGAACGGACGAACAGAAAGAGAGGGAGAAACAGAGGGAGAGAGAGTGAGAGATAGAGATAAAAAGAGAGAAAGAGACCGGCGTTCTGCGTCGATCTATTCCGGGCACGGCTAACTAAGTCAGCGTCTGTTTCTCATTAAATTAACGTCTTTGTGACCCCGAATACTCTAAATTTGGAGCAGTCCCGGGCAATTATCCTATAGGTGAATGTGACCGCGAGTAAGAATACGTAGTTTCGATCTCCCGTCCCGGTCCAGGATCAACGAATGTCAATCTCGTCACCCATGGTCCAGTAATTAAAAATCTTACTCAAGGTTGATCCCCCCCGCAGGCGATTTGCGGTTACATGAGTCGAATGACGATATCTACAATACGTATAAAATGAGTGGTGGACTCACTCACCGAGTGTAGTCATTCTTGCAGAGGATCATATTGCCCTTCGTGAAACAGCTGCGGCCGATCTCAGCCAACGCTGCACCGCAACAGGTACATTTTAGGCATCCGTTGTGCCAGTAACGGTCCAGAGCGAGCAGGAGCCACCGTTCCACTATGCGACCACCACACCCCGCACATTGCTGTATACTCGTCGGTCCTCCGGGACCTTCTTCTTGCTGTAAGGGTTGAAAGAAGAAGAAAACAAAAGAGTGAGTCAGAGATTTTCTGTCGGTACATGTGGGTTAGATGTGGTCGGGAGGCCAAGCCGACCCGGGAGACGAGGTCTCGAACGGGCCGAAACACGTTCGCGACGATTTCAAACACCATCAAACGACCGATTCGACGATAAGTAAATTGATGGAAACCGGCTCGAATGTGTCCCTGTAATATCGGTGGTTCGTTGGCAAAGAAGTAAACGCTCGAGTGAGATTGCAGGGTCTCTCTTACAGGCCGGGTGAAAAGAAAACAAAAAAAAATAAATAAATAAAAAAAAGGGAACGATCTCTAAAACCCTTTCGAACTACTTTCGGTTCGTCGGTGAATATAATTGGGTGGAATTGTTTCAGTCCGTGAGAACGGGGCGAGTTCGAGGTAAAGCACGAAGGTTCTCGGTCCTCGACAAAACTGATTGTGAGCGTGATCCACGCGAACCGCTCGGCTCGAGGTCCGTCGGATAGTTTCGCACACGATTCTCCGGTATAACGTGCGCACTCTGTCCGGCAGAGAGGAAACCGAAGTGTAGACGACATTGTCGAACGAAGGCAAGATGAAGGGCGAGAAGGGAATGAAAAGGGAGGGGGGAGTAAGGGTCATTCGTTTTCCTGACGCACTTACAATTTTATCACCAGGAAAGCACTTCATGTGATTCATCCTCGTAGTGATGGCACTGATATGGTACTGGTTGTGAACTTCCATAGTGAATACGTATGTTCATGTATTCCAGGATCCTGTCCCGGCTAAAATACAAGCAACACTGAACCCTCACGAACACGATGCACTGTAAATTCTCTCTCCTACACAGCGAGCCAACGTTCACTGAGGTCCAATAAGGCCCTCGACGACGTTGAGAGTTGTTCAAATTGGACTTGCGAAAGGCCGGGTCCACCGAACACCGTTACCGCATGATCAAAAAAAAAAGCAACTCTCTATCTCAACTCGTGTAGTCTTTGCATAAAAAAAAAGTAAAATCGCTCGGTTTTATTCCGTCCAGAAACGCTTTTGCACTTGGCGTTGCAGAATATATCACAAGAGAAAACAACACCGGCAGCTTCCTCGGCCGCGTATCATCGCGTGCATTATAATCGGCGGTGGAACAAGACGAGGCAGTTGAAAAGAACCGAAGTAACACCACAAACTCTGCGTACCGCTACTCGGTAAACCACCGTTTCGAGTATAGACAGGTAATGCGATAGACCCCCACTTTTGCGAACAACCTGCCTCTTCGAAAGGCAGGCCCCAACTGACTGGTTGGAAAGCGAGTGCTTTGGGTCCGAATGCCCCCAGGGGCCTTTGGTGCCGAGGAGTGGGGGGGAAGGGGAATCGGAGCGGTGGGGGTTTCGTAAGAAGAGAGGTTAGGCTCTTTAGAAAGGGCCGAGAGTACGCACAACAGTCAGAAGGGGCACGGAAAGGGCCTCTGGTCCGGTGCCGTGGTAGGGATGAAACGGAAAAGGACCCAACCACCACCAACACCACCACTGCCACTACAACCGTCACCACCACCCAGACTCTATTCAATTATTCCGCCATGGTTGCTACGACGCGCTACAGACGCTCTATGGTGGTCCCAGTTAAATGGGGATATTGTTAAGCGCTCAATGCCGGGCTGAGCAAGGGTCGCCTCTCGCTCTATAACTATATACACGGTGTAGCAATGCGCCCATGTGTACATAAGGGACGGACGACGCACAAACGTAGAAAACGATGAAAGAATTTTAGCTTCATTTGTTGAACGATCCCCCCTCTTCCCTTTCTACTTCCTCACCTCTCGTTCGCTCGCTCGCTCGCTTACTCTCAAGGAACGTTTTCCCTGCTACCGCATGATGCTCTGTACTTCGTTGCAGAGTCTCGACTAACGGATAGTGTGCCCAAGATTAGTGATACTTTGATCATCCTGAGTGGAGAACCCTGGTAGCTAACCGTCTGCAGCGTCGTCTGTGTACAAGTTCAACGTGAGAATATTCCGACCACGTATACACGCCGACGATTAAACTACGACCAATGGAGTTCATTTACGTCTTCGTTAGACGTTCTATTCATGATTTAAGCCGGTGCCACTTCGCGCTCCTACATAAACGAGTTGCAGACCGAAAGGTTTCCGAGACTTCGAAACCCTCGCAAATGGTAAATGAAAATCTACGCGCCAATTCTTTCGTCCGCGAACGCGTGTGAAGTAGTACGAACAAGCAAAGCCAATCAAAGAGTACCCTGCTCTCGTCCTCTCATCGATTCGTAATTATCAACAAGTTACAAAAATCACCTCGAAGACTCACCTTCAGCGTGCAGTTGTTGTTATGGTTGACGGGCGCGTACGCGGGATGACCTGGATGATGAGGGTGAGGATGTCCGGGATGATGAGGGTGTTCCCCGATCATTCCACCTCCGGCACCGTGATGATGCCCGTTACTGGGCATTCCTTGACTACCGGTTAACGTCGTGTAAGGTACGCCGGGGTCCGTCGGTGCCCCGTGCGAAGGCGAGTGGGGGCTGGGAAGGTCCGGCGTCGTCGTGGGACCGCCGCCGCCGCCGCCGCCACCGCCACCTCCTCCTCCACCGCCCCCCGGCGTGTAGCCGTGGTGCGCGTTTCCGGGCCCCGGGTGATGGGGGCTGCTCGAGAGCGACTGGTGGTGCGGATAGGCTGCTGGATGACTCGGGTGACCGGGGTGACCTTGGTGACCGGGATGGCCAGGATGGTGGGGATTCATACCGGCCGTCAGGGCGCTAGCCAGCTTGACGAGTGTGAGGGTGGGCCGCGGAAGCCCACCGACTAAGTCTGTGCGAAAGTTTACACCGCGAGTCGAAAAGACTCGACGGACGATTGACACCGCTATGCAACTGGGTATATCTTACCCAGCTTCGTTCTCAGGCGAGAACTTTTGAGATTCGGTTTATACCCGAAGAAGCCCCCTCGTCAAAGGAGAGGTTCCCAGGCGATGTGTTTATCTGAAACAGAAACGACACATTTTTCGTCATACAGCGTATATTATTATTATCTTTTCACGGAGAGATATTGGTCGTCAGTTACACGATGTCGAACTACTGCACTTCTCCCGCTTGGTCAGTTATATTTATGAAAAATGTCAATGGTGTTTTCAATAATGCTGAATCTTCGTCGAACAGGATTCTCGATGAGTTTGCTGAATAATTAGAAAAAAAAAAGAAATCGATGATAATTTTACGACAGGTAATGACAATGGTTTCGAAGTACAAAATATGAACCTCAATTACAAGGACCAAAAATTTCAATCTGAAATCGGATTTGTGCTAGTATTTTTATTTTTCTCTACCTTTCGCATCTGTGTAATGAAGTTGTTACTCGTGGTCTTCTGATAAGATAAGACGATAAGACGAATTTGTACAGTGCTACATTTGAAGATCTAAAAACTCCGAGGAAGAAATCGACAGCTTAGGATGCAGTGGGTATTTTTTTCTTCTTCCACTTCCTTTACGGACCATTGCAATAAAAGTACGGCTTTACGAATTACCCCGAGGTAGTGCTTTGTTCCATAGTAACCCCCACCCCAGTTGCCACGGACTTCTTCTAATTAAGCATTCTATTGTTTTAATTATACCACCCTCTCTTTATTGTGCCAGCGTGCCAGTGCCGTGGCGGGAAGCATCCAATGGAAAATCTAATTTTGGTTAAATTGTTGTTGTTTAGGAAATAGGCCGTTACGTCGTAAGGCTGGGATAAAGTAAGGGCGGCCCGGGACGGGGGTTTAGTTGTCTTCTCTCCGACAGCCTAGCCGCGTGGGAAGGTGGGTGGGATAGGTAGGAAGGTAGGTAGGTAGGTAGGTATCAAGTAGGTACCCCGAAAACTCGACGAGCTCCGAAATCGACCCGAAATTAGTCCACGGCGCAAAACCGATACCTACGGATGTAAAACGAGGAAGACAAAAAAAAAAAGAAGTAAATAAACCAAGGAAACGAGAACAGAAATGGTATTCTCCAAAACTTTTCAAGGCATAATCGCATGGCTGATAGATTATCGAGGTGGGCAAACTGCCCGTCGACCCGTGCACGAACAAAATGAATGTTTTTTCTTTTCCAAATCTAAAACCGATTACCTGGCAAATTAAAGGGCGGGAAATTATCCCTTTGATCTCCGAACGCCTTGCAAGGTTTCGATTATTCCGAACATTCGGCGGACCGTCGAAAATTGACGAGAGCCAAACCTAGTTTGCAGTTTGACCAAACTCGTGAGACTGTTACAACTATTACACATACAGTAAACTTATCGCACGGGATACGTCTCTCTTCACACTTCTGCAGTAAAACAGATCAAACTGTGTCGAGCCGTGAGTAAGTGATACCGAAGGCCAATTGATTCTGGATCAACGATGAGAGATACTGATAGCACGTCGATGATGAAATCTTGATTGCATCGAGTTATAAACAGTCCGTTTATCTAATCACGAACGTCGGAATCTCGACTATTAAATTGTCTTCCCGCTGCTTACCAATTTACAATTAAGCTCGACGCCGCGATCGTGCCAAACCCAACTATATATACGTATAAATATATTCGCGTAGCAAATCACCCGTTCGTAGAGAATAAATGACATTGCTGTTAATTTCACGTGACAGAATGAGTCACCGTCCAATAATACATCTTCTTCGCGGACATTCGATCCGAGGTTGAAAACACGGATACGGTTGTTCTACCTGCGCGTACCGTTAATTATTTGGCAAAATTTCTTTCGGCCGGGTAGCCGAAGCCGGTTGTTGTCCGACCGTCCTTTTTCAGTTTTAGCTTCGTAGGCTCGTTTGGATTTGCATTTGAATGCGGCCAGTCACCCGTAATCTGTCGTTGCTGTTGCAAAATTACCTTCAGCGCTTGCTTTTGCCCACCGTCCGTAGAGGATTGCGATTTTTGGCTGTTACCTGTCGTTTCCGTAACCATTGGTTTGGCTTTTCTTACAGGTAAGCTGGGTTCTACCTGTATCGGGCTCAACGGGTGGTAAATAAGGCTCTCTGGAAGAAGGTACGTCCACACATTGAAAGGAGAGCGTACATGTGCGGCGTACCCCGGCAGTAGCCGCGTCCCTAAACCTAAAACTATTAAGTCACCGTACCTGGCATCTGCTGCACATCCAATTAAGCCCGAGGCGCTAATTGCTAATTTTATTGTTAATTGTTCATTACCCCCCGTCGGTTTTATTATCCATCCCAAGTAATTTTACAGTTTTGTTAGCTATTCTATATACCTACATGTCACTGTATACCGTACACGGCTATATGTCTACACACGCACGCCTTGTAATCTACGACGCGCAGTTATAACCGAACTCCGTGCCCGAAGCAGATAAGCCTTCGAGGGGATTTTCACAATACCCCGCGGATCTAATTTCTGTCAAACTAACTACTTACAATTACCCGCGTAGTTGTATACGATGCACACCGAATATCGCATAAGGATATCGTTTTTTCCCATGCTTCGTTGATATTTCTCACTCATTTTTTGCTACTATATACGTATTATTGTATTTCGGAAAAGGTACGAGAATATTTGGGGGCTGGACGTAATTCCTATAATCATTTCTCATGCGTATACATATACATATGTATATAATATATAATACCAATATACGGCGGTACAGTACATAGATACTTATATATGTGTATCTCGCTCCTTTTCAACGATTCCCCGAAACGATCCTAAGAAATACGCCTTTTAATTTGACTTCTAATAGCGGTGGAAGAGAAAGAAACACAAACATCAGCGTCGACTGGAGGGAAAGAAGAAGAGGGGCGAGGAGAAATCCCCAAGACGAAGTCGGGCGCCAGAGTCTCTCTAATTACTATAATCGTTTTTCGTAATAATTAGATTATTTTCGGGTCGCTCCACTTCAACCCCCTCCTCCACCCCGGGTTTGTTTCGTCGGTTATTATCCCTTGGGTTATCCCGTGACTTATTATTACCAGCTACACACACTGATCCTTATTATATTTTTTAATACGTGTCCTCCACTGCAGCCCACCTATATCCTTCTCTCCATTCGCTCTTCAACTCCGATCTTTGACCCTTTGTTCAATCTTCTTCTTCTTCTTCATTTTTTTTTTCGTCTTCCTCTTCTTCTTCTTCTTCTTCGTTAAAAAGAGGAGAATAAGAAAAATGCGATTTTCTAACCACCGCACGCATGTAAGCATGTGCCATTTAAGCAGTATTGAAAATTTCTCGGCAATAATATGGCGCGATATTCCCGTCATACGTTCATTACCCCATTACTCATACATCATTCTGCCCATATAAGCTATTAATTTATCAGCCAGCTGTTCATTTCGCACTTTCAATGCAAGCGCAAGCAGAGAAATTCTGCACATCTACCCCTGATGGGCGTGATGATCGCGTCTTAGGGTCTGGAGTCTAAATCCAGGTGGTTCTTGAAGTAACAAGCTGCCAGAATTGGATATTTATGGGGGCCAGGAAGGTCGAGTGGCTTGTATATATGTGTATATATATATATATGTACAAATAAGCTGGAGCCCCGAAGAACCGTAGGCCGCGCCAAGACGAAACGATCACAGTTTGCAAATAACACTTTTACACTTTAAAGGGCTGCGATGTGTTATTGCTCGAGCCAATATAACGTTTCACCGAACAGCGCGTCGAGGAGCCGGACGCGGGTTGTTCACTTCCCCGTCAACACTCCTGCATGCATGTTGCGATAACGAAAATAATTTAAAAAAAAAAACAACAAAAAACACGTCAAAGAACAAAATTCAACGGTGATCGGGAAGCCTTGGACTCTTGGCCAAATTAGCTCCTAGAATTCGACCGAAAAAGTCAATCCGGTTACGGATGTATCGGTAGTTTGTTAAACGATAAGTGTTTATTCGGATAAATCTAACAGTAATAACAGCAGTCAGTGAAATAGTTTGAACGAAACAAGCTATCAGACGAGTATCTTTCGTTTCGTCCCGACCGTCGTGTTTGCGCCGACATTGAAGTTTGAGCCGAATCGTGCTCTTCGGGTCTTGTTATAATCAGAAAAGTGAGAAAAACGAAAACAATAAGACGGAAGGGATGTACGATTACGCACACGTTTGCTTTGAGGGTGAAGGTAATACAAGGAGGAGAAACGGAGGTAGTGTCGAGGAGAGGAGGTTGATAGCAGCGATATGACGTCGTGAGCTATGTTTATAGTGACCATATATTAAATTCAATTATTCAGTCCGTTCGCATTAAGGGACCACCACACCGAGAGTATAATAACATTAATGCGTCAGAGATTTATACCACGGCGAGGATGAAATTTCATCGTGGTAAGAGCCCGTACCTCCCTCGCCGACTGACTCGCGCTATCTCTCTCTCTCTCTCTCTCTATCAGCCCGTCTCCTTCCCTTCCATTCTCTCTCTCTCTCACTCGAGGCTCGCGCGGGAAACAAGAGTTATGGGGGCCATACTGATATCCACTATAAAACCCCGACTCCTGCCGTGCTTAATTAAATTCGTATTAAGACCCTGAGTGTATTCTGATGTAGCGACGTATACGCATCGGTTGTATAACCGTAATATCAGAGATTATTCCTTCCCCTTCGTCCGCCGAATCCAGATACTATCCGCCTCCGCATTCGCGGGAAACAGGCGACAAGACGTGTTCGTACCTGGTCAAGATTCGTCCGTACTTCGTGCGAAGGCCTCCATATCGACCCGGTCGGAGAACCAGATTCAAAAATAAAACATTGCAAGTGTGCAAGTGAGTGCCCGAATGCATTTGTATACCTATATCACACTATCGTCGGATACGCGGCATACAGTGCACTTAGATTCATCCGTTATACGGTAAAAAATGTCGAAAGGAAAGTGTGCGGGATAAGAGAAATAAAGCAGCATAGTGCGATATTGTGAAACAGTATTTTTCAACATTCTTGAATTCGCGATCCCTTCGCGAGTAAAAATAATCTAGAGAACCCCCAGGTCCATAATAAAGTCATGTCAGTGATTTCAAAAACGATCTACTTAATTTTCAACTGTCAACATTAAAACTAAGAAAAGAAACAAGCTCCGATTAGAAAACGATTCGATTATTAACGTCTCAAAAAACACAACCGTGATTTCACGATTTATTCAAAAATAAACAGGCACAGCCTTGTCACTAAAACTGTTTTTTTTATTTTTTTTTTTTTTTTGATCAAATAACCAATTTTTCTGTACCGTAACAATAAAGATGTACAGTAAACAGGCAAAAGGAACTTATTACTCTTTCAGTTGCGCTTATACATGTATATGTATTTATTAAAAGCTGTGTTTGTTTGTGAAACGTCCAAATACGTCGTATTATTATTTTGTATCATAGATATGTGCTGTATGTAAATTTGTTTGATTTCGGAGAAGTAAGTTGTGTTGATTTAATAACGCGAATATCTGATCCTGCCAACATAACATACCGTATACATTATACCTCGTGCGCTTCGTTACGCTAAAGAGAAATGGTACACGCTTCGGCCAACATTAATTACTTACCAAGTCGTGCAAATTTACAACTGTAGACAATGTGATTTCTCGTATGAAATTTTGTACACGATCGAAAGGTTTCGCTTTAAGAGAGAAATTTGACTCGATTCGAAGTGTAAGAATTTTAACAAGATCGTATTTTTCAATCCAGGTTTGCAAAAACCTGTCAATCGGTCCGTTCTTATATTTAGATACTCCGCAGACGTTGGACAGGTTAAAACAGATGCCACTTGTACGTTATGCGTTAATCAATTTGGCAGTTGAGTACCTCCGACTTGATTAAAATTTTGCAATAAGAACTTGGCAGAGATGCTGCACACATCGCCCTGAAACTAATCGCACAAACTGCATTGCCAACAAGTTAATTGCCTTTGGTACGAGCGGAGATTCATCTGGCACTCTAGGGTACTCTTATCGTACTACTTGCTCACATCCCAAGCCCGCGTGTTTCAGAATTTCATTGTCGATTCAGCTCACTTCGATATTCACAAATTCCAAAGAATAGAAGTTACAACGAAGGTATATCGAGCAAATCATCAATCACTGATCTAAAACCCCCGTAACGAGGATGACGACAACTCGGAGATTCAATGGTCGGCAAGTTCAATACCTGGTAGATACAGTTGTGCAGTTATGCTTACTTGGACGAATTGTTCACTGTACTCTGGGTCAGTCGCATTAGGTGGTTCAAGCAATGCCCTTACCCCGAGCCCTGATTGGTCTGGCGAAATGTGGCTCGCATTAGAAGACTCGATGCTCGTAATTGGTTGAAATTAGCAAGTTTAGTCATTAGGGGAGTTTTGGTGGGTTGGTGGTTCTGTACTCGACTCTACGAATGGGTGTTCATCCGAAGTGTGGGTACCGTCGGTACAGCACCCACAGGCATGTTACACACATGCGCGGAGAATCAGAAAGTGTGCGAGAACCTCGGAGGAGGTCTCGGGAAGAGATATGAAGAGAGAGAGAGAGAGAGAGAGAGAGAGAGAGAGAGAGAGAGAGAGAGAGAGAGAGAGAGAGAGAGAGAGAGAGAGAGAGAGAGAGAGAGAGAGGGGAGAGAGAGAGAGCATACACCGCAAATAACTGTTTCCAGCGCAATCCTGCGGTTTTGCACCTTACCGTCGCGATATCAACACTTTGGACACTGTTTAACCTCGGAAAGCATGCCGACGGACTGCGGATGAAAACTTGAGAGAATAAGGCATTTCGGATTGGAAATTGCGCAAGAATGTGTGAGGCATCAGGATCGTAGACGGTACGACATACCCATACAACCGTACAGCACCGTACGCTTGGCGTTCAGTTCCGCGCAGGTTAAGTTATGGGCAAACCTGGCGGTATCTTACACGGCGCAGTTTATAACTTTGAAGCGATTTCGCGTTGCGGCACAAAATTGCCCGCGGCAATTTTCCTGTCCGAAGCATGGCATAGGCAGGGTATGGGTTGGGTTTGGTATGGTACGGTACGGTATGGTATGGTATGGTATGGTATGGTATGGTATGGTATGGTATGGTACGGTACGGTATACGCGCGAGAGAGGCTGCAAGAAAGAAACGGAGATGCAGAGGGAGACGAGAGAGGAGGCTGTGCGCAGCATTTATTCCTACTCGGTAAGCGAGGAGCACCGGGCTGTTTGAAACGTGATTGGTCGTAAACACCGGAACTATCCGGTGATTGGTCGAGTTTGATGGTGCGTTTTGGAATGCGCGTCGAACACAGCTGCGGAGAATGGTGGTTAATTTTGTAATTGCGTAATGAGAGTGCGGAGGACCGCGTCTCTCACCATCCAGCTGCACGGGTTTGAAAGAACCTCCGCGAATTTGCAGGTTGCAAGGTAAGAAGAATGTTTCAGCATAAAACCGGCGCAAAAATTAAATCAAAACTCGTCAAGAAGCCAGGGTTATGCGAAAATTTGTACAAAAAAACTACGAGTCGATTACCGAAGCTATGTTTCAAATTACAGTGAAACGTTAATAACCAGCTATACTATACTATAGTAAAACGACGTCAAATATGGATCAAACAGCCCTTCGCTGCTCGACGGAATGAAACGCGGACCCTCTCGGGTTGGCGGAGCCTCCGGAAGAGCCTGCGGATAGTCGATGGAATATAAGTCCCGGCCCGTTTAATAGAATAATTAAGGGTTCTTCAGAGACAGCTGATGCCTGCGCGTCTGGCTGTCTCTCTGCCTCTGTGTATACATACATATGTATGTATATACAACCGACTGACGGGGGTAGAGGATAAAGGGGAGTAAAAAAAGCGAACATACTGCCGGCCGGCTCGCAGGGGAGAAATAATATATTACCAAAAGTGGGCCAACGCGAGCGCTCTCCGCACCCCTGCAAACTAAAAACCCGATGTAATTATTGTACGAAAACAGGATAGCGTTATACGTATACACCATTGAAGAGATTGCTCAAGTTTGGAACGTTAGTTTAATTGCCTCTTGGCATTAATTCCTGAATCGACTCGTGCAAGAGGTACATTGTCTCGATTCGGAATGAAAATTATCGTTATAAATTATTATTGTCAATATTGCAGGGTTGATCGTATTATAAAATAAGCGATAACGTTGCAGCGCGTGGGGAAAACGCGACGGCTGCGATCTCGTTTGAGGATTTAGATCGAGGTGAACTGGATAAGAAATTTAATATCAGTAGGTGAGATAGGCCCGTAAAATGAGTGACTGCCACTTAGCCCTAATTTGGTTCGTAAAATGCCGAACCGAGGGGGATATACGTCGGAGCGATTCGCCGGAGTAAAACTAAGGAATTATGATTCGGATATTGGTTTCTGGTCTCAATTTTAGGGTCCAACCCCGTAGCAAAATTTTCATCCCTTTGCTAATGAAATACGTATACGTCAAGATGTTTTGTTCGGAGACGGAAAAGAAAGAAATAAACATATCACCGTAACGTTTGCTCGTAGAAAGAAAAACCGGATGATGCGCGATTAGCGCGAAAGAAATCTACAACATCGATCCGAACCAAATTAGCCAAATTGCGGTTCTACTTTGTACACACAGTTATGCCGAACCCTACTTGACATGACGCTACTATCGGTTTATCAGATGCCTGAGGGGAAGGTAGCAGCTGTTCTTAGGGTGCGAGTGTGGCTATGGTAATTTCGAAGAGAAAGAGAAAGAACGAAAGAGGAGATGGAGAGACGAAGAGACGAAGAGACAGAGAGAGAGATGGAAAGAGAGAGCGAGAGAGTTTGAAGGATTCGGTCAATATCTGTCAAACACAGATTTCTTTTTTTCTATTCTCCTCGTTCCCTGTTTCTTTTTTTCTTTCTTTTTAATTCCACCGAGCCCCCGTTCCCGCAAACCCCGTGCACACATGGTAAAATCCAATTTTATTTTCTCCTCACGCTATAGACATTCGTGCACGTTGCACGTAAGGCTCCACTGTTTTTACTCACCCCTTACCCTCCACCCACCTCTATACCCACTAGAGAAAGCTAGAAATTTAATATCATAACCGAGAATTGTAATTCTTCTCCGCTGCTCTCTGTAACTCGTATGGCAAGCTCAACTTTTTCAATAATAAATATCGTCTTTATAACTCTAACACTCGAATGTGCTCTGTTCACCTCCGTCTTCTCTTTCTCAAACGATTCTACAACTTCCGCTTTCGCATATCTAGTTGCATTCGCAGCGCAACGGCTCCAAAAAATGATTTGTTTATAAAAAACAAAAAAAAAAAAAAGGCACGCGCGCATGATGGCAAAATTAAAATAAACGATATACGCACTGCAACGATTCGCTATATATAAGGGTGCCGGTATCAAAACGAATTAGACGGACCGTTGAAGACACGACCTTAACAATTGCGTAGGTATAGCATGTGCCTGACATACGCGTGATGCTCACTCAACCGCGATCAGTGCGTTTTGTGCAACACTGTGAAACAGGAAGGAAGGATGGAAGGAAGGAAGGAAGGAAGGGAAGAAGGAAAGGAGGGGGAGGGGAAGGGAAGTTCGTGGGCATCATTGTTGTGTAATAGAACGCACGCGTTGCAACAAATCTGCAGCATTAACCGTTGAAACACGACGCGACAAGAGCAGCTTGCAGCGACGCAGTTGTACGATGACGACTCGTGCATTCGGTCGGTTCTCAGCTTACACGGGAGTCCGGTGATCCAGCGCTGCAGTTCCCATTGTATATTTTCGGGGTGGCGAAAAATCTAATGCCAAATAACATCAACGTGTTAGGAGCAACATGTTACGCGCAGTGTACCGGCATCTGCTAAGGGTCGCTCCCTTAATTTATAGCGGCCGAAAATTGTTACACGAATGAACATCCCGTAAGTGTACGGTGTATAAAGACTTTCAACAATTTCGTGTTTACAAAATAATATAATATTTTATTATCTTTGTTATTATTATTTGTCGACGTGCAATTTCGAGCGAGATAAGCGTGTGTCGGAGAGTCTAGATAAAGGGAGACAAGGAGGGTTAGGTTAGGTTAGGCGTGTAGCGTACCTTCGCAAATGATTCTTCAGCTACAAGTTGGATATTAATTAAGTTGGGAGAAGTAACGAAATTCCTGGTAAAATAATTATTGTCGGAATGACGACTGAGACAGTTGCCATTTTGACTGTAACCCGTTCCTCTCTGTAGCCGAGCAGACTACACAGAGAAGGTATAAATGTAGGAAGGGGAGGAGGAGGATGAGAGGAAGAGCAAGAGAAAGGGAAAGACAGTAGAGTTAAGGGGGTTGTTACGACTTGCAGAAGTATTATGCAAATTCAGATAATTAAATCCTGCAAGTCGAAGTGATGAAATAAGAGAACGGAAGACCAAGGAACGAACGAACGAAGGAACGAACGAATACCGAGGAGGTAGAGATGGGGAAGAGAAGTGCAGGAAGGGATGAAGAAACGGCTACGCGGATGTAATAAGACAATTAATAATCAAATATGAATGAGACGAAGATGGACTACAAAACTGGCAGCTGACTAAATACGGAATGTTATTCGAGTCCCGAAAAGATACCGACTGCGTACCTATAAATTTTATAACGATTATAGTACTGCTCTGAAAATTAAAAAGTTGGTTATGCTACGTTTTTTGTATCAAGAATGCACATATCATACAGAGTTAACGAGTAAACGCGACTGACGGAAATTCGATTAGAACAAACAGAAGAAAACAAGATCAAGAAAGAATTGATAATGATTCACACCGAGCGAGAATGTGCAACCTTTGAACTTGAAACGATAAAGAGAAAAAAAATCGACATCGGAACAAATTCTGACCCCACATCGAGCAAATTCATCTCAGAAATAATTGTAGATGTGTAGAAAAATTGTGTAGGCATAACGGGTTTTTGGAGGTAGTATATATATTCTATCCCAATTATGCGGTTCGCCGGATAATAATGATTCTTACAATAATAATAATAATGATAACGGGAAATAATAATAATAACAATGATAACGACAACAAGTGAGCAGCATCAGCATCGTTATCTGTAATTCAAAGCACTCGAAAGTTGGCAGGAATCTGACCGGAAACGCTCCACCGACGGAAGTGGGGAGCTTTCCAACTTACATTTATATCCTTTAGCTCGTTCTTTTTTTCACATTATTATCATTGTTGTTGTTATTCTGGTTACGTGGCATTTTTCTTTTTTTTTTTTTTTTTAACCTCCGAGGTGTATTGTTACTTATTCTTTCACCGTTATGTACCAGATAGATATATAACCAGGCACATACATACATGGACACAATTCATAAAACAAAAACCATTGTGTTCCATTAGTTTTCTGTCTTTCCTTTCTCATTCTCTCTTTTTCCCTCTTACACGATGCTATAATTTTGCGCGAAAAATCCATATACAATAAAGCTCATTATTATATATTTATACATATACACATTATAATGCATATGTACAATTTCTTCGATCAGAAATTATTGTTCGCCGTTGTTACACCGACGTAGTTGCTATAACACCGGTGCAGCAACTATTATACATAGCCAAGGCCGGGCGAACGCCCAGAAAAGCACTCAAACTAATAAGCTCTCCGGATTAATTAAATTATAATTATTTCAACGAACCTCACGTAGCGTCATAATACAGCACGGCGCATTGACGTCCATTAGAAATACAACAGACGTGTATATAACACGTAAATATTTACGAAAATTACAAGTAGGTATAAGCCGCATCGGAGCAACCGGATGCTAATTTAAATTCATCTTGTCAAGCTTTGTAATCGACCGCGACCATGTCCCGTGGTTTAATTATACCGGTGTAATTATTACCCCTTCTTTTTTTCTCACCCCCCCCCCCCCCCACCCCTTCCCTCTACGTTCTGCGCAAACGGAATCAGAGATTTTCTAAGTGTACTTTGTGCGGGTATAAATATAAGTATAATACCTACGTGTAGCGAATGTATGTATGTACCTTCATGCATGTAACATAAGGTGGAGTGTAAGCAGACGTAATCATATTTTCGTATTTTAATCAGGAAAGCACACAGAGGTGGGAAAACTGGTTAACCTACCCAAATTTAATTATTAGAATTTAGGATCCGACAAGCGTACGTATACATTCATACATATGTATACATATATATATATATATATATATATATATGCGTGTGTGTAAGGTGATCACGTATTCTATAATCAACTTGTATGTAAAACGTTGAAATAAAAAAGGATCAGTTATTATTAATAATAATAATAATAATAATAATAATAATGGTGGTGAAGGTGTAATTACATTTGCGTATTACTATCGAAATCATTCGAGACCGATGCGCGCGGGGTGGATGAGATGAGATGAGATGAGATGAGATGAGATGGGATGAGATGAGATGAGACGAGGCGAAACGAGTCGAGACGAGGTGAGGTTAAATTTGAGTGGCGAGAAAGTACAGCTATTAGTTGACGGTTATTGGATATTAGATATACCCGGAGCCGTAATATGATTCACCCTTTAAATATACGAGCTTGTTAACGAAACGTCGGTAGGTAATAGCGATCATTAATTACGATGGATATTGATGTGCGTATACACGTGAGTGTGTATACAGCTAAAATATCATTAACGAAGTCCTATAATACGTTCACATAATTGTTATACTATGTTATGTGAAGCTACGATGATAAATTTAATTAATTTGTTAATTACACCGGCGTTAAATCGAGCCCTGATTATCCAATAATCATATCCCTCACGAATGCAGTTGCGGTTTGTCGCCTCTTAATCGTTATTTTCTACAGCACACCATAATATGTACTAAAATAACATGTAAACGAGTAAAAACAAAATGAGAACCGATATGGAATGTAAACGTATACAACAGAACTGAATCTTACCTCGGTTAATTAAACGGGATAGTTGAGCGGGAAATCTTTTCACCGCATAGCGTGTGATTTATCTAACGAGCGCAGGGAATTTCAGTGAATCTCAAGGTTAAGGTGCATTACTCACAGAGTTGTAAAAGATGAAAATAACGCAAGAGTTAATTAAAGATTATTTTTTTTTTCATCACCAGCAATAATACCTACGTGAGAAATGAACAAAAATCACGGTGAATCTCAAAGGTGGTCCAGTCTCTGGGGAAGATTCTCAAAAAACGAACATCGAAAGACCACGATCCACACCGCGTTCTCATCGGGGTGGCATGATAGTTTCAAGAATTTTCAAACTTGGCTTGTACACAGCTGCACCTACGTTACGACACTACCACAGACTGCACAGGCGTGAAATGCCTTCGTCATTTCTAGTAACGAAGTAACTATACGGACAACAAAACGTGCGCGGTGAACTTGGTCGACAGAGAAAGCAGCCAGGCGGACGAACGAACGAACGAACGACGATAGGTGGGAAGTTAGTGGAGCACACCGTGCGGTATAGTCGATACCTTGTGCTTCCTACAGCGAACAGAGTATTTCAACCTTTAATACCCACATCCATACACGCACGTGTAATTTCATAAGCTGTACGTATTGTACGAAGGACAAATCATGACGCGGCACGACTCGCCCCCATCATCGGCTATACGTTATTGAATTATCCACGGAGACGTGTAATTGCATCAATATTTTACCCGGCCACAAGTGATCACGGATTGAATAAAATGGAACAAGAAACGCTGCAACAAGTTTTCTGATAAATTTCTGACCATCGATATTACTGCCTCATGGGTAATTCTTGTGACAAATTTTTTTAGACCGCCCGTTCACAATTCGATAAATTCCTAGCCGTTCTCGTGATAAAATTACCTCTATGCTTATAAGCTTATATGCATATATTGTGAATCCTGTTCTCTAAACTAGATCTCTGACGTATATCTTCAAGATGCTCGTGAGCCACCAGAGCATGAAACAAACGCGGTCTGCCGGTTGAAAGGAAAAAGGAGAACCAGAAATAAATAACCGAGGTAAACAAAAGAAAAGAAAAAAAAAAATGGTCAGAAAACAATGGAGTAGAGACATATACATGTGCATAGGATAAAAAGGCATTGGCAAGAGTAACTGTGGACGCATTATATATATACACACTGTACATGATGGTACGTGCAACGATACTCCTCGAGTGTCTCTGTCTAACTACCAACAAGTCCAACTAAAAGAAGAACATCTTTGCAGGTATTGCCACGATTTACGTTAGAAACATACAAGGTGAACGAAAAACGAAATCGAAAATTCAAGAATCGATCGGAGGTAAATACGACGAAAAAGAAAGACGGAAGGCAAGGTGAAGGTGCCTCGATCCGAATCTGGCTACAAAGAAGTGAGAATGAAGTATTCCTCCAAAGACGGAATACGCAACGCGACACGCAAGACGTCGGAGACCTCTGTACGGACTGTGGAGGAGTTCCTCATCTAATGGTTGCGGGTGCAGCAGGTGCAGTGTTTGTTTAGGCGTCTCATTCTGCCGTACTTTGAAGGATTGTTGTTGATTTAAAATCGAAAAAATTTTCTGTTACCTTGACGCATGAGTTACAGGAGTGGCCGAGCATACCGAATGTTTGCTCTGCCACTCGATTCTTGGGTGGCATTTTCTCTACGTGCGTATAGGTTATACATACACGTATGGTTGCGTGAGGTTAACCAAAACCCCGACCGGGGACTAAACGTCACTGTCGAGTTCGAAGATGCAAATGTGTGAGAAACTCGCGCGCACACGCGCGCAAATGCGTATATACATGTATTGTACATAGAAGTAGAAGGAACGGTCACCTTAGTTTCCCTTCCAACATTATACGTTTCGCAGCTGCAAATATTTTTCAGAGAACACGGGTAACCCAGATCGCTTTACCGTCAAGATATCAGTCAAGTTCCCGTACCTACCGTACAAAACGCTGTTCGAGAAAGTGAACTCCATCGTGCACCCGGTATCACTCAACCGAGCCATTCTCACTCGCTGCACAAGAAGGCAGATGTGGCGCGCCTACGCAGTGAAAGTCAAGATAATTGATTCCTGCATGCTCTCGGTAGATCTCCTCCGCTCGAGCCGAGATACCCTCAAGTAGATTAGGTACCGCAACGAGCACCGTCTAAGCAGTACCGAACGATTCCTGGACTAATAGCCGTTCGTCGTAAGTGACCACCAGCCAGTGTAGCACCGGCTGTAAGACTTCAAAAACGGCGTGGTTGACGACAGTGTCCGGGTAAGTTATTCCTTCCACCCGACTCCACCGCCGATTCTTCTACCTCTACGAGGGTGGTTAAGACACGTGACAAGGAAAGCGCAAGCGACGGATATCGGTAAAGCCTCGTGGTTTCGCGGTTAAATATCTTTATCCTATATCCGACATCTCAGAGACACCGACCCCTCGCCTTTGGCGCATAGCTGCAGCCTGGTACAGCTGGTATAATGCACGATTACAAGTTGCACAACTTATCTTGATCGCAGATTAGCTCCGAGTAACACACACCGACGCATGCCGCCCCCACCTCCACCTCCACCTCCACATCCACCACCTACACCTCGTGCCCGGCAGTGCCCTGTGCCGGAGATAACCTGCGGTGTTTGTTGGTCTGTCCTTTACGTCGGCGACGCGTCTCCAGCAGCGTTTGTACGTGTGTCGATCTGTGTGCGTATGCGCGCGCGCGTATGCGCGCGCGCGTGTGTGTGTGTGTGTGTGTGTGTGTGCAGTAGGTGGCCACGCGCATGCACACATGCGCCGATGGCCGTGTGTATAGAGGGAGAGAGATTTGAAGGGGAGCTAAGCAGACGGCGGGGACCTAATAGCGACAAGACTTGAGGTTCTGAGGGTATTTTGGCAGCTTTGATGACGTCATTTGTCAGCATTAGCCTTGGGCGAAACCGATCGGTCGAAATAAGCCAATTTTCCAACCAATTTCTCCTCAGGTCTTTACTTCTAGTTTGTGCCTTGTATAGAAACACGTACTTGTGGCTTTGTACCGTTGTGTTTTATTATCGAATAAAAACGTGCATGCCTTCTTGTCATTGACAAGGTATTAAATATCATTTATATTTTATTTCACTCTTTTGTCAAGTATTGCTACAGCTAGTGCGATGAAACCTCTTCCACAGCATTCACCAAAGTTTTTATACGGTGGTGACGTGATGCTGAGGTCATCTCGACATTTCGTGTTTTTTTTTTAGAGGTGCGTCCTTTTTTCATTTCCAATTATCATTACGAAAGCGACAGACGGACCCCGTCTATTACTAAGTGGAAAAATGTAAGAGAGGAAAAATGCGAGTATAAAGCAACAAAGTAATACCTGATGTCTTAGATTGACCGAAATCTAAAGACAAATCGAAATCTAGAGACGAATTGGACGGGCAATAAGCGTTTACTGTCCGGAAAAAATAACGACCGATTCGATTAGGACGATATTGATGGTCTTATTCCACCCATCGATCCCACGGGAAGAGTTGGAAACGAGTTGATGGCACTTACAGCTTCTCCGACATCTTCGATATCCGACACTAGACATGTGTAAGGCGAAAAGAATTATTTGATAGCCCTGACTACTTATACCTACGGCTCTGGCAATAATTAAAACAGAAAGACTAAATTAACTCATTTTATTATCTATTTTTAAACTCATTGTCAGTTAACTTCACGATACTAACTGGACAAAAATTTGCGTGTAGCTTTGGAATACCGATGTGTACATGTATGCCTGCACCGAAAGATATTTGCGTGAAATTGGAAGAAAAGAAAATATAAATAGAAAAGACAAGAAAATTTGGATTAAATTTTATGATAATCTGAAATAAGAGCGCGAAAGATGACGATAAACACGGCCTTGCCGGCTCAGTTATTAAGGATCGGATTACATCGGTCCAGATTTCTCCCTGTCAAGACCGGGACTTCCACATGGCTGGTCCTGAACGAGTCGTTGACGGGACCCAAAAAACCCTTAACCATCGCGCTGGTTAACCTCCTTCTACTACACTCACAATCAACTGCATAGCCGGACCCAGGTTATCCCATGATAATTACGAACCGAAAAGGAGAAGAACGAAAACATGGGTACGGAGGTGAGCTAGAGTCGAATTAGTTCATATCACTGCACCCGAAATATATTATACGTACAATGAAAGAGGGTTCAGCGTAGCAAAGAGAACGTGGGTGAAATTTCATTTTGTACAATTACGATTACGAGATTACGATTTGACAATGATATGGATCGACAAAACTAATCCCGTTGTAACAATATCAACGAGAATTTATACAAGATTATAATATCCAGGTTAACATTTTTTACACGAATCGTCTCTGACCGTAGTAAAATTATTATTATTGTTCCGAGCAAATGACGAAGGATCGTTATCCCTAATACCAGGTTACCTTCGTCGAAGAACAGGTGCGCAGGGCTGTCGAATGCCGTTTGCGTCAACGGTATATTGTACCCGGTGTACAAGGACTGTAAAGACAGATTATACAACAACCTGTTATATACCTGACGCACAATTTCCAGAACTCCGTCTTCGTCGCGTCGTTAAAAAATTGTACAAACGCATCAGAGGGTGATCCGTATAATTGACGAGATCAAATAAACTCGTTTCTATACCAAACCCGTGAACAAATAGTCACCACAGGACATTCTCGGGAAGAAAAAAACCAATCCCAATCTCCTGTAAGCGTGACAAAGGGGGAAAAAAAGACAGAAAGAAAGAAAGAGAGAGAGAGAGGGCAAATATATTTGTAGGGTGGATTACGCGACACCCTGCAGGGTAACTTCCAACGATCTTCTCTCACCCTCTATCTCTCTTTCTCTTTACAGGGGTTTAAGATGTTGTACCGCCAACAGGTGTCACGAACCATCCCCCCATCCCTCCTTCCTCCCTCCCTCCCACCCTCTCTCCTGGTCGCCCGAACCCCCACTCCCCCCCCCCCCCCTCCTCTCTTTCTCTCTTGCTCCTTCTTACCTTATACACGGAGACCCCGCGAGCGATAACCCGCGGCGACACCCGATAAAACGGTACTGCTCTGGTATAAGTGAGCCTACAGGGGTTGAGAGAGGATCAGACTACGCGGTAGGGTGCGAGGGGGCTTTACGTACGAAAAGAAAAACATTACTGCGGCGATATAAGAGAAATTCAAGCACCGTAGGGAGATAAACGAATGTAGTATAGGTATAAGAAATTGTCTTGATATCCAGTTGCCTTATTACATTCTAGCCACACCGTGGGGGTGTTCCGACGATGATTGCGACACAGAGTCTTCCACGAAGTTATGTACTGAATATCAACCTGTCTAACCCTGACTCTTTCAAGATCAGGAGAGCAAACTCGTTTCGTTCAACTTCCCGAGAAATGGTCATTACGAGTAATGAGGCTGGTTAGAAGCATAAACTTCGAACACATCCTCTCGTGACTCGACTGCGACTTGTAATTTTGAAAACCTTTATAATTATGGAAACTTTCTCCGATTGTTCAATTGACAATTCATTCACCGTATAGTCGTAGAAATGATTATTAAACAGCTTCCAATCAGGTCCGTTATTAGCGGACTGACACGTCAACCACAGGGACCTTTACACGTGTGAAGAAAGAGATGAATATCGAGTCAGTGTCGGGATTGGGGCACGTGCTGATGAGACTCCGAATATCTCACCCCGGCTATCTTTCTCTCATGTATTTCATCGTTTCTCCTTTTCGAAGCCCAGATAAAGACGCCCGGCTTGTAATCCATGTCGAATCTCTGAGGCGCCCCTGCTGAACGGATATACAATAGAGACTCGAACTGTCAATAGATCATTTATAACCACCGTCTTCCAAAGACCATCATGCGGTGTACGAGAAGCCGAGAGCATGGTAGCTGCGCTTATCCAACCCAAACGACAACGACGACGACGAGCATTGGTAGCACTGGCCGCACCGGCACTCGAAACGCTAATGACTAGAGATCCAGCCCCTCTTCTTTGTGCGCCGTGTTCTGTTTCTCTTATCGTCTCGCATGGTCGTACTGAACTTGTTGCATTTCGACAGTGGATAGCTTGATTTAAAGTAAAAAACCTTCGAATCTGCCACTGACAATGATAATCTGTTGATTTTTATCCATCCGTTGATTCCAATCGTTCCATCTACGTAGCTTCCATAATATTATCATGAGCAAATAGGTTGTACGTTGGTTACGTTACGAAAGTGGAAAAAATTTGAATTGATCCCTGTCAATGGAATGGCCGCAAATCCCTACAACCAGGCCGTAAACAAATTTTAACAGCCAGTTTCGAGTACCTGCACCTGAACAATGGAGATTGGAATTAATTGTTCGGCACCCTCCGTGTAGCTATGGATTTTTTCCAAAAACGAATTCCCGTGGCTTACGTAAGCTACGGCAGAGTGGGAGAGAAAGAGAGAGAGAGAGAGAAAGAGAGAGAGAGAAGAGGGGTTAGGAAATACAGGAAGACCGCGGTACACTCGAATTCCCATACTGAAAAGTCGTCAAAACTAATAAATCTCCGGGTCCCATTCAGAAACGGGACTAAACAAATAATAAATTTGAAAAGTTGAGCCTGCACGTTTTGAGGCCGTCGAGGATAGAGGATGAGGAGAGAAAGAGAGAGAAGGGCCCTTCCTCCTTTCGACCAACGAACAACGAACAAAGGCCCGGTTGTTAGGCCCAATGCACAAAGGATTCCTTTGCAGACCATAGGGCATAGTATATACGCTCTGACAGGAATTCAATTTATTTTTACCCACAGCCGAGGGTATACATATACACGTATATACAGATATAATAATCACCCTCCTTAAAAACGAGAATAATGCTCAACGCTCAATCGAACGCAATAATACGCGCATAGCTGCCCGAGGGCGCATCGTCTATTCGAAACAAGAGTAAAAAAATTATATACAAAAAAAACAAAGAATAGAACGAAAAGCAAACAAGACGAGTCGCGGAGATTTCGTTCACAGATTCTTTCCCGTTGAAGCTTTCCTCTCGTTTCACAAAATTTATACCCACTCTCCGACCCACACACGTACATGTCGCAACTTGTACGAAGTACCTACAGATGTACACGTCTTTTTGGTTAACTCGGGGAACGAGAGATAGGGTATAAATGGGTTTGGTTTTAATTAGCAGTAAACAGCCTCCATTAAGCCCTGAAGCAGTAAATCAGCTATACTTACCCCCACCCCGATCCCCCGGCTGAGGCTGGCTGCCTTTCCTGTGCGAGAGAATCGTCTACCGAGTAAAGTAGCGGCGAGGAGAGAGAGAGAGGTGGTGAGGGGTTGAGAGGAGAGAGAGACGAGGGGCGCCGAGAGGGGTGGATACATTACATTTCAATTTGGATCTATCCTTCTCTCTCTCTCTCTCTCACTCACTCTCTCTCTCCTTCTCCCTTTCACTCTCGCACCCTAGACAGGGATACAAAGTGGAGAGAGACAGCTATAAAGCACTCAGCTATGGACCACTGCACTCCGAAAATGGGGAGAGGAGGACTACTACACCGCCGGGGTTGGTTCGCTGTTGCGAATTTTCTCTGAATATGGGACTAGGACGACGCTTATATCACCTACGGGTGGACGACCAAATCAATAAGTTCTCCAGGTTCGTTTGTCGCCGCGGTCTTGTAGCGACCTACCGCGATATAAACTCTTGTATTCGAAATTATATTCCCCATTCGCAACCCTTCAATCTCCCGCCGCTTCCTCACTCGTATCCCGATGTCTCCGCCAAATGACGGAACATGCGTTGTCCGGGCACTTCGCCAAGCGGATTTTCAACGTTGCACCCTAGTCTGGGTAATATCTTTTCGGCTCGTCATTTTCATACTTAATTTTTCGAATATAGCACAATCGTTGGATACGCCGATACATTTTGAACCATCGCAAGCTGTGAAACTCAAATACGACGAAGATACTCACCAGGCTAATTACATCCACAATCGACACCTTATCTCGAATTCGGTCCAAGCCTGGATCTATTTTGAATGGCGATGGTATTGTTTTTTCCGTCTCAAGTCTCCGTCGAGTCCAGGAGCATCGAGCCTGGTTCATCTAGCCTGACCTAGCACAACTCACCGCTTGTATAGGAGCGTTAGCGTTACGTGTAGCGTTGTAAGCCGCGTCACACGGATGCGGATGTAATACAGCTGCGGAGCCGCAACAGCAATCTCGTGTAAAGAGTACCCAGCTATAGGCCATACCGAGCTACTCGACGGAAGAGCAACCGTCGGTGAATACGCGGAGCGAGCTACCTTACGAAAGCACTCCATATCACTTTATTTAAGATTTACCCTCTCACTCTGCCAGCTCTCGCCCCCTTTCAGCCCTCAACAAGACTTGTCCATTTCACGCGTTCCATTCGATTCCCTTCGTCTCATCTCTCTGCCACTCTCGAAACTCTGCCACTCCCTCCCTTCCCCACCCCTCCTCTTCCCTCCTCTCCTCACCTCTCCTCTCCTCTCCGCTCCTCCACCCACCCGACCCTCGGCCCTCCTCCCCGCGCCCGCTCTGCCTAGTGCCTCGCAGCTTCTTCCTCCTCCTCCTCTTCCTCCTACTGCTGCCGCTGCTCTCAAGCCCGACAATCTACTCTGCGGGGAAACTGATTGTTGTTGAACTAGATATATATTATATATCAGCGGGTGACTGACTATAAACCTCCGCGACAATTGGCATTACACGTGAAAAATTCTCATCATTCGATGATCGTTGTATCGTGTACAAAGCGTAGTACAAAAGTAGAGAAAATCGATGATTAACTTTGTACGACAGAAACCTCACAGACAACGGATTGTCAGTTCGTTCGTTAGCGCGTTATCATCGTCGTCATCTTCGAGTTTGAATATGTTCATTATTATTTTAAATGGCAAAAAGATGCCTCTTCGCCAGAGTCGGTAATAAATTTGACCTGAACAACACGGACGAAACTTTACTAACATTTCTCTGATATTACGACCGATTCTAACACGACTACGATTCATCTGGTTTTTGTCCAACTTGCGGCACAGATGCGTCATCGTCAAAAACTTCGCATAATACTGTACGAAGCAGAACAGAGAGATCCCGAGAATTCGTACTGCCCTTGAACTTTTCCGTTCCCCCAGGGAGAGCGAGGCACTCGACGTTGTGAAACCCGACTTGACCACATTGTCATGAGAACGGCTGTATCGCAAATCGCCTTGACACAGAGCTGCGGAATGACGGTAAAGTCGGCATGAACGCGTTACAACGGCAAAGAAGCCAACGTATGACGGGACATGGAATTTATACGTACGTACATCCTGAGTCCGTTTTATCGATTGCATCGCGCGACTGTTACCAAGAAAACCAAAGTACGCCCGTTAGCTGTACGAAATTAGAGGATCTCTCGTTTCACCTCCTCTTTTCATCACCCCATTGGATCGTCTGCATTTTTTCAAGGAATAATAAAACCGAAGAGAGTTCCCAGTTCCCAAATCTAAATGACAGACACGTTGTTCGTGTGTGTGCATCGCGCAACGCGTACGAACGTAAACTTGAACGCATAGGTCAAGACCGGGTTACGCGTAGTATCCGGTAAAATGACAAAAGGGTTTTGGAAGAATTTTCCCCAATCATTCCTTGATACAGTTGGTTGCACCGTGGCCAAAGGGACCAAGATCAAGAATCGAGATGACGCACCGTGGAAGAGCAGGTGGTCAGGGGAGTAGGGATAGGTACAACACTAACTTGACCGACCGGTTTCTATGGCGGATCTGAAGAACCCTTTTGCCTCACCTCGTGCAGTGCACGCTCGATGGAGAGAAAGAGCGAGGAAGAAAATCGATACGGAGAGAAAGAGAGAGAAAGAAGAAGACGGGTCGGAGGCGAGAAACGGAAGAATAAGAAGGAGCACGAATCAAGAAATTGAACGATCGTCCTCCCGTCAAAACCTGCAGAGTTGTCCGAGTACGCCGCAAAATTTTGTACATTGTCATTTTTGTCGAAATTTATCTGCACCAGAGCTTTCAGTTTTACAGCTTAAAATCTACGGTATGTGTGTTAAAAGTACAAACATTTACCAAAAATGAGTGTTCAAGTTTTATAACACGATTCTACGCAGGGGGGGGGGGGGAAGGATCTCAACTTCCACTTGATGCCTCCAACTCGCCCGCCACCCCGCGACGAAGAAGAAAGCAATGGGGTTACGCGGAGAGAGATAAAAGGAGTAAAAGTGTATCTCTGAACCCGTAAAGATAAACGCAGCGCAAAGACTCTGGGGCGTGTATAATCTTCTCCGAGGGGCGAGGCGTGGGGAGGGGGGAGGGGGGAGGCGAAGGCGTAGGGTGGGTAAAGAGAAAGGGGGAGAAAAGCAAAGGAGAGGGACGGGAAAACCCCCGCTTCCCACTCTGAACGAGGATCGCGAGAGACGTCGGGGCGCCGCGACGTTGAATTCATTAAGCAACTGATTTACGAGCCTCGCTGCGTTCATTCGTTGTGTAATATAATGAAAAAATGAGATTTTTTTTCCCCCTCCCTCGAGGAAGTTATACAGGGAGGAAAGATCCGGGCTAACAAACTGTTTAGCAAAAACAAAAAAAAAAAAAAAGAGAAAAAAAACATCGTCGCAAAAAGTGAGAAACTAAAAACGATGCGCGACACTCGCTGCATATCGGCAAAAAATAAAAAAAAAAAAAAAAAATACCGAAAGTACAGCATCGGAGTAGCGACGGGACTGTAATTCATCTAGTCTGGGATAAAGCTAGAGAGCGACGAGGCATCGGGTATCGTAAGGAACAACGGCTGGTGCACTGCACGATCACTGGTCGACTCTTCTCGATGGCATAACTCCGCGCGTTCGAATGACTCGCAGGAATCTCCGGCTAATTATTTATTATTAATCGTTAATTATAATTAATTACGCGGCAGTTTTGTGGCCGTTCTCTAATTGACATTGATTTATGGGTTTAATTAAACAAAGTGCCGTCCCGGGGTCGAGTCCAACAGCCCACCTCTGTGTTTCACCGCGAAGGAGCAGCCAAGGAAGCGGGGGAGGAGGAGGAGGAGGAGGAGGAGGAGGAGGAGGAGGAGGAGGAGGAGGAGGAGGAGAAGCTGCGAAGATGAGACGACGGTGTTTCGCTATTTTCCCTTGTGTCCCGAGGACCGGACCTACGTATACGTAGGATCCGGCGTCTGGCGGCAGTGGAATTTAACGAATTCACCCTTCTCAGCTGTTGGCGAACGTGAACTCGGCGCGAGTCGAGCTGCCGCGAACCGCTCCGGCATTCTCAACCGACTCTTATAATGCGTTCACCGCGATACCAAACTCGCGGACAATGTTGTCGAACGCTGACGCGACGAAGCTGCGTACCCTTTCTATTCACCTCATATCCTGAAAAGGTACGTACGGCATGGGCATGGGACGAACGGAAAGAGGGTAATAAGATGAAGAAAACAAACAAGGGCAAACTAGAATTCGGTACGTATCTGTACATTACGTTGAAATGAAAAACAGCAAAACGGTACTCCTCGCACAGTCGTGTCCGATAAATGCGGATGAATAGCGGATAAATGAATGCGGTTAAACCGCAACAGCTGTACGGAAGTTGCGTATGCGTCATAAGAAATGACGCTTATCTCTACCGAGATTGTCGGCTTCATTTCTTTCTTTCACTCAGATTTTTATGTCGTTAACTTCAGTACGGCATGTAATAAACTTGCTATGAAAATTGTAAAATATTTCACAAAATCACAGCGGTTGTTTAATATTTGTAATTATTTTTTACACACAAATAGTTTGACATTACATGTATATCAATTATCTTGGTCGTTCAGACCCATCGATACCAAAGCTCTTGGCTTACCCGTCAGACCCGCCAACTCATTATCAATGGGGCGCATAATCAGACGGGAATGACTTTGAAAAAAAATTAACTTTAAAATTCTTCGAGGTTATATATAATGTTTCGTAAGAATAGATTGATGTTTGAATTTTTTTTTTTTTTTTTTTTCAATATACTGAACCTGTTGGTGCTAATTATCAGACAAATTACCGTTGTTTGCATATAGCTTATAGCGGGGTTATACACAAATACAAACGTCGTTGCGTTTGGACGTTCAGTTTCCTTAAAATTAGTTAGACTTTGCATACACTACCTATAAAAAAGTAACATTACTCCTCCTTTACTTCTCCACTTTTCCAGGATTTACCATTTTCGATCGAAATAAAAAACCCGTATCGTATTCTTCATCAAATTTCCAACATTCTTTTAACATCAGGTACGACGATACCTGCGATTAATAGCAATCCAGAATACAGCGAACCCCCGCACGCACGAGAAGTCGAGAAAATTAATTGCAACTGGCGCACAGAATCGTCTCATTGTGCAACAGTTGTATGGCCTGTACGAAGGGACATGTACGCGTACAATAACCGGCGTGGCGGAGGATCCCTGAGAATGCCGTAATACGTACGATTCGGGTACCTAGCCATCGGGAGATGATGTACATACGCGACGACTGTTTATTCGTGGGGGTAGAGAGAGAGACGACGAGCGTGTGCAACACAAGTGAAACTGTTGTATTCTCCGTCCGTGCGCACACAGAACACACTCACCGATTCGTCCACTACCTAGCAACGCGATCAACGGCGGGGGGTTGGAAATCGTGGGGGTTGCCCGGGGTTGGGGGGGCAGCAATATGACATTATTAATTGCTCCACAATACAGAGCGGCGGTGGCGGCTGCGTCCCTCTGCATAGAACGAGGAAACAGACCCGGAAGCTAGCTGCTGCTACCAGAGAAGCCAATCGCGTTCTCGTGTTGGCTTCGCTTCAACGGAAATTTCATTAAGTGGATTCTTACGGACGCGGTTTTCAGATTAACAATATCACTCGTGTGTACCGCCTCATTCCTCCTCCTCCTCCTCCTCCTCCTCGTCCACCACCACCACTACCACCACCACCACCACCCTCGTCAGTGCAACGGGTTTAACCAACGCCGTGGTGGTGGCGGTTCCACGGTCCCGGATATCAGAAGGCTCCGGCATATTAAACGTTGCCGTACGTTATTATCCCGGGCCGGCTAAACTACATGCATGCATGTGCCAGTAACGTAAAACCCTCGTTGGTAAAGAATGTTCGCCCCACAACGGAGATATACTCGCATGCAAGCTATCCCGCGAGGGAATTACTTTTGCCCCCCCCCCCCCCCCCCCCCGCCCCTCCACACCTTACAACAGGGAACGAAACCCGAGCAACCGGACAGAGGAAACCGGGGTCAAGGCACGACGTAACGTGGACACCCATACCGACGAACGGTATACGAATAAGGCTCGTTGCGCAATGCCGACGAAGAGATGCAGCTTCATTCACTCTCCTGACTACTCCAACGAACTTAGTAACGTATTTCTCTAAATTTTAAAATAAAGGTGTATATATTCTCAAGTCGCGTAGTTCTGTAGATTCAAAACTGCATCCGTTCGTTTCGAATTAAAAAAAAAAAAATTAAAACACATGACTGGCATTTATATGTTATCATCTAAACCGTCTAAGACTGACCCTAGAATGCGCTTGCACTGCAGGAATCTGGAGGTACTTGGCCGCACGTTCGGAGAGGCGAAGACTGTAAAGAAAGAAGTCGTAAATGGCCACGTGCTATACCGGTATTTCCAGATTTCGAAATAAGGGCAACCTTATCCAATTAAATCGCTTCGCGACGACCTAAATGTCGTTCCGCGGCTCCCCGTTCTGCCTCAAACTCTGTATATTTATACATAATATGCCTGTATTTCTAGCATTTTACTACGCAGAAACATGCGATATTACAGCCTGTCGCGTTATTTTTAAAAGAAAGTGAGAAAAGGAGCGTTTCACACGAAACTGTCCGACAATCCGAAATTAATAATTTCATTTCCCCGCAATACTTAGACTTTGAAATTAAAAAACTGTGGTATACGGATGTAAAGGATAAAATTCGGTTTGCAAAATTTCGGAACCAGACAACAAAAACCTACAAGAGACTTTGAACCAAAGTGACTCGATAAATATTGTTTTATTTCTCTAAGCCTGAACTTTGTTAAATTACTAAAAAAATTTCACATTTTCCCGGACTAAATAATATTCTGATACTTTTCGCAACAGTAATCCGTCGATAAGTTTTCTAAAATGATAAACAGAACCAAAGAGATTGAAATCAAGAAAACATTTGTACATACAAACTGCAAACGCACGCGTCAAAATTATACAGGCGCAAGAGTGGTAGTAAAAAAAATCTCGCTCAATTAGCAACATTGTGAATATCGGCTGTACCTACTCGGTGGTGCCAAAGCCTTTGGCCGAGTGGAGGATATAGGACAGGTTTTTTTACGATACGAAGAGGTTAGAGAGCCGGTGCTGAACAACCTCAGCCGGCAGAACAATGCCGAGGTTCGTGTTCGTTTAGAGCCGTAGATAATCGGTCCAGTCGACGAGCTCGCGCCTTGCTCGTTTCTGCTCCTGGTGCCGCTGCCGCTGCGTCTCCCGCTCCTCGCAAGATTTACGACAAATTGTTTGCTGCGCCCCCGAGGGTCGCTTTCGAAAATTATCCTACTTCGCAACTAAATAGTACCTTATACCTCTCTACGCGCCTCCGGGTCTTAACGGGACCCCATGAAATCGGCTGCTTTCATGTGGCAGCTGCAGATTTTCCTCCAGTTTCATTGTACGCATTCAAGTGTTTGTCTCGAAGGGACTTTATCATCGATTGATTAATTGTTATCTTCAGACTGTGAATAATGAGATTCTTATCCTTTTCATTTTTTTCCCATACACCTACTTTGTTTTCGTTCTTTTCCTTTCGCGTTTTTATTCTTTCACTTTGTTCTGTGTTTTATTCTCCTTCGCGCCCGTTAGAACCAGTATAGGAGAGCAGCTACGAAAAATGCTCTTAAGCATAAGAGAGAGGCTGGATAATTAAAAACCAAAGATGTAGTATAAATAGTTAACCAGCCACCAAATGGCTGAGAAATCTGAATAGATGGCAGTGGTTCGCAACTCAAGTCGATAAATGGAATCTCGTACGAAATAATCAATATCCACACATGGTGATTACCGCAGACGACGTGTTCTGTCAACTTTTCATTTTTTCAATGCCTGTTATCGACCCTTATAATTGTAACCAAACGGTAACTGACGAATAAAAAAAGAATCAGGCATAAAAAAAAACTAGGCTTGAGAGCCAAACGAGTTAATGTTTTCAATCTTCGATTCGTTATTTAAATTTTTTCACTTGATTTTATCGGTTTTTTACACGTCAGAAAGCGGCGAGCATGCATATATAGGCATATATAATATGTATACATACATTAAGTAGATAGGTGGGTACGTTAAAACGGGTGTAATAAAAATTGACGATATTGGCAGTAAAAGGCGCATACCAGTAGTAGTTCTACTTTCTCTATTCAACCGATTCTCGAATTCTTTATACCTACGCCTCCCACAACACGGCAACGTCGAATCGTTGCAGCAGGCAACGGTAAAGAATTCAATATGGCGACTGACTGAATCGATTGGTCGTGACGTTATATATGACGACGTATACACTTGTACGCTGATCTTGACACACGGACGCACAGAGGGAGTGAAAAAGAAGCGAGACGCTAAACATCAAAAAAAAAGTAACGAAATCAGTTCGAAACATCGTAAAGGCAAGTGTACTATAAAAAATTGGATCGGAATATCAAATTGCGTCAAACTGTAACTGTGAAAAATGTTTATAAAAATTATCGACAATTATAATTTTCCTCTTTCGCTCGTACCCTATAGCTGGTAAAATCTTTCTTGTATCTGCAGAACCTGCAACAAGATCAACGAGTCGCGGTATAATATGGAACGAGATTCCGATACCGAAGGCGGAGAGAATTCGCGGCAGTAGGTAGGGTGCCTACAGTGAGAGTCGGGGAAGGATGACGGCCTGCTGGCGCTCTGCCGGGGCTGGGAAACGTTTATAATATTAACGCTAATGGACTACCTTGTACCTCGCACCCCACTGTACACCAACGCACGTTCGGAGTGAGAGGATAATGGTCATGCATGTATGCAAGCTAATGCACCGCGAGACGAGAGCCGCGACTAGCCAGGTAATAGCCGCACATACGCATCGCAGGATCTCAAAACTTGATGCAATAACGCGAGAGCCGCGCCGCCGATGGAACGCGAAAATCTCTCGATGCGTTTCAAAGATTGTTCGTGAGAGGGGAAATGATTTTTTGAAAAGCGCGAGAGACACGTTCGTTTTAACATTCAGAGCTCAACGTTCCAGGTCTGATTTCAATTTTGCCGTCTTTTTCAACTTTTCAGTCAACGGAATGCCGATGCGATATTTTTTTTTTTTCTTTCATCTTTCAACAAAATTATTTTAGAACAGTGGTTGTATTTTCCTAGTTATTTGGGCTGTAAATTATCAAGAATATTAACTGAAACTCATAACTCAATGGTAATAAGTTCGATGATAATTCTATGCTTGAGAACCTCGAATTTTGAGTAGTAAAACAGTTGCGAAAACTCTTTAAGAAATCGAAAACGTCTTAATTTTTCAAAACTGACTTCACGCATAGCGAAAGTTCCCTGCAGAGTCCATCTATGCACACAATAGTAAAATAAAACACCGAATATCTATCCGTACACCTACGCACGGTCAAGTATACGAAGTAACGGTGAAAAGAAATATGGACATGTAATCGTACAGTGATGAGGTCCAAAACTAACAGCGAGCTGCCAAGGAGAACCTATTTGAATTGATTTGAAGACCGCATAATATTAGAGACCGTCCATCTTGCGTCGGGACGCGTCGCGCGTTCGGCTTATATTCTCGATGCCGTCGGCGGCTGCGGCGGCAGCCACGTTCATGTATACACAGGTATATAGATTGCCTCGGATAGGAGCAGGATTTCGTATTTGCCCTGAAATACGCGTGCATACCTAATATCCGACACCGGTCTGAAAATGATTGGCTAATTAATTATTCTGCTTTATTGGTACACTAACCACATGCCTTGTATACATATACATATATATATATATATATATATATATATGTATATACAATATATATATAATATATATGTATATACACGTATATATTTTAGCGGCACAAGTCAGACAGGGTATGATATCTATATAAGGCACGTTTACTTCTCCATTTGCGTTTCAAGGTACATAATAATTTATCCACATAACATATTAGCCGTGTCTCGTGTACGGCTACGGAGCAGCGATATAATTCGAAAAGCGGAGACGGTACTACGTTTCTTAAATTCCATCAGAGTCCCTGCCGTGTATTATAGGGAAAAAAACTTTAACGGTTCGAAAGAACTTTTTAGCGTTGGTAGGAAAGAGGAAGAGAAAGAGGAAGAGGAGGAGGAGGAACTTTGCGCGTCACGATTTCAACGTAATCGAAAAACTGTACTAAGCGTAGAGTTACTGTTTTATTCAGCGTTGCAACTTTTGTTTCGAGACGATTCCTTTTCTCTTTTCTCTGGTATTTCGTTTTATCCCGCATTTATTTTCGTCTAATCAGACACATCGCTAATGAAAATATGCTACTCTGCAACAATTTCGATATATTTATCGATCGAAATAGTGTATTTACAAAAAGTAAAGATGAGCTTTTGTCGATGTGAAGCTGATTATAAAGGAAAGAATTCTAAGAGGTTTCCGCAAAAGTATGGAATATACATCATAAATTCTTCTCCTGCGTGCAAAACGATACAAGTGATCTGTAGAGACGCGTATAATATAATAGCACGTATATAGTGGTAATATCCTGCACAAGTATAATGAAAAGTCAAGGAAAATCGAGCCAAGCGAACAAGCCAGGTATAATAATAAGAGAACTTTTAACAAAATTATACTCTAAGGTGTAATATAAACTTCATAAATTCTTCATTGCTCATTTTCCACTTTTCTTTTTCATGTCTTCTTTCCTATTTTTATTTGTTCATTTATTTCTTTTTTTTTTTTTTTTCAGGGGCGGCAAGAGAGGAGAGGGGTTTCTGATCTTTCCGCATATTTTACTTTCTTACTATATACGCTATACATGAATGTACACGTACGTACGTCCGCATTGGTATAAAGTACGAAGCGTAGTATAAATATAAAAACGAGAAAGGTAGAGACCGACCGTTCATAAACTGGTGTAAAGGCGAGTGAGCGATGGTTGTACACGAGTTACGTATGTGTATACTATTACGTCAATCTGCGCCACGCGCCTACCTATGCGTACAACGTCTTTGCGTTGACATACCTATCTATATGTTCATTTCGCGCGATACAAGTAGAGAAAAGAGGAGGGTAGGTAATACGACGCGTATACGGCTCACGCGGACACCTTGTACGTAAGAGGAGGGGTGAAGGGGGCGGGTACGGGTATTAAAGTTGCAGTTGAAAACAAAGCGGTACTTAACTTTTAATTAATATTATATAGCTAATTAGCCGCTCGGGTGGATACCGGGTTTTGTATATTAATTTAATTTTCAATCTCACGGGGTAATTCTTGGCACAATGTTAGTTTTAATCAACCCTCTCTCTCTCCCCCCTTCCCCCATTTCGCCTCGCCTTCGTTTCCCTCCTCTTCTCTACTCTTGCCGCCTAAATTCTCTCCGTCTCCCTCCCTCTCTCCTCGGAGAGAAAGAGAGACGGAGACTGAGGGGAACAGGCAAGGCAAGGGCAGGGAAGGGCAGGGAAGGGAAGGGGCAGAGGTTAGGTTGGGTAGGTCTACATGGCTATAGTAAAAAGTAGCAATAAAAACCGCCCCTTAGGGTCACCGCCACCCCCGGCGGCGCACTCTGCGCTGCTTGCTGCTTGCTGCACCCCTCGCACCTCGCGAGCAACGTACCGCGGTCCGTCCACCTGCCTGCCAGCCTGCAGGATTAACTTTAATCAAATATTTACATTTTAATTCGGCACTATACCCAGGCTTGCGATATTGCCTTTATTGTACTCTCTGCTCCGTTTAATTACCAACTGCCTATTTGGTACGACGCATGGATACATACATACAGACATGCGTACAAACACGCTGCGTATACGTATACCTACGTACTACGATTTCGATACAGGCATGCTCGATTCGAAATGATCACCTAATTTCCTCCGATTCGTGCAAAAACTTTGTACGATAAAGCAACTCGGAGTTTTTACATTTGTATAAAAAAAAAATTTCACAACTTTTCAAACTTGCTATCTTTCTTACGCTGGACGCGATAATTTTCTACATTTTCGTCGATTATTCGAGACATGCAATAAATTGTTAACTAAACCCTGTAACAAATGGTGGAAATTGTACAGTGAAGTACACATTAGGCGCATGTAATTTGACTCTGTCGAACGACCGGAACTGTGTTTAAAAACTCATCGGGCTGAAATTTCTAAGGTTATTGTGATGATGGATCTTGAAAAAAACAAAAACTCGCTATTTTACAACTTTAGAGAATTACCTGAAATTTAGGAAACCGTTAATAAAGCATGAACAAACTCGGATTTTTTAAATTCAACTTTTTGAGTTATTCTAAAGGTGCTAAATAATTTTGTTTGAATGTTTCAGCCTCGCAAAAACTCACAAGTGTCTAGAAGTTGTATTACAACATACTTTGAACGGAGATAGCTTTATGTCGAATTGGTCGGATTGTGAATGAAAATTCGATGGATTAACTCGGTGTGTTAAATATTAAATGATCATATTATCGATTAACAAATACTGATTAAAACTGCAGATCGATATAAATTTGAAAAGTTCATTGGTGTTACCAATAAAAAAATGAAATTCTTTGACGAGATGCACAAGTAACAAATAACGTATTATAATGCCACATTGATATCAGCGATACAAAAGCGACTCGTGTTCTTTTTTTCACGTGACCACGACTCGCGTAGGTGACCACTTTCCTCGTTCCACTTCTCGAGATGCTGGATGATCGAGCTGCGATGATTCTGCCACAGGCACCAGGACCTTGCCGGAAACTCAGCGACCCAAAACGGTAGACAAGAATTTTGCTGCAGGTACAAGGACGTGCAGGCCTCGCGAGGGTAGATATCGGCAAGAAATCGGTCAACGATTATTTAAAAAAAAAGAACGCAAGTCGCATTTTCTACCGTTGTTACTGGCTGATTCCGGTCGAACTACAAGCTGCAGCTCTGCTGATTTTCAGTTCCCACGTCCTCGTTGGAAAGTGCGATGTCCGAGGGCTGCAAACATTCTCTTCAGTTCTTGAATGTGACCGCAGAAGATCGGATAATCTCTCTGTGCGAATCTATGAAATTCTTATTTATATCGATCGACGCGATAAGCCGCGTATCTGCATTACAATAGCGATGCCTCAACGATCAGTCTTTGTCAAGTAATAATATCATGTCTTTGATGTATACCTCATAACCTACGAAATTCAACGACACTGCCATTAACTTGCAAGTTGACCAAAATTCGAAGCCTCGAGACACTTGCGAGCTTCAACTTCATGCGGCATGTAACCTGGATAAAGCGAAGAGTGTTGATCAGCCTGCTTCGGTGGGCGAAAAAATTACCACCGTGCATCCAATTTTACAGGACTGACCTCAGAGGTCATCATTATATCAGTATAGCGGGATCAATGATGAAAAAAGAAGCTGAAGAGTGATAAATGAACGGTAATAATACCTGTCGGATATTCGTCCCGCGTATTGGAGTAATTAATTATACTTGCTAATTGAGGCCTTCCCACCGGAGCAAAGAAAATTAAAAAAACACTTCTGCGCAATTAAAGTTACATGTAGAATTGATAGTCCTATCGATACTTTGCTAAGAGTAGAATAAAATTTAAGTGAAATCTGGGTGTACAGTGGTTAATTTTTACGTCGATAACGCTCACAATATGTAACAAGCCTGAAATCGATTGCCGAAATTACAAGTGAAGCGACTGAGAGACGAGTCGACAACTACATCAAAGACTTTTTTTCCTCATACACGACTATACTTTACGTCATCTGTATTTTTTTGTTTTTCTTTTTCTCCTTTTTTCTTTTCCAAAGAAAAAGAGCACAGCGGGTGTCGTAAAGAGGCAAAGAATAAAGAACGAAAGAAAGAACCGGCTGGGAAATGGCGCGAAAACCGTTGTTTTCGTTAGTCTTTCGAAGTCGTAAAGTAATAAATTGTTGCGGGGAAAAGAAGTGCAGGGGAATGAAGAGAAGAAGAGAGTGTCAGCCTATAAGAAGCCGGTGTTACATAGCCGACTATGAGCGTCTTCAACACATATACGCTTACCGCGCATACAAAACCTTCGTCACCGACGTGTATACAGGTATATTATACGTGTATATATACACATTTAAGTCGCCGTCGTGAAAATCGCAGCGGGACATTCTCTTATTCCTTCCCAGCCTCTTCCTCCTCCTCCTCCTCCTCCTCCTCGATAGGTTCTTCTCTTCAAGAGCCATCTGAAGAGGAGAAGGAAAGGACGGCTGCAGCCAGGTACCCGAACATTTTTTACCCCTTGCAAAAGATATTCTTGTACCTTCTAACGCCGCTAAAATATGCGAAAATCGGGCTCCAAAATTGTCTGCATATTTTCTACAAACATTCAAACGACTGGATCGAATCCGTAATCAGGGTGTAAAAACAGGGTACATACAACAATATTAAGGTGCGGACAGATGAATAATCGAAACAATTCGGAGTTTCCGCGATTCCGAGACTTCATCTTCGGTTCGTGAGTCGAAAATTTCTTTAACGAAGACTGGTTACCCCGTACGTTTAACCACCCTCGACACCTGAACTAACCAACCCAAGGAACAAACCTGACCGACCGATTCATCCGCCCGTATTCTACTACCTGGAAGAAAGAAGCCCTCTTCTTCTTATTCTCCCTCGCCCTCGAGAACGGCACAAAAGGCATCTTTAAGTAATATTATAGAACCGTAGCCACATGCCAGCACCTGTGTAAGCTTTCGTCTGTGTCTGTGCGTCCGTACGTAGGTATAGACGTATAATAATCTAGGTTCGTAAGCCTGCGTCTGCAGCGACTGAAGAGATGCGGTGGTCACGTTATTGCTATTGTGGGATTGTTCGAGAAGAGGTGTCAAGTTATTAAAACTTTCAACGAATATACATATATACACATTTATATGTATATATATGTACATACAGTAGTGAAGGAGGAAGCAGGTCGAGCTTAAGCGGTTGTTTTTTTTTCTTTTATTCTCCTTTTCCGTTTCTTCTTCTTCTCCTTCTTCTGCACTGTCTATAGAATTTTATTACTATATTGTTTTGGGTTTTTAACGCGCAGCTCGCGCCAAACTCGAGATATATGGCTCTCTAAAAACCTTCAACCCCCGAGTCTTTTTCTCTAGGGAAACTCGCCTATACGTAGAAGTTTCTGTCTCTATATGAGATACGATTTTTCTCAGTCATCCCACATTACGTTCTCTTGCGTTCAAGGTGTGAACGAAGAACGATCGCAGGATAATTCGAACTCGTGAGAGGTACAATAACCACCACATATCACAAGATACAATACTTGCGGAGATTTTTTCCTCGCGTAAAATTGTCTGTTTTAAAGCTATAATCGTCTTTCACCTTTTAATACTTCACCATCGAATTTTATTATACGTATAACTGCACGCGTGATGTAAGATGAAAAAGGTTGAGAAGAGTAACGATTTTCTGCACCTTCAATTTAACCCACCATCATTCTGATTCAAGGACGCCAATGTTTACATGCATGGGAATTCGCAGAGTCTTCGCTCTTCTTCCGACAAATCTTTATCCACGTAATTCACGAAGGAAGATTAGTACGTACAGCACTACTAAAATCCATGTGTCTGATTTAAAGATTTTTTTTCCTCACCGCGCCCGATCGCTGCCTATTACTGCACGTATTCGAAACATACGCAACGATTATTTTCCTGAATAACACGGAAAATTAATTCTGTTTCACCGTTATTCGAATAACAAAGATGTACTCACATGCCAGCTGTTTTGAATAATATGAGAATTAAACACAGAACGAATATCTGTATATTATGTATACATATATAAACGGTACTGTGGCAATTGTGCCATGATTTAAAACGAACACAAAGTCCCATATATAGATATATATAATATAATCAAATGATTCACCTGCGTCGCAAGAGAGATACGATTTTGGTAATAAATAATTCCCCGTAAAGAAAAGCGTGCATAAAATGCAGTGAAGACTTGACGAAACGTATTATTTTTTAGAGTAGAAAAAAATGTAAGAAATTAGGAATAAACCTAGGAAGCAAGAGGTGAAAAAATCTACCACTGTGAAATCGCAGCAAAAATACTTGTGAAACGGAATAATTAAAAATAAAAGAAAGATTAAAGAAAACGAAGCGTCCTTTGAGAAAAAGTCGACGACGTCGCCTCCAGGAAAACCACGTGCGCGACGACGGGAGCGCTTGCGTCAATCGGCTCGCGTCTCTGTGGTTGTTGTTTTGGTATTTTTAAAGGGGACGATTTTTTTTGCTTCTCTCTTTATTCCACTCCTATTTTTAAGAATATCCCAAGCACCTTCTAATTCTAGTTGTTTCTCGTCTCCCCGGCTCCTTTTATCTCATCAGTTTTATATCATGCACCGAATTATACTAGTTCATTCGAATTATCAAAATTCACTCTTGTAAATTCTTGTCGAACGATGAATGCCGCGTAACCGGATAAACAACGCTATCCTGACGTCGTGCAACAATACATGTAAGTAATTATCGTAAATTGCGATGTTATTGTTTTCCTTTCTCATTTGTGACTCACCTCAATCGACGACATGCGGAATCGGCATCAATCCAACGACATCAGTGGATACAGTACAATGATAATATACCCGATCGTCACGAAGAAAGAGGCGATAGTCGAGGCTATCTATCTATCTACGAATAAGTATTATTCGTCACACTTGAAACACAAGTTTTTCTTCTTCCTCTAGAATTAACAACAGGCTACAGCGACACACATCTACGATCTTCGATTAGGCATTGAAGAACACAAGATGAGTAGAGTAACAATAAAACCGATGACCGGCACATACTCGACGCACTTGTACTTCTCTCTAAGGAATACCGCACTGAAATTCACAGCTCAAATCCGCACTGCATATGTATAAAACGTGTATTACTCAGCACCAAACGAATTCGCCTAGAACGTCCAGGTTCGAGCCTCGGCATTTTACTAATTTATTTACGTTATCACACCGCTTCCCTCAAACACGATCGTCCGTTCGTTCGTCGATCAAATAATCCTCCCGAAGCACAAACATGTTCACGTGTCGCGAGATAATAGCGTTAATTCCTCGTAAACGGCAATTCCGCCCGCAAAATCGAATCGCCGAGTCTGTAATAATATGATAATTGGAAAATATGACAAACGATCGCAGACACGACGTTTATCGTTTGAATATCGGCTTCGCGTTAAACCACGTAACTCGTATTGCGCGTAGCTAACGAAACGGCGATCCTCGGCACTTCTGACTACTCGCGAGAATAAACAGACCAGTTGTTTTCAACAATCATATTCGATAATCGTCCTCCGTGTCTATCAGAGTCTCGCGTCGCGACGTGTGTCTATCAGCCAGACGGAGTACTTATAATTGCAGGGCTTCTCTCTCTCTCACTCTGTTTCCAAAGAGAGAACGCGACGCGAGATAATAACAAAGCCGTTGAAATTTCCGATCGATGTAAACAAGGTGCGAAACCGTTATCGGTTCAACGAAAAACACAACGACGCGTCGACTCGGTTTTTATTTTACTTTTATCCTTTCTTACGTTTGTTTCCAAGTACACTGTTCACTGATTTCCATCGATCTGTCTCGTTCCCTCGATGTTTTTCCGAGTGGTTGAATTGTTCGGTGAGAAAACTGCACCGACGCGTTTATTTTTATTTACTTACGTTTCTTTTACATTTCTTTCTCTCGCCCTTCGACTATCCTTCAAAGAACGGCAACAACTCGGCACTGCGGCCCCGTCGACTTCGGTCGTCGAACGCACAAACACCGATCGGTCACGGGGGTGGCTTCGGTATCAAAGAAGCGCGTGTAAAACGCCGCGTATCACGTTCCACCCGACGCGCCTCGCGAGCACCGTTCGCTGCAACGGTGTACGAGCGAATGTGCCGCTGTGAGTTTCCCCCCCTCCTTTCCAAAGGCCGGCTCGGCGCGGAACGCGTGGTGGGGGTTGAACCTTGACGCCGGGGTGGGGGAAAATAGTGCGATAGGGGCGTGCGCGGCAGCCCCCTCCCCTCATTTCCCCACCCCCGCCCCGCCGCGCCATCGCGACGTCCCGACGACCCGACGCCGCGTCTTCGCCGCCCTGACGACCGAAGTGAAACATTTCGCGGATTTCGCGGGAGGGGAGGAGTAGGAGGAGGAGGAGGGCGGACAGGGGGCGGGAGAGAGGGGGTTTCCGAAGGGGAGAAGACAACGGTATTTCGTTAATTGAACGACTGGAGAGGGATCGTTGGGGTTGGCGAAGAGATGAGGATGGGAGGGGATTACTTCGAGTAATTACTTACTTTTTATTACGCTGCGTGGGTTTTACTTATCACTGCGTAGAGGTTGTGCTACATATTTACCTACCTCTGTATGTATCGGATACATGTACGTTATACGATTCCAGGTGATCTATTCTTCTGTTATTATAGGTGTCTACGTGCAAGACAGGGTTAGGTTGCATTGCCAAACGGCCGCCTTGAACTTGGGAGGATGCGTAATACGCGTAAAGGGTTTCTCTTACTTTGGTTCATTCCTATTTTTCATGATGTTTTTCTTTTTTTTTTTTTTTTTTTTTTTTCTTTAGTCGACACCGACGGAATAATTAATGGTCGGGGTAGGTTAAGTTAGGATCGCTACGCAGATCAAAAATAATCACCTACACTCAAGTTTGGTACTGCAAAAATTTCTTGCTGTAATTATGCGTATACTTTTATGGGATGTATGCACAGTGTTTACCTAAAATGACGCGTGATTTGGCTTCTAACCGCATCTATCTGAATTGCACGAAGTCAGTTGACCGTTCTAAATCACGGTGTTGGAAATTCTGGGAAAAAAATTTATGAATATACTATCCGACAGTAAAAATTCCTCTATCAAATTTAATGAAGACTTATCTCGAAAACAGTGAATAAAAAAAAAGAAACAACCTAGAAATCATCTTTTCTTTTCAAATTTTCAAGTGGTTGTACAAAGCGATAAGTTACGTTGTAGAGAGTCTAAAACCTGTAATTCCACCTTACGATCACAATCACATGTATAGTATAATCGAGATGCTCGAGTGATTTTTTTTTTCTTTTAGCAATATCTACGTCGCGTGCAGAAAGCACGTTTCTTGTCATACGCCGAATTCTCGAAATACATTGGTTTGTATACGTCAGATACACACATATCGTAACAACGGGGGATCTGCAGGTATATTGGCGCAACAATACCTGCACACATGCGATGTATAATGGTACGTACACATAGATATTTACGTAAACTTACGTACGTAAAGTTTTATAACTCGCATGGTTGAAACTAACTTATGCAACGTTACGTACAACTCGGATGATCGTTATCGCTGTATGACGGGAGATTAATGCTAGGCGTGGCGTAAGCAAACGAACAAAGTACGTAGCTATATATACAATCCATTATCTGTTATACGCGCTTGCATTATAAGGATACGGCGGTTAGAACGCGACGTTTAGAGTACGCGGCGAGTAGGTCGGCGCTTCTTTAACTCACCTTATCGCAACTATATTTTAAACTAATTGGCTCGATGGCGCAGCCCAAGAGAGAGAGAGAGAAATTAAAGGAAAAATAAAACATCTTTCCCTTATACTTGTACATTTTTTATCACACTTTCGAAATCAATTCTGATACATTGAGATATCGCGTTGGTAGCACTTTTATGCCTCCTTCCTCATTGTCGGTACATATGGAATTGGAAATTATACGATCTCGAAAAGGAGAATAAGGATGAGAATAAAAATACAGAATAAAAACCGCAACCTTTCGTGAGTTACTCCAAAAATAGTGAATTTTAATTCGTTGCATGTACGTATCAATTTTCAATCGAATAGTTTTGGTCTAACTTTTCAAATTTCCATACACGGGCAACTATTATAGCAAGATGCCGCAACGGGATCTTCCTTTACATTTTTTCCTTCCCAACTCGGACGGACGATTTAATCCAATTATCGGCTTACAGAAAAACAATCCAACGTCTGAACCTCTGCAGGCGGAGTTGGTAGTTGAACCGAAGCGGCAGGAAGACATCCTCTAAGACAGGTCGGCGCCTTTCGAACCATCTTTTAGAATTATCCTAAGCCTTGTTCTTGGGAGACTTGAAAGGTGAGCGAACGCGCCGTATCCGAACTCTATTGTTATCCAAGCTAGTTTTACCCCCATTGTTTTTCTCCTAACCCAGTTGGTTCTCAACTTTTTCCCGCCCCAAACTATATTATACCTATATACCTGATATAATCTGTGTTCCATCCCAAGGCTCGCAGTTGGTTCGTTATAGATTCGCAAATAATAATAATGGCACGAGATTGAAACCTGAGAATTAAAAGAAAGAAGAAATAAATAAAAATAAAGAAATAATCAATTGACCGCCCCAAAAGCGAAACTTTCTCATTAAGATTTAACACTGCCGAAAAAGGAGTCGAAAAATAAAGAAAAGCTTCGTTTCCGGGCTTGCAGACTTTACGCAAAAGACCGTAGCTGCGAGCGGACGCGCAGGGCGTAATTCGAAGTGACCTGGGTAAATGGTTTGTAATTGAGGAGTCGTTCTCCGGGAGGGTTGCGGGGGACGAGAAGAGCCGTGGGACGAGACAGACGAGGGATACTCGGTTTGGCACTTGTTTGCCTCTTAGTTTCAAATTAGGAACGCTCTTCATTCGTCTGACGGGTGCTCCGCCCCACCGGAGCTCCCGCGGTAGTCAAAGCTCAAGATCGTCCTGTGCCCAAGGAGCAGCGGCGTTGGTCCCGGGCGGACGGACCGGCCGGTGGTATACGGGGTGTCCCTCTCGTTCCGCCTCGCGCAGGCAATTGAAGATCAACGACGTCGGGTGAGGAGACAAAAACTGAAAACGGGAACCCGTCGGACTTTGGAGGTGACTTTATACCTAACGATACGCCTGAAATTTGTCCGATTGTGAAATCGATGATTGACCCAAATCCTGAAAATATCAGCCTAGAATTTTGTAATCGACGTGTTCGCTTGTAAAAATAAAAAGCAAATTTTTTATACAATTTACAACAAAAATTGTCATTTTCAGACAAGCGTACATTATTCCATTAAGTCAAATTTTAATTATATGTATAGTATGCATAGTTAATTAGATTCCTGTATAATGATGTTTGATACGTTTTTAAAATTTTCATTTGTCATACGAATACCTCAGCTTATAACGTAAAAGCAAAAATCCGTTTCTACGAAAATTGAACGTTATTAATCCATACGATTTTACCGAATCTGTTCATTCTTCTCGGTTAACTCACCCTCGAGGTGAATCTCTCATTCTTTAATGAACGAAGAGGGCGTATCGTCACAGTCAGGCTAGCCTTTGCCCGATCCCGCAGCTATTGGCCTCTTTATCTTGTACACAGCCGCAGTTTGAGCTCGACCCCTGGGCCACCGGTCGACGTACGTAGTCCGCGGCCGTCGCGACGCCGCGACGCGACGTCTCGGCGCAAACATGCTACAGCTAATTATATTTACCTTTACAGTTTTATTATTCAGAGCCGTTATGTGCGGAGGGGTAATTTTCTTCCGTAGGTTCCTATAGAACGCACCTTACACTGCTGCGTGTATTATTCAGCTACACCTGAATTTCACGAGGAACCTCTACACGTGTTGGTTTACGCCGATCTCTATAACCGTACACGCGGTCCTCTGCTCGCCTCTCGACTCGTAGGCACAAAGGAAAAGCTTTGTAACAAAAATTCATTTCATCCCTATATATACTTATTTTTCCTTGTCGCAGGATTTTCCTATGTGCTCAGGTATGCGGAGACTAGAGAGAGACCAAATTAGACGTGCATGAACTTGTTACTGCAGATATTAAATCCGCAAACGTATTTACCGCTTTTTCTACACGATTTCTTTGACAGTGTTCAAATTTCTGTGGAAACACCGCGAGCGAAAAGCGTTTTCCTTTTCTCAAATGAACCTGTGGTGGAAAAATTCGAAACATTTTTCAATAAAATATTCCAATTTCCAAAAACTACATCTTTTCTCGGATTTTAAATGTCTCGGACCACGGGTTTGATTTTGACTTGAAATGAAAATGAAATTTTTGATCTTTGAAGCTTGAAAGATAAAATTTCGTCCGAAGGACCAATCGTCTGTTCGATCGATGGTAATAAATAAATGTTAAAGCGTATCGTTTGATATCGCGTGCGTGTGTACGTTTGAATAAAATCCGTGCACAACGTCCGTTTAGTAAGAGAATTTCAGCTCCGAGATAAATCCCTACCGGGTATTCCCGCGTTACAGACAGGGTTAATCGCCTGGTGAAGCAGCGATGATAAGAGTTACCGCCTTGATGAGAAAGAACGACTCACTCCAAAATTGTCCAAATAAAACGACGCCCGATAAACCGACGTCGGTGTGGGTCTCTCTACATCTGCGCTCAATGTACATGTTGCGCATTATCGCGAATTACGACAAACTTATCCCTGCGCATATTCGTGTGTACGAGACAAGACACGCGTGTTTGTCCGTGATAAGGCAGTGCAAATGTGTCGTAAGCACCTCCCACTCGTTGCAAAATATTTCGCCTGGTACTCGCGAGTTATACGTACGTACATGAAGAGTGCGGGTAATTGGCTCTCTTCATCGACGAACTCGCCCCGCCGCACCGGTCGAGATGCTTTTCAATTTTCGATAAATATGTATGTTCGCTTTATACCTTGGCAGCGGCTCCGGCTCACCTATGCAGCTTTTTCCTCCGCAAATTCGCGCGTGTTTGCGTGTTCGTTTGCGACCGTTCAGGTATGTATGCATACAGCGTACGAGGCGAGGCGAGGTGTGGGGAACGATTTTTCTCGAATAACTCGTTCGCGTAACAGTACTTGCAATATGTGCCGGAAGGGTCAAGTCGGAGGTCCGATACCCAGGTTGCCGTATCTCGTGCTGTTCTTCCACTTTCCTTAATATATATTGACGCGGAGGATGAAATTTTCTCATTTCCAAGTATTTTGTTTTCATTTTCATTTTCTTTTTTTTTCTTACTTTTTTCTTCCTTTTTCTCCACTTCTGTAAAGCTTGCGGAACTGATCGTGAGTTCGAACGAATATTTACGCTCCTTTGTAGAAACGCGATTGATACCGAATTCATGTATGTACTGAATAAAATTGGCACAGATTCAACATTGTGTTATTCTGTATTTATACATGAGACATTTTGCGAAATGTTTTAAAAACGGTTTCGATAGTCCATATGTTGTAGAACGTGAACGACATTCAGTGCCAATTCGATAGATATAATTGTAAATTCAACTTACTCGTGGTCCATAAAATACAACTCCAATTTGAAACCGAAATACGAAATCCAAAATGTACGATTCAGCACGGCTACGTAAGAACATGAAATCCACCATTTTCCCACAGGTTATACATAGGTGCGATGCAACACCTGGTTGAAGCTCGAGAAAATCATTGTCATGTGCGTGTTCCTTTGTGTATGTGCTCAGGTATTTGCGGGTCGAACCGATCGACTAACGATGAATGGAACGACGACGCCGTATAGCTGTAGGATAACCGAGAGCTGAGCCGAGGACGCGTATGGAGGCCGTCACAATAGGCATTTGGCTAAATTGACTGATTTCCCATTCTGTCGGAATCATTTATTAAAGTCTCAGGGGAGGGAGGTAGGGAGGGTCGACCGCTGCAGGCGTACAGGAAAAATGAAAAATGAAAAGAAAAAAGTAAAAAAGAAAAATCACACAAAATCCAAACTCGCGCGCATCGAGACACACTTGCGCTACGACGATCCCAAATTTCGAATTGCGAGTAAACTTCGATCGATTTAACGGTACGGAAAATTTTTTTCGTCTACTGCTTCGCGTCTTTTCAAATCCTTCAAGATCGATCCGTCGCCTCCCGTCGCTTTATATTATTCAATATGATGCAATTTCATGATCAGTCGTAAGTCAGTACGTGGATGCATGTAGAAAATTGAAAAATCAATGTTTGATTGTTCATTTCCTCTCCTCGTGTCTAATCTGATATCTGACCGGAAATAGGTGGGGAAAGTAAATGACGTATGAATAATGAATACACAAGCATGTCCATGATCTGAAACTATTACTGTGTTAAAACCGCGAAGCCATCATCATTTATCGGCTCGAGGACCCGGGGTGACTAATTGTAAGATGTAAGACGAGGCTGAAGTTAGTAACGTTAATGTAACGAAATATCACGAAAACAAAATTTCAGACGACCCTAAAGATGCGAAGTAACGATAACTCCTGAACATGCATTGTTGCACTAACGTTACTAACTCCATCTTCGCGATACAAGGATTCAAATATTGAAACTTTCTTGTGAATCGAGTGCAGAATCGTGGGCCAGGGCTGACCAGTCGCACCGTTTCCATCGCCCTATCGTCAAGCTCGTTAGATATTCTAGGGTTAATTCAGGGAACGGACGTTGTGTGCAGGGTTTGAGAGGAGACGAACGAGTCTCGTACAATCGAACTCAGAGCCAGGCAGCCAGCCAGCCAGCCAGCATTACATTCTATTCATATAACCCGCCTTCGACGGAGACCTGCAGGCCCGTATTTGACTGACAATTCTTCATTTGCGTTGAGCAAAACGTTTCGCAGGCCGAATTGCATGCCAGTAAGGGCTGCGAGGTGTGATAGAGTTCGATCAATGCAGTTCTGAGGAGCAAGCTCGCGGGTCCGTGTGTCGGAAAAATCAGGCGCAAAACGGGAGGAATTATTCCTACGAAAGATTCGTCAATGCCGCTAATCGAAATCTCTTGTAATTTTCGAATTGTCTCGAATTGGTCAAAGTTTGAAAAACGAACGTTGTTTCGACGGGAGTAACTCGCGCCCTTCGCTCCGGCTGGGTCAAAGGTTGGTGGTCATCATTTGGTCGGTATTGTCAGCTCCGTTCGCGACTAGATAGATCAGCTCCTGGGAATACTGATTTTTTACATAAACTGGTATTCGCTTCGCGGGCTCGAAAAGTTCGCGGTTGTCTACCGCGTCGAGTTTTTTCTTTTCTACTTAACCAATTGCAAACCTAATCGCGATAATTTCACGAGCTGATTTTCCCCGTTTAGCCAGTCTCGCAATTAACCCCAGTATGGTATAAAACTGACGAGGGATTGAATTGGTCGGATTAAGGGATGCAGATTGATTTTTCAAAAACTCACCTATCCACAGTCCTCGAGGTCGAAATTATCCCCGGTAGTTTCCAAGGGAGACATTGTCTGAAAAGTATCAAAAAAACCCCAGTTACAATTACTGACCTATAACGCCTGAAATGCGAACCTCGTAATTTCCCTCAAGTATTATAAATACGCATAAAAAGATACTCTGGACAGATTTTACAAAGTATCTCTAAAAGAGGAGGGGGGATTATGCTTATTTCGCACAAGGAGGTAACAGCGGCTGACAAATTGACGGACAAATTTTACCCCCGGCATTTCGGATCGGGGGGGGGGGGGGGGGGGGGGGTAGGTAAACGGGGCCAAGTGAGTTAGGGGAAACTCTAAATTGATCCATATTAATAAGACAGTGAGATTTGCGCTGCAGGGAATTTTTGCATAAATTTGAATCACTGCTCGCTCCTCGGCAAGGGTTGGACGGTTTGAATAATCGGGAATAATTTTGAATTTTCGGTAACCAAAAGAGCGGCACAACATCCCCCGGGTGTGTCTATACCTATACCTATATCTCATACTGTTACCCGAAGCCGAACGGCACCGCGGGAAGTTGCCCCTCGAAAACAGCGTCGTTCTCCACCTACATAAGCACATCCAATTATACCTACTCACTGACTTCTAAGTGAGCAGTAGGTATCCGCCGAATTCCACCTCGTTTTTCTTACGGAATATCAATTATTCTCTACCACGGTGTTGGTTTAGCCATTTCGATGATTTCGGGAATCCGAGATTTTTCAGTAAAAGGGGTTAAAAAAATGTCCAGGAAAAAAATTCTCGCAGGGTACCGAAATTGATAATACGTACCGAGATTCGGTATTAAAGTTCGTCCGATTTCTTGCCTCCAAGCTGAAAACTACCTCCCTAGATTCTCACGCTTGTAGTTCACAATACTTAAGATAATAGCGATAGTCAAGTACCCTATAAATTCAAGTCTGATTGGTTCAATGACTCTTGAGATACCGTATGTCGAGGAGCAGAGAGAGAGAGAGAGATCGAAAGGGTGAGGGGGAGAGAGAGAGAGAGCGAGAGGAAAAGAACGGGGATGTAGGTATATACAAAACTTTGAACGCCTACGGTCGTTATGGTAAAATTCTCTCTAACGTTTACCTGCTGATTGAACAAGGAACGCCCGATAAGCATTGGCTGAATTGAAGGGATGGGGAAATGCAAGATGTTTGAAAGAGTTTGATGGTTTGAATATCTATACTTTTTCATAATTTCGTTACAAGGTGCATCGAGATTTAATAACTTGATAAACAAAATTCAACTCACTTATTAGTAAACTACGATGACATATGTGAAAATAATGTGCGAAAAAAACCCTAAAATTTGCTTTTTTTCTTCTCTCAAGTATAAATATAATAGATTTTTCATTTCAAATTCCCTTAGAGTGGTCAAAAAATATTGTCGATTGTTCGATTTCCCTCCTCGATAACTCATTACGTTCAGAGGATTGTTGTCAACAAATATGCTGAGACCTTTTTTTTTTTTTTGTATTTCAATAATCGATCCAACATCGCTGAATTCAATTTTAACGCGTTATCCCGAAAAATGAAATATTCAACGACACGAACGTGTTAAAATATGAATGTTTCATTGGTATTAAGTGAACGAATTTGAAAAAAAATACCGATATAACATCAATATATTTTCTTCCCTTTCCTCTGTCGTATCATCACGAGATATTCAAAGGCATAAAAATGATACCGAAAGTGTTATAATTTCGTAATAAAATCGCGACGATCAATAAAACTCACGAAACGTGGTTAAAACACGTCGTACCGCAGTTAAAGCGCGACGAAGCATCTTCCGCGTCCAAGATCCCGAGGTATGCAAGAATTTTGACGAGCACTGACAAGCATGCGAAGCGAGATGAGACGACGGAGGCGTGTAAGGTAGGTATACATATAGATAGGTCTGGGTAGGTATACGGAATGGGATGGACGAGGAGGGAGAACCAATTAAAAGACGCTTACACGCCGCCTAATTCCCCCCGGGGCTGAATAGGCCGGATGACGTATTAACTCATATTTGTCTCCGCACAATGACCGGGCTAAGCTCCTCTGCCCAGGTGTCCGAGTCCTGTGGGTGCAGGGCACTCGGAGCATAGGTATGGTATGCGGCAGGACTCTCTCGTCTCTCGGTTCCTTGCGATCCTCGCGGCACGCGGACGAACGTGAAACGGACACTCGTAGGTCTGTATAATACGCGCCCTGAACGGACGTTTGTACCAAGGCACACACTCGAGTGCGCGTTGAAATCTTGAAGAAATTTCGTTCCCGAGGAGAGACGCGACGCCGCGCGGTCCAGTTCCACATTCCTTCCTCTCAACGGGTGGCCCGCGTCTTTAGCCCCCCTCCTCCTCCCCCTCCCCCCCGCCCCTGCCCTTCACCCCTTCACTCCTCCCCAATTCCCCTCGCCGGCCATGTTACTCTTCTTTTTCATATCCCCCTCCTGCCGCACCTTCCCTCTCTGTCCATCGTATTAGGGGCAATTGTTCCGTTGTGTGTTTTTGTGATTGATCACGTGATGCCATCGCATCGTTCGGTACATAATAAGTCAGCCTTTAATCCACTAGCGGCGAAGGGAGGCGGGAAGGACGAGTTGTGCGGGAAAAAAAGATGAGGCGGCGAGGAAGAGGAGGAAGAGGAGGCGGCATTCTTTCGATATCTAGTTAGTCTTTAGTTTCGGAGTGAATACTTTACCCGCAAAAAACCTGTTATGTTCACAGTGTGTACGTAATACCCGCCCTTACATACAGTTAACGCCCGTCTAATTGATCCTGACGTTCGCTGTATTCTTAACGAAACAATAATTCTGGAACGGTAGAACGAAACACCAGGTTCGTACGGCCCGAGAATCACTGACGCGAGATAATTCGTAGATATCTATGAAAGAAAAAGGTAAAAACTGAAGATAAAAAAAAAAAAAAAAGAAAAAACGCCAAACGAGAATTTGCTCGGCGAAACGATTCAAAAATTTATCAATAAAAATAGAAATATAATTCAACAACGTAACGTCGTACCATAATCCAATTCAAGGCGTCGTAAGATTCGTCGGTCCGTTCGCTTGTCAATCAATTTCCGAAAACTACAAAGCCCTGTAACACGCGAGTTTTTCGAGGAACTATGAATCAAAAAGGAAAATAAAATTGAATAATTGAAATTATATAAATGATCTCCGCCTCTATCGTCGATCCGTGCGTGTACACTTTACACATACGCGTACCTTACGCAGAACGCAAGGCATCCGGGCTGAAAAGTATTCGGTTTAATAATCGAATTATACTCTAGAAGGCTTAGATGTACACCGCCGAGAATTCGATTTGACAGGACGGCCGAGACGGCCCCGCCAGATTCTTCGGCGCAGGGTCATCAATTCTCAACAAAGAACTATTCCCGGGTAGAAGGTCAGAGCCACGTTAGCTTCGAGGATTGTCTCTCTCTCAAGCTTTACCTGCGCGACAGATGAACCGCCCCCGAAGGGATACGAGCCGGGGGATAAAAACATGCGCATAAACGTGCACCGTGCATTTTTCAAAACTTATGCAAGGAAAAAAAGACGAGAGTCGCGAAAGAATCCGCCCCTTCGCCCCAGCCGATCGATAATCGAACTGTCAGTCGATCAGGGGTGACTTATGGACGGGTAACGTTCGGCTGGCTACAGTCATTCTCCGAATTCATGTCTCGGTCTTCGTACCTGCAGGAACACGGAGCCGAAGATCTCGGCTGAAGAGCATTCACGTGTGATACGCGGGTGTAAGAAACGGGAACCGTGAAAAAGTATTACAGATGTGTATCGCGCCGTACATAAATATAGATGCATATATGTAAGCTTGAAAGAAAATTAAGAAAATCCGGTACAACGTTGATAGAAGGAAAAATGAAGAAAGGATTGAAACTAGCAGAGCTTAGACCGATCCTGGAATTCTTGAGGAAAAAGATGACGTCTAATTTTCAACAGATCAAACAGTCGGTGTCCGACTTTTACCTGGCTGTCTCTTTCTCTCTCTTTTCAACCACGTCAACGAAAATCCTGGATATCTTTTATTTTTTAACGACACAGCTCACTGGCGATCGTGCGACACGGTTCATCCGTTCATTTCGCACTTTTTTCTCTCTTTATGCACGCTCCCCGCGCCAGGTACGGTTGAGTTGGTAATTTGACGAGTCAATCGTCAAGGACTTTCGCGCGAGTTGAAAATGAATTTAGATAGGAAAAGGGAAGAACGGTGATCGCGCAAATCCAAAAAAAAATTCGCCATTTCGACGTGAGCGGAAATTTTTTTTTGACCAAGCTGGAAGATTTTAGAATCTGTTAAAGAAAAATACTCACCACGAACTACGTTTGACTTGTTTTTCTCGCGAGCAAAGTTTGATAAATTTTAAATAACAAATAAAGTAAACCCGGATAAGTTGACCAAAAATGTCAAGACATTATTTCCGACTTTATCTCTCTGCCGGTTCACGTCACACTCGATTTGTATGCAGAAGATGGATTGAAACGGTGGCTTAAAATCGTTCTACGAAGAAAGTCCCGTTCAAGAGTACCCAGAGTATCTGAAAAGAAACCGCGCGGTTTGTGTACCGAGATTTTTTCAAATCGTTTAACAAAACAAAAATAAAGAAAAAAAATAAAACACCGGGCGAAAAAGAGGGCTGTGAGGTGGGTAGAAAACGGTGTTGTAAGAAAGAAAATTACAATAATAAAGCAGCTCGGTGCAGAGGAATGATAATGAGGTGAAAAAAAAAACCGATGTCGTTGGAAAGGGAGAAAGGGAGAGATGGATAGAAAAAGCGAGGAGATGAAAATAAGGTGGAAAAAGAAAAAAATTCACCGAAATAATCTCCGCGGGATTATTAATGTAGGCTTCATTCACATGCAAATTTCTGTCAACGGCTCTTTCTAGGCTCTCTAGCTGCACCTTACAGCCATAAAACGCGCGGAGGCCTGCCGCGTTGTCTCCTGTCTAGTTTCAAAAAGGTCGAACTTGTCAAACGGACACAATACTGTCATTACCAGACAATTGGCTCCCCCTCCCCCCTCTTGTCGGCCTGTCCCTCGCTACAATCTACGCATACCAAAGTCTCCTACGGACGTCGTTGTCCTTCCTAGACTCGTGGGCGGAAGTCACGCACCCTCGACAAACGTCCCAAGTCCAAAACCGTTAGATCCAGATCTCCGGAGCGGGTAGATTCCGCGGGAAATTTCCCGTTAGTTTTTTCTAGTCTTGAAATTGTTCTTACGGAAAAAGTTCTAAAATGCCGGGTGACCGATCCACGGGATTATATGTATGCTGCATGTATACGTGTAAGTAAATGCATATATATGTAAACCGTTTAGGGGAGAATTCCATCCCGATTTTCGTTTTCTTCATTTATTTCATTTTCGTTTCCCCCCCTTTTTTTTTTTTTTTTTTTTGTCAAAGATGTTGTCGAGGTGAGAGGACCCTTGTATCGTTTTCTCGGGTATGGAGAGAGACGGAGGGAAGGAGATGGAGAGCGAGAGAGTGCACGACAACTTTTCAAAAGGCGGCGTTATACGAGGACCGATTCATTACGATTCTTCGTCGGTTCTCCGCGGGTCTCGTTTGTTTCAAACCGCGCCATTCCAAGAAAACAGATGGAAATCTCGCAAACTTAAAACGAGTCCTACGTTCAACCAGCTTCACGAAGAACCCTGAGATCCTATCTCGGCGATGCGTCGTGCGTAGCTAAAACACGCCGGACCAGCTCTAACCAGACATACCTAGTCAAAGGAAATGCGAGCATCTGTAATAGCTGTTTTCCAACGAGAGATGATTAAGAAAATAAAAAATATCTCGCGAAAATTTGTTGCACCTTTAAAAGGAGTAGTAATATTAAATGGATGAAAAAGTCGATTGTGTGAGAAGAAGAAAACTATCTGCTGACGACAGAGATGTTACAACATGTACGCGAAGTCAAGGTGGGTGAGCTCTGTGAAAAAACGGAATCCGAAACAAAAATCTATGCATGCTGGAGCGCGGAGAGGGAGGAGGTGGAGGAGGAGGAGGAGGAGGAGGAGGAGGGACCGGTCAGGTATTTACGAGTGGCACTTGACCGGTGACACGGGTTTCTGGGACCAATGAATTTTAATTCCTTCTCCGTCCCATTCTGGGCCCATTCCCGGTTGTCGGGTCCCAATCGGGCCCGGCAGCCCGCTGTGACACCAGCACGATGATTTAATATTTTAAGGAAATGAAGGTCCACCCTTAATTTACCTTAACCCGAGTCGAATATGTTCCTGGCAGCAGGGGACCTCCGAAACCATTACAAACCAGACGATGTGTCTCGAGTAATGCTGCAGCCGCTGCGCGAGCTTTTGGCTCTCCAGAATCCCGGTGAGCCGCACCTACAGGGTGACCCGTAAAAATTTACTCGCACCGTCAAATAAACACGCCACCGATCCCACTTGCGTATCCCGCAACCGTGAAAGACGCGATAATTTCTAACATCCGATGGTCCGATAGAAGGAAACGAATCAGGGGTAAAAACTCGGCCAGTTCTTTGCTTTGGGATTCGGTCTTTCGATAAGAAAAAACGTAGAGTTCGAAAACGGTACAATTAACTATGACAGAGAATAATTTTTCTATATAGGATCGAGCGTCATCGAACCGAACGAAGACCCTGCGACGTGGTTCAGCTCCGGGGTTCCTTGCAGGTAAAGGAAGGAGAAGAAACGAGGGAAGAGAGAAAAATAAGAGTGTATTTCCCCCTCTCAGAATGTCCTTTGTCGCGACTCCCCCACCTCGGGACACCTCCTCGACCACCATCGCCAAGATCACCGCGCGCGGTCTTCTCACTGGCTTATAACCGAGGCTCGACGAGGAATGCGAGGAGATTCGAAAAGCAGCCACAGCTATTGGCATACGTTCCCCTACCTCGCGGACTCGCCTGCAGCTCCTTCGTAGCGACGTAAGATTTTAGTTTCCGAAAGCAAGGACGTATTATAGCCACGAAGAAGAAGGAGAAGAAGAAGAAGAACCGGGAGGAGAAGGAGGAGGAGGTTCTTTGAAGTATGCGGCTCGATTTTCGTATCAATCGTTTTGTTTCCCGATTCCCTGGAAAGACGAGAACTTGCGCGATCGGCGGTTACGAGTCGGACACGTCCGCGGGTCAAGCGACATTTTTTATTGTTTTTATCAAGTCTCGGTGGGTTTTAATTCCGGTTAAGGAGCTTCTGTGTCAGGTTTATAAGTACACAGTGTCCGTACCAAGTGGAGGTAATACTCGTGGTCGAATCGTCTCTTCTCCGTCTTCTTCTCCTCCTCGAGGATGAGACGATAAAGAAGAGAGAGGAGAGAGAGAGAGAGAGAGAAATAGAGAGAAAAACGAGTTGCAGCGAGGAGAGAAGCTGCAGGCTGGCCCGTCTCTGACGTAATTGAAACGTAACCCCATTGTTAGGACATAATTGACTGACACCGTGCAAGACCACGACGCCTCACCACTCCAACCGATCATAGGCAAAAACACCAATCATCCCGCTACGCGCAAAAAACTTGGGCCCAGGGTCACAGCGTCTGAGCTTGGGGGCCTTATCCCCGGTGGTGGGAGTCTACTCTGCCCTTAACTGCGGCATCGCGTCGACTCGAGGTGCTTTCGATCGTCAAAATCCACGTCGGATCCTCGTTTCGGGGTGAGAAAACTGTTTGATTTTCAAGCTGTTTGTTCGGCGAAGGAGGGAGAACGGAGACGAGAGCAGGGAAAGAGGAAGAACAAGAAGTGAATGAAACTTTTTTGCCGATTCCGCAGGGGGAGGTGGGGAGGGAGGGCGCGGCGTTGACTCCGCGGTGCCGAGGTCAAGAGGTTTCTCGCCACGGCGCGGCGTCCGCATCGCTGCCGCAGCCTGTTGCTTCGCTCGATCAAGATTTCATTAAATTCGATTATCCGAGCAGTCAAGCCGGAAATTATACCTCCAGGAGGCGCGCAGCACACAGCCCCGTTAAAATCCCCCGATAATACCGGGGCTTTTCTATTCTATGCGCATCTCTTGAAATACCAACGATCCCTCTCCGCGGTTCTAACCATACGTACATCATCATCGCCGGTTCCGAGATATGGAAGTTCGTGCCTCGGTCGGAGCCTTCATCCATCGACAACAAACCCATCGACTCTTCTCTGATTGTGACACAAAAAACCATCGAGAAAAGTGGCCACATTCTCGTACCTCCAGCGACGACCGGGGTCAACGGTAACCCGCTCGATTTTCTTACACACCATCGTTTTCAGGTGGTTATGGGGACGGCCTCTTGTATAGACCGGTGCGTCAAGTGAGATATAAGAAATCATTTTCAGAGCTATTTCTTCAGCCTGTGGCATCGATTTGATAGAGAAAAATATCGTACATCATTAGTAACTGATCTATGAGTGCAATTTGTTTGAAATAAAAAAAAATAAAAATAAATTAAACTCATGCGTAATCCTTTCTTCTTCCGAAATGATACGCGACGTAAGTATTATCGGTCCGTTGTGCGACGCGAATGTGCGATTTATTTGCTTATTCTTACTACGAACAGCTGGTTTTTTATTTCGTTGACCTGAACATTTCGCGAGTAATCGTCGAGCAGTTTGAGGAATAGGCAAATTTGAAATCCTGTTCGTTTATCGATGATTCGAATACACGTGTCATGGTGCCTCTTGGGGTGATTTCGTCCGACGTGTTGCTCGTTAAATGTAAACGTAAAACCGGGATGTGAAGAAGATCGAGAATGGTTGGTCACAGCTGTGGTGCGAAAAATGTGAAATTGACCACGTGAGAATTGGTTTATTAGAAAATACTTCACCAGCAAACACCTCGAAATCGGACTACTTACGTATTAATTCAAAATACGAAACAAATTCTCAAAACTGATGTTTTTGCTTTCGAAACTTTCGAGACACTTTGAAACTTTCAACTATTACTAATTTTATTTCAGTCATATCAGTTTACTCGTTGAAGCGAAATTCGATAAGTGACTCACTTCCCACTTGCCGCGGTGAGTGAAATGTTTAAAAATCGATTTCCGGTTGCAGATTGCCGCAGCATTAACCGCGGCGCATTGTCGAGAATATGGAGCGAGATTAGCTATCTCGAATAGACAGACGCGTGAGGTTGGGGGATTAATTAATAACGTCGGTAATTGGGCCTGGTTCAATCTAAGATAACCTCTCCTCGACGGATGTACATATAGACACGTACCCAGAACCCCTGGTGTAACGTAACGTAATGTAACGTACTTAGCAACGTAACATGACTGTACAGTACATTACGAACACCTTCGCGTCGGTTGCACTCGCGGACATTGAAGCGAGATGAAGTTGCTTCGCGCAAACTCTCAATTTGTACCTAAAACTGCGTGGCTTTTTCACCGTATACCCGGTAGAGTGGTCCTTGTTTAGGGTGATAACGAATTTTTTCCGGACAACCATTAAATCAACTTCAAATCATTCAAAAACGATCCCCACACTTTTATCTCAAGGTTAACCCGTGCTTCTGCAAGATGGAGGATTTCTTTCATTTAAAATGCAAGTGTTTCGGGCACATTCGCAGTATATATTTTACTGCACGAGTAATAATGTTCAAAAAAATCTATAAACGGCAGGTTTTAGTGGCTACTAATGCTACTATGTGAGAAAAAATTTACATCATCGTACCTGGTAATCTTGACAAATTGCACTTTCTTTAAATGGAAAAAAGTCGGATTTGGAGGGTGTGAAATTCGTCGAGATTGCACGGTATGATAATGTGAATTTTTTCTCAGATAATAGCATCATAATGCCCTCTAAAACCTCGCGATTACAAATTTATTTAACATTATTACTCTTACAATAAAAATATATGCTAACAATGTATCCGTAACACGCGTATTTTAAATGGGGAAATCCACCCTCTTACAGGGGCAGAGGTTAAAGTTCAGATAAAAAAATGTGTAAGAATTAAGGAACTGTTTTTGAATTATTTAAAATTGATTTAGGGGGTGGTCCGAAAAAGAATGGTTGACACCACAAACAAGAACCACCCTAATGCCCAGGTACAGACGGGAAAAGTACGTCAAAACGTGATCGCGACTGTAGCGCGTGCAGGGACAGGGGGAAACGGCAGCGCTAATCACGGCCGAGATAGCAACAAATAATCCCCAATAAGCAATCGGCGATAAAACCTGCCAGCTAAGCCCGTAATTAGACTCGCTAGCTGCAGGGAGATATCCGGTGGAGATAGGTTCGTGGATGGGGGGGGGGGAGAGAAAGAGACGGAGGTATATCTTGTCCATCCCGAAGGATATATCCAGCGTAGTTTATCCGCGATAGCGCGCGACGCCGCGAGATATCTCGAGAGAAACCAACCGTGAGATCTCGTTCCCGAGATCGTCAAGATGCGCATGCACGTGTGCAACCACCTTACACACGGCATATCGATACGGTGTAGAGTTAGGGTATAAATGCGCCTACTTACCCTGCTGTGTATGTATGTTATGAAATCAGGTACCTTATACACGCCCGCGCCGTTAAGATAAAGAGGAAGAAGAATTCGCGTCTGTGTATATTCGGACGAGAGAACTCGGACTTATCTCTTCACCCGCGTCCTCGGAATAAGGAGTGCCTGGAGCAATTGCAACGCGAGGATACGACACCAACGAATCGTTTATTGCATGTTTAGGAGGGACGCACCGCGTGCTCGACAGATTTCCGCGAGCTTTACAGACGGTCCGATAGAATGTTTTCGTGATACGTACCGTTGGGTACAGAATCGGAAGAAGAAAAATTATGCCGATGATCATTTATAGATCGAGAAGATGTGTGAAGTTCGTTCGGTGCTGTAACAAACGACAGAGACGCCCGCAACGTCGTTTCCGAAGTTTCATTGCCACTTGGAAAAAAAAACCCGCAGTCTGGTCGTTGATCGTATTAATTGAGGCGTTAAACAAAATCACCTCCCCAAATTATACCGCAGTCATTCCTCTACCTTGGTAAAAACAATATCTAGGTAGGTGTGCGAAAGTGAATGAATAAATCACAATCACGAATGCAATGAGAGTAAAGAGAAGCCCCCCCCTTCACTCTCTCGCCCTCACTCTTTCGCTCTTTCAGTCGCCCTCCTCGGCGGACTCTCGCAACAATCCAACTCTTAAGGCCACAATGTATCCGCCGCTTTCGCCCGGTGCCAGGGTTATACACGAGGTGTGGAACCGGCACACATATGTATACTAACTTGTACATGTTTACATGTGCATTGAGGTTCGTACATATGTACGGGATAGGAGTTTAAGGCTAAGGGCGAAGAGGGAAAAAGAGGGAAAAGAGAGGAGGGGGGAGTGAACGGGGGGTCCGCGCGAGGGCTGGTATAATTACTCGCCCGGTAATACAGGTCGGCTCTTGAGTGGCAGCTCATATTACTTGCTTAACCCGCGTGAAAACTAACCCAACTGCAGGGTGAGGAGAGAATGGGGGGGAAGGTTCGCGCAAAAAGGTATACGTCAGTTATACCAGTGTGTAGGTATATGCATGCACGTGTATAGGTAAGTATACGCGGACCACAGCTTTGGTACCTACTGCAAACACTCACCTTGCTCACCGCAACGCCAAAAAATGCACGTTTGCAAAATGACGATAATTGCCCGGTATAGGTATGAATTACGACTCTCCGGACAACGAGGGGATTCAAAAATATTCATTTTTCTCCCGAGTACGTTGCGAATGTCTTGTACAATATGTTTCAGACTCGGTGAATTTTCCTTGGCAGTTTATTTTTTTTTATTTTTTTTTTTTTTTTTTTCAATTTCAAACACGCACAAGGAAGCCAGTATGTAAAAACATTCTACACAGCTAGCTACTCAACTCTGAAATGTTCCGAAGTACTTTGATTGGTTTGAAATTACACGAGAAAAAGTAAAGCTGATACTAAAGATTGAAAAATATTCGCTCCCGCAATTCAAGCTCAAGAATTTTACATGTCATCGAAATTCCCTGGTTCGAGAGTGGCTAACGTTAAGGTTTCGTTATAATGTTATAGAATTTATACGAGGTATACGGATCGACGTCGTAGTTTACGTACAGAGCTGACAGAGACACACGAAATGACACCGACAAATGTTTTTCCCCTTTACCTATCATTCCGATTTTGAATCGGCATTGATATCGACGACGAAAGGAGAGTGAAAATTTTATCACGGTCTCTACAGTCCCTCTGTTTGTGCCAGTTTTTACTCGCGTGTATAATAGCGACGTGTTTTCCACCGACAATTACTGTACAAAGTTTGAGCGTATTTTTTGAGCCTATCGTACGATATGACAACGAGACAAGGTTTTGTTCCTCGACAACCGTACATGTTGGTGAATGGTATTATGGGTTATATTCCCGCCATTCGTGCAGTGCGAACAAAAACATCCTTTTGTTATCACGTTGCATGGACGCAGCAAGGTACAAGCGAACCGATTCCATTCTGCCAATTTTCCATTCACGAGCAACGGGAAACGACCGTGATGTGAAATAATCTGCAGATAACGACCCTGTCGATAATTATTTCGATTCCGGAAAGCTTTCGTGACTGTGTTACATATCTAGCTAGAAAAATCTCATACAGTATCTCATTCAGCCGTGACGTTCTTAGACACGTGCAAGACTTGACAGAGACCGACTACGGTCGCGGAGAAAAGCTCTTCCGAATTCTTGGAAAAATGGTCCAACCACATTTACATAACAATACCTGGCCAGCCACGTACTTCTTGGTTCCCAGACCGTCTGGCCATGGCGTTAGCCGTACAGCCATGGCATACTCGAGCGCAAGATGCAACCAGAATGGTCAGGCGAGTGTACTAATGCACGTGTGTCACTTCTTGGACTACTAAACCAGAGAATGTTGGCTCGATTCCCGCACGGGTCGCTAAATCATCGCACTCTGAACTACGGTGAAAAAAGTAATTGAGTAGGTATGGCGAAGTAATTTAAGATTTTTATAACCCACGTGGTATTCAACTTGACTTTGGTGACGGAGCGGTGACCATTTGAGAGTTAAACCAGAGCTGGTGCTCGAGTGAGAGACTGAAATGGAAAAAGAAGGAGGAAGAAAGAGAGAGACAGAGAAAGCGGAATGAAATATGATCTGTGGGTAATATTCTTAATGGATTTCTCCGTAAAACCGTATAACTTCCTGTATGAACGTAAATTACGTATGTAATACGAGGTACGTGGATATATTATAATATGGGAATATCGAGGGACGCCAGTGTAGCTGAGGACCGTTTTCGAGAAAGGCCACGTTGGGAGATTATTAAAATTTTGTGTTTTCAGTCATGCCGTTACTGTTGGAAAGTAGAAAAGAGCGAAAGTGATCCAATCCTGAGGTAGGCAGTAAACAATTAATAACAGTAATAAAAAATTAAATAACAAAAAAGCAGAATGCCTAGAGTACAAGACCCAAAACATTCAACCACCCTGAAGAATGAAGAATCATCGAATCACGAACTCCTGTGAGTCCTGAAATTCTCAAGCTTTGTAACAACGGTCCGGAGTTGCGGTGATGACAATGATTGCGTCGAACCTATATAAATTTATGAAGAGCTGATCGGTAAAACGGCTTTCAGATGACGCGTCATTTCACTTTTGGAACTGCCCTGCGAGATTGATTGTCCCTATTGGATTTAATATCAGTCAAGCAAAGTCGCTTCCTTTTATTTTACCGCACGCTGCAGTCGGTGGCGGGTGAATTTCTTGCAGAGTGGATACTTGCTATAATCCGACTAAATTAATCTCCCGCAAGCGCTGGCTAATTGGGAAATTAGCTAATTATTAATGACCGAGCGAACAGAGCGTGAGAATATTCTGCGATCGGCGATACGAGGGCTGACGGTGCTTTTCGCCCAGAAGGGTGTTTCAGGTTCGAGATTTTGAAGAACATCATCGAACGGGCCTGGATTTCCGTTCTATCGATGCTGACGACTGTTCGCGTCGCACGAATCTCACGTCTCTGCCTCTGTGTGTGCAGTGCGATATTTTATAATTCCTTCGAAGGGACTACGAAGGTGGCCTGATCCTTGCAGCAAAGAAGGTCGCGGACCACAGACAGCGATTTTTATTTCACATCGCGAGGAAACCAGTTTATAAATAATGTAAATCTGGTAGAGAAAAGGAGGAGCGCGAGGGCTCCTCCGGAATAAACCGCGCGGCAAGCCTTTAAACGACGAGAGATGCTTCACTGCACCGAGGATGAGCCTGCAAAATCGCAGGACCAATGCGGCGTGGTCGGAATCGACGTTAAACAGGCCAAACTCAAAACGCGAATATCCAATTATCTCGAGGATATTTAAGCGATCAATTATCCCGGCAGTGATTACGTTCCTATTTTCAGACCTAACAGCTGTCCCCGCGGTTATTTATCACCGGGCAAACCGTCGAGGATCCTCCGCGGTCGAGGATGGTCCTAGTTGAAGGTGAAACCGAAGGTTGTCTGACTAAACATGCAAAAAATCGTCCGCCATTAGCGGTGAAACTAATTTTCATAAATTATATTAATTTGCCACGGTGATTCTAATATCTTTTCGACTGATTGGGTGACACGGTGCCGCTTAAATTTCAAGTCCAGAAAGCGAAAGAACTACGAGTACACGTGTGACCAAGTAGGGAGGAGGGAAAAAAAAACGTCTCTCAATTAATATTGCAGGCGAAATTCAACCTTTTCACGATAGCAGGAAACGCTTACGAATAATCGCCTTCTACTTTGTCATTTCAGCTGCGCAAATAATAAAAGTTTCATTCAACCCGACTAAAATACTTTTTTCTCTCACCGCCAAAGCTGATGTGTATTATAACTGTGGTTATCACGATATACATTATTATTATCATGAGAGTTGTTGTTGTTTTTCCTGTCGTTCACAACAAGATCCCGAAGAAGCGTGCTGTCGGCGCTAATCGCACGACTCGCTCGAAGTGACCGGAAGTCTACAATTTTCTCACGCTAAAACTAGCTCGTTTCCTCGGTAATGGTATGCGGTACACACCGACGAGTCAGTGTACAGAAGATTAATTTTAATCTAGTCGTAAATATTATTGCTTGTTGTAAGCTTATAACTTGGAGGGAATCCTTCCGTTAAATATATATATATATTTTTTTTCTTCACTTTTTTTATTTCTACTATTTCTCCTTGCCTTCTTTACCGTGCATCAACGACACGCTTGAGAGGCCATAATACGAACATGTCCGGTGTAATGATCGTCAAGCTGTCTACGTGAGTATAAAATTACGTAACAGCCAGCTCTTTCATCGCGATCGAGGAGTGTTGTTATTACTTCTAGAGATTGCTTACGATGCGAATATTTATTGAATTATTTTATTTGCCAAACCTTGATACATAAGGATAAAGTGTACCAGTTGAAACCGTAACTTTCTCGTTCAAATAAATTGATTCCGTGCAACTCTGATACCTCGACCGATGATTCTGGGATGCATTAATGAATGCCGAATAAAAATTATCGATCATCGGCAAGCTGGGGGCTCTCTTTCACAGTCTAGTTCGACACTCCGTCGAGCTTTGAACATATTTCGATACCTGCTATTCGATCGCTCGGTTCGATTGTTTCGACATGTTTAAACGCATGAATTTAAAGTCGTAACGATATGTCTTCCGCTGCGAAAATTAATCTTGCCCGCTGCAATTTTCGTCCCCTTAAATACGTAATGGCGTCCGAGGGGTTTCCTTTCGCGCACTTTTACGATTTTCGGAATGCCCGCGTGTACGCAGACGTATACATACGATGCCGTACACCAACGCAGGTTGACACGTGGTAGGGGTACACAACTACTTGGGACCACTTTAGATACGAATCTGTTCTGAAAAAGGAGCGCGTAAAAATGAATTTCACAAGCAACGCCGGTTTTGGGCCCGGTTGACTGATGAGGGCCGCATTTCTTGTAATTAAACTTGCTCGTGATACGCATCAACCAGACCCGTGGACCTCGGGCGACTCGCTTCTCGTGTACATACATACACTTGCACAAGCATTAATGTATTTTCGGCATTACCCTGCCTCGGAGATACGGTGGTTCTGACTCCGCTCTGCACACACGAGCGAGTACACGGACAGGTATAATAATACAACTTCCGCGTGTACGACGAGACGTTTGAAATTCATACAATGCTTGTCTCATTGTCTCGTCTGGTTTAAGCGTATATTTCCTAGCCGATGTATGTTATACGGTGCTAAGAAATGCTGAGAAATTACAATCTTTGTCACTTTGTCTACGTTGCCGTAATAGCCCTTAAATTTAATACTTGGTAGATACGGCGGCGTAGTTTTAATTTTCATACATTTGATTCTTAATCCCTGTTTGTGACCGTCGTCGCCAACTTCGTGATGTGTTTCGACGTTATTCGTTTGGTTGAAAAAATACGCCAAGTATTTCATAGACGGAAGGTCATCGACCTCGTTTAGGAGCCGTGATATTGGACGTCGTTTACGATCCTTTAAAAAATAAAAACTGTTATAAGATGGTTGACATTTTCAACGACACGCACCCGACGTTACGTTATGTATATGTATATACATATATATATATGTTTGTAACAAGGCTGCGAGTGTCTGCAGTATAAGGCGAGAAAAAAATTCAAAGCCACGTCCTAATAAAATTGTTGTACACTTGATATCTCTGCAGGAACGACCGGGATAATTTTCACGCGTAAGGAAGAATTTTTTTCAATAGGATTCGTATATTTTTTCTTCTGCAAGTGCAATCGCAATTTTACAAACCTTACGTTACCAGACTTTCAATTATCAATTTTACTCTGTCTTGCCGTTCGTTCGATTTTCCTTCACATGTCCGACATGAATTAGAACTCTAAAATCGTATCGAGTCATTCTACCAAAAAACTTCATTAAATTCGTCAACACGAATCGTTGTACACGTCGAAAACTCGAAGCGATAGGAAGGATATAACGAAACGAAGTAACCATCAAGCTTTCTGTGAAACCGCAAACGGTCTAATTAATTACAAGTATAAATTCCGCTAACGATCGATGAACTAGATCAACCCGTTAGCTAACACACACACACGCACGCACATACAGTATACAAGATAAACGAAGCTGTGGGGCAAAGATTGGCGATGTTTCGACGGGAGTTCAGTGATTAGTAAGGCGGTTAATTAATTAACGCAAATTAGAGTTCGGATATAATCCACAGGTGATACAAATCTCCGAGGATATGTTGGCTCAAGGAGATGAACGCGATCGAAACGGGCCGCATGTAACACATTACGATGCACGAATTCCTGCGAGGAATTGAAACGAAAGTGAACGGTTTAACGGAACGAATCGTGAGAAAACGGAGGTGGTTAACCGTCTAGTATTCCAGCGGGTATACGAAAGGCGGCGATTAAGAGTGAGAAGGTGAGAAGGGGTGAGGGGGAGGAGGGTGACAAGAGGAGAGTCGCGCGGTTGTTGGTATGTACAAAGAAAATAGATGTCTTTCCACCGCGGGTCGCTAATGAACTGGTCCAACTTCCAACTTCCAACTGCCTCTACGGAGGTACCGTCTGGCACCTCGGCGTTCCTCCCACGCTATCGCCTCAGCTCGGACAATCAGCTGCAGAACGTTGTTACGCCTTTGCGTTACGTATCTACGTTAGATTCTTTTCACTGCAGTGCGCTGATTACCGTGGGTGTGCTGCTGGAGGGCATGGAAACGCTGCGCAATGTGTTTCGTACCGTAGATTCCAGACCGGCTGGGATGATTGAAGTTGGAAATAAGGAATGTCCGAAAGAATCCCGCTATTCACCAATATATATTTATAATTATATATGTATAATATATATATAGTGAAAATGTTGATTATAGAGATATTTCATTCCACCACTCGATTGTTTGATCGATTTCACCGTTCTGTACGGTCGAGTTGACTATTTTTCGTAGTAGGTAGACATTGTGTTTTGCATTCATACCAAAGCGTGTAACCGCCATCGACGTAGTTTATATCCTGGTAAGTACATTAGACATGTAATTGCCATAAAATTTCAATGATTTTTCAAATTGTTGTACAGGGTCAATGCACCTATGAATAAAAGGCACTGAGAAATATTAATATAATCATGTACTTCGAAAGCTTGAAAATTGACGAATCCAACGATTATTCGATTATCGGTCTTAGTGTAAAGATCAGTGAGATATGTATAAAAATTCCAAAAGACCTGCAGGAAAAGTGCTAAAAATGTTCATTCGCTGCGTACTTTAGTCTGGATATTTTAACCGCGTGTTTCTCTGATGTTAATACATGGATTTTTTCGAATATAGTGGAATTTTTTTCTCACGGAACAAGGATTGCATGTTTTATTTTTAATCTTTTCATTTATTTATTCCACTTCTTCGCCCTTCCTGTTTTCATACAAATTTTTAATTGATAGTATAATTGCCTGTAACGGCAGGTGTGGATAGAGCAGGATGTAGCATGAGAGGCGTATTCACAGTAGGTACGTCGTTAATACAGGCGCGCACGCGTGCAGCTTATGGTCTCGACCGTTTCCCCCCCAGATTTCGAAGGAAATGCCAGGAGAAATTGGATAATGTTGGCCACTCGAAAGCCAGACTAATTTGAAAAAACGTATAAGGTTCACTCGTCGACGACGGATTAACATATAAATTAGGCTCCCCCTTCCGAATTAGGCCCCCGCATGCATACACAGAGTTACACGTACGTAACAAACCACTGCGTCGAGTCTTCGTCTATTTCAGGCATTTTCAATTACACCGAAAACAAAATTTAATTATTTCTTTTAGCCCACTACGCCGTAACGAGTTTCCTACTTCTTTTCGATTTCTCTTTCGATTCCACTTTTTCGGTTTACACCCATGCAGCAATGCTACAGAAGGATCGAACCTGCGGCGATTTCGTGCAACTTTCCACCCTGCACTCGCTTTCATAGCGCGTACTACCTGGGATGGGAAGATGCGCTAGGCAGAGAATCTAGTCGGTGACAACGGGTTAAATTAATTGACAAAGACACCGCGCGCGGGGCGGTTCACCGAGCCGCATGAAATGCGGTACGGGATTCGCCATCTCCCTCCTCCCCGCTCGTTCCCAGCCTCCGTCTCTCTCGCTCAGTCTAGTTGATCGAACACATTTTAATCAATTCCATTAGTCGTCAACGGCCCGGCCTATGCAGCCAGAAACGCGTCCGGCGCTGCGCCAGCGGCACGTCAACGTTTCGGTTAACACGCGCCAATCATCGGGCAGCTAATTGGTCCACGACCACAGCATCCCGCCGCTTTCCCGCACTCTCGAAAATCCCTCTAGACATACCTTATAGTCTAGGTATATCCGGCCGACAAAAATTTGCGCGCGACGTCGCGATCCGTGCGGACAGAGTCGAGGAGAATGGAAATTCTGTGCCGTCTTCTCCTTTTTTGCCCACGTTTGTTTGTTTGTTGTTTTTTTCATTTTTGTTCCGTTCTCTCAACATTTTCCAAATAATCATACCACTCGGAACGTACGCACGTGTATTATAATGTAAGCCGCCTACTTTCAGGTATACGAGAAAATTCATTAACAAAGTGCAGGCGATATCTTCTCTACTTCCCTGTATGTACAACAGGGGGACGAAGATACGTTACGTAACGAGCAAAGTGGGCTACGTATCATCATCTACATACATCTCTTCCCCCCCTCCTCAAATTTCAAAGCTTTGTTTGTTGTAGGTGTACTATATGGGGCGTTCCAACCCAACCCTGCTTTGCCGCATAGGTATACGGCTTCGTTTCTTACGTCGATTCATAGACAAAGTGAACGCAGAAGCATGTTTTTCATTCCGCGAAAAAAAACACAAGTCGATCCATCGTTCGAAACAAGTAGGTCAGCATCGAGGGCTGATTCAGTTGTCACGGAACGCCCCATATTGCGCGATGCACAGCACGTGGATGCAAGATCTATACTACGTATTACCGTATGAAGCAGCTCGCAACGCTATCTCGTAAAGTGCGGTGAAACCATGCGGTATTAGTTTAATCAGACTTTCCGAAACCCCAGCCCCCGCCCCTGACCCACCCCTGGTTTCCACCCCAGCTGCAGCGACGTGGCCGGGAGAGCTGATCTGTTTGGTAAAGAAGCAGCAGCCCCTCGACGGCCCGCGCCTTCGCAACCCTCGGAACGCGGGGGAATTGGTATTGCACCTTGTTACCGACGTGCACGTGAACGAGGTTCGTCCATGAGAGAGAAAATTTGTTCACCGCGAGTTCGAAGATGCGGTATAGCTGTGGCTCCTGTCAGGGCTTTCAGAAATTCGAAGGCATCTTAAGGCCGTCTACAAAATACGATCCCACTGACTTTCTCAAGTCATTTGGACACTCTGCGGTTTTATTTCCTCAGACCAAAAAACTAAGGCGTCCTAATCAGCGATGACTCAGATTCTATTAATACACAAATTTTCGTCTGAAATCGATTTTGGTTCAGATATACGAGGCCCGCATTCCTTGTTCGAGGATTTACAGGTCACGTTCATAAATTTCAGTTACGTAAGTGTACGTATATAATAGCTGTATACACATATGTATCTGCCTGCAGTATACCAATCTTCTCGATTCTTAACAATTTCTTTTCCGATGTGTTCTAGTCCGTCATTTTTTATAACCACTCTCTCTCTCTCTCTCTCTCACTCTTTTCCCCTTACTTCTCATCAGCGCCAGGCAGTTATTTTTTCATTTTTTACAGAACTATTATACATCGAACCTCGGCTCGGAGTTGCGCGGATCATCGATACTATCCCGAAACTTTGACGTGTATGTAAATTTTCTTGGCACTTCGAACGATATTTGAGGGGATTTCTTGGGCTTGATATATTGCCTTGACGTAGGTACATGGAATCCAAGGAAAATGACCAGTCGGTGCGGAGTTGTTGGATTTTTCACCGATTCGGGCAGTATAAAACTTGACCACTCATTCCCGTCATCGAAGACGCGAGCAGCTCGCGAGATCCAAAACGAATCTCGAGATCCAAAGTGATCCGCAGACGCGCGGATTCTTCCACGTTGTGGATACCGCACCGCGTTCAGAGAGGGTCCGAATAAATACGAAGAGGGAGTGAATATAATCGAGGAATAACTCCAACTATTTGTCAATTTCTCCGGCAACCTAAATTCAAGCTAATTCGACATCCATGTCGGACACGGATTCCCCTATCTGGTATCTCTTTCTATCCGCCTGACACCATATTCGCATTAGCAAGAGCGAACCGCTACCCACGCTCAAATGTTCAATCGACTCACTCACCTCCCCGCCTTCTCTCCCTCGCGCGCTCTCTCTCTCTCTCTCTCCTTCTCTCATCACATCTGCCTCTCCTCTCTTCCTCTCGCTCAGCACCGCTCTCCTCTCCGCGCGTCAAGTACCTACCTACCTTCCTGCCTACTCCTGCAGCCGATACGTGTTTGACCCTATATACCGTGTGTGTACACGTAACGTAAGTGCATAAGACTGGTACTTACATAAACTGAGTTGTACCGCGTCGCGTTGCATCAAAGAAAAGTAGGTATGTACAACAGATATAAGCTGCAGGAGCAAATAGAACAAGTGAAGATGCAGCTGCAGTGATCACCGACGATGGGATGAGTCCAACGGTCACCAAAATTCTTTTCTCAAAATTTTCCCCTTACGTCGACGATCGGCAATTGGTGTCACGATCTCCCAGGGGACGAGCCGAGATTGCTAAAGTTTAGCGAAATGTGAACGATACAAATTCCTCTAATGAGTGCGCGTTAATCTTTCCATCGCGCAAAGCGCGAGCCTTGAAAGTTTACGTAGAGTCGTAGATAGAGGATCACGGAGGAGAGAATACCGGTAAATCGAAAAGTTCGCGCGTGGAAGGTCCGTGGCTCACGGATCTGCGGTGCTAATTGAGTGATAGCGTTCTGTAATATTTATTTGTCACCCCTCCCAGCGGTCCTGGATGCCGTTCCCCGTCCCGTTCCTTGCCACCATGCATACCGTATAACCGTCGTTTGGCCCTCGAGTCGACAAACATACAAGGTATAACGCGTCTGGACCGTCGCGTCGACTCGAGCTCCTAAGCGGAGGCCACTTTAGATAGTTTTCACGCTACCCAGATAAAGTCTCTCGGCTCTTGGCTTGATGGATTTGAAACACGACAGAATTAGCAAAGTCGAGATAACGCCGCCTCTCCTCCTTCTCTCCGTACGCTGCACGCACACGCGTTCACCTCCGAATCTAATCCGACCTCATCGTCGCTGTTATATGCATACCCGTGCCGAGGTGGGGCTCGATGATTTATGTCGCGTTCTTTTATCGCTAACCCAGATGCTCGGCTCTCTTCCGATTATTCTACTCTCGGTGGAATTTTTAACGCCGAGCAACGGTGAGTCGCCTCGCAGGGTGATCGTAGGTTTTCCTCTATACGCGGCTTGACCATCCTGCCCGGTTTTGAGTTCGACTGACGATGCATCTTGCAGGTTTAAGATTCAGGCATCATCAAATATCGCTCTGGGGGTAATCAGACCGGCGAATCTGCTACCGTTAAATAATTATAATCAAGATCGGTCGCTACTCGCGTCGAAAGGCCGTTGACGCGTTTTCTTGCATCGGTAGCATTCAGCCAACTTCCGTGCAAATGATTCGTTGGTTATGGAATTTTCTCAACAACTTTCTACTCCGCAGAGGTAAGACCTGCGAGGGTAAATGTGGATGCGGCGCCAATTACAGTCGGATGTGCACGAAGCCACTTATTTAGGGATCAACTGTACACGAAGAAGAGGTATACTTACCGAACACGCGCTGGTGACTCAACGTAGGACAGATACTAGTCACAGTAATCTTTGCCCCCACGATGATCATTCGAGATTCGAATGACTATGAAAATATCGTTCGTTTTCTTTAACCTGCGGCGTGAACTTTTTTTAGACTATAATTTGGTGTCAGGTTAACACTGCCTGATCTCCAATTTCCGAACGAATCACAAAAATTGACAATTTTTAGTCCTAATCGGTTACTTTTGTTCAATTTTAACGTCGACATGTTTTACAGTATGATCAGTACTATCAAAAGGAAAAAAAAGAAAAGAAATAAAACCTCCCTCGAGGTTCGAGTTACCACGATGAAATACAAGAAGACTGAGATAGTTGACTCCGCAGAAGAAGGATAACCCCCACAAAATCGACCAGCTCCTCATCAGACGTGACAAATTTCGCAGGGTTGCCGCAAAGACTAAATCTGATCCAGCGAGCGGACCACCTGCGGGAGAAGCAACCGGTCGATATCGAGTGTCTTTGGTATCGAGGTCGACGATCGTCTAGGATGGAAGAGATCAGCTCAAAGCTCAATTAAGCCGACATTAGGGTTTTTTTCATCGACTTATACACTTAGCGGCCCTCGGGTTTGTGGCGCGATACATGTGTGCACGTGGCATGCATGCCTACGCCTGTGTAGAAGCTGTTCGTACTTGTTGCATACGGTGTGTGTGAGTGTCCGGGGCGTTCGGGCTATTATTTATCGTCTGACTTATCCTCCCGGCTCATTTACCACAAAAGGAGGACCGCGTTAGGTCCCAAGCCTCGGGACTCTTGCGCGAGACGAGGCTAAGGTCGTCGCCGATTGGCCACCGCCTCTCCAATACGCCTCGTGATTCGCCGAGGCCTGCGAGGATGTATATTAGCTTTGTGATATCCTCCGCGAGCGACAGATGGAATATCTTATTAGTCGGACAATGGGCAATCAACGACCCTCGATCCTGCTCGTTCCTCTCCTTTCTCTCTTTACCCGTCCTTCCATTCGACTACGGAATTATTAATAATAATTATACAGGTACCCACGGATGAGCTTGAAATTATGAATCGCGGGTTAAACGTCTGTGAACGAAGACATTCTTGAATAGTTTGAGGAATTTAAAAATCGAATTCACTGGGGGAAGGGGAAGCCGTGGCGGGGCTGCATAAGACCCTCCAGAAATCACGGTTGAATTTCATTATCACAATCACACCGAAGACTGAACCTTCTAAAACGAATTCGTAACGTCGTTATACTTTCTCGTAATCATGATCGACTATTAAGCTATAACGAAAAAATTGTCACTTTCACATTTTGGTATGGGTTAAAGAATTTCAGAATATAGGTTCAAATATCATTAATTCGTACTAAATTCAATAAACTATTACTATTGTTTAAAAACAAAATTAATGCTCTTTGACTTCCGATTTCCGACTCATTTACAGACTTCTGATACGAACAGACAAGTGATTAAAACTTGTTATAATATTTTTGTCTCAATTACATAATTTTTCGGCAATTAAATTAGATCATAAGCACAACACTTCCGTTAGCAGGGGTTTCCGCCTGCATACCACAACGCTCTACTGGTTATATTTTTATCTCCCTCTCATCGCCGAAGTATAATCTTGACCTGGATAACCAGAAGCTCCCCCCTTGAGCACGTTGAGGATTTAAAACTCCGATACCGCGAAGCATCCGAGGAAAAGAAGAAGGAGGAAGAGGAGGAGGAGAAATTGCAGGAGGTCAAAGGGCGCGGGATCCTTGCTGAGAGTGCTAATTCGCCCCCGCTGTGTAAAACGGTAAGTAGATTAAGGGAGGAGGGATGAAAGCAGGAAGAATTCGAAGCATTTTACGCTTCTCCTCCTTCTTCATCTTCTTCTCTTTTTTGTGCGTCCCTATCTCCTTCTCTGAATATAATAAAAATATCAGCCGAAGAATTAGCCATGTGAGGAGTGATTTATTAATTCGATTAAACCTTATAAGCCATACGAAGAGCTTTTAATCTCGAACGACGAGACTAAGAAAACTTTCCGCTTTATGTATCGCTCCTTGTCACGCGAAGGCGCAGCTCTCAGCCCACGGCCTATACTAACGTAGCTGACTTGAACGCCGCAGCTATTTCATTTCACTTTTTTTTTCATACACACGGGCAACTATCGTAAACGAAAAACGTGCTGGAAAAAGAAAATACGAATTAAATAGTGAAATGAGAGTAATTAAATCGAGAGTGGATGAGATCGGAATTTACGTGTTTTTTTTTTTAACGAATTCCCAACAGTATAAGCTTTATTAATTGGATAATTTTAACTGGCGGGTTACCGAATGCGGGATAATTTTTAATAAGAAGGAAAGGCATCCTGTATAATAAGACGGCGGCGTATGCGTGTAATCATTGCAATTAGAACGAGCCATCGTCAGCAGCATCGAACTAACGAAATGGGAGCAAAATCATAAAAGGTTAAAGCCACGTCCCCCTTCCTCCTTCTCTTTCTTCTTTATTTTCCGAATCGTTTTTATTAGTAGTACTTACTTCCCAACTCTCGTAGATCGCTCGGCGGCTTCCCCCGGCACCGTGCAGTACGGTGGAAATGAGTATAAAGCGTTGTTCGAATTAAGAATGAGAATGTTACACTCTTGTATGTCGTCCCAATTAAACGAAAGCTCGCCCTCACGGAGTCCGGAACCACGTAGCAGTGTCGTTAAACTACTAATTAAAGATTTCTCCCCTCTCTCTCTTATTCTATCATTCATTCTTCCCGTCTCCTTCTCTCCGCTTCCCGACTTCGGATACTATCGGGGGGAATGACCGGACGATAAAACTACAACGAAATCATCTTTATACCCAGTCCAAGATTGATTGGCCGCTGACTTGCTCATCGATACAGCATCTTATAACATGGAGTCGAATTTCCAAAGTTGAACAGTATATGTATTTTCCTATCGATAATTCACCCTCTGCGAAAGAAACTGATCACGCATATTAATAAAATCTCGTCTGACGAACGCGTTGTCGAGCCAGAGCTGAATGAAGGAAAATAAAAATAATAATAACAACAACAACAACAACAACGACAAGAAGCACAGGGATGAAGGGAGGGAGAAGAAGGAGAAGACGGAGATTGCGCTTTATCGAATTAAGTCAATTAGTGCGACCTGCACGGCGAGGCTATGTCCTGCCACTTAACCGGCTATCGCCGTGGACACTCGAAAGCTTTCCAGTAACGAAAGATAACTTCTTCTATAATGCATACAGGTAGGTATAGCTACGCTCCTACGTATACGAGACGCGTCTGAATGGACCCCCCTCCATAGGTGCAGAGATCTTCCACGGCGAAATACGGTTTAGATCCGATGAAGGCACGCGAGTGTGTTTATCGCAATAGGTAACGGGCCTTGGACGGTGAAAAAGGAGAGAGCGGGATGGCCGCTCCGACGGATATCTCAGCGTCGAAAATCAGACTGCAGTTTCATTAACGAAAGAGATCCTTCATTCATAAGAGATCTGGGCCAAGCAAAGGCCGCAGGCCTGTTTGAGGAGAAGAGAGAGAGAGAGAGGAGAAGAGAGCCCCGAGAGAAATAGAGAAGGAGAAAGAGAGAGAGAGTGATTTGGGGGGGGGGATGGAGGAGACTGAGAGGAGAGAAGCCTCGGGAAAGGGACGGATGGTAGGACGCGTCGGAATCGCTATCAATTGCGGACTCTAACGCTAATTGATAAATCGTGTTAAGTTAATGAATGAGGCGGGCCCACCGCGTCGAGGGGATGAGAGAGAAGAGTAGAAGAACGTAGGGGGGGGGGGAGGAAACGAGAAGCCGGGAATCTCCTCCCCCAGCCGCTCAGCCGAGATGGAGATTCAAAAATCAAATTCCAACTTGTGTTTTCTTCGATCTGTCGTAGTATCTACGTAATGCGATGGTAGATCAAATGAATTTGCGTCGATTGTAAAACAGGTTCACTGATTTCTCAACATCGATACCAAACACATCAGCCCGCACCATTGGGTATCGTTGAATGAGTCATAAATTGGACGTACGTTGCATTGTCATAGAATATTGATTGAAACATGATGGGAAAATTGTTATTTATCGTTTACAATGTTAAATAATGATTTGTGACGACTCGTAGCACAGTACAGTAGTGCGATAATATGTACAGAGTGCGTGCGGAATTGGGCACGTTTAACGAAAAACGATACGAAAGACTAATTACCTGTTGATTATCCAGTATAGATGGAAGAAAATTTTTTTTTTTTCACATCGACTCACCAATTAAAAGCAGATAAATACAAAAATATTGCATTGCTAATCTTCGTGAATGAACCGCGGTATTGCAACCCCCTCCTTCAGAGGGTCTTGTTTCGCGGGTGAAACGGTACCCAGAGGATATTCGCAAGACGGTTAATTCGCGGTCCCGAGGGGAGTGGAAATGGGGCAAGTCGCGGGTCGGGGAACGGGCGGAAGGAAGAGGGAAGGAGAGCAGGCGAAAGGGAGGAAGGGAGAAAGAGAAGACCGGAGAAGGGCGAAGCTATAAATCAGACGCTGAGTTATGGGGTAAGAGCGACGGGTTCTCCCTCGCCGAGTAATTTACCCTGACAAATGACGTACGAGCTTAATCGGTAGTTACGAGGACCTCTACCTGCCCCCGACGAGCCGTCCCCAGTCACCACGCGATGACCAAAATCAGTGGAAAAAGGCCCGAGTGTTTGTGGATTAGCCGGACGGGGAGGTTGCCGGTACAATTTAAAACCGACGTAATACGTTATACGCTGATATTTTTATCAAGCGGGTGTATAATTTTTTGACCAAATCAGCGGCAGCTAAACAGGCTCAAAATTTACTTACAGGATGCCCGATCGGGTTACCCGAGTGCATGCGTGACGCGAAGGCAAAATCCTTTCCGTTTTTATTTCCTCCTCAACGGTGTCTCCGGGGTCCAGGAAAATCCCTGTTGGAAAATCATGCGGCCGCCGAACTCCATGGCTTCACAGAGCCCCGGCTTTGACCGACGAAACGAGTGTTTAAAATGTCACAACGGACACGCCGCGGCTTTGGAAAGTCCCGCATCTAAAATACGTGCCGGCATGGTGAATTTTCCATTGGGGTGGGGGAGGGATAACACCCCGCGTAAGCGCAAAACGATGACAAGTGAAAGAAGAAGTTTTTCACAGACGGAAGTTGAAGCTCCGTTTTGATGTTTGAAAAACGAGTATGGAAAACCGAGAAGAACCTCCCGCGACACATGTTTATTCCGCAGGATATTCGCTCGTGTACGAGTGTTACGTACTTACAACGTATAACGTATAACGCGTAAGGAGAGAGGCGGGTGAGCAAATGCAGGGGCAGCGGCTTAAACTGCAGCTATTTATAACGGTGAATACGAAATGAAACGATCCTCTCCGGCTCCAGCTGGCCGGTTCAATTACAAAATTCTTTGCCGAGGCGTAAATTACGTTTAATATCTATGCCAGGGCGGAGGAACGCCAGAGCCCCGGCTTAATCTGTAGCAGTTTAGAAACAATTCACAGTGGTCAGCCCGGTTAGTGTCAAACGTACGTAACGCGCCACCCCTTTTTGGACCATCCCGGTAAAAGATGGCATCGTACAAAGGTCTCGTTTCGTTTCACATTGTACATACGTATGTACCAACGTACGTACGCAGCTCTACGCCAGGCTTGAACAACACGTGTCACAATTCCGTGTGTGTGTGTGCGTTTCACTCGCGTGTGGGTACGGCAGGCACTGCAAGAGGGTGATCCCTCCTCCGTTTCGCTTCCCCTAGACTCCGGAACAATGCTCTTTAATTTAGAGGGCCGCTGGACAGTAATTAAAATAACCTACCCTGTAACACATACTCCGTCAAGGGGTGCCCAACCCCGAACCTGCACAGGCAAATCCCGTCCCGAAAACATTTCTTCCAGCCCCCCTTAAGCTCCCTCTGACCGTTCTCCCTTATACACGCGAGGCGAGCCGTTCGATCCATCGGGAGTGTGTGTGTTATTGCTCGGCGAAACACCACATGGGAGGGCTGGAAAGAAATAACGGGGGGGGGAAAAAAAGAGAGACGCCGTATGAAAAATTCCACAAAACACTCGGCGAATTGAGCTGTGCGCAAACTGTAAAATCCAGTCCACCCGTCGCGGCGTTGTTCCTCGGAATATCTACGATGTTGGATATAAATTTTACTTTCGATTTTCCCTACTATTACAGAATACAGTAAAGAATCTTACCGGTATTACATACGTACACCTTTACGCACGAATGAGAGCGAAGAACCGTCTGCGGGTTGTTCACCCGACCTCGGCCATTTTCGGCTCAATCTTCTTTTCTTTTTTTTGTTATTATTTCTAGTTCTTTATCGTAATAAGTAGAACACACGCGAGGCGACAGCTGGACTCGCGCCGCAGGGCCCAATTATCATATTCCATTAGGCCTACGGGGAGGCGGATGGTGGGAGGTAGCGGCGAAGGGGGGGGGGGGGGGGGCCGAGGAGTCTAATGGAATTAACAAATCCCATAAAGTTTTAATCTATATACCGGAAGTAACACCATCTGTCGACCGGAATCCCTCCCCGTATAGTGGTGGTGAGTCGACGCACCTGCTTGCCGCTCGAAGAGTGCGCACAGTCGGCCTTTCAACGAGTGAACCCTGGCGTTATACACACTCTCGAAAAGTACACGATCACGGGCGAGGGACAAGTCTCCTACCTTTTTACCCTACGATAAGCCCGATTAGAAATAAAGACAATTGCAGAGGCGAATATGCCGGGTGTATCAGTTTGAAATAGAACCATTTCTAAATACGGCATTCCCCTCCGCTGCGTATTCAGAGGTACGTATTTCACAGTGATTTTTTTGTGAAAACTAGGCAGCCATGCGACAGCAATATTACCAGTTGAGTAGTAAAATTTTTGGCACTTGAATTGGTAAACCTTTTTCCATTACCGTAAGTCGCGATTCAATTCCACTCTCACGCAACACGTTCGTCTATCCTGTGAAATTCTTTCTATACTTCCTGCGTCTCGGCTCGACTCACACGGAACCCGCTTCTGGTACCCCAGACGACAAATGTATAAGGTATTCCAATTTCTCACCCAATCAATTTATTTATGTATTTACGTTCGTACACCCTGTTGGAGTGTGAATATACTCGATCCAAGTGAACGGAAAATCCGGTTCTGTCAAACGGACATAGAACTCGCTGATCACTCTCAAACTGATATTACATACATGCTAATCGAAGGTTTCTACACATTCCAACGTTCTTTAGAATTGGTCAAAATTTTGGCAAAAATCAAAAGGGACTTTGTTGGTCTAAGATTTTCGCGATTTTTTAAACCGGTATAACTTTTTGTCTTACAATTCAGTTCCGGAAATTTTCCGCCCTAATTGGCACTTATTCGAAGGGATTCAAAATATGAAGCCGCAACATCGTAGGATCAGCAGCTGAGAAAATGGGACAACATTTTACCGTTTCTTGGCTGTATCTTTAGAATGTGTGGTCTGATCGAATAAGGACTAGTACCAATCGCTGTCTCTCGTTAAATATGTTGACATAACGTATGAAAAATTGCTAAAAATGTTCATAAAAATCGAAAGAAATAGCCAAAAGTCTAACGAAGTTTCTGTTCGAAAAAAAATTGAATACGATGATTTTTACATGACACCTAATTAGTACCCGAAGTGTATCCAACTCCTGTCTAGATTAATTTCTGAAATATCTTATGGTAATTTCGGTACTTTTCGTATTTGTATTGTACATTGAATTTTCCATCTATCGACAGAAAATTCGAGGAAAACGTAAACGAACACAAAATCCAACATTCTGTATAAAACGGGAGGTACGCGAAACGAAAGAATTACTAAGTATGATATCACTAGAGCTCAGATAAATATGTATTAAAAATTACAAAATATGTACATATAATATATACGTATGTCTTAAAAAACTAAAGATAAATTATGTTGAAATAAAGTTTGTTCTACTCGACAACAGTTGTTATTATTTACTCCATATTTTTTCCCTAAGTCTATATTATAAGTCGACATTTTGTAATTTCTAATACATATTTATCTGGGTCCTAGAGATGTCACAGCTGTCTTACCTCCGGGGTTTGACGTGTGTGGTTACGCAGACGGACACATACGTGAACACACCTGCATTGCGCAGTATGTACCGACCAGGCATGTGTGTATGTATGTACATACCTACGTACATACCCGATGCGGCATTATTTGATTAAATTCAAAAAGTTTCTCCTCAAAGACAGGATAGTTCCGTGGTAGGAAATCCCACTCAACCCTGAGCCCTCGAACTCGGAGGAATCCCCAATCCCCCGCGCTGTAACTGACTGACCCCCAGAGATTATTATTTTTTCATCATCTCGCGAGCCCGAGGCTGGCGGAGGGGGTGAAGGGGGCAGACGCGGAAGGGTAGGGGGGTGGTATATTTCAGACGGATGGACCGTCCTGATAAATTGCATCTTTCTGACCAGCAGCCGAGTCTCTCCTCTCCCCCTCCTCTCCATTTCGCTGGTTTCGCTTCCCCGGTAGCTCTTATAACCCCCGGAAATATATACGGGACGGCAAATTGAAAACTAGCGATCGAAACCGCTTGAATAAAATATTCTTCAAATTTATTGTAACACCCTGCCCCGTCGTACCTATATGTATAGGCAGTTGGTGAACATCCCGTACCTAAATATATATATATGCGTACACACATACTCGTATATAGATGTTGCCGAACCGAAAGGTTGTTAAACGCTGCGATCGTTGCGCCTGTAAGGCTTTGCGAAGCGAAAATTAAACACAAGTTTTGTGAAACTTTTGTCAACGTTTCGTAGACTTGCCAACGCCGGTAGAGAGGCTGTTTACTCGAGCAAATACTCGAGTGTCGAATATCGGTTGCGAATGAAGTGAGAAATCGAGACCATTAGCTCAATTGTGACGAACCAAATTTAACAAAATTATTAAACAATACTTGCCGTGACTGCAGTCAAAATTTGAAGTATTTATAAAAGAGTAGGAAATAGAAGGCGGAACAACGACACAATATAACCTATGTGACTCGCGGCTTGCAGGTTAAGCAAGGATATATCATTCCATCCGCAATCAATGTCTTTGATCAAAAGTCTTTCTTCAACTATTTCTATCAAGTTTTTGTTTCATCCGGGTTTGAAATTGAGAAGTCATTCGTTCGATGTGATTTTTTGTTCAATCGACTCCGAGCCGCGATCGTTGGAGAGTTGAAATTGTTCGTGACAAAGCGTGTAGATGGGATAGATGTAACTTGAAACGTGACTTTCTCGACAAATAAAGACATGTACAAGACCGGGTATAATACGCGGTACTGTAGCTTGGCTAATTCGTACAGTTTGTTTTCGATTAATTCCTCTTCTCGTGACAATGAGAGAAAAATGAAGAAGTAAAAGAGGTACCAAAAAAAAAAGAAAAACATAGAAGAAAATAGAAACGTTTTCTCGTTTCAACCGCACACACGTACACACACATAGACAGAGCAAATTGCGCGGCGATCTCCCGGGCGGTATGTCTGATTGTGAGAGCCACTGTCTAGCCCGGTGTAATATTCTCGCATCGAGGTAAAAACCTTCGAAATGAATTAACTTTTTGTCGACTATGAAGGCGGGATCAGCGGCGGAAAGCGGCGCGGCGACGGGGTCAGCCTCTGGCACTAAGAAACCGTTTTATCCCCCATTGTCGTTCCTCTTATACACCGTCGAGTGACTCGAATCCACGCAAGATCCGCGCGGTCAACATCTCCCGGAATTATCCCCCGGATAAATTTCACCGTCAGGTAGGTATAAAATAAAGTTGGTATGGATATCGGTTCGCCATTGCCTTCGAGTAAAATTTGTCACACTTGTTCGCACTGATCCGCGGTAAGAAACGGCCATTTTTTTTTTTTTTTTTTTTTGTATCGACGAAGAATCTAATTTGCAAAGAAACAGGATACCGAAATTGTTGCATGGAATACGTTAGGCTTGATTCGGATAAAATCAGGCAAGCTTCTACGGAGAAAAATTTCAAATCCTTTGAGAAAATGACGTGTAATTTTTTGACACATAAAAAGATGAGTAAATTTTTACACAGAAATATCGTTATTACAAAATTTTAAATTTAAATCAGCCACTCGTATGGAGGGAACTAACGGATTAGAATAACTTTTCAAAAATATTGTCGCTCGGCGATGAACAAGGTTTCCTTCTGAACTATGACACGTATGAAAAACAAATAATACTACGGCGAAAATTGGTGTTGAATTTTTGTATAAAACTTGAAGCATCTTCACTAGAAATTCTTGGCGAATATTATTGAATCTTTGTAAAATCTGCGTCAATTCGTTCCGTACACTTGTGGCTGATTGAAATTGAAAATTTCGAAAACGCGAAATATCTAAAAAGAAAGTTTTAAAACTTTTTAACGTAAAAGCACAGTTCCCCTTAAATGCGTCAAAGAGTAAGATATTGCATTCCTGTACGATTCGCAGGAATATTGCCGCCCGGATCCAACCGAGAAATTTTTATTCAACGAGGAGAATCATTTTCACGCGGCATCGGAAACAAGAGACAAGATCCAAAGATCGTGCATCCGTCCTGCTGCATAGAAAATAGGACAAGGAAGATCCGAATCCGCGATTCGTTTCCTACAGTAAGTACCCACACAACACGCGGGCTGCTCTAATACCTGCAGAAACGTCGAAGTTCGCTCGTCTGCACGGTACTGTAATTTATATTTAAATAAGATCGAATTGAAACCGCAAGGTAAATATACTGGCAGCGATTCTCCACGGTTCGTTGATACATGCGAAGGAAATTCGTCCGCGTACCAACACCTCTGCAGAAGATTCGTGCAAGTATTTACGCACATACATATTGCAACGCGGTTAAATTCCGGAGAGCCAACGGCCGATGCTCGACGTTTAACTTTTACCCCGATACGATTTTTGATTGGTTTGTGGTCGAACCGCTGCTGTCGTCCGGCTCGGCGTTACACGCGTAATAAGGTATATGTAAACACGTTAGCGTAAACGCGTTCGGAGATCTCATCACATGCGATTACCTCCGGATCATTACTCGCCCACGAGGGAAGAAGGAGAGGAGAGGAGAGGTGAAAAAGAAAAGGGAGTCGACAGCTGCCGAGGCGCGAATAAAATCCCTATACCTGTATCGAGGAATAAAAATGAAGGTACCGAGGCAAAAAAGTGATTGAAACAAAAGTTACGAAAGCACACCTGTTCCGGCTGACGGATGTTTCCGAGATGCTCAACTGCACTTCAGCTGCAGTGTGCGGATATATTGTGCATGGGCATTTTACTGATATATCGGAGGAGCCGAGAGAAATCGAGTCTATATATATATGTTTATGTGTATGTAAAAAAGAGAGATTAATTAAATAAGAAAGTTATAGAGCCTTTTGAATGAGTATGAATGACACAATTCTTATGATTCATAGCTGCGAGCCAATCAACGGATTGTGAAATTTTTCACTCGAGCTGGTAAATTATTCTAATTGCAACGGTAGGTATAATATATAATACGTAATAATATAAGCTGCAGTCAATAAGCGTATAAGTGAGGAGAGTAGCCGAGGAGAAACGAGAGTTTTCTTCGATTAACGAGTATAATTCATTCAAATTGGTACTGTGTGAAAGTTATCGACAATTACGAGAATGATATCGACCGATCTAAGTGTCCGTCCGAGGTTTCGAATTAATCGCCAAACAACCTGCAACCAACCGGAGCGGAAGGTAAAAGCTCGAGAAGTCTGACACGAGAGAGTCGTCGACTCGCAACGAGCTCGAAGAAACTAATTAACTCTCCGGAGTTAATCAAGTGACGAGTTCCCGGAATAGTTTGGGACTCGATATTATAATGCCTCTGGTCGTTGTTTCTCAGCTTGTCGCGAAATTGCAATTCCTTTTCCCTCGTATTCGTCGTTTTCGATTTCGATCGTTTTGCAATATTACACGTACGAGTATATCACAGGTACCTACGTACAATACAGGAATCATTTCACTCACCAAAGCCGTTTCTCGTCGTTAACGTTCAGGAAGTAAGACCGAACGGTCCTCGTTCACATTTAGAAAAAAGCCTGGCCGGTATCCATCTGGAAGAAATAAAGGATATTCAACGTCTCAATCTTGCCACTCCCTCGGGAATCATTAAAAACACATTTTTGACAGACGATAGGCGAAAGCTGGCCTGGTTTAGGCATCTAACGATCTTCCCTCTACGACGAGGGACGGTATCCCTGATCCTCGCACGTCGTTACACTCTACACTCGGAAGACATTTGGTACGGTTTTAAATCGACTAATGAACTTTGACGGTAATATCAGGGACAGACAGATGTCCAACAAACTGAAGCGCGCCGCACTATAATTATCGTAATTAACGAATTAATTAATAGATTAACTATAAGTTTTTAAAACAACGAATTGAAAGGATTTACCAATTCAAAATTATACAATTATGCAGAGTGAATTCATCTCTCTCTCCCTCTCTCTCGATTCTTGCGGCTGAAGGTACCTTTTAACAATTAACTAATGGATGCGTAATTGAAATAACACAGCCCTTGATACATGCGTGAGGGTATATAATACATCGCAACGATGAGCGAGATAAAAATTGTGAAAAGAGAGACGAAGAGAGATAAAAAGAAGAAGTGAAAAAGAAATGCCTCGGCGATCGTTGTCCATAGAAAATTTTTTCGACATACTAATGAGCAAATAAAGTGACTAGAGTGAAAATTCATTAACAGTCTTGCTCGCGGCACCGGCATCAGCAGCGCGCTGTGCTTTGCTGTGCTGTGCTGTGTACCAGGAATTGGCATAACTCCTTTCCGGGTAAAGTACCCAGGAGAAGGTAGGCTTGACAAAGGGCTAAAAATAAATACATAATTAAACCGCGGCAAAACGCACACAGCTTCCTCGCTGGCGCGCGATACCGACACCAAAGGCAAAACCCTGCACCGTGCTGCAGAGAAATTTACGTAAGTATATACGGATATGAGCTTCAAACCTCTTGTTCTTCTCGTCTCGCGGTAAGTATCGGGACATTCTTATACCCGACGCAGGTCTTCAAAGTCAAAGGTTTGAAACGGGGTTAATAATTACGTGCGTAACGGGTAACGAGGAAGTTGCGAGTCGTGTGCAGACGATTGCTCGCTTAACTCGTCCAGCAGGATTTAATGAACCCGATAGTGTCGAAGGACGACCTGTACGAAAGAAAGAGATCGATGTCTCGTCTGTGTTCACATATTTCCATTGGTCCCCTGCACTTGCGATCTTCGGAAGTGAAATGCACTGCACAGAGTAGGTACATGTATTATCGCGGTTTATAATCGCAACATTTTTTTTCCCCCTTGTCTTCGATACCTCGGGTATCATTTGTCAAATGAAACTCGCCGTGGTTCACTTGAAATTGGTGAAGAAGGAAGCTCGATCTCGAGAGGGTATACATATAGAGGTTAGTTACGAACGGAACGGAGATACGAAGCTACGATCAATCAAAGCCGTGCGCGAGGAAATAAAGACGAAGCAAAGAAATATCAGCGGCGGTCAGACCGCGATTCGTATCCTGGTGATAACGACCGTTAGTAGGTATAACGTTGTAGAAAATGAGAAAGAGAGGAGAAGATATAAGATAGAAGAAAGAATTGAGGGAACGCCGCCACCTCCCTCCAGCGCACAAACACCATGCGGCTATGCAGGCACAGGGTATGACACACAAATGCGACTCTGCATCCTCCGACTCTTGTATCCCCCAGGATCTCTTATAATGGCGTCCAGTTATTACGGGGCGGACAAGACACCGTCCGCATCGACATAACTAACCACACTTGCACGCCCACGGCCAAACAGAATCAACGTATACGTATGCAGCCGTGAATGTGTATAGGAATGATTATTTTCGGTGACGTCCATTCGCCGATCGCGTCACCATTTTTGGGAATCACGGTGAATGAAACGATTCGATGCCGAATCACTGCATTCTTCTTTCCGTCAGGTGCAATAAGATGTACTTCGTAATAAAATTTTGACCTCCGCACATCGTCCATAAGTATCTATCAAATTTGTGTACAAGGGTTTTTCTTTAACGTGTAAGTTAGGAAATTTTTCTCAGGATCGCGAGCAATAAATTGAAATGAGAATTTGTCATTTTAAACGCCCGTTGATTTACAAAAATTAACGATCAGTATACACGGTTAAAATAAGATATTCCAACAGGTCAATTAAAGTTTTCGGGGTTGATTTGACCATTTTTTAATGTATTACCAAGTGAAAAAGAAATATGATGAACGACGAATTACATGTTGATATGACAATTTGAGTGTTAAAATTACAAAAATTTCTATCACATTTACTAACAAATATGTAACAAATAACACTAATCCCTGCTGGAACATTATATTTAGTTAATTCGTTCAAACGGTGTACTTTGATTTCGAAGTTTCGTTTTTACCACTGTTTAAAACCGTGATTCAGCAGATTATAGAAGATCAGGTTAATTTGATAAATCGCTGATCGTGAGAAGAATTTCCCTCCAAAACTAGAAGAACAGACTTTGTAGCCAATCATAGCTGTAAAAGTAAAAGGTACGTTTATAGACCATTGAGACGTGAAATAGGTAATGCACAGCATAAATAACTCAAATTCCAGCAGGCAAACACGTCTCATTGTCAGTAGCAATAATCCATGATTTGAAACTGTCGGTTTAAAAGTTCAAATTTATATTTCTAACAACGTTGAGAATCTATACGTATCCCCGTATTTGAAGAAACATTCGAACTAGCTTCACAGCATTTGAAGCGACTGTTTCACCGGAAAGGAATTCTCCAACAACAAAGCTTTGCATCGCTCCTAACCCAAAATGAGTACTTTGAAAAGTTCACGCGCCGTTGGACCAGAGACAATCAGATTTTAATGACGCAATTTATGAAAAAACATCGGAGAATTATATCGTCCGACGAAGGTGCGCGTACCGAGCTCACATATTTCATGCTATCTACCCAGGTGTGTATATATATACATACATATACATATATGCAGGTAACAATATCCACGTGTTTAATTATTGTACCTAGGTAGCTAGCTGGGTGGAAAGGCACCCGGCAGTCCGGGCTTTGTATTAACAGCGAGTGTATGAGAATAGGGACGAGAAGAGAGGGGGAAGGGGAAGGGGAAGGAAAAGGAAGGGAAGGGATGGAGCCGGGTAGATATACTAATTTCATTTCACGACTTCCTGCCATTCTTGCCGGTGAGCGACGTGTCCTGTCGTGACGTCATCACTCCGCAACAACATTCGCGCTCTCTTCTTCACGGATCCGCGAACCCGATAACACCTACGTACCTACTTTCAAAACGCCTAAATTATCTACCAAATTGTTGTTTTTCATCGCTCATCTCTGCCCCCCTCCTGCCCTGCCTCTCTATCCCTCTTCCTGCCGCGTATGTTGTACAGTTACACCTAGAGCTGACCCGTTGTTTCTTGATTGTTTTGTCACGCTCAGGTGACCGCTTGAATAACAAAATTATACTTAAAACCTGCACCGCCGCAGGAACAAACAACGAGAACTGTAATTATAAATTTAATATAAATAGCAAAAGGAAGTTGTACGTTTAGAAATGTATCATCTATCTATACGCCCACCGGCTGCAGACTGCAGGGAATTGTTGATTTAATCAAAATGTTCCCTGAACCCAAAACATCGTACGTATAATCACAAGATACGCTGCTTAACCATGAGCTAATACACGGACACGGGGTTAACGCAGGATGTCTGATTCCGAGGTAAAGATATCCCTTTCGAACTTTTCGATTTTCTTTGTGTTTCTTGTTTCTTATTATTTATTTTTTCAATCTATTTTCATTTCCCTCCATCGCCGCTGTTACGCTGCATGATGGAAGAGTAGCGTGACAGTGCCGATCGTAGTTCCGAATCAATGATTCCCCCAACGTTTCAATAAGATTTGAAAAGGTGAGTTTACCGCCCCTAGCAGATTGCAATACACCTGCATATCAACAAACCGGAAGGCCATTCATCCCCACGTCGGAGTATCTTGTTTAAACCGTAACACAGAGCCTTGGCCGTGCAGGGGGTGATCGATACTTGTGGAATTAATCTCTGGCTAGAGAATATATCTACGAGCTGGTAATTATTGTTCGGCGCGCATACATTCGTGTTTGTTTTTGCACGGTTAGAAGTGGATGTGTATAAGGTGTATACCGCAGAGCTGTGTGGTGTGCCTGTGACAGGTGTGTGTGTGCGAGGGGCACGGCTATTATGCATACACGATGCAATCTCCTCAGCGGTGAGACGGTCTCTCTCTCTCTCTCTCTCTCTCTCTCTCTCTCTCTCTCTCTCTCTCTCTCTCTCTGACCCTCTATCTTGCCCTTCCTCTCTCGCTCTTTCGCTCTCTCGCTCTATCCGCGAGCGAGTAAGATCCGCAGTAATTGCCAGCTCGTAGGGAAGATGAAGAAGATGAAGCACAAAGTCGTAAAGGAAAAAATTCGCCGGATATCTCGTGGAAGTAAATATTTACTCCCCGCTAATTACCCGCGTAAACCATTCATTACCGTACTTCGTTAGCGGCCAATCATTTTCTCAATTTCACCCTTTTTCATCTTTTTATATATACCTACGTACCTAGATATAACATTATGCCGCCGTGTAACGAAGGGTTGAAAAATCGTTAAATTAATTCGAAGCCCTGCAAATCAACGCAGAATCGCACGTTTTTCACGGCGTTAGAAAGGCGTTTAATATACTGTTCACGTTACACGCGTACAACGACACTTTTCGCAAAATCAATTTCCGTCAGGGGTAGGTAGAGTATAATATGCGTCTTATATGCATACCACCACCTACAGGGGTTGGAGTGAGCAGACGTAGGGCTGAGGATTCAAGCATCGGGTGATACAGTCTGTTTACAGCTTCTAATATTCCACCGGGCAATTCCAGCAATAAATTTCACCTCCTCGTAAAATCGCTGTACACAAGGATTCCCTATCTCGCCTCGTCCAGAGTTCCCGCGCGGATCCTCCGCATCGGCATCCCACTGTCTCTTCACCTTCCCTCTTTCTCTTTATTCCTCTTTTACAACCCCGATTCGTCTATTCGACGGAGTCGCGCATTGTATGTTGCAAAAAAAACAAAAATTGACTACAAAACGCGCGGCAGTGTGCGACGATAATTATGGAGCTTCGACGAGAGAATGAGGTACCTTGAGTACGGGAGGGAAATTAACGCGCATGAAAAAAATGCGGGAGAAGCATGAATGAATGAAAAGGGGCGGGAACTCTGGATCGGCAAGACGTAGGTGTAATAAAACGGTGTATAAAATAATTGGCTGTAAAGTTTGGAACGCGTTGCATATGAGAGAGAGAGAGAGAGAGAGAGAGAGACGCCTCCTGCAGTTCCACGCCTGTACGGCCCGAGTCACTGCTTCTCTCTTTTTCTCTCACTCTCACTCTTTGTCCCTCTCTCTTTCGCGTGTATGCATAGGTATAATATAGATGCAGTCGTCGTCGTACGCGCCGAAGTTCCGATAGCTTTGCCCTCACCCGTAATTTCCCACCTTCTCGTAAGGCGCGACCTGGCCGACGCCATCCTTAGGAAAACGAACCTTAAGGACGCAATACGTTCATGTGAGTGCACGAGGATGCTTGCTGCTATACATGTATAATGAATTCATGATGGCGATAAATAATCAACAGATATATTTTATTGTGTGACAATTTTTATGGTCATTGTCATTATAAATTTGGCGGGAAATTTATGCCTCTTGCGCGTATAACGTAGGATATATAGGTATGTGCGTAGCGTATATGTGTATATTCATACATGTATGCGCGGTACATAACTATATATAGGTATATACTGCAGGCTGCAAGGGTTTCATTCAGCCTTGGTGAACGAGAGATATTTGACGCTTTAAACTCTCTAACGACCCGAGGATACTAAAAATGACGACGTGTTGTTAGCTAAATCATTCCTCTTAACGACTAATCGGTTCGATTCGATTTTCGAGGGTCACTCCTCGTCGTTGTTCTCTTTTTTTCCTCGCTTCTTCTTCCTTTCCGTCTTCGGGAGAAACTTTCTTCATCCAATCCTCCCCCGGCGATTCTAGATCGCTATCCCGTTTCTTTGTTCCTGAAATTGCAAGCCTCGCTGTCAAACGTACATCGCATTACTGTTAAAAAAGCGGCTAACCCCTGTCCAAGAAATAGTTCACACTTTAAGCAAGATGTATTTGAGAACGAGTGATTATCCAGCGACTCTATAAATAGCTTAACAGCCCTGAGCAGGAGTTATGCTTTTCTTCGTATGCTTCGAACTTTCGGTTTCGTCTTATTATCGTTTCATTTTTTTATTTATTTATTTTTTTTTTTTTCTTTCATCTTATTTTGTTTTGTTTTTTTCTCGTCAGTTATTTTGTTGTTTTTTTCCGAAATAAGCACCTGAACGCCCCCGCATCTACACGTGGCCATCGGGTAACAGATCCTAGACCGAGACGGCTAACGGGAACATTAACTGACTAGAAAATTTATATTCGCCCTACTAAAAACTAAATATACACCATTATACACACGGGCGGCCCCCTCGCAAAGCGACGCAGCAGCAGCAATACCAACAGCAGCATCCTCGGCAGACTCTGTTGGTTGCTGCATGTAATGTTAGATCTAGCGCCGGAATTACTGCCGTGCCAGCTCGGGCCGTTTGTTATATATTTATAACGCGCGGAGAAAGATAGAGAGAGAGAGAGAGAGAGAGAGAGAGAGAGAGAGAGAGAGAGAGAGAGAGAGAGAGAGAGAGAGAGAGAGAGAGAGAGAGAGAGAGAGAGAGAGAGAGAGAGAGAGAGAGAGAGAGTGTCGCCGAGTTCTATAAGCTCCTAACATCATCATCATCGGCTGTTTTACTCCCGGTTCACCCAGCGTCGTTGAAAACAATTTTCTACCCAATTTTTCGCCAGCGTTTTAAGAAATCGTCCAATTACGAGGCGTGAAAAGAGCAAAAGAAAAGAAAATGATGGCGAGTCCCGACAGCGCCCTAACTCTCGCCCCGAGAACGAGGGTCCGCGTAAATCAAGCAAAGCCCAAGGTCAAGCTTACACAGGCCGAAGAGAATCGCGAGGACGAAGAGCCGCTAAATGATCTCATTAGCGCATTCCTGTTGCGGCAGTCGCTTCGCTTCGAATTCTACCATAGCGTATCAACGAAACCCGACAGAGTTTAAAGCCTCCGACACACGACGTAGAAAACGGGACGACGCGCGGGACGTGATTAAAAAATCGGGAATCGGGAGACGATCGCTCGCCTTCCCTTTGGGCAATTCGAAAAATACTGCACGGCACTGGTCGAGGGTTTGAAACGGTGAACGGCTCGCGTTTTATAAGACTTCGGTAATTGGTTCCGGATTACATTCCTCGCGATTTTGCGGAGCGATCCAATCGCTTTGTTGAAGTTTCCACGTCCACAGCTGTACCGCTACCATAGCATTGGTTTGTTGTGGGAACGTCGCGGGTCTGGAGGGTGTGTCACTGGGTTGGAAACCTGGCCTTTCGACCTCGTTTCACCCCCAAAATGTGACGCACCGCATCGTCCAGGTGCTTCACGGTGGTGATATCATTACGCGGGAAAGACCAATTCAAGCGCAAAGGGTGCAGTAAAGTGGTTCGTCCAACCACTCGCGATCCACCTCGGAAGCTTTCGAAAATTCGAACCATTCGAAGCTCTGACACCGAAATCCAAGAACCGAACAACCTCGATTAACGATTTGCCTTGCAAGAAATATGATAGTTTTTACCATTTTTACGATCAAGGCGGGATTTTTAACGGCTTATCTTGACCTTTGGGCGAAGGATGACCGCAGTTTTTACGATACACTCTTCCTTCGATGTAAATCTAAATATTTATTAGCTAAGCAATTTCGACCCGTGCGATGCAGATCGTATAATATATTATACATTTATAAGAGCGAAATGCACGTGAGAATTTGACGTATATAAACTCGCGGCTTAATCACCGTTTTGCAAAGCGCTTATGCATTTCCACGTCTTACTCGCGAGCTCCCCCGTATAGGTATAGATAGTGGCACCGGCACACAATGCTGATATAAAATTGATTTATGCAAATTGCCGCTGCATGAGCAATTAACAATTCCTTGTAGGCTAGCTCCGTCGAGAGAGCACATACAGGCGCGAGCCCGATTCCACCGCGTCTCTGTACGTACGTGTGTGCAAGTTCACGTCCCGAAGGTAACGTGTCCGTGTATCTGCCGCGTGCACACTCCCGCAGGGGAGGATTTCTAAGGCGGAGAGATGAAAAGGGTGGGTGCGCATCCCTGTCCCCCACCCCTCTGGGCCGACCTGATGAAGTACGAAACACATAGAGAATCCGCGATGCTACGAGAAAATGGAATTAATTTAGTGCGATTAAATTCACCGCTTTGTCAGCTCGACCCGACAAACTCGTGTTACGTGTACTCCTCGTGCAAGCCCCGCAGGAGAAGATCAATCTTCAGTTTCGCTGCTTTCTGGTCTTTTACACCCAGTCACGAGTGTCTTGTGTCGAGATGTCGACGTCTCGAAAGAGCGTCCAGTTTCCATCTACGCGGGGAGTGAGGCACATTTTTCCGAAAAAAATCGTTTCGTTGAAGAGCACCTATTTTACGAAACAAATGTTGAAACGTGCTTGAACGTAATCGTGTGTTTCATTCAACGTGCATTCGAAAACGTGTAGTTTTCTTAAAAATAAATGTAGGTATCTATCCTTGCGCGGCAAACTCGATGGGATAATCAAAACATGGAGTGAAAAAAAAAAAATTTTGATAAACCGGTGAAGACAGGTACGAGTCTCGAGTTTGTAAATTTACCACACCTTTGATACACCAAAGTGTAGCTAAATTATAAATTTCGTGTTTTAAAGTGAACTACTAAGCATTCTCATTGAATTCCCAATAAAATTGTGTGATTTTTCTCAACTTGGTTGGGGAAGGGCGAAAGCGTGTTTTGAATTTACTAAATTAGGTATGTAGTAAATGTATTATATTTATAAATTTACTATACATTTGTTATACGGTATTTGGAATTTACTAAACATTCTGCAGAATTCACTTGATAAATGTACAAAAAAATTCGATTACAGTCTGTAAAAATAAAAAATCTATTGTAGCAAAAGGAATTAATATGCCTCTCTATTAATTTCACTGTGCGATTTCGACTATCTCATAACTAGATTCATTGAAATTACGGCACTAATACTTGGCAATGTTACAGTAAGTTCAAAAAATTAGTCTTCATAGAATACTTGAAAAAAGTAAAGTAAATTTACTCTACCGTAGGAGGATAAAACTTCCATTACAATTTTAGTAAATTTCTAACAAACATTTTTAACAGTGTGGGTTAATTCATCGAAAAAAAGCATCAGTCTTGTTTTGCCTGGAGTGTATAATCTGTTTTATTTTGAAAGTTGGCAGAAGCTTGCGCTTCTGTCGTCTGGCGGAAAGCAGCTGCCAGCTCATATCGCGTGGATCTTGTCCGAAAATTTCAGTTATTATAGTTTGTGAAAATGCGATACGTAAATATGCGATACATACCTATATACCTGTATACTTCATTGTTAAAAATAGATTTCGGTCGCGGGGGCGAATCGCACGAGCCGAACCGCATTACGTTTTCTTCCTCTGTGCACGGGCCAAGTTTTCGGAAGGGAGACGCCGTGCACCGGGTCAAGTTCGAATCAGATTTCAGATTTTCGAAAGCTGCACAGACCTGCTGCAGGGTTTGGCATCATCGGCAAAGCTCGATGCGAGCTCCGGGGAGACCGCGTCTGTCTATACAGTGACCGGGCGAACTAATTCTATTAAAAACCACTTCACACTAATGCACTTTCGCTAATGCACTAATGTAACGCGCGTGTTACAACATAGTAACCAAACACTCTACTCCGCGGCAATAAAATCAATGGACGGACAAGCGGCGCGAGCTTGCCGGTCGGTAGATTCGAGATTTCACGTTTTCCGGCGCTGCGTGTTCTACCGACGAGCTGATAGATAGATGCCTGATTCGAATCTTCGGTGTGCGAAGGGCAACACCTCGCCAAGGGAGATTTCGAGGCTTCGTCGTCGTAAAGGTGCGGGTTATATCCGCGTGCCGGACTGGCGTAGACGTCTATATCCCATCGAATCGAAAAATTTATATTTATAACTCGCGGAGAGCCGAGCCGACCCTGGACACCGTACATTGAAACACACTCTGGCAAATGCGTTCTTAATTCTGCAGCCTCGTTCTACTCACTCCGGTATTATTCCCAGCGTATCGGATATTAGCTGCGAAATGTAAAGCGAGCAGTAGGCATACGTTACGTGTCCCCGAGTAGTCTGGACTCGCTCGGGTTCTGGTAAATTAGCAATCTTTAAACCGCGAGCGAAAAATGACAGTCGGAAACGCGGATTGAATTTAAGGGGGGATTTCCTTTTTTCCATTTTGAAAAAAAAAGCTACAATTCGAAATTTTTTTTTTTTCTTTTTTCGTAACAAAAGTACCGATTTATTGTTTGGATCAATTGATATTTTAAAAATTTTTCTTTTTTGCTTCGTCAAACGATAACTACTACATGTGTGTAAAGTAAAATGTTCTTGGGTTTTTGGTGCAAGATTAATGGGAAGACTCGAATCGTACACAGCGTCAGCTGGAGATTATCGCGCGTCAAGAAGGGTGGGAGGCGTATTTTTGAGAAAAAATTATATTTAATTTTCTTGTGAATAGATAAGAGATAAACAAAGCCACATGCCAAATTTCGCATTGATTCGTTGTATAGTTTATTTACCAGACAATTGAAGAATAGCGACAAGTTTAGCGAAAAATAAAAAGGAAATCCCCTCTTAAGACCTCAGTGAAGGAGAATTTCTTTGCAACAGTTGTTGGAGCGAAACGCAGAGCGCAGAGAGTATCTTTTCGCCATGACATTTGATTACTGCACACGGTATACTTGATACGATTTTGCCGTTTAGTTTTCTTTCCTTGTATTATATTTTTGACAGTAAACCGTTTTATAACTGACTTGTTGTCTACTTTTATACGACCGACAAAACATTTCCACTAGTCTATCACTTTTCTCCCTCCTTCCTTCCCTCTCTCTTTCTCCGTCTACCGTTCACCCTCTCTCGCGCTGTTTAATGCAGTCCATTAGAGTGCATTTAGATGAAGGGATAGTTGAAGCACGGTATAGCTAGCGCATAGATATATATCTGCACCGCTTCTGTGTGTGTCGGGTGCGGCAGTGCTGGCAGCGCGCCTTCGGTGAACATGTACGCAAAACACGATGTTGTGAAATGGTTTTGAAGGTAATCAAGGTCCGAAAAAAATGTTGCGTTTAAATTTTAAGTGTCGATGATCGAGACAAATTTTGACCTGTGAATCAACGCGCATAAAAAAAATCATGCAATTTGTGAACATGTACTCGTTTAAATACAATTGCAATAATACCAAGTGACGAAGAGAAGAAGGTATAACGATTAAGAGCAGAAAAAAAACACAGCAATGTTCCCCCGGTCTGGCATAAAATAATGGAAAAGTCGAAAAGTTAAAATAATCGTAACGTCGGCTAGACGAGCTTTGGAACGTCGCTTCTCTGCGTCCAGTAAAGCATCAAGTGGTGGACAGCACTTAAATCCGGGCTATATATATTAAGCTGAGAGGGCTGTAAATAGAGGTTCACGTATGTGTAAATTTTGATTCTAGCAACCAGCATCACCACCAGCATCAGCAGCGGTAACGGTGGCAGCGGCAACCCTGAAGCTGGTAACGGGGGAAAGAAGAAGGAGCGTTACTTAACGAAATCAATTCAATATCTCGGAATAAATACATTGATAAATCAGCCACTTTGCTAAAAGCTTATACACTCCACCCCCACCTCTCCTCACTCTCAACCTCACTCCTTCCCTTCTTCGCTCCCTCTCTATCCATCTTTCGCTCGCCTCTGGAACCACGAGTAGAGGAGAACTTGTTTGCCCGAGGCACCGCAGCCTGCGACAGGCTGCACACCGAGAAAAAACTGTGTACATGTATGTTTGCTTCGCGAATATCGACGAACCAATTCGACAAATAGACGAGCACGTGCGTAGCGTGCGTATAAAGTATCAAGGATGCACTCCTTCTTTGATTAGTTTATTCCTCAAACTATCAAAAGGTGTAACGAGTTCTGATCAAGGTGAAATTTCTTTTAATTGTTTTTTTTTTTTAATCAGAAGATTCGATCCGCGGTTTAACGTAGAGGAAGATTATTTAGTACGCGAATCAACCTCCGTAATTTGATTCAAAGTATGATCTTGTAGCAGGGGTTTATTATATGAAGTGAAAGGATGAATGATACTTGAATACCTAATTGATGTAATAAATTCGTAATTTTTCATTGCATCCGATGCTTTCTTCGATATTTCCCATTACGTCAGGTTCTCATAACGTTATGGAATTATTCTTGCGAAATTTACCAACCTCCAAATGATAGCAGGCACTCAGGCTAATCTGGCAGGCTGCCAATTTTTTATGACATCGCGACGAGGGCAAGCCTAAAGAGATTAGTTGTCCGGCCTAGAACACTAAAGTTAAACTTCCTCCCCAGATGTTCTTCCATTCGAAAAATATAACCTACCCGACCTATCCAGCAGCTTAACCACGACTTTTAACCCTTGAGGCTTTTTATATATAAAAGGAAAGCCAGACAAACAACTTTTATGGTACGTCGTACTATACGTTCGTTCATACCTAATTAATTTTTGCACCGGAGATATATTAAAAATCTATGCCCACTGCAGAGTCGAGGCTGCGAAGTTAGCTAACGAACGACGTGAAAGAGTGGCGCGGTACCTAGGTTCAAGAAAAAAAACCACCCAACTTGTTGATCGTCTTAAATATTCATCCACCGACGTCGTTACTTAATAACCAGTGTTGCCAAGACCGCCTGTTCACTTTTCCTCTCCTCTCTCCTCTTGTTTCCTCCCCACCCCTCGTCACCTCTCGTTCTAACATTCGCGCGTCCCGCAGCAGAGCAGCCGAGGTTAGCTTCAGCGCCGATCAACCCCTCCGGTGAGATGTCTCCGTATATAGCGAATGAAATCCGTGAAAGCGTTCTCTTGGCGTAGCTAAAAGCTAAAAGCGCTTTTAAATTCTGCCAACTTCGTTTTAGTCCGTCGAAATGTGTACCCCACCAGTCAGTAGATATGCACCGCACCACGATTATTTACGTGCTTTTGTTTTTATTTTTTTCCCATCAACTTTCTTGATTCACATTTCCTTAATTCTTCGTTAACACAAATCCGTAACAATTCTACACTACCGTCTCAAACAGTTTCACCGTATAAAAAAATACGCGATTAACTTGACGATCCCGTCGCGTCAGTTTGTTCCGCCAAAACTTGCTCCTTGATGACAGAACTCAGCCCAAATTATTCACACAAAAAATGCGATCCAAACGTAGCTAGATGAAGACGGAGATCGTGGACTGCGGAGAGAACTGGAAGGGGGTGTGAATTACGAGAAGGGATATCGTTGCAAGAGCCGCGAGTCATGAGAGTATACATACGGGAAAAGTGTTAAGTGGGTGGCTTGCGTGGTGGGGGGGGGGGGGGGGGGGTACAGGGGTGATGGCGCTCCACACTCTTTCAATCCGGTGTGCGTTGCACAGGCACTACGCACACTGTAAAACGCGTGAAGCCCAACGTCCGGATCGTTCGACGGTCCTGCATCTCGTCGCGATGCAGCCTGAAGAGGAGGAAGAGGAGGATGAGAAGGAGGAGGAGGCTGGGCCGGTGAAACAAGCCGCCACCGAGTGTTCCCCGCTCTCTCTCTCTCACCCTTTCATCTCCTCTCCTCAGTCCTCGCCGGGCGAATCGAGCCTGGCAACGGTCCAGCCAGCCTAATGGAGACTCTTAGCGTAATTAAACGTAAACACATTTCAGGCGTCACGCTAATCTGAATGCTTATCGAGGTCCGTTGGACGCCGGTAAACTCCCGCGCCGTACCTCACGTATAAGCTGCATCGTACAAAAGTCTCATTCTCCTCGACTAGTCGTTGTGTGCATCGATATCAGCCACCTCGTTGTGTGCGTTTCACATTCACGGAGGATCGGAGAACCGGAGCTCTTTACGCCAATCGGTGCGCGGGTGGTAACGAAAGGACTTTTCAAACAGTTAGCCAAATTCTACATTATCTCTGGAGCATTTTCAATGGCGTGCCACGAGTGTCACAAGGCGAAAGGTACACGTGTTGTATTGGTATCCGTTTGTACGCGGCACTTCGCTGTTGCTCCTTCTTCTGCTGCCGCTAAGGGGAATTTGTCAATCAGGTTGAGTGTCCGAGCTAAGTGACTACATCGGTTTAAGATTAGACCGAAAGAGTCTGAGGATTTAAGAGCCGGTGTCGTTTTCCTTCCTGGTCTTCCTTCTCGCTCCCGCCGCTACCTTCATCCCGTCAATCCCTCTTCCTCGCACCGCTATACATACCTCAATACCACAAAAGCCGGTCCGTTTATACTTGGCGCAAATTAATTGGCAATCGGAGAGAGATTGCCGCGGGTTAAGTGACTTTTTGTTATTTAGTCAGATATTTTTGTCTCCTTCTCTAGAGCTGTCGTTTTCTCTCCACCTCTGTCTTCTTTCTCCGTATACCTACGTGTACAAAAAACGTACCATACTTTGTTTCCGTTCGAACCTACCTAACACCTCGTTATCTTTTTTTCTTCACGAGCTTTTCTAATCGCTCGGTTTTCTGCGATTGGCAGAGACGCAAATGAGCATATAAAGTACTTGATTCTTGATGAAAGTATCAGGCGCTCGCAAGCATACAAAGTGTATAATAATAAATATAACGCATACGTAAGCGTAGGTATCTGGAACGCCGCTGATGGCCATTATTTTAAAAGCATTTGAGAGTATGGATGAGGGAGGTGGAGAAAGAGGAAAAGCAAGAGGAAGAAGAGGAGGAAGAGGTGGAGGAGGGGGGTAGGCGCGTACAACCGCGACGAATGGGTAGCAACCCACCACCGCCACCACCACCACCACCACCGTCACCGTCACCACCGGTAGCTACGATGGGTTGAGCGCGGTCCCGATACCCCCTCGTTATAGTATTTGATCTGATTGTGGGTGAAAAATATTCCATTAATGTTGCCACGCTCAAAGCCCTGTTGAGATCCACAAGCTATTAGCTATTAGCCTCGTTCCCGACGCGTCCCGCTCGATCCGCCAGCCCGAGTCTAAATATAATATCAATTATTATATCAAGGCTAAAAGCTCGCCATAAGACGCCCGCGGTGGCCCGGCCTAAGGCGCGTGAACGCGCGGAGAAAGATCGAGACGGATGGACCGATAGAGCGATGGACAGAGATAGAGAGGAGGAGAAGAAGATTAAGAAGAAGAAGAAGAAGAGGAAGAAGAAGAAGAAGAGCTCCACTCCTCCTTCCCTTCCCTGAAATTTGAACGTCAAAAACCATTAGTCGCGCTACCGTATAGGCCGATCCACCCGAGATTCACGGATCGATAGAATCTCCTGCGAGGCTCCAACCTCACGCACACTTTAACACAGAAGCGCATCTCGTACGTACCGTGGAAGCAGAAGCTACGCGTGTCGATGCATGGAGGGATTTGTGGGAAATAGAGGGAGAGAAAAAATATACAGCTCGAAGAAAGAGCCCGAGTCCGAAGAGGCCGCTGTAGGATCCATTAGCTTTCATTTGTTTAGACAGTCGATTTAGTCGATTGCTCCGCGGTGATTGTCCGTCAAACTATTACGTCAAACAAGTGGCTCAGAACCTCTATCAAAAACGGCGCTGGGATGGAATGAGCAATTAATCGTACTGTCGGGATGGAATCGGGCGTATTGTCGTTAGTACAACAGTAATCAGCGTCGTCGTTGTCGTTGTCGTTGTTGTTGTCGTTGTTGTTGTTTTCATCCTCGCGTCAAACGAACGGACAGAGGAACAAGAGGTGGGAGTAAAGGGGTACGAGGAGAAAATTGTTAATATTCATTTAATTTCATAGCTGTTAAGGCTAATGTACCGCGTCGAGCCTTTCTGCTCCTTAACACCGCGGTGCTAATGGGAAAAATTGAGTTTACAGCTTTTTGCCAGGGCGTTGGTGCAGAAGATTATCGAGCGCAATGACGGATGGATGGAGGATGTGTAATGGATTGTTAGCTAGCAGATTTATTCGGACAACGCGAGCAAGACAAATCGAGAAGCCATCGAGCTATCTTTTCTACCCACCCACCTTGGCTCGGAACTTTTCACGTTAATTGAACAAGGTATTCCACCTTTTATGCCTTAGTGTACAACATTTTTACCTATAAGCCAATTTAGTAATGTTATGGCGTGTTTTTGAGGAAGGAAGTTACAGCGATGCATAGAATCACCGTCACAGTTTTTGCTTCACCGGAGACATAGTTGTCAGGAAAATTTTAACGAGGTGGAAAAATATACCGAAGGTGCATTATTTTCATTCCATCGTAATGCGCGGTGTTTTAAGAATAAATAATGTTTGCTCGATAAACTTTATTACAATAATTTGTCACAGATATTTATTTTTTTTTTGTATTTGATATCAATTTCTCTGCGGTATATCGCTACTCAGTTCTATCATATTTGCTATAATGGCAGATTTCGTTTTTTCCTTCTTTTCTTTTTTTATGTACGTTTTGGTTTGATTGAATCAAAGATTGTCCTTTTTCACTACGAAATTCTGTTACCCATACAAACATGGGAATCCGATGTATTTTGCGTATGCCATTCCAAGCGACTAATTGAACTGGTATTTCGAACAAAAGTGATACAAATTGATCGTTCAAATTGTTTTCAATCCCGACTGATTCAATTTCTGAGAGTAATTGACCGGCAATAAAATTTCTCATTTGTTTTTCAATTATCTCTTTATAATAGGTAACCGCGCATATCAATTATACTCAATTTGGTAAAATTAATCAATCAATTAATCCAACGAGCCAATTTTCTTCTAGGAAGAAACAAGCCGTTTCTATATTTAACGGTATAAAATACGCTATTCAACGTAAATATTGAAACAACAATATTACAACGAAAAACCAGGGAAAAAAAAATTGTTACAGCATTAACGAAACGAAAGCTCCAAGAAGAAGATAAGTGCGGCCAAATATCGCGGCAAATAATATTGAACAAGGGAGTCGAGTTATACGGGGTAAATCCGTATTATAAACAGCAACGGATAACGAGCTCTGGAAGAGAGAGAGTGAGAGAGAGAGATAGAGAGTGTCTTGATGCTGTGGATAGAAGAGGAGAGGTAATAAAAGAGGGTAAAGGAGCGAAACAAATGTCGCCAACTATTAACTAAACGGAACGAGCGCGAACGGGCCGTCTGGAGTTGCATCCGTCAGCGTCATCGTCGTCGTCGTCGTCGTCGTCGGCTACGTTGCTCCGGAGTGAGCGAGAAGCGACGAATATCTCGAGATCTCCTTTCCTCGGAGGCCGAGGAGGCTGGCAGCCAAGAAGAGAGTGAAGAAATAAGAGAGAAGGATCATCGTCGAGGGTTTGTATGCGCGCCGCGGGATAGCTGCGCGGCGAAGAATGTCGAAGTGGAAAAAGTGGAAAAAGTGGCGTGAAGAATCGGTGGATCGGAGCTGCAACGACTGGAGAACGGTGGATATCACGATGCGGCGGCAGAGAGAGGAGAGAGAAATATGTCGGAAATAGAAAACTCATTGCGACTTACTTACTTACTTACTTATTTACTCACTCCTTACGGCTTACGCCGCGGAGTGGAGAAAGGCGGCATATCTCCGCGGATTTCGTCCGTGGAAGAATCATGGGATTTACACAGACTCAGGAATACACACGTGCTCCGGTCTTCTTCGTGTAACCTAACCCTGCCGCTGACGGATAACCCTCTAAATAGCGGCGAAGAAAAGGGGTTAAGGATGAGGAGGAAGAGGAAGAAGAGAAGGGGGAAAAATCGCACGGACGTAAATCGTAACCGAAACCGGCGCCCCTGTCACGCGACGCGTCCTCTGACGTTTAGAGTCGTCTTATAATTAGCAACAACTACGGCAGGATGCAGTGATAGTGGGCGAAGGGTTGCTGTAAATATAGCCTGGCTACCGTAGCGTGAACTTTGCATCGTCAGAGGACTTCTTTAGAGAATAACAATCGTTTTGGTGATCGTGTAGGTGCCTAATTTCATTCGCGCAGACATCTTTGTCTTTACAAGGCACGATATTACGGCAGTATAATTTGAAAGTACATCGTTCAATTGAATCCACACGATCGGTTCAATAAAAATAAATTGTACGTACCAAAAATGTTTCATCGTGTATTTTTAACAGAATACAAACAAAATACTTACATCTGTATTGCCGAGAGAAGAATTGATCGTAGAGTTGATTTCAAGTGTGAGTGAACTGCCTTTTTCATCGGTGCAATGACTGAAAATTTTTTTCCTCGCAATAAGGTGAATTCAAACTTTCACAAGAAAGTTACTTCACATAGGTACATAATCGAAGAAATTCTTTGACACTGAACACGTATAAATTACCAATTAGAAGATCTTCCAACCACTACACTCCGATGCTAAAAACCTATGTGCAAACATTTTTTTATTTATTTTTTTTTTTTTTCTATCTGTTTTATTTTCTTCTTCAATTCACGCGTCGAAAGTATTTTCGAATAGATATCCGCGAGTTCTGCCTAACTTTCAGCATGCGCAACACGCAAACACACAAGCATATGGTAATTATTGTGGCGACCCCGTAACGTTACGTGAATATAGGAGGGTCAACCGGAAGTGAAACCAGTTCCCCTCGACGACCGGAAACGCACTCCACGCGAGGCAGCAAAACCGGTGCATTCGTGCAACGCAGGGGTTTCTGATGTCAGCGGATCAGAAGGTGTACATTAGAGTGTTTCGGAAAAAAATAATCCACCGTTTTCCACCGTGGCACCCCCTAAAAAGATTGTTTAGGTTAAAAAAAAGATTCCGTGAAAAGATGAGCGTTACACGTTATGTGGAAGATCGCGCTCATTGGAATTTTACTTTTTATCACATTTCCTTGAGTTTGTGAAGAAACACGTTGTAGCACTTTAATTATTATTCCTTTCCTCACATTTATATTCAACCCAAAGATCACGATCGATAACCCAAAGATATATCAACCGGGGAACTTATTCTCCTAAAATAGACGTTCACATTAAATTAAATAACTGTATTATGAGATTGAATAAATAATAGAAAAGTCGTCAGACAGACTTCTCAAACACCAACTCGAGACTTTATATGTATTACAAGTACGGGTCTTCCTTGTGAAGAAAATTGATATTACGATTGATGTAAGCAATAAAAAAGAAACAATTTTACTCACGATACTTTATTAATTTAAAAAAAAAAACTGATCACGATCTTCCACGTAACGTATAACGCTAATATCTTGACAAAACCTTTTTTTAACCTGAACAAACTATTCAGTGGTCGCCATGGTGGAAAATCGCAAATTATTTTTTTCTGCAACATTCAAGTGTACACTGTACGTACAACCCGCGTTTGAAACAACTTTGCACCGCGCGCACACCTACAAGTCTACATAGATGTGATTTTTAACAGTAGGAACAGATACACGCATCGCGTGCATAGAATGTACGTGAAGAAACTCTTCCGCCGGTCCTACCGAGTGGAAAATTTATTTTCCCGATGTTCGACGGGTCGACGAAGGGCGGATGGAGAAGGATGGAAACGGGAAGGGGGGATGGGGTAGGAGACGACCGATAAAAGGGCAACTTTTTTCCCCTAATACCTCCTGGCAATTGATTACGAGGTAATACACCTTTTGTGGACAGAGTGTACGCGGCGAGGGGCGGCAGACGCTCGCCTCGCGGCTTGGTGCTGATTAGTTAGCAACACTGTCGAGGTTTCCCTGCCCTACAGCCCCTCAACCTTCGACCCTCGACCCTCGACCCTCTCAAGATCTTAGAGGCATGATTAACTCGGGGTGAATTTTCTTTACTTCACTTTGACGATGTGCGCCGCGAATCGTCGTGATATTAATTAGTATTAAAAAAAAAAAAAAAAAACGCGACAACGCCCGCAGTAAAACCGACGAGTATCGTGACAAGTGACCGATCAAATTTTACGAAGTTTAACATCATTTTTTTTAATTATTGTCATCTCTGTTATATATCATTGCGGATTCTGGGGTTCTGAAATCCATCTGCAGCAATTAACCAGAAATCTGATTGATAGTTCTCATTTTTCGGGCACTCATTTATTTTTATCCTCACTGCCACACCGCCGTGTGATCCGTATCTATAAATTAGTATCAAGTGTTACAGCCGGCAACTCCTCTCATTCTCTTTCTCTTGCTCTCTCTCTCTCTCTCTCTCACTTTCTCTCTCACACGTGCACGCGACGCGGCGGTCCGAAATTTAATTAAATTTCAAGGTTTTTCGCGATTAAAAGACGGAGGACGAGGTGTTGCGAAATTAGTTTCACCAAAGATAATGAATTTCGTTAATTATACCCGCGACCGTCTGAGATTAGAAAGATTTTAATACGGGCTAACAGCCAGCGCTTGCTACGAGCTACTCCTGGGATCGGGAAGAGGACGAAACTGAACGAAAAAAATAAACTGTCCGAAGCCGAGGGAGAAATGGGGAAAGGGATGAAAAGTACAGAGAGAAAGAGAGAGGGAAGGAAAGATGCTCACATGTGTTCGCTATATCAATGGAATAAAAATCAAATAGACACGCATAACGACTTGTCATAATTCACAACCTAAAAATTGCAACCTAATCGGAAATTTTTAATTCTCATCTTAAAACTGATAAAAAAGTAAACCACCAAATCGATACGAAAACCTGAAACATTGGTTGAAACGCGTAACTACTTCGTCGAAAAATTGTAGCAGAATTTGCACGGATAAGTTTATCTTGAAAACTTGCAGACCCGTATAACGTTTGAAAAAACAGCACAGTTACGAGTGCGAATGAGCTTCTTTGGGATGTGGAAAGTGCAAAGCACAGTTGAAGGGGTTTATCGACATTATTATCCACGGCTCCCTCTCTCCCTTACTTTCCGGGTATCGTTATCCTCGTCCGGAAAAAGCAGCAAGGGTGAAAGTTTGCGGAGGCTTTCTCTTTCCTTTTCCACGGTATATTCCTCCACCCCCTCCCCCTCATCTTCCGACGCGGTGTAAGACGGTGAGCCGACGAGGCGGACTCCGTCGTCGCGGCGTCTAAGCGTTTCCACTTAACCCCCTATCCTCCCCCAGTTTTCTCAAGGATTACTTATATTTCTGTTACACCCGAGAATATAGCGCGATAACGACAACGGATTTACCTAATTTCCGCCCATCGGCAGCGCGATTTTTATACCGCTATTCGCGAATCGAATAATTCTTACTCCCTCGTTATTCGAGTGATAATCTCTCGCCACAAGTCGATGCTCGAAAGGATGACGAGAGCAGGAAACGTGGCTTTTCTGGTAATTTCTTCTGCAAAATCGAGAGTGGTTGAAAAATTGAACTTAAGAAACGTAAGACGAAGCGTGAAAGGTGAACGGAAAAAACACGGTAGATGTATAGAAGAAAAATAAAGAGAGAACCAAGGCGTGCAGGCTGGGAAAGAATTCCTAAATATTTCAAAGGATTTGAATTCGACTGGCCAACTTCGGTGCTGCACAGCTGGACATTCGCTCGCTTTCGTCCAGACTGCCCGAAGGAGCATGGCAAGGATGCACCATTAAACGTGCAGGTCCTCCTGGCAATGCAGCGTTATAGCCGACTTCCCCACTGCCCGAACGAATTTCTTCCCGAGTACTTTTCCTGCAGGAAACATCCGGAGTGATCCGCTGTATTATTAAAGACGCATGATAAACCGCGCCTGGACGAATGTTTCTGAATATTTAAAGAAGTGCTCGTTCCATGGGTGATATAAACTGTTTTCAAAATTCTTCTAACTCTATAGCGTTAGTATAGGTTCGAAATGATAACCATCGTAAAGTTCAAATTGCAATTCAAAAAACAAATCTCTAATTTATACTAGAAGTTGTGTATAATCATACTTGAAAAAAAAAATGATCCACAAAATTCTTAGATTATAATCAATAACGGTATAAGTCAGACAGGCTTGTAGCATTTACTGCATAACGCTTAAACATTTTATTGATTACAAAACATAACTGTCAAATTTTAATTCATTTAATTTTAAGTCATAATTTAATCTTGACGTTCTAAATTTCGCAGTTAACGTCGCGAAATCGTTATTATAAACTTTTTCAAGAGCGTCTGTAGGATACGAATTTGAAGCAGGAGGAAAGGGTAAAAAGATTGGACGAAATGTGTCCTTCTTCGAGAGCGAGAGAAGAAGAAGAGGGGGATGGAGTGAACGGAGAGATGGGCGGAGGAAGAAGAGAAATCTTTGACCGACAACAGAGACCCCAGTGTTAATCTGTTGCCGAGTCACGCATGACCATGAATGGGGTCCATTATGACTAGCGAGAGTCAAGAGTCGCGAGTTTCAGCCTAGCCGTCTCGGTCTCTCGCAAAAGACCTTGAAGAGGCTTGTCGAATTACGACATGCAGAATGGTAAACGTAAATAAAAAGGGAGGGAATGAAATTAAATATACAGAAAAAATGTGCGGGCAGATTAATTAATGAGAACAGGGGTACAGGTATACCTATAAGGTATCACATGCGTCGATAACGACGCGGAACAAAAACCACTGCACACATGTTTTACTGTACACGTATACCTACTTACATATACCGGGTACTCGAAACCACATTACAATGCAAGGACGTTCAGACTTTTCAATTCATACTGCAGGAACAACGTAATAAAATTTCGACGAGGTTCTTTTTTTTCCCTTTTTTTTTAAGTAACATATAACCGGAAATTACACGGTTGCAATGGAAACTGTAGCGATCAATGATTGCAGGGTTTCGTGTCATGAAAAACATAAAAAAAAAAAAAAACAACGGCAGAGTTGTAAAATTTCAGCGCGATTTTTTTGCATCCTGCGTTATTTTTCCTTTACCTCTCTTTATTTTTCATTCAGTTTTCTCGTTTTTACTGCATCCTGTTATTTCTCCCATCGTACCGGTTGTAGTACTAATTACTCGCATTCACAATCATCGCGTATCGCCTGCGTTCAACAGCAGCAGTAGCGGTTAGCCTGCAGCCGGGATAGGATATGGGTAGAAAATTTTCCCGCGTTCGGTATTACCCTGATATTTCGTAATTTATATTAATTGAAAAATATGCAGCGTACGCTCTCTTCAAATTACACACTGTGACCATACAGCAGCACTGCCACCGACACGGCGAATATGCGCGCGTCCCTCCAATCATTCGGCGAGCCGTGTAAACCATAACTTATTGCCTTTTCCCAAACAATTTCGTCCAACGTCATATTTACCAATTCGTACCCGTGCCGCGTACCACCCAGAAATTCGTGCGGTAGCGGAGTTGGATAGAAAAAAAAAAATGAAAAAATATTGTTAAAAAAATTGAAAATTGAAACTGACCGAAATGACGAAAATTCTATACAATTTCCGATCAATTGTAGATACAGTATACATATGAGGGAGGTTTGCCCCCGAACCCCACCGGATTGGTCGCCGATTTATTTCCTACTTCCATTCCACTATATGCCAAGTTTTTCAGATTTTTCCTACCTGCCGTTTAGGAGTTAGTATTTTAGATTTGATCTTCCATAACTCGAAAAATGTGAATTTGGGTAAACGTTGTGAAGAGAAAAAAATTGTGTTTTTTATGAATTGGTCAAGAATAAATTGTTTACATTTTTTCGAAATCGTAATTCACCGTCTTTCAACGAAAAGTGTGCAAAAATCGATTTTTGCCACAAACTACGTTTACTGAAAATTCGAAACTTTTTTTATATTTTCTTGGACCAAAAAGAAGACTTTTTTAGCCACGCCTCTTTTTGCACATTAATGTACATGTTATCGGATGGACAAGATACAAAAAAAAAGTTGCGCCCAAATGTTCAAATCCGACAAAATGCACATTGATGTTCGAAAAGAAGCCTGTAGCCCCCAAACTACGGCCGGGCCCATTTTGCTTGAAATGTAAAAAAAAAAATCATGCACAACGTACGTTCGGTACGTATAACATAACAAGCAGCGAAACTTCTCACCTTTGTTACCCTATACTGAATTTTTTTTCAAAAATTCGCTACCAACTGTAACCATGATCGTTGAGTGTCGAATATACAGTAATGGAAAAGAGTATCCCTCAAAGAAAAAAAAAGCGAAGATTTTTCATCTCGTTACCGATGTCTTTCTTCAATCCTTCGGGCGCATCGCCGCCGAGACCAGATGCCGTCAATCTTGTTAATTGCTCGATTTAGCACGTAGACGTATCCATCCACCCTCCGCACTGGGTTTCTTCACCTGCGAGGACGAGATAGGGGGGTCGGAGTGTACCTAGTTCGAAGAAATTGAGCAAGGCGAAGGTTCAAGGGGTCAGGAGTTCCCATGGCACGCGGGGCGAAGTGGGTGGGTAGGTATTAAACACAACGTTCGCTGGCTCGCGCGTCGAGCAATAATTTACTCTCGTCAAAGTTAATAGGCACGGCTCACTCCGAGGAGCAACGGTAATTGCTAATATCGCTAATTGTTGCACGCATGCGTGTGTCTGTAATAAGGTATAACGAGTTATTAATTTTCACCGATAATTCTCACGAACTACGCTTCAGCGCCGGTTCGACGAGGAACAAGTCGGCTCCGGACGGATCGGACAGAAGCCGCACCGACGCCGGTAAGAAACGGGAAGAAGTCTACAAGGATCTTGATTGGAGAGAAATAAGAAAATCGAAACAATTTTATTTCACGCATTTGGCGCGGGACTCCAGCCGGAATCTTGATGCGCGTTTACGCATACATTACAGTTTATACGATACAGAAGCATCTAATCACCGATTAGTTATCCCGGCTTACAGTGATTATAAATTATTTCTACTTTATGTACTTTATACGACTCGTAAGTAGGTATATATGCGGCTACTGCACATTGATACGCGGCGGCTGTGGCCATTTACATTACAGATCGTCGTTCAACTGCGTGCGTGATTTCGCTGTTTTTTTTTTTCAATTATTTTTCTTTTCTTTCTATTTGTGTTTAATTTTTCTCTCGTCTTTTAATAATTATAGTCAACGTTAACTTGAGGATAAGTATAGTTACACGGCACATTAGCTCAAAATGGGGCGTGATAGGTTGAAAGATAAAAGACGATGTAACACGAATGCAGCCCAGGTGCAGAAGGCACAAGTTTTAATAAAAAGCAAAAAAAAAATAAAAATAAAAAAAGAATCGACAAATTTTAACCCGCCATCGCAGCAAAGTTGAAAAAAACAAACAAATTGAATCATGAATGAAAATTGAAATTTAATCGAATAGCTACAACGTAGGAGAGTTGCTTCCAAAATTAAACCGACGTTCGTTAATTCCAGAATTATTTTCTCCTTCAGTTTTAAATTTTCGTCTGTTTCCCCCTTGTGCCGTCATGTGATTAACAAAAATTGCCGAAAGCCCGCGTGAGCATTGAAATAAATAATTTTTTACCGAGTTTATAGGAGTGTAACGTGTATACGAGGGGATTATACGGAACTTTTATGAGAAGACTCGTCGTAACGCGCTTGGCTATACACGCACACGTACACAAGCCCTGAAAGTGTGCGAGGTATACTGCCGTTCACGAAACGTATATATTAGCATAGACGAAAAACAGACTCGTAAAACAAGGCGTTGATGCTGTACCTACGAGTATAACCCGCGAGAGAAACGGAAAGCTCACTGCCCCCCATTTGCATCGTTCTTTCCTTCGTCTTCTTCTTACGCTGCTGCTGCTGCTTCTTCTTCTACTTCACTCACCTCTTGCACGTATTGTCGCAAGTTCAAGACGGAGGGGGGGGAATAAGTGAAATAAAAATCCTTCTCAGCAAATATTACACACGCTCGCGAAACCGTGAATTTTTCACTAGGTATATCTGTATATACATACGACCCATGACACTATCGAACCTATACGTTAAATTACAATCAGACAATCCCCCGAATTTCTAGAAAAACCCGAAGCGAAAAAGGGTTTTAAAAGAAGGAGGACGGAGATTGCTACGAAATAAAATATGATAGAAAAAATCTGAAAGCTGCATGTATGTATTGCACTGTGTACAATATATATCATACATGCATGTAACGCGATTTTTCGTAGTTTTTTTTTCAATCAGAGAGAATGGAAATCGAGTGCAGTACAGACATATAATAATCATTTTGACAGCGCGTCGTCGTCGTCGTCGGGGTGGCTCCAAATAAACATATCAATTATCTAACATCCGAACTGTATAGAAATATAATTCAAACCCGGATATTTCGCTTGATTTTTTACAACTCCGCCTGCGCTGTTTCTTTTCCCCTCGCACCGATCGCCTGCGTGGCGGAATTTTTGGAACCGTGCGTCGTCGAGCCGCGTTGCGGAAGTCGAAAAATCTTCCCCACAAATCACCGGGTAGTACAATGGACCGATTGTGCGTACAACCGCCTGACCCCGCAAGCTAGGTGATCGCGGATGTGTACGCGTTGCATACATGATACGCAAACCTATCTACGCAGACACGATATGTACGCACGTACCCACGCGAACGAGTATAACCACCGTAAACAGGAGTGCACACAATGGTAAGTATATACGTACGTATATGTAGGTACGGAGGGTGTGTTTGCCGCGGTGATTCCCCCGCCCGTACATCCATGCGCTCCGGCTAAGGGAAATCTATTACCGGAAGTACGTCTATTCCGCTATATACATACATATGTCTATACGTGTGCATGCGTGGGGCTGCGCGTGCACGTGACATGTGTATGTAGGTATACGGCAGACACACGCGCTTATTCCTACTATGGTGATACAGGGGCGGAACCAGAACTCCCCGTACGATTTCCGGTCTGACGTAATTCGCCGTGCTGTGTACGGTCGGCAAGAGATACAAAAGAAAAAAAAAAAAAACAACAAGGATAATGGAAAGAAAGACTGACGATTTATTTATTTATTTATCTTTTTTTTATTTTCATAAAGATGAGGATCAAAAACGATATGTGACGTATAAAAAGACGTGCAAGCGTAGCGGAAATTCGCGATATACTCGTAACGAAAGTCAATAATTTTTACACGTATTGTTCAGGTACGGGCAATTTTTAAAGTATCGAATTTCAACGCTGTATAGTCAAATAAAAGTGAAACGCAATTATTCCCTGTGATAGACGTTATCTACGTCTTCACATTGAACTTGGGCTGATGAAAAAACATGAGAAAACCTCAAAATTCTGGTTCGTGTATATTTAAATTTTTTACTTCACAGTAAAAAAAAATTAACTTTCCAACTGTAACTCCGGAAAATATCAGTAAAGATCAGCCCTACCCGTCCGTCTATATTCGTCTGGATTGTACGCAGGATATGAAATCGTTCACGTATGCCGACCGAATGCCGAGAGCAGGTGGATCAAATCGTTATTTATATTTATCCATTAATATGAGCCCGTAATTAACGGGCGTCACTAACTCGTTTCTCATTTCTATATCTTCTTTCCGTTCGGCAAACGATCGTGTGATGTGCAGGTATAATAAGGACGTGTGTATGTATACAGGTGCAGGTATGCAATTTACCGGTACGTGAGAGTCACTCTCCCCCCACCCTGCCCCCTCTCTCTCTCTCTCTCTCTCTCTCTCTCTCTCTCGATCCCCACCATCCCTCTTCGCGGAGGGTCGGCAAACGCGAGCCGAGACTTCAACGCTATATTTACGGACCACCGAGCTCATCATCTCGCAGACATTTCATTATACGAATCAGCCCTGCGCGGATAGAACTCCCGCCTCCTCTGACATCCTATCCCATCCGAATCCTATCCTATCGTGCGTTCCCGGACCTCGTCCTCGATGCATCCGCCACGTCGCGCCGTTTTGTTCACATACATACACACGTGAATATGTATGTTTGTCCGATACTGCGCCATGCGTGTGAGAAGAACATAACGAGGTAACGGCTAATCAATCAAGAAATGAGACTGATGAGGAGGAAATTCGGCGTCGGCGAGTAGTAGATGATTAAAACGCAGAAACTGTTCGAGAGTTCGTAACGTAGGATAACCAGGGATAACAATCGTACGTGTAATAACGCAGGTGATGCTGCGGGAGAACTTCTCTCACGGCGGGAAGCAGCGTCTTATAAAAATTTCATGGAATCGATGCTGTTCGAACGGTTGTATATGCTAATGCGGTTATCTTGTATAATCGCGGTGCAGGTGACGGGGGTTAACCGAGATTCTAAGGCACGCGTGTGTGTTCCTTGTATACGCTACGGCCGATGTGTGCGGTATAAACTGCGGGGCGTGCGAAAGATGGAATGAAAATTTACTACGAGAGAAGATCCGGTATTAAACCCCGAAACCTTTGCCCGAACCTACCAAATCTATAAGTGGCTTAAAATCGGGCCTCCGGACTCTTCGTGTGTGAAATTTATTTTGCCTAATCGCGGGATATTTCAAGTTATAATGTATGGGACGGTCTGCCGATGCAAAGGAATTAAGAGGCACGACGGTTAATTACCTACAGGGGAGAAAAAAATTGTACGTTCTAGTCTGGGTGAAAACAAAAACAAACAAAAAGAAAAAAAACTTCCCATTATTGTTCCATTTTATGATATTTTTTTTCAGTATTAAATTGTTTCTTAAGTGACGTCGTACAACTTCAAAGTGAGTAATCGTTTGATACACCAAAGAGAGAAATAAAATTGCGAGAGGAAGAAAAATGAGAACCAATTGAAACGTGAGTTTCCCGTTATAACTGTACACACTTCGATGAAACTTGTAGGAAGGTATTAAAGAACGAGTCGTTGGAAGATGACGTCATTTTTGTGTTCACGGAAACCCGTAACCCGTATATAAATTATAATGTTATATAACGAAAATATATATATGTATATATATTAAATATACGTATATTATATATTATATATTATATATTATATATTATATATATATATCCGCAAAGTGATTAAAGCGATATTTTCCAAGATGTATTGTTTCAATACCTGCAACGTAACGAGCTTAAGTTGGTTCGTAACAATTATCGTTACTTCCTAAAAGTTTAAGCTCTCTTTTTAATTAAGAAATTAACGGCCCACTTTATATATCGGCCTACTTTAGAAATGGGTTATTAAGGAAAAAGTTTTGCAAATTTATACCTCGGCTGAGCGATACGCCGAAGCTGGGTTCAGCAGTGCCAAGAAGCGTGCTCCGCGAAGCCGGCAAATTGGACGAAATCCGGTTACGGGTTGAATGTAAAAATTCGAAAATGAGAATCAGAAAGCGAAATAAGCTGGCAAAATGATGTGGTACTAAACAGAGATGCAGCGAGGTATGTAAAGGAGAATTTCGCGCAAGCCGCATATTCGATATTCAAGGCTCGGGGCCTCGGCGCACGGCCAGAGATCGAATATTGAATTTACAATAGTAACGGATCAGATAATAATTCATTTCCAATACTCAATTATAATAAACAAGATGTCATTTCGTCATCCGGCACAACCGCGCAGGAGGCCGCACCTAAATTTTATTCGATATGCCCATGCATACACCCGCGGCTAAAGTCACGGAATAATCTGCGCCCACCGACGAATCTTACACGAATGAATCGATATCACTGCTCAGCGTATACGTACATATTACGGTCAACTATACAGACGTAACACATGCTTGCGATATAAATTTATAGCTTACGGATTAAGCCTACGTATTCTGAGTAACCATAAACCCACGGCACGGAATATCATTCGCGTATAATGTAAAAAAACAGTAAAAACAATAATTGTGTACTCTTATCTTTTGGTCTGCAAGGCGTAAATTAGCGATTTATGGATAAGCTTTAATTAGCAATGTGAAAGTTCGTTGGAATAATCAGGAAAAATTCATTCGAACCTTAAATCGTGAATTCTCGAACATTCTACGGTGGTGACAGTGAAATTTTAATGAAAGTAGAAATATACTTCACGGTTTTACTCGACTCGGATCCCTGACAGGGAATGCAATTAAAGGGATAAAAGTGAAGAAGACGTCCGTTGAGAGGCACTGCAGCGAGGGGCAATAACTTTGTGTATTATGAGAGAGGAATGACTGAGCGATTTAAAGCGTGGCTCATATACATACAGCGAAGATATCATTTCGATATCGTTCGATCGAATCAAAACTAATTTGATTTCAAAGAAACGAGCGATTCGACCACGTGCCCGATCTGAATGGAGGCTTGCTTCTCTTTATTTCTCTCTTTCATTGCCCGTTGTAATCGAAAATAATAGCTGCAGGATATCGAACAGGTGGAAACTTAACGCGTACAACTAAATACAGAGTGAATTCTCAACGACCGAATGGCATAACGCGCGTGCGTTAAAATTCGAGAGCAAGAGCGGTTGTTTCGTCAGGGCGACCAACATTCGTAAATTCAGATCTGACAGATCCCCGCGACGTATATAACCTCAAAAATGTTGCTCGCCCTGACAAATTAACTGCTCTGGCTGTCGAATTTTAGCGCATGCGTATTGAACCATTCTGTCGTTAAAAATTCGTTCTATATAATACGCACCAAATCGTATATTCTATTGGTTCCTCAAAAATATCAAGAAAAACTGTTTACCCATTTTATTTATTTTTTTTTCTTCCCGCGACTGATGGATCGCTGTAGCTGAATTTAATTCTTCCAAATAAAAATGATTCTCGTTTCTAACGCATTACACGTGTATGCGCGTTGATCTTGAAATGAAATCCCGAATGAAAGTGGCCCCCATCTGTTATAACGCATGTACTTAATAATATGTAAAACATTATAATTACCGCGGAGCCTGAGTGTATACGGTGACTGGTACAAATGAGACTCGATAAATAAAATTGGTCCCGGTTATACAGACGACGGGGATATACTATTTCACGCAATTATAATTATATATACAGAACCAACCTTTCCGCGCGATGTAATTAGCCCGGGGCTTGACCCGGTACCCTCGATTTAAAATTTAAAACATGCGTTAAAAGTGACTCTTCGTCGCCGATAAGTCTGAATAATTTCCGTACGTATCCTTATTGACAAAAATAGATCTAATCACGAGTGGTAATATCGCACGTGCCGTTAGAATTAATGAAACTCGAAACCTAATTTTATATATAGGGGAGACCGGGGCACGTAGAACCCCCTCAGCCTCTGATTATTTTTGTGGCTTTTGAGCACTGGGTATAAATTGTTTCGACTTATCTCGAACAAATTCATCATTATTCTCCCATAGCTAAAGATAAAAAAAATTCCCAGGCACGATGGACCCTTCCAAAAATTTTTAAATTTTTCTTTTTTTAAGTAACTCTGCATCCCTTAATTCTACCTCTATTAAATAAATCATTGATTATCTATCAATATGTATGATAAAAAAAAAATATATTCTAGAGCGACTGGCCTTTACCGTAAGTATCATTTGCAAAAATGTAAAAAAATTTTTTTTTTGTATTAAAAGAATATTGCATACTTCAATTCAACATATATTAAACAAACCTGTAATAATATCCCAATATAAAAAATTTTCTGAGAGGTCCGTAGTGCCCCGATCTTACCTATACCTTATACTTATATATATTACCTACACGACAATTAATCCGGTTGAATGAAATTAGAGGGTAAAGAATTTTCGTACTAAACTTCCATTTATTTCTTTTTCTTCTATACTTTTCTGTAGTATAATTATGGTACAGATATTGCATAAAAGTATACTTATAGATAATACTACCGCAGGTACGCAAGCAACGCGTTGTAATATTTTACGAGGACATTGCAGAAACGCAGGCATCGTTCGTTCGTCTATAATATATTTTTCAACGTTTTTGCATATTTTTATGCCCCGTCGTTTTCACCAAGTCTTTTCAACGCTGGATTTAATATTGCGATTCCGTGCCGATTTTTTATTTCACACAAGTTTTTCTTCTCCTTTTCTAATTAATTATGAAACGAGATCGTTTCTTTCCATCATGTTGTACCATCGATCCCAATGTTTCAACATACAAACAAAATTAAAGAAAGTCTGCAGGCAATAGAAAAAATGGCAATTATATATGAAGCATAAAAAAAAAAAAGATTCGGAAAGCTTTTCACCTGCACGAAACTTTCTTACGCCGCAGCTCGTTGTTTAATTCGACCGATGTTCATTTTTCGTACGTATCGCGTCATGTGACATAATACACGTGTGGCGGAAGGGCGATGTTGTTGTTTACTAAATTTCTGTCTTTAATTTGATCCCCTTGAACCTTCAGACAGCATAACGCACCGCGTGCCTGAATCACAAGCGCAGCTCTGTATATATACATACGCGGGGTGAAATAATGGATCTTGACAAAGGTGTGCAAAGGCAGGGCAGAGCGGTGTTGTTTATTAATAATTAATAAACTAATTGAGGCTTCCGTACGACGAGGAACGCCCCGACGGCGTAAATCAAGAAGCCGACTGAAAGACTGCGGCCGCTGCTGGTTGCTGGTTGCAGCGGAAGCACCGCTCCGCCGGGCGCGTAATTCATTCTCGCGGCCAAAAGAGACTCGAAGAGCCAACGTCATGAGCTCGACGCATGTGAGAAACGCCGACTCTAAACTCGCGAAAAAATCGACCCACGTGTTTGCCGCTAAAATACTCGAGGATTCGTAAAAACTACGCACATAAATTTTCCAAAAAGAATATTTTAATAAATTGACAGGAGAACAAAAAAATCTCAAATACAATCGCAGATCCTATCTATAATTTATATTACATTATACCGATCAAGTTCGACGCGGAATAAAAAATTAAAACGACTACGCGAGCTCATAAATTACATATCCACAAATTGAATTTTACAATCATCACAAGAACGATGCATATTTAAATACATTCTCAATATGGATCTAAATTGTAAAATACAAGACGATCGACCATTTGTATTACAGGGTTACAAAAACACTTCGATCCTTTGATAAATCTTGGATGTTGGAGTATTTTTTTATGTGATGAAAAAAAAAGAAATTATCGCATATACGTTGCACAACGTATAATGCAGATATTAGTATACCCTGTGCAGTATAATGAAAACTGAAAGAGTTTGCGTTATAACGGTGGGGAAGAAGAGCGTGTTGTGTACGGTAGCGTTGCAGGTTTTGTGGGAATAAAAATTGTTCGAAATGAAATTCCCTGGGCTTGCAGCCGGGCAGGCTGTGTAGCTCTACGCACGAAACGGAAATTCATAAGATTCAATATGCTCTGGTCGGCAATGGGGTTGCGGGGGAACGGGGGTGGATGGCGGCCGGGCGGGGAGGGGAGAAGGGCATGCAGTTTACATCAAATACGTGCCAACCCCAACTCGGGCTACCCCCTCCACCATCCCCCGCACACTTTACACTCTCGGCTGCATGTTTACCAGCGCGATGTATGAACTAATATCGAAGAACACAGAGGGCGGAACGCTAAGGGAGGGCAGAGCTGAGAGGAAGAGAGAAAGAGAAAAAGAGAGACAGGGAAGAGAGCAAGGGACGAAGTGTGGGTATATACGGTATACACGGAAGCCTGGAAGTGGTTTTCTCGTAAAAATCCACACATCCTCCTTACACTCGCTTTTCCCTGCGTGCCAGACAAATTTTCTATCACACGATGTACGGCGTATAGCCTGTAGGTACATACCTTGTAGCTAAGGATTCTTAGCGAAAATACGATGGTTCGTAATACGAGGTGATGTTTTACAGCGGATTGTCCGTTTGTTATTAACAACGTCCGATCGACGTGTAAAAATAATGTATATGTCGGGATTAAGCTGGGACTAACTTTTCCTGAAACAACCTTCGGTTTCTGTGTTCGGTTTTTAACCCCCTCTTCGTGCGCGTCGCGCGGATACACCGGAAATAATGTCGGTGCATTTTGAACGCCCTGGTTAAAGGCCCTTCGGATGAATGGGGCGAGAATATTGGCTGGCTCTCGTATAATACCCGCGGAATAGAAGAGCGAGAGAACGAGGAGCGGGGTCCCGGCGAATATTAAATATATTATTACATTCATTCTCATTTCCCTTTGCCTATATAGGTAGATACTGTACGTAGACGACCGGCGACGACGTGACGATATCAGTGACGGGCTCGAATCACTTCCGAGCGCAAACAAATCTTATTGAATAATTACGATTTTGGAAGAGCGAATTTTTCGTAAACTCTTGCGAAATTTTTACTTGGCAGAATATCTTATCAAATACCGTTGCTTCTATTTAGTTCAATGTCATCCGGATGTAATATGTTATCGTTATCATAATCGTAATATAATATAAATTTCAAGACTTATTCCAAAGTCGTGTTTACCATTAAAGTTGCTGTATAGAATAAATCGAATCGGTTGAACGGATACGATAATTTCATCGTAAGTGGCAAATTCGATCAGACAAGTATACGTAGGTAATAATATGTTAAAACGTGTCGATTAACATACAAATCGCAGACTTTCTTCAACGATTAAGTTATCCCGAATTGGTCTAATATATGCATAAGATATACACGTGTGTATAACCGATAGAACATTTCGATAGTATATTAGACGTGAATAAAAATAGAAATTGAGTATAAAAAAAAAAATTCAGTTAATTATAATAATAAATATAAGATAAATAAAATGAGCAAACGTTATCCAAGACGTAATTTAAACGTGCCACCGCCGTCAGCCTGATTTACGAGACTCGCGCAGCGGCACAGATTCTGATCGCTATTCAACACGGTGCAGGAATAATTGCGCAAACAACCCGATTAAAATAATTAACGTTCTAATTAAAATCCTCGCCGGCCAAGGTCACCCCCCTTACCGTCACTTCAGGTTCTTATTATAAGGTGTGTACTTCCAATGCCGACTTCATACCTGCCGCAAGTACCACACGAGAGAAAAGGATAGCGAAGATTCCTCTTCCACAGTTTCGATGATTCTCATTATTTGCCCGAGGGAAGGTCGAGAATGATTTCGTTAATTACCATTTTGATGGAATAATTAAATATTCACGAACAAGGCGTTTATACACGTATGTTCGTGCCGTAAATTTGAACGAATATCTTTCGGCGTGTATGAGAATCGGTGCGTTATTTTTTTCAGAAATTATTCAGTCAAAATATTTTTATACCATCCGAGACCCGATCCTCTTGAGTGACCCCCTACAATTCAGTGAATGACTTAATCCGCTCCGAGTTGTATTACATAATAACCGTCGACTTGCAATTAGAGCTGCTTCTAAAAAGCTTAATTCAGCAACGAAATTGACGAGAAGAGAAGTGACGGAACGATCAGAGATGCTTGTGTAATTAGTCTAGTAATAAATGTAATTAGCAATGTACCATAAAGGTGTCTCATCTGTATCTAGATCGTTGAATAGATGCCAATCGCCTCTTTCCATTAGCGAGGTTGTACCGTAGGCCTCTTGCGCGCACATATTAGGTACCCACGCCCCTTCCCTCAAAAACTAGCTCACTCTCAAGCACATCGCCCCGTTCGAAATTCCACTCGGTAATTACACAATCGCATCGACGCATACGTCCGATTACACGTGTGTTATACCCTACGTATAGAAATGACCGGACACACCGGACGTAACGACGCTCTGTCGAAACAGACATGGAAATTATATCGGACTGTTTTGAATTTTCATTAATTGCGTATAAAATCCTTGGTGTATGAACGTGTGTATAACAGTAGGTAATAAAAACTCACCGTTCTCGAACATCCTATCTCACGGCTTGTTTTCTTATGGCGACTTGGAAAGGTTGTTCAGCATTGTAAATCCCACCGACCGTTGATCGAATAATATCGGCCTGAAATAAGAGCGCGTTAAAAATAAACTGAATAACACCGTTAAATCGATGGTTACGAAAATAAGAGAAAAAATAAAAGTTAATCAGGCTCAATTTTGTACGATTTTAATTGGTACCACCAATTAGCGTGTTTGGGCGACTGCGTTATACGTGTCATTCGTATCGGTTGCCTTATGTATTTATATATATTTATTGGCCGAAGGCACCTGGGAAGCCCAGGTAAAAATACGACCGGAAGATTGGTAATGAATAATCAGAATTCAATTTTTACCCATCTTTTATTTTTTGTACACATGACGTGTGCGTATATGTTCCTCTTTTGATAAACCGTGTTTTTGACTCATACGCATGTATGTGTCTAAAAACCGTCGCTGTTTGCTGCAAAGCAATGACTTGTTAACGTTGATTTGTTAGTCACGACAAACGCACACTTGCCAACTTCTGCAACAAAGCTCAAGAGGTCGTCAAGTTGCCTAACCGTGTCAGAGAAAGTTGCCAGCTGCAGCAGCACGGTAACGTGAAACTTGATAATTAACTAGCGGGGATAAAAGCCTGGAAATAACAACGTTAACGATGGTAAAAACGCTTGTATTCGTAAAACGGCAAACCTAGATACGCGTACGTACGTCAAAATCGAGTTATATTCTTTCTCGTATAATATCTCCCTTCTGCAGAATTAAGATGATGCCTCCTAACACTTTGCCACCTGTTAGTTAACCGATTTTTTGTTCCCTGCGCTCCACTCTCAACTTCTAGATACTATCTTGATCCCCTCAAAATTGATCCTCTTATAGAGACAAGCGGTGGATGTATGATCATAATAAAAACCGTCTGCGTACATCAAGATTTAATGTTTTGGAAAAGAAGAAGAAACAAAATAAGAAGGAGCCGATAGTAAAAAATTTTTACCGTAAATGAAACTGCAAATGGTCAACTTGAGTTTGCACAACAAGACGTTTCGAATAAAGGCCATATGTTGTAACGTGACAGAGTATAAAAGTGAAGAATGAAAAAAAGAAAGAAATTTGTATTCAAAGTAAGATGCGGAAATTGCAATGATCCGCCAAGAACGAGGTAATAAAAATCGTTAATGTACGCCGAATGCGCTGTTCGTATTGAAAAATTCCACGCCGATTCTGCAACGGTGTAAGGTCAACGATCATCCAGGTCGTTAACCCCCGCAAGAGATCAACGGCCGCAACAAATATACATATATATATATACACACACACATATCTATATAATGCATCGAAGATCGAAGTAATTCTCGAGCAAAGATCTGCAAGATATCACCAGGATATTACGGCACACCATAACGCTAGAAATTTGTCCCTGCGTCGGTCGCGGGTAAATCGTGCATCGAGGTACAAGGTAAGGAAATCGAAGCGTGGGTGTGACTCGGCTTGCACGTATAAACGCGTACCGTGTGGGTGCAGGCTACAACTGCAACGCCATGTAGAGATTAAGTGGTTACACAGTGATCAACGCGTGGGTACCCATTTGCAATTGGACCGCGTGAAGGAAGAGAAAAAATTCCGAGCTACCTGGGAAAAATTGGCGTGTTGTCATTCGGTGGAAATTTCAAATTGGATCATTGTTACAAAGGGGGGAACTGGATTCGCAAAAATCCGCCACCATATTTTTTGATGAGAATGAAGTTAGTAACGTTACTGTAACGATGCATGTCTAGGAGAAATCGCTAATTTGGACCTTTGTGATTTTCTAAAATTTAGCGTAAACGAATATGACCAAAATATAGACTGATTCTGAAGCCCAATAATTATCTTTTCTCCTGATGTATCGTTACGTTAACGTTACCAACTTCAGCCTCGTACTTTTTGGACACCTACTCAAAACGGTCCCGAACTTTTGAGCCCGATGACGTGAGAGGGTCTAAAAGCGCGTGATGACTAAAATTGCAGAAGGATGTTGCAGTAATTTCTAGTTAAACCGAAGAACGTCACTTAATTTCTAGGCAACAGAGAAAAGAAAAAAACTACAGCGACATTCGACGACTTGGTGCAAATTTAGATTTCCAGTCGCACTGTCAACTCGTCAACTCGTCAACTTGTGAACCTGAGGAGTGAGATGCCGAAGGCATGAGTGACCGTTATCTGGCGTTAAAGCACCGCATCGATAAGAAGCCCGCGCGCGTCTAACCGTTCGACGAATGAATAAGGTCCTTGTGCGTCACAAATACACCCGTGATCTCTTCAAACATTGCAGGAGCAGTCGAGGAACGATATTGCCGCGGTAATGGCAGTCGACACCTGCAGCAATCCGGTAGGAGATTAAAAATTAAAGAGTTTGTTGGAAGAGGTAGATACCGAGACGTGTATTTTTTCTACGACTGACGAATTCTCCAGCGGCGACATTCCGCCGCCTTCCGTTCGTCGAACTGACCCCGTGCTTTCGAGTATACCGACTTATCGGTCTGTGTAAAAGGCGTATTCATAGAAGCGAGTTTTAGAAACTGTTCGAGCAATCGGTCCGTCACTTCTGGTCATCAAACACGGTTCTAAAAATTCTCATCTGACTTAATATCCGTGACATGTAAACACGTGTAACGCACGGCGCAGCGGGAAGATTATAGTCGGTCAAAATGGCATCCCCCCGCCCCCCTGCCCCTCCTAAAAAAAAAAAAAAACAACGACAAAAAGAACTAATTTAAACGAGAGAAACGAATCTCGTAGAACGATAAGCGATCGGCTCGAACATCGTGAGAGCGGTATTATTATTCAAAACTAACAAGTGTCAAACTAGATCGTAGCGATTCCGCACGTAGATTCGGTTTAACTTTTGTCGGTGATTTTGAAATGACATCAGCCACCATCGGACCCCTTCGTCCATGAGTTACGAAATTATACAGAAAATTACTTAGGCGATACGGTAAAGCACCGCAATAATATATAAAGTACATATCTGTGAGGATTAGAAACGAACGAACCGCTGCACTATCGTTCTATAATCGGTTGGATAGTTCCCGGTCATATAAATAATCTCTAATCAATCTCTGTCAGCCGTCGCATTGTGGTTGGCGATAATCCAAGCTTGGACCACCTGGACTCTCAACAATGGTTCAATTATACGATTCGGAAAGCTAGCCGGCGGCGCAACGTGTGCATGCAACGACACAACCTCGTCGTGTCACCTGGTTTAGCAGGTGACGTGTGCTAGAACATGTCGCCTTCCTTCTCAGACCGCCTAATGACAGATCCAGAATGCTCTTAAGTACCCCTTTGTGTAAGGCGACAATTCGAATCGGAATGATCAGATACGACGTACGCAAACGTTCCGAACTTGCCGCCTTTCGGAGGTCGCCGTCAGCGATATGGGACTTGGAAGTTGACCGACGCCGTTGCGAAATGCTTCCACGTAAATTAGCATATCAGTGAAAATTTCCTAATTAAGTGACTTATCGCCGACGGAACGTTCGTTTTGACGGTGACCCGACTGCCTTGGTAACCAATCGAATGCATCTCATACTATACAGGTTCGATTGTAGCGAAACTTATTTTAACCTGCGGTCTGTAAATCTGATAGATCGTAAAAATAGCGGCAGTAATTTTACCGTTTATCAGCAACTATTCAATTATTCGTATTCAAAAGTTTGAAAACTCGTCGCGTTTTCTCTATACCGAACATTTTTCGCAGTTCCCGGCGATCACGATTACACACATATGTATATATATATAAGTATACTTCAAATCCGAGAACGTAACCTGATCGACAAGACAACATCGACACTCGTCGAAAAGTTAGATCGTAAATGGTGCAGTTGCTCCACTTGTTACATTTGTCGTTGACTGAGTACACGCTGTACATGCCAATGGTCTCGTGCGGCTCGGGAATAATGTTGTGAAACGTGAATATCACCAGCGACAATCTGGATCCTGTAGCATGATTCCGGACATATTGAATTCACGCCATTTCTGTTTTGTCAGACCGTTTGACGCGCGACACCGCGATATGATCTAGCGCTGCTGTTTGTACCGTACAACAGGTAACGGGATCGGAAGCGATTTTTTACGCTGACAGATAGCCTTTTGCGGTTTATTGGATTTTACGAATATCGGTACAAAATGCACGCGGCAGCCTGCCAATCCACCCCAAAAATGGTTGGCGCCATTCGACAAAGCCGAAGCTCAGGATTCTGCCGGACCCTTACGTTACATAGTCCTTGGAATCTTCGCTCTTCACCACGAAAGGTGTAAAATCAACGGTAGTAAAGTTACTTTCTTCGTTTCTAAATCAACTCCGACAACCGGATGCATCGGGAGCTGATACAGAGTCTCGCTCGTCATTTCTCAGCAGCTGCGATAATGATCGAGAATAATAGCTATCCGCAGCCCCCTGTTCCGTTGGTTAAATTCGTATTCCGTCCCGGGACAATTTGTCTCGTGACTTTTGACCCCTCTCGATCGGGACCCGTGTGTGACATCGGAAGACCCTATAGAACGTTGGATCGCGTACGCGGGTATAAAATCGATCACCGATCAGTCCGTCAGTCAGTCATTCGGTCAGTTTGTCTTTGTTTTCTTTCTTCTCATTGCCCCTCGTTTCTTGCTCTCCACTTTTTCCCCCTTCTCCGCTCTCTCCGTACCTACTGCCGATCCATATCTTTACCGACTATTTCGAGTCTCTCGCTCTCCCCGTTATCTTCCCACAAGGATCATCCCCCCGGTTTCCCCCCACGGACACATCGAGGATTATTCGCCTGTCGCTCGATGACCGCGTATCTGTACAGACATGACTCGGCTGGATATGGGAATGAACGAAAGAAACAAGCACAAGAAGAAGGGGGAAGAAGAATCGAACGTCATAGAAAAAAAAACAAGAAAGAAATTCAACAAAAACGACAACGAACATCGGTATTCTGCAGTAAACGTATTTGAATTATTTCAGGTAGGTGCCGGTAAATACCTATCCCGAGGTTTCTCAGGGCGTCGGTTCACTGACTCTAATGATCGGTCATTTCCACTCTCCGGAGAGACCGATCGTAACCCCCGGAGTCCCATGGTCAAAGATCCGGGTTACCAATCGGTGTTCGCTTCTTCGTGTAATCCAGGATAACTCTGTGCACCTACAGCACAAAGTTTGTCGCTCGTCGCGTCTCTGTCTCTGCCTGTAAATAGTTTTTACAAAAAATTCCTTCACATTTTCAACGGGCGTTGCAATTTTCGAAACCAGCGATGCGCGTGATTGTCGGATTCGCTGAACAATGTCTGTAAGTAAGTTTCCGGCCTGATTCTAGCATCGACAACTTCATCGAAAAGTCGTAAATCAAAAAATCACGAGGCAAGCGGCGATAAACTTCTAATCACAATTTACGCTTTGACTACAATCAACGCTTAGAGACAGTCGACGGTCGTCGTTGTCGTCCTGTACGAAGAGCCGAGTTTCACGGCAATCGTATATAAGCCACGCAGGTTTATTGGCAACGATTAACTACAACGTATCGAAGGTGATCGATAACTCTCACAACGATTGGCATTTACGCGATTGTAATGGACCCGATAAGAGTCGAGTGGGCACCGCGCGGTGCGGGGAGGGACAATATTACGTCACATTATACGGGAATCATTTTCCCATGGGGACTGCAGTAATAGATTCCCGAAGACTCGTAAAAACGTGATATGCGGCTGCAGGTACATGTATATTACACGACCGAAGCGAGACCGTCGCGTCGTTGCTAATTTATTCCTGACGAGTCAATCAATATATTTTTCATTCGCTTCTTCATCTGCATTGCATGCGGTATTATAAGTGAAGATTCAGGTATACGATAGAGTTATAAGCATCGTACGATTTTATGCATGCGTATAAATCTATTAGGGAATTTGTGTTTTTTACTACCAAGTAATTATAATTGATGAAAAAATTTCAGAAGCAATTTTATTCTGGCGCAAGACTGGATGAAAAAATTTACTACACTCGAGTTGGACTATTCTGTGAATGGTTGGCGATGAAACTAGGCGAGATAAACCTCAGGGTTCGTTCACTTTTTGGAATCTGAAATTCCCTGACTTTTCCGGGTATTCCAGCTTGAAAATAGGATTTTTCCAGTAAGCTTTCAAAAAACATGACGCTGATTAATGAAATTTTTTCACACATTACTACTAATACCTTCGGCATTACTTGATAACTAACTTATTGTCTGCCTATCAATTCACAAACGACATCCTACGATTTCTTAAATGCAATTTGTTTTCTTCTTAAGATCGGCAGTATTTTATGTAAGAACGAGTTTGTTTCTTCGACACACTCGGAATTCCAGTGTTATGTTCAAAATTCTCCGACTCTTCCCGGTTTTCCAGATTTCCAAATTCCACAATCTAGATTTCGAACAATTCATCTTACGTTATTATATTTTTGCATCTTTGAAAATTTGATATACCGGCCATTCCAAATATCGATCCTTCCAAGATTTCACCCCCACCCAATGAATCGCCCCGAGGACGATTCTTGGTTAGGAATTCGGGACGGAAAAAAGTGGTAAATAAGTGTAATCATAAAAACGTGTATAACGGTTGAAAAGTGAAAACGCGATGCCTCATATTGCAGCAGCAGTCGTAGTCGGGGGCCGCCGCACTGCGTTGAACGAAGTAAAGGGTTTAACAACCTAATAGTACGAGAACAGCGGCAGCTCTGTTGTCGTTAAATCACAGAAACGGGCCTCTGTTATTGACCTCGTCGACAAATTTATCGTCAGGCAGTCTCTCTCTCTCTCTCTCTCTCTCTCTCTGCAGCAGGGAAACTCGTCGACGGGTTCATACGTGTTATAGATATGAGGCAAACGTGGGTGTGTGTATGCATATACATATATATATATTTATCTGACTACAACGCAGGCATGTAGATGTGCAGGTTACCCGCATACCTTATACAGAGTGTCCGGGTAAGATAAATTCATTAATTGTGAAATCCACCGGCCATATAAACGTGTAATCGTGTATTACATCGCGTCTGTAATACCACCACGTTAATTCTTGTGTGATTTCATACATACCTACGCGAAATTCAAAACCAAAGACTAGGTAAGCAAGACGCTGACTCGAGAAAAAATAAGAAAAGCTTTATACTCGCACCCAAACGGATGTGCGTTGCGGCTTTTATACGTAGGTATCAACAGCGCAAGAATCCATATCCAAACGCAATCAGGAATGAGAACGAAACTTGGTTCAACTCCGTATGGGACACGGCGTATGTGTGCTTAGGCGCATCGGGGGTATGTATGTAGAACGCGGGTGAGGATACACACGTATAGGTATGGATGTAGAGATAGAATCGCGGTGTCGGGATGGTGTAAGCCGGGGATTCCCCCGCAGCGCCCACGCCACGCCATCGCGTCATTGTTCTGGTTTATTCGGTGATTTGTGGATTTTACTGGGAACAACCACCCCGACCACCCCGACCTCTCCTCTCCTCTCCTCTTCGCCACAGCTTTCTCTCTGTTCCTCTAGTTTATAGCGTGTCTGCTTGCCCGAGGGACAAGATGTCTTAATATCGTCTGTTGCATGCAGTGCAGGTATAGGTATAGGTATAAAAGATGATCTTCACCGAAGCCAGCAGATATAGCCGCGTACATTTTACCACCGCGCGAATGCGTGGTAAACATTATACGCGAATCGAAGATTTTCCTCCCCTTGGAAAGACAGAAACTCGGCAAGGAAACATCTCTTTGCTTTTCTTTCCACCTTTCCCCGGAAAGGGTAACGTTGAAGGAACAAAATGGGTAACGCGCGTTCATCGCACGTCTGCAAAAAAGCTGAACAACTATGCGCGAGTAGGTATAATGACAGGTGAGAAAACGGTGCGAAAACACACGCGTGTCTAATCATTGAAATGAAGAAAATCGACGCGATAAGTCTTGAAACCTTTTAGCACCTCCGGCAAGTGAAAGTCAACAAAAAAAGAGAAAAACTCGGAATCACTCTTCCGTTGTATTATACGCACAATTCACAGATACGTAGGTTTAACTGCATACCTATGTCGGCTACAATTCCAGCTTCGCCAATTTTTTTACCCCTTGCAGATTTTCTTATCCCCGATTAGATCGTTTCAATTCCAACCAAGTTTTGAGAAAGGACCCGAAGCATATCGCCATACCCGGGCGTATGTAGGTCCACTGGTGTCAGTTAACACGAGCAAGTTTTAATCTCTGGACTCGATAACAGCTTTAATTAGAGCTGGAGCTTGAGCCTGGCTAGGTAGGTTATAGGTAGGTAGGTAGGTATGTTTAGTTTTTAGTTAGACGTAGCTACACGCCGAGGTAATTAAAACCTTGATTAATGTACGTGTCCATCGTTCGCTCTAATGAACTTTCACGGCGCACCTGGAAAGTCCAAAGTCCAAGCATTTGCTTGCTGAACACAACGTATACACCAAAAAAAAAGAAATAAGAAAAAATTTTGCAATACCCGTTATATACTCGTTCCACATATGCACATATGCATATATACATACTAGACCAGTTCAAAAAAATCGACCATTTTTTTTTCAAAAGAAAGAAGAATTTTATTTTAATACATACACACACATATATATATATATATGGGCAATATATATGTACATTATACCTGTGTGTCTCTTTTTCTCGTCATTATCCTTCCGGTGAAACAAATGAGAGTAAAACGAACGAATGACTAAGTATTAATCGCGATCATTCAATCTCTCGTCATATATCGATCTTATCGATGCAATTACATGATCCGCAGCTTTGCGCACGGAACTCAATTAAGAGTCCTCCGATGCATATCGCACTTTTCGTATCATACAAGTTTCCTTACGAAGCGTTTGTAAAAGAATCAGGAATTAACAAAGTTTACAGGGTGCGGCACGCCGGCGCCTCGACCGCGTACTTTTCACACACAGTGCAATTAATTAAAGTACCTACGAATGCAGAAATCAATTAGCGCTGAAATAGAAAGTGTCGAAAAGAGCATTCGGATATCGCAAATTCTGTCTCTCTCTCTCTCTCTCTCTCGGAGAGTGCGACAGTGCGTGAAGGTTTGAAGACAGCGACCTGTGTTCTCCAAGTCAGCTTGCATATACTCATGTACGATGCAATGTGTGCCATGTATCATATACCTATCTATATACCGTCATGTTTTTCTTCGCGACGAGTCTGAGAGCGAAGAGCGCGAGCGATTGCAGAGGCAGCATGAGAACGTTCGAGCGAGTCGAGAGAGGCGAGAGAGAGTTATGGCACACGAAATTAAAAGTCAAATTAAACAGCGTCTTAACTGGTACAAGCTCATTAACCGGTATCATGAAATCAATCACTCCTCGATGACGCTGCCTGGCGGCAACGAGTCGCGCCACTAAATATATACCATATTCATATACGATACGAATACACCCGTAGGTACACAATTCGACCTGCACGCCCCGGCAGAGCCGCGTAATTTGTCAATTTTCGAAATAAAGTAACATTGACAAACGGGAATAACGAATTGCAGTTCGTGTCGACTAAGCGTTAAGCCGGCATGTAATAACGTCCGTCATTTATGGTGTTATAATAATTTTATTCCGATCTAGAGGATAAGACGACGTTTATTACTTGTATAATTACTCTTATCGTTATTATTTTCTTATATTTGCAGCCCAATATGTAAATCGATGTAATATTTAACCAGCCTGATACTCTAGCAATTAATTTCATTTCCCCATTTCTTAGCCTGCATTATTATACGATTGTCGGCACCTTTCGTTAATCAAAGTTGCAATTACACGGACGAATGGTTGGACGCTGCTGCGGCCAATTGTTGCCCACGTGCCGCCTACTATCACTTGTATCGAGTCGGCGACTATTAATAGGTGGGCATAATATATGTAAAGATAATTATGTCTATTCGACAGAACGATAAAACTTAACTCGCAGACACAATTTTTCACTTAAGCGCGAAATCCTTTTTTTTTACTCGCTCGCCGTTTTTATGCGCGACAAGATTTTTTTACCTTCGCGGTTGTATTTGGTATAATCGATTGACGGTAACGAACAATCGATTTTTTCGTTTACCCGTGTGGAGCCAAAATTGAAAAGGAACGTATTTTACGATTTAATGAAGAATGTTATAAACTAAAGTGATAATCATTTTGTTTTTTTTTAAGTTATGACCGCTTGTTTTTGGGACTGAGCTTTTTCATCATGTATTGGCTTCGTTTCAACAGTCCGTCCCGAGTAATTAGTCGTCGCAACGGGCAATTAATTTTTGACGAGTTAATTAAGTGTAGCCACAGCCAAACTGCGGTCTGTTTCGTCCTCTTGTTCATTTCATTTTTTTTTTTCTTCTTTTTTTTTGCCATCAGTATTCAATAACACAACACAAATGCCGCGGAGCCAGTCCACGCCACATGTTCCTGATTGGACGCATTGATTCGGAAAAAATTCTGACTCTCAGCAATATTCAATAATTATTGTGTAAAATCTGAAAATCAAAAAACTCGGTATTGTGCTGCTCGGCGCGATTGAGTTTCGTAATTAAAAGAAATTAATTGATAAAAATGAAAGGATTATTAATTATTGATCGCAAGCTCAACATTCGTTCGATGTACAAAAACATTTTTCTCCCAACCGCTGCGATAGAGATGAATTTTCTTCATCACCCGGCAAAAGCTGCTTTAAATGAAAAAAAACCTAAAATCATGTCTGAAAAGAATTTTCCGCAGCAAGCAACAGACTTTTATTACAAAAAGTATATACATGTAAAATGATAAATATGCCAAGATTCAAATGTAATAAACGATGAAAAATAAACAGTGTCAACTTCTGCTTGGATTTTAAATAACGAACGTTCTCTGCACACCATCTGATAAAAGAGCCTTCATCAATCTGGCATAAAATTTTTTCTAAACGTCAACACTTTCGACAGAAGGATATCGAATTTCGGTGGCGTAATAAAACTGGTTCGTAAAAACTTTCAAAATCATCGACGCTTACAAAGTGTGTATTATAATATTATCCCACTTGAATTCCTACGCTCGAAAGTGTCACGAATGATTTTTTATTAATTTTTTTTTTTTTCACCTTTCCCAACCAAAGTAACTGTATACGGTGAAACTAAATTACGTAATACGGCAATAAACAGGACCAATCGCGTCAAAAGCATGTTAATTATCTCAACTCACAATCAATGCCTGATTCGCCCGCAGTATAGAGAATACAACTCTCCGTACTAACGATACACAATTTATTATACATATTTTTTTGATTGAAAATAAAAAGATCAAATTGATACCCCGATCGATGACTCGGTGCTTATCGTTCGGTGCGACTTGGTGCCAGTATACGGTAAATTGTTCTTACATAAACACACGTGTACGATCTGCAGCGCATGACTGAATCAAATAAACGATAATTCCACGACATATATAAATCAGAACTGCACTAACGACGAAGGGAAAAATTGGTGATCGTATACGTACAACAACAAAACACCTAAGTTGTATTTCCCGTTCGAAAGAATGTCGAACGTGTTAACTTGCCTCGCTGCATTTTTTCCGTAATCTTACACACATGCCTTGGAATATCTACCAATTAACACTCGGACGTGGCGGGCGGGGGGGGGGGGGGGGGGGGGGGGAGCAGGTGTTAATTGCAGGCATCGGTCAGGCAAGAAATGAAAAAATTCCATCTACCTCTGCGCAGATGCTATACGTGTATAAACTTATGTACATATATATATGGAATAGTCTTCGGCTGCAGCAGCGAAGACTCAAATCTCGACAATAACAAGGGAATTACCATGAACGTTATATATCATTGGAATTTACTCAAATAAATTGCGTAAATAGCTCTGAAAATTACACTGCAAATACTACAGTGTATATAATACGATCCGGTACGTGCGAGGAGGAGAAAAGGAACCAGCGTTAAAACCCAAAGAAAGACACAGGATTAAAACATGCAATAACTCGTGATATATTCTCGCAAATATAAATACGCAAGTTTATATACGTATACGGGGGGAGGAAGTGTATGCCTATGGTTATACCTATATACATAAAAGGTCTGGCCGTTCTTTCCCTTTTCCCCATTCTCTTTCTCTCTCACTTTCTGGATTTGATTGAATTTTTTCACCGGGAAGAAATGTTTCCACCAAATGAATTCGTCGAAATATTGCATTCCGACTCGCGATCAAAATCTCTCCTTTTATTAAAACAGTAAACCTGATGTATATAAGAAATGGCATTCCCGTTCACACTCAGACATCCGATCCGATCCAATCCGATCACTGTGCCTGCATATTTTTATCCCAGCTGCGTGTTGGAACGCAAAAAAAAAAAAAAAGAAAAAAAAACAAAAAAATAAACAAGCAACAAAAACACGGATATGGAAAAGTGTAAGCGAGCATAGATTTCGGTGAGAGGAAGTATAAACATCGGTCATCGCTACGTATGCTGCAGGGTTCATTCCCTTAATCGAAGCAGTGAAAATTCCAAGATGCTATCCGCTAAGGAGTAAGGACAAAGGTTGACTGTGCGGGGGATAAAGCGAAATGCGAAACGGAGGAAACTGAGACGGAGTGAGAGAGTGAGATCCGGCTCACCCTCCGGCGTCTATATATGCGTTTGCGTGTGTGCGTTTACGTATGCATGTACGTCCGCTAGCCAACATCACTACTATACAACATTGAGTCCATTCAATCTAATACTTCTGCTTCTGCCGGACAGGAACAACCATTTGAACGCACACCCTCCAACCCGAGCCGGACACACCAGCGTGGTTAGGGGTGGTTTAATATCGGATAATTGAATCCCCCGCCCTTTCGACGCTCCCTCTGGCCTAGACCGCCAAGAGCTTCGTTTCATCTCGATCCACATCCTCTACAGTCGGCGTCTTTGCACTCGCGACTGTTCCTACATTTTCAAATTTTTCAATCCCTGACTTTTTGGTTTCTTTTGTTGTTTATTGTTTTTTTTTTTAGGTTGCTCTACACGCTGCCGTGTCCGCATACGCGTAGACTTGATTATCTATAAAACGAGATGGATTAAGCGGGATGGAATACCCATTGCAACATCGGAAATTGGTTAATTTTGATTCAATTTACAGGAAAGTTGACTCAGTTTCAGTGCGCGGAGTCAGACTGATGCGCAACGAAAGTGGTGAAAATATAGTGTTTAAAATAATTACGATATAAAAGTACCCGACAAATATATCTCTTCGACCCGTCGGTGCTTGGCCGTTTTTTGTTCAAATTTAGTTATTGTTTTATAGAATTTACGTCTTATTCAGACAGAGATACGAAGAAACAGGATATTAAATTGTGTTGTTCGATACGGCAGTTAAGAAACATCATCGATTCTATATCGCGTGAATCACAAAATTTTTACATCTTTAACCCGGTTCCTGAAAGAGTCGTGAGGATGGATTTTACCAGAGAGAAAAGTTTGCATACAAGTAGATAGAAACAAAGGACGAGGAGCCGAGAAATACTAGAATAGTGTATATAGTAGCAGGACGGTAGAGGAAGCGTAACATTGCAGCCCCTTGTAGAGAATATAAACATAAATGAAGATGTAAAAAACAAAAATAGTAAAAAAATAAACAACAACGTTTATTGTTCACCCCCGGAGTTACGTTCGGGGAATCCGTGCATAAAATTGAAAGACAAACAGAAAACTAAACCGAGAAAAGAAGTACGACTACAACTGGGTCATCTTTTCATCGGAATGAAGAGTTCTTCGCACAGAGTCCGGAGACTCCATAGATCACGTCTAGCTAAGTGCAGCAGCTGTCGCAAAATATCGCGCACAATATCCACTCAATATGTTTCGTTACCAAAATCATTCCGAATTTTCGATGGACTTTATTCTACAAATATCGTCCGAAAAAGACTAAGAAAACTCTGTACTGAACTGTAGTAAATACCAATAATGTAAATAGTATTTAGATTATCAGAAATTTCGGTATTTCGGTATCGGTATTGACGGATGGTTCCCATAACGATACATTTCGAGGAAGGAGATGACGAAAAAACTTCGGTATACCGAAATACCGCGCACCCCTAACGTCGATCTTTGAGCATTGATCTTGATATTTTTACCAAAGTAATGAGAATTTGAAGAATAAATGATTAGCCTTTGTGGTTTCCTTAAGAACATATAAGCGCTTTTATTTGTAATTGGAGATTTGGAAAAATTCAGCGATTTTTATTTAGTTTTTGTTCATGATTTGGCCCTTCGTGCGACAGGGGCATCACCGAAACGACAACACACCACTCTGTACAAAAAACGCGGCAGGCGACTGTCGCAGCCCAAAGGTTAGAATAAGCTCGACCTCTTTAAGACAACGTTTGTTCGGTAATAAATATCTCGTAAGATAATCGAAATATCAATTTTGACCACCCTTAAGCTTTTGTTTATTTCGATCGGATAACCAAAAATTAACGATCAAATTTTGGCGCCACGAAAATCGTACTCTTGTCCTGGGTTGAATTTTCAAAATAAAGAATCACGCTTCAGTTATAACATTAACGCGACTTTATCACGTGCCGTTCAGAAATCGACCGATTGTGAGATTCGTTGAGTATTCCCTATTTACCCTGGAACACGACTCACGGGAGGACGAAAATTGATACTAGCGGAGAAAAAGGCATGGAATGCGGGACTTTTCGCTGATTGTGAGACAGGGGATACCTATTTTCGTCAGACAACACACCTGCGGCCTGGACGGGCATCGCGCCGTAACGTTGGGCGAGTTGGGTCTACCGCAAAGTTGAAAGTGAAACGATTCACTTCACCGATGGAATCGCCGGTTCCGCGACGAGTGAATCTTGAATACCTACTCCGTCGTTCGCGTATGAGAAGGATGTCGACGTGTACGTTGCACAGATACGTAGACACGTTCGTACCCCTATATATACCTACACCCCAAACGCATGCCAACTATTGATCGACTAGGATTCGCTACTACTAGCTGCCATAGTCTGCCATGTCTGCATGCGTCTATATCTATGCGTCTACACTATGCCTGTATACCTTATCCTCCGTTCAATAGTCGCAGCGTTGGTCAACAATTATCAACTCGGCACCTTGAATTTTATCTCGGATCAAAAATATTTCACTCCTCGACATATGTACGTATAAGTCTATGAAGGTAACGTTGGTTTGGAAATCTGAATTTCGCATTGACCGAGCATCGCGATGAAATCGGTGTATCGGTGAACCGCGATTTCACGTAGAAAAAGGATCGGAATGATTTTTGGAATCACACCCTGCAGTTGCCGGGATTCAGGTGTCCGTAAACACACGTTCCTTCGTGAATGTGATACATAGCCTAACGCACACGCGTAAGTATACTCCTATAACGTACACACATGATGCACGTACGAGTTTATACGTCAGGGGAAGAAGGACCGCGATGCAGAGTCTTGGTGTGGCAAGGCGAAGGGGATAATGAAATTGCACTCATCGTGTGAAATTTAATATTAATCCTGGATGTAATACGAGAGACTCGTCAGTGGTTCTCAACCAACACGGGATATCGCGCGGTATGGGATGTGGTTTTATACGCTCATAGGTACTGTTCAGCGGTGCAGAGTGGAGATAATATCGCGGCACCGTGATAGCGACACATCGAGAGTTGGATAGAAAAATATAAAAAATCTAACGGACCAAGTATCGCTTTTTCTTTCCAATCGCGTGGCCGACATTTTCCAGCGGATTTGCAAATATGCCGCGACGAAAGTTGAGAACCACGACGGCGTTCAAGTGACGAGCGTCTTGTTAAAATATTAATTCCGGACTTTTAATGAAAGACCGCCTTCAGCCTCTCCTCCACTCCCCTTCTCCCTCCTCCTCATCCTCCTCCTCCTTCTTCTTCTTCTTCGGCGTTTCACCCGCCGCTCTTTCTCTCCGTTCTCTTATCCGCGACCTCCTGCCCCCGCCGCTTACCAACGTCGCCACATCCCTCAACGGATTTATACCCTCGTAATTATTATTCATAGACACCATTCTAACCTGGGACATGTACGCGTGTCTGTATACCTATACCTCGATTATACACTAAGGTACCGTGCATGGCGTACGCATCTGCAGAGAGAAGAATAACCACTTGAATACCGAGCGTCGGGTGACCGTAAACTTATCCTTTCCCGTCGTTAACAAAATCCTCAACGTAGTCGAAAGTTTTCCTTACCGGTATAAAACTTAAAAATTGTATAACAATATCGAAACGCTCAAAGACCTTAGGACTTTTAGACTTATTCCGTGACTCGGCTGCAATTTGCGATGCGTACACGTCGATATCACGCGTGCAAAAATTTAACCCGATCCGTAAAAATCGTTCCACTTCTCGCGAATGCTGCATTATAAATGCATACACACGTCTGCGTGTACGTCGTACACACATGCGCACCTGCGAATACACGCACGCACAGGTTATGCGGTTGAATCGGTGTTGGTTCGGATGCGGCGGACTGCTGCAGAGAGTTACGCGGTTGTAAAACCGTGTACATACCCATAATGTATATATATATGTATACATGCATCGTGTATATAATACGCAAATGGCAAGCAAGACGGAAAGAGAAGAAGAAAGAGGTGAACGGGTGAGCGAGCGAGAGGAAGAGCGAGAGTGAGAGAGAGAGAGAGAGAGGGGGGGGAAAGAGGCGGTTGAAGGTGGCGGTGCAACGTCCTGCGATTCGATACTTGGCGTGCCTCGTCCCTGTCTCGCTCCGGTTTACAATCCTGTGCAACCTCCTGGCTCTGCTAGCCGCCTAGTACGACCAGGACGATTTTGGCGCCATTTACAACCGCTCCTTCAACCTTTCCCCACGATTCACGCTCACCGTTCCACACATCGACATGATACCTGTATCGTTACACCGGACTGCAGGTATTATATCGGCCCGTGACTTTCGCACGTGTGTGTAAAATTATATTACACGCGACAACTCGTTCTCGCCGGGCGCCCTTGCCCTCGTCGCGGTTCTGTAGGGTCAGAAGAGGAAAGCGGGCGGGGAGGGGAGGGGGGGGGGGGGGGGGGGAGAGAGAGACAAAGCGCTTTATTATGAATTGTCGAAACGTTGTGTAAACCTTGCCGTAGCGGGGTAGAGAATCAGGGACAAGAAAAGAGTTATTGGATTAATTAACGTAATCCTAATAGGATCTCATCTTGATGCACAATGTAGTCAGCCCTCCTCCCCTCTCTTGTTCTCTCTCCTCTTCCTTTCTCCGACACACATGCACGCTCAGCGAGCGGACACATCGCGTGCTACGTGGATATTATCATACGTACCTGCCCGCCTAACCAAGGCACCTACATACCCCCCCCCCCTCCTCGCCCGCCCATGGAAGGCAGGTGCAGATTCGCACTAGACGACGAGGAGGACGAAAGCCGCGTGCGTGGCATGCAGGACTCCCGGGTTCGCGGACAAGATAGGTTGGTTACCTTGTGTGAACAATGGACTTCGATTAACCCGGCAGACCTACTGCATGGGGCAAGACTAATGGGTGAATTGTCCGCAAAGTCGTTTCTCTAGGCGTGCGGGTCTTTCGGCTCTTTCCGTTCGCGGAGTACTTGAAAACAATCGGATAAACGAGACCGCAGTTTTTCGACCCGCGATCATTGGGCTGCACTTAGAAAACGATCAAAATTCCTTCTTTTTTCTTTTTTTTCTTTTGCTGCACGTATAAAAATATGTAGGTAGTAGAGTAGGTTATTGTATTTGGGAAAAGCGAGTCGCGTACGCATACCGCGTATTCAATCACATGGTACAGCGCCGTGTAGCGTAGGCATAATACGTATGTATGTATATGACGTTCTTTTTTCGAGAAGGGAAAAGAGCAACGGAGTCTAGCTGAGAGTCGCGGGAGATCCCGAAGCGGAGCGGAGAGAACATAATATCTCGGCCGAGATGAGATCCGTATCTTCCTTCAGGATTGCTTTGAAAATCGTGCCTCGAATAGGGAAGATTCGGGATCTCAGATTTTATATTTGCGAATAAATCAGTTTCACGCCCCGGCCGGACCGGAGCCTCGCACCCCGCCCCCAACAACCGCCAGCCCTGCAGCCCCCTTTGACATTTCGCCGAGTGAGGAAAAACATACATTTCGTATTAACAAACGGGTATTAGCAACAAAGAGCGCGGAATTCGAGGCAGCGGGAATCCGGCCGTAGCGTTCGCGTCGCAGGGTGAGCTTTAAGGGCAGCTTTAAACCAGGAACGCCTCGGGTTCTGGCGGGCTAAAACGAGCCCAACGCGTATAGTTGGGAGGAAGGGAGGGGGGCGGGGGGAATAATCGTGCAGCAGTGTAGACGGTCGGTACTCACTCTGGTTGTCAGGAAATCGAATACCCAGGTGTGAACTTTAGAGTCTGTTTTATTAGCCTGCACGGGGGTGGGTTAAAAATTCGTAGCACTGATTTGGTAGGGTAGTCTGCAAAAGTAGCTCTGCAGCGTCGCTGTGCCCACGTGACTGATCCCCCGGTGGTAGCAACACACCGAGTCACGGAGTCATCTGCGTGGGAGAATTTCTTTGTTTTTTAATTTATATATTTACGATCAGGCTGATGTGCAATATCTCTTTCCTCCTATTTATAGTTTGTTCATTCCTTTATCAGTTTTTTTAATTCGCGTCAATGCTCCCTTGCCTTTGGTCGAATACAACCAACGGAACGTTCGTCGTTGTCGTCGTGACACGTGAGCAAGAATATGAAAGCGAGACAACGCATGCTTTCGGATCAAAAACAACCACCAACACCACCGAAAGACACCCCTAATAAAACAGAATAGAGACTACAGTGCAAAGTCTTCATCGTCCAACATCTCGTATCTCGTTCGCTTCAACGAACTATATAATTGTTTCATCATTCGGTGGGATTTATGGCAGGTTTTCTTCTCTACGCGTTATCGCGTCAACGTGGCTGTGGTCATTACGAAAGACTGCGGTCGCTGGAGTGAGGCTGACGTTAATGAATATTCTAACAGTGGCGGTGCGCGATATCGTTGACCGTATTAGGAAACGAGAGAATCGTTTGAATCGTTTGAAATGAAGAAAATAACACCGATCCGACGAGGTGTTTGCTGTCTCGATATTTATTATCTCTCCTAAGACTGGCCAACGATCGTCTCGTTTGTTAAAATTTCAGTCTCGCCAATATGTTTGAGTGTTATAATATTACAGCATCCCTCGATCGACGAATTCGAGACGACGACGTTAGGGCGCGACGGCTGCCCGCGGCATACTGAGAGACGATCGTCGAACGGCGCTGCACCGCGGCGCCAGAGGGTTGGAGTCGCCTCCCTCCACCGGGTCGCCATCCCGGAGGACGGCGAGGGGCAAAGGGGTGCCCTGGTATACGGGGAGGACGGGGATAACGGAAAGGCCGAGGGTGGACGGGGACGGAATAGAACCGCACTGCCAGGGCGCCGCGAAGCGACTGAACGTTGGCCCCCGAGGCGCACGCGAAAGCGAGACGCAAACGCCATCTCCTGGACGGTCGGTCTTTCGTGAGAGTCGTCTTCACCCAGGAGCGTACCAACCTGCCCACCCCCGGTAAAAACAAAAAAATTAAACGACATTTTCTGGTCAATATTATTCCAGGGGGTGGATCATCGGTGGACCAGACAAAAGGTGGGACGATGCGACAAGATCCGTATCGCGACAGAATTCTTCCATTGAGAACCGGAAGACGGTCGAGAGGCTCTTTAAAACGTATCAAGAACCGATTGATTCCAGGGAGGAATTACCGAACGTCGGCTAAATTGAACGACGGGAAAGAGAAATATCGAGGGAAATGATACGGAATTGCAGGCACGGTTACCCTGATCGATGACGCGGCACTGGCGGCTGGGTTCCTTCTCTTTCTCGCGGACAGTCGAACCTCCGCGGTTCTGACTGGGCGGGATTTCGGATAAACGCATGCGCGACCCCCCCTCGTCTCACCCCCGCGCGATAACTTGTTACTACCAGGAGGCGGCGCGAGCATAAACTCCGACGAGAAGCGTAGTGCCATTGGAGGAACACCAGGTCTGAACAGCGAGCAGCGGTTCCTCCCCCGTGAGGCTATTAATGCACCTGCCCGACGTCATTAATCACCTGACACAGCGCTCCTCTTGACCCTCGAGAAGTTGGTGCGCATATCTCGAAGTACTTGGCAATTTCAAAAGCATCGTCATCCACACCCCGCGAAAAGCTCCCGCTGCATAACGTGGAGCTAATTACCGTGGGCCCACGATTTGATACAACACGAGTGACCGTTGTAACCGTTGTACGCAGAGCCCCGAAGTCAACGACCCTCGAAATCGTTCCTGGTGTTAATCAATCATTAAACACACCCCTCAACCCCCACGCATATCGCCATGTCGGTGAATGCAGAGCGGCGGTTTGCATGTGGCAACGTCGAATGTCGGGCCCGCGGGTCAGGTACGAGGGAAACGCGAGGTGTATTTACTCTGTAAAAGTAATGCCTAGACGTGCGCTGTGTCATTTTTCTTGTCGCATGCTCCCCCGCGTCCGTATAAGCACGAATGTGGAGGTGGTGTACGTGAAATCGCGGGGTGACCACAGCGAAGAAGGGGGACCGAAGTTGCAGGGCGGAGAAGGATGGGAAAGGGGGTGGGTCACCGGACGGCGACGGGGTAGCGGGGAATTAATTACCCAGGAAGCCTTGCGGACCGCTTTGATGTCCGACGGCTTCCAAAGCGCCAGGTAGGCCCGCGACTACGACGATGCCGACCGGGTAACGTTTACACGTACGAGCTACGTGAGCACCGAGTGTGTACGAGTAGGTATAAACTATGACTTGACTCGAGTGAGTATAAGGCGAGTCTGTACCTAGTTCTGTACGTACGTATATGTATATATATGTTGGTTGGAGATGTGAGCAAACGTACATCGTCTTCCTGTACAAATAGGAGAAGGCAGGTATGTGCTCAGGAAAGGCAATGGAGCTTTGATGCAATGTTTGGTGCGTGTATAGGTATACCTACTCGAACGAAGACCGATCAGGTGAAGTAGGAACGGCGGTCGGTACAAGGTACAAGGGTTGGCGGAACGAACTGCAGGTTGGATTTTGAAACGACGTTTTGACTGTAACAGGTTTGACTCGGCACTGCAGCGAGACGACAATCATTCACGACCACCGCCAGTTTCTCGCTCCTCAAATCGATACGTAATGAATAATTGTTACGCCGCGAGAGGTATTTACCAGTCCTATACCAATGCGTATATACCCTGGGCTATAATCTACCTCAAACACGAAGTAAATGACCGTCGACACGCGAGGGTGTCCCGCACCTCGTGTCGTGGTCCCGTGTGACTACATATGTATATAAAACTGTCGCAGCTGCGACATTTACATGCATGCGATATGTACGCGGCAAGTCGTGTGGGTCGGTAAGCACCGTGTTTATATTCGAAAACGCGGCTCGTTACGGCCGGTTTATCAGTTAATAATAAATGCTGAGATTTGACCACCTAAAACTGTGGAATATGGATGTGGAAACGAACTAGCTCCATTTTTCAAACAAACACACACGTCGGTCTGACGACGCTGGAGCTGGCAGCCAGAATTATCAGCCGAACGTTCTAATGTTCATTCGAATGAGGTAGTGGAGTCCAGAAATCAAAATTTCACGAAATATCTTGAACCCCCGATCCATACTTTTATAGAATCATGAGGATAAAACTGGACTGCATTTTTCTATTTCCAAATAGTTTAACACGTTTGGCTGCTAACTGCGGCTGCTAGCTTCAATTTCATCGACGCAGCCCGGCGATATGCGGACGTACGACTGTATCAATTTATATCACAATATCTCGTCCAATATATCAGTTTAAAAACCTTGGATAAAAGTGTCCAAATTTTATTACAATTCATGGAATAAAAATATAAGGCGTGGGATCAGTTCAATATGGTGAAGACCTGCGCGTGGTCAGGGGAAGGATAAAACTGTGCACGAGCTGGATAAATTTGAAAATCAAATGCGGTGTTAATCGCGGGTTAGCTGAGTGAGAAGAAATCGTGTACCGGGGCTAAGCAGTAGCGCAAAAATGCGGGATCCCTGCTTGCACATCCACGCGAGCTTGGAGAGCCCGGTCTCTTTTGTTCATAAAACAAAAGAGGATATGTTCACTGTTTGAATTTAAAGTAATGCCGGCACCGGGGAACGCTCAAGCGAATCTATTGTCCCCGGGGAAGGTTTTGCCGTTATAAGACCATGAGTCGTTCAACGAAAACCTCTCTTCATACCGCATCCTGGTTAGGTAATCGCGAAGAGTGCTGCACTCCCGCAACGGAGAGTAGAGGTAAGGAAGAGTATCTCGTATGGGTTTTCAACTGAAAAAGTTTCTGCCAAAAATCGATGGATGGATGGATAGCGGTTCAACGAATGACCAGAATGGCGCTAATGAGCAATAAGGGTTAAATCTGACTGGCGCTTTCTTTTAAATGTGAAACTTTTGCTGCAGCAACGCCATCTTAATTATACTCTACTTTATGGAAACTTCACATACACGGAGTAGTAAGTCCTCCTTATTTCTACCCGCCATAACCAACGCCTAACCCAAACCAGACCGCCTACCTTGTTCCCCTCTACGCGAAATTCGCGTGACAAATATCTGCCGATAACGAATTACGAAGTTCAATTGGATGGTGAGAAATCACGAACGACCGACTATAATCAGCTGACAATGAGATTCAACGAAAACGCTTGCCGCGGATTATAACAAAGTCGGCGTGAGCTGTGATACAACTTATCGAATCAGTCCCGGGGCAATCGTGCCTTATGGCGATTTCAACCCGACGATGATTTATGATAATTCGTGGCATTGGCGTGAGATAGCGACAAGATATGGAATTATCTTAACTCAGATGGGCACCAGGCGATCCTCAAGCACTGTTATTACCTCCGCATCTGCCGGTCGGTGCGACGGTCGAAGGATCGGCATCCAATTGCTTCGAAAACACGAACTACGATACCCTGTCTTTATACCAACGCTCGCAGAGTTTCTACTTATACACCCACGCCGATCTGGTATACTTGTACACCTTCGCGAGGAAAAAAAAAAAGAAAAAACCTAGACATAACAATGAAATCCATTATAACATCAAATGATCCTGTAATCATTCATCCTTCGTGCAGCAGAAGTATTCGATTTATGACCAACAGTAAAATTGTTGAAATGTAAACTTTCGTGAGAATAAATGAGGATGAAGTTAGTAACGTTACCTTAACGATGCATGTTCAGGAAACATCGCTAATTCGCATCCTTCTGAATTTTCGAAATTTAGTAAACCATTGTGAACAAAGTATACACTTATTCTGAGAAGCCAACTTCTTGAAAGTCATCCCAAGATTGGCCAATAATAATTATTTCTCCTAATCTATCGTTACGTTAACGTTACTATCTTCAGCCTGTTGAGTATAAGACACATTTTGCGATGTTGGATCAAGCCCTGCATTATTTTTGGACTCGGTTTATCGTTGGATCTTTTCCTAGTTTATACGAGTGTCGCCGTGATGCATCGAGTATGCATGTATCCGTATATTATCCCTTACTGGAGTGGCTGATATCGGCGTATACCGCACGGCAGCACTTTAATGGCCCATCAGAACGCGGAGTGGATGTCCACCATCCACAGCTATGGTGGAAATCGACTTATCCTCGGGCACTGCGCAATCCTAGACTCAGGCCTAGGAGCAATCATTGTTTGCCAATTAGCAGAGTTTATCCTGCAGCTCTGAACGGCTTACGCGTAATTGTCCACGACGAATGGCCAAGGATGAATCCGTCGCGCAGGAACGTCCTGTATACCTACGTACGCAAAGTTATCTCTGTGTACATACGTATACCTCCTACAGCCAATTGTACCTTGGCTGATACGCGTGGTCAAGGATCACTGAAGGAAGATCTTGCGACCAATTCCTAGATACACAATCATGTGTCAACATCTGACCCTCAATAATACAGGCTAGTCTACTAAATGTTACACAACGCGATTCAATGCCGCTCCTATTCCAATTTTCCAACTTCGCGAACTTTTGTGACCGAAAATTTACGCTAATCCAATGATCGCGAACGGTATTCGAAACTAGAAGCCGCGTCGAGTCGCAGGAGATAAGGCTGTACGTGATCAGGCGAGGCTTGATCCCGATTTCAAACTGGTTGTTCATCGTCGTCACGACGATGAGCGTCCCTGCAGACTGCGGGCTTTGTTTTGGGTTCCACAGTTGGAAATGTACGGTTTAAATCTTAGGTTTCGGCGATGATTGCACGATAATATCGCCGTGAATTTGTATAGCACGGGCAGCTGCAGGGGTTGCATCTGACGTACACACGAATCTGGGGCCTTTTGTTCGCTTTTAACGAGACGCTGATTACCCCGTCTTTTTCCCGGTTCTGTATATCGTACGATGAGGTAAATAATAATCGCAATAGACGGGGGCAGTGCCTACTTATCAGGAATCGATCCAGACCCGAAGCCGTTACATCCATTGTCTTCTTCGACCGGAAGACTGTGCACGGACCGAATGATTCTGGCCCATAATTGTCCACTGCGGAAACTAGCAATAGGTGACCTGTGAATTGGCCTTAAGGAAAAAAGTGTAACAGGAAGTCGGAAGACACCGAAATGTTATTCCTACGTTGAAGCAGTGTGGAGGAATGGCATTAAACCAAGACTCGATACATTGCGATATAACGCTTTGCGATTTATTTATGCTTTCGTGTACTTTGTCAAGCACTCGAGGGCACGGAGAGCAGTCAAACGGACGTAGCGAACGAGTAGGCAGGATTTAGGGATTATCGTAAAAAAATATCCGGAAAAAGTATGAAGCGACGCGTAAAAGATTAGTATGAGAGATAACGATTGTTGAAAAAGCTTGAAAATTCCATCGACCTGAATCCGAAGTATAGCAGATATTTAAATATGGCATATATATCCGTGGCAGAGGCCTCGTATTCACGAAGTTCTCGAATGAACACACACGCGTTTTGCACTGCAGGTATCTTTACGAGCAAATCTGCAAGTTTATACTTTACCGCGAACACGCGAACACCCCGGCAGAGGTTCCGACGCTTACACCGTCAAGGGATGAAGCACTAATACCTGCACCGTGTAACCCAAATGCACGCACAATACCCGGCACAGACTGCAGACTTAAATACGCGAGAGGAATATTTTTATATTATTTTATTCCCCCGTGGAAGGATATCCCTGCATCATCCTCGCGGTTTGGAGAAAATCTGAGCATTGTTCTCCGTTACAGAAAAGCGCCGGGTGGCTTAGTTTGCATGGCCGAACACGGCGTTCGTTATTCGCACACTCGTCCCAACGCACATTACACACACTTGTGTAAGTGTTCACGAATGGTTCGGAATCAATTCAGCGTTTCCTTAAATCTCGAGTTCCAATGTTTCGTTCGTTTCGTCGAAACCTTGCCACGCTAAATTCCTTTCCAACCTTCAATACGCGCGCTTCAACTCCACGGCTGAGATTTTCACGTTGCATAAACGTGGGAAATCTCACGAGTATCGAGAGACAGTCGAGAAATAAGAATCGTGCGGTGAGCCCGTCCGATCGGGCCAAACGAATTGGCTTTGGTGTCTGAATACCGACGAAGAAGGTCTGCGGAGTTGTACGAAGAACAACGGCATGCCATCGCCTCCGAGTCTTCGGCGTTCCTCGCGTTCCTGGCGTTCCTACGCGGCGTCGGGATATGGGTACCGTACGTACGGTACCACCACCTCCACCTCCGTCCGGGTATCGCCCACGGGCGCCGAAAGCGCCTCCTCGTCGAAGCGAGAGCTCTGCAGGTTCGGGGGTGGTTAACGCGAGTAATAAGCACCTGCCCGCCTCAGGACCCAGAAGGGACTTGATTCATTCCACTGTAAGTACAGAGTCCGCGGCACCGACAACGCCGTTGGCTCACAAAGCTGCAGGAATGCCGGGACCAGCCGAGCTGCCCGCGCTTCTCGCCGACGGGGAATCACCGTCCTCCTCTAGGGGCCCAGTGGGCCCCACAGAGCCCGCACCTTTCCGCCGACTTTTCGCCATCTGCATTCCTCCTTGTTCGGTTACGCAATGGCGGTTTGTAATCGTTATTTCGCGTGAATTCGACACTTCGGTATCTTGACATTAACAAAAACGATGACAATGAAACGTCCAGCTTTTATTTCGCAGTAAAATATATATACGGTTTATTTCTTTAGAAGCTGCCCTGGCTGTATCAGACCCCGATTTTCGGATTTTCTGACTGGTTGTGAGTCAAAGATTGCTGGACCATTAAGGTAAACGCATCAATAAAAACTTGTTGAGTACGGAGAGGATAAGAAAGCAGGTTTTACTCAAAACTGCAGGCAAAGAAGAACACGTCAGATTTTTAGTACAATACACCTAACTCGTAAAATGCACGATTTAGTACAAAAACAGTGAAAACTACTGTGTGCATACTAAAATCTTCTACATTTATCGTAAAAATTACAGTTGACATGGGTATAATTTACCAAAAACCTTCGTCTGTCCCTTTTCCTACAGTTTTGTGTAAAATCAGGTCTCCTCATTCCCTCCGTGAAACAACTAGAATAAGTTTAGCTAACCTGAATTTCAAAAACTTAATAAGCCCACTTTGCTATACTAGAGTGAAAAATCTTTCCGAGACTATAATATAGCAAAAACACAAAAACTTTCTACACCTGGGAATAATTTATATATTTTCGTGTAAATGGTGTCCTCGTCCACGGTAACTTGAGAAATGTGTGTAATCCCGGACCATTCTATAAATTGACCGATATTTTACAGGTCAACACTATCGACGACCATCGAATACCTGCAGCACTTGCCGAGATGTGTGCAGCTAGACGCGAGAGTTGCGAGTCGTTCGGGCCCGACGAACCGGGGAGATCGAAATCATTCCCTAAGGGCTCTTTCCTCCCGCTCTCTTCGCGGACTATAATTACGCGTCGATGTATGCGAGCGTGTATAAGCCACGCGGCATTACGACGTGTGTAGATGCACACGCGTGTCTTTGCGTTGGCTCACGTACGCACACATGTAACATAAATGTATATATATATATATGTATGTATGTATATACACACACGTTCATTCGTTCGTCGGACGGGGCGGCGATGAAGCGAGCTGGACAATAGATGCCTCGGGCTACACGGGAACACTTGTAAGGCTTTGGCGTGCAATTAGCCAGGGTTGGGCTGCGTCGTCTCGAGTCAAGTTTGCTCCGGCCTCGCGCGAACAATAAGAAACATTTCGACAATATTATGAATGTACAGTACGGCAGTGCTAATGAATAAACGAGAATGAAAAATGAATTTGTTTATATTTATTTTTACCCCTTGTCGAAAGGAGTGACGGCGACGGGTTGGAATTTGCAGTTGTAGAACAAGCGTAGGTTGCGCGTGATTCTTTGAGCAGAAAAAAAATTAAACAATCGATGATACGTAGATTAAAAATTTAATCATCGTGACAATCGTTTGTCTTGATCAAATGATGTGGATATTACAAATTGCGATATAGTAAAATTACACTCGTCCTACTTTTTGATCGTTCCTAATACCTGGATCGCGAAACTTGAAAAGCGTATCGCAAAGCGACGGACAAAATATCATACAATACACACATTGCACCGACACAGCGACACGGAGTTGAGCGAGAAGAGAGATCGAGGTAGGTGAAAAAGGCGGAGGGAATAAAAGTATCGGTAAATAATTAACCTCTTCGTAGACGTCTGACAAGTTTTGTGGAAAAGATATGGAAGTGTAACACGTATCACTTGAACAACAATACAGGCTTTGGGTGGAGGGGAAGCGGACCGTGGCAGTGCAGACGTGAGAAGCGGCAAGATGTAGCGTATAAAACGAAGCGACCGAACAACGAGGTCCGTCTCATTCGTAATTCATCGGTGCAGACTGGCTGACTCCGTGCAGGGTGGGTTATAATATGTATGGAGACGGACAGCCAGTCGGAGTATCTACACGTACGATACGGCCTCTTTGGCGGAGGCGCACGTACTTTGGTTAAAAGTTGGAAAAGCACCCTCGACTTATACTCGGTGTCTGTCAAAACCCGGACCCGTCCTGGGCGTCATCTCGCGATACTTGGAGGTCGGCGAGGAAGGGGAGAAAAAGCGACGGGATAAAAAAAGGAACCGCGGAAACAGAGACGGATTCCCTCGCACGTTTTTCCAAGAAACTGAGCAACGCTTTCGCTCCCTATATACCTATTTTCTTACTTTCCTTTCTCTCGGGATCCGCGTGTCACGATCCGCGCAGGAAATGACGTAATTGAGTTCTAACGTTTCCTCGGCTAGCCGCCCTCTTCCCCCTTCCTCATCGCCGTAACGTATTGCAGAATTACACCCACAGGATGAAGTTATTTATTTACTTCCCACGTCGACTTGATCTCGTCATCTCCGGTGAAATACGGGGTCATAAATCGATCCGTTCGTCGATGCAGCGCGTTCCGGGTGTGGCTATATTTATTTTTTTAAAAATACGAGTTTATTTAAACTTGTATTATATACTCATAAAAAAATTAATATTTCGCTCGTGTTATTCGCATAGCAGGAATAAGTGTTCAGCGGTGCAGATACGTGCAGAACGGCACTTTGGCTATTTTCCTCCGAATTAATAAAACGTTATGTCGGGTTTATTTTATTCTCAAACAGGCGCGGTGCTGTGCATCCAAAGCCGAGCTGAAAGTTCTGGTTCGTCAATTGTGCAATGATCAGTCACATCAAGATCGTGCCTTTTATTTCAGAAAGCTGAAAATTCAAGAACCGGGGGAAAATGATACGGAAATAAAGAAAAAGTTGTCGAGGCGTAAAGTTGACTCGCATACACGTAAGCTTATACTAGAGGAAATTTTGTACCTACATTAAGCTGCGCAAAATATTATACACGGAACGTTGCGCGAATAGCCAAAGTACTTTTCACGTACAGTTTTCCTCATTTTCGTCCGCGCTAATTTTGTATTTTTTGTTTCTTTTTTTTTCTATTTCTCTCTTCAGCCACGACATCGATCAGTCACAGACGTAGAATGTTAGGAAAAGCGAAGAGAATTGAAACTGGCGATGCGAGAAACGAGCGGAAATACTGCAGAGAAATATAAGGTACATCTAGACGGGCACGTGAAGGCTTCGAATAGGGCGCGGATTGTTACGTGAATTCGAACAATCCCGGCCAGGCTTCTTATTCGAGTGCACAACGTATTTCTGTTTTTTCCCTTTAATAGTTATTTTTCTTTCGTTTCACAGTCATTCGCCCGTGATTGACGGCCATCACTGCAGGTGTAATCTCTGGATCTGATCTGTCAAACGCACGACATCCCCCTCACAGCGTGTGTGAATAAACAACTATCAATTTCATAGTTTCACACGATAAGTGATGAGATAAATTCGAAAAACGAGCTGCCTGTTAAGAAAAAAAAAAAAATTAAGGCTTCTTCTCGAAGTGTTAGCTACAGTGTCCAAATATTGGAAGCCTCAAAAGATTTTAAGTATTGTTCATAAAAATTTTGCTCAAATAACATTTTCCTCACTCTTACCGTCAAAAAATTCAGTATTCTTTGACGTTTTCCCCCGAAACTTAGGTAATGTTGAGCACCTTTTACGACCAAGAGCTTCAGAAGTTATGTACCTTGAATACATAAATTTGGATCTAAAAAACACATATAGTATTGCTTCGTTTCACACAAATAATCGGAAATTGAACAATACCATTTCCGATAGTTAGCTAAACTGAAATTACAAAGAATAGCTGAAGTTTTACAACGATTTATAAAAAAAAAAAGTACGTTTTTCCCTATGGTCCGTCATAATAGCCCGACTGTTCCCGGTTTTCCCAGTCTGTAACCACCCTGCGAGTATTCGCACGGGGCGTTAGGTACAAACGTTCGCCACAAACTCCACGCTCTCCAGACGCTTCGGAGAAGAAGGACTATGGAACATTATTTAAACAGACCCAGTTCCACCGAGTGCAAAACTACGTGCGCCGATCGAGTTCTCCCCCACACGTAGGTCGATGGCCGTGAAATGTTAAGCCGAGAAGGCGGAAAGAGGGAAGGAAATCTTCGACGGTATCACAAGTGTCTGATACTCGCCCGCGTTTCTATGTACACATATATATATCGGTCATGTGCAAACAGATGCCGCGTTGTGCAAAGGTGTGCGGCATAATGCATATAATACATACCGCATGTGCGCACGACGACATGCGAAGCGCGATACCCGTTGCGGAATTCACACTTTACGTTACACGCTTCCTTCCCTCGACTCGGCATCCTGACCTCCACCCCTTCGGCCGAACAGCCCTCGAGGAGTTTTCGCCTACAGGACGTTAAAGTCTCCCGTGACGCCCTCGCCTCGCATCGCGGATCCACGACCGTGGACGAGTAGAATATTTTTATTTTATACTCTGCAGCAAACGGCGAACTGCAGCGTGAATATTCATTCGGGTATTTTACGATTCTTAAGCTGGGAGCTTAAACTGCGGGTAAATAGCCACGCCTACATCTGTAATGTGACGCGAATACGCGTCGGCAGAGTTTGCATGTCCAACAGCTTGCATTCATTCGTGTATGCATGCGCGGCTCCCATTCGAAGAAAATATATAATATTCAAGGCTAATTTGCGCCAGGATCTTTGCCCATGGTGCGAGCGGTGAGAGGACGGTAATTAGTGCCCCGGGTGAAATTACAGATCGCCTTGCAGTGGGACGACAGACAACCTTCGAAATATTATTCGGAGATATACCTACTTGTGAGTTGAAAATCAATACTGCTTGGCGATTTTATTACTAGATAGTCGGACGTTGAGTATTCGTCAAATCGATGGAATATTCGTAAAATCACCGTACACATTATTTTCCAGACGCGAGAAAATGTAATCACAAAATTTTATCCATCTGAGTATAGTATTTAAATTATGCGGATCTTCCATTGAACAAATGGATTTAAAATGTTAAAACACGTATCTTGCAGACTTGTTCGATTTCTTTCCTCTGTGGCTTATTTTATTGGGGAAACTATTTTTTATCGAATTCATATAAAAAAAATTTGTTTACCTACACTCGATTTTCGTATTGGTATTTAACTAGCAAAATAAATATCAGTGTAATCTTGGAAAATTAAATATATCATTTAATGATGCTGACGTGGTATAGAAAAAATATCTCAATGCAATTGTAGAGAATAGTTTTTTTGATTAAAATCAGTCATCCAGAGTGAAATTGAAGAAATACACTGGATTGTTTACTTTCTTTTAAAACAACTCGAATAATTATTCAAACAATATTTTGTTTGTTTTATAAAAAAAATCATCGTAGTTTGCGAATATATAAAATTGATGAGTAGGTACTCAACGCGCTTATACTACCTCGTGAGAAATTAGAAGAAAGTATTGATTCCCGACTCACCTCCTTAAATATTCTAATTGCAAATATGAAATTCGATTAGCCAAACGGAATGGCATAAATTAAGAGTGCTTTGCCTGCAATGCTTCTACACACTTTCTATATAAATATCCGATTCGCTAGTTTGAAACCCTCGGCAAAGTCAGAGCGAAATCTCCTGAAAAACTGCAGAAGGTGAGTTTGGGAAATTTGAAACACCGACAACACCGTACTGCTTGCGTTACTCAAAATTTTGGTCCTTTAGTGGCAGAACATTGTTGGATGTCGATGAAATAAGAAAAGCTACAGCCAGTGCAGAAATGACGACCTTTTTAGGTACTAATTATGCCTTACTGAAAGTTCTTCAACGTTTACTGTGAACTTGGCATTGCTCACCGCGAAAAGAATGAGAATTCGTTGTTTTTTCTGGCTGTATAAACGCAGTGTCTGATCGACTTGGCAATTGGATGCATCGAATTCTGTTGAAAATAAATACAGTACATTTCATTCTAGCGTTTTTCAAAATCAGTCCTAGTTGTGGGGAAAAATCAATGGAAAGAACCGGGACAACAGTGTATATAAATAAAGTTTTTGCTTTCGAAAATAGTCGAGCAAGATAGTTCAAAATTACCAGTGAACTGGCACTTACGCATTGCGATCTTGACTGATTTCTCTGTTGTGTCGTCATGTTTGGAGAAAAATTCGAAAACTAGGTCTAAATTTTTATTGCTGCATATAATTAGCACCTAAAGAGCACCTAATTACCCCATAACCTATGATCGGGTGTTTTGACGTGGCTCTGGTTATACTAAACTCGTAGAAAACTTGAAGACACGAGAAGAAATATAGCTGGGATAATAGAAGAGGAATAGAAATGAAAATGCCAAACAAAACGAGCCGTGAATTGAGTAAAGTGACACCGCGAGTCTGACAATTATTCAATGTCAACAATATTCTTGGCAACGAAAGGCAAACAGTCAAATATTTGAGGGTTCGAGAGCGCGGTGAGCCTTCAAAAACTATACCCACCCACCAACAGAGTCTCTCACAAATTTCCGAACCTGCATGTTACCCATATAACCGAAACCCAAACCATAACCCTTTCGCCCTTTATACCGACAGGCTAGAATCGAACGCGGCTCTATTCAGCAAAGTACAGTTCTCCAAATATTCCAATATTCGATTTCGAACAATCGAACATCGAGGAACAAAAAAAGGTCCATTCGAAACCGTAGCACTGTCTCCTCGTTGCCCCTCCGTTTTTACCTCCCGTTGGTAAAGTAGACGCTACGGGATTTGTCAAAGAATAACGAATCACTGATCGAACTGGTTACGTGGATATTTTATACCGAATCTCGTCAAATGAGAATCCTCAGTTTTCCGATTAGCTATTTTAAACTTTTTCGATGTCCTTCGATAAAGATAAGGATGTGCAATCGGAGGCAAAAAAATAAAATAATAGTTACAAATACCTACCATTTCCTCAACACAAAAAAAAAACCGACAAAAAATACCAATACCACATTTTAAGGTTTGGCTTAGTTTTCACCAATTGTTTTCACCCGAACGTGAATTTGGTGAATTAAACTCATACATACGAAGTTTAAAATTTCACTACATGCAGTCAATTTTCACTGCAATGGACGTCACATGCAATGGAGAAATATAATGCGTGCCACGTATGTTTGGATTTCAGATTTTATTGCTATACGTGGTGTGTCGGCATCAGTCCGGTTGTGGCAAGAATTTAGAGCTTGGTAATTATCGTAATTATACAATTATTATAATTGCTCGCTCCCTTAATTTACCTATATGCTAATTTGTGCTGTGCAGGGCCACCCATATCGCCCATGCTTGGAAATTATGAATTATTAATCAGCTATTAATAATACGGGTCATTAAAATGTTTGACATTTTTCACTCGTTACTCTTACTCGCAGTACGAATCCAATTACTCGATGGTTGACTTTCATTTTCATTTAAGTTTGATAATTTTTTCGCTACAATTTACCCACAACTGTGAGGATAATGAAAACCGTGCTGAATGATGGATAAAAAATTTTATGTCACCCCACCAAATTCTGTACAAATACCGAAATACACATCGATCGGTAACGCCAAACAAAACAAAATCCATACACGGCATACCTACGTTCGTGTTATATACGAACGAGATGAGATATTCGTCCAAATAAGGTGCTAACGACATTTTAACACGCGTCGGAGGCCAGAAAACCCAATATGTTCCCCCTTCGAGATCAAATAAGTACCAATGAAACAACAATCATCTTCTCAAGGAATAGATACTCGATTAACCAAAGTCTCTCCTTCTCAGAGCATCGGAATTTCAACTGACAGGTGCGAGACTTGACGAAGAAGAAATAAAATGAAATAAAGTGATTTCGTAGACAGAGTGATGCTTTGAAAATGTATCACTGTAGAGATTTTCACAAAATTTGAAAACATTTTTGTATTACATGTATGAAATACAAATAACGCACATTTATGGGTTACAGATTTTGAAAAAAAAGAACGTTTTATTCCATTGACGATGATTTGATATTGAATTTTTTAAAGCATTTTCAAAACACAATTCCGTCACGGAATTGTCTGATTTGTTTGAAACACCCGTTACCGATCGGTATGACGGCAGTTTTGAATTCAAAGAACGTGTCCCGAACTTCGAGATCACGTTTAAAGGAGGGATGAATTTATTCGTGAAGAAATTTTTAAATAAGAATTTAGGAAAAAACTCTCTTGAGGTAAAAACAAGGAAAAAGGTATAAAGGAGGAGGAAACTGGCGATAGATGGAGAAGGAGAAGGATCGGGCAAAGAAGTCGCCGCTATTCAAACATGTTTCAAACACTCCTCGGCGTTTCCGAGCGAGCCAAGAGACGCGAGGAAAGCAACTATACACCTAGATGCGACATAGGAGAGAGCCTAGGAGGCTAGGCGGCGCGCATAACGTACGTCTGTCTCTGTGTACATACATCCGCTAGATATCTGTGCAGATATGTAACGTTTACACATGTACCTGTAGAGGTATAAGGCTCTGCTTGTTTGGACACCTGAAACACATTCCACGTTTGCCTGTAAATACTTAACCCCGCTAACGTGCATGCATATGCATAGGTGTACCTTACACACACACACCTGTGTGAGATAAGTGCAGGTTATACGTGCCTTTAGGGGGAAATGTCGCGAGGGGAAAAAAACCATCCATCGATGGAGTTTCCCTGCTGGACGCCTATAATAGTGATGGGGAAAATGAAAAACTATGGACCGAGAAACGAAGCGTTTCCTATGAATTTTCCTCGATATATACGCGAGTGAAAATCTCCGCTGGTTAATGAAGCGGGCACAGATCATGTGCATACGTATACAGGCGGCACGTCACTCCCCGAGACACACGCGCCCTTTCACCCCGTTTCCACCTTCGGCCCCTCGACGGACCACTTAGAGGCACTTTACTTGTTTGCACAAAATATTAAGCGGCTGTAAATATCGTAAAATAGAACAAATTCATGTTGAGTGCATTTAAGTGTTGCCTCGTATTTGCTGGCTCAAATTCGTTTGACGGAATACAGAGTGTTTCAACAAGCGGAATAAAAAAGAAGCGATGGAAAGACGGAAAGAAAGTAGTAACGCATCGCATTCCTCCAAGCCTCTCATCGCAAATTTGTTACTTCGTATGACCGAAGAACGAATATCTCGTGTTTGATTTTGGTAAAAAAATTTCAGGTAATAAACGAATGAAAAAAGAAAAATTGGCTTTAACGGAATGAATATAATAAAAAAAAAATCAGAATTAAAAATCTGACCAGGTTTGAAAGCCAGCCTAAATTTTTCCATTTCATTAATTACGATTCATCCGTAATTCCAGACTAAACAGTAATTATTAGAAATTTTCTATCGACGATAATACGGTTGCAACCAAGCTAGATTCTGCAAAAATGAAAGCGGTCTTGCGTGCGTAATAAATGGCGGTGGAATGATTTACGCTTGCTTAAATTTCGACGGCGCGTCGTAACTACGAGAGGTAGCTCGATCCGGCGACGACGTGCCCGTATAAGCATAAGCTGGAAATAAAAAAACGACGACGAAAGGAAACGCGATTCGCCGATGGAACGAGAGGTGAATTTGAGAAGGAATGCTGGGACGTTGACGGTAGGAAATATATTGATAAAACACCTGTCAGTTCCCACTTTGAATATCCAACACAACGAAAAACTCTTCGCCGGTTAGCTCGGAGCTTTTCGCTCGATTTCAATTCGCGTATTTTATCCATTCAAACATTGTTCAACCTCCCATACGAAGCTTCAGTTTGACTAATTTTAATCTATGCACTCGTTCGTTGTATACGCACATTTTTTTTTATACACGTTTCAGCGTTCAATGCAACCTCTGCAGCAGCGCTTTAAACCTCCTATAAAGCTCAACGCAGAGGTCGAGAGGTTTATAGGTATAAATAAATCCCCTGAGAACTAGCGAGCCGTTCAAGAGACTTCGAACACCCATCTATGCAATAAAGTAATCGCTTCTTGATCGTCCAACAAAGCGATGGTACAAATCTGTGACGTCTACCGCGTTGCAGGGGGACGTTCGAAAACCGACGCTTGTACCGCCAGACGTACAATAGTATACGTATACCTAACCATTCGCATCCGCTGATATTCACGCACGCACACACGTGTATCGTTACGTTGTGTCGCCGCGATGCGGGAAGGCTTCTGCGAGTGAGAGATTTGCCAGCGAGCGAGTCGCGACGCAACGCAACTTCGCGTATCAATACCGAGAGTAAAGCTGCTTAAGCGTGTTGCGAGTCCATAGAGAATCCGCAGCTACCGTCCTCCCAGGAACAGGATTACCTTCAGATGCGACGTGTCCCACACGCGGCGATATGGATTTTATCACGGGGATGAGGAAGGAAATTTTCGACAACGATACAAGATAACTGATTTTTTTTTCATACATTAGGGTGTTTCAGAAAAAAATAATTTGCTGTTTTCGGACGTGGAATGTCCTACATAGTTTGTTCAAATTAGAAGAAAGATTCCTTACAAGTTCAAACGAAGTGGGAAAACAACTTTTAGCCCAAACAAACGTTTTAGGAGGTATCAATGTGGAAAATCGCAAATTGCTTCTTTTCTAAAACACCCCAATATACATATTTGTTCGAATTTCTTTGCGATGGAATCAATAATTATGTTATCTTCAACGCTGTTTCGGAATTCTGCCGTCAAGCATTGCAAGATATCATTTCTACAAGATTTATATTTACATACCGCACGCCGAAAATCAAACTGTAACAACTAAAAAAATTTCGTTTGTTCAAAACTACCACAAAAACTGATGTAGTACCATTTATAATTTAATTTAAACGCAAATTCATAAGGTTACTTTTTACCAGATGTTACGATTTTGCTTTAGGCATTTGATATCAAGCAATTAGTTTCAGCAGAAAAAATTTAAAGGATATTCATATTACTAACTAGACGAACGTTATGTTCACTCCTGACAAAGTGTGAAAATTGGAAAAAGAAAATCAACAATGATTCGTAACACTATGAACAATCACCACCGAGTGAATAAAAATGCCATGTGAAATTTACCGAGTCACACATCGCACCAAGAACACTACTACGGGGAGAATTAAAACTAATTTAAAGCTGCATTCGTAAAAGTTGGCAAAGTATTCAACAAAGAGTTGGCATTTGCATCAATATGTACGGATACATTTACACGCATAGGAATCTCTCTCCCAGTCAGCTCTTTCTCTCTTTCTACCTTTCTTTCGCATTCTCACGTAGCTCTGCGCTTAGTCCATTAGTGTAATTGCAATTTATTTAGTAATTAATTTAATTATCAATTAACGACTTCAACTCACTTTGCAGGAGAGGGCAAACGGTGCTAACAGAATTAAATGAATTAGCCCTAAAAGATAGAAGATAAAAACAGGAAGGAATATAATCTATTATATACCAGGCGTGTATTAAATATATATCTTGGACAAAATAAATTCTAAGATGATCAAACTATTAATACATTATATACATTTTATACACTGCATACATACATAATCAAATGTACAAAGCGATCAGAAAACTAATCGCAAATAAGAGTTTGAAAATTGAAATAAAACAAATTCAATACCCAATCCTAAAAAGAACTAAAAAGACCTAGACGCGAGATCTCAGCTGTTTTTAAGCCCACGATTTTTTACCTCAAAGTCTTCTTCCACTTTCTCGGCATCGTTTTCACGAAATAATTGGCCATATAGGTACAAGGCGTACCAATGTGTTGTAAAATTAGAGTGATAATCGTCGGGAACAATGAGCGAATCCCCGTGAACTGAAAGTGGAAGCCTATATACCCCTCGTCAAGTTCTTCTTTTCATCCGTTAAGAGCTGATTGCACTTTGTTTACACGGTCAACGGTTCATTTATGATAAAAAAAAATAAAAATGGGTATGCGGACGAAGGCGAGGCAAGATTATAAAGACCATACGTATACCTACAGCGGACCGTGGGGTTAATTCGTAAACTACCTAATTCAATTGTTCGTTTTATATTTACTCGGCTGCATTTACGTATGTAGGTAACATACAAGGAGGTATAACCATAGAGGTTCGTGCGGAATTCATTCCAGTGTGCGCTGGCCAGAGAATACTTTCTACATGCATACGTACACCCGTGCATGCATATATGTATGCTTACGTTGCTTATACTGCAGGGTAGTCCAAGTTTGACGTTGGGTCATCTAAGCACTCCGAGGGGAGTGCTGTGAAAATTTCATTTCATCCCGCGGACTCTGAAATTCTCTCGATTCTCCCGCAGAGATCGCTTCCCCCTCGCCCCTTTGCCGCCGCCGCCGTTTCAAGACAAGAGAGAAAAAAATTAGCAAGCCCATTTCCCTTACGTAAAGTTACGTATTATATGTGGAGAGCAGCCTGTACCACTTAGTTTTCAGGCAGGGGCCACAAATTAAGTACAATACCGCTTGAATTAAAAAAACTCGTTCTTATATTATGATAAGGTGTTTTGAGCGTAGTGTCATGTGAACGATTCAAAGAATTTTCACGAGAATCCATCTCATTTTTTCGTACAATTTTGGATCGTTTTGAAATTTCTCGTGAAGCGATCGTGCTAATATCGGAAACATTTCGCCACGAGACAGGTTTGAAGGTTACATTTTTCAAATTACTCGATTATTAATCCATACGATAATAATTTATCGATCTTAGCTAGTCGGAGTGCATTTCCTAACATCGAAAGGATCACATCGCTAAAAAGTTTTGAATCGAATCGATGGTTCACGTAAAAATGGGTTGGATTCTCGTAAAAAAAACACTCTTTACCGGTCACGTGACACCACCGCGATCAAGAAGAACCGACAGGGAAAAGATTATAGAGGCAATAAAAAAGTAGTCTCGACGAGAAAAGCACCAACCGTATGTACATGATATGCCTACATCCCATTACCCGTAAGCTTATCCGTTATGGGCTGACAGATGCACATGCCTCCCTGAACGTCGCTCATTCCCAAATGAAAAATGCACGATGCTCGTATGGTTGGCAAGTCTTTCCCGTGTCAAATTCTAGCTTGCGAAAATAAGGAAGATGCCTAGTTTACACCTACAATACTCTCCGAATTCTCAACGGGCCGATTCCACTTTGTTGATAAAAATTATTTATTATTCACACTCGATCCCGTAGCATTCGACAGCCATAAAATTCAATTCAGGATTTCAAATTTTATACGTTATAATTTACACACAGATCGGTGAAAAGTGTTGTCGCTTTTCTTTTTTTCTTTTTTCCTTTAATTTCTCGAATCGTTACACATCGTTTAATCATCGTTCAAAAATTTTCGTACAACATTTCGAGGTTTTCCCGTATGATGCGTGAAGCTTTTTGCGTGCTAGAATTGAGGTGTATTTGTACGGACGGAGCAGCACAAGTGGAAAGGGAGAAAGTTGCGAAAAGGATGGAAACTTGCTTTGCATATTCAAATTATTTCGGACGGGTTAAGGCGTCGGTTGCCGCGGGTCAAACGGCTGGAATAATAACAAACGTTGGAAAATTATCAAATTTCGTTGGCACACTTAATTATTAATTAACCGTGCAATGAAATTAAGTCAACGGGCTTATACACGTACGGCGACGTGGCTCGAGGACTGCAGGCAATGAGTTTTCCTCACGCCGTCGGTATTAGGTCGGTGTATACCAGCCGCGACGGTCAGTTAACGTCTCGTAATCATACTACAATTTGCATACACGACAATAGACTATCTGCCAACCTAAACGCAATACATTTTTAGCTCATGGTGTTTTGTACCGATCCGACGACGAGGCGGATCTCACGCCAACGTTAGAAAATCTAATTGTAAGAGAATTCAAAGTATAATCACACGCAAAAAAAAATAAAACGGCAAATACTCTGCCTTTCCGACATTTTTCAAAATTTCAAAATTCCAGTTCGAACTGACCGATAACGTCAGCTACTTGTACCCCGAATGAAACACGAGGAGGAGACGAGTTTTCTCTCTTGTCTTGAATACTCGCAGGCTTCCACGCGTAATTGATGCGGAAAGTTCTTCGCAGCTCCTGGAAGTTCAAGATATGTACAACTTCCGAAAATACTGTGGAGAAAACGATACTGAACTACGCTGGGTGTCGAGGAAGAGAGGGGTGTGGAGGGGGGAGTAGACTTTTCAAATTTCACGAATACATGCGAAGTGAATCACAATTTTGAATTGTGCGAACGTTCTCTGATTTCTCAAAAAAAAAAAATCAACGTTTTCATCAATAATACACAGACACAAAGAGCAAAATCGAGACTGTATCCGATGAGTTGATGAAAAAATTTCGTAAAAATACGGTTTATCAAAGCCTGTTCATTTATCGCTAACGGATTCTTGAAAATAAGGCAGTTCCGAGCAGCCTGCACCAACTGAAAATGACAGAATAAACGAAAAACTTGACAGTAAAATATCCCGAGGTGTTATTAACCTGCGTGGCAAACGGTTGAGGATATTACCGCTGTATGTGCATAGAAGAGAATCGATTGTAAAATAGAAAAAGAAACGGGTGGAATTCCCGAATCCCATAGGCAGAACGCCATGGGAGTCCTGCTAATTAATATAATAGCCGGGGAGATTGGCTGTCACAACTGACGAGGAAAATTATTGTGAAACGCGGTGGACCGACCGCGGATATGCAGGTCCATGTACACCGTCGGAATTCGTCCACACAGCCACGTGGGTACGCAAGTATTAGGTATATTAGGTAGGTAACGTGGGAACATATGCACGCACACGGCGTCGAACGCAATTTGTCAGGTGACGCCCGGCCGACGGGAATAAATGGACAATTACACAAATACAATGTTTGACGCCGTTTCAATGAGGCGAGAGAGACACGCTTGATTGATTGTTAATTGGTCTGGTTTGTTACCCTCGCTAAAATTGGGCGTTCCGCTGTATATTCGTATATACCTGCTGTCTCGAAGGGTGCGAAAAGAATCACCCCCGATAATTTAATTGATAAGCCACATTGTCGTTTGTGTTTTTATGCCTGTTGATTTCACTCATTTTCTTCTTCATTATCGTGTTCGTATCGATCATTTTTTAACTTTCCGTTTCTCCGTTTTCAGAGAAAAAAGGAAGCTGTTGTAATCACCCCGAGGATGATTTTACGTTTCGATATCTACGGAATCACCTCCAACCATTTTCGGATCGACGTCTGTGTGTGTATATAATGTATGTACCTATGTATGCGATCAATTTTCTTATCTAACGATGTCTCGAGAACGAGTGTCCGGATTTCAATGATCTTCGTCTCATTCCACGTGTCTTTTCCAAACTTAGAACTAATCAGATTTTAGCTGCGATCCATTTAGTGCTTTTTTGCAAATTTACAAATGAAAAATCGTAATATTCTCACGTAATATGGTATCCAAGGGCGTTTCGATCGTGAATAACGAATTTCAATTTATAGTTCGGTATTCGAGGCGGATATTGACATTTTTTTGTTCCGTGAACTTGGAACCTGCAGTGTGAAAACGAGAAATTCGAGCTATGGCTGACGGTCAGCCTAAAATCATTCGTTTTTTTTCGCAACACCAGCTGCATTAGGTACACTCCTACACTTCCCGTATCGCAATCCTGGTATATCCTTCTCTCTCACTTTGGAGTCTCTCTGCCACCTTTGTATATGCAAATTAGAGCGCGGAGGTAAAGTCGCAAAGTACCTGCTGCTGAGTTTAACCCTGGCAGCGACGAATGTCTTGCCCTACGGATATTTATAACCATTTCCTTCCTTCAGAGAGCATTCATCCTCCCCGAGTTATGACCGAGCTAGCCACGCCTGTGGCTGAAGACACTGTGCGCAGCACCGTAACAGCAGTACCAGTCTAGGCTCTGATTAATACCTCCACTCTTATTGTTAGTTTATCAAACTAACTTGATAAAACTCTGAATTGTCGTTTCACACCATTGTCTAACTCCTCGCTCCTCGCGACTATGCTTTTCATACTCTCGCAATCGAGCAAAGTCACGCCACGCTAATTTGTCAAAAATTATGAGAGTCGTTAAGTCACTCAGGGCTAATCAAAACCGAGTAAAATCGGATAAAACACGAGAAATACATACTTGAAGAATGTGGCCAGATCAGTTATTGAAATTCGAATCAATTTGATGAAAATGACCCCGAACAAAGTAACCTCAGAAATGCGAATTTGAAGTAAAAAAAAAAAAACCACGGTTACCGACAACATGACAAACGATGTTACTTTACAATATCTGATTGTAAATGACGTCATGGTATATCCTAATTCTCTCTGCTATCTCTGAATTATCCAATATCAACGCCCAAATGCGGATTTCACGGTAGGAATTAAGATTCAATCTCCAACACCGCGATTCAAGATCAACTTGTGGGCCCCAGTAAAGCGCGATTTCGAGTAAATATTTATTTTCCCTCTAAAGTCTAAGCAAGCCAAGAGGTGAGGTGGCGAATCTGCATTCAACGAGCTGCGCCGAGGATTAATTCTGTTCAACGCTTTCCCGATTGTATAATTCTGTAAGGTTTAATTCTTGTCAGTGAGAAACGGCATCTCCTTCCAGCAGCGTAGTATTAGTATTACATCAGGTTGGGTTAGATCAACACAACGACTTGGCTGTGTTGGTGCAGCAAATGTCACGGATTACGCACGCGTGAAACGATGCCGAATCAGTGTAGATTATTCAAAACTAAAATTAATCTGCGAACAAAATTCAGCTGGATCGAAGTTAGAACTTATACTATTTAGCTTCGTAAAAAATATATAAACACGACGCGAGAAGTGAGTAACGCCTACATGCCTGAGTAATGAGTGTAATACATAGAGGAACGAATCAACTGATTGCAGAGAAGTAAACGAATAAACAATTTGGGGTTTCGAGAAAACTTGATTATTCCGAGGATCGAACCCTTCAGATTTATAAGTAGAAGCAAAATCAACAAGAAATGGTACAACTTTCCGTATACGTTATGGAGCTAGAAGTAAATAGATCAGCAGCGATTTTGCTTACCTTTGAGCGATAGATACGAAGTAGCGATCGGTGTGCAGCTGGTTTTGAAAAGCGATACGATTGCTATGCCTTTTAACGATGATCAATCACTGTGTACACAATCATTCCTGCTCCACTAACTTACTTCTCGCAATGTATCCACGCACGCCTTCCGGATCTACATTCGGACAATAACTTTATAACACACTTCAAAGGGTTTGTTTCGGGGAATTCGGAAACAGACGGAACTTGTCGCGAATTTAAAAACATAGGCACACCGCTTCGATAGAAACTGCAGCGACAATAACACTTCCTGGTTCTATAATGATATTTGTGGAGTCAAGCTCGGCGAAAAAACAAACGACGAAAGTAAACAAGGTGAAGTTAGTAACGCAACGAAACATTGGGGAACTAAACGAACCAAGATTTCGAAACATGATGTGTTTTGTTTTATTATGGTTTACTCACTGACCTCTATACAGACATCAGTGGGATTATCGAATTCCAGACAATTGCAAAATAGCGAAACAACGGTTTTTACCCAGCATCGTTACGATATCGTTACTAACTTCAACATGAAAAAACAAAGGTTTCAAACCATGCGTGTGTTTGTTTTATTATGGCTTACTCACTGACCTCTGTTAGAGATCAGTGGGTTTACTGACTTTCAAAAAATTCTCAAATTGCAAAATAACGGTTGTTCCCCAGCATGAATCGTTACGATAACGTTACTAACTTCGAGACGATGAAAGCAAAGCCGTTACGAAGTTGCGACCGGCAATCGCACGTTAATCCAATCGTCCGACGACTGCACCTAATTCACTCTGAAACTGTATGTCTACATTGTACAAGAAAATAGATTGACTCATACTTCACGCACATTTAGCCCGAAAACATCACCGACCGCGATAGAAACGCGCCGACACGGGTCGACACAGCCGCGACAAAATCAGGACTGTAAAGACTGACAAGATGGCGTCGTTCGTGTCTCGAAGACAATCGACGATCTTGGGCCGAATGAAAATATGCGCAATATACATACTATACTAATGTAATCGGAAGACTTCGTGAGACGATAATATGTATAGGTATACATACGATAATGTGAAACGACGCTTTTGTCGCATGGATTCAGAAATTCATCGCATCTTCAGCATTTAAGGGAATTTCGTTAATTTGCGTTCATATTTAACGAAGATGAACAGTCTTGTGGTATAATTAGCTTGACTGCGCAGACTATTTTCCTTCATGATTACCTAATAGAAAATTCAATTTACCCAGGGTTTCTACCGCACATGTATACCTGTAATCAAACCATTAGGGGTAAAGTGCGACGAAGTGTGCGTTGTATCTCTCATCTCGCATACCTGTAGAGGTTCCTGCCTTCTATACACACACGCGTTGAGATCGCTAACGTGCAGGAAGTCAGGGTATAACAGAGGCTGGTCGGTAAACAATGCTTAATTAGATAATTATTATTGCGCCTCGGGACGTAATTAAGATGCATCACTCCTCTCGGATACTGTAGTGATTCATTACGTTTAGTGTCTTACCTGTCGCCCGCACCATTCCGTCCCGGATGACAGCTGGTGCGCCGCCGCGTCCCGTTCAATCTCGTTAAATGTGAAATATCACATCGCTCGACCGTGTACGACATATAAGTCCGCGGTATGGAGATGTGGCTAAATCAAATCTAATTATACGGCTATTAACAAATTGATGATAACACTTCCGTTTCGGCATTGTAAGGCTTCTTTTACCAGGCTTATTCGACAATTGCTGCAGTTTTATTATACAACGGGAGAAATTAAATTTCTCTTAAACAAATTGATTCCAGTTGATCATTTGTTTTTTCACCTTAATATCGCATCAGCCTGACTTGGTTATTATGCTGAATAAGGGCGCCTGATGTACCTAGTAATAATAAAATTGTAATTAATATAAATGATTAGAAAAGGACTGGACACGTATTTTGAATGATACAATTAGTATATTGAAACAGTATTGAAAAACGGCTACTGTAGACTTGATTGTAACAGATATTTGCAATGTGAAATTATGACGCGGTGGGTCGCGGTCCAATTAATTCGGCGCAAGGTCCCTGAGAAAATAACAGTATCACAGGCAAAGTGTAGTTGTACAAAAACACACAGAATTGGGCATGATATTCATGTACTGATTGTGAGTCACCCACACCCAGGAAGGACGGTATTTGCACGAGATTGCAAATAGTCTCGTGCGGAATCGAAGCTAACTCGAGCGAAAAATTGATAAATTAGTTATTCCGTTAGTCTGTCGCCGTCAATGTTTGAGATCCTTGCGTTCCCCGGTCTCCTCTTCTGTACGCCTGACTGATTGCGGGGTAGCAAAGACGCCTTTTGCTCAGAGAGGTTTCCTGCGAGACCCCGCGTTGTACACTTTGTATAAATACACGTCGCCTACCCAAATTTCGTCAATTCCATCTTGAGGATATCACCGTTCGAACGGCTTTAGGAATTCGGAAACTAAGATTGAATTCGATTGAGAAAATTCTCGAAACGGGTACAATCAAGGTTCGATCGAAAACGACTGCAGATTCACGCGTCTAAACCGCAATTTGCCCGTATGTATTATATGCCGGCGAAGGAGATGTAAGGGTAAGATAAGGATCTTAAGCGAGAAGCGTTCGTCATGCATACAACTTACATACAGGCACCGTGTGTATGCATATCCACGCAATTGTGTATGCATGATATTTGTTTATCATTACCATGGAATAAGACACGGTGCAGAGGCAATGGGTGGCTCGTAGCTTCGTGGGAGTCATAGATTCGAGATCCGTACCTACCGAAATGCAGCATGTATCCCCTTCGGTAAACAAGGATTTAAGGGTTGAGTTTAAACCTGAGGTTATCTTAGCTCCTGGCGTTGCCGCGCCTGGGCTTATCCATAATTTCTATATGCAGGGTGTACGTAGACGACACGTTTATAAGGTTTACGGCATATCTCGCCGTGCGTCTTTGCTCCCGCAAATATTCAAAGTAGGCAATCATCGCTACGCCACAGACTCGATCTTCCAATTAAACGTTGCCCTTACACCACGTGTGCCGTGTTAAGTGTGTCTTTAGGATGGTGTAGATAGTAGAAAAGGGATTGAAATTATTCTGCGAGATGGCATAAAGGATACAGCGGGCACCTATGAATATACGCCCAGCGAATTTGACCGCTGAATTGCAGTGTTAGTAATAATAACGCAAGTATCCGCGGGTACGAAGTTTCGCACAGATATATTAGAATAAGACGTTGTAATTGTACCACCTTGCAGCTGCCTACGGAATATCTTTTGCGAGAATATACACACAGATATGAACCAGAAATACAGCACGCCTGTTTGTCGAAATGATTATCCCTGTATGTGAAGTGTGTCTGCACAGTGTCTTTCCTATAATATCCGAGTTCAACATGTTCTAAGTGTCATTTTCCAGCTGGAAAAAGAACGTGTTTTAACGTACGAGTAAAAATTTCCTACGCTATTCCGGATTTGTCCGAAGTAATGATATTATAGTTTCAACTTGGTTTCTTAATGTTACAATTGTAGCGGACTGAATGTGCTACAGGATTATTTCTAAAACCGTAATATAACCAGATAATATTTGACAACAATCAGAACAATAATTTCTGATCACGTAAATGCAACATCGTATACAGTAATGTCTAATTGCAATTTAAATCTAAGAAGATTGTTGAAAGGCTTGTAAAATATCGAGTTCGTCGAATTTTCCAGAGAATATTACAGAATTCTGATCCACATACCTAAGACCTATTTAGTTTACCTAAGAGCCTTAGTTTAGCAAAAAAATCATCCGAAAATAAAATATAAGTTTAAAAAAAGCATCAGAGAAGCAGCCTCCGGATCCATGAAGTTTGAGCTAGAGTCCGTCGACCCGGAGATCGTCCGGAGGAATAGAACAGCGCGCATCGACGGTTCGGTAACTGAGTTTGTTCGATTTTCAAGCCTGAGTGGGTTGGGTGTATACCTGGTAGTAAGCCACGTGGGACACGCCGGGATATGAGCTCAGCTTGTTAAGCGAAAGCTCTGAGCGTCAAATATCCTTATTAAGCGGGTGCAAATAGCGAACCGTCGCCGTTTACCTACGCCATAAATTCAATTTTGCTGTCGTGACTGCGGTCGGTCAAAGCTCAACATTCAACACGCGCACACCTTCGCAATTTCATCCGCCATAGTCGTGTTAACGTGTCTTACAATCCTGCAGGGTTCTGGCTTCTGCGAAATTTACCCACAGCAAATTACGTATTATACTTACACGTAACAGGATGGAATTTAAAAATGCAGCATATTATTATTGATACCAAAAAAATTATAGAACAGACTTCATGAATAAATTTTTCACTTTAATTGTAAAACAGAGTTTCTTACCTACATACCTCTATAGATGTTTGTAAATGGAAAAACCCGAATAGGATAAACTTCACACCCTAGAAAATACTGGTCCCTCCGCCATGCAAGCAAATTACAATTATTGTCGAAGAACTTTGCCACTGACATGAATATCGATCAAAACGAAAACAACGTAATTATAATTTCCATACAGTATTCAGGTATTATACGTACAAGGTCATTCATACGTTGTCGAACACCAGCGATATGCCAATGTGGAACTGGTTAGAGATTCGTGGTAGTTTAGATCGTATCGTCCCAGGATTCGCATATGGCTGGTGTTCAGTAACGAATAAAAAACCTTATATGAATACGTATGCAATGACACAAATGGCAGTTTTCGATTTCAATTGAATGCTTTTCCGTGACATTAATGAAATGATTCAATTTTGTCCTCTGGCAGTTATTCTTTACACAACGCATCATGGTGCAGTCACGTTGTACAAACGGTTTATTGCAGATGAGCGTCGTTCTGTAACACACAAGATCAACACACATCAATATAGAAGTAATAAACCTTGGAAAAATTCTTTGCTTCCAACTTTTATGCTGTTTTTCCATTTCAACGTTTAAAACGACCGATTGTCATTTTATCTAATCTGATCTTTGCAATTTAATTTATGAAACAGGTAATTTTTAAAATCTCCTGTTCTTTACCTTTCTTCGTGTAGCCTTGCTCAGTCAGAACCTTCGTCATTTAGATGAATCTTCGTCTTTTAAAATTTGTTACAACATTTACCATCACACTGCTGTAAAATGGATTAAAGATGGATTTTCTTCAACTTACCGGATTTGTCGTAACTATAACCGAAGGTTTGTCGACCCTATTCAAGTCGCCAAGAAGAAAATCATTCGCAGCATCGTGAGGAACCGCGTCCTGAACCGGTTGCCTCCACTTTCCAAGATCCTGTCCTAGTTCCTGTTTAGGAAGCCACCTGGAATTGAATCGCACGCCGTTGAACTTGAAAAGTAACAGTAAAATAAGCGACCAACAAATGTGTTCGGAAGATTTGAAGACATGCTCTCACAATTACCTGTGAATTACCGGCGATAGCATATCCCTGTCTACTGATCGTGGATTCCTTGGACCCGTGCACAAAGTCACTAGATTGCCGACAACGATAACCACTATAGCTCCTAGACCGGCTATCAAGTGATAAGATAATCTGTATAGCGGAAAAACGTCTTCCTCTCTGAAAACAGAAGAAATCAATTTCATTTGTTGTCGTTTGCGTCCGACTTCTACGTGATCGGGATTTGCAAAAGAAGGTTTACCGTTCAGCTTATTACATGCTCGATACTCTGAGAAATGAACAGAAATTTTGCACAGACTACAGGCTTTACATGTACAGCGAAATCAGTTCTGAGTCACAGAAAAGAGATACTCACCCCTGATGTTCGAATAATTCGAGAAAATTTTCGGTCACGTTTGCTGGACACTGCGACAAGTTGACCGGTAGTTTTTTGGGACGAAGCTGACCAGCGCCGGTTGCAGCATTGGCGCCCAGACTGGCCCAAGCTGCGATGGTGAATCCTACAATCGCACCTACAAATGCACCCTGCAGTATTTTATGAGAATGGAGTATACGCTCATCTTAAATCTCATGAATAGTCTTGCTTCGGTGAAAATGTATGCAATGTATTCGCGGACTCACCTTTGAATTTGCCCAAGGAAATAGCATCCCAAGGGTAAATACTCCGAAGGACGTGCCCGCTGCGATCGCAGCCAGACTTCCAGTTACCTGTGAAGCAATGATTAAGTTGTAGATGTAGCTATGAAATCACATTAATTGTATAGTCACACAAGTAAGAATAATGAGTTGAGATTATAGATTTACATACCGCGAGGACACCGCCGAGACGTTCGACTAGGAATATGAATCCCAAAGCAGTTATTCCGAGAAGAATAGCAACACTTTTTGCGAATATAGTGGAACACCTATCGCTGGGCTTCAGCCTGAAGCATCCCTTGACGAAATCCTCGAGCAGAACAACCGAAGTGGAATTTATACCCACGGATAAAGTGCTGCGGCATACAATTCAACAGGTATAAGGTACCGCGCACTGCTTTATAGAGTGAAAATTCAAAACACAATTGATTAGACTTATTACCTCAACGCTGCTCCGAAGATACCGGCGACAAACAATCCTGGAATACCATGGAGATGACCAGCGATTTCCATCACGTAGGCTGGCAGCATTTGATCGTCGGCAAAAACGAGACCTGATGCTCTCGGATCGCATCTTGGTGGCGACCACCAGGCCAACAGTACCAAACCGCACCAACAACAAATTGAGATGAAACTGATGACCCCGCAAGTGAACACGCAAATAGCCCTAAAAAACTATCGCGATGAAGTGATCAGAAATAAAAAGAAAGGGTGATGTGAAACATGCTTTCAAATACACAACGATGTTCAAATTGTTGGACTACGTAACAACTGGAGAGCACCGTTTATCGTGATTTAGATTCGGTGCAAGTTATCACGGATCCAACCTTTTCGCGATGAGAATCAAGAATAATTTTTTGAATTTACGTCTGTAAGAAAGTTAGCAATCAAACGAACAGATTTTTTCCACAAACACGTCTCCACCACTCACATTTTAGCAGTCTTCATGGTCGGCAGGGTTCGGTACCGCTGAACCATCGTCTGATTTACGGATATGTAAGCCGTGCTGTATAGCCAGGAGCCTATTGATACCGTCCATAATGTGTGTCGCGTATAGGGAGACGGATCGAGGCTGGATATAAAGAGAAACGGAGGGGAAAGCAGTGTTATTTTTTTTTAGTCTGCGATACCCTTACACGTATTATACCAACTTTAAGAACTCGATCCTCTTCGCTTCGACAGCCCGTTTCCAAACTTCGGACGGTCCTCCGACCTGGTAGGTTCCGAGCAAGGTCACCACTATTACTGCGGCTACCATCACCGCGACTTGGATTGTGTCGGTCCAAACCACGGCCCTCAGTCCTCCCTGCAGAATATGAAAGCTTTTCAAGATTTCAAACCCGCAACGCCATTTCAGCACAGATATAAAGTTACTACAATTTGTCCTCATTCAATATACCTGTTTAAAATTCTTTGAATTTTTCTGATTTTCCAGATTACAGAAAGTTGTCATGTTCGCTAACGATAACGAATATTTTCTGGTTTCATATAAAATTCCCCGGTTTTTCCCTTATGTTTCCCGATTTTAAACATTCTTCTAGACATAGAAAAACCCTAAGCATATTATGGTGCAATTAATCACACATATTACCGTAATTAAATTAGCGTTTTATCGACGGGACCCATGGAATCATACGTATTTCGATAAGCCGTCTAGAACGGACGTATCTCTGTCGACTCTACAAGACCTTTGTTTACACTTACTGTAGCATCTTTCGTGACACGTCCGTTCCAGCTGGCCGACGAAATACGTATGTTCTTAAATTGCGTGGCGAAATACGTCTGCTTCCACAGGACCCATCGATATATCTGACGAATTTAGAAACATCTCTGCAAGATTCAACTGTTAGAAAATATTATACCGTTCTAAATTCGAAAATCGAAGAATTGAGAATGAAAAACTGAAATCTCCAAAATCTTTGCATATCAAAATATTTTAACAGCAGTTCTTATATAGTTTAACTACATGACTGTAAGCGAATTCTGCTCTAATTATGTCAAATTTGATATCCCAATTTAGGCTGTGGAGCCTAGTCTTAGCTGTGAGATTACTCTACATATTGCAGATAGTACCCATCGCAGATCAATGTCTCAATCAGTGTCTCTGCAGTGAACATGATATAGACATAGTATGCAAACCTACCAACACAGTGTAGAAGACGCATACCGCGCATACCACGCTTCCTATTAGATGAACGTTGATACCACTGACTGAAACAAACACGGTACATAATAATATACTAAAATATGTAGACTTATTGTATATCATAAAAAAATAAAATAAAAAATCGACCGAAACAAAAACCACTTTTATGTATGAGAATTGGTATAAAATACCTTGATTCAACGCCAAAGATGGAACGTATACCACAATGGACTGGTACAGGACCTGAAATATATATCATACGAAAAAATGTAATGCATACATGTATACAAAATTATTTCAAGTTCGAATCTATAATACATAATACGACAAATGCTGGAACGTCTTACCGCGTCAACGACGAAGATGAGAGATATTAGAATACGAACTTCTCTGCTGAATCTGATCTCGAGATACTGAAAGTTTTTGTAGAAGTTAATTAGGCTTCAGAATTATATGCCAAACTGATGGCTAAATAAAAGGTTAAAGAAATACAACCTCGTATGCAGAGTTTAGCCTAAGAACGAAGAATACGGGAAGATACACTTTCGCAACGGTAATTCCCGTAAAAAATATGCTGAATATCGTCACCCAGTACTGAGTTCCAAAATTGTATACTTCAGCCGGCGTTCCAAGTATCGTAATACCTGAAATAAAGCTACGTACGAGTTGCATTGCGGATTAAAATTCGCGCACATCGGTCGCATAGATTGTGATTTCTTCGCCGATTTGGTAATCAATCCAAATTAAATTTCTCCAGAAATCGCTTACCTGGCGATCAAGGAAGACGATACGGGAAGAAGACCCATGTGGTGTCCACCCAGGAGATATTCCTCCGTGTTGTACTTCTTACTTCTGAAGTAATGCCAAAGTCCTGCCGTTGCAGAGGCGCACAGCATTGCGATGAAGACGATCCAGTCACTCCAATGAAGGTACCAACGATCGGCCGGCATCTAAGAATATGGAAATTCAAGAGAGTTTCAAAAAAAAACCAAGCGAGAAAACGACAAAACAAATTTTGACCAATTATTCGGCCGGAATTTTACGCCTGTATCAATCTCTAGTTTCAGGTTTATCTCGCGGTAATCTGTAATTCGAATTGATCATAGCGACTTTTGGAAGGTAATCTACAGGCTTCCCCGAAAATACGAGAGCCGATTTTTGTTCTTTTATAACGGTAATACATACAGTTGCACGTGTAAATAAATCTTGGCATGACGTCGATCGATGGATGCTTGTTTCGAAATTCATACACGCGTATCGTCGGATTTAAAACTGGTAAAAGTGCCAACGTCCGTGACATTGGCGACATTGAGACTAGTTTAGGTTCACGGTCTCATCACTATGACTCGGCACAGCGAACGGCTCGAAATAATTTAGCCCTGCAAGCATTGCGTAATTTCAATTCATCGGGTCAGCGGCAATACGTCGTTCGACTTGCTGACTGCAGGCGATCACAGCTACCGCAAAACCCGTAATTAAAATTATCTATGTAAACCACGTAAACCATGCGATAGAACACTCTTAGGTATGTATTACACCGGACTGTGCACAAAATATTTTCACATGACTTTGAACGTATAGGAAAAAAATATACCAAGATTCAAAACGATCATCGAATACTTTAAGCACATCGCAATATAACTATGACATAAAACTGTTTCCGCTTTTAAGTTGAAATGCAAACACGATGCAGCAAAAATATCGTGTTTTGTGTATATTATATGCGTACCTTTTCGAATAATCGAATTAATGGCTTTTGAGCAAATCCGAGGAGCTTTTATCTTCCCGGCGTATGTATCTTCTGTATCACAAAGTGCTAGTGAACGGGGGAGGCGGGCGCGTTCCTGCGGCGGTAACAATTGTTATAATTATCGATAGTTTGTATTACAAGCCGGAATGGTGATAGGTGTGAGGTCTAAACGTAATTGGCAACGGAAGGCGAGACATCCAGCCTCGCAGCGGTCAAGCTCCGGATTGCGAATTCAGCGACGCAAAGAAGTACGCGGAGAATTTCGCCGCGGTCTAAATGCCTACAAGCGCAAAGTCCGTCTGTGCCTGGCGGCAAATTAATTTACTCGCCAATCAACATTCGAAACTTTGTCTGCGCAATTAAAGAGTCGATTACTAGGCGCACTCGATAGACGAAATCCCGTCTAATCATCTATCCTCATTTGTTACGAACGTCTGCGGGAAAAGCAGCTGGTCGCAGGTTTACGTAACCACGGTATAATATTATACGCGATTTTGTTTGCCGAGCTGTGTAGAGGCCTTCTTCCACGTCAAGGTAGGAGCAAAAATATCATTGTGGATTGATGTATCGAATGAAAAAATTCATTTTCTTAATTCTTTTTCTCGTAACATATGCATTGTTCAAAGGTTATTACGACTGTTTATGCAAGTGGTGAACAAGCTCTATAATAATACTGTCTCACAAAATCGATTTCTTTTGTCCTCGTAAACCGGAAGAACATTGCTGAAATATACAGTAGAATTCAGACCTAATTAAAAAAAAATGCAATCTGATAGAAAATTTCTATTGATAAAATTCTATTTGAACGTGCAAAAAAATTAACATACATACATAAGACGAACGTATCGGTTCGCGGAGTTAAATCCCAACATAACAGTGTAATTAAGCACGAACTAATAAAAGCCGGGTATAACAACGACAAATTACCCTGTCGGTAGGTCATTTATAATCTAGATTACAGCTATCCGCTTATGATATATTGTACAAAATTGCTGCAAGTTACATATTCGCAATCAATCGCGCGTTCGTAATAATCTAGTTTCTTAACAACCGTAATTAAAATCGGCCTTCAAATTTGGACTCTCTTAACAAGCAAGTGCCCGTTATTTAAGATTCGGGAATATTGCTTTCTGCATAATGGCTCATTTTTCAAGTCTATTCGCAAGTTTTTAAGGGATAGGGCGGTTTGATAGGGCAGCTCAGAGGATACGTCAGTGATTAGTCAAGCGCCAGGTGTCATTTTGATAAAGGAATGATGTTCAGTATTTATTGATAATATTGTTGGTACTGCTATATAAGATTATAGTACAACACTACACGTCTCACCTTCAATTCAAAATCACATTTGCCTTAACGTAGTGTACTTGTATGCATGTGTATAAAATCTGTCCCCAATTTACGGACGCTTGAAAACTTACATCCTACAAAACGAACTGTCTGTATTATAATAAATTACGGTGATATAAATCGATCAGGAATTTATAGAAAAGAAAACGAAAATTTTGGATAAATTAACGTGCAGAAATCTCGCAAAACCTACAATTTGATTTGTCACCCATTTTGTTAACTATTTTTCACGAATCAGGCATTCAAGTAATTCGTCAAAGTATGACATCTGAAATTGAAATTCATGAATCTCGATCGATTTACATTATCGTAATACTGAGCATAAAACTGACCACGTGGCAGAATGAACAGCAGTTCTCTAAAGTAAATAGCAGTGAAAACGAAATGAATCTGGTTGTGTATAAGCTACGCGGCTCAGTTTTGCTCTCAACCGTAAGTCTCTGCAAATTTATCACTCTTAAAACATTAATGGCCTAAGACGCTTTTATTACCTCGATCGATTACTCCCAAGGATAGAAAAAAATAACCCGCCACGAGTTCCACGCGCGGAATGTGTTTAAATTTCATTAGTAACGATCCAAATTTTACAATCTCAATTTTGATTTTGATCACAAGACGTGTCGCATATGGGTAAATGCAAAACATGTTTAAGCATATAGCGGGCTACTGTTTTTTATTACTTTTATACATTTTTTGGTGAAAAATTACGTCGCACAGACTCGTAAAGAACGGGTAGTTTCCTCGAGTAATCGATCTAATAAATATGCATACATACGCAAACTTAGATAGGTTTATATGTATCTCTCTTTGCGTACGCATATGCAAATACCTAATATATACATATACTTATATGACCTACTCACATGTAGATACAGGATGTCTTTCGAACTAATTGACACTTAGAAAAATTTTGTAGAATAGTGTGCTATGTACGAATTGCTCGACAAAATCCTGTAATTATAAGAATATATTCATTTAGATGTCGCGTTACACGGTAACACGATCAATATTTTCCTATACGCAGCCTTACTCTGCGTTCCAAAAGGCTGTCTTATACTCATACGAGTTGTGAGTCATTTTTATCGTCTACTTTTAACACCAATAAGACTATGCATAAAATAGCCGTGTTTTATAACTGTACGGTTTCTGTACGTTGAGCAATCACAAATCGAATAGTGGTCTGCTTTGCATTTCATGTTTGTGGACTCGTTTATAAATTTTTTAAAAATCTTACCGAGATCACAGGTTACACTCTTCGTAATCTTAAATTTATCTGCTTAATTACATGTGCCAAGTTGAAAAAATATCCGAATTATGAAAATATCTTAGAAAAGTTTCAATGAGGTCATGAGGTCATGAGAGCACAATTCGGTGTAAATATTTTGCGCTACTAATAATGTTTAGGGTAGATGGTAACGGTTCAGAATGCAACTATACGTAAATAAAATACGTAAAGTTGAAATTTTAATAAAAAATTTGTTCCAAACAGGTTCCTCCGTGAAACTAGATAGAATATTTTTGCCAGAGCATTGATTCAACTGTAACACTATCCAGCCGCAGAATAAGGCTGTTGATTTATTAGAATATTTTTGAAAATCAACTATATGGATAAAGTACTTAATTAACTGCCAGTAGATCATAGCTTCTGGTATTTTCCTTCGCCAAACAGCCACCGGCATACTCTATCGACAATGTACGCGAATAGAAAATCAGCAAACAATACTTGCACCAGAATTAACCGAAACTGCAAGAGAATAAAAATATTGTACTACACATAATTGACAACGTTCCAAGTATCAAAATTTCGTCATTATTTTCTTAGTTTCGTATATTTTACATTCACTACTAGAATCGGTGTAAGTATACTCACGTCTTCTGGAAAATCAACAATTTCGAATTGAGCTGATATTTCAGGCAAGAACCCGCATGCCAAACCTAGGATACACAAGGAACTACCGACCACGCTGTACAAGAGAGCTTTATTCTCGGAGAGGCTCTCCATGTATGGATGTCCCTGAAAAAAATTGATTAGATCAATTAGGAATTGTAGAGGCAACAGAATTTCTTCACCTGATACATTGGTGAAAGGATCTGGCTGTAACATTGATCTATTTTAAAGAAATACTGCCCTGATCTTGCTGATACCGATTATTATAAACACAAATAAATTTGAGTCAGTCAAGCATTGTTGTGTTCCTGAATCTCCAAGTTTTCTGATAATCCTTCATTTTCATTCAAACAGCCAAAAAGTGTGGAAATTAAGTTTGCAATAAAAGCATTAGACAATCTTTCATGAATTACCCTGGTATTTCAAATTTGCTACTTACTCTATAGTTTATGGCGAAAGTAGATATCTGGAGTGCCATAGATATTATATAGACAGTACTGTTGACTAAATCCGCTTGGAAAGGCTCACCATCTTCGTCATCCTCACTTGATGACGACGATATGCCCGTGTCATCATTCGGGGCAAGTAGTGTAGCTAAGGTATCGTTTCTAAAAAAATATAAGTCCAACCAGTGATCAAATTAAGATACGAATTCATTCAACAGTTTAATGATTCAAGCAAGATAATTTTAAGTAGAATCGAATATATCTTACCTAGGTGAACGAATGGCAGCTTCTCGGACTAGGAAAATGAGGCAGATAAAGTGAACTGCAAATTGAAGTAGCACCGTTAAAATTGTGTATAAATTAAAAATATTGGGCAACGGCCTTTGCTTGGACAATGTCTTGAGTGGTTTTGATCTTGAGATGAATAAGAAACATGAGGCTGCTAATAGTCCTTGCAGAGTAGCTTGAGCATCACTGAATTTAATTCCATCTAAATACAGAACCGACTGACTGTAAGCAAGAACAAGAGCGTTCAAAGCAAGAATTTTGAACATTTGCAGTGTTGTGACTAAGGTGCAACGACCCTGCTTTATCACGTGGCAAACTGGAACACAAAATACAACATATACGGTAGAGAGATATCGACAAAGTCAAACACAACGTCATCTAGTATAAAATGAGATCCGTACTGCACTGAATGGATGACAGTTTACTGGTGAAAGGAGCAGCTATAGATGCGTCCCCCAATTTCACTAATTGCGATTGATCTTGTTCCTCTAATTCCTTAAGGATTTTCTGAATCTTTGCCTGTGTATTATTCGCGTGTCTGGAATTGGTTCTTGGACCATTAACCACGCTAGGAGGGGCAGGGCTTTCTCGTTTTTCAACCGGAAGTCTCTCCGGTGCATTTGAAATGATGGCAACGCCTAGGAAAAAATGAAATGATGGGGTAAACGAAAACTTTGGAGGTACATATACAATGTCTTCTAAAACTATTTGGAAAGTCATTTCATGTGACGTGCATTTGAATAACCTACCGACTTGAGCGTGTTTCAGAGCCCCCACATCATTTGTTCCATCGCCACACATCAGTGTCGTGTACCCCAATTCTTGCAAAGCAGTTATAACGAATTCCTTCTGCTTTGGAGCAAACCGTGCAAATATTGCTATATGCGGTAGTAGTTGATACAGTAAATCTTTGTAATTTTCTTTTAGAAACGTCAAACCCTGTAGAAGAATAATAAAGACTATTAATACAGTCGCGTCATTAATTAATGAATAGAATAAATTTAGCAAAATTCAGCCTTACCTCGCCAGTAATACATAGTGAATAATCTTTCCAAAGCTCTTTGCCCTTCTTGCCATCATCTTTCGAATTTAGTTGCAAGTTTTTCGTCTGATCCACACTTTCCCATATCCACCCGCTAGAAGTTTGTGTTAATATCAATGTTGCAGTCTTTTTTGTAAAATGTAATTCTCGGCCAACATGGCAAGCAGTTAGTGGATTGTCACCTGTTATCATAACTACCTGAAAAACATAATTTGACAATTTGTTATGAACTGCAAATACTCGAATCAGCAATCAAATATGAAAATAAAAATCATACCGAATGAGATGCATTTATGATCTCTTTTATAACAGCTTTTGAATCAGTCTTTAGTGGGCAGCTAATTATCACAAATCCGGCAAACGTTAATTCTGACTCCAACTGGTCCCGAGTCATGTCTCTTAGTTCCTGAGCAGACAGCGGGAATGGAAGAGTGCGATGACCTAGTGCGAGGACCCGTGCGCCACGTCGAGATAATGATAAATAAGTAGAGTCATAATTTTCTGGTGTTGATGAGAACTGGAATAAAAATGGTTATTTATGAATTCTCTGACTATTTGGTCGTGATACCAAATTTGGCTACTAATGTATTACATCTATTAACAATTACCATTGATTTAAGTGTCTCTGGTGCTCCTTTAACAGTTACGATATAATGCGGCTCTGTAGAACCAGGAGTTATGTAACCAGCTACAACTGACATTCTCTTCAACGCGGAGGAAAAATGGTGCCTTTGGAAAATTTTCAATCCTGGGTTTTTTCCCTTCTTTGTGATAACAACATCGCCTGAAAGATGAATAACATGAATGGTATGAATGATATACAGCAATATGAAAAGTTATAATTAAAAGTACATAAATACTTCCTCGAGAAAACCAAGATATGTACCTTTTGTAAGATTCCAATCTACTGCAGACAGAGTAGCTTTCTCAAGAGGATCTCCGACTATTCCATCATCCAATTGAACCAAGGAATGGCAAGTTGCCAATACTTGTACACTCTCTGCAGGACACTTAGATAAAGGTATTACATCAGACTTCCCACTAAAATAATTTATTAACGATTTTAATGAGGTTGTTTAACGGTAAAAGTTCGTAGATGACTTACTTCATTCCTGCAATTCCTTCTACAACCAAATCGTCACTCGTTAAAGTTCCAGTTTTGTCAAAACAGCAAATTTCTACCTTTCCAGCAAATGGAATTCTGAAAGGCTCCGTACAGTAGACTCCTAAACAAATAGCAAAATTGTAGGTATGGTGTGTAATATATGTACACACATTGAAATGGGTTCAAAAAACTTGAAGTTTCTACACCAATATTTAATAGTGAAAATTCTTTACGTCCTTTTTTTTCAACATGGTTTTTTATTATTACTATTATTATTATTTGTTAATTGTGACCCACCTAGTTTAGATAAGGCCAGTAGTGATGTGTTGACTGCCAGGGACAATTCTATTGGCAATTCTGGTGGCACAACCGATGTGAGAATGAGAGTACACTCGAGAAACAATTTGTACTTATTTCTTGTCGGATCTTCACTTCCTGAAATCGATTTTAAGTGAAGAATATATTTTGCTTATAAACGATTGGATCAAAACAATAAAGATTCGATAGAATAACTGTGAATGATATTTGATAATATGTTAGTACCTTTAATCCAAACATATGCAGCAGCTGCAACTGCGAAGATCAATAGAAATAAAATAAAGCCAAATGTCTCCAAGTTGTTCGCCGTTACTCGTTTCACTCCAAAGAGAATGGTCCTTAATAGTTTTCCCTGTGACGTTGAAAAGCCAGTTCGCAAAACATAGGCCACACAGCCATTGTCGGTTGCTGTTAAAGTAGGAAAAAGAAGATAAAGTGTGTCAATGAGGTACTTTAATATTATTAGGCAAGTCCTGCTAATTATTCAACATGCCTCTAAGGCCTGTTGTACTTTTCCCAGGGGACGTATGCTGGACCACTTTGGTGCCACCGAACAAAACATGTAGTTTACTATCCCCATCGATGTTCAAATCTCTGTTCCCTTCAAGTCCCTCGACAGGTTCTTTCATTTGTGGTACTGACTCTCCTGCGTTTCATTACTGGAGTTAATAATGCACAAATTGGAATTAAAGAATTTGAATCAAAACTTGAATTCCTATTACCAGTCAACATGCTCTCGTCAACAATGCAAGGACCTCTCAATAAAAGCATGTCGCATGGAACTAGATTGTCATTCTGTGATCGTGTAATGGAAACAATATCGCCAGGAACCAGTTGATCAGTAAATATAGTTCGCCACCTTCTGTTCCTGTATACCTACACCAAATTTTGTTGAAAAATCCATTGTATTACGATGAAAATGAAAAGCTTGAAGTTTATTTTTAACGTGTTAATTTTATGAAACATATCAACTATTATGAAAATAATCATGCTTGAAAGCTTACCATTATCATGTATGGCTTATTACCCATTTTACGAATTTCTGCCATGTTTCTAAGTTGCTGCTGAACCAACGTGCACTCAAACATGATAAGCATAATTAGAGTGAATATGCTGTAATACCAATATTTGTCAAGGCACCACAGTGCAACGCAGAATACTTGAAACACAAAGAACGGAGCAATGGCACGCTCCTTAAAAAGCTCCCTAAATTCAGGTACAACCATATCGAGACTAAAAGAATCATTTGATTATATTTAATTGTGCTATGTAAGGATACAAATGTATCAGATAATAAATCCAAATACGTTCTTACTTGTTTCTACCATATTTTTCTTCGGCGGCTGTAACTTCCTCTGCATCCTGATAGCCCTTCCAACTATTATAATGCTGAATAGCATTCGCAACAGGAAACTCTAAACCCTTGAATATCTTCTTATCTGGATCCCATGAGTACTTAGTCTTTTGGAAAATGAACCATGGCTCTTGACTACTGCTGTGATGTAGTACAACAAGCTCTGAACTTCCGTTATTCGGTGTCGGAACAACTTTGGCTACTTTAGCTTTGTAAGGATCGTTTGTCTACGAATAATATGAATAATTATAGATGTATAGAAAGAGGAGCTTAATGGATAAAAGACCGCTGGTGTTGTTGAAGATTAGTTAACGGTATATCGGTATTTATACCTTTTATTTTTTGGAAACGTAGTGAAAGCATGACATAAGAAATACGAAACTCCCGCCATCGTAGCAGAAGAATAAATTGACATGGCTGCCGCGTAAGGAAAACATATTGCTCGATTTAAACATAAATAGTTAATTAGGAATGACAAGAGTGACAATTACTAAGGCGAGAGTAGGGGTAACGATGAAAAAAACTTACAAAGCTGCAGTTTAGAAAACTTTGCACGTGGACTGACCACTGACAACATAGGCAGACGAAAATCTGTAACAATCCGATAGCCGCAATGCCCACCAAACCAGCATCGTAATATTCGTCGATACCATAAATAAAAATCCAACTGTAAATCCACACGGCTTGTAGGACGACAAACGGCAATATGTAACCATTAAATAACAATTTGCGAGGTACGTGCAGGGTGACACTCTGCACGAGTTCATCTACCCGTGTTTCAGATATCGTAACCATGATTACTCCACTGTAGCCGTCGAGAAAGAACAGACGAATTACGGGTACGTAGACCGTCACTGAACTGCTCAAACTGCTAGAAACCCGGTAGATCCTGAGTCACGGCGTTTCGCGTATAGAACTCAGGTGAATCCTACTACAATTTTCCGATGCAACGGACGAAACCAACGCTGCGAGCGGCGGTATCGGTACTCCAGCTTTCGATCAGAATGTGTCCCACCTCTATAATCGGAAATATTACGGAGTACGGTCTTCTACACAAATCTGAGCCACTCTTGGCACTCCTATCCCCTTACTATTGAACGCCGCGTAACCGTTTTAAGGCCTATACTTCTTAGTTTGTACGCCAAAAACCGGAGCGCTGCAATCTCGGTGGCCGTTACTACAAGTGCATTGGCCTCCCCGTCACCAGCGCTACCGGGAAAAATTCACAACATCGGGTTCACTTCCGTCACAATTTTAGAGACGAAGTGCCTGGACCTGTGCAGAAAACCGTAGTACGGAGTTATGTGTTCTCCCCTCTTCCTTCCTGGCCCACAGATATCACCAGGAGGGAAAAGCTCGATCTGCGGTTTAGAGAGGATGACAGGCATCAGCTGTTATAGTAAACAAAGAACCGTGATATTATACAAAGAGTTGAGCTAGGACTTTCGCTGAAATGGACGGTACATTTAATTCCGCTGAAGGCGGTCAACCGCTTAGCAGTAGAAATTCATTTACAGATTACACGGAGAATTCCGATAACCATGACATTTGGTGGTACCTGCCAGACTCCGTACTTCTAAGCATTTTTCAATATCTTACGCCAAAAGAGCTGCTGACAGTTGGAGAAGTATGCAGAACATGGCACAGGGTTTGCAAAGACGAATTCCTCTGGAAGGATCTCTTTTACCAAACCTACAAAATCGATCCGAACGTGAGCATTATGCCTGGTAAGTTAAACGCAATACCACCAAGCTATCTATTTATAGATGGTGAAAATAAATAAGCATTTGGAAAATAACAGTGCGCAATTAAATCAAAGATGAACATTTTTTGCCTGCTACAGGCAAAACTTCTTGGCTTCAAGAATTCAAACGGCTTACTTACCACACTCCGTTGTTGGAAACCGAGGTCCGCAAAGAACACACCAACCAAGTACTGCACGTTAGCTTTTCGCATAATGGGCAAATGTTCACAACATGCTCCAAAGACGGCTACATAATTGTAAAAACTTGTTAAATACTATAATTTATTTTCAAATATTTGAAATTGAGCCAGTGTCTCAGAATTCTGTCAATTGCACACTTGGTCAATATTACTTTAAATTTGTATACAATGTCTTGCAATATTTCCGCTGAGAACAGCACCTTTCATCGAATTTATATTTATTTCTTAGGTATGGAACAGTAGTTATCCAGCAAGTATTAAATACCATCGAGACATGAAAACATTTAGCTGGAAGTACACACAATTTTCTCAATTCAATTCATCCGATACCTTGCTTCTTGTATCTGGAGTTCACTTTGGAACTCCCCACAGTACCTCTGGAGAAATTGCAGTCTTTAGTCTTGAGCGTGAGTATGGATTACAAAGAATAATACTCCTCTTTAGAACAGTAAAGTGGCAATGACTTGTCTGTATAATCTCGAATAAATCCAAAATTTAGGATTCTGATATCACCCTTCTAACTTCCGACCATAACTTGAAAACATATTGTGTTCTTCATTCTATGGAAATTTCAAATTTCGAATTTAGATTATTAACTAGAAACTAAATCAATTGAGAAATGTCAAGAATATTATTTATGGCCTATGATCTGTGAGCTTGGATTCTGATTGCTTAATGCCAAGAAAGCCAATTTCAAACTGTCAAGAAAAGATTTTTGGTATGTTTGCACTTCCAAATTTATTTACAGCTGGATTTGAACTTCAGTGCAGAGTTGTGAATAAACCCTATGACATATTCGGCACATGGTACAGCGAGCGACACTTACTAAGCGGAGATCTGCACTGGTTAGCACACTTGGTTAGCACAAGTGTGTTATGGCTGAACAAAGCTAGCCAAGAGTCCGCCAGCGAACATGTACCGATAATGAATCAATTGTATCGGTGAGTGGAATTGCATTAAAAAGGAAAAGATTTACATAACAATTCTTATGTAATGTGACCTTTTCTTATAGATTTTACAACAGCAATGCATCCTCGATTAGAGCTGTGATGGTAGCTAATTGTTTATCCCCCGCATCGCCGAAAACTGAAACTCAGCAAAATGAACCATTAACTTCTGATGTCAGAGAAGAGAAAGGGAATCCGCCAAGCCATAGAGAGCTATCCTCCATGTCTTCAAATAATGGTCAACAGCAGACTGAAGAACCTGAAGTTCTACATCATGCGTCATCCAGACTGCAGTGAGTTGACTTAAGACCTTAGTCAATCATAGTTATTTTTCAAGGTAGAGTCAATCTTGTGGTTTTTTTTTTACTTCAGATACAGCACACTGGAAGGTGGGTTTCTTAACTGGCGAAGGCTCGGCGATGGGTTTGAGTATGCAAGTCCCATTCAGTACAACGAAAATTACCGACAAGTGGAAATCGAAAAAGATACGACAGATCATAGTTGCGAAAATGATGATCTGACGTGGGAAGAAGAAAGCGAGACAACAGGTGAGTGAGAAATTAACTTCTTTGAAAATGATTTTATTATTAATTATTGTTCGCATTTAAATTTACAGAGTCATCAGATGGAGAGGATTGTGACTCTGACGATTTAGCTGACAGCCCGGAGAAGTATCTCATTTTTACGACTGGGTCAAAAACTTACACTCCCCACCAAATTGGTTTTAAACGTATCAAGCCGATGAGTTTTCCAAGACGTCTTGATCCTGGGCCTTCTCTAAAAGAGAGGATTGCCCAGAGAGAACGTGAGCGCGAGAGACAAAATTGCAGATCACCTAGAACCGAGCCTAATTGGCTGGACTATAATGCTGTCGCCGATAAATTTGACAAAGTAGATCATCTCATAGATCTTCATGGTCATGTTATCGGAATGAGTTTATCTCCAGATCACAGGTGTGTTTCACGATTGATTGAATCAAACCTAATTCATAAATGTAACAGCAAATTAGCAATGTTAATTTATATTGAACCCACTTCTATAATACTAGTTTAGTCATATCATAATTCAGGATTGATTTTGTCGCCCAGATATTTGTATGTTAATACAAGACCGTGGCCAAGGGGCTACGTTATCACAAACCCGTTGGAACCACCACCAATTGCTCAAGAAATTGATATTCATGTTATCGATTTGGTTACTTTGAAACAAGTTGGTACAATGCTACGGGCGCACAAGGCTTACACGCCGAATCACGAATGTTTTTTTATATTCTTAGATGTTTGCAATGAATATGTTGCAAGGTAAGTCTACACGCGCATATTTTACATGTATTTTAAACAACTTCAGCAGAATTTTAAGTAAAATATGAGTTTTTGAGAAATACTCGCCCTTGCGATCTTCTTCTTTTTGTAACAGTGTATATTTTTACGATGTTAACCTTTCAAAAATAGCGAAAGTTACGATGTACAGATAGGGAAAACCTTAGTATATCTGACACCGAGGTCGACCTACCTGACAAAATTACGGTTTATTCTACCACTATTTATAACTCATCCAAGTTTCACTTTCAATCAAGTTCAAGACTATATCTCTGTCCTTAATGAGCAATGATATGATGTGCAATAATGATAAGCAATATTAAAGTCTTTGTCAAAAATAGTTGAAAGAAGACAATAAATATCAATAATAGTAAATGTTGATTAAATGTACTTTCTAGTGGAGCAGAGGATAAGCATGGTTATCTTTGGGATCGACATTACGGAGTATGTTTAGCTAAACTACCGCATTCTGATGTCGTAAACTCTGTTGCATTTAATCCGAAGGATCCTGAAATGCTTGTGACCACCAGCGATGACTACACAGTTAAAGTTTGGCGAAGTCGATCGATGGTCAAAGAGCTGGGATTAAATGAAGAAATGTATCGCAGGGGATTGGAAGTAAGAAAACGATGCCGGTATCACAGGAGCAGCTGTAACGTTGACTGATTAAAAGCTATTCAATTTCCAATTTAAAAACCTTTGCGCAATATTAATTACTAATTTAGCTTTTCACGAAGTCCTTTCGGGAAGTTAGATTTTGGAATGATTATAAAATAAATTGAAGTACCGGTGTAGAGTTTAAAAAGGATTGGAATCTAATCGCACCAAATATGATCTGAATTCATAAAAGGTACAATGTCTATTATAGAATAGTGCAATTTTACTCTATAAAAATTTGAGTAACTAGTCTACATTGCGATTAACAGCCATTTTAACTCAATTAGACAGAGAAATCTGGTTGATTTTGTTGACACCAATATTTATCTTGCAGCTAATTTACTTATGTACATGAGTATACGTTGATTGAGTAATACATCAATTATTTTATACATCAATATATGCTGTATTGTATTAAACATAAGTCGGCCCTGAATGTAAGTTGACTTCTGATTCTGAGACTTTATTTCAGTAATTATTCTTCAAATATACCTGTAAAGTCAATCGCTCATATCAGTTGAGTACAAATTTTTTAAAGCAAACCAGCACCAGAGACCTCGACTTATGTTCGAAAAACACTGTATTTAATACTATCGTATTGTTTTTAATGTCCAAGTTTCTTGAGGAAAATATTTGATCGAACTCAACTGGCCAGAAATTCTGTGAAAGAAACCTGATGTTCGGTTGAGTTTTTTTTTTGATGCGAAGGTTTTTGGAAAATTAAAATTTTGGAAGTTGAACAAACGAAAGATCAATTGTTTATTAACAATTTGCAATGTTGTGACTTCACTAGGTGTAGGGTTATAACTAATATGTACAAGTGAACGGTTTTCTTCAGTTGTATGAATATCTACTGGTTTCAAAGATTTCACTTTTTCGTGCAGGAATCACGACTGAAAATTTCGTTATAAGTTGTTTGAATTACTTCTACTTTGAAGTATAGTTTGTAACTTGACTAAAATTTATAGATATTGCAGCATATATAACTGTAGATTCACAAGCGTGCATGCTACAATTCCATTATTGATGACGTATTAGATACGACAGAAACATCCGGCATAAAAGTTGCAATGCGCAAGACGTGACATCATAGTCTTGAATTACAATAACTTCAATTTTAATGAATTTTCATGATGAACGTTTTTTTTGTCATTTGTTTAGCATGGTAAATTACAATTCAAAAAATGGAAGTACAAGGAATAGATGAAAATATTATATTCCAGAAACTGTATTTAGTCTGCAGTGGGGAAAAAAATTTCTGTGATTCACCATCAAGTCGATCTGTAAATAGCAAAAATATGTAATTTTTATATGTCGATTGCAAATCGTATCTTAATTAAATCAGTTGATGTGAAGTATACAAGACGTACTTAATTCATATTGTACATTAATTTAAGAATAAACATAATACTAACGTCACGAGCTCTGTTCCCTGTTCAGCTTTTCCTTCAAAATTTTAATTCCACACTTTACAACTATGTTTTTTTTTCCCTCTTTTTTTTTACTCATTACATGTATGATACAGTGAACCGTGAAAGGACACCTTTGTACATCAAAAATACATGGAATGCTGATTAGATGAATTTTTCAGAAGCGAAATATAGCTATCTTTTATGACAAGGAATTACAGCAAACGATGATTAATTGTGAACTAAACATCTCTTGAAAATTATTCAAAAATAATTTTCCTTGTATAAAAATATATATTCCTTTCTATCACGATAAATTAAATTTGATTTCGAAATATTTCAAAAAAAGAGCATGCATTCAAATACTCAATTTTAATGTGGGACTCAATGTGCTTGACCTATGCTTCTTTCGCACTTGTATTGCATAATAAGTTACTTAGTTGTATATTTTATGTTATAGGAGCTTTCGATTATGCAAATTCGAAAATAAATTTATTGTGCTCCATTATTTAGCTTGAAGTATAGCAAAAGTATTGACAAAGCAAAACTACAAATTTGATTCGTTAAATAATTTTTCCTTGTAATTTAATTTACGACTGAAACTATTTAATGTCAAGTAGAAATAACAGTTTCTAAAAAACAAATATTGAAAATTAGGATTTCGAAATAAATTAATCAAATGATCTCAATTTTATACAAGAGTTCCTAAGAATATTCATTACATATACAACGCACAACCAATACCCAACAAATATTGAGCAACACCCAAGACAATGTGTCTACAATTGGAAGATTGAAAACATTACGACCTAGGTAAAACTATTAGTTAGAGAAGATTTGTATTCCCTTCTCTCACGATTATTTCATCAGTTGAAATGACATATCATGGGTATAGATCAAAACACGAAGTTTCACTACAGTATGTAATTCAACTATCATATGAACGTGTATAATTTCCAAAGATTGACTGATCGACTATAGTGTTTGTTTCACCTTGAAATTTTTTGGAAGTCAAGACTTCGACAAAACTCATCAATGTAACTATTACATCATAGTTATTTATACACAAACTGCAATTGCCTGCGTCAAATACAGAGCAATTGCAAATTTTAACTAGCACAACAGCTTTCTATAAGCTGTTTAGAAAGTAGATAAAAATCAGCAATTAGAACTCAGAAGGCAGTTGATAATTTTGATTTTGACACATTTACTATGTTGCATTTCTGACTATTTGTTATTTAAATGAAGTGTCAGAAATCTCTTCATCTACTAGTATGTTCATGGAATTACGCAACGAATATGGCTACATTTTTAAGACAGATCTATCCTCCAAGTGAATAGGTAATATCGCTTGGAAAAAAGGTGAAAAGACTCCGTATAAAAAATCTGGCAAAATATCCTTCAAAATTTTATATAACCTTGTCAACCTAACAATGAACTCAAATCTAAGATGCGAAGCCAACATTGGGTTACCTATCAACATTTCTAAAAATGCTTCAACCCTTAAAAATTAGGCAGATCCTGTAGCAATTGGTTCTGAAACACAACGTTAAATGTAAATAAACAATTTTCTGTATATCCTGTAAAAACGGTAAAAATCATACAAAGTATAAAATACAAAAAATGTACCAGGTTGAGACGGTATGGCTCCTTGAGGTGCCTCATTTTCATTCGAGTTATTCTTATGATGAATATCTCTGTGCCCATGACAGTGCTCACACTCATCATCGCTGTCTTCTGAGCTACTCTCACCAAATTCTTTTGGTTTTTCGTATATACAGCAGCCTGTAGATTACGAATTATGTTAGAAAAGCGAGTCAAATTTTAATTTTGATTATATGCGTGTACTTAAGTGGAAATTTACATTTAGACTTTTTTTTATTCATATGCTCATTATCGACAGTTCCTTGTGTCCACTGAACTTTTTTACTGGATTTTGGCTTACGTAAACATAATCTCATAGTTGGTATATCCTGAAACAAAGAAATTGATCACAGAAGATTAATTTATGATCCAGTGAAATCTGGCTCTATTTTTTCTGTATATAAAATACTGTCTATATGTGTACCTATTATTCATAATCTTGAATAATGAGTTGAAACAATACCAGTGTGAGACAATTTCTGTGATATACATATTAAACTGGGTAAATTCTTATCACCATTACACTTATGAATGCAAAATTAATGAATTTAACATGGCAGAGCATAAAATAAGAAAGGAAACGAATATTCAGAACACCATATTCCATGAAGCAGTTTATTATTATCACTATGTGCTGCTCAGATAATACTTATTAAGATCTTGTTTTCTGCAATTCATACATCTGTAATCAATGCGAGCTCGCAATGCTAAAGTAATAGAAAAATCTAAAAATACTGTTTTATTTTTACTTGTGTTTACAATACTGAAAATATTCAAATAATTTCATATTTCAACTGAATCTTCCAGCGCAGTTATTTACTGAATTATTTTCTCAGTCACTAATCTCGATATTTTCTCATCTGAATACTTTAAAACGTTTTTCAAGACTTCATTGGTGTGCTGTCCTAAAATTGGGGGTGGCGATCTAACAGAATTGTCAGCATAGCTGTAGCTCACTGGCGGACCGACAACTTTCACCTTTCCTATGCTTGGTTGGATCATTTCTTTGACCAACTTTATGTGCTTAATGTGTGGATCGTCAAAGACCTGGAAAATCGAATTATAACACACGAGTTAACAGATACCTAAGAATCAATAAACCAAGAATAGTTTTAAAAAATCAGTATAAAGATTTCCAGCTCTCTCGTTGCAAGGGCTTACCTGGCCAATCGTATTGATACGTCCATTTGGAAAGGGAGCATCTCGAAAAATTTCAGACCAATCATCACTGGTTTTGGTCTTAAAGTTATCTCTAAGTATGTTGATGAGCTCTACCCTGTGTTTTACTCTATCGATATTTGTTCTAAATTTGGGATCTTTCTCCAAGTTAGTTAGATTCATCATTTTTAACAGGGCTAAAAACTGTACGTCACTGCCAGCTCCCACAGAAATAAATCCATCCTTAGTTGGGAATGCTTCATAAGGTACAATACTCTCATGTGCCGTACCCCACCTTGAAGCTTCCTTACCAGCGTTTAAGTAATTAGAAGCAATATTAACTAGGCTGGCGACCTGGGTAGAGAGTAAATTACATTGGATCCACTGTCCTCTGTTGGTTTTGAACCTTTGGAGTAGCGCAGCCATTATTGCTCCGTGAGCATACAAACCAGTGGCCATATCAGTGACGGCAACTCCTACTTTGCAGGGCTCTCCATCTTTGGGACCTGTTATATTAATTAGACCACCCAAGGAAGCCGCAATCACATCGTAGCCTGGGCGAGTGGCATACGGACCTTCAGAGCCATAGCCAGTAATCGAACAATAGATCAGCCCTGGTGCTGCTTCGCTCAAAGACCTGTAGTCCAAGCCCATTTCGGCCAGCTTGCCAGGGACATAGTTTTCAATGAATACATCAGACTTTTTCGCTAGATCATAAATAACGTCCTTGCCTTTCTTTATGTCGATACAAAGACTTTTTTTGTTGCGATTTACACTCGCGAAGTATGTCGACTCTTTTGTGCCTTGAAAAAAGGGTGGGCCCCACTTACGCGTCTCGTCACCCACTAACGGACGCTCGATCTTTAAAATTTCAGCTCCTAAGTCTCCCAAGATCATCGTGCAATATGGTCCAGCCAGAATACGTGTCAGATCTAAGACTCGGACGCCAGAAAGTGGTGACGTTTCTTCGACAGATGTAGAGAAGGGCTTGAAACTAGCTGTCATAAAAATCTTAGCTTTCTCTTGATCGAATGCTTTGACTACAACTGATGATCTCATCACTCTAGACATGATGATAAATCTACTCCTTGATACTATCTCTTTAAGTATCTTACGGTATGATTTAAGGCACGACTACAACTGATATTAAACTTCAAACGGAGATATCCAAAACAAACGTAATTTGGAATATGCAACGTCTTCGTTGATTTGTAAAAATGTCGAGTCACCTTTAGTTCCCATTAACGCATTCCTAATCGCCCACCACTCAGTTTACTACGATTAATGTCAAAGAGCCGCACATCTACTAACGCTCTCGCAAAGTTATTTCGATCTGTTTAAATTCTACATTGAAACGGAGGATCGAGGGGTGAAAAGTGGACGAAACACGAATCGAGGTAAGTGACACGTTGCGGTAATGAATAAACCGAGTGATTATGGTATTACGTAATGTTATTGTCGTTTATCATTTACCTGAGCCCCATCGTTGATATCTTTTTCGGAAAGTGTTTCTGTTTGGGTTTGAGACGACGACTGTCCAGCCATTTTGGCCGTAACTTCAGTGACTTGGAATAGAAATATATGCACTCCGTAGAATTTGATGACAGCTTTCTCGAAGGATTGGGTCGTGTTTACATTCGACTGGACACACACGTAAGTAGAAAACGGTGCCTATTAGGATTGAGCAATCATCTATTAACACGCACTATTCCAACAGGAGAAATTTGTTATCACTACGTTGGACGTTACTGAACGACGTCATCCTACGAAACGAATTCAGACTCGAAAACGCACTATTGTTGAAGCCTGCCTGTCATCTCAACTAAAGCCTGATCGGTAAACTCGTCTGCAACTGAAACTCGCATGCGAGGAAAGTCGGAAAGTTTGCAGGGAAGTGGGAGATAGGTAGGTGAGATAGGTCCAGGTAATTAATAATTAATTGATCGCATCATCGGCCATCTTTAATAAGACTGCGCCGCGCTAGTAGGCGACTGAACATACCGCCAACCAAAGCAGCTAGCTTAGCCTAGCGTCGGGCCGTTCGTCCCGTGACGTCTGACTGACGTCCCGTCGTCTTCTCGTGTTACGTCTCGTATTCTTATTTTCTTATTCCCCGTCGTTCCCTCGATATCTAAGGAGAGTCGTTTCTCCGTCAGTAATTGTTGAGGAATTTAAACGCGACTGAATCAATAATCCAACGTAGAGCTTCATACGTTATTTCTGTAAGGTTTTAATCTGACTGCAGACCGTAAGTCACTTGGAGTCGCTATGGACGTAAGTGTATACATACAACGCTCTTCGCTGTTTGTTCTTAGCTTTGATTTTCGGCGAGGGATACGTAAATAGATCTAGCTATTTTTTATCTTGCGATTAGAATAACCGAATAATTTTACTGTTTAGACCGGCCTTCAAATTCCTCTACCCTTGGATTGTGCTAAATCTAATAACCTAGAGGACAGAAGATTGTGGGTTGGAAATTTAGATCCTAGAATTAATGAGTAAGTATTAAAATGTAATTTCAATATGGAAGATTTTCTGCCAAGAAAATTACCCAATGAACCAGAAAAATTAACTGTCTATTTGTCAACTGGTACCAACTCCTGAAACTCGTTCAAAAACATGGAAAAATCGAAAAGTTTGACCTCCTATTCCACCGTTCTGGGCCACAAGCTGGCCAGCCCAGGGGATATGCCTTTGTAACTTACGAGACGAGCTATGACGCGGAAAAGGCCAAAGATGCTCTTCACAACATAAAAATCGGAGCAAAGACCATCGTTGTGAGATGGGCCCATAGTGTGAATGAGGTGTGTGCAATATCCTGTAATACAGATAAACAGGAAAGATAAATTGTAAAGAAACTATATCTTGTTCCAGAGCGATATGGAGAAACCAAAACCAAAGATAGATATTCCGGCACTGGCAGGCGCCAAGAAAGAAGACAAGAAAGTGAGGTATGCACAGAGTATAAATTTTAAGTTTACTAGCATAAGGAGTAAGAGTAATTCGATAAATAATAAGTTCTTTGGCGATCAATTTTTAGCAGAGAGACGGCAATCCAGGCAATCGAGGCCAAACTAAAGATGATGAATGAGTCTGAGGAGGAGTTTGAACTCAACAAACCGTTAGTTGGAACTCCAATTCTTCAACAATATCAGAGTCCTGAAAATATAAAGCCGTCCACCTCTAATCGATATCACAATCACAGGGGTTCACGATATCAATCTAATAAGCCCTATAGTCGACCTCGGCCAAGGAGATAATCGATCCTAAAATGAGAGCAACTCGTTTGAGATATTTTATCCTGTTAATTGCAGGGTTGTTACAAACCTGGCAGATTGGTAAAAGTCAGGGAACTCTCACGTAACATGAAACTTGAAAACTGATTGTACAATCATCGATGGATTGTAATTCACCGGCATAATGTATTACCACATACTGTGTGCGAATATTATTGAAATCGTATGGAAGTAACAGTTTCGGTGTAGATGATCCGGAGCAGCAAGGCAATTCAAATAACGAGAATTTGTAACAACCCTGAATGTGTCTTGATTGACGAATTACTATACAGATAAAATTTAGTTAGTACTGTCATCCATTAGCATAATAGTCACTCATTTATTTATTTTCTCAACCTGTGTGAATGAACTCATAATTCAGAAAATCGTCATGAGGTCTGCCATTGTTATGTGTAATATAAATTGAGGGATGGATTTTTTTTACAATCCTTCCACGATTAAGAGATCATAATTGTTGCAAATGATTCCTATGCTAATAAAGTCTTTGAAGACAAGTGTTATAAGTACAACTATTTCCATTGAATATTGACTTTATGTATCATATTTGACGTACATGTATTTTCCTACACTGTATTATGACATTTTTACAATAAAAGAAATATATACAAGAAGAACCAAACTGCATTTTCCAAATCACATACTTTATAGCTATACTTTTAGGCTACAATATTATAGCAGAGATAACTAAACTATAATTTTAAATAATAATCCTAGTCTACACGGTTCTTGTATTTGCCCCGCATTGTTAATGGTAGGGGAACTAATCCTGGGCAAGGTAACTGTCCTGGTATTTCGCAGATACAACTTTTTTCGCAACCTATGCCAAAGTTAGCAGGATTATCCTTTTTCACTGCAATGATTGCTTCCTCAGCTAATTGTTTCTGAGATTTTCCAATTACAGCGATCAGATGTTCTAGTACATCTTCTTTCTGGGTATTGTCTATATCAATTAGCATGTGTCTTCCATCATCTAGAAGGGTTCAATAATTATTAATATGAAACGAATGCTTGTCACCAATGCGATGAAAAATTCAGAACCCACCGTAGTAGCATTTGATAAATGGCGATGGAGTCATGTTCTTAAACGTTACAATCTGAACGTTCGGATTTTTGTACTGTAGCTGGGGCAAGTGCCAAAATACGAAGTCCCTGTACACAAACAAAGTTTAGGTTGCTCAAAAAATGTGTTATCTCTGGGATGCAGAACAACTCTTAACCTCAAAGTAGCTACCTGGCACCGTGATGAGTCTCTCCGGTCGTATTGTAGTTTATTGATAATATCTTTATTTTGTTTTTAAGGACCAATCGACCGCTCTCCAAGTATTTTATGGTCCTTCTAATGGGCGCTGGTCCTTTCATAAAAGGCATTTTTCTAGATTTTAATCACCAAGTAACCTCAAAGTTCCAAACAAAACACCGTTTACCGCCGGCTAGTCCCAGTTACTGACGCAATAAAAATCGGAACTGGCTACCGGTTCCGACGAATTTCTGGTTACAGAATTGTACTCTTTATTGCCGATGAAAATAACCGCTGATCATACCTAGTCTGAAAAAAATTCAATCCGGTAATTTACGCGTACTTCGCGTACAACCGAAGGCGTTTCTGTAGAAAAAAATCCCACTTCGCTCCAGTTTTTTTTGCCTTTCACTCTTTGAGTTCAGTCTAACGTCCACAGTATTTATTCACTGCAACGTCCAGCCACGTGTATGGTGCAACGCAAGCTGGACCGATTCCGAAGAGAACACAGTAGATGGAATAAATAACAAGAGTGAAGGACATCCGGTGATCTGATAAGAGTGAATCCCTCGCATTGATAATTAGGTAAATGAATACACAAGCCTAACCCGTGTTAAATAATTTCAATCTGAAGAATAGAAATACGAGGTTACATACTTTGATTGGCCTACCATCAAATTACATTTCTTAATACGGCAATTCATTCCACCCCTAACTCGAGGCCATATGGATGGATATAAATTACTCAATAATTATTTGATGTTATTTTGAGTAGAGTTGCGATTTTTCTAATCGTTCAATTTACCTTTAGGAAGTGAAATAAAAATTAGAGACGGCAAGATGAACTCCGTAATGACAGCTAAAGAGATTCGCCAGGCTTTTATAGATTTTTTCAAATCGAAAAATCATGAATATGTTCACTCCAGCGCAACCATACCTCATGACGATCCAACATTATTGTTTGCCAATGCCGGGATGAATCAGGTAAAATTAATTTTTCTCACTTAATAATGGTGTGAGGAATGTATCCAATAATTTTTAAATTCTATCAATGTCATTTTGTATTCAATTGCTAATTTCAAGCAAAATTTAAACACTCAAACTCAACTCTCCTTTGTGATAAAATCGTAAGCACACTTTCTTCCTTTAGTTCAAGCCAATATTTCTTGGCACTGTCGATCCCAATAGCGACATGGCTAAATGGGTCCGTGTGGTGAATACGCAGAAATGTATTAGGGCCGGAGGTAAGCACAATGATTTGGACGATGTAGGAAAAGATGTATATCACCATACTTTCTTTGAAATGATGGGAAACTGGTCGTTTGGTGATTATTTTAAGGTAAAACTTACTCTAAAGTTCATGAACTCTTGGCACAGGTCATTTCATGCTTGTAGTTCTCAATGAAATGGTTCCTTGAACTGTTAACAGAAAGAAATTTGTGCCTGGGCTTGGGAACTACTTACAGAGGTTTTCAAGTTGCCTAGCGATCGCTTATATGTTACTTATTTTGGCGGCGATGAGCAGTCTGGGCTTAAGCCTGACGAAGAATGTAAACAGATCTGGCTCTCACTAGGGTAACTAAATTGAAAGACTGATTATTTATATGAATTTTTTCCAACTATCAAATACTCGGAACGCAGTACGTCTTTAGATAAATTACACAGCATACGATGAATTTCGTTTGGAAACATCAGTTGATGAAAAATTTATTTAAATCTTGTGCGTCAGATGGAATTATTTCGATTCGAGAGATCATTTACTTATAAATATTCAGGGTTCCACCTTCACACGTTCTACCTGGCAGTATGAAAGACAATTTTTGGGAAATGGGAGAAACTGGACCTTGCGGTCCATGCAGTGAATTACACTTCGACCGTATCGGTGGTCGGGAAGTTCCTCATCTCGTCAATATGGATGATCCAGATGTTCTGGAAATATGGAATCTTGTCTTTATACAATTCAACAGGTGAACTGATGATCGCGCAAATACGCTGTCTAATCATCACATGATTAGGGTGACTGTATGTGTATACGTTTCAGAGAGTCGGATGGTAGTCTTCGTTCCTTACCTAAAAAACATATAGATTGTGGACTTGGTCTGGAGCGTCTTGTTTCCGTGATTCAAGGGAAGAGAGCTAATTACGATACTGACTTGTTTATGCCACTCTTTGACATGATTCAAAAAGGAACTGGAGCTCGTACCTATCAGGGTAAAGTTGGCAGTGAGGATACAGATGGCATTGATATGGCTTACAGAGTATTAGCAGATCATGCCAGGACTATTACAATTGCCTTGGCAGATGGTGGCATGCCTGACAATACCGGCAGAGGGTAGATCAAATATATACTACGTAATATCACCAATCAAAATCACAAATATTTAATGGCCTGTATTATGCTATTCTGTATGTAGATATGTATTGAGAAGAATTCTTCGACGTGCTGTTCGATATGCAACTGAAAAGCTAAATGCTAAACCTGGATTCTTTGGTTCTTTGGTGAATACTGTCGTTGATCTGCTTGGTAAATTTGATTGGCTCCAATAACTGACCGTTAGTAGCTGAAAGTAATCGTTTAGAGCTCGTTAATTACTTTTACATTGTATCATTGTAGGTGACGTTTTTCCTGAAGTTAGAAAGGACCCGCAATCAATAATTGATGTAATCAACGAGGAAGAGCAACAATTTCTAAAAACTTTATCCAGAGGAAGAAATTTGCTAAATAGAACAATGGCAAAGCTCGAAGCTACAAACGTTGTTCCGGGTGACGTTGCCTGGCGTCTCTACGATACTTATGGATTTCCAGTTGACTTGACGCAGCTTATGACTGAGGAAAAAGGTCTGACCATAGATATGAAAGGCTACGAAGAAGCCAAGAAGCAAGCACAGGCAAATGAAAATTATAATTTTAATAGCTCTACTGATTGTGAATATGTCCTAGTATCCCTATCTAGACACGAAATCTAATTATTAAATCACCATGATTTTTTTTGTAGTTGTTGTCTCAAGGCAAAGCTGGAGGAGTAGACGATCAAATCAATCTGGATGTCCATGCTATCACAGAATTACAAAATCAAGGCGTAAAGCCGACCAATGATAGCCATAAGTATAACTACAAAGCAAAGTCTTCTGATAAAAATGCTGAATATGAGTTTGCGTCGTGTGTTGGCACTGTAATTGCGCTTCGATTTGCCAAACAGTTTGTTGAGCAAGTGACTTCAGGTCAAGAAGTTGGAGTTCTGCTTGATCAGACCAACTTCTATGCTGAACAAGGTGGACAAATATACGATGAAGGATTTTTAGTAAAAGTCGGAGATGAGGTGGGGATGATTCGATAAATTGCTAAACATTTGCTTGCTGTGACTAGGAAAACCATATAAACATAATTAACTTTCACGCAGAGCACGGAGGTTTGCATAAAAAATGTCCAAGTTAGAGGTGGCTACGTTCTGCACATTGGCACTGTGGGTGAAGGAATCCTGAAGAAGGGTGATAAAGTCAACCTGAATGTTGACACGGCTAGGAGGAGATTGATTATGAGTAATCATACTGGAACTCATGCCCTTAACTATGCCCTCCGTACCGTTTTAGGATGGGAAGCTGACCAAAAAGGATCTCTTGTTGCACCAGATAGATTACGCTTTGATTTTACCAACAAAGGTAAGAAAAATTTCAGTCTATACTTCTTCTGAATTTAAGTTAACAATACCTCTAATCATAACCTGTAAAAATTAGGTGCTATGACTGTTGAGCAAGTTAAGCAAACGGAGATTAACACAAAGCAGCTGATTCAGCGCAATAACCCAATCTATGCTAAAGAAAGTGGTTTAGCAATTGCAAAAACTATTCAAGGACTACGTGCTATGTTTGAAGAGACATATCCTGATCCTGTCAGAATTATCAGTATTGGAATACCTGTAGAAGAATTGGAAAAAAATCCTCTAAGCACTGCTGGTACTAAGACTAGCGTTGAATTCTGTGGAGGAACGTAGGTGTTTAGTTTGTTTAAGAAATTTTTAATACGAAAATATTTTTGTCACTGATTGACTGAATTTGCTTTAGTCATTTACATCATGCCGGACATATCGGTGACTTTGTAATCGCAAGTGAAGAAGCCATTGCTAAGGGAATTAGAAGAATTGTGGCTCTGACAGGCCCTGAGGCAACAAAAGCACTGAAGAAAGTTGAGCTTTTAGAAAATGAGTTAAATAAAATAAAATCAATTATTGAAGCAGATAAAACTGGAGTAAAATCTAAGGAGCATGTAAAAGCAATTGTTGATTTAACAGAGGATGTGTCACATGCGATTATTCCTTACTGGAAAAAGGTAAGCCTGTAAAACATCCGTTTGATTGATTAATTCGGTTTTAAAAATGTTATCATTTTCACTAGGATGAGATGAGAAACACTTTGAAGACTCTCAAGAAATCCATCGATGATAAAGAACGTGCAGCTAAAGCTGCTGTTGCTAATTTAGTAGTTCAGAAAACTGCTGATCTAATTAAACGAAACGTTGGAGTTGCTGTTCTAGTTGAATTATTGGAAGCTTACAGTAACACAAAAGCGCTTGATTCAGCTTTAAAACAAGTCAAATCTTTATCTCCAGAAACGAGTGCTCTTTTCTTCAGCGTCGACAATGATGCTAAAAAGATTTTTGCTCTAAGTGCTGTACCAAAGGTAATGAATTTTTTTATCTTTATATTTTGGAAGGAAGAAAAAATACATCAATCAAAAAATGATCACACCTAAAATATAATTACAATCCTCTGGTTCTTCAGTCTGCAGTAGCCAAAGGACTGAAAGCTAATGAATGGATACAAGCAGTAGCTCCGCTAATGCAAGGGAAGGGCGGGGGCAAACCTGAGTCAGCTCAAGCTTCAGGCCCAAATTTTTCATGTTTGAATGAAGCATTGGAAACTGCAAAGTCTTTTGCAAATTCGAAACTGGGCATCCCATCTGGCGGTACTGAGCTTATGAAAAAAGATGCATATAGCAGTAATGTTGAAGGACCAACACTTTATGCAACCAGTGGAAATATTAAAAGCTACCGAGGTCAAATAGCTGCTAGATATAGTGGCAAGAAAATAACTTTTGAATTTGTCACGAAAAAAGAAAACGTTGATGTAGTTCTAAAAGATAATAGCGTAATTCTCCGAGATGCTAACGCAATTGCTTTTTATTTGTCAAATGATCAGTTGAAAGGTGCGAAAAATGTGTTTGCTGAAAGTGAGGTGATTCAATGGATGAGCTACGCTGATAATCATATCCTTCCGGCAGTATTGGGATGGGTTTTACCAAGTATCGATTCCTCTACAGCTGTGAATTCAAACAAGTTATCTAAGATTGCTCAAGAAGATTGTAAAAAAGTGCTGAATAGTCTAAACATTATTCTGTTAACAAAGACGTATTTAGTTGGGGAAAAAATTACATTGGCTGATATCGCAGTGTTTACATCATTTTTACCACTCTATGAACACGTCTTTGATCCAGAGTCCAGAAAACCGTATCAAAACGTGAACCGATGGTTTCTAACTATTTTACATCAACCTGAAGTACAAGAGATTGTTAAAAGCTTCAAGATTTGTGATAAAATAGTAAAGAATCACGGTGATTCTAAGAAAATAAATAATTAAAATAATTGCAACATTTGATTTGAAACAGAGTTTTTGAATGTTTATTTTTCGTACCATTCATTAAATACTATTTATTAAATTTAACTTTTATTTTTGTATTCGAATCTGGTACAAGCCTTAAAACTACTGTTTCACCAAGCGTGGTTGGTATTTCTTAGTGGACTTAAACAATCATTGTATTATGGAAAGATACGTTATATTTTGAAAAAGACTTTTCATCAGTGAGTACAGATTACCGATAGTGCAATCTGATACAATTTGTCAAAAAATTGTGAACTTATAATAAAATGTTTATTAAATACCATCCACTGTTACAAATTTTTTAAACTATTTCATGTTCATCTCGTTTATTTCTATCTTGTCCGTAAAAATCTTTGCCTGTTTCATTGTTGTATAACATTCTAATCTCTGCTACTAGTGTTGAAAGATTTTGACCCATTTTTGCCGATATTGGAACGATTTGGAGTTGAGTCTTTTCTTTAAGCACGTTTAGGTTTTCCTGCAATAACAGTCAAATAATTATACATGCAATAATTACTTATAAACGAAATATTATACATAAAACAAATGTCAACCAATTAATGATGAGATTACCTGAGATTCAGGTAGATCCATTTTATTGGCTATGACAACTACTGGTCTGTCAGCTAATTGCTTGCTAAACTGTTGAAGTTCGTACTGTAAAAGTTCTAAATCTTCCCAAGGCTCATCCATTGACATATCCAAAACAATTAATAAAGCTGCACATCGCTCAGCGTGTTTCAAAAACGTTATACCTAATCCTCTATTTTTGTGCGAATCTGCTATGAGTCCTGGCAAGTCTGCAACTGTTGTTAAAAATTTTCCTTGTACACTTATGGACACCCACGTTTTCGAAAAAATCAACATCACATGTAAGAAATATTATTTACCAGCAACTTGTTCATAATCATTATACTGCACCATTCCGACATGGGGTTTCAATGTTGTAAACGGATAAGGTGCAACTTTTGGTCTAGCTCTTGATATAGCACGAAGTAGCGTACTTTTTCCAGCATTTGGTAGACCAATCTGAATAAAATTAAACTTTTTTGATTGCATTTCATATAATGAAATTCGTTATTGTTTACAAAAGTTTAGTTTACCAATCCGATATTGGCCATGCTTCTCAACTCTAGTAAATACTGAAAGCTTTCCCCCTTAGCTCCGTATTCACTAATCTTTGGTGATTGTTCAATGTCAGACTTGAAGAAAGCATTCCCATGCCCTCCTGCACCACCTCTAGCTGCTATGAACATCATTCCAACATTGCCCAAATCTGCTACAATTTTTCCCTCTAAAGAACGCACTATTGTTCCAACAGGAACGTTGACTACAAAATTGTCAGCGTTCTTGCCAAAACAGTCCTTGTTCTGTCCTTTCTCACCATGAGGTGCAGATAGAATCGATTTTACATGGCTTAAGTTGTTCACATCTGTAGAAGCCTGGAAAAATATATATTTGCCTAGTGTCAAGAAATAAATCAGTCAGATTCATAATTCGTTACTTAAAAAACTTGAACCTTTGTAAAATGAAAAAATTACTTGAAAAATAACGTGACCTCCGCTACCTCCATCACCACCATCTGGCCCGGCAAATTCATTAGCCCAAAGATGCAAAAAAGAAATAGCGCCATCTCCTCCATTCCCAGCTATTACTGAGACCTATTTTGAGATGTGACACAAAAATTATACACAGAAATTAAGGCAAGGTTTCGAGAGTTACATCCTAGTAGTGAATTTGAAATATACTTTACGTGCCTGTTTCATATCTATAAAATACTGATTGGTGGCCCCCTGTGCTTTGGGTTTTCTATGTCTCAAAGCTACAGCAGCTTGACCATTGTATAGGCAGCTGGCATTATGAAAGGATCTGTTTGTAATCTCGTATGCAATGGAAGGATCTAGTATATGCACTGCCTGACAAGACGGTAGAATGTCTTGTATTCTGATTATAGTTCGAAGCAGAGAAGATGTTCCTAGTCTTCTTAGAGACTGCATGGCGTAGCATTAACTGTAAGACCACAAGTAACAAACATGGTTGAAGAGGAAATAAATATTTTGAGAAATAACAACTGTAAGGTATGAAAAAGTTTTGATTTATTCACCCCTTTATATTTTTTATAAATACTTTCAATCTTAACTGTACAACAAGCAATATCAGGAACCCTAAAATCATTCATATTATTTGGTTACAGTAACATTTAAATGATCTTCCAAGATATTGGTCACATAATTTTTATGAATATCGATTACGCGAGTTCTATACAACGGGAAGTAAGGCGATCGGTAGCCTATCCTATACGTTCTAGTAACTTTGTCAGATGTTGGAAATTTGTACGTGCCTAGAAAATCTACAACTTCAATTAGGTTACCTGCAAATCGATAGAGAGTGAGGTAAAAATTCAACTCAGTAAATTCTGGGCCTATACAAAATGTAATATCAAAGACATATCTTAATGGATAAATGGACGAAATACTAGGCACATAAAAGTCATATTTCTTGGAAAGTCTGGCTGTCATTTGTTTCCAACCTATGGTATCTTTAAATTCCATCAGATCTTTAAAATATAAATCATATTTCAATGCCATATTAACTGGGTCCGGTTTTTCTGCCTTCTGGAAAATATGAACTAGCAAATTTTCAGTAGCAAAGCTTTTTTCTAAGCTACGATAACCCACACTAGTATAGCCAGGGAGTTCATCACGTGAAAATGGTTGTACGCCTGTCAATAAAAAATTTCCATATGCAGCCATCTCTACAATTTGCCACGAATCATCCCAACGTCTTTGAGGACTGTCTGCAGGTGTACCGCCTTGCCCATTGCATAAAGACACCAATATAGATCCGTTTCGTTTAATCAGATTTTCAGCAGAAATGAAAAAATCCCTTAGTAATTTTCTGTTTCGATTTATCTTCATTTTTCCTCCCGTATGAGGGAAGTTGAATATTATTTTATCAAACTCTTCACACACCAGCGGAAAGTGTTCTCCTAATTTTGTCGCATCTACGCCTAATAGTACTCGAGCCCCTGAACAAATAAAAGTAATCAAGGTCTGGCGGTAAAATAAAATTTCAAAAGAGCTGACTTATGCTGTTTCACACATACCATGATTTCTCAAATACTCTGCATTTTTTTTCGCCGATTCAAAGACAATAGGCGATTCATAACAAGTTGCAGTTAAGCTGATACTTTGATCAAGTTTACTCAGACAAACGCTGAACGAAAAATTACCCTCCCCCACTAGTAGCACCTTCTCATTTGAACGAAAAAGTGAAGTCCTCATAGTTCCTGAAGAATGGATAACTGTTTTACAGGCTAGTACATTTATAGAATCTACGTCATTTCTATCAAATTAATTAACAGGATCTAGCAGGTGACCAGGATTTAGGAAATTAATTGTTATTCAAAACGTTCTATTAAATAGTTCCTGGTGGAAATAACCCGTAAATTCTCAAAGATATATCAAATTTTAGGTTATATTAGGTTAGGTTAATAAAATCCTACCGAAGGACACGGATAATCGAGTTATACCTGAATTAGGGTTGTATTCAGCCTTGAGATCTCATTTGATAATTGTATTGAATAATACGTCCGTCTACCGTACTTTGTGCGTCAGAATTTACTTTTGTTTATTATGCGGCCGCAGTCATATTCGACACAGTGTTGCCAGATGGTCCATGCGTCGTACTCCTAGACTGATTTCATTTATTTCTAAAAATATGCTCTAGATTTCCCACACCACAATTATCATTGTAGTGGGGAAAAAACTAACCACCCGAATGACGACTAAACAGTTTTGATAGCATACGAAATGGAGATTTGAGTCGGTCTCGATGAGACCCATAAATTCAAATCAATGCACGTGTATATTCAACTTGCCGTAGGTAAAAGTAAACGAGAACGAGTATATGCAACGCTATATGTACATACGATGAAAACGCGCATGAATATGAAACCCAGGAAAACGACAACACGCTACAGGTAGGTTACATCCAGTGTCTGCTTGATGAATCTCAAACCGGCATACAAATATTTTAGTACTGCTGCCCTTTGCGTCTTTATTCCATAATTGTTGATCTCACTATTTAACCTAGCATAAACGTGCAGTTCACCTCAGAACATTATACCATCTTTACCGCTAAAAATTATCTCGGACATTTTTATTAATTGATCAATCATCATGGACCAAAAATTAGAGAATGCCGAAGGCCTTAAATAAACAGACATATGTACAAAAGTCTGGGGGTTGGATCCATACGTATATGTGACAGAATTTTTTAACCACACATCTGACCAAACACTTTAAAAATCGCTATAATGTCGTAACGCTGGTTCGTATAAATTAAAAACGACAAAAACGTCTGGTATTTGAAAATCCCTAAATATCGGAAAATTCAAACTTCGCCAGCCGTCGCATGTTACGGCAGCCCTCTAAACATTAGATCGCGTTGCGCGTAGCTTACGTGCTTTTTTCACCCGGCCGTTGAGACCAGAAATATACCACACTAATTGTAAGTTATACCTATAAAACAGAAGGTAAACAACGGCGTAAGCGTCCCGTGTACGGATTTGAATCGGTTTTCTAAAGGACGGAAGATAATAATTCTCCCATCCTCTCTGTCTCCGTACCCATAGAGTGGGGCCAAGAGAGGGGGAGAGCAGCTAGGCTGTTGCGTGTAGCTCATTAGGAAGAGCAATAGGGTGGGGGGGGATATTATGTTCTGCCCTTCAGAGAACTGAGTCAATCTCTTCTGAACCTCGGGCAGCATCAGTCGTTTCCGAGCAATCGGAGTGAAATCACGTTTTCTCAGTATCAGTTTCACTTTCAGACCGCGTTGTTCAGGTCGTATTACGTTGTTCGATCAGTATATTTCCAGTTTACTGAAGGCGTGTAGTCTGAGGAAAAATCGAGGTAGTGAAATAAAAACATCCAGCGAACGTTGAAGGTGAATTCCGTGTCCCGAGTTTTCATTGTTTTGTGTAACTTCAGCTTTCAGTGATGTCTATTTTTGTCTCTGTGCGTCGAGTGTCAACTTTATTATTTTTTGTGGCTGATTTTCGGCAAATGCGCAGTTGCATCGTTGGCAAGTTTGTTCGGTCGGTTCGAACAGACAGCTATAGCACAAAAAGTGAGTATAGAATCTAGTGTTATTGCGGTGCGGTTTTTTGGTTTGTAAGATTTTAGTGAAGATCTGAATAACGTAAAAAGTGCGTCGCTTCACTAATAAACCTGAGATGCTACAAGAACTACTACGTGTAAAAGTGTGGAGCAGCTCATAGTCGAGGTAACAATACTTATTTTAATCACTGATTGGTAATTTAAGGTGGTACATTTAAAGCCGAACTTTTGTTCTATCATGCAATACATAAATATGAAACTAGACAACAGTAATAAATAATTTGAAAGCTGAAAAGTCAATTTACTTAATTAATTAAAGTGTCGTGTTTTGTTTTTCACAGATTTAAGCAGAGACTTCCGAGTAACTCTTCCATTTCTCGGCAACGTTGGTGAGTTTGCACGTGTTAGGTTACGGGTATTTTCCTGGGATTCCTTTGTTATGTGGCGTGGCGGTAACAATTGTTACACAAATCTTCGATTTCTTAGCTGCATGGATAGGCTCATTCACGATCGCAACGTGCTTGACTTTCAGTCGAATAATTTTTTTTTCGCAATTAAATTTACTCATCTTATTTAATTACTTAAAGTGGGACATTTTTCCCGTTGCTAAAAGTGGAATGAGCATCGCGACAGGTAACCATCGCTTACTCGACACTCGCGAGATCGAATTATGTTTCGCAACTGATGCAATAATCTACGTTTGAATTTACCGATGATGTCGTTTAAGTGGTGGGTTCACCTGAGGTTTGAACATATTTATTTATTCACATTATTGTTAAATCGATAAAATTTCAAAGTCTGACATAACGTAACGTAATCAAATTGCATCTTATATTATATATCATTTTCAATCTTTTAACAGCCAACAAGTATTGATCAACTGCAGGCTTAGCTCGCTTAGAAAAATGCTAATTGACATACAGGATGTTTCTAATCAATTTTACAAAAGTTTATGTACCGATAGTCTGCCATCATTTACCAACATATTACATACAATATTATGGTTGGCGGGATCCAACCGTGATACTGTATTCTGAGTAGGCAGACTATGATACAAAAACATTTTGCTCCCAACAGGTAACCAACGAAATGTAAGTCAGTGACCACGGCGCAAATGATGAAGAATGATGTGTGTTGGAAAAAATGAAGATTCGTTTAGATCGAATATAGGTAACCGGGTAGGTAGGTGGACGTTTGGGATCCGTCGCGGAGTTTATGCATGTGTGTGTGAGTCTCTTTTCCGTTGGGTGGTTCCGTTGGGAAACAGACAAGGGTAGGAAGGTCGCGACGTACCGTGATGTTACTAACTTTTGTAATCCACAGCGTAGAACGATCACAGAAATTTTTTTCCCGAAAGACTCCGTATTCGAGTCTCTCGACAATTTGTAAGAATTTGAATATGAACGAGATTGAATTTCCCATTTCTTGTCATTCCGCAACCATTTTTCAACCGTTATTCAATTCAATTATTTCGTCATTACCGACCATCATGCCATTCAATTAATCTCTGTGATCGTCTGCATGGGCAAAACGTATCTCTGGACCATCTATCGCGTTCCGTGGTACGCTAGATGGGGAGAGATGCTGAGCTCGAAGACTTCGCGTCGAAGAGGACCGCCGACCGTCACGCCACACAATAATGCTTGCCCTCCAACCTCCCTCCCGATTTTGATTCGATTTGTAATCTGAGAACAACAATCCGCATAGCAATGTATCTAATTCAGAAAGATGCAGATGTGGATTGGGTTTCTACAGAATTTTTGGGACAAGTCCCAGATGATACAAATTTTTTGACAGATTAATCTTTCGCGCCTTTTTGCGCGTAGATTAATTATGAGAATTGGACGCAGCTTTTTGCGCGTAAAGTAATAACGGGAATCGGACACGTTTTTTTACGCCTCGATTCTGTAAACAGTATATAAAAGAGTTACGCACGCTCGATGTGCTGATCTTTCAGCTCTTCGGTCAATTCTTTTACGAATAATAAAGTGTTCAAGTTCTACGCTGCCTTTTGCGCGTGGACTTGATACCTTTTAGTTATGAGAGAAAGCGTGGCATTTGGAAACCAGCGCTCAACGCGCAGTGACAAAAATCTTGGTAGTGGATAGTAATAGTAGAAAATCACCTTTTATCTGTTTCAGCTAATCGAACTCTTCGTCTATTTCAGCTAATCAAACCTTTTGTCTGTTTCAGCTAATCAAACTTTTTGTCTGTTTCAGCTAATCAAACCTTTTGTCTGTTTCAGCTAATCGAACTCTTCGTCTATTTCAGCTAATCAAACCTTTTGTCTGTTTCAGCTAATCAAACCTTTTATCTGTTTCATTTAATCAAACTTTTTGTCATTTTCAGCTAATCAAACCTTTTGTCTGTTTCAGCTAATCAAACTTTTTGTCTGTTTCAGCTAATCAAACCTTTTGTCTGTTTCAGCTAATCGAACTCTTCGTCTATTTCAGCTAATCAAACCTTTTGTCTGTTTCAGCTAATCAAACCTTTTGTCTGTTTCAGCTAATCAAACCTTTTATCTGTTTCAGTTAATCAAACTTTTTGTCATTTTCAGCTAATCAAACCTTTTGTCTGTTTCAGCTAATCAAACTTTTTGTCTGTTTCAGCTAATTAAACCTTTTGTCTGTTTCAGTTAGTCAAACCTTTTATCTGTTTCAGTTAATCAAACTTTTTGTCATTTTCAGCTAATGAAACCTTTTGTCTGTTTCAGCTAATTAAACTTTTTGTCTGTTTCAGCTAATCAAACCTTTTGTCTGTTTCAGCTAATCAAACCTTTTATCTGTTTCAGTTAATCAAACTTTTTGTCATTTTCAGCTAATGAAACCTTTTGTCTGTTTCAGCTAATTAAACTATTTGTCTGTTTCAGCTAATCGAACCCTCCGTCTATTTCAGCTAATCAAACCTTTTATCTGTTTCAGCCAAGCAAACTCTCCGTCTATTTCAGTTAATAAAATTTTTTGTCGTTTTGAGCTAATCAAACGTTTTGTCTGTTTCAGCTAACTAAACTTTTTGTCAGTTTCAACTAATCAAACCTTTTATCTATTTCAGCTAATCAAACTTTTTGTCTGTTTCAGTTAAGCAAACTTTTTGTTTGTTTCAGCTAATTAAATTTTTTGTCTATTTCAGCTAATCAAACTTCCAAAGCCAATCGCCGTTCGTCTATAAGATAAAAACAATCACCGTTCATCCATAATCAAAACAACCATTTTTCATTTATAATTAAAACAGTCATCTTTCATCAATAATAAATAGTCACCGGGTGATATGAACTGAAAAATTTCAAACAAACTGCAAATATATACGAGTACAAATTGATTGGAAAAAACAATTTATCATAATTAATATGTGAAAGAAAAGATTTTTCGAAGAACGTAAGATCGATCTTGCAAGTATTCTCCGTGGAGTAGGCCTACTGGGGAAACCACGTAAAAAAAAACGCGCCCGGTGCTCTACCGCTTGTGGTGGTGTGGAAACGAGCATAAGTGTACTTATTTTCACTGGTCAAATACTCATTGTAGTTTTTCAAATAACAATTTTCTTCTTGCGTAAATTTAACTCATTGTCAATAAAAACTAATGTCAGTTAAATTATTTTCATATGTCCGCTTCATCTTGTATCGGAATAAAGATATGAGCGTTGACTGAAGATACATATTACTATCTTCAGTTAACGGTACGAGCTAAGTATTAAACATATGAACAGAAATTACAGAAGGTACATATAGGAACAACTATATATCTCCATCCTTTGATTAACTTCTTCGACTATGTCTCCCATCCTTTGCATCGAGAAAAAGTTTCTAACTCTGCCAACAGTAAACCAGGTGCATGTTTATTGTCCATCTATTTAGATAACATTATTTTTGTCGATGCGATGGAGTTAGATTGATATTGCTGAATTTGGACCATATGAATTTGCATAGTTCAAAACTATGCGGCGTCCATACGGGGTTATTTGAAAATTTTAGTGTTCCCGTTCGTCATTCCATAGGCGTAATAATACTCCACTCTGCATTATCTGGGTACACGCGGTGAGCGACGGTATCATCAGTTCGTGTCCCCTCTACTTATCGACCACTTGCCGGATTGGGTTGCGCGTGTAGAGAAGGACGCAGAATGACGATGAATTTATGTCGGCCATTTTAAATTACGAAAAGCCCCATAAAGCTAGCAGTCTTTATGAATCTTCAGTCCATGCTTCAGTCAACGCGACCAAAATACCATATATGGAAAAAACCCGACAGGTAGTACTTTGCAGTATTTTGCAATTAGTACAATCGCTGGCGCCCTCTGCCTAAGGGCTTACAACGTAAGTGACTTGGTCGATAATCGTTCGACCATGACTCGCAGCACGAGCGTCGACCCGATTCGATAATAAAATGGCAGCGCAGTGCTCGAGATTAGGATGTTATTAGTCACCCAACTGTATTTATGATTAAATATCAGCTGGATGCGTAGTAAAACGTAAACGGGAAACTCGTGATACTGAACGGTACGATTCCGCAGTTGCGTGAAGTCTACGTGATAATCAACTTAATACACAATTAAATCAACTACGTAACAATGGGACTTTTCTCAAATTCACCGTTTGACGCTGACGTTGGTAAGAGTTCATCTACCCCTCCCAAACTTAATTTAACTCTCTGTCGACGTTAATTATGTATATTGTATTTAGAAGCACTACTTTTCTTTGCAAGATATTCATCGCGATTCGTTTCTATCACAACGCTATTATTGCGTACGAATATTGAACACCTAAATAAGTGCATCTGATTTCTCCCCCCTTTGTATTCAATCAGTTGTTAGTCAATCGAGTTGGTTGATCAACTGTCTTCTTTGACATGTGGAATCTCGATGAAAATTTGGCATTGTGTAGACTCTAATAGCATCCCCAATCACTCTTGTTTTCCATAGCCAGTTATAAATATCGGATGAATCTGTGAATTGCAATAGTTAATCTGTATTTGTTAATATCATGTTGCATTCCAGAAAAGGCAACCAATGAAAAAAATACGTCTGAAGAATGGGGTTTGATAATGGATATATGCGACAAAGTAGGCAACTCCAGCCAGAATGCCAAAGATTGTCTTCGCTCCATTGTCAGGAGGCTAAATGCTCAGGATCCACACATTGTTATGCAAGCTGTGACAGTTAGTATTAGCTCTTGCTAAATAATTACCAAAGAACAGTATATATTTCAAATAATTCAGAGAATACAAATACGCCTTTCATCATTTCAAATTTCTGAACTTATAAAATGTAGCTATTGGATGCTTGTGCGAGCAATTGTGGGAAGACATTTCACTTGGAAGTAGCATCCAGAGATTTTGAAGGCGAATTGAGAAGGTTGATAGCACGTTGTCAACCAAAAGTAGCGGAAAAGCTAAAATCGCTATTGAAGAAATGGGCTGAAGGAGATTTTAAGACGGATCCACAACTTAATTTGATTCCTAGTTTATACAACAAATTAAAGAGTGAAGGTTTGGATTTCTCATCTGTCCCAGAAATGGTAAGAATCATTATAGCTTAAGATCACATTTGCTTACTTGACTTCAGAGACTTGGTTACGAAGTGGTGTGATGCATACTACAATGTACATTGATAATTAATCACAAAAGCAGTATTGAGAAAAGGATTTATCTTTGTGGATTTACGTGTGTACTAAGAGTTCAATTTCATTAGATAACATATCTGTATCACGAATGAAGCATATTTATATGTTTGCAATTGATTTGAATTCTGAACTAATGAATCAGCTTTGTTCGTTTTCAATTTCCACACAATACAAATGTTGTATGTAAATCATCAAGATGCATTGAAATACAAATATACACAGATATGTAAGTTAACAGTAAACGCTGCGTATTTACAACTGATAACATATACATACATTGAAATTGACTAAGCTATTCAAACCTATTTAGTGTCAGTAATACGGAACCATCAAAACTGGCAGATCATGTTTTTGCAATAATAACATTCATTTGTAATTAAAATTTTTTAGCCTAAACACACAGCTATCAGTAGGGATCCAAACGTTGTAACCAATTCTCAGGAAGAAGAAGACATAGCGAAAGGTAAGTAATAGTTGTAATGGTCTTACAATTAGCAAGACAGTTGAATATCACTGATTTTCTAATTTATTATTACTTTTCTGAAATGAAAATCAGTCGTAACTCTTATTACGTGTTTTTTTGTTTTCATTTTTTTCTACCAGCAATAGAACTTTCGTTAAAAGAGAACAAGCAACATCATCATTCTACTATCTCGCATAGTTCACCATCGACAAAGAAGTCTAGCAGTTTATATCCTAGCGTCAGTACAGCATTGAGTTCAGCTAGTAGTACAGATGGAAGAAAAGTTCGAGCTCTGTACGATTTTGAGGCAGCTGAAGATAACGAGCTGACATTTTTAGCTGGGGAAATAAGTAGGTATCATTAAGCTTGATTCATATTACAATGAAAGTTCGTTTTCAATTTTTATTCTGACTCTTACAGTTCACATTCTGGATGATACCGATCCGAATTGGTGGAAAGGAACAAATCACAGAGGAGAAGGCTTGTTTCCATCTAATTTTGTCACTGCGGATTTATCCGTGGAGCCCGAACAATTTACAAGTAAGAAACGCCCAGAATCAAGATCACAGAAACACCACTGTTGATTGGCTGTGAATACTTTCAACTTGATCTTTACAGAACTGGAACATGGCAATAAAAAGTCCGTGCAATTTGCGGAAGAAGTTGAAGTGAAGACGGTCAAACATGAGCCAGAGATAATCGAGGTTGAAATTGATGAACCTAAAATGGACCGACTTCTCCACCTGCTACATGAGGCCGACCCTGAGTGCGATTCGACTGACACGCAGGAAATGTTAGATTTGGAAGGTACAGAAGTTGTCTACAATATTTTTCACTTCATTTTAACATGATTAATTTTTCGAACATCGAATGTTTGGCATTTTTTCAGAACAAGTTACAGCTATGGGACCGCTTATAGATGCGGCTCTGGAGAAGGTCGATAGGCGACACGCTCAACTAACGCAATTAAGTTCGGACCTGGTGGATGCTCTTAATTTGTATCACACGCTAATGAGGGAACCACCACCTCCGACCCCGACGAATTACACATTACCAAAAATGCCTCCAACCCACGTCAACACTTACCAATTTCCAAACCAAGGACCACCTCCACCTCTCGTTAGTATCTCATCTTCGCTCGCAGTTTTCTCTTTCAATAATTAACTGCTATGAGGACATACCGAGGCGGTCGAAACGCCCTATTGTCAAACGAAAACCAGTGAATGCAAAAAGGAGCTGCATACCAGCGCAATTGCTAATATTCATCCACCACTTGATTTGACTGACTTCCATTTTATAGATGTATAATGGTATGCCTCAGCAGCCTTCATTCAACACAGGGGGTATGCCTCCAGGAGCATATCCACCTGGTATACCTGGGAGCGAATACATGGGCCCCGGAAACATGGGAAACGTGAATTTACCGCGTTTTCACATGCAGCCTGGCCCGCCACCTTCTGGTCATCCTCAGGGCCTACCACCGCCACCTGACCGAACAAATCTACCTTATCCTCAACAAGGGTAATATATTGCTCTCTTTTTTTCCTCAATGTGAATTGTGCGAAATCTAATTTTTCATATAATTTCATGGTAATGTAATGTTACCTTCGGTTTATACTTGATAAAATTTTCCCAAAAAGGTTTCCATCACAAGGTGCTCCTGCAGGAGGATCTTACGCTGGGCCACCAGGGCCTTCAGTAAATCAACAGCCTCAATATGCTCCTCCAAATGGACAGCATATGATGTAAGCAAAGATATAATACGCCGTTCCAAAAAAAAATTCCCTTGTACTCTACTCAAGTTGTATAATATTATTATCATGAAGATTATTATTATCATTATTACTATTATTTAAATAAGTACGCCCAATGTAGTCAAAAAGCCTGGGTTTCGATATTCAAATCAGAGACTTATGTGGTAATTTTGTTTTCGTATTTCGTTGCCTCGAGATTTTAGTTCAGGTTCCGTTTTAAAATGTCTGACTTGGTGTTTTTTTAAATAAATGCATTTTGCATTAATTGTGTATCTGCCTATCACTGTGTACATTAGATGTTTTCCGTAATCTTACAATTATTCTTATTTCCAACATGAAATTCACAACACTACGTATATGGTGGTCAGAACTGTAAAGAATAATATTTTTTAACATTTTGAATACGAAGTGAACCGTTTCGGAAGACAATGTCGGTAATATATCTAATTAATTTCGATCGCGAATTAATAGACCTTGAAGATCATGCTGATACCTAATTTATCATATGGTCCTATGTGAAATGAAAATTAACATAGGCAGGAAACTGAAGTAAACGACAGAAGTAGAATACGCTGAACGTAAGAAAAATTATTATTTAACTTCGTATGTAGCTATAATTTACTAATACTATTATCCCAATTATGTTCTATATTAAAACATAAGAGATAAAAGTTGGTAAAGCTTCTATAGTTTGCTTAAGTTAGTTTGAAAGTGTATACAAACCACAAGAGGCTTGGTCGCCTAATGCTGTATAAAAAAAAATTATGTAATAATCAATATATTTAAGTGGATCGATGGCAGTTTTGTGGAAATGTATGCTGGTTGCGTCTAGTCTAAAATTTGCCTGATGCTTAATCTTTTTTTTTTCTTTGTGATAATGTACAATCGACGCGTTAAACGCTTGGCTGGGATTATTTACGTTCTGTCTGAGAGGGACTAATACAGTGATGACAGTAAAATCGATTAATTAAAACTGCAAACTAAGACAAAGACTGAACTGTCTTTTATTGAGAGTTTCCTTGCCAATATCAAAGCCAGTCAGCCAGTCAAGTGATTGCAATTTCAGCTAATAGATAATATATGCATTTCCTATTGCACGAGAAGAGCCGGTTGCGATAAAATGAAGCTAGTTCAAGTACAGAAATCTCACTTTAAAGTAACAATCACACATATATACATATATACATACATATATATATATATTTTGAGAAAATTACGACTGGCGTAAGTTTCGTGTTTTTGTAAGTACTTGGTATAATATGTAAATTATAAATAAAAAACAATGAATACAAGTCCTTATAAGTTACAAGTTAATGTAAACGATACTGTGAAATGTATACCTATGTTACGTTGCCATTGAATTACAATTATTTACGTAAATCACAGCCTATCCATTTATACTTTCCACATCTATTTCCTTGGAACAGATTCCCACTGTGTTAGTTATTATCTGAACTTTTCAAAGGCCTAATCTCCCCGATCTCCCTTGCGTTTATGAATAATGATTAGACAATACTATTGTTGTTCACAGAATAATAACAAACACTTTATCTCGACAATGACATTTATTTGATTCATCCTATTATTTGTCCTTGGCATTTACTGTAAAGACGTCAGAAAGGATCCGTTGCTAAAGCAATACGGATTTTGATGATAAAATCAACATATTTTCGGATCATCAAAACTCGTTGCAAATTATCCACACGTAGGAAAAAATATTCCAATCAGCACACAAAACCATGATGCGTGGTTTTGCTGAAACACAATATGTAAGTAATACCGCGAGTAATTGAAATGCTTGATATATTACGTACAGCTGAAATCCCGATTATCTTGTTAATTGGGAAATTCGCGGCGATTTTATGAGTTGTTTTAAATGCACCTGACCTTCACGAGTATCATTTACATATTTATATACATCATGCAGCAGAAATTGATGCAACCACGTAATATCGTCCAACGCGTGGAAAGTAGGAGGTCGATCGAACAGAAATAAGACTCTTCAAAATTAGTTAGCCAAACATTTTAACAGGAGTGTAATGCGAATAAAAGTTGAGCGTTTCTTTCGCATTACGAAATTATCTCGATGCAATGAAATACGCGGCTGCTCGACCACAGAGCCTTGAAGTTTAACAATAAGTAAGTTTTCAAGTAACGACGTGTCAAACATCGTGTTATCGATGCACGCGCTATGGACTCCGAATGTGAATATTTTCATACACATCTTGATTCGAACATTGAAACGTTCCGTTCTGAATAAACGCTATCCACTGGATCATTCAAGGAGCACCTTGACATTTGTTTTGCTCCAATGATCAATGCCAAATAATCGTCATTCCCGGAGATCTGGACCGGGTCTTCGAAAGCCGAACGAATTGCCCAACTCGTGATCATCACTGCAAACTCGTATACGTACTCGAAATTTCACATTCAAACGATGAACGATTCGTATAGACATGTATATAGATTGTTGCACAACGATCTATAAAGATCAAGTAAACACGTTCAAGTTTATATCGTCGCGAACCCAGGTGGAAAATTTTAGCGTCCTCCAACATTCGGATGAGTCAGTATGGAATTTGGAAATGTAAATTACTGTAGCAGAAATATTTCATCTAAATACAGCGGAAAAAAATCGCATTTTTTTATATTGTACAGATTGAGGATTTTTGGTAACAGAATTGCTTGCAATCAAACATCTGACAAACGTCCGAACAATGCGGGAATTGATGATTCTCACGGAAATAGATAAATTAAACCTTTATGCAAAATCGTTATTCGCAAACGAATGTGGGTAATTGTATAGAATTCGTTTAACTAATGAAGTATGTTATAACAACTACCTGGAAAAGTTCTGTTTGACATTTTGTGTGCTGTTAGATCGTCGAGACGGTTATATTTCAACCAAAATTACTCTGTCCGCATGAACATGAAGGAATTCCTAATTACTTTTAAGCGAATACCAGCAGAATCGAGGAACACGGATTTCTAGGCGGCTCCAAATATTTCGCAGTAACATTTTGGACAAACACTGATTTCAAACTTGAAACACATTCGCGTATACGTATACGTATCCTTATATAATCGTTAAAAGTGATATGAATGTGTGTAAGTACGAGACGATTTATATTATGCATTGAGAAATATATCAACAGATTTATATTCAAAACAGTTATATACATAGCCTAGATGACGTCTCTGGCGCCTGTAATAAACACTTTGTATCTGCACCCTTTCGCAAAGAATGTGGGCTGAGCAAGTATTGGGTTACTGAGTTAAAAACGAAAAAAGAGAATAAAAATACGATCGTGTCGATAAAATGCGGTCGTAAATCGTACGCCTATGGCACAATTGGTTTGAATGAATATTCTAGGGCTGTATTATGACTAGGCGATAGGAATTCAGGCAGCAAAAAAGGAGAGAGAAAGACAACCGACTCGTAAGTTTAAACAGGACTCGGAGCGTCTCGCGCAACGTCGAAATATTTAGGCAAGATGAAAAAAAAAAAAACGAAAAAAACGATGTTAATCTTCCATATTCATACGAACGATCCAGTGTAACTTATAACATATGATAATTGTAGGTATTGCATTGCGCCGAAAATGATGAATAAACTCTTCAACAGCTCCAAGGAAGAAAGACGAAGTCATATGGAAGCTAATCGCTGACTACCTGCATTAGTCCATTCCTATTTACAAGAGTAGAAAAAGAAAACAAAATTGTAATTTTTATCTACGCCACACCAACGATACAGGCAATGCCGCACTGGCAGAGATGATGTGAATTTTTATTCCTAATTTCTCACGTGCTAGTCTGCAGCACGCACGACCTTCTCTCATCCAATCGCTACGCATTTTAGCTCTAAGGTTGCGAAGCTGACGATGTATTTATTACGGTCTTTTTCTCATTCTCACTTACAATGCTTAACGACCGTTTGTATCACAGATGTGCACTTCGTAAGCCCTGAGCTCTCCCGCCGCGATAATTGCACCAGCATGCGAATCACGATATATCTTGTTAATTCATTAACGTGTGTGATGTATTTCATTTAACCCTTTGAAACATGCATCTTTCCTTGCAGTCAAATTCCTTGATGCTTGGTGCGTAAGGGTTCTCGAGGTCGCTGATTTCAAAGGTGGGGTCAGATGTGAGAAATTTTTAAAATTTTAAATGATGGGTCTAATTTGGCGGACTGAAAATGTGAAAGTGTTTTTTGGGCCACCAAATATCACTAGATTCGTCCTTTTTGGATTTTGAAATTTTGACGTCGGATTCGATTTTAACGAACCCAAAAATCCAAGATTACCGAGTTTCACTTTTCTAGTCCCCCATAACCATCCGACAATTACATTTATTCTATAAAAATAGGCATTTTCATCACTTTATTTATTTAAACCGCTTACTATATTCGCGGAATCATCATAATCTCTCTTAAAACATCAATACTGAGATCTTAGAAGTCCAGCTATGCGGAAAAAAAATAGTGATGTCTTAAAAATTGAATGTTAATTTTTAATAACGGTTTGAAAAAAGATGTCTCATATATCGGACGCTGTGCTACAAAAGGATAAACCCAATGCAAGTATAGTATATCGTTATACTTGTGCTACCGTGTAAATTTCACACAGGTCATTTATTTGCCGAAATATGTGTCGTAAACTGTTTCAAGTATTTTCAGGATAAAAATGTAAAAACATTTTTCGCTCCATCGGTCACGTCTTTTAATATTTGTCATTTGCAATTAATTATACGTGTACACAAACGTTTTCACGAACAACTCTTCCGTGTTTATCGATTATAAAACCATTATAATCACAGGCCGTGTTCACTGATGTAAAATTGTCGTTTCGAGATACAAAGTCAACAAGAATTATAGCCTCTAGTGGTTTGTCAAATAATTAAGTAGCAGTGTTCTAGACAGTATTTAAATTATCTTCCTAGTTGTATTTGAAGATAGAATAATAATATTTACCCAACAGAATGGAATCCAAAAGGAAACTTGTGCTGCCGTACGAAAATTATAATAGTGGATAACGAAATAAATTCAGATGTGAGAAGACACCTGTATGAATACCGGCGTGTCTTCAGTCGCGCTTCGCTATTGGCTTCGAATTTCTCTCCAAGTCGTAGATATTTACATGTTAAATTCTTCTCTAATCGTATACATATAATGACCCAAAAGATGTAAAAAGAAAAAAAATAAAAAATAGAAATCTCGCGTGTTTCCACGAAGTGTTTTATGTCACTTTACGATCCGCCTCATCACGGCACTGCAGACTCTTTCCTCAAACTCATTTCAAATTCAAGGGCACAATTTAATCACGGATTCACTCATTTTCGGTCTTTGGTCCCCGGCCTCCGGATCTCAAAACGTTTTGACCTTCGCTGATGATTCGCGCGTGTTCGCGAGAGGTAATTATCTGTTTCAATTCAAAGATCAATTATAGTTTCACGGTAATGCCCTCCTCCTCGTTTATACCTGTGTACGAGAGAAAAAAAAATAACACGTGGGAGAATGGAGGAACAAAAAATGGTCGTTCAGCATTAAGGGAATGAGAAAAAAAAAAATCGATCGAGAAGATGAGAAGCGGAATAAAGGTAGCGAGCGTTGACCAAGTACGAGTGTAAAAAATATGTTTACAGGTGGAATGAAAATCTTAAAGACGGGTTTGATGTGTCGGAACTCTGTTATTGAAAAAACACCCGAGGCAAACGGATGTGCACTGACGTGAAGTACAGAAATAACATTTTCAGACCATGACTGAACACGGCATACCTACAGATATTAATTTCGCAGCATTCTTGAATGTTTTTTCCGAAGTTTTGAATATTTTATTTATTCATCCCTGATCGCCGAATGTCTTTTTCAGCCAGAGTATATAATGTACGCATGTGATACAGGTACATAATGTGTCACGTACCATAACTCCATAACATCGCGTGACCGGATTTGAGATTTTATTATACAAATATATATGATACACCGAGAGCCTTGGGATCATCAGGTGGCTCGGAGTCAGGAATGAAACGAATCTTTAACGTCGTCCTTAAAACCGAAAATTGCAAAACACTCCACCGAGACCGATCTATATAAATTAGCCGATATGTATAACACAAGTATATACATCGACGTACACCATTCTGCACTAGTTCCCACCGTTGAAACTACGTATCCATAACGACTTGTTACATTATCTCAAGGCTGATCGAAATATCAAATTCGACGTGTAGGCATTTTGTGATGCGTTTAGACGAGGCCCGGTCGGCATAAGTGCAATTAGGTAAGAAGGCACCCGCCTATATCCTTGACCATTCAAATCGGTAAGACGGATTTGATACATTGAAAGTAACGAAATTTAGATCAATGAGACGGACTCGATACGTCTAAGGTGTAAGATAAAAATTTAGTCCAGTCAAAACAGATGAGGTAATAATATCTGGGTGAGTTGTCGGCATATTTCTTTTCAACCAGCAATCACGCTACGATTACAGAATAATAAAGTCATTAAATAAATTTAAATGGCTCGATAGAATATCCGGATCGGAAATAGTTCGTTGAAAATCGCGACGCCTCTTGCGATAAATCATAAATAGATTCCCTACAGCACACGCGATTGTCTACAAGTACTATCGCGTGTACGTGTACGTATAGTGTATACCTGTAATACAGGTTGCATACAGGGTATGAGAGTATTACCAGCTGATCTTGCCTACGAGTTTCGTTCATTCGCGTTTCGCAACTGCATACAACGAACGTGCGACTTCTCTTGAGCAATTTTCACGTGATGCATGCATACGTATACGGTTACCGTGTACGTATAAATAATGTAACTCTGTACGATGTACACGCAGAATTATTCACTATTTATCCGAGTGTAAAAATTATTCCACCTCCGCAATACCGCCGTGTGAAACGGTCGCAATATAATGTCAAACGCAACAGTTAGTTGCACAAAAAGAAAATAATATACGTATATACGTATAGCTCGTGGGTTATAGAATCGTACGGGTATACATACATATACCATGTGGAATGAATATCCATTATCTATGGATAGGTATGGTTAAAACAAAGGCGGTGATATATCGTTCTTCGAAATATTAATATATCACGATCGTTGTAGGTACAAACGAAGAATGGAGAAGGAAACACGCACTCGAGGACCGAGGCCCATTCAATTCTACTGCCAGTGCAAACCTGCTGGCAAAAATGAATAATGAAACTGAAAGAACTTGGATCAAAAGTCATTTCGAAAAAATAGCATAATGAATATTAAAGTCGTTCGTATAAATAGACGTACCCGAAAGATCGATAGCGATCATTGGAGGAATGCGAGTGACCCGCGGAGATGATAAATGGGGACAAGCGAACTGCAGGCTAGGATCGCGTGAAAGATCAAAAAACATTCTGCATTGTAGCCAATTAAATCCAGCTGCATCTCTGCAGCTCCTCTTCGCGCTATCATTCTCGGCGATTATTCTTTCTCTCGTGCAACACGATATACATTAGACCTATATAATTCACCGGCAATTAAGCTGACAGCCTTTTGCTCATCTAACAACACCATGCGTATATACATGTATACTATTATACATATACCTAACACTTTGTCCTCTGCGATAGTAATTTCATTATACATCCATGGGTGTTCCGAGATCGATTGCAAATTTTGTGGAGAATCATCCACACAGATATTCGAAACTGTAATATGAGAAATATTTCTTTCTCGCCGTCTTTGCGCAAGTGCAAGAAATGTCAGTATGTAGCAAAAATGTTATTCGCAATCCAACGCGATAAGGTTAATGCGGTAAGAGTCATTGTAGCTTTTTTTTTTTTTTAATCAAACTTTAGGCTAACAATAATAACGATACATTCGTTTCAAATTTCATCATCTACGATTCAAGATTCATATTATTGAACAGAAGAGATTATGATAATTCGAAATTTTCAAAAAGTTGATTGCCTATATTCGTAGGCACTATACCTATATACGATTGCAGTGAATTCAATAGTGCATCTTTCGAATAAATTCAGATCGTCAACCACTTTAAAAATTGCAGCTGCTGTGTGCTGTTGCGTTGATACGGGAAAGATGAAACGCTGTGGGTTGTTATAAGTTTGAGAAATTTGCAAAATCGAAAATGTAAAACCATAGAGCTAACGGATGGATAGGCGGGTGGTTGACATTGGACATACTATACCCGACTAGCTGTACGGTTTAAATCACGCATACTGGTTAGTCTGAATGGTGAAAGTTGAGTTAGCGCATCCTCAAGGTTACAAAAGTGCCTTAGAGGTGATTATATCTACGCTATTATAATATGACGCCTTCGCGAAGCAAAATTCTACACGCGAATCAAACCGATCCTACGTCCATAGGACGTATATCCGCAGGATATAACTGTCAGGAAACATCGCTATATAACGAGGCAAAATATCGAGGGTCTCGATGCAGGTTCGTGTCACCCGCATACCGATCGACGTTCCATGATGATCGTTTACAATGCTTTCTTATAACCGAAAAATTTTCGCCGATGGACGTTTTATCACCGAAATTTTACAGGCGCGCAAACGTATCAATTGCACGGTACATATCGACGTGTGCGTTCAAATTACGCGTAAAAATGTACACATCGATTATCCACGCGTATTATGCCTGTAAAAACATACCAAGCCTTGTGCCTGAACCAAAGGCGGGTGGAGTTTAAATTGGAATAATTTCTTCTTGAAATTTTTTTAACATTTTTTTTCTCCACCCGCAGCTGCGCGGAGTGAATTGATGTCACCAACTTCGGAGTAGATATTACAAGAAATTAAATATCCAAAAAAGGCAATAGCAATAATAACCGCATCGTTTCGTTAATCTCGCGGTTATGATCAAATTTACCTTATCCATACATTATACATCTTGCGGTTTTTATTTGATATTATTTACCGGCCTGTGTACGTACCTAAATGTTATAAGGTATAACATATTAAACATTATTATAGACTCGTACATATAATGTAATCGAAAGCAGATTACTTGCACTCTGAATTTCCATACTGTAAACTTGTTTTTTTTTCAATTATTAACAAACGGTATCTGCAGGCGAAGCAAGAAATGACGCGTAGATGCAGTTGTAAAATTTTCCACCGGATCAAAATTATCGTAACCGGTTTTATACTTCAAAAACATGGACTGCAAACTTGGATCTTAATTTGGAAATCCAAACAGAAAAAAATGTAATGGAGATCTTACATCCGTATTTTTTGCAGTCAACTCTGCATCAATTGTGGCAGATTAAGCATACTATAACTCTCATTGCTATTATTGGTTTTGCAACACTTGTTACCGAATTTGTAAATCTTGCCACAATTGCTGTAGATTTGACTCCAAGCAAGTGCTGTCGATACATTCACCACGCGATATGTAAACTCTACATTATGTTTCTTTCCGTGGCGTTTTCTCGATAAGATCAAGGTTGAACGAAAAATTCTGCATATCTGATGCATTCTGCACGCTCGTACTTTTCAATTACCTCTACAGTACAGCTTCCCATATAATACGCTTTAAGAATTGAAAAATTTTCAGTGACACACAGTATCTAGCTTACACCCTAAGATCAGATCGGCAGATCAGTGATCCCTGCAGCGAATTACACAGATACGTACGTCCAACATTCTTAAAGATGATCACGTATTTCTATAATTCACCTCAGATGTCGGACCGCGGGTAACGTGTCAGAATAAATATAAGTTGTAGCACCTAAACAATTAGCGGGATGGACTTTTTAAGTGCCGTCCGCCACCGTCCCGCCGAATAAAATCGTTACAAGTTGACGTAATTTTTACCTCTGGAGGACAGAGGTGTTCCTATTAGGCTGCGTGCGTGCTGGCGAGTCGGATCACCGTCGGTGTCGTATACCTGTAGACTTTGAAGCGAGAGGTGTAGTTGAAAACGAAAGTTCCTTGACCATCTTATTCACAGACGGACACAGGCACGTAGACGTTCCTGCAGAAACGCAACATAAACGCGAATCGGACACATCGCGTAAGAAACATGCGCGTAATATCAAGTCTCTCGTCGCTTATGTTACAGGTTCAGCCAGTATAAATGCCTTCCCCGGGAAATCTGGGCCAAATACACGCCGTTGACACACTCGGTGTTGGACGCACCTCTCGAGATAAATCACAACATCAACAAATTGCAGCTACCTTGTATTATAACATACATATGTATACCTATACATACCCGTATAACGAGTTTCTCTTTATTCGTTATCGACCGTTTAATACCCACGCTCTAACTATTATGTGTTCTCCGACCTTTTTCAACGTTACTGTTAGGTGTTTTGGCGAACGGGATGCAGATGATGAAAAAGCCCGCCCTCGAATGGCTGAAACAGGACCGATGTCGCGGGTCCTAAATAGCTCTGCCGTTGACACATGTACATAGTTTTCCTCTTGATTTTACAAGTACTGGAATATTCGATAGAACTCAAATTTCGATAATACCTTGCGTTGACCACAGCGCGTGAACTGCGTTTAGCAGCGGATGCGAGACACCAAACTTGAGCCTCGCGTCGATAAGACACAAAGTTGATAACGAAGAGCCCGAAATTTTTCCTCGTTCGTCCGGATACTTGGCTCGAGCTGGCCCTTGTTATTCAAAGATCTTGAACGCACGGGAAGAGAATAAATCAATTCGCTTCCCAGTGTGAGTAGATACAGAATTCGACAACGTTAAAAATCTTCGATCTCCAAACTACGAGATCTGTATTTACCTCGTCACAGGGCCGTGCGATCGTAAAAATAGTCGCATCATTACCGCTGCTTTCCTTCGGCTCGAGTCCATTTGATGCGCGCCTGTACGGCAGAGGAAATATCTATTAACGACAAGAAGAAGGTTTAATTTGGATTAACGGCTCGCGTCCGAGGGAAAGCGCCTTGCGCGTTGTTACCAACCGGTAATCACGACAGGGCTGAGCCCGTTTTTTTAAAGGAATGTTCGTTCCTATCGCCTCGTATCTCTCGCTGCGAGGATTGAGGATAGAGTCTGGAATTGGGGCATCGCTCGGGTTATTTTCCTTCGAGGCCGGGGCATCTGCGTTCCTACGATTAGAACCCAGCGACGTCAGGCTCGTTACGGAATAATCGGAATTCTCTTCGGAATGGAAACGCTGCGATAAGGTGTAACGATAAACCGATGATCGAGATTCCGCGGCCGCGAATCAGAGTCCGGGTGTAGATACGGCGATCGGGGCCTCGTCTTAAGGTCGCCGCGAGTCGCATCCCGTCGCATTGCATTCGAGGGGGAGAAAAGGCCGCACGATGTTCGTCGACGGAAGGTGGGACGCAATCCTCGGGTTCCCGAGTTCGGAACTATCCCACTGTCCGCGGTGGGAGATGAGCGGTGATTGGAGAGGGTAACTTTTTCTATATAACCCGTTGCTCGGCCGGCAGTCTCTTCATAATCTAACAGTTATATATACAGTACGATACACATTGACGGTGCAGTTCTCGTTGAGGAATCAGTTGCTTACCCATCCCTTGAACAAGGTAACCTCAAGTATTTTGACTCGATAACTTTCACCAGCCGCTTTCGTTACCCGGCGTTAAACTCCCCGTTTTACGTACGTCGTAGAACGATCGCTTGCACGGTCGTAGTTGAAGTATAATTATTACCATTTTTCAACCAACGCTCGGTTCGACTTGGAACAACAATCGCAGCGTCGACTGATCCTTCGACCACATTTTTCACCTTTTTATTTCAGATGATCCTGGCACCCGTCGGCCTAGTGGTGATCCTTGCGGCCCTGGTTGCCGCAGATCCAGCGATCAGCGAGGCTCGACCTCACAGCAATCGTCCCGGCAGATTTCTGTCTCTACCCGTTGCACAAAAATGCGCGAATCGTAAGTAAATCATTATTAGCCAACGTATACGAGAATTAAAGGGTAAATGTGCGAGCGATCGTGCCGAAGAGCTTGTCGTTGTGCGATCATAAATCAATTTCAAAGGTACCTTGCCGGTAGATTATAATTTTAACGGCAATAAAAGTTACGGTCGTAAGCATTTAGTGGTGGAGAGATAAATTTTACTTACGATTGAAGATGTTCGGAAATCGTTGATACGAGTGATCAGCACCGCTCGACGATCAGACGTACAATCCGCGCGATGTTTGAATTTTCGTCAAATGGCAAGGCTTTCAAAAATGGAATTCGTGAAAGTGTAGCCGCGTCGTTAGTCGAATAACACACACATCTGGCGTATTCTACAATTAAGTGCGAACAGCGTCAAGTGTTCTTTGCATATACCATATCTTCACACACGCGTGTAATGTAAACGTGTGTGTAAACACAAATTCATGATACATACGCGAGATATATGTCTACAGATATTGTCAAAAGAAAGTTTCAAGTATCTCATATACGATGCCCTGACACTAATAAAATAATTCAATACGTAATTCGCTTATTCATTTTTTATCGTTTGCGTTTGATTAGGTTGAATCGAAAAAAGCACAAAATTTCTCTATCCCACGTACATGTTTTAACAACGTATAAAACGGCGCACTGCACGATTTCTTCAGATGTATTGTTTTTTTCTCTCGCTTACTATAAGTAATAACCCTTTTTCAAAACGCCAACGGCAACGAACTTCTGCTGTTGTTGTTATTATTATTACTATTATTATATTATAATTTTTATTGTGATTGTAATGCCTTCGCGAAACGGGCGTTAAGCACGTGTCGTAATAACGTATCGCAAAAATATGTAGCGTCTATAAAAAATGTTATTGTAGCTGATTGAAGTACTACATTACATTACATCGCGAATAAATTCTTTCACTTTCTAAAATGTCACCCCTGACGGCTCGCTAGATACTCGGCGCGAAAAAAAAAAGATTAATATTACTTGGAATTATTATTGCCGAACATTGTGACAATGAAATTAATCTTTCATACCTGCTTACAACGGGCTTGTGTATAGGACAAGGGAAATTTGGAACACGGCGGGAGGAAAGTTCGAATCGTATGTTTGGAAATACGTATTTAGCAAGAAATATAAATGCGCTGATGGTCCAATTTGTATAATTCTTCGATACATAAATTTCGTGTCCGGAATTTCATAAGCAGGATTTAGATAGGTGGACTCCGTCTGTATTAAACTAAATTTCTAATTCCAAGCGATATTTAAAATGTAAAAATGTCACTAATCAAGGTATAATATAATCACGTGCCCCAGATTTGCAGGGAGTCGTTCCATTCCCATCATCAATAATACGTCTCCCCAATTCCGCACGTACTTATTCACATATTGCCAGCTTTTATCCCTCGCGGTAGATCACGAGGCTCTTTCGACATCGATATGCCACAGCAGCAGCAGCAGCAGCAGCGCGACGAATCTTGGCGTAAAAAATCAAGCCGCAATCGTTGAACCGTGCAGTTTGCTATTTGCACCGAAACAAAACGCGCATATAATAAATTCATCCGCGAAATGCCTATCGGTATAGTCGTGTCGTGAGAAGAAGTGCATTCGAGAGAAGCTGCATTTCATAACAATATCGCAACACGTTCTTGCGCAATATGCAACGATAGTGCGGCAAAGCACACGATATCACGCTGCACTTGAGTGCAAACTAAATACACGATGCGGCCTCAACGACGAATCATTCGTCCGACTATCGATTCTAACTCATACGGGTTCGGCAGTAAGGAGAACTAGCACATTACCGATTCATCTCGCTGAGCCGAAGCGCATCTGCGAATCGCGGGTGTTGCAATTCATCGCAAAACCCGATGAACGAGGTCGCGTCCCGCGGCAACTCGAGTCCTAGGGCAAAATCAATCCGCACGAGTTCTCCTTTTTCCTCTCATTCTTATCTCGTTGCACAGATTATATTCTCCAACTGTCACTAACGAGGCGATCGGCGTTAGACGAAAGGACGAAGACCCAGGTGATACATGTAAGCCCAATTTCCTGTACAAGCTGACGGATCGCGGAGACTTGCAGCGAGCTGCTGTTCTTACTTTTTGCTCCGTATCACGTTTGGGTGTACTTTCTATCCGCGTTCAGATGCAATCCCCCATCGAGCCTCGGCGTTAGAGCTGCAAAAATAATTGCCCCGGGAGGAATACCTTACGAGACCTGATTGAATAATAATACAACATATACCCGTGTATAAAACCGCAATTTCAGTTTTGGATATCCAGTTTGCAAATTTCACGTACATACACAGGCGCCGGTAATTCGTATCAAACATATATGTAACCGGACGCAGAGAAATAACTCGTCGGCCGGTAACTCGTTACAAGCATCGTAATGCAAATCGCTATTCGGAGTATGTAATCTGCACCGTTCGATCTGACTAATTAAAATCCTCACGCTGTTACGAAAGTTACGTACAATAATTTTATAATTTTTCGCCCTCCTCTCCCGCGTTTTAGATGCATGTGTATGTAACGGCTGGAGTCGGTTGCTCAATTTTATATTTTTACATTGTAATTGGTATTGTACAAGTATATAATGACCGTGTAGCACAAGCGAAGAAAGACGAAGGATCAAAGGGTCAAGACGTAACCGCTAGCTTCGGAGCGAGCGGGGACGCCGTTCTCTAAGATCGGTATTTACCACTGCACATTTTAGTCCGTCAAACATTATATACTCTCTGTTTTTCAAACGAGCCCCGATGATTTACCGCTGATTTACCATATCCTCGACATCTTTTCATCTAAAACTACGCAACGTCTTAATCGCGCAGGTACGCGAGTGCAAACATTTGCAATTCAAGCGATTAGCGATGTACCTCTGCAGTAATATTTGCAGGATCGGTTGACCGTAAAAATGTCAAAGTCAAAATAATCCTAAACCGTAGCACGCCGTTTCCTTCCACATTTCATTATTTACAACGATCTTTGAAGCAAGAATACATAAATATATATATATATATATATATATATATATATATACACACACATACACATAGGCATGTATAACACATGAAATACCCTTTAGACATCAGCTGACTTTGACAGCCGTGAGTGCGGTCAGCTATACCTGTATAAGTAACTTTATACAGACAAGTATTGGATGCAGAGGAATTTTGAGAGAGCGCGTTGCATTATATTGTGTATTAAACTACGTATACATGTATCGCGTCCTCAGCGTGAAAGTCTTGAGGTGGGTCACTTGTACGCGGAATGTATAAGAGACTACGGAATGTAAAGAACTATCGTACATACTGTAATACGCAACCTGCGAGACGCGAGTGCAGGTACATAAATACGATATCAGGCCGGGGCGCGGCGCCGAGCGTCGCGTCGCGTCGCGTCCAGCGTCGAGAATTTCGATGGTCGCAAAGGTGTCTCTGTATAATGCCCGATGGTTCGTGAAGGGGATACAGAACTACGTACGCCTTTACCTATATCGATTTGCCTTCGATTGCTACCGAAATAACAGCTGCTTACATAACGCCGTCAACAAATTACACACAGACTCGATATGCGGTATACGTAGGTATAGGTATACCAGATATGCGTAGTCTATCAATTCTTTCGGTGTCGTCGTGACACAGATTTTAGGTCCGACGTCGTCGACTTATTTCGAAAGCTTGAAATTTCATATTTGCGCGGAAACAAAAAGAAGATTTTTCAAACGTGTAGGTTTATTTTTATACTTGTCAATTGTTACTCGCCTGTTAATCCTGAAAAAATTTCTTTCCACCCACTTGAAAATTTTTTCGCGATATCATCTTACAAGCAAATCGTGTCTTCGGGATTACCGTCGAATTTATAACCTTTCATAACGGAATAAATTGACTGAATTATAGGGAGTTGTATTGCATAAATTCGAAGAATATTTGAATAGGAACAAATCGAGTGAATAATGCGAAATATACGATGAAGGATACTTGAATTGAATTTCAAATTATATCATTAGCACCGTTACACATGCATGGCTGAACAACGAACATCTACCTACATACGTCCTACCTACCCGTAATATGAAAACTGAAAAATGAATTGAATTCTCATCCTTTCGCAATGTCCAAGCTAAAAGCATTCGAGTTGGACGTAAGGAATCGTTTTAAATATCTTTTCCCGACGATGAACGGCTGATGGCAAATTTTCGAGGACATTTAATTAATGAACACGAGAACGCCGATAGGAGAAACGTATTCGCATGAATTACACGCGGTGATTGCACACACTCGTCGGTGTACGTTCGTACACCTGCGCAGTATCTGATTATACTTGCTCATTATACCTACTTCTTTGATCTCGTGCAACACAAAGGCGGCTGCAGAAACCTTGTCATTATTCTCAGGTTGTTTCGAATAGCTGATCTCTCTCATAGTTAGCCTAGTTTTCCCAAGAAGCATTCACGTATACGTTATTATACACGCATTATGCGAAGTCACGGGCATTGTTTCAAACCACACGAACATTAGAATAATCGTTGTCACCGCGATTTAAAATCCCCGACGTACAGATGAAGATTGTGTCTTTTTGCGGGTGTTTCATAAAATCATTGTTTCATACTCCGTCTGATTTTTCAAAGTGAATTCAATATCGTGTAGAGAATCGAAGAATTGAGCAAGAGAAACAAAAATACAAAGAAATAACACGTTTGAATGTCGAAAGAAATGACTAAAATTAAAACCATTTCTATTAGCTGTCGGTTAGAAAGTTTTCCAGAAACCTAAACTCAAGATAATTGTGATAGTTGGGGAAAAGATTTCTCTGTCTCGAAATAATGGGGCTGGATGGTTGTAATAACGGCGGTTCCAATGCGCGGAATATTAATGCGTATACACGTCTGTTATACCTTGTACCGCAATCCTAGATTAGTGATTACGACCCGGGTCACGGACAAACCCTGCGGTCGCACAATTTTCAGTCTTCTCTTGTCTCCTCTTATTTCTGGCTGCACGACTCTCCGTACGAGGCGAGGCGTTGAATCTTTTTCAAATGCTTTTCTGTGTCACTCGCTCAAGGGAATATTAAGAATAGCTAAATACTCGTGGAAATATGACTGATATTTGTTACGTTACCGACTCAGACTAATATCATGCACAATTTGTTCTCGAAGACGTTTCAAGGAATTAAAAAAGTAAATTCGACCACGCGCGCAGGAGAATTAAAACAGGCTGTGAGTGCCACCATTTTTTTCTTTCTTTTTTTTTTTTCCTCCAAAAAGGTTTTTCTTCTGTAGAAAGTATGGATATGCTATAAATAGCGATATAGTAATCGAACGGAAAAAAGTAAAACAAAAAATTACGCTTACAGAAATTTTTAATTCTCCTCTTAAATTTTTATCATAATTCTCACACATACAACACAGTTATACGTGTATTCAGTACACATCTCTCTTTCCGTATAATAAACGTTGCCTGATACTAGCCCATGCGATACGTGTATAGATGTTCTTTGAAAGGTTATTGACCTTGACGCAGCAGTAAAAGAAAACTCGTTAATACTTGACTGGTAGTACTTGACCTCCTTATGATATCTATTAGGACATTCACAGCTGTATGGATGGGGACATTTTTTTACGAATCATTTCTCTCCCGTGTGTATAATGGGACTTTTGTCTACTGCAATCCGCATGTGGTTCATACATTGTATGCAAGGTACCGCGGCGGCTGGTTCGCGTAATACGAATAACTAATTTCACCGCTCTACAGGGTAACTCGTATTGGTTGTGTAGATCGCATGCACACTTCTTATTGTATATATATATATATATAAATTGGAATGGAAGAGAGAAATGGGATAATAGAAAATGGTGTACAGGCATTGCTCAACCCACTGTATTTATTCGTAAACATTACAGGTACACAAATTCCCGTCTTCGTAAGTCCGTCGAACGTCTCGCATTCCGATCTCTGATTCTAATCTCCTGGATCTTTGTCGGGTTTACGGCGAAGCCAAGCAAGGCTTGTAGGATATGGATATACAATGGATCACTGCTAGTTAACAGTGCGAATGACATTTTCATTGCTGAATAGAATCCGCGGACTATCGCAAATTCTACTCGAACCTTGGCTATTTGTATCAATCCAGTCGTACCGTGTTTTAATGTAATTATTACCTGTCCTGTCAACGTTATGTGCAACTATTCCGAAAAAACCCAATTTATATAACGTGAAGTAACCCACGCTTGTTTGTTCGATTGAAAGAACAGTCTGTTTTAGAAATGCTTCTAATATCTCTGTACGAAATGGAGCCTCGAATTTCTAAATTTGTCAAATTTTAAGCAAGTTTTTAATCATTTGTACGTACAGTTTGTACGATGGCTGTGTCAACTAGTATTACTGTAAATACAGTCCTTCTCCAGACTTTACCAGGAGTACATGTATTCGAATTATATCGCTTTTCCGATCAATTATTCTTTGCTGTGAGATTTCCCTTAGGCGCAATCTCAGACCGACTTTTATTAGAATATAACACAGGTGAATTCCGAGAGATAATGACCGCACTAGTCATTCGATTCCAGTGGTTATCTATGCGCTAATTGAGGTCATTAAAATTCATTCTTATAGGACCAAAGGAATTCCAATACAGAGGGCATAATTACTTCTTCAGCGGACACGTGCCAGCCCATTCGAATCAGAAAGTCGATTGGTTAGACGCTAGGAACATCTGCCGAGAATACTGCATGGATTTGGTGTCTATGGAAACTCAGGAAGAGAACAATCTTGTCTTCCGACTTATACAGCAGAGTAAGTTTCGAGGGCGTCACTCCAAAGCTTTCTCCTTCCGTCGAATTCAAGTGAAACTTCAAATGAAAACGTCTTCAACTCTCCCGGCCACTTGGTTCCTTATAACGATTTCCCTTCCTCCTCTTATCTGCACGATGTCGCGACTTGTTGACTTTCGCAGTAAAAATAAACGCAAAAAAAAAAAAAACTTAAAATCAAACTAACAGATCAAAAAGCAGACACGGCGCGAAGCCGAAGTATGAAATGTTTCGTATTTCCATGAAATTGGATGTCGGAAGTTTAATGATTTTTATCGTTTTTCAACAGACAACGTGCCGTACATCTGGACTTCGGGTCGTCTCTGCGACTTCAAGGGATGCGAAAACCGTCGTGACCTCGAGCCGAAAGCTCTGAACGGATGGTTCTGGTCGGCTAATCGCGAAAAGATATCGCCCACGAACCAAACGCCAATTGGTTGGGGCTACAATCCTTGGTCACAGACCGGTCACAAGAAAGTCCGTCAGCCCGACAACGCTGAGTTTGACATAAACGGTACCAACGAGTCTTGCCTCTCGGTTCTCAACAACGTTTACAACGACGGAATAGCGTGGCACGACGTTGCCTGCTACCACGAGAAACCCTTCATCTGCGAAGATTCAGAAGAACTTTTGAACTACGTCGGCAGCACCAACCGTGGAATCCGTTTGTAATTTTAAGATGAATTGTATTGTCGCAAAATTTGATACAACGGTAACGAATCAGTGACTCTTGTTGTCATTACGGCCACGAATATTGTTCACGTGAATAAGCGCTAAATTTATTCTTACTTTCGTCACCGTGTGGTGAATTTCACGTCAATCTACTATTCGGTCACGTGTTTGACATTCTACGGAAGGAAGAGGTGATTCACTGATCGGAATACCATAGTTGTACACTATCACTTTTCACGTTCACATAATAATATTAACACGTGATTATAAGCGAATCGTCATGACAATATATAATTCATTCTATTTTATTTTCATTTTTTTCATACGACCAGTGTAAACGATACACGATTGGCGATTAATTCACCTGCAGCTGCTAATTGCAGTTTACCTTGTTACCTGTGTAGCCAGTTTTAATTAAATGTCCTCATCGTGTGACTAAATTCGATGACACGTAAGTTATACATACCTATACGTAACTGCATAATTTCTTCATGACTATTTGATCATAATATTATTCTATATTTATTACGACGAATTTTTGTCTGTGCGTGCGTCTCTTACTTTATAATTTCTACATCAAATAGACTACAATAGACGTATCCATAATCGTTGCCAGTGCATTTGAGTTTCCATTCTTTACCTAGTTCGAGCCCATATTCCCATTAAATCTAACGCTTCTTTATTTTCTCCAAAATCTAGATACGTAACGTAGGTACGTATGCGTTAAAAGTATACAGATATTCAGAAAAAATCAAAATTCACGTAAAAGATGATCACGTATCTATATATATATATATATATATATATTTCCTTCTTTCTTTTCAAACGTAAACGCGGAAAATATATTTTACTCAATCTGAGTATCACAGTATCGTCTTACTATTTTATTATTATTATTATGCATTAATCCGGTTATTAAGTAAATATATACTGTGACGCAGAATTTCCTAGGTACGATATTTAAGATAATTTCGAGGGCGGGAATCCCGGTTAGATAATTAGGGAAAAGAAAAGCAGAGAAAAGGCAAGATCAGGTTCTACGACAGATCGTATCCAATGGATAAAGTACAAGAAAATAGGTAAATCGGTAACAGTATCCAGTATATTAACAAAATGCAGAAGATTAATTACAGTCAAACAATTGGAGAAGTTTAGATGCAGTTGGACAACTCAAGAAATTCAAATACAGCCAGGGAAAAAAGTAAAAGTGAGATATAACAAATTAACGAGACAGGTAGCGTGTGACGAGCGAGACACAGAGGTGTGTGTTCTCGATACTATTATTCGGAGCAACAATCAGCAAGGTTTACAATAATCAGTTAAAGATAGGCTAGCATGCAATGCACAATCTAAGATCCTTAGAATAAATGTTGACAATCCAAGCGAAAGCAATATAATATAGCGACAGAATACTGTGATCAAAGAAATATTCATAGAATAGATGTCAGAAAAAATAGTAAGAAAGGTGTTGTTTGGTACGGCGCGATAGTCCAAAGTCAAAAAACGACGTGTTATATACCACGCAGCGATATAAGATCGCACACGCGGCACATGCTTACGGGAGCAAACTGCAAGGAAAACATGTAACACAAGTAACTTCGTGGCTTCACGAAGTAGACGAAAAGAAAAATCTCACTTACGAAACTGTAGAGGAGATGTAAAAACAGGAATGAGATAACAGATAAAACAGAAGAGAACAGAAGAGAAAGAACTGAACTGATGGAAGAAAAAAAGTACCAATAGCGAAAAATTAGTGTAGAATTACCGAATGGAAGCACGTCTGCAGACTTATAGGTGGGCTGAACGCTTAGTGTACTGAATCGAACGACGATCCTGAGAATCCCGGTCGATTTTCGGCGTGCTGTTGATAAGTGATTCGCGATGTTCCTTGCATTAGGGTAATTAGGTCAGCAAGTCACGTGAGCCGGGTCAACGGGTAAGGCGGGCGGCAAAGTCGACCTTCGCTCGTTTTTTCCACATTCGTAGTAATATATTGAAATATCGATCCATGGAGCGATATGTGTGAGGGGGAGGGGGTTCACCCCTCACGGTATTGCGACACCGATGCATGTGAAGACCTTGTAGATAAAACGATGATAACTGAAGAGAATGATCCTCGTTGCATACCGCGGATATTCAGACAAAGTCCGCCAGGCTGACGTGGTCCACCAATTGCGACTCGCATCCGAGTGGCGATAGCGACATTTCGGTGGTTGGCTTCCTGGCCGAAGTCCAAACAATTTAAGATCTGCGTCGTGCACTACGCAAGCAATGGTATGACCCTGTTGACAATTTCGGTAGGCATCCATCGGGAGTCAGGTTGGCGGTATTCTGCCCTTTGTGACTGCCCGTATGAAGTTGTTGACCAGGTCCGTGACCTCTGCGATATGATATACGATTCTTCGAAGAGATGTTCTTGTGGATAGTTCTCATAGTGGGATACAAAATTAGAAAATAGATAAATATTAGCTTAATAAATAAACCTCACTTAAAATTAGCTAGGCGTTTCTTTGGAATATTGGCTACAGTGGAGTACGAAGTGTAAAATACCGCGTCACAATGCACGTAACAATATACACATATTCTGCAGAGGTTCAATAATACTAATAAGAGAAAATAATACATTGACGAGTACACGATTAAAAAATATTCATTAAAAATATCAACAAACACATTTTTATCCACAGTAGTATCTCCGTTAGTATCAGAGATTTTGTCAATAATATTCACCTTGTCTTTTTCACTTTTGCCTATTATAGTTTATTATTCACACATTCCCAGATTTTCTTGATAACATTTTGAAAAGATTTAACTTTGCCTTCTTCAAAAGTATTCGTAGCTGTAGTTATTATAGCTTTGAATTTATTTCAGAATGTTCTATATTTTTCTTTTAGAACAGTATTATTAGAATGCTTTGAAGATTTTTTGTAAAGTTTCTGCTGAGTTTGTGTGGACTCGATTATACCTTGTGTAATCCAAGATTTTTTAGGAACACGTTCAAATTCTTTAGTACAGGTTGAAAGCTCAATATTCCTTTTAACATTACGTGCCGTGAATTCTATAGTCGCATTAACGTTATAGATTGTAGAAATAGAACTTTAATTTGTATTTTCACATAATCGTATAAATGTGGCATCGTTACAATGGCATTAATAAAATAATATTTTTTTTTTTATTAGGACCAATGCTTCGCATCGGCGACTTTTTAAGGACAGATCGTTTGTTCATGAATGCTTTGAATTTTCCTCGATTAGAATTTATTCAAATCGAGAAATGCGATTCGCGACGAGAATCCACTTTTTTTTAAAAAAGTTGCTTAATTGAGTTCCAACAGCTGTTTAACAATCAATTCTACTTCGGAGAATGTTAACACTGCTCTGTCTCTTGTTGAAAAAAAGATAAGGTCGAAGGTTTATATTATTAGTAATTCAAACAAGTATATATAAATAAATTAGTATTTCTGATTTCTTCAAATGACTCAATTCTAAAATTTCTGTTTTGAATAATTAGCTGTAAAAGTATGAACTGTGAAGAATTGGTGTTTTATTTATTTATTGTTGACGGACGTTTTTTTATTGATGTTTCGGATGGTGGTGACCTCAAACGTTAATACGAATGAAGCACAGATTGTACACTACCGTCACTGTCAAATTAAAGATGATCTAGAAAACATTTCCGCACCCTTCGCATCTCTTAGACAAAAAAAAAACAAGCGGACCCAATCCCCACAAATTTTCGCTCCTGCCGCTCGCTGTCGAAAAGCATTGCCAAAAAGCTCTAACAAGTGCAGAAAAAAAAAGCTTTCACGACAGACAATATCAGAGATTTGCAACAATCATTATGTAATTCTCTAAATGCGAGTAAAGTAGCTGCAGATCCAACTGCTCTAGAAGTTTGCCTATAACCGCACCAAAATAAAAGCACTTTCCTGGCTTCTTTGGAGGGAGCAACAAAAACCGAGAGGCGGACACCTAGGTAAATATTGATTTGACGAGTTGCCCATGCTTACATTAAATTATCGAAGAAAACGTTACTCCTTAAAATATTAACTAACATGATGAATAAAGTTTTCGAAATGATGTATGTGAGCCTTGAGATTTGAAGATTTCAACTTTGCCAGGATTTCTTTAAACTATCAAAAAGGAATAATACAATGCAGAATACTTGTTAAATATTTTAATTTCAGCTGATGATATGGGTTTAGGCTAACCGTTAATTACGATTCCTCTTATTACATAAATTTTACAGATTGTAGACATAGATAATGATAGTAAAGATGATGATGATATGCAGCTACAAGGTAAAATGACCAATTTTAACTAAATAATATTTTTTGAAGCCCACTGGAATCTTTTTATTAATTTCGCTATGATTAAATAATATCTGATTGATCCTGTGCAGAACTTAATGGTAATAATTTAATGGTATGACTACCTTGGCTTGTTTCCTGATGGAAAAATCAGATGGAAAACACATTACAAAATATGTGCTATCTATGACAGTTTGCTATGGACAAACATTATCAACCGAAAAACCGAGCTTGACCAAGAAGAATATGGTAATCACAAGTTATGCTTTGCTAAAAACACATTACAAAAATGAATTCGCCACCATCCTTGATAAAGTATGCATCATTCCAACAAAATTTGATATTTTTATACGATATTCATTTTATGAGAGTAGGAATGAAAAACCAAAAATACCTGCAAAGCACGCAAGGGTGATTTTTATTCATAGTTGTACGTCATGCCAGTTACTTTTTTGCAGTGGATATAGATCAAGTAAAATAAAGTTATACTAAATGATGGCCACATAATTTACAATTTTATAAGTCGAAAGTCAAGATCTGACTTGCCAACTTCTCGCAAACTACAGATAGGTCTTAACTGCTAAATCAGTACAAAATAGGAAATTAGATATCTATTCTCCACTAAAGTATCTGAAATTTTCCCTATTCAATGATCTACCGTTTTGGGAGCGGTGGATTGCGGACAATGACACTTCTGGACAGGACCGACTGGGGACTGTCATACAAATTGTGCTACTGAGGAAAACAAAACTCGAATCACAGAATACCGATGGCATGCTCCATTGCCAGATAAAATTCTTCGAGAAATTTGCATTGAACTGGACCCTCAAGAGCAGCTAGTCTACGACAAAATGCTTTTTGAACAGTTTTTACATCAGAAAGCTAAGAAAAATCATATGCACGAATTGCATCTCGGAAAGCGTGATGCCCGAACCTTTGTCCGAATGCATAAGTATGAGCAATCGTCCTGGAACTTTGTTTCCACATTTATTACCAGTAATCGCAAATATTGCGTTTAGATCATTCGTGGTCAGTTAAATCTTCAAATCACAAGGCGCACATAAATCATTTGGAAAACCTTTTTTACCATTTTACTTAATGTTTTAAGGAGTCAAGCTTTTGTTGATAATTCAATATGAAAATTGGCAACTCGTGAAATCAATACTTACCTAGAATTCCACCACGGCATGTTTGCTTCTCTTTCCAAAGACGCGACGCGAGCGTTTGCTGTTGATGCAGCTTCAAGGAAACATTCAGAACCTTCGAATCTTGAGCTACCTTATCTGAATGCCGATGAGAGTTCAAGGATCTTTGAAGCTCTGCAAGGTTATCTTCAGTAAATACCTGTCCAATTACCGCCGTTGCCAGAGCTTTGTGGCGACGCGGTTTGAAGGGATTGTGCTTGCGCGGGTGGGATTTACAAGACATTTGTATTCATCGGTGAGATTTGGAGATCAATGTTTGAGTTATGGAACACCAGCTGAAATATAAACAAAAAAACCTCCGTTAATAATACATAAATAAAACACCAATTCTTCACAGTTGATACTTTTATTGCTAATTTTTCAAAATAAAAATTTTAGAATCGAGTTATTTGAAGAATTCAGAAACCTGAATTTCTTTAGGTACTTGTTTGAGTTACTTAAAGATACTTTAATAGGGAATGGACATCTAGCTTCCTATTTTGTCTAGATGTAGAAGCTAGAACCCATCTGTTATGTGCGTGGAGCTGGCAAGCTGATCTTGATTTTTGACTTTCATGATTGCAAAATTTGTGGCCATCATTTAGTATAACTCTATTGAACTTGAGCTATATTCGATGCAAAAAAATAACGCGTATGACGTATAAATAGGAATAAAAATCACAGTAACATGGTCTGCAGGTAATTTTCTGCTTTCACTGCTACCCTCAAAAAATAAATATCGTATAAAAATTTCGACCTTATTGAAAAAATTTTGTTGGAATGATGCTTAATTTACTGAGGGTGATGGCAGATTCATTTTTATAATCGCATTTTTATCAAAGCATAACCTGTGATTACCACAGTGTTCCTGGTCAAATGTACGGTTGATATATTCGTCCATGATAACCTCTCATGGATAGTACATATTTTTTAATGTATTTTTCTATCTGATCTTACAATCGGGACCAAGTGAAGGTAGCCCTACTACTAAACTACCACCATTAGGTTCTGCACAAGAACAAACAGATCAATGAATTATAGCGAAATTGATAACAAGATTTCAGTGGTCTTCGAATATATTAATTAGTTAGAAATAGTCCTTTTACCTTGTAGCCGCATACCATCAGCTTTAGTATCATTAGCTATTTCTACATTCTGTAAAGTTCATGTAATTAAGGAAATCATCGTTAACGTTTTACCCAGACTCACATCATGAGCTGTAATTAAAATATTTAACAAGTATTCTGCATTGTATTATTCCTTTTTGATAGTTTAAAGAAATTCTGACAAAATAGTTTATCAATGAAATCCAGAAAGCTAATTTGTAATGAAACAAACGTGAACAGGAATACAATAAACAGGCCCACCAATATTGCGATCATAATAAATTACAGGTAAAAAGAAAAAATTACTCGAACTTCTGTCTCTTTGTTTATCCTTCATTCATTTTCTGTCGTAGAATCAGCTTCATCTTCGTTGGCCTCTTAATGAAGAACTACAGGTAGTTCAGACGGAATAACTGAAACTTGTGATAGCCGTCGCTTCGAAGATGCATATTTGGCAAAGATGTATCATGTCCATTTAACGCTTTTGCACTTTATAGCCTTCTTACTATTTGCCTTAATTGAGTTTGCTATACGTAGTTAAGTAAGAACGTGTCACATTGTTTGTCGATCGAGGTCATTGTAACAACAAATTGAATCTAGTTCTAACCGTGACTTTCCGTGAATCAGGCGAGGTATCATGTTGAAGGTTGTGCCTAGTGAAGCATCTCCTATTTCTTGACCTTTCAAGTGCCGATTCTAGTTTTGAATTTTTACCTATGCTTGAGAAACCTAACTTTCTGCATAATCTCAAGGGTCTTGTTGGTTCTGGAGCAGCGTTCGCAGGCCTGCGAGTAGTTCTTCTTATTAATATTGTTGCCGCTTTTTCAACACTTGCTTGCAATGAGCCAGAAGGATCAACGAAATCATGCCGGATCAAACTACCTGCGTCCGAGCGTTGCAGAATCTGTCACAAATGCTGCCACTGCTACGCATGTTCTAGGGCGCTTGGGAGCTGAAAGTTAATAATAATTATAAGTATTTAAAAGGTAAACACAGTGTGGTCACTGTTGATCGGTATAAGAAAAAAGCAGTAATCAAGCAGAAGGTGCTCAAGTATTTGCAATTTCATAGATAAAAATGTTCACTCTGAAAACAGGTGGTGATTTGCAATTAACTTGGGGCAAAGTTTTGGAACAAACGCTTGTGGATTTTCTAGCTTCCAAGACATAGAACTGAGGGTAGATAACAGCGATAAGAATGCAAAGCATTTATTACCGGGTTCTATGGTCAGCAGAAAAACAGAGGGGAAAGTACACGAAAAAAAAAAGTCTAAGATTTCATGGTTTCATGCAAGAAAACTTATTGGATTTCCACATGAAACATTTGTCGTGTGAATCACACAGGTGTCTCGTGTTTAATTCCCTTGGACCTCATGGATTCAATACGCGACAAACCCTCTTGTCCTAAATACGCCAGCGCACATGCAAAGATCCCAAAAATCGATTTGATTCATAGCAATAGCTGCCTTGCGTTAAATCGTGAAGTTATCCAAGGGATATTTCCAAGAGAGCCTCCAGACTTTTTCTTTCAGGCTCCTTGCGACGCCTACAACCAAACTGGTGTCTCATTTTAATCAATCCAGTTAAATATCGCGAAAACCAAAAGTGTAAATGAAAAATGTTTCAGATAAATGTTGTAAGGTTCGAAGGGGGAAAGAAGATGAGAGTGTCGGATTTTCCGCAAGTGGATCCGCCAAGGTCAGATGAAGTTCAACTTGGTTTTTTTTAAACGGAACAGAATATTTTTTTTATCGGCATCTGAAAGGCCATCAAATTCTGCATCAAAAAGTACTTGCATACTTATCACCTAAACTCGATCATTCATGTCGCACTTTTCTCATGAGTTTTGCATATTAAACAGGATTCACAGAGGCATGCATTTGAAAGGGCTGCGCTGTAAATGCTACCGCTGTAGCCCCTTTTAACTTTTTTTCTAAATTTTTGGAACGAAGTTCCTTATCGCTCGTTCACCGTAGGGGCTAGGCGGAAAAAAACGACACCAAAAAACCGACACTTTTTGGCTATAGTGCTCGTTTGCTATAGTGCGCGCGATCTCCCTCTCTCTCTCTCTCTCTATTCCAGCGTGTGCGCGCGCTCTCTCTCTCTGTCTCAGCGCTTGGGGTGGGAGACGGCAGCAGCGGTCTCTCTCACTCACAGCGCACGACTATACTTCGCCCCTCTTTCTCTCTCCTACAGCGTACAACTATACTTTGGGCCGCAGCGCGCTCTCTCACAGCGTACGTCTATACTTTGCCTCTCTTTCTTTCTCATAGCTTTCCCACTTTCTCTCTCTCTCTCTCACACAGCGCTCGGAAAGAAAACAAGCTGCATCAGTATAGCGTCTCTTTGTAGCGTAAGGAACTTCGTTCGTACCGGCTGTCCCATGACAGCTCTCATGTTTTTATATTTTTGTTTCTATCTTTAAGAATTAATCTATAAGGATTATCGGTCATTTTATGATAATTTACTTTATACTGATGAACAATGAGTATTCTTGTCTACAACGTTTAAAAAATGTTTAGAAAGTCTTGATCGTATTTTTTTATTGAAATTTTTATTTAAATGTGTAAGAGCCGTGATATAAAATATAAGTGACGAGACAACTACTTTTTGCAATAATAAAACAGAACCAAATAATATTAATTATCAGAGTTAATAATGATAAAAATATTTAAAAAATATCTGTTCATAATATTTGAAATAAAAAACTGTATTCGGCTAGCTGTTTTCAACTTTATTTATACACGTAAAACCGCATAACTGATAATTCATTTTAAACTTAGCGGATTGCAAACTCGTATCTCAGAAACTAACTAAACAACGTAATTCAAAATATTTTCTATAGTATAATTATCGTTTACGTCTATGAAAAAACGATAAAACGTTCAAATTCGCACGTGGGTTCTTTTGTCATTACTATTTAGTCTCAAGTTTTTATATTTTTCCTGTATTGTATACTATTTTCGTTCTTTTATTGTCAAGCCCCAAGCCTAATACGTACAGGTCATGCATTTACCTCTGTAGGTATTGCTATGTAAATTTTACTGTGTAATATTTTCCGGGTAATATAAATAAATAAATAAAGTGTATCTCATATATTCTGACAGAGAACCATCGTTCCAAATATCAATTTACCGTTTCTGATAGGTTCTCATAATACTCTATGAGTTGAGTTTGAGTAAACGGCTACCAATATTTATGAGAAATTTTAGTGACAGATACACATAGTTTTCTCAACAAATTCTTATGAGACTTTATGATTTGTTTTTTCATCAAGGCTTAACGACGTTACGCAGCCAGTCAAAATTCGGTTGCGTTGCGTGCCTGGATAGTCTATTAGGTTTTTCAGAGTTTGGTAACGTTGCGTAGTGTTATTGTGAAAAAATCGTATACTCTTCGAAATGAGTAAGGTTGGCACCGAAAATAATGACGTTACTGAAGAAAAAAAAAACGAACAAGTCTTATGGAAAGGAAAGCTAGTTTCTGAAAAAGTTTATAAAAAAAACGAATAGAACAGAAAATCGGAACAAACATTCCAAATATTTATGGCACTCGTAAACATAACATTCAATGTCGTTCAATATATTCGTGAGATTAGATCTAAACAAATATTTTCACCTTTAGGTCCTCGCTTGGCCGGTATCTAGAAACTGATCTCCAAAACCATGTAAGTGATTACAGGTACCATGTGAAAGCTTTGAACGTTACTAAACTACATTGTACCTGTATATGTATAATAATACAAAAGTACAATTTTCTCTAATGATGTTACGACAACTTTGTTTATCACTATATATACTTCCAAGATCTGTCATCCATAGAACCCATTTTTTTTTGTTTATAATCGAAAAGTAACTCTAATCCAGCTATTGTTGTTGCCAGGTGACAACATGTCATGACCTAGACAGCTGGATACAACTTCAGACATGTATACATTTTTTTAAATAATTTTTTCCAATATCATAGAAGTGGTAAATAATTCTGAAATATCTTTGTCCATTATGATTAGACTTGCTTCTACTCCCAAACAAACTTTCAACGACATTCCAATGTCGCTTCATTACAAATTTAACGACTAAATTTAATTCTCGTCGATTCTTACATAAGAATACGTGTAAAATGAGCGAAGCAATATTTGCTTATACCCCATAAACGCGACTTCGCAGATCACATGTTCTTTCGTTTAATTTACTCAGTTCAACCGCCTATATAACCCCTATCAGTTTGGTCACTTGATGCTAGGTCACCGTGTACATAGAGCAGCAAAATTAGGTTGAGGAAGATCTATGATTCGATTAAAATTATTCCAGTTATGTTTGCACCGATACGCGATTCCACATGTACGAAAACGTGGTACGGACCGTTCACGAGGCAAAAAAATACGAGGGAGATTAAAGAATGGCAATGTTATCGCTCAGACATATTTGAAATCGTAACGGTCGTCAAACAATTGGCGGTTGTGATAAAAATGATATTCACACAAAAGTTTGAACTGCGGCTTACCGTTTTTGGCTTTGTGATCTTCATCAGAATTGTTCACAACGGAACGTGGCATTGTTTGACATATTAAAATAACACAAACTAATAACGATGCATACACGAAACAACGTTCAACCGTGCACAAATAGAACTCTTATAAGTACTCAACCACCTCCGACCAGTCCCCGCAGTCGAAGATTCGAGCCGCGTAATCGGCGTAACATACCGATTATTATCGATTAGTTTTTCTCAGAGTCACCAGATGGCGTTGCGAAAAAGTCTGTGCCACTGATCTCTAGTTATAATAGAGATCCAGTGGTCTGTGCACGTGTGATCCTCTACTTTGGTTCTCTCGTTAAACGTAGTATACCTTCGTTATTCTATACATTGTTTGTGGTTCAGCTGTTCAATACTATTGTGTATATTTTATTACCACGTTTGGTGAATGTAATTATTCACTGAAATGGAGACTGCTTTCGGGTTTTGCGACCTATGCATAAATGCAGAAATTGTAAATAAAAATACATTACATAAAGTGCTGGATAAATTATATGAAAGTATGTACGTATGAACAAAAATTCTCATTTCATTTGATGTAAATAGAAAACAAATGAAGATCAATCAGAATCTACAACTATGACACATCGTAATGTTTTTCTTCAATTCTCACCAGTGGGTTATTCAACAGTAGCAATCAACCGAACAATAGAAGAGACAGTTTTCGAATCTGAAAAGAAAAACAAGAAAAAGGCTGGTGACAATGAAGCTCCGGGAGTTACTGTCCCGAGTCCTCCAGACATCGCTGATCTAATTTCAGAATATGCTGGAAAGCTTCGTATTTTAAATCGTCTTACGTTCGTGTTCGGAGATCCCACAAGAACCCATACGCTGGTAAACACGTTATAAAAGTCTGTAAAAAGTTGATCCGATATAATCTCAGCAATTCTAAGGCACTGAGAATAGGTATTTTAAATTTAATTTATTTTTTTGAATTCAAGTATTTAAATTTGTTCAATATTTTCAGAATCAATCATCGAGTCTGCGAAAGTATGACTTATACGCTGTTGTACCTAAAACACAAGCAGCATTTCAGGTACGTTGGTAAGATTTGCACGATGACTATTATATAAGTTTGGTACTGCGGATTAATTTATGATTTTCTTGATACTTCTTTTCTTTTTTCCAGTTTGCTTGCTCCCAACTCAATACAGACATCGTATTATTAAACAGAAATTGTGTTGGGCTAAAGTTGAGCAGGAAGTTATATTTACAAGCTGTAGAGAGAGGAATTAATTTTGAAATTCAGTACTGCGATGTTATTAGTAGTGCGAGCAGAAAGTTTGCTATACATTACTCCCATCTGTTCCACATGTTTGGCAAAAGCAAAGTAATTTTTTCTTTCTATAAATGGATCGGCACCTGCTTGTCAAAATTTTTCTGCATCATGGTTATTCTTTCAGAACATCTTCATCAGTAGCGGAGCTTCAATTGAAACCCAAATTAGGAGTCCCTATGATATAATAAATTTGTATCCTTTGAAGAATTTATCAAGTATATTTGAATTCAACTAGGTATTACAGTAGCCAATTTCTGAAGTTTGGTTGTTTGAAAATTATTGAGTGCTGATTCTACATCTGTTATATTCCTTAGTCATTTTTATGCTAGAGCTTCTATTCTGGGAATGAATGAGACAAAAGCTAAAGCTTCAATCCTCTCGCAGAGTCGATATGTCATTTTGAGAGCAGGTGGGTCGATATAATTATGATAGAAATTTTTTAATAACAATAATGACATATTTTTACATTGAGTTTAGAAGGAAGACGCTATGGAAAAGCAGTTTTTCGAATACAAACATGTAGCACCGAAAAAAGAGAGATGGAATCGGAAATGGAAATAGAAGCGGAGGAAACAGACGATGAACATGGTGACACTTGTACCGAAGCAAAAAAAATAAAACTGTGACCAGTCGGGAAAGTAATTTGTGAATAATAGAGGTTAATAAAAATAAAATTGATCCGTACGATTTGAGATGACTATATTTTAAAAGATAAAGATTTGTTACATAACTGGTATTTCAATAATATGTACTTATTTTTTGTTATTACTAGCGGGGGAAATAATTTACACACTTATCCATTGGTATTTTACATCTGGTAGCTATATTTAAGATCTGTTATGATTAAATTAAATTTAATCTTAATTTAGCATTAACATATCAACGAAAATTTTCTTAACGCAATTATCCACAGTTTTACATATTGTTGGAAAAATCTTCGTATTTAATGTACTTTATAGGGATAATAATAAAAACAATATTGAACAGATAGCATATTATACATTCCACAGACGAACACAGACTCGAACTGTTTCTAAACAGAATGATGCAAAGAGGAAATGAAAATGAGCAAAAGTAAACTTTTACTGTAAGTTTATAGATTTTTAATTGCTATCGGAAGCAAATTATTTACAGACTATTCTCCTTTTGAACACCTTTCAACTTCAGTCTTTGAAATAGGACACAGCGGACATATTCCCTTTGCTTCCCGTTATTGTAAACGAACAACAACGAGCTTTGTTGCACTTGCAGTTAAAATTGAATCGCGATCCAGGAAGAATTATAAGTTGGTTCAATTTTAAATACAGTTCATAGTTCACTAGATTTGTCCCGACTAGTTACATACATATATCTATTTTAAACTGCACGGTATTCAAACGTTTAGTTGATGCTGAGACACGCAAGTCTTCTCACTTTTGAGCGTATCATATCTACATTACACAATCACTAACTATCGATTGATAAATAGGTCTGAAAATTTACAACATCGAAAAAAAAACATTGTTTCTTGTTACAGTGTGTGAAAAAAATCTTATGATTTTATTATTCTTAATCGAAAAAATCTTTTATGCAAGCTGATGGCACCTGACAATTTAATGTAATTAAAATCTATGCTCGAGACTGATAAATCTCGCATCGATACTGTTACAGAATTAATTCATCTGCATTCAGCTGTGGCACCTTTGGGCAAGTAGCAATCAGCATAGTATTTATTTATCATTTCTACAAGATTACACAAAATTTTTAACGATCGACAGATCGTACTATGTTACAAAACATTGAAGTTGTAAAGTTGACGCGTTTATGTATAAATGGTTAGAAACTAAATATATTCACCTCTGATTATGCTGAGTGATATTATTTGATTGGACTTCATCGGAAGCTTTAGTTAGATCACCTGACGAATCAGACATTGGTTCGTCCCCACTTGATAAGATTCTCCCAGGAGATGGACTGTCGGCAATTCGGAAAGAGAAGTTTGGCGAGTCTGCACTAGACAAAGATTCAGGTGTTCCCACAGAGCCAAGTGACCCTGGTAGCGGGCTGGATATTCCTTCGAGTCTATTTGAAAAGAGAATAAAACGTTGAAATTTTTGCCAATATTTGCTAGTCACCTAAATACATTGACCTGATAGCTCTTTTACTATCGTTTTTTACTTTAAGCATCATTTTGCTCCAACTATGGCAAGATGTTATTGACCAATTACCAAACAAATGGAATGTTCTTCACCTGTTGGAGTGCGAAATAACGAGACTTGATGTTCTCTTAGCTGGAGGTAGCAGATGTTGGTCTCCATTATTGTCATCTAATTCAAACTTTCTCTTAACTGGGCCCAGACAGCTTGCACGAATGGTGGCTATTGGGCTGAGGCTACGCCTAAGAGAGATAATGCAAATTCAATTTCTTCAAGGGCAACAATCATGCATATGATGCATTACCATCGTATTCGTCATATTCACCTTGCTAATCATTGGACTTTACCTTGTTGCGAAAGCTTTTCTAGTAGGACTAGGAGAAAGATTATTTTTCCAAGTCATTTGAATTCCAGGTGAATAGCACTGTCGTTGTCCGAGTCCTGATCTAGTAGGTGACGGTGAGGAGCACAATGGTGGTCCAGCAGCATTGAGGTTCAAAGTTAGAGGATCAATAGTTCGCTTGGAATTTTGTCGGTCTGATTTGTTTAGCTGATGACTAGGAGACTCTGACTCTTTAAAGGAGAGGCCTTCGGCATCCAGCCTGAGGTCTTCCCATGATTGAGACATTTGCATTGCACTGTGTATTTCTTTTTCGTGTGCAGCTTCACGACCAGCTACATCCACGCATTCTTCCTGTCGCAGCTGACTCACTCTCGGAGTAAGACGTGGTATACCACCACCTCCAGGACTCTGTTTTTAGAAAAAATGGACATAAAATTTATCTGGCTCTACTTGGCCATGGCTTTGGTACATTACTGATTCAATGCCTTGACTTTAAAATATAACTCTGATTCCCTAGTTAACTTGCAGTATGCAAAGATATTTGAAAAGTGTAAAGACAATTTGGTAAGCATATTAATACACAGGCTCTAATATTCAATATCAGACTGCTACTTACACTGGTACTAAAACGTCTTGTCCGTGGTAAATTTGAATACAAATTGAAAGGTGAGACAGCATCTCTGAAAAGGATTTCAACAATTTGTTAGGTAGAATTGAGGGAGACAGCACTAAAAAGTTTGAACTTACCTCGGAGCAGAGGTAGACGTCGAAGTGACAGACATTGTAGCACTGATCTCGTTAATCATCGGAGCACTGCTAGATCGCTTTAAGGTGATTACAGGACAGTCAACATCCATGGCTGTAACACTGCTGAGGACATTCATGGGCGCTTTTGTAGACAGCGTCGACAGAAAATACAAACATTGGTGTTTGGTCGACACCACGCATAGGGTCAAGATAAGCGTAAAGATTCAATCAAGTTTCCCTCAGTATTCACAATTAGCTGTTAGCGCTGTAGTGAACGCGAAAATTATCCAAGCTATGACAAGTGATAAATTTTATAACATGTGTTTGCTAAAATTGTTGTCGTGCACATATAAGCCGGAATTTTTATATTTTATATATTATCCGTTATGGATTTATTCAGGCACTATAACGCAACACTCTTATTCCTTAATACAGTCACTCACGATGTAAAAAAAAAAAAGTAATAAATCTGTGGACACGGAATCGGCACTCGTTTTGTCACAAAAATCAACTTTGGAGCTGTTCGATTGAGCGCTGAGCGCTCCGTGAAAATAGGGGACCGGGATTTGAGGTTGTGATTGGACAACTACTGCCTTTTTTCTCATCAGGTTCTCATGGACAGGCTACGACTTTGGGGTGCTGCTTTCAGGGGCCACCTTTCAGTTGATTTCAAGCGAAGAGACGGCCTCTCCGTTCTTCATTGGTAGAAGAGTCGTGTTTGGTCTATTCGGCTGGGTGCTTCGATGCCCTCGCTATTGCCGAAAATACAATCGACCATTGTGGCCGTTGACTAAATGGCTGTAGGATATAGCGACGCTCTCGCGGAGGTTTTAACGCATCACACGGCCACTGGCACAGGATAAGTTGTCATAACTCATCATATATGCATCCAAAATACCCAAAAATTCACTCAAAATTACATCACGGTCTTCTGTAAATACTTTTCTGCGCACAACTATTTATGCAGCGGAAACTCACTACTCTGAGGTTAGAAATCAAGGAGTGTCCGCGTACTGAGGTTAGTTTGAGAAATTCAAATCGACGCCTGACGCGGCAATCATCGGCAACCCACCAAACTTACTAACCTACCTACTAACATACGCGCGTCTCCCGCATGCGCGCCAGTATCGCGCATGCTTCGATAGTTGGTGCGTGGCCTTCGAATTCTTCGGTCAGCGCGTTTGGATCCGTGGTTTGGATTCATCCGAAACCCCTGAAACTCAGATGATAGAAATTTTAAAGGACGACGATAATTTGAAGTACAACTTTCACCGCACACACGAATAAATCTTCGTATAATAATCAAGTCTTAATATTACTTGTCTTCAACAATAGTTCCTTCTTCGCGCGGTTCAATTTCAACCATTCGGCGGCGTCTCATCTGGCTATCTATGAAGTTAGTCACTGATTTACCATGTGACACACAGAAATGGTAAAAATGTCGCCATTTTCGTACTTATGCTGTCGTACTAGTTTGTATATAGCTGTGACGTGTGAAGAGCAGATAGCCCTCTTTTGCGTTGATCTGAACATTTTCTGAGTAAATAATTTCGAATTTCTTGAGGCTATTGCAACGAATGAAATACCTCAATCGGATTGGATATCAAATTATGATATACAATTGATACTCAAGTCTTTTGCAAGACTGAAAGACTGTTAAGTGGTAAAGTAATCACTGTTAACTCAGATTTTTACATTTAAAGGTCCGCTCCTGAATTTTACATGAATGTACAGATGTACAGTGGGCGTTTGGTATTCCCACTGATTTTATCCGCCCGCTTTTAACAGTTTTCTCCCATCGTTTTCTGTTTGTCATTTCTGGAATTCCAACGTGAACTATACTGATCTATCAATTAACATTGTAGAGTTGCGTTGTCATTGAAATATCAGTGCATTTTTCACTTGTACTTCGAAATTCATTTGACTGCTCGCTTTTATAATAATAAGTATCTGCATTTTTTTTACTCCTCGATGTCAACGTGTTGTTCACCAAACAATTATTCATGGATCATTACAGCAGCTATTCTGTAGTGTCATTTAAGTCTGTGTCAATTCTAAAGCAAGTTTGTGTATGTTGCAGCTCGTTTAAAATTGCTATCACAGATGCCATACATTCTGGTTAGGGGTAACCTTGCTTCGTATAGTCACAGGTATCCCTGGAGAGTCCTTGTCTCAGGTCTTAAAGGTACGCGATATATAATCACACAGTTGTTAAGAGGGTAGAATTGATCATTAGTACATATCCAAATATTTCAAATTACATTTAGCATAGTGAAAGGTGATTTGCTTTTGTCCTCTACCCCTTTAATATTTAGCTTGTAGTAACATCATTCCTCAATTTTAAAATTCCATCGCTTATCGTTGGATGGAATCATAGAATATTTAATTATAAATACATGCAAAATTCACTTTTCATTCAGTTTTCATCTGATCACGTGGCTTCTGAAATTTATCTTATATGCTGTATTCACAATCATTAAATCATTCATTTAGAGTCCCTAGAATTTCGTACACTTTCATATCCTATCAACAAATTACTAATACTCAACCTACCTTTAGATTTGGATAGCAATATTCAATTACTATGGTTTCATGTACATAAATTGAAAAAAACTTCTCATTTATTGAGCCAATAAGTGAAGTGGTGCAAATATTAGCTGAACAAAAATCCTAATCAGCTTTATATTTACTATTATCTTACGTACAGTGTAAAGATACGTTATCGCCAAGGTATCAATTCAGTGAATTTTGCACTTTTGTAATGTGACTCCAGTTAGCATTGATTTATTTTAGCTGCTGACATAGAACAGTTGACTCGGTTTGCTTCTGGAGGGTACTGTGACGACTCCACTATCGTTTACCTACAACATCCCTGCGTCGTTTTAACTGCATTAGAAGTACTTGGTTACAAAGTTGTCGCATCCTCAAGTACCAGTGTCAAACAGGACTACAATGAGTACATGTGGACTATGAGAAAGGATTTTGCTGAGCCTGAACCTGAGCCACCAATTAAAACTGGTATGTGTGTTATATTCTATTGCATTTAGTTGTATGGAACATTTTTATTAATAAGTAAACTGTCGTAATAAGAATACTATTATTACTATTACGTTCAACATAACTTCTAACAAGTAAGTGGGTTGATTCGTAAATTCCACGGACAATTACTCTGATTATAAATTTTGTACAAATCTGACAAAATTAATGTTTCAAGTGTTGTATTTTGGAACACCAAGTTTAATGTTTAAAAATATTTTTACGCTTGATTTATTTACCTTTGTCAATCTTTCCTTTATGTACATCTATGTCCTTATGAACTCTCGAAATGCCCAAAGTTGAGGAACCAAAAAAGTCGATAAAAATATAATTACTCGAAAATTAAAATGAAAGTAAAAGAGGAACCACAAAGAAAATCGGATTTTCACGGTCCGAAACACTGTTTTGCATTCGATTCATGGCATTTAATATCCCCTCCACGGATGTAAGCAATTTCCCCTCTCGTCCCTGCTTAATTACTTATCCGTATTTCATCCCCATGCCCTCAGCGCCACCTTTTCTTATGTCAGTCAATGTCCGTGTTTCATATAGCGTCAAGATCTGTGAATAAAATTTTAATAATTCTGCAAAATCGTTTCGCCGTTTACTTACGAATTTAAACGATTTCATCAACTTTGCGCACCTTATATGATGTGCAAAACAATTTCGCCGCCTCCAATGTAATTTCAATCAGCATTACGATCTTTGGTGAAAATTTGAGGTTACGTTCTAGCGGTTTTGACATTTAAAGATTGTAATGCACGCGTATGAGCTGTCAAATATTATAAATCCTTTTTTATTCTGTGTGTGGCAAACGGTTGGAATAACCGAATGACATTCTGTTTGTTTGACGTCATTTTATTTTTAAACTGCAAGATTCTGAGAGATGCAAATGCGCATTGTTTTTTTTTTAGCAACTTCTGAAATTGAATGCAATGCATTAAATAGATCGATTATTTACGAGAATGTATGTATGTTCATATACGTACATGTTTAAACTGAGAAAATAAAACTAAGGTGCCAGCAGCGTGTTTGAGTGTGAAAGAGAACAATTTTTTGCTCACAATGGTGAAAAAACGAAGTATTGTGTGGAACTATTATAACAAAAAGGTAGACGGAGCGCAGGTGATTGCATTTTGCAAGTTCTGTGATCAATCTTACATTCAAAATGCAACACGGATGGAACGGCACATGGAGCGTTGCCCGAAATGCCCCGAGGATGTAAGGCAACAGTTTATCCAAGTTGCACACAGTAAAAAGAATAAAGGTACTATCCAGTGCATCAAAAAGACTGATGTGTGGTCTAGTCAGGAAGCTTCAGCTCAATTTGAACAAAGTAATATCACAGATACTGAGCTTGACAATTTAGATGACTGGGGATACAAACAGCAAATTTATACTGACGTCTCAAGCAACAATGTTCCACCAAATATTGAACTTGTGATGCAAACTGGAACGCAATGGGCCAGTAGAGATGGTGATATACAAAGTAATGAGTCTAGTAGCAATGCTGGAACCAACAGAGAATGGGATGGAAATCGCGATGTGACGGAAGCTGCTTCTGGGGGTAAACTTGATTACAACAAAATTTCTCCTTTCTTTGAATTCTTCAATTTCATATTTTTTTTTGTTCTCAACTCAAATTGTTCCCAGCTGGATCACAAGAACGCGGAACCACCGGTCAAGAAAGAAAAACCTACGGCTCAAAAAAGATTTCTCCATGTTCATTAATCACAAGGCATTCTCCGGGGTACTTTTCACTGCAAAATAAAATTTACCAAGAACAGTTACTGGAGAAAAGAGCTGTTAGACGCACTGCTGAATTGGAACTCAGGCGCAAAACTTTGGAACTAGAAAGATTTCAGTGGGAATACGAAAGAGATAAAGCTCACAGTGAACTACGCTGGGCTCATGAAACTCGGATGATGCAACTCAAGGAAGAACGTGAACGACAAATAATCGATCAGAGTAGAAGCAGACTGCCTCATGTTATATGATACATGACTCCCGGCTGTTTAGAAGAAGCAAAAAAGCTGTAAAATAATTGAATCGCTTAGGAGCCATTCAAATATTACGTCACGCTATTCTTGGCCATTTTGGATCCCCCTCCCCCACATCCCACATCGTAAAACAGTTTTTTACTCCCTTCTCTTCGTTAGATGATCTATTTCGTTCGCACATTTCGCCCCCCCCCCCCCCCCCCCCTTATATAATTGAAAATTTGTTAATAATATGACGGATAATGTTAATTGCCTGTGACACTACGAGTGTAATCCGTCCCAACCCCCCCCCCCCCCCCCCCCCCATCGCAGGTCGGCACAGTGAGGCTAAGCCCTACCCCCCTGAAAGTGCGACGTAATATTTAAACGGACCCATATAACGGTTACTGAATACAAAATTTCATTATTTTGAGATGTGGCATCTAAATCTCATCTAAATGGTGCTTGATCACAAAAAGCAATTATTCGAAGACAAAGATTTGAAGTTTATTACATGTCAGTTAACAATGTAATACAATAAATGCATAAATAAAGATTTCATTCTTTTTTAGTCATCGTACATATTTTTTTTCAATCCCTTACTCAAGAATTGGAAACAAGTTTGTTGAATTCTGTATATTAGGTGAGTGTGTGTACCAAATTGGAACTTTAATAGCAATATCCTTTTGCATTCTAGAATTAAAAGACAACGTCATTTAAAGTTTTTCTACTACCAGAGTTTTCAAGTATTGAGAAGCCATGTCTGAGAAACTGGTTAGCATGATCAGCACGGAAAGTTATTCTTACGTCGCCGTAAAGGGTTCTCCTTTTGCGACCGATTGTGCAGTATTTGGTCTATCGAATGAGGAGACCGTGGCACTCACTAGACGCTTTCCAAACTCTGGCCAAAATGTGGTCAATGGCATTACAATCAAAGGTGACTATGTAGTGATAAAATTATTATGTTTTTACCATTTGTTTTCAATTTAAGAAATAATTTGCCAACTATTCTAAACTGCTGACAAAATTGACTTAGTTTTTTTTTTTTTTTTTTTTTTTTTTTATTTTATTTTTTACGTTCAAGGACCACCAGTTCCTGTTATAAACGTTTTGGCGGAGCTTGGTTACAAGGTTGTCTCTAGTACAGGGGAAGCAGAAATACTTTGGACTCTGCAAAGAGAAATTTAAGCGTCACTTGAACACTTGATGTATTAACCTCAGAATATACATGTATAATCGAGCACCATTTGCACAATGAATGTTGAACAAAACCACAAACCTTTTCGCTTGAATGAATGTCTCCGTGAAATGATACCAAAAATCTGTGAAAATATGTTAAAACAAATTGACGCCACGTGCGTTCAGCGTGGACCAAAACTCTCAGCGTAACTTATAATCTAAAAATGTTACAAGATTCTGTAACAATTTTTTTCTTCTTTGTTTCATTTTTTTTTTTTTACTCCCAATTTGCCTTGATTTCAAACTGACGTTATAGTAACCGCAGTTTTAGAAATAGTGATAAAGGTATCCCTCTTGTAAGTAGTATATTATTCTGAAACGAATTGTATTTTTTTAAAGCAACCAGTATCGAAGATGCAACAGAACAAAAAAAATTAGAATAAGTAGTTACCATTTAACGTAGGAATATACAAATACTATTGGTGTATTGAATTAATTCAGCTTAAACTGGGATGGTGATTACCAAGAAGGAAGATATTGTCATTGATTGAATTTTACAACATGAAACTACTAAGCAATTGTCAATTTTATTATTCTATTTTAATTTACATATGAATATACAACTATAAATATATATATATATATATATATATATATATACATATATATGTTTATATAAGTTTGTTAATCTATTTTAAGTTTATACCGACAACTTATTTACATATGAGTATACAAATATATATACCTATACTGTATATGTATATATTTGTAGCAAATGAATAATATTTCTTATGAAGAAATTGTATCTCGTAAATCTGCATATGGACACAACGATCAATTTTTTTTCATTAATTCTCATGGATTACTGAAAGGTATGTCAGTACTGAAGACTGATTTTCACTCAGTCTGCGCATATCCGAGATGACGTCACAGAAATCACTTAAATAGGTTACTTGAGATTACTCATTTATTTTCGTATACTATGCTTGCTGAAAATACCAGTTCGTGCGGTCAACAGTTGGAAAAGTAATAACATAAACACTAAAGGACAAACTACCAAGCCTCATTGACGTCACCTTGGATGGGTTTTCTGATTGGTTTAACCAAAGCGTAGCGGTATTAACCGTATGTTAACCCTCCGTCGGCCAACATGGACGATACCACAGCCCCGTACCCCCGCCCTCTCAAAAAAAATCTTACCAAAAGCCCGCCATTTTTCACCCGGCCGTTGTCAAGTACGGGACGCTAGAGGAGAGCCAGGCCAAAATCGTCCATGTTGGCTGACTGTATTGCTTTTTGGCGTAATTGAAGTAGGTCCAAAATTTGTATTTTTCTCTTCATTTTAACACTTCAAAACATAGTACATAAACCTAACCTGCAACAAGAAGTTTTTATCGAGCTATCATATCAAAAAGTGATGTTTTCGGGTGCTTATTTTTCCGGTACATTCAGGTTGGTCTGGAGTTTGTATTTTCTCAGTAGTCTTGACATTTCTAACATACAATCGGAACATTTAACCCCGAAAACAATCATTTACAGTGAAAAATTATCATAAATTCTGGTATACTGCGTTTACCAATTTATAATTACTAAATAAGTTAAACTTTCTAACGAAAACTATTGGAATATCAAGTAGAGATCTGAGATAGATTACTTGAATTTTTTTTGGATTGTTAGGAAGTTCCTAAGTGTGGGCAAAAGAAGGAAGTAGCTCAATTTTATAGAAACATGCACCTTACAAAATAGCCCATATTGAGATGCCGAAATAAATAGGGTTTTTTTTGAGTGGAGTCCAATGGGAGTAGGTTTTCATGAAAAATTATAACAAGTTTGAAACCCTACAATATCTTTTCTTCATAACAATTTGTTGCTGAGATATCGATTATTAATAAAATGAGCACTCTGAAATTTTTGAATATTCAACAATTTCTACTGATTGAAAATTTCGTAATTAACATTGGATTATTAAGTAGGCACCTGAAACTGAATACCTGCGTTTTTCCGAAATTTTTGAAAAGCCCTAAGTGGGGGAAAAAGAGCTGAGGACGAAATTATTCATGTTGACAGGCAATGTCAGTGAGAAGAAACCATATGGTCGGCGAAGGGTTAATGATATGAAATCTAAACTAAACGGTAGTACCACAACCTGTAACAAAATTGAATTATAAACCTATACTGAACTCTTTCACATTTCAAACTGGTTAAATTTCTGACCGTCAAACACAAAAACTGAATCAGTTATGTTAATGTAAAAAAAAAAATTTCTCTCACTTAAGTAGTCTTACGATGGATTGGTTAGCTATTAGATTCTGCCACCAGCTATTATTCCACATCGGTAACACACCTGTCATGTAATTTCTGTAGTGAATGTTTATGCGTTTCAAGTGATTGATATTCATAATATATTATGAATCTGATCATGCTGATAGAGTTGATTTTAACAATTTTTTAAAACGTCTTACTTAATTTCAATTAAATATTTTTAAACCGATGTTGAATGTCTTGACAGTTTATTTGATTGGGAGCATTAAATATTTGAATCAAGGTTTTATAGTGTGTTTATAAAACCATTTAAAGTACTTGAATAGGTTCAAATTATTGACAGACGTTTTCACTGGTTGAATGAACGTTTTTTTTTTTATTAGAAATTATTTATTTAACAATTTAACTTAACACTATAGCAAATACTTGCACAGTTATGGGGTTTGGAACGTGTTTAGTATCCCGATCAAGATGTGAGGGTTAAAATATCCTTTTAATTTTAGCTAAGCACCATTTTTTTTTTGTTAACAACTAATTGTATGATCGTATAAGGATTTGAACGATGTATTATTTTATTTCTGAACATTTTTTTTTTAGCGACTTTAATATATTATACAAGGTGAAGGTAATAACTTTGTAAGTTATTTAATGGAATTTAAGTTTGGTAATTGAGGGACACTATAGTGTTTATTTTCAAACAAACTTTTACCTAAAGAAAACTGTACCTTGCACTGTTGTTTTACTGTTTGAGAAGTCACAAACTAATCTATTATACATTATTATTCGAGTCCCACATTCCATAATGATTGTATTTCCTATATTACGTGATTGAATATAATAATATATGACAACATTGTATTCTTATTTCGGCATCATACTCCTGTTTATTATCATATCAGTGGAATAAAATATATTAACAAAATAATTGAATAATGAATTAGCTTCTGTCGGAACATTAAAAGAATGTACAAGTTTCAGGGAAACCAATATGGCACATCACAGCAAAGAACATTCTTGCTCATCTGAGGAGGTATCATCAATTCGACAGACATTCGCTCAAATGGAGTTTGAGCGTGGGATCTGGTTTGCAGGTAAATATTCATTCAGTATTATTTTATTTTAATAGCTTTGATGACATCGATTTTTCTTTACCGTAACATTCTTTCCAGCTCAACAAGATTATATAAATCGTGTCAAATATCTGCTAACGAAAGGAGCCCTTGTCGACAGAGTGGATTCGGCCGGTTACACAGCCCTGCATTACGCCGCTCGAAATGGTCATTATTGGGTGTGTAAATTACTATTGGATAACGGAGCGTACGTTAATGCTAAAACCCGAGCAGGGAACGCCACTGCCCTTCACAGAGCAGCAACCCAAGGGCACATTAGAATCATTGAATACCTTCTGGAATGCGGAGCAAAGACAAATATGAAAGATGCTGATGGTTACACTGCTCTACATAGAGCAATTATAGCAGATTCGATTAGCGTGTGTCGAATTTTAGTTCCTCTAACAGATCTCAAAATCACTGATAAATTGGGCCGTACACCTTTACAGCTAGCTACAGAAAAGGGAAATGAGAAGATCGTCAGTTTGATCGAAGAACATCAATAGTATGCATCTGACATGATAGTGGAATTTCTAATATATTTGATTCAATTATATTTCCAGGTAGATGTTCGCGATATTTTAAGGATAAGAATGAGACTGTATGTTTTTCCTGAAGAATGTTTATGTAGTTTGAATTTTAATATGATGTCTTGAGAGATTACTTCATATGAACATAGTTTATGTAAAATTTAAGAGATCCTTTATAGACAGTAAAATATTATTTAATTTATTATTATTCTCTATGCCGTTATCTTATAGTGCATTTTTTATGTTACATACTTATAGAATTTATTACATCATCATTATGTACAGTCATATAATTATAATATATTGAGCATTAAGTAATGTGTGTAAGAGAGAAAAAGAGTGACACTTATTTTCGGCAACTTATTAATTCTGCAGGGGGTTTGACAATAAGCAATTAATACTAGGTTATAATAACTGCACGGGCAATAACAACAATAATGATTTTGACGCAAGTCAAAGACGTAGCTGGAATAAAATCTAGTTAGTATCATTTACCATGACCGTATATATAATTCAGTTTTCGTTTGACAGAGGATTTCAAAAAGAAATTCAATAAGTATATATTCGATTCGATAGAAAAACACACCATCTGTGTATTAATGCATAAATTGTATTATTGTATGTACATTGTACAAGTATCACGTTTTGAAACAACTGTTATTTCCATAACTGACAATCACTACGAGTTTTTCTATTTTTTTTCTGGCAATTGAAATTATAACTTGACAAATATATTTTTTCGTTTCGTTTCATCAGGCGATAAAATCAGATGTTTGTCACAAATTAAGAAATTGGCAGTTAAAATCGTTGTACCTAACATTTTGTATCTATTTGGTGTAACATTAATTTCAATATTGCGCGTTGTCATTTCATCAAACGTAGAATCTGTTATTATTCCTCTGAAACTAAAAATTCCTCGAATTATCGATTAATAAAATTTAGAATATCGCTTATGTGGATTCGCAATCTTAAGCGGACATCGAGGCTCGGAATTTTTTAACGCGACTGTCCCTCAGATGTTACCTACTATAAAATTTGCTAGAGCCCATAAGTAAAAGTTCGCCTGTAGCATGCAGGTCGTTTAGCGCGCTTTGTCGTACGCGCGCTAAATTCACAGTTATATTTATTAACTTAGAGAGAGAGAGAGAGAAAAAGAGGGGGAAATAGGAAAGAGAAGGCAGAGTCTTCCGTGTATAAAGGAAAAGTCGGATGAACTTTGTGTATTCGTTTAAAACCTTAAGCGCGATATTATAAATACGATTTATTGATGACGACGTGTGTTAAGAGGTGACAAAATAATTATCTATTTCAGAAGAAACAGAAAAATAATGTAAATCCAATGATAATGAAAAAACAACAGAGAAAATCGTGTACCGCCGCGCTTGAAACGAACCAGCAGTTTTTTTTTCCCAGAAGACTATCATGGAAATCTGATCAACAAGCTCATTGTAATTTAGAAATTAAACAAACACGATGTTATTCCACCGGTGGAAGTATTGTTTAGAGAATCATGGCATGATTGGGAACGAGGAGATTCTGTTTGAACTTGACTGAAAAAAAAAAAAGTTGCAAAATAAAGACAAAAAGAGGAAAACAGAAGAATCTCGAAATCGACACATGTTGGCTCTGTACGCGCGTATACCTGAACGGAGGGATGATAAAAAGAAGTGGAGAAATGTGAATAAAAATAGGAATTCGAAGAGAAATAGAATGGCGAATATGTAGGTCGTCTGGTCTAGTTTTCTGCGGCATGGATCATTGCCGACTTCGTGCACTTGGCGGTCTTGATATTGGTAGTGGCCCTCGTCGATCGTAAAGTTCTTGGTGTTCTTCGGCATAACGTGAACGCGGCCGCCGGAGCCCCACGTAAGATAAACGTGCTGCCGCCTAGCGGATTCTGCCGTTGGCCTGCCGTGCTTGCAGTTGATTGCGTTGAGTCAGTTGTTTCGCGTAAACCCAAGTGGGTTTGCGTATCGGCTAGTGCCGGGTTTTTCTATCGTATTTACGACATTGTTTCGACTCCCCACCGTCTGACGTGGGGAAAAAAAAAAATAAGGAAATTTCGTAACTATGCCATTTTTCGAACACCGCGAATATCCAGCGACGACGGCGATTCGTCTGGTTGTCGCGGCGACGTAAACAACCCAGGAGAACCCAGACTTTGTGTGTGCGGTGTGCTGCGCCGCGGTGTGTCGTGCAAGTGCAAACGCGTCTGCTAAATAAGTGGGAAGAGAGTAGAGTCGAGTCGCCCTCGGCCAGTTGCAACTTGCCTGCTTGTTTCTACGAAACTGGGATAGATTTTTACCCTGTGCGTGCGACTGTCTGTGTCAGGTGTGAAGTGTGCGACGGTAAACGACGTCGCAACAATTCGCTACTCGGTGATTTTGTACGTATCAACGTCGCCTCTATGTACCTATGCGTGGTGACAATCGCTAAGCAATGTAACCCCCATCGTGACGTCACGTACCTAATCAAGTGCACACACACATAGGTAGACGCAACTAAGGACGGGAACAGCGCGCGCGCGTCGCGCGCCTCTCTACACGTATTATTGCACCCGTGGACCGTGGATCGTGGTAATATACGCGCAACATTTGTTATTTCTCCACGTTGTTGGTGCTCCAGTATTTACGCGACTCTGATCGGTCTTCTTACCTTGTATTTTCTTTCTCTCTGCGTATATTATTCGCAGATGCGCAAAACGTATACACCTCTAACACAACGCGGTACTATACTATATAGCGAGTGAGTGGGAGTGATTTTTTGCAAGCGGTATATTAATTGAATACTCGCGTGAGTTTTTGAAGGAAGATTAGAAGATTCGGAGGGATTGAAAATCGCGACGACGTCGACGACGACGGCGAGGTTGATGTTGTTGGGAATAATAGGTACCGAGGTGTTTAGCAATGAAAATTGACGTCACCGCGTAAACGCGGTTATTTCAATTTCATTTCCATGCAATTCCAGACTGTCTCGGATTACTGCGGTGTCCGTGAAGCAGACGTAAAAAAGAAGGGACAACTTTTATAGCGCGGTTGTCAGTCTCGCGAAACGAGTCAGTTCGTGATTCTTCGTCGTGTCTGTCTACGTTATCCTTTCCGCTCTTTCTAGCCTCTCGAGAGATTCTAGTTTCTAGTTCATACTCTCGGAAGCAGTTCGAGCGACGCAGGCTGTTCGTACATGCTACATATATCCTGCATCGCGTATTCGCAGTTTCAAGTTAACATTCTCGAATTTTCGCACGTGCAACGGCTCCCCTTGATCCGGTGTCGGGATCAACAAAAATTCGCATTTAACTAAACCTTCTGCTGACCCTGGTGACTGACCAACCGACTCGGTACTTACCTGCGTACATTACATACACACTCACTCGACTAATTGCAAGCCCGAATGGAAACAAAAATGTATTACGCGATAAGAGGCTTAACGAAACTGATTCTGAGCCAAAAAACGCACGTAACAGCCATTATTCGGTGTTGTCGGAATGACAATGCGGCGTAAATCATCTGTTCTTCTTCTCGTTGTTCTAAACCCCGTCTCTTTTTTCAATCTCTGAACATCTAACCGATATCGAATCGACCGAAGTGTCGTCGTAGCTTTGTCGATCCTTGCACGAATCATCTTGATCATAGATAAAAGAAATGAGTGTTATCGTGCCGAAATCCGATCGTTAAATTACCGGATACCACTTTCGACATTTGATCGTGATAACTCCGCGCGCTGTCAGTTAACAAATCGACCAAATGTTTCTAAAATTCCGTGATTTCCGTTTTTTGCAAAAGTTATCTTGATCCCTCTCTCGCGTCTCAGGTCGTCGTCACGTCATTTCAACTGTTTTAAGTCCGTTTCGATCAACGCTCTCCGTTCTTACCAAACAGCATGATTTGTGGCTTTTGAGGTTATGGTTACGAAACCTCAACTCTTCAGTTTCTACACCGTCAATTCGGCCGAAAGAAATATATTTAAACAATTTTCATTCGCTCCTCCGATTCTGACGTATGCTTATTTATATTACGACGTGTCATCGTGTGGTTATTACTGTCAATTTCAAAACGCAAATTCTTTCCCCGAAATTTATCCGATTCTTGTTTATTTTTTATATTTTTTATTATTCCAGCCCCCCCCCCCCTCCCACTCATTTGTTATTAGTGTTTATCTTTTATTCGACGAACATATTGGGTTTCTCTGTGCAGATTTGGGTCGACGACGACGACGACGTGAATATTGAATCTAGGTCGGATGTGACGTGTTTTCTCTGACCTCCACGGATTTATACACGTATTATTTAAAAAGATCGACGACGCTATTTGTCTAGCAATCAGTGTGTGCGTGTCCCGTGTGTGTGTTATACTACCGTTGCTCTTGTGCCGCGACGGACGAAGTAAAACAGTGATTACATGTATAACCAAAATATATGTATAACAATGCATACGTCCATCTCTACTATCTGGTTTTCTACGATAAGGAAGATGAATTAATTTTATTGTCGATTTAACTTGAAAAAATTTATTTATAAATTGAAACGTGGTGGGTGAAGGAAAAAAAAAAAAATAATAATTCGTGGAGAAGAAACCCCAAGTTGTGTCGATGCATATAACACGGAGAAAAAAAGTGTGAAATTTATACCTGTGTCTTGTGTATATTACTGTAGAAGGGGATTTATAAAATGGTTCGTGCCGACGCTGACTAGTGATAGTGGTGTTGATATATATATACACATATATGTCTATATTGTCTGTGCATGTATGTATATATATATATTTGTATATGATTGTTAGAAAATAAAAAAATACTATTGCGAGAAAGGTAAATTAATTGATGCGCTAACGAAGCGTAAAATAGTAAAGTGTAATATTTAAAAACTACTACAACGAGAAGAAAAAAAATAAGAAAAAAGAAAATAACGACGACAGTGTGTTGATCAGTTTAGTTTATAAAGTACATCAGTGATCACGGATTTCTCTTCGCTCTATCATCTCTCGCCCAACCTCGATGAGAGGAGGCACATGTCAATTGCTGCTGCTGAAAATGCAGGGTGAGTTATTGTTTTTTTATTTTATTTTTTTTTAATTTTTATTCATAGTTATTCAATATATTTATCTGTTTCCGTCTCAACCGGTGCCGTACCCTTGAAAAATTTCTAGAAATTCCAATTGTGCAAAGTAATTGTAATACATAAGATATATCTGTATATATGTTACATATTTCGTATTGAGTAACGGTCGCCAACGTCGTCGTCGTTTCAGATCATCTATATAATCTGTGTTTTCTAGAACGATCGCGGCTGCGAGTATATAAAATATGTATACACGTATGACGTCATAGAGAGTTTAACTTCGCACGTATTAATATATTTTGCTGCTTGTTTTTTTTTATTTTTGTATATATAGAAAGTATAGTATAGAAAGTATATAGTATAGAAATACACGATACAACGAAAGGGTATCGACAGCAAGTAGCCTGTGTAGCCAGAGTTTGTCTTAATAGCCTCCTCTCGACGACTGCTGATTTATTACACTGTAATTCTACACAAACATCTACCAACCATCGGTTTCTCTATTGCATCCTTTGAGGTATTCGACGATTCGTTACAGTTGATTTAAACAACGTGTATAAATTATACAGCGCTTTGTTCATTTGCATTAAATGTACACATGTTAATTTTTTCCTTTACTCCGAGTACCACTTGCCACCGCTAGCGGTTCACAAATAAGTGTACTCGTATATTATCTAGCCGGCCAGTCTTCTTATCAGTCTGTAACGATATCGTTGAATATGCTGAGAAATGTGCCACCTCCTGCTACCGTCATTCCGACGACGACGACTTTATAAATATGCGTACCCTATGTATTATTATGTATTGTAGATGTACGCGCAGGTAATTCTTGCTCGCTTGCTCGTGCGATCGTTGCAAGTGCCAAGTCAACCTCGGTTCAGTTCCTAGCATGCGGCTGACAACGACGACGCGACCTTAACCATTTCTTGATCTCTTTTAATACCCCCCCCAATCTTTGTACCGTCGAGATCGTTATCGCGATGAGTGAATTTGATAAGCTTCTTTCCATTTTATTTAGGAACATTTTTTCCTCCCGCGACAAGAGATGCATTTTTTACTTTTGAGGTTTTCGAAATCTGAATTTATCATCAAGATATATAATACATTTTTCTCAGCAGCGTCGTTTATTTATTCTCTAATCAACGGTCTTGGAACAAGATTGCGTACGAGCATTTTCTTTGTCCTTCTGGGTTTGGTTACGATAGTTGAGAGACGGTTAGTTATTGCGAAAGTTTCCTCATCGTGATTTTACTGCGTGAAATATAAAATAATGGAGAAAGGGCAACTCTCGCGTCAGTATTAAGAGTGAGAGACGGCGATACGGAGAAGACCTTGTGTGTTGAATGTGTGTTAAAATGTCGCACCTTATTATACACTCGTTTTTAATTTAAATGTACAAAAATAACAAGCTTCTGATCGCTCGTTCGTTATTGAGACACATTTAACGCCGGGGCATGTCAATCAATCCTTGAACAACCGGGCTGCTGCTACCTTTTCGTTGCTACCGTATATTGCGGCAGATTTTTCATAGAAATACGTGACTGACGGGCCAACCCAGTGACAATAATTGTATTAACAAATTTCTGAAAGTCACAAGCAAAGCCGCCTTACGTTTGTCACAACAACGCTGCCAAGTTTCACTGATTATACCTATATCAGCGTGCCACATTGCCAAATCTTATGCACTATACCTGTGTCTATACCTATATACAGCTTGTCTATTCGGTTTATTGTTAGTCCCACCAGTGGCGTCATATCGAGAAGAAAATTCGATTATGAAAACATTGAATTTCGTACTAATTGTTTGAAATGTGTGTCAAGAGTCAATTCAAATGCTTTCACGACTGGATTGAAATTTAATCTGTATTTCTCTTCAATTATAATGCGATTTTCGTTTCACTTCATTGTTTTCATTTTATCATTTTTTTTTTTTCCCACGAACACTTTTTTTTAATCACTGAAATATCAATGCTAGACAGTCTTCCATTATTTCTGCATAACTTTAACGCGCATCAGTTTCAATGTAATTAATTAGAATCTTAATCAAAGTACTCAACGGTAATATGTATATAGTTTGTATATAGTTTGAATATGGGACTTTTTGTTTTGCCCTTCGTACTAAGGCAGTCCTCCAAGAGCAATGAAGACGATAAATAGTAATAACAGTAACCTTAATATATAGAGCATGGACATATAATCAGCTTAAATAACTTGTTACTAGTGAGATAGAGAAAGAGAAAGAGAAAGAGAGCGAGAGAGTGAAAGAGAGGGAGAAGGGATTCCGGGATGGGGGAGGGGTGACACATTGAGACCTGGGAAAATGTATATCTTGCTCTTTATATAGAAATCAAACCATTATTGGAACTACACGTTTGAAACGTATAATTTATCGCGTGATAGAAGCAGCACCAGCAGCAGCAGCACTGACGTACGTTATACGTATACCATGTAGCTATATTTATAGCCTGAGAGTATATAGGACCGTTGGAGAAACAGAATTATTAAAAACTGTGGCGAGTGTAATTTCGTTCTCTAACAAGCGTTGATGCCGTATTAATTATTTATTTCTTATGCATTTACTCGTTTGTATTTAGTTCCCCTCCCCCTCCCTCCCCCCACGCCGACGTCTTTTAATAAATGTATTTTCGCTTTAATTACACCTTCTTGTACGTGGCGAATTGCCAGGTATATCTTCTCTTTTTCTTTTCTCATTTCGCCTATGTAATTAAGATTTCTTGGTAACTCTGCTGACGCACCTACCATCCGCCTATATGAATACCTTTGAAATGTATATGTGTGCGTGTGTATGTGTGTGTAAAAGTCACTCAATTCTTCGTCAATTTTTCGGTCGTCGTTTACTTCAACTAATATCGATCAATTATGCAAACAGCAGGGGGGGTTGTTGCCGAATGTGTTTTTAATCATAATGCAAAAAACTATACAGATAGAGAGACATGTTACGGATTTGGAGGGGGGGGGGGGGGGGGAGTAGATGTCGGATAGAAGGTAGATCCAACCAATTCAAACTATCTTTGCAAGTTGCGTTTGGTGGCCGCGTGACATACAGTATATAATATGTTTCAATGCTAACGTGGAGAAAGTGGACCACACTCGCCCCGCTGCTGGTTGCTTGCTTACTCGCTGTGCCGAGTATACATATATATCATAATCTCTGCATTGTGTTGCGTAACTATACGGAGCAGCCAACTTGTAACTTGGTTCGTACGGTTCGTTCGTTCATTGCTGAGGGTGTATTATTAATAATAATATCAACACGTGCATGCGACATACGACGCGTGTGTTATTATTCGTTTCGAAAAGACGTTGCGGGAGGATGAAAAATATGTCTACTTACGTGTGTACGTTCATTAACCAAACCAGTTGGTTTGTGTGCGTACCGGCGCCATTAGTCATGATTCCTTAAACGATCTTGTATTATATCCCATGGTATCCAAACTCCGTTTATCCAGTCATTTCTTCTACGCGCTAATGAAAAATGACAGCAAGAGCGTGACGTGGACGATTAGAGGATTTGACAATTTATCGAGAGTCGTTGATATTGTTGCGACGAATAGCGGGACTTGGGAATTTCTACTTTGACAAATACGGCACAAATTATAGTTTTATTTTGTAGCTTTTTTCGGTCGATGGTGTTGTGGTGTTCATCGTGGTGGCGACGATGGACTTTGCCCGCGTCCAAAGGCGACAAAGATAGTAGAAAAGTACCGCTGCTGCTGCTGCTGCTGCTACGATTGGATAAGTCAGGCAGGGGAAAGAGAAGAGCCTTCTTGGGTTTAGAGCTTTAAATAGAACGAACAGCTGACCATGAGTCTCATCTCTATTTTAACGATTAAAACGTGTTTCGTGCGGTGCGCTTGCTTTTGCGAAATGAGTAATGAAAACGTTTGAAATTTTATCTTTATCCAATTCCCTCCTACGTGCGAGACGATTTTTCATTTACTTATCTATTACTGTTGTTGTTGTTACTATTATCATTATTATTATTATTATTCTTTTGCACTTTTGTTTGTTGATAAAAAATCAGCGATAAATATCTTTTCTTTACACAAGGATGATCTTAAATAATAGTAATCACTTCTCGGCGATTATGGTGCGTGTGAAACTTTAAAGTTTTTCCCGTTTCATGCTATGTTTTCGTCTCTCTCCTTCTCTCCTCGCATGCACTTATACTTATGCATAACTCCTTTCCCGCGGGAATTGAGGCAAGGCGTCGTCGTCGTCTGTCGATTTCGATTTTAGAAATCGCGTCTATCCGCGAGTTACGTCAGAGGTTGTCTGCTGCTGTGCTGCTGATGCAGAACTTGAGGCAAGAGAAGAAGCGGGCCGTCGATACTTTTTGCTCCCACCCGCTCTAGTCTCCGTTTCGCTGTTACGAATTATAGCGAAACGCTCTGCAGTTACCTAGAGCGGCATCATCATCATTATCATTATCATCATCATTATCATCAGCACCCCCTCAGGGTCAGCCGCAAAGCTCGGTCTTATAATCGCCCGAATACATTATCTACAATATTATACTTGTCTCGAAAATTTCGTATGCATTTGAATTCATATTTTCTTTCACTCGTGACCCTGTAAAATGATAAGTAGTTGTTGTCGATGGTGTGCGTTCCTTGCAAAGGCAACGTGCAACGTTACTTACACGAAATATTATTCGTTAACTTTTCTTTTCTTTTTTTTTTTTTTTTTTTATTTCTCGCCAAATTTGTATCGATTTTTTTCTTGCAAAGGTGCAGTTCACTCTGGGGAGATAATATTTATTACAAAGAGGGTGGGAAGGGAGGGGGGGGGGGAGGGGTGGGGGTTGTGAGAAATGAAACTGCAACTAGAAGGCAAGAAGGAAGGAGAGAAATTTGTGAAAAAGATTATACTTATCGTTAAAGTGACGCGCGAACGTGACCCCGTTATAATTGTTACTTATATGGACGTTATACAAGGCGGTGCACAGTTGTTGGATTGTTATATTATTATAGGTGTACGGCAGCAGCAACAGCAGTGCGTGCCTTACAAATTATTCCATCCTATTCTCTCTTGGTGAAGTTTCTTTGAGTACGACGAAGAGAGGAATATAATATAGTTGATGCGTGTATACCTGTAACGTATAATATGTACTCGTCTTTGAATGCGGAGGCCGGCCGATGCACGTCTACGTATATCACACATGTAGAAATGCGCGTATAAAATATGTGTACTTATATGTATAACAACAGCTGCGAACACAGTTCTCAGGATAATAAAAATAATACCTGTGTGAGTGTGTGTGTGTGTGTGTGTGTGTTATATATACCGGAGACAAATATTTTCTCGAAAAAAAAAAAGAAAGGAAAAAAAAAATTACGTACATGTGATGCGAGGAAAGATCGTAACGATTATAAAGTCGTAATGATAAGTCGCGCACAAAAGAGTGCCGATCTTTAATGCAGAACTACATTTAATAGTACAATTGATACGCGAAAAAAAATTCAATGTCTCTTCTGGACAACGACGAGATTTTTCGTGGTACTGGTGATGATGATGATGATGATGATGATGATGATGATGATGCCGTGAGAATTGCAGTTGATACACGTTATAATATATACTCGTATTATATATACCTTCATGTCGCACGATGGAGTGAAGTTTCTCTCTCAAAGGTTTATTACGCTGCTGCGCTCAAATTCGAAGACTTCTTTTTTTTTTTCTACACATATAAATACACATACCTGTTACATGTGCCGCATCGTCTGTATAACTGAATGGTGTATGTTGTACATAGCGATAATCTTATCAATCGTATCGTGAAAACACGACGCGTATTATATGCATACGTTGACGTTGCTTTGGTCTTGTTTTTTTCATCATCCACTTTCGCTGTAAATATAAACATCCATCCGCGGCGATTAATTATACAAAATGATAATCATAATTATCGAAGAAGAAGAGTAAAAGAAATAAACAATTTCGAAAATACAAGTATATCGCGTTATAATTATGTGTATGTTGTTCTTGTTATTCGTTGAAAGTTTGTCGACGATTGATTAGAAATGTATATTGTAATGTGAAATCTTGGAAGTTGTTTTTTTTTTTTTTTTTTTTAATTTTTTTTTCGTTCTTTCCTTTCGAACGAAATGCAATTTCAACACAATTGTTTTACACGCGAGCATTGATTTCTAAACTTGGAATTTACTTGCAATTCCCGCGCCCAGACTTTTCGCGTCGATGAATCTTGTGTTCTTAGCTAATCGTCAAAATTATATAAGCCTGGATCTGAACGTTTTTTTTTTTTTTTTTTCGTCAAATAGATCCACCAGTTACAAAATCACTCTGTTTCAATCTTCAATTCTATGAAAACGAACCTCCTCGCATCTACTATAATTTCACACATTTCTAATAATTTTATCGGAGACTCTTTGTAAACAGAATATCTTGAAGCGTTATATTAATTTCGTTATTACACCGGTCGATCAGAATTTTGAGTCTGGGTGCTAGATATCGAAATTTTGATTTCCTCCACGCAATTAGATGAAAGAAATTTTTTTTCTTTTTTATGAGACGAAGTTTGTTTTTTATTTTAACGCGGTTGCCACTCCAGCTGCTTATACTATCAACCGAAAACTTCAAGACTTACTCATCAACGTAAAAATGACAAAAACAAACTTTATAAGTAACAATTGAAGATTTTGGTTATTATTCGATGGATATACAATCAAATTTTATTCATATTTATTTGTCGACTGTATTGTCAATGACCTTGTTCTCTCTGTTACGTACACATCTCCGATTAATTTCACCTTGTCTCTGTATTCCTACCCTTATTCTTACTTCCCCGATTCTTCAGTTTGAATTTTGCCGCTCCATGGTTATCGTTTTTCCCTAGACGAAGAGCGCCGCATCTCTTCCGGTGTGAGAGAAAGGACATTTAAAGTTATTGTTCGCGTGAATCAATGCCGGGGAATGGTAGGTGGTGGTGGTGGTGATGGTGCATCAGCGCCACGTTCCTCCTCCATCTCGTTCGGTCGTTTGGTTGCAGCTGCGGAGGAGAGGAACAGGCATCAGCATCAGCATCAGCATCAGCATCAGCAGCAGCAACTTCGGCAAGCGAATTGAGATGCGGCCAAACTTTTGCGAGGGGCAGTGACTCCTGCAGCGGGGCATGCCTTAACCTTGACAAGCGTTCTTAAATTAGGTTTACGTTCTGTTCGAAAGCGGAGTTTACGAGCCCCGTTGTTGCCGTTAAACTGCATCTCTCTGTGAATTAACAAACGTATTAAAACCGAACGGAGATCCCACGTAGGGCGAAGAAAATTTTGGAGGAGAATTAAAAAAGGCTGTCGCGAGTAGTTACCTGCAACCAAATGTTATAAAGAGAGTAAAAAATTGGAGAAAAACTGCCGCTTCTTCCCTGCATAATTATTTATCGTTTAAGAAATTTTTTTTATTTTCATTTCCATTTTTATTTTTATTTCTTTATTAAAACGCTGACAGCCTTTTCGAAGTCTGATCTTCGATTCTCTCATTGTATACTCGGTGCGAGATCTGCGAAGAAACGAAATTCTGTACATAACGTATCGGCACTTTTTTTCTTCGTTATTTCAAATTTTTATTTATTTATTATCATTGGTTATAGTTAATTTTTTAAGAACAGTTTTTTTTTTCTCTACTCGAATGAAAATCGTCTTCTTGTACTTTTGTACGGATATGAAACGATGATTTTCGACATTCGTACACGTTCTCCGAAAATCATTTCTTGTTTATCTTTTCGTGATGACAACATATTCGTTGCTGTCGCTTTTCGGTCGCAGGTTATTCGTGACGTAAGAACGCGTAATATTACAAGTTGTTGCTGCTGCTGCTGCCGCCTCGATGGTAAGACGTAATTTTTGTTTAAACTGCAATCGTGAAATGATATGTAATGCGGGAGTTTCAAAATACGGACAAATTTAGGAATACCTGTCATCCTGCTTTTTATACGTCACATACTTGAACTTCGTGCTACAGCAGCAGCGGCCGAATAAAACGGAATACTACGCAGTGGCGGTTATTGTTTAGACCACGTGGTGCTCGATATGCGGGAGGAAAAAGAGAGGAAGAGAGATAGAAAGACAGAGGTAGAGATAGTGAGAAAGAGAGAGAGAGAGAGAGAGAGAGAGAGAGAGAGAGAGAGAGAGAGAGAGAGAGAGAGAGAGAGAGAGAGAGAGAGAGACTAAAAATATGTTCTAGATATAATATTCAGCTTATTCTATGTTACGCAAAATGTAAATGGGGGAATATTGAGTTACGTAATGTGCGGTGGATAATATTATCGTTGATCTTGTTACACGATAATTATATTGGATACTTGAAAGACATATTTGAAGATTACCATTCCCTGTTGAAACAGTGCTTACATAATAACACAAGGAAAACCCCGGGAGAATTCTTAGTGGTATTAATGTTTTATTATTATTATTATTATTATTATTATTATTATACTATACCGTTATGTGTTCCTTGAAATTTAAGCGCGTGTTATGTATATATATATATACGTATATTGAATATTATATACCTTTGATGTCTCTTGCGTCGTCGTTGGTCATCTTCGTTACAGCTTCGGCAAACCGTTGAAATTATCACGGTGACACAATCAGAGAAACGACACGACGACGACGACGAATTATAGAAGTACAGAGAGAATATGCTTTATTTACTATTAATAAACGTATATTCGGATATGGTGTAACAAATGTTTTGTTATTATTATAAAATTTTATTCGAGCCAAATAATGATGGATGGAAATTTGTTAACAGTTAACAAATCATGTTTGGATCAACTTGAATTTGATAATAATAACGAAACATTTGTTACACCATATCCAAGTATGCATACGTTTGTTATTAACAGTGAATGAACTGTTTACTCGGTGTACCGTCGGACTTCTAGGAGTGGAAGACTCGACGTTTTGTTTAGAAAGTTTGTTCGGAAGGTCGCGATATCTTTTCTGTCGTTACACGGTGTGTATGCGCGCAACACACTACCCTGTAGTAAATATAATCATTTTCAATGTAGGTACGTTGTTTTAACGCTTATTAAGGCGAAGTAGCATAGTTTTTTTATTGAGTTATCAGTACCGATGCACGTAACATTGTTTCCAGTTTTGTTTTCACACCTATTCGCCCCCGGGGATTCAAATTAATGGCCTTGTATTAGATTTTTCCATTCGTACAACGTAGGTGGGTTTAGACGACATATTTTTTCAAACGGTTATTCGATTCTCAGTATTCCTTCCGCAGCTGAAAATTAAATCCTTCGTTCGTTATTTATGGTCATTTTTTTTTCCCCCATTTCAATCCAAATTCTTATTCTCGGTTCAAAAATGACGCGCATACTTTTTTTTGGAGGTAATTATGATGTTTTATCAATCGTAAGTAAATTAACAATGTTATTAAATATTACGTATAGATATGTAATCCCGTTTCGTACTATGCTTATAATATTCATAGACACAAATTACGCTTGTCAGAGAATATGTCCATGAATGTTCGAATTTTTCCGCTGTGCGGCTTTCAAACAATCGTTGCTACGCATCGTTGAACGGGTGCTGAAATCTCCAATAAACTTGATTTACAAAAGCAAGCAAAGTATTCGCAAATAAATGTAAAAATAAATTCTTGATTTTTTTGTTTCCTCTTCACCTCAACATTTTGATTTTCTCATTTCAACATTTCAATTTTTACGTGATCAGACGTTTGGATTTATTAGTTATTTTTTTTTTTTTTTTGTCCTCTTCTGCTCGACTATTTTTACTTGTATCTTGATAATGGGATTGAAAAATTTTATAATCTGATCTAGGCAAAATTTACGCTGAACGGAAATTAATAATCAAAGAGCGTTGGTGGATGGCGTTCGAAATTTTTTCTACACTACAGCGTTACTCGTTTTCGAAAAAAACCGCTCGGTTTTCACCTCCCAAGGAAAATCATTAAACTAGGCGAATTTGGGTCTTCGCGCAGCGCGTCAGTCTCACGAAATTAACGACCTCTGCATCGCCTTAGAAGAGAATCGATCAGAGAGGTGAATTCGCACTCGCATCTCGAGCCTCGCTATTGATTAGGCTACTACAGATTGACGTCACAGAGACCGACGGCAATATCCCCCGCCACAACGACCAATTTTACCAGAGTTTACTCTCTACGGAGAAGGCTCGTGATACGCTTTTACATGTATATAATATCACATATATTTATATTATACATGTTTATATCGTTCGTTGCGTTTTGTTGCGCAGATAAAACCAGAGGCTATAAGTTATCGGATTTTCGAGACTTTCACGCCTTAATTATTTTTGATTTCTAATACTCGACCCTTTGACCCACGATTATTCATAACAAGAACTTTGTCAAATTTATCGCAAAATTCTTTCCTTTGTATGAGCTGGTGATATGAAGTCCATTCAACTCCAGAGAAGCGCGGTGAAATTAGTTGACTTTGAAGATCACATTCTGTGATATTCTTATATAATATGTACTTGAAAAAGTTCCCGATGCGTACGTAATGCCTGAAACTGGAATTCATTTCGAGAACGAAATCATACAGTGATTCTTCGCTCGATGACAAAATTGTTTCTTTTAAAAAGGCTGAAATTTCTTTGACGATATCATAATGCTTTTTTTTTTTTACTTGTAATTAAAACCTTGGCAACGTTTCTGGTATTCAAATTTCTTTGTACATGTTCTATTTAACAAAGGTTTCTTTGCAAAATTGTATTCGTCGAGAAGTGTCTATACTTATATATAATTGAAATCAGAGCAACGGCGAGCAATATGAAACCTTACTGGAACCTTAGAAGCGCGAGTTATAAATTGTTGAAAAATTGTTGTTAGTGTAGGAAATTAGAGCAGGCAGTTATCGTTAAACTGAAATTAACGAGTCATAGAAAACTTGCAGTCATTTGTGTCGGATAATATTTTTCTTGTTATCTTCTTTTTTCATCTTTTCTCTAATTTTTCGCCGTTTCTATAAAAATAAGACAGTTTCAGAAAATAGTTATTCGACAATAATGCGACTGTAGCAGATTGCGTGCGAGGGAGAGAGAGAGAGAGTTTTCCCCGATTTGTCAGAATAAATTCGAATTCTCGTTTGTCTTCTTTGACGACTAGTCGCATATGCCGAATCATTCTTCTCTAACGTAACTTTCAATTTTCCCGCACAAGTAGCAGCTCTGCACATGGCAGAAGTTCCATCAGGCTTTTCCCTTCTTCGTATTTCTATCACGTCGTTTCTTTTCGCTTTTGTAGGTCATGGTTTATGGTCAGCTAACCTTCGCTCTTCCCACACAGCGGTTATACCAGTCATTCGTACTCATATATACGATCTATACATTACAAGATGTGAAAATAATGGAGATATCATGGGCTTTTTCAACCATCGATAATTCGAGGACGTAAGATTTTCTATTATCACCATCGCTTACGCGCTATTTATACATACGTGACGCGCGATGTATACACAAGTATTACCTGTGCAGATGTAACATTTTCTTCCCTGCAATGACCGGGACAGGCATTACCGAGTCGCGTAACTCGGTTACGAGATATATAACCGTGTATACCTAACTCGTCGCAATCCGTATCGCGTAACTTCGCGGCCGCAGCCGCCGCCGCTGACGTCGAACAAGTCAGGGAATATCGGCGAGTAAAACTCAATGTTGGCCTGACACACATACGAGTAAGTTTCATTCAACTGTTACCACGGAAATCACATTAATTGAGGCAAACGAAATAAATGATGTAGAATAATTGTATACAGGCAACGTCACGGTATGTATAACAACAAGAAAAATATTAATAATAATAAAAACATGGGGTCTTTCGTGCTCACGTGATTTCTTGTTATGTGTATATTTTGTAAAGAAAAAGGTGCGCAGCTTTCTCGGAGTCAAAAATAGAGATAGCCAAATTTCTCAAGCGGCGTTTTAAACGGGATAAATTCGCCTCAACGTTACTTTTTTAGACAAATTTTTTGTCACTTTTGTTGGACGCGGTACGCACTGTTGATTAAAAACCTCGAAAAAGCAAGGCTTTCTAGGGGCGGGTAAATATGGAGGGGAGAAAAAATTTGCATCATTTTTTTAAATCATTTCGAACCAATTTGAGGGATGCAGCCATTGAAATTTGATTTCACTCTTCTTGAGGACAGGTTTAATATATATGTATATTATAGAAGCGTTGAGTACAAAGATCGCCGAGTTTTCGCGACCGCGCGTAGGCGGCCGACAACCTTTGTGACTCAATAATGGAAAGATGTAGGTACTTGGTACGTACAGAAAATATTTCGCTTGATTTTCACGAAACTCGTTGCTGCGAAACAAGAAAAGGAGAGAAGAAAAACAAACGGCGAATAAGAAATGAAAATGATGAAAAAGTACTAGCGATTTTTTTACATTGAATTCTATGTCGGTGTGGTAAGAGAAATAAATAAAAAAAAATAAAATAAAAAATTTGGCGTAACGCGTAAAAATATTCGGAGGAGGGAAAAATTATATATTTCATGACGTCATCGTCCCGCACGTAACGTTACAACTTATATTATATGCATAATATATGACGATTCGTTTCCGTTATGACTTGCTATCGTTGTAAGATATTCGCGATTTAAGTATATCATATATTAATGGATGTATTTTTATGTACCGTCGCGGCTAATCAAGTTCTTTGCCTTTCTTCGTTCGCTCGATCGTTTTTCGCAACAATCTATTCGTCGTAACAGCGCGTTAAAAATAATCTTTATCGTAGACCGGAAATGCGTCGCATAATTGCAACCGGAGATTTGCGGTCCAGCAGACGTTGTATTTGAAACGAGTATACGTATGTGCCTGGTTGGTCGGTGGTGGAAATGACTTTCTTCCTTTCTTTCTTTCTTTCATTCTTCCTTTTACAACCAGGTTGAAGTATGTATATTCACTCGGGAAGAAAATCATTATTTTCCGATTTTAGAATGACTTTCAACAAGTTGGCTTTCGAAAAATATGGGTGTGTTTGGTTCACTATGGTTTACTAAATTTCAGACACTTCTAATGGTGCGTAGTGACGATTTTTTTTCAACATGCACCGTTACTGTAACGTTGTTATTCTTGCCCACATTATCTTACACGAATATTAAAAATTCCTTCAATTTTATCATTCATGACAATGAGAAAAGAGCGTATAAATGAAGAGAGAGTGAGAGAATTATTAGACGTATTAATTAATTAATTAATGAATCAATTAACTCTATCGTCGTCGAGATATAATAACATCGATATCGTAAAGGCCGCGTATTTACACACCCACATGTACGTAATTATGCGATCCTCTGTTTAAAAAAGATTCACCTCAATACGATCATATCCGTACTAATACATACATACGTCTCTTCGTACATGCAGCGCGCCTATTATCAATCCATCGAACAAATTCGTACACATATACCGTGTTTCTCGTAAACACAGAACAGCTGACAGTCTCGTCTAGTATTTTTACTTTCGTCTGGTCGCCGCGTTGCGCTCGACGAAACAATCGAAATACGCATGCGTCGGTCGACGCAACGACGCTGCCTTCCCTCGTCTTCCCGACGGTCGGAACCTCGCATACGGATTTTCGATAATATGACGCAATAAAACTGAAAACAAACAAACGAACGATAAGAATAATTTTTTCAAAAGAAAATATTCAGAGAGAGAGAGAGAGAGTGAGAGAGAGAGAAAGAAAAGTCGATAGAAAAGTTGTTTGACGCAGGGGCGTTTTAGATGTAGAAGAGAATAGATAAAAAAAAAAAAATAAATAAATAAATAAAAAAAAAACCCTGGATACATGCTTGAAATCGAATAAAACATAAATAAAGGGATAAAAAATTTGCGGTGCATGGCGATATTCTGCATTTGAGCCTGGTACCAGAACGCATGCGCGCGCACCGCGTATGACGACCTTGACCCCTGTTTATACTCTGACTGCTGTCCTTCGTAGACTGATCGATATTTTGTGCGCCTCTGTCCGTCCTTCCCTCTCTTTCCCTCCCTCCCTCCCTCCCTCCTTTCCTCCATTACCCTGGCGACGCGACACCGTCGAAAACCTCCCTCTAGCTCCTCGTCGTCGTCGTCGTCGTCGTTACACCCCGAGCGGTAAAAGCTGAGGCAGATCGCGGAGGAAGAGGCGGGGGTGAGTGTTGGGGGGCGGTTACCCTCCGGCAAGCAGTGATGTTAACGCGCGTCGCAACACTACTAAATTCTCTCTACTTCCACCCTCGTCATATCGATTTATACCAACCGTAGTCTCGAGTCCGAATTACGCAGCGGGGCAAGACCACGACCACCGTTCTCCATGCCTCCCGTGCTTCTTCTTCTCCTGCACCTCCTGCCGAATTCTTTTCTGCCGATGCCGTCGTCGTCTGGCGCTTTGTTAATATATACCGTATACCTCTGTACCTTATTCTCCCGTCTTGGTAATGATAAAGTGGGTGACGAAAAATTAGGGAACAAATCATTTTTGTTACCTTTCATCGTGAATAATAACTTTTAGATTGTTGGTTTTTTGAAAACTAGTTATTGGCATAGTTTTTTTTTTTTTTTTTCCTATCGTGGTTAAATAGATTTTGAGACGTAATTGCTAAGGTCCGAAGGGAACAAATTTTACTACATGCATCGTTTGACTAATCTTGCTAAAACTAACTTCTTCAGCTTTGTATTGTATATTGAAGAGTTGGTAGCATTGAAGTAACGAGGCTTTGATGAAAATCAATACTTTGACACTTAAGAATATGTATGTTATATATAACGTTGACGCAACTGGGTCTTGTTGTATTTAACGGGCGCGGGAAAAATATATATATATATATATTTTTATCACTCTAACGGGAAATCATCAGATCGTATTTTTTAATTCATCATCGAAAAATGTTGTCTTACAGCGGGTGTACAAGAAATTTAATATCATTGATTTTGTAACTCCTGCGAACGCAGTCAAGTTTTATATTACTGTAATTTTCAATGTGTGGTATATTTTTGTTTAATCGAAAAAAGAACAATATATTGTCCAATTAATTTCATGTATTTTCTCGGCTTTAAACGCATGATGTTAAACAAAATGTTCGTGCAAAGATTCAATTGAGTTTTTTTTTTTTTTTTTCTAAATGTCAATATCAAGCGTTCTTTCGTTGCGTAAATTTGATTGTACATTGCTTGTTTATTAAGAATGATTTTTCGTGAAAATACGTCATTCCATTAACGTTTATATAAACTTGAAAATCATTCCTCTACGTCTTCATCATCCGTATCGTGGATCCGGTTTAATGTTATACGTGGCATAGTTTAGCTGACGCAATGAACATTGCGGAAAAACTCTTCAATGCGAAATCCTACTTTTATTCTACATCTTAAATTGAAGGAGACGTCATGAAAAAAATCAGTAAACCACGTTTTAGCGAGAGTCAGGTATTAGAAATCAACCTTACAATTAGATAGGCTCAGGTGAATCTTTTAATTACGAAGATTTTTTTCAAACACGCGTCAAAGCGTTTTCTGAAACTGCGCCGGATGATAGACACGCGAGAATTGCTTTGTATGTACATGCCTTGAAAATCGTCTTATCTGTCTAATTCGCCGAGCAGATGTATAATATATATATGTATTTATTTTTTAATTTACTTACCAACATTACAATTTTGCAACCGACGATTTAACGACCTCGAATTTCCAACTCTTTGTGATGCTATGCGGTTTTTAATTCTTACTTTAGATTTTTTATCGAATTATCAAAGACACGTTTCTCGGTGGACAACAAATTGGTTTTGATAGTCTATTTATATATACGTATAGTCGGATATTACTTTCAATTCGTTGTTGCTACATGCGGTGTGAGATGAATTTTTTAAAATTGATCTTAAAAACTTTTATAAATTTCAACACGCATTTAGTCGATAACGTACTTTAAAAACTCTAGTACTAGTGTTCAAGGTGCGATTCGAATGATTTTGTATTTTCATTCTACGTGCTGAAAGTTTCAGAACGAGTGCAGCGAATACGTCAGATTACCTTTCGAATAAAGTTGCATGTTTGAAAATATGCATTATGCGGAGTCAATGTGGATTTTAATATTTTACGATATGTTTTTTTTCTCCCTCTTCTCTTCTGGTCCTGATCGGAATTGCGAATAACTGTTGAAGAGAATATATATATATATATGCGTCTGAGTATTACATTTTTTTTTTGTTTTCAAAGTCTCAGTACTGCCTGACCCCCCTTCTTGCATGAAAAGACACAGATCAGTCCCGAATTCTGTATTTGAAGGAGCTCCGACCACATTTTCGATAAAAGTAGCTGAAAATTGTATTATTTGAATGAAATAAAAAAGTGATTTAGGGTTAGCCCGTTCAGGATAATCGAACGGTGAAATTATTTCTCAAGCGAATCAGAGGTCATACCTCAGAATCCGCGGTTCAGGTATTCTTATCTAAAAAGTATATCCAGGAATCGCTGCATCGATAGAAAAGAAAAAAAAAAGGAGCGAACGAATCGGTGCGCGATTTATTTACAGCCCATTATAATATCAGTACAACAGTATTTTGAATAGAATATAAGTAAGGAGAGAGAAAAAGAAAAGATGCAATTTAAGTGATAAATGACGCAGTAACGTCGTATTGCATGCATTCCGGCAAGCAGCTTTGTTATCGCTGGATGATGCGGGTAAATTCTTAGGACGAACGAAATGAAACAGACTCGGCGCGTGAAAATAGAAAACAAAGGCAACGTTGATGATTCATGTATCTTCGATAAACGCATATGTATATATATGTATGTATATATATACTCACACACGCACACACATCGCATATAATATATATATATATATATATATATATGCGATTTAGGTAAACTATGGATAAGATGATCACATTCAAACCTAGAAGACTTTCTAATCTATTCCTGGAGCTCAAAAGAGACGAACCTTATTATATCTTGCGCAGAGTTTTACGTTCCAAAAACAAAAAAAATCCTTTGTTTTTCATATGTACATACATGGGTAAAGAATATATATACATATACAATAATAATAATAATAATAATTCTTTATTCATCGCAATTATATATGCAATTATTTGAGGAAGTAAGGAGCAAGTACGGATATATGTATTAGGGTTGCACGGAGACGTTTATCTCAGCGATATCTTTGATTTTTGAGGGTAGCCAACAATTTTTAGATTTTTCGACTCACCCTAGTATGTACGTATCTTTTGTGATTTTCGAATCTGAGACGGCTTGAGTTACTGGGTGAAAGTTTATAGTTTACCGTAGATACTATCGTAATGTCATAAAATTAAAAAAAATCACCAGGAAAGTTCAACTCGAGAAGTTAGCATGCCTAAAGAAGATTCGTACATCCATTCGATCGAATAGAGAGATACATGCTTACGTACGAGGCACGTTTTTACGTAAAAAAAAATTTCCTACCGGTTTTTTGATTTCATCGGGTCGAAATTGTTATTATTTTTCTGTCGCCTTGAAAGCGTAATGAATAACAAAGACGACAACAACGATAATGGCAATAATAATAACAATGCTAATGATAATGATAATAATAATAATAATCACGCGGGAGTGGTAAGAGTAAACTTTTACTTGAGAAAAACTGGGTAATGTCACGAATAAAATAACGAATCAGTCCTTCAATTCCGAGAATTCATGGTTCACCATTATCTCAAAGAATGGCTCCGCACTTTTATTCGTTTAGCGAGAGTCGATTTTCAGCGCATTCCGCAATTCGCCAGGCATCGAAAATTCAAGGGTATTGTACGCGGGCGTGCAGGAAAGAGGATCCTGGATCCTTGATCTTGAATTGCTGGATACTCGCTCCACTCCCCCCCCCAACACTCTTTAAAACGGTGTCCTATTATAGTTGTGTCGGGAGTTCTCCTTTGACTACACACGAGGCACATCAGTCGTACCAACCTCTACGTCTTGTGTGTGTGTGTGTGTGTGCTTGACAGAAAGAGATAGAAAGAGATTTGCAGAGCTCACGGACTGTCGGTTAAATACACTTTTTTATACCCGCGAATCGACGACGCTTCATGACGTGTGTACCGCTGCTGCCGCTGACAATAAAAAACGCACCTGCGTCAGTTTATTAGCCTGCCTTCTGTGCAGGCTGAGGAGAAGAACCACACGTCGATGTATGATGTACGGGTAGGATATACCTGAAGCACCGCCATTCCAGCATCTCTGCCTACCTACCAACCTACCTACCTACCTATCTGCCTTTTACACTCTCCAAAGCAGCGTGTTATTCAAGGTCTCTCGTGTCTGCAGCGGCGGAGAGGTCTTGTGCAGCAGATCTCTGGCCGTGCTGCTGATTCTTATTTCTGGCGGAGAGGAAACCGACGGGCAGCGACGTGCTTTTTTCAACACATACGGACGGCATCCGTGCGACTTTGAAATGAGTAATTGCTAGCTCTCTTTCTCTCTCCCATTCCCCCCCTCCCCCTCCTCACCCTCCTCCTCCTCCGGCGGCTTGCTCATTTCTTTCCTCAATGGGACACCGCAGCCAAAGTCTCAGAGGGTATATACTTTTTTCATTGTTTATTTATGCTTATTCTGCTGAAATTACTAATTTTATGCCGGTATACCTGATTCTGATTCTTGGATTAATTACAAACGATCCGGGAAACATTTTGGGCGATACGGAGAAACGTATTCCTGCCTATTTTATGCAGAAATATGCGACTCCTCGGTATATTGCGGAAATTTCTCTTTCGTTAGCTATTTTATATACATACTATAATTCCAACTAGTCGATCTTCATTTTTCTCTCCTTTTTAATTGTAAGAGACGTTTAACGTCCCGCGCTTCTCGATTTGTTTCAATATTTATAACTATTTATATTTGACTTGGATTTGTCGATGGGTAACGAAAAAATTTGCATATGTGAAAAATGGTGGAAATTAGTACGAAATATCATTAAAAATGTGGAATCGAATCGATGCCATTTTAACACTATCAAATTTTAGTCCCACGTAATTATGTATACGATTTGAGCGAAAAATTTGAATTTTTCACATTCCAAGTGAATTATTCGCGACATAGGAAATAGTCATCTCAGTGGTTTATTTTTTTTTTTTTTTTTTTAATCATCTCTTCTGCAGGGATTAACATAGTTTTCATTCGAAGGGTGGTAAAATTTATTCTTTCCTCGTATCTGTACTGTATAGTAAAAGAAATCTACCTACATGAAAGACGCAATAAGAAAAGAACGAAAATGCTTGAACATTTTGAAAGTGAAACTTTGTGTAATAACAACCTTGCTTATAATACCGTTGCAAACGGAGGATCATTTTTAAAGAGAAAAGATCGATGATGAATCATTGAAAAAATATCTTGCTGCTTCGTCGTGCAGGAAATTCATTCGTAAATAAAGTTGTAAAACTTAGGAATTTCCGTTACAATCCGCGAGTACGCTTTTTCTGTTTCACGACTATGCGAAACATACGTGTGCATTGTTAATGATAAAAAAGAAATGAAAAAATAATTAGCGTGTTCATAAATTCTCAAATTCTTGACGCATCTAAACGTGTATCATGTTTCACACGAAATTTCACCAATTCGTTTCAACAGGCGTTTGGAGGGGAAAAAAACAAAAGAAATCAATAATATTTCTTGCGATAATGACACGATAATGACCGAAAGTGATTTATGAGACATCGAAGTGCAGCGAGACGACTTGTTAGCCTGCATTAGCGTGCGTTCGATGCGATACGACGTTTATCCTGGTCGCATGATAAAATCGGTCAATTCCCAAAGTCGATGAAGCCTTCAATCATGCAATAGCCATGAAATCGAAGGTATCCAGATACGATCGAATGATCGTCAGATTCTTAGACGGGTTTAAAATGGGGCAGCAAATCATATCAAAGTGTCCTAAAGTTTTCTCTAAATTTCTCGAGTCTCCAAGAATAAAAAAATTCTCGGCAATCAGCTGTACATTTTTAGAGAGTATCGCGGCAGCGGAGAAAACCGTTACATCAGATTCCGTAGTATTTTACACCAGGCAGCTCATATTTCTCGGCATACAAGCGCTGCCGGATCGATTTAATTCTTTCATATATTATACAAATCCATTTAAATAACGAGAAAGAACGCATGCGTACGATTTTTTTTCCCTTCCTCACTGAATTCACGCACAGTTATCAAAAATCTTTTTCGTCATCCAAGTAAATGCTAGAAAATGACCAATCGTCATCGTATTCCGTTCTGCAAAAATATGAATATTCCTTTTTCACGGTTAACAATAAGTTATACATTGCTCAACGACTCACCCTTGTATCACATATGTGTATATTATTATTGTTGTTTTTGTTTTTGTTGTTGTTGTTGTTGTTGTTGTTGTTGTTGTTGTTAATGATAATAATAATCTGAAAAGTATCTCGGAAGTTTGAAAAAAAAATAAACAAATCGAAAAAGCAACACATTGTACACGCAGTATAGTACGTGTGTGCGTCTACACTCGTATGCATATCAAGCGACGCGCCGCCGGCGTGTGTCACAGGTCTCGACATTTACCTTATACCTCTGATGATTATACGCACACGTGTTACAAAAATAACTGACAATGAGGAGTAAATCGCGCGCTCGCTCACCCACGTATATGCGTGTGTTTACGTATGTATGTATGTATGTATGTATGTATGTATGTATGTATGTATGTATTGTGTTAAGAAGAGACCGAAACGACCGGGGCTATCGTTCCTGATACGCAAGCCGCGGCAAGGGGCAAAATAAAAGTCGCGCAAGGCGAATGGAGATGAAATAAAAAAAAGTTGAACGATACGAAACAAAAAAATTAAAAATTAAAAAAATAAGGAAAGAAAAGACTGAAAGAAACAAAAAATAATAACGAGACCACGCGAAGACGCGTTCAATGATCTTTTAAAAACAAAAATATTCCCGAAGCAGGTGTAATCGCTCTTTTCTCTTATATTCCCGTTTCGTTCGTTCTTGTACAATTAGACGGAGATTGGTGATCGGAGACAGCGTAGATTCTGATCATCGTCATCGTCGTAATATCACATTGAGCAAATGCGGTACGGCGGGAAATCGGGGCGACGCGCGGCGTCGCGACGACGAAACGACGGTGGTTGGTGTTTGCAGAGATACGAGGCTCGACGTCGAGGTCTCACCGTCAGCTAACCGCCGCCGCCGCCGCTGCCGCGGCCAATCCACAAGTTTGTACGCACGCAGGCCAACTTGATTTTGGGGCAGGTCAGGTCCGTCCGTCCGTTCGTTCGTTCGTTCGTTCGTCCGTCCATCCGTCCGTCTGTCTGTTCGTCTGCCGTAAGCCCACCCACCAAACCATTCGTCCGTCCGTCCGTCCGCCTGTTCCTCGACTCACTCTTGCCTACCGCGGATGTAGGTATTCGACGGTCACACCAAACCATACGACGATCCTTTTCGGGAAAATAAACGTCATTTTCTTTCACTGTCTTCAATTATTAATTTTTTTTTTTTTTTTTTGTAACACTAAATCAACATTTACTTATCGTCACCCCGATGCGTCACAGGTATCGATATGAATGCACATGTTTTCGTGTATGTATCAGGTATATACAGTATACAATTATAAACCTAGGATCTGTCGTGTAGTTGAATTTAGGTATAGGTATGCAATGTGTGTGTGTGTGTGTGTGTGTGTGTGTGTGTGTGTGTGTGTGTGTGCAGGTTGGGGGTGAAAAGATTTTTCATCATTTGTGAAGGGTGGGTTGGTGTAGATATGTGTATGTATGTGTTTATATTACGTATGCCATGGAATGCCTCACCTACGTATCTATCATTCTCCGTTTTTATTCAATTTCTTTCATCTTATTCTATGATCTTGTATATAACCATATTATAGAATGTTCCGAAAATTCCTCTGAAAATTCGACATGTATGCTGACGTATGTGTTAGGTTTTCATATTATGCATGTGTAACGGGGCGCGTATTTGCAAGAGAAATAACAACGTGTTCGCGATGAATTAAATTATTTTGATGCGGATGTTCTACACAAAAGTAAAACACAGCGAAACGAAACGCAAGAAAGATAAAATAAAGAAAAGGAAAAAAAAAAAAGAACGGAAACGAAATAGACAAATATTAAAAATAGAAATAAGTGGAGGAATTATATATGTACAACAAGCATACACGTGTATAATGTTCATACGTATATATGGTAGGTATATTTGCAGGGAAGTGCGCAGAGCTAATAATAATTGAGACAGCAAGAAGAATCTTTTTTTTTTTGTTTTATTTTTTTTTTGCTTTTAGCTTTTTTAACCTTATTTTTTAAAATGTGTGACGTTGGTAGAGTAGTTTGGAAAAGAAAATACGTATTTGCAACGATAGTCGTTTCTGGGGAAAAAATTTAACGAAAATTACAAGTATGTATAATACATTAGTGACGCGCAGTTATTTCAGAACCTTACGACGTCATCTTACACACTTGAAATATATATTCATAAAATCAATATTACCTCGCTGCTTACAGACAATTTTCACAAATTCAAAGATATTTTTACCAGTGATAGCTGACAGACAAATAAATCGAGGACGACCCAATTATGATGGTGATTATAAATGTATCATCGATTGCTATTTATATACTCTTCTATTTATTAACACTGAATAGCGGAGAGTTCACGCGTTGTGTGGCAAAAAATAGAAAATAATAATAATAACAACACTAATAATGATAAATTTGCAAAATATTTTCTTTCGGTAAATTATAAAAATATTCTTAAAACATTTAGGTAAAGTTTTGTGGTGAAAAATTCTAACGTTACGATGACCTTAATAATTATCGCGTATATTCCCCAATTCGAAGTTCAAGGTGTCTAAAATAAAAACTGTTCCATCATGCAGTTACGGTAGTATTGCAGCCGGTGTATAAGGTACATGTCACATACATCCTCATCGTTTGCAGATCGCTTGTAAAACGGAAGATATCAACGTAACCTTCCAGTTCTTTCGCGGCTCGCTGATTTTTATCCAAGATGGCTGAATTGTGCGGCGGCAGCAACATCCTAGAAGAACAACCGGTGGAATAAAATACGTTTTATAATATATATATATACATATTTATTGTGAAATTTTTTCGCTCCCGTCTTCGCGTGTTTTTTATTTTTTTTTTTTTTTTTTAATTACCTTTTTACTTCCTCGTTCGAGACAAAGTTTCAGAATTCGATTACAATTACGAGATATCATACAGCAATGATTATTTTAATATGTTTCATCAGTGCGAGGGAGTTTCTTTTTTTTCCAACGTTATTTATTTAAATTTTTTCCCCCTCTCTCGGTTTCTTTCCTTTTATCGTTTTTCACTTTTGATTCTTTCGCCGCTTGCAGAATTATACGTATCGAGATATTTAATCCAACACGTCAGAGGTGATGACGATTTCACCGATCGTCGTCGGGGCCTCGGGAGAGACGCCATTTTGGGACGGTGATCTAAGCCAAGTGATATACGACTGTCACTTGTTACCGCGAAAACCGCACAGAGTCTCGTTTCAAAGGCTATACACTCGATTCTCGGCATACCTAACTATTCCACTACTCACTCGCCGCACCTGCTCGCGTTTCACACACACACACACACACACCGTATTGTAGATACGAACGTATTGCTTCGTCAATCCGATCCGCTGTGTACAAAGATATATACCTAATTTGTATAAACTGTAATAGAAACCTCTGAAACTAACCGAATCTCCCCTCATCGAATTAGATAAATAATGTATGTATTTCATTAACACTTATACCGGGGACCGACTATTTTATAGGTCAAGTTGTAGTTGTGATTTTAAAGAAAATGCAAGTCTTTTCTTCCACTCCACTTTTGTGATCATTTCCTTCTATATTTTTCAAATGTTTGAGGCTTAGTTATGTAAGTGTTATTATGGATAACGGATCGTTTGCTAATGATAATTGTCATTAGATAATTTCGAGGGTATAATAATCTTTGTAAAATATTTCATATTATATCACAATCCCGGTTCATTCGATTTTAATTGTATTGAAATTCTTTTTATCATCTAATCTATTTTAAGCACAAAGTAATATTTTTCAGGTGGTGAAAACCTTTCTCCCCGTTTGAACGATACCAAAACCAAAAAAAAAAAGAAGAAAGAAAGAAACAGAAGAGATCGCTTGTCTTTTGTGACAAAATAAATAGCGTACGCGTACAACGTTTGTTTGACGAACAATTATCACTAGGATCAAGTTGAGCCTTACTTGTCATTTCGGGATATGAGGGGGGAAGACGAGATAATTTGGACGTGACTAAATTAATATTTCCTCTAAGGAATATAAATATTTGATTAAACCGTTGTTACAGATACACACGTTCGTGCCGTTGTATCAAAACATTTTTCACTCCGGCGCACAGTGGTCCGAAAGCCCGAATTCCTGGCCAAAACCCCCAAAACCAAAAGTTATCATCCGAGGTAAAGCTTCACATATTTGTCAATAGATAGCATCAGAGCTTTGAAATCCAAAAGGACAGATGTTTATATTCATTCTATGGCCTGTGGTAAACCCTCGAAAGTGACCTTTGTCAAGACTCGCGCGGGACTGTGGTGTGTGCACGTTTTCGAGCGCGGGATAAAAAAGGCTATAGTTTTTTCAATTTGCATCAAAATCGAGTCAACCAAAATGGATATTATTCCTCAAGGTAAGTGAATTACATAAATTTTGTGAAAGAACCAAGTTTCGGAATTTATGGCGATGATATTAATGATGCAATACGAGTGCTGCAAAATAACCTATTTCATTGAATTGCATTACTATCTGTAGAGAATTAGTTATGATCCCCGGAGATCCTGCGGAGATCTCAACGATTCCTAGTGTGAAAAAGTATAGAGAATGTGAAACCGTTGGCATCGCCTGCTCGTTTTTGCTCCATTGGTCAAAAATAAGCATTCTTTGAAGCAGTGTTTTGTCGACTCGGTCGGAGCCTCGTGTCCCGCCTCGTGGGATTAGTGTAGCGCGGCGATGCAGACTTTTTCTTTTGTTTACATATACCTGAGGACTGTTACAAATGTATCTGATGTAATGTACATAGTGTCCAATTTGAATTTCATTGGACTCGCACTACTGAATATTATCACGAAAGTGAATAATTCTGATTTATAAATTATTAAAAGTAAGTAAAATATTTGCAACGAGACTGCTGATCGATTCGTTGAATTATACCCATGGTATTGTATGTCCACAACTGTACATAAGGTATTTATGCATGGCCCACGGATTGTCGAATTAGCCATTTTGCCAACAGGACAGCTCTCTGAAGAAGCTCAGGAGTCGCGAAATAAAGACGTACGGAATTACCGTGAACGTTACTCACGAAAATGCTCGAGAGAAAAAAATATTGAAGATATATTTCTCCGACTTCTAGCTTCTTCAGACCCGCTTATTTCGAGTTTGCGAAAGGCACATCCCAAAATGGGAAAAAGTTTGTTTCATGAAGCGATCGCGCTTCTAAGTTATGGAAAGTTTAGTTTTGAAGAAGGCGACGCAGACAACGTCATTCATCAAAACGACGTCGATGATGAGTATTCAGATAGCGATTAGTATGTATCTTTAAAAATTATGTTATTTTGTTTTATAAGAAAAAAATCTGTAAGAATTAAAGAAATTAATTTACAAAATATCACTTTCAACAATGTTGTATCATTTTTCACGGAATATTCCCGCCATTTTCGGTCCACCATTTTTAATTTTGCATTTTTGTTCTTTTTTTCGGAATCAGCGACCCCAAAAACATTACTAGTATGAATTTCAGCAATTTGGTATCATTTTTCGCGAAAAACACCCGCCATTTTGGGGCCGCGATTTTGAATTTTGCATTTTTGTTCTTTTTTTCGGAATCAGCGACCCCAAAAACATTACTAGTATGAATTTCAGCGAATTGGTATCATTTTTCGCGAAAAACATCCGCCATTTTGGGGCCGCCATTTTGAATTTTGCATTTTTGTTTTTTTTTTCGGAATCAGCGACCCCAAAAACATTACTAGTATGAATTTCAGCAAATTGGTATCATTTTTCGCGAAAAACATCCGCCATTTTGGGGCCGCCATTTTGAATTTCGCATTTTTGCATTCATTTTCGAAACCAGCAAGCCAAAAAACTGTAGGTATGGTAATACTAGCAATTTTCACTGAGAAATATTTGAGTTATTAGTTTTGGCCAAGAATTCGGGCTTTCGGACCACTGTGCGGCGCATAGAGTTCCCTAATCTCGCGACGATAGTCATCGTCGTCCTTGTGTAAATTTTTGTTTATTCCTTTATATCCTCAAATTTTTCTTTCATTCATTATTTCTCATTTAATTACGTACACGAACGAGTCCAACTTCCGGCGGCGATGTGGAACCGCATTACTGCACACATATCGTAATGCCGCCTCAATTCATTACCTTACATATACTTCACTACAACCGACTTATGCATCACATTCTGTTATCAAATTCTAATCTCTTTCGTTTCGTCGTTGCGAACCGCAAGAATTAATGTGGACGAGAAGCGTACACGTTTCATGTTACACATGTCTCTCTGTTAGAAAGGGTGCGTTTGAATGCTTGAATGCGCATGTCGTAACACGTATGTAAATTGTATGTGTATATATATACATACACACACGTATATACGTATATATTGCCGTGAAATCTCGCTAGCTGCTTATCAGTCTCGCCATAGTTTCCGGAGGTTGCGATATACCGACTATGATTAGCTTCGAATGACGTTAGTTTTGCCCGTGAAAAATAGAGATAGGAATAGTAGGAGAAGGCCTGTCCTTCGCGTTGTTGTCGTAGGTGTATTATGGTGCCTACTTTGTCGTCGTCGCCTTACTGCCGGTTGCCTTTCGCGGTGGATCGGCGGTATATATGTTTTATGATTACCGGGCGAATACCGAGAGTGGTAAAGAGATGACGATGCTCCCAGTCCTTGGCAATCGTTACAACTTCGGAATTACATATCTACGCGAACATTTTGACAAGGTCAGTCCTTGCGATATTATTGTACAAGTAACATACCGAACGTCTGTTACTCCGGCAATTTATTATAATTTGATTTATTTAGTCGCGGTAATATGAAATTTTATATTCTGCACTTTGACAGAGATATTTGAGATGTATGTTTTTTATATTCTACATAGCCAATAAGTGTTTCAGTTTAGTTGTAATCAATTTTTTAAATGTATTTATTAGGTTTTTTTTTTCTCCGATGTGGATAATATTATAGCAAAGCATGCAAAAGGGATTAGAAAAAAAAAGGATAAGTAATCACGAGATAAAGCGTCATTAGATGATCTTTGGTCGCCAATTATCGCGTATCCTAGTCGAAATTTTTTCGTTTGCAATAATTATCGGAATAACACAATATTTCGCATATCAATATCAAGACAGGAATTTAGTGCTTTTTGGGTAGTTTTTATAGGTACCAAATTGAAAACTGTCGTGCCTGACGTTGAAAAACAAAGATTCGATTATAATATGCAGGTACATTGGTGCCTCGTTTCATTTTTTGATTTTGGCGAACAATTTAAAACAATTTTGAAAATTCTTGGAATTAAGTGATTAATTTGCAATATATGTGGCTATGTTTTTTTTTTTTTTCTTTGAGAAAAAGCGTTTTTGACCGGTAATGAGATAAAGATTAGATTAATTGTTTGAAACACTCGGTCTTGTACGTACTTTTTAAGTTTTCTTATCTTTCCTTTCCTGCAGGCTTTTGAGTTGGAGTGAAAAATTCCAAATGAATCTCAATTCTTCTTCGAGCAAGATATATCAAGTTCACGGAAAACGCACGGACGCAGAATTGGGGCAGGAATAATTTTCGAGCGAAAAACTGTCGAGTAACCCAAATTAACTTAATTAACACCGAAAAAGCAGCTAATTTCTGCGTTCATTGATTACTCAAATTATACATCCTTGTTTAATATATTTCTCAATATTTCTTTACGTCATGCCAACAGACAAATGTTATACATAAATGTCATTTTTTTTTTTCTTTTTCCATCAACAAATTGCCACCATAATTCTATGTTGTCACATTTAATTAGAACCCATAGGTCATCTGATTAGGCGATAACATCTGATCGGGTTTTCTAACTTTCTTTCGCTAATATTATACACGTTTTTTTTCTCCTCCGTTATATTGAAAAGCGAAAATGTTGCAAAAAAGAAGTATTTTTAATAATCGATGGATTTTATGGTCACGGTTAGTTGAAACGCAATAATTTCCATTCAACTACTTTTCACTGCCATTGAAATGGGGGGAAAAAATAAATATTCATGCAAAGTTGCAGTATAATGTGAAAACCGAGACACTGGTGTAAAAAGAAAGATGGATCAATCCGACTAATTGGCTTAAATAAGCGAACGCGCAGACCTAGGACATTGTATTTACCTTAAACCTGCTGTGTTAAAATAAGAATTAGGTTATAAAAATATAAAAATAACCATGAATTTCTAATTCCCTCACACTCGGTTGTTTGCGCGTGTATGTATGTATGTCTGTATACATATGCATACGTGTATACGCATATGTCACACTCGGTGTTATCTGCATTTGCCCGCTTTTCGAAGGTCTGCTTGTATATTTCTGCAGATGTGAAGATTGTACGTTAGTTAGTTCAGCTGGTATACGCATACGTGTAACTAGTAACCATCATCATCATCATCATTCTCGTGTCATTTTGTGCGTCGTTCTCTGCAGCAGTTCGCATAATGCTGTACATGTTGTTCTTGTTCTCTTTTCTTTCGAGACGCGGTTTCGAGTCGTGTGCTGTAAGGAATTAGATGCCGCGGGTATATAAAAAGAAAATCCTTTTATTTTAGTTTCCTTTTATTCGATGCGGCAAAATTTTCGCCACGTCAACTGCTGTGCTTGCTGTAAGTGAATTACAATTACATATGTTACACGGTTTATGCAATCGTTGATTATAGGTATAATATGCATACCTGTGCGAACATAACCAGACAAAGTCGTGAATTGCTTGTGTAAAAAAATCCGTAGTGATGAGATGCACGTTTTCTCGATTATCTGAGTAATATTGGGAAAAAAAAAAAAAATGACATTTATATTATATGTGGGTATTATATTATACTGTGTATGTCAATACTTAAGGATTTTTCACGAATTATAAAATTAGTTATTACCTGCGCACATTTACAACTGTTTGCTGGTTATTATATGCAAAATCGTTATTTGCAAAATTTTTTCCAACGAATCGTCTGATCTTCCACCTAAACCGCACATATATGCATCATAGCATTTAAGTACCAGTCAGAAGTCGTAATTTATCAATCACTGTCTTCCTCTGGCGCGTTTTATATAGATATTTGTGAAGCATAGAATATAGATAGCCTCTAGCGGGGACCCGAATCCCATACTTTAACATGTGAAATACTCATTCGTACCGTAGTACCAGAGCATCGTGGCTGCAGCAACGACTCGGTTGTATAACGAATTTTAATTGTCGCATCTCGTGTCGAACGGGTCAATGTGGTTATCAGAAAATTCGTTATATACATATATCAGTTATAATTTGTGCGCCAAAGACATAATAATATAGAACTGACGGCATCGCCGTTTATTAAGACAGTTTTACGATTCGGTTTTTAATTTATTTTTAAAAATAATTTTACTTTCTCATATACAGATATACGTTTACGCGATCATCCTATTTTCTCGTTTTCTCTTTCTCTCTCTTGGTATTTGCAATTTTTTTGTTTTGCTGGAAATATTTGTGTCGTCAATATTCATAAGCGTGAGATGTTATGTAACGCTAACAATCGGCCAGTCGAAAGAAATCTTCCTGGAACGAATTACTAACGGATTAATTAGTCAAATTATTAATATCATGGCTTTAACAAATAATTGCGTACAAAATAATTCTTGTTTTATATATAGCTTGTTGGATGTGACAATTAATTCTTATTTTCATCTTTACGTCTCGTTCAGGTTTAATATCTTCATCGTACAATCTATAAGGATTTTGAATTTCTGGTAAATGGAATGAAAATTTCTTATAATTCTTATACTGCTTTTAGTTTCATGCAACAACAATAATAATGTCAATGACGATCGGTTGCTCATATTTGAAACAAAATCAACAGTTATAATCAAGCACGTATATGTATGTATATAACGACGTTCCGTTATAGTACGTTTTGCCTTTCGTTAAGGGAGTGTCCTGGTCTACACTCTATACGCAATTCTGAACAAAAACACTTGAACTTATTTTCATTTGACGCGGAAATAAAGAAATGGTGTGGACTCTACGAAACCTACCATTGCGATTTCGTAAAATCCGTTCCATTTCTTTATTTGTGCGTCAAGTGTAAACGTATTTCAGTATTTTTGTTCAGAATTGTGTACAGAATGGGGCTGTTGAGCCCTTTTTTACTTCACGTCACGTCGAAATCGACCAGGGCACCCCCTTAATCTCTCGTCCTCGTCACTGTCTCTTCTTTGCGAACCGATAGGAAGTTACAATTATATTGGAGGAAAAACAAAAAAAAAAGATCGCTTTCCTACCGTAGTTCTTTTACACACATGTGTACGCACATATACTATACGTATAATATACGTAACAGTGCAAATCATTTCTGCGAATTATATACAGTGTAGGTTACACAACCGAGCTAAGTGTATAATAAAGAGGTACGATTGTTTGAATTCTCGATCGTTGTCACCAGCGGTGATGTAGCTATTATTATCGTAGAGGGAAGAGCGTGATTTTTGTTCTGTACAGGGAATGAAAATGGAAGGTAGAGAGGGACCGATTTATGGGCACCTTTGAATTCGGGGCAATAGTTAATTATCGCGTTTGCGTGTAACGGCGCTTCATGTTTGCTCTGCCTCTGATGTTGAAAATTTTCGCGTGCGTAAGCGTGTGGGTGTTTACTTGCAATACCGTTGATCATGGCGGACGACATACGGTGGATGATGATGACGGACTGTCGGACTGTCGGACGGACGCAGGCGCACGACCGACTCTCGTCAAGGCGTTTGCGTCCGTTGCACTTTCTTTATATCGTCGGTTCGTATTGAGAGAGAAGAAGAGAATGAGCGGGAGAGGGGGAGAGGGGCGGTGGGAGCGAGAAGCTAAAGAGATGATAAATAAACCGGGATAGAGAAGGAGGAGAGGAACGATGGTGAGAAAAGAGACGGGAAAACTGCCGGCGTCGACGGACACGAAGAGGTAGCAGTAGGTAAGGATCGGTAAGGAGAGGAGAGAGAGGATATCGCGCCGCGTGACGCAGTAGGTGTGTGTATATCAATAACGCGATTACGAAGTCCCCGGCGAACGACGGCGAAACGAACTCGCGGCCGCCGTTGCAGATCGGCGAATCTACCACCACCACCGTTGCCAACAGCGGCGAGCAATTTTGCGGATCTTTGCGAGATCAGCGCGCGGTAGCGGTTCGTTTTCTCTTATTTTATACATAACACGCCCATTATACTTGTATATTATAACTGTGTGTACGACGCTGTATCACGAGAGAAAAATTCTCTCACCTGTATAACGCGACGGGTAGGTATTATAATGCAACATTTAACCATGCATCGACGTGACAACAGCTGGGCTCCGCTCGATTTGCGAAATATATCCGATATTCAACCGATGAATCGTTCTTTTATTATGTCCAAGGTCAAGCCTTGAACGAGTCGCGGAGGTCGTAGCACTCGCAAGATTCTCCGATGATAAATATGTTTTCTTGTTTAGCCGACGAGAACCGCGGCGCGAATTGATCGTTTCTTCGTTTCTTCGTGCCTGCATTTTGTATCGAAAATCACTTTTTGTTTCATTCGATTCACTTGTTTCATTCTCAAATCGTTGTTGCAACTTGTACGATTTCTTTTTTGGACCCCCCCCCCCCCCCCAACCCGTTATTGCGCTTCCGTAATCGATTTTGGTTTTTTATCGGACAAGCAGGCTGGGAAAGCTTTTAGATTTGTGGAAAATTTTTGCGACATTTGTGGCGTCATAAGGGAAGAGAGAGAGAGAGAGAGAGATGGGGATGTTACGTCATCGTGGTAGCGCCGCTTACCGGGGACGCCTTTCGTCGTCATGGCGACGCAGCACCGGTCTACCTTGTATTTATTGGCAGCCTCGTTCTTCGTTATAAGGTTCAAAGGAAATATCAGGTTTTACTCGTGCACGCTGTGCGTGTGTGTTGGCATATTATGTAGGATCCGACTACCCACCTCTCTTCGTTTCGTAACGTTAATTCGCGAGTGTAACAAACGAAGTACCGACACAAGATCGCAGGCTGCGACACGCTTTCCGGATGATATCTAGTAATCTCTTCCTTTCTCTCTCCCCCCCTCTCTCTCTCTCTCTCTCTTTCTCACACAGTTCGTCCCTTTTTTTTCATATGCTTTATTTTTCTCTATCGGTTTTTTATTTCTCTTTGTCAAGTGGCGAAAAGTGTTCACCACGTGGAAGAACCGTACAGAACTGTATGCAGTTCTGCAAATCGTTATATTCGTTTTAGCATGTTTACCAGAAAGAAGAAACAACCTCGTCGTCGTTTTTATACGTGTAGTGGAATGGAAAAAAAAATAAAATGAAACACGTGCGGAAATGGTGTTTCTTACGGAGTGCTTATACTTCGTATCTTGTCGTTGAGTGTGCGTGTGTGCGTATGCATGCGTATACAATAATTGTTAAACATTCTTCGGGCAAGTTTTCTGGGAACAGCGCAAACCCGCTGGCTATACGAAACTTTGAATTTTTGCAATATGATTGTTGCAAATCTCCGACATGTGGTGGCTGGCTGGTTAGCATTGCTCGCACTTTACTCGATCCTCCTGAATCACGATGACGACGGGAGGTCACGGCTGCTGATTTCCAACTAACATTGAATTCTGTTTAGCGTTTTGCCTCGCTTGTGTAAGATACATTGGAAAAACGGCGATGCGTCGTGAATTATACTCGTCCGATACAAAGTGTGTCGTTTCCGTTCTCTCTTTCTTTCTTTCTTTCTTTCTTTCTTTCCGCTTACTTTGTTCCAAATTCTTCAATATCATCTAATCATCGCGTATTACATATATTCTTTGAAATTACCCCAAAATGTGTACACGCCGCTGAGAGATGGAGAAATGAAAGTAAAATACAGAAACAGGAGTAGCAACAGCAACGACAACAACTTTCCGCTATCATCGTGAATCTCGTTCGTTTGTCACACCGTGTAATATTTTGCACAGAGTTACGAAATTTCCCCTTGATTGTAATTGCGTCTCCCCGTTGCGTCGCCGGAAATTGAAATTTGATTACTCAAATTTACCGCAATTTTCATCTTGGCAATTCGTCGTCCCAAGATTTGCTTGTTTGTTTATTTCTTTCTTCGATGATCATATATGCATGTGTTACGTAGGCGGGAGAAATTACTCGCCAAGAACTTGTCTCCGGTTTTCTAAAATGTATGAAAAAATAAAATCTACCGCATCTTGTGATACGTCGCGTGTGTCGCACATACGCATTTGCGGCATCTGGGGCAGGCAAATAATTTTTATTGCTCCATTTCCGCGCCGGATTACCAACAACTCGCACGATCCGGATGCCTGCTGCGGTGACTATTGAGAGAAGATTCGCATTTTGCAATATGTACATCTAATAAAACGTTGAGTTCTATAAAAAAATCTCGCATCCCAGCTGTAGACAAGCCACCGCGCTCTTTGTTATACCGTCTTACTTTCCTTTGGCTGTTTTCGTTTTCGCGTATTTAATATATATATGCCTTTACCTTTTATTATTGCCTTACTTTGTATTATGTACTTTTAATTTTATTCATACGCTTGTACTTCACATTATGTAGCTTTATCTGTATCGTTCGTACAACGACGACGAGGACGGCACCTTATTCATACTGCCATGTGAAAAATTACTCATTGCGAATAATGATAAATAAGTGGCTACGTGTTAATTGAAGGATTCCGTGGCGCGAGACAGCTTGTTTAAATAAAATCTGAGCAGAATGTATAATAGTATAGAAAATTTTGGGCAGAATATTTTTTATCATCTTGCGAATTTCTCTCATTATTTTTATTCCGTCTTTGAAGTTAACAAATATCACTTAAATATCTTGCTACTAATAATTAATTATTTTTTCTTTGTGTATTCTCTTCTGTCGAACTCATTGTAATTATTCTCATTGTGAGTATTATTTACGCTATATGTAATGAAATATCGTGCTATAGTCTCGTTTTTTTTAATTCATTTCACATCCGAAGGTTGCTTCCAGAACACGTAGTACGTGTAGAAGGTATATTTTACGCGTTTTGTATAGAGACACGGCTGTTAGATAATCCATTGCCGATCGTCGTAATATGTGTAAGTACCTGCGTATAAGATTTACGATAATCATTAATGTTTTCCTCGTTTTGAGGCATCTTTTTTTTTTTTTTTTTTCATTCCGTTCGTTCCTTTTTTGCTCTCATACTCCCTCTAATTCCATCCGCCGCAATTCTTTTTTTCTTCACATAGTTAAACTTTATATAATACATGTAACACATATAAATATACCCGACGTCGTAATTATATTTCGAAACACTCTATAATTGGTTAATTACCACGATTTCCAACGTCGATTTCTTATTTTTTTTTTTTTTTTATACACAACGTACAATAATATCGTTGATTATTTATTTCGCGTATATACATGATATTATTTACGTAACACACCGGCTATGGTATAGATGGATAGGTATATAATACGTCTTATTGTAACAGGGTATACGTCGAAAAATGCGTCAACTATCGTACATTGGTTCGCATGTGAAGGGTACATAAATTTTTTCTTTCATCCTTTGTCATTTCTTTATCATTGCAAAAGTTGTACGTACAGTTGACTGTAGATAAGCTGCGCAATCAGACCGTGTCGAACTGATATCAACGCGAAGCACGGTCAGATTGTAGGTGTATAACGTACAATATTGAATATAGTGATGATAGGAGAGACAGAGAATGAGAGAGAGAGAGAGAGAGAGAGAGAGAGAGAGAGAGAAAGAAAGAGGGAATTTACTATAATACAATAATATGTAAATCGCATTACATTCAATAATATACCGTATTATAAAATGTGTACAGGCATGTTAAACATGTAATGAAATTATCATATGTACAACGTAACGAAGAAAAGAAAAATATCCTATATATATTCGTTTTTCAGCTGACGCGTATATTGGGCAGAGAATTTGTTTTATCGCAATACCGATATATATATTGCTTTTTTTATTTATTTTAAATCTTCTATTCCCAGTCCGCTTACGATTAGCCTGATAGATAATAATGATTTACCAAAGAATTTGGTCAGCATGTCACGTTCATTGCCACAACACACGGGGCCGGGCCACTTTCACTCGTCTCGTCGTCGTCGTCGCGTTCACCTTCGTAAATCCATGGCGTCAGCTCTACGATTGAAACTCATATGTAATACGTATGATGGGTGAAATCTGTTTGAAAATGGAGAACAAAAATATGGTCGTTTTTTTTTTTTTTTTCCCCAATTCTGACTTCGTATACTATCCTAGTTTTCTTACTTTCCTTGTACTCAGAATCAGCGCAGTTTGGTTCAGTTCTTCGCGCTGTTGCTGCTGATGCATATTTTTATTACGGATGTTTATAGTTATACGTATACGTATACATACGTTTTGCAATGTGCCAATTTTCGGAGAAGATGGATAGGATAAAAACAATTTTATGTGTACGGGTACAATAACATGTAGTACAGATACGAAATGACAGTAGATTATTTTTATTGTAAACATCGTTTGCAAACATTTTCTAACTCCTTGTATGATTATTTTGGAGAAAAGATATTGCTGCAAGGATTAGCATGAGTTTGAAAGTTGTTCGGACACTGTCGAAATCTATAAAATTACGTGGGTATATCGTACATGTACGTGCGTGTGTGTATATAAATATACCGTACGTATATGTAACGCACGATGTGTGCGGTACAAGAGTAAGAGGAGGTGTGGTAATCAATCCGCATTGCATGTGCGTTTCGGCTCTTGGACGTTATTGTTGTACGGTTCATGGATGGCACCTATCGATTGAGTAACGAACGAACAGTGACGCTGCCAGAAAGAAAACGGAAAGTATGTATGCTTCTGTGTGTGCGTGTCTTCCTCTCGGTGTCTCCGCGCAGGAGGTATCCGGATATCTTGTGTGTGCGTGCATAAATGCCTGCGTACATTATTATACGTACCTACTTGGTGCGAAACTGCCGTTATCTCTCGCGGGTGGTGATTCAGCCTCTGTATTGAAGAATTTATATTGCCGCATGCCGTAGCCTCGGACCAAATCCGCCCATTCCGTCATTCCTTGGCTGTTATAATTGTTGTGTTTTATTTTTATTTATTTGTTTATTTTTTTTTTTTTCTATCAAATTTCCTTCTTTATTTTTCTTCTTCTTCTTCTTCTTCTTCTTATTCTTCAATAAATATATTCGTCCGCGTAAACTCCCCTTCCTTTTTTTTTTCCTTCGTCTTTTTTTTTTGTTTGCCTCTCTTAATTCCTGCATATATACATATTATATCGTCACATATTATAATCGTATGGTAATCGTACCTACCCATATCAAAGAACTTGGCCCACTGCCCAACTACTGCGATTTAATTATAAAGACGTATGAAATTATAACCTGCTATGCTTCGACGTACACGTCGATAGGTGTGTATGTATATTCGTACGAATACCTAATATATAACTGATGCGTCTTAACTGTATAATGTACGTATATTCAACTTGCGTAAATTATCGGAATTATTATGTGTAATTATTATTATATATTGTATAAGGTAGAATGGACGTAAGATCGTCAGGGATTATCGTTCTTCGTTGAATTGTCGGTGGAAATAATTAATATCGAAACGAATTTTATTATTGAAGCATCCATCCTTGTTTCGCGGCGGTAGAATATCTCAGTTTCCGTGTTTTGTTCGAATGTATATTATATATGTATATATAATTAATATGTACATAGGTTGTGTTAGTGTCATTCAAACTTTCAAACGAGTCGTCCAATATAAATTTGTTGGAACGCGTACTTGATAAACTGACGTCATAACACTAATATCGACACTGTAACACTCACGTCCTTATACTCATTGCCATTTATTCAGAAATAGTAGTTTCATTGGCATACAAATAGATGAACAAACATGGACTGCAGATTTATTGTTTTTTATTTCTTATTCTACCTTGCGACTAAAACGGGGCGTACGTTCTTCCGTATAATTATGTCATGTCGCAGGGCTCGATCTATCTTTTACAATGCGAGAATCTGCCAGCGGCGTATCGATGCAGTTTATGCGAATGCGGTACCCGTATAGGTATAATACTATGGCTATCTATGTATGCATAATACACGGATGCTGGCGCAGCGGTACTCTGCGAAGATGCGCTTCAAGGAGGAGGAGAAAGGTCGGTGGAATGGCGAATATGTATGGGCGAAAGAGAGAGAGAGAGAGAGAGAGAGAGAGGTTGAGGAGCCACGGAGAAAGGGAATCGGTGCATTTGCGCACACATGCACACCCACACACCTATGTACCTATACGAATGTACATATATGTATATATCTGGGTGCGGGACGATGAGCCACCGTGTAGCGCGCATGTCCGCCTGGTTATGCGATCGCCATGGCCCACTGACCTATATTACAACCCCGAGGATCCCGCATGCTGCTTATACGACATTAACGAAAGAACGAAATAACCGACAACAAACTGACAAATATTTTCTACTTTTACTCCCGCCTATCGCTCTACGCTGGTAGGTTGATAAAGACGGCAGAATTTTTTGGCAAATTTTTATCAATGTCATTGTGCGTTAAGTAAATTTTATTCTTTTATCTTTTATCTTTCCTCTTTTTGGATCATGGTGCGAGATACTTAGTACGGACCTTCTTGCACACCGCACACCAAAACCAGCGACACTTGAAGCCTACGTTTCAGCAGCTGTGACAAATACTTTTAATTTTGGCAAAAAATAATTTCTTCCACTGATATGTAGCTCGTACACACCGCTTTCGTAATCGGTTTATAACTTTTGATACGCTGTATGGGTAATTCTTCCTTTTTGTACGTCGGTTAATCTCGGTTTTGGTTGTAGGTGTAACGGGTATAATAAGGTGCGAGCGGAAGGTCGAAACCTTTCGTCGTCTTGACACTTTTACATCGTCGTCGTGCACGGGTCCTTTTACGCAATACTCCTTTCCATTTCTTTCCCTGAACACGCCTCTCGCCTCGCCTAATTTCCAATAACGCGTGCTCACTTCAGCGGTGAACATTGCGTCAAATGGATATCATCTCGAAATCTTTGATTATATGACGCGAGTTGATGGGATACAGGAATACGTGATGGATGATTGTATAACGTACTTCGTGGCGATCGTTTGGCCGTTGGTGGAAGGAAAAAAAAAGCGAGAGATAGAGAGAATAAATTGAAATTTGAAGAAAACTGCAGCGAAGAAACAACTTCAGAAACGATTCAGCTCGACATACGTGTACATGTACCTATAGTACCTTTATACCCGTGTATTTGGATGCGGCTAATTTGAATTAATTCAATTCTCCGGCGCTGTACGAGCCGTATGTTGAGTTGAATACGGTGTCGGGGTCAGTTTCTTATTCCTGCATAGTGTACACATGTGTTATACGTGTGTTTATTTAACTGAAATACGTATTATATGTATGTATGTATCGTGTACGTCTAAGCGGGTATTATTATTACGACGTCATTACGCGCCGGCGGACTTTCACGGTACGAAATTGTTTTCCCGAGAGGAGGATGAGAGGAGTCATCGCCTGTAATTGTTTTACACCTATATACGTATGCATATGCATAAAACGGTTTTCTACATACGTATGTTTTTAATTTGCATCCATTTATTTATAACATACATCGCGAAGAACAATTGCTTCTTTCTCTCATTCTCGCAATTGCTTGACGATTAACATCGTGTTTTACCTGCAGGTCGTATATGGTATTAGAATTGCCAAAAAGTAGGCTCTATTTCGATACGTCGTCCAATGACGCATTGCAATAATTAGGTGAAATAATCTCTCGACGTTCTTGATACTTTTTTTTTCCACAGTTTTCACATTTACCGACTGCTATTTATGACTTGTATTATAACACAATATACCAAATTAAACACAATGAATCACGTTCAATTGTTCCTTCGTATTTAAAATTTTCACTTTACTACTACACTCGACAATGCCCATGCGCTTCAGCCAAAAATTAATTTTCGACAAAATCAATAGCCATTTGGAATTAGCTTTGTCATTTGCGCTTCATTGATATGCATAATTACAACGTATCGCGTAGCCAAGTTTGCTTCAATACAATTTATCCATTATCTGATGTAATGCACATTGCTCAATTTTATTTTGTCTACAACTGTCTTGTGATTATGTTTTTAAATTCATCCCGTTTCATTTTCAGGCCTGGCCCGTGTGATCTACAGGACCCGGGGTGGGTCAAAATGAGTGTAGTCAATGGTAATAACACCAAGAAAAGAAAGAAATCAGATGCCAAGCCCCAGTCTCAGCTGTAAGTATACTGCACATATCCATTGCACTGTATAAATTCACGTGTATAGACGTGTTTTTTTTTTTTTTTCTGCTTTATAAAAAAGTTCCGGATTTCATCTATGATACCTACGTCAACACTGTACGTTTGAGAATTAACTTTGATAATTGTTAACCGCCTATTTTGAGAGTGTAAAAAAGTATGTCAAGTAATAATTTCACTTCGTTTTGCTAGCGTGTCGAGAAATTAAGAAAAAGACTCGAGCTATCCGACTCGTTTCGATGTTTCTTTCCAATACCCGAACAATGTATTACAATTGGAAATTGCTTTTTATGTATGAATATTGGTATAACTAAAATTTCACGCGGCAATTACCGGCGTTTAATGTTGCAGTAACAAGTGCCTTAATGAAAAGAGACGGAGGACCCAGGAGAACCTCTACATCGACGAGCTTGCCGAGCTGATCTCCGCCCAGGACATGAGCTCTGGCAAGACCGATAAATGTCAAATTCTCCAGAGAACTGTCGATCAGGTAAATTACAAATACGGTAGTAGTTGACGGTGGAATATTGCCATATCATTCTATTCTACAGTTGCTTGCATATACGCAGGTTCCCGCCCCCTCTCCCTCTCTCTCCCTCCTCCTTCCGCCCCTTCCCTCTCCTTTAGGCTCTTTTTTCTTTAAATATATTTAAGACAGATCTCAATTTCGAACAAAGTGTAGACGGTTTTGCCAACGATTCCTTGCTCTCTCTGTGCGGATGTGGTTTTTTCTGCTAGTGTCTGTTTCGGTTAAAAAAAAACAAAAAAAAAAAAACTTATTTTCTATTACGATTTAATTGGTATAACACTCGGTGTTAGACGCAATTCTACTTCGCTATGAATTATATGCTGGGTTCACTTTGTCTTTTTTTTTATTTTCATCTTTTACGCATGCGGCACAGCAAATCAATTTTCGCGTACGAACGTTGTGTAGGATGTGAAAATTATTACACGCTGCAGATGAAAAACAAAAAGGAAAAAAATATCTCCTTGGAAGAAGATTTAATAACATCGAAAATAATGAAAAGAATGTTTAATTATATGAGAGTAAATTCTTTTGTCACAATTTTATCATTTTAAACTTTGTGCTATAATGTAACGAATCTCGAGTAATAATTTCTCTTGGAGTTGCTGCGGGGGCTGTAGTTGATGGGGGGAAAAATAAAAGAAAAAAAAAATGAAAAGGAAAAAAAAATAGTACGTATATATTTATTGCCGACAAGCTTAGCATTGTTTGAAATGATCTCATTATGCTGTAGTATTTACAACGGTATTTACAAATTTGCAAATGCCGATATAATTTTTGCCGCGATTCGCTCGTAGTGTGAAAAACATGATACCGGGTGTTGGACTCGTAGCTGGTTACATCGCATAACGTTTCGTCGGTCTCCGAGGAGTCACCGACTTTTCGAGGCCGCGCGCGTTTTAGATCATTGCGATACACACCGCGCGATCTATTGACGGTGAAAAATACAATTGCAAGGACATAGAATGGCGCGAGAGCAACGCCGAACGTCACTGTTTCTGCTACCGAAGTTACGTGTTTAATATTTTTTGCTCCCTTGTCGGTATTACAGAAAATCACCGCACTGTTTTCCTTACGCTTATACGTATACGGTATGAACGTATGTACGTACGTGTGCATTGTTAATATATCCGAATAAATATTTCGAACTTGCTTGTTTGTTCAATTATTAATTAATTATTTAATCCAGCATCATTATATTTATTATTATCACAGGTATCATTATACATTTTTTATTGCAGATCCGGCACATAAGGCAACAAGAAGGCTCTAATAGTCATGCTGTACAGCAAGGGGAAGTTTCCTCGTCAAATCCTAATATATTATCTAATGACCAAGTTGGCCCTATTTTACTTGAGGTATGATTGTCGCAGATTTTTTATTGTTATTATCACAATGATAATTTTATCTTTACGAGGATGGCTGTGTGTTCGCGGTTGAGTTATCAGTCTACCTGGTTTCAAATATTTTTTCGAAATATTCGATTTTCAAAAGAGTCGAAAATTATAAACTACGACAGTGAATTATTATTTTGCAATCTTAGGATTGACTGAAATCCAGCAAAACGTACTCATACTTTATAAATTTGAATCCTTCAAAGTTATGATAAAGCTGCAATGTATTGAGCTCTGAATGAGTTTTTATATTTCTTTGTGACGTTAATCTTACTAACTTCACTCTCACATTGAAAATACGAATTTTTATAAACACAGTATTTGTCCATCAGTAGAATGTGATGCAATTACTTGAAATTCTCAGGATAGTTTCTAATTGTAGACGAGTTCAAGCTAGTAACGCGAATTTTCATTTTTCTTCTTGATACCGTGTATACTACTTTTATTAATCGTCATTATCTTGTTTTTGTCATATTTTATTCAGGCATTAGATGGATTCTTATTCGTTGTGAACGCCGAGGGCAGAGTCGAGTACGTAACGGATAATATATCTCAATATATTTCTTATACAAAAGATGACGTGTTTGGAAAAGATATCTATAACATTATACATCACGGAGATCATAAAACGTTCATGGCAAGCTTGCTTCCGATGTCAATAGGTAACAAAATGAATTCAGTGTAATTAATAAATATTACCATTGTTGTTGTTGTTATTATTATTCATTTCATATCTCTGTTCTCAGTATACATATAAAAAAAGTTTCGTCTCTTTTTGAAACAGGGTTGACAAGCGAGCCTCAACCACAGACGAGAAATCGGACATTTAATTGCCGTTTTTTGGTGAAGCCTCCCGATGATAAAGAAGAGACTATGGAAGAGAAGCAACAGAGAATATCAAAGTACGAAACTATGCAAATCTGTTCAGCGCTTCTCCCAAACAACGCAGACCGCCTAGAAAGTGGAGACGTGTCCTCAGAATCTTTAGACGGGCCATGCATGATGTGCGTCGCCCGGCGAATACCCCACAGTGAAAAGCCGATAACTTCCATTAAACAATTCACTGTTAAACTTGACACTATTGGCAGGATTATATGGATAGACAACAGCGGCTTGTCTCCTGCATACTCCAAGTACATAGGCAAGGTATTAAAACAGAATTTTTTCATTTTTTCCTTAAGCTAGTAGATCTTTTTTACGCTAATTTATATTGGTTTTTATATACTCGTTACTTCAACATAGGACCTAATTGGCACTAAAATACAAGACTTGTGCCATCCACTGGATGTGAATAAGTTGAATGCTCATTTGGATAATACGCTTCACACCCATGAAGGCACGAGTACAATTTATCGGCTCCGTGTGAAAGCAGACAAGTTCCTTAACGTTCAAACAAAGTCAAGACTCTTTAAAGCAAATGTGATTAATGGTCACGAATCTGATTTCTTGATGGCAACACATTCTATTATTGGGTAAGTTGAAATGAAATAACTGTTATGATTACTTGTTTTGTCATAGTACTGTAGTAACTCTACTAACGAAATTTCTCATTTCTTTCGATTTTTCTTTGTCATCCAATTTAAGTAAAATTTCGGAATGGTCAATTTCCTTAGCAAATCGAAATGCGAAGAGTGTCGAAGTCAAATCTTAAAAATTATCAACAAATCAATTGAAATTCCCATCATTAATTAGTAGAGCTGTTTCTCTGCTGTTTCAATTTTATTCTTTTCTATTGTACCTCCTTTTGTAATGTTGAGTACCAGTAACAAACCATAGCTAAACTTGATTGATCTACTGCTACAGGTTACTTAAAGTTAGGAGCTTTGCATGCATTCAAAGAATCGCTCGGCATATTTTTTTTCATTTTGTATTTGATATTTTTGTTCCCTTCGTCGGTGTTGGAGATCTGGCCACTCTTGAAATACTTTCTCATATAGTTCAAAAATTAGTACGTCTGCATTCCTGATCTTTACCTTGCGTCTAATTTAATTCTGTCATTCCGTCCAAATTCACACAATTCACCAATTAAGAAGAGGAAGCGCAAAAAATTAGAAGTACACGTATTTACATGTAATAACTAGTAGAATAACCATCTTAGGTGAAATTCATAATATTCTTATTCAGGTGTTATTTAATTGAACCATAATTGAATAATTAAGATATTCATAGGGCTTTTTTCAAAATTTTTATTGCACCCTCACAATTAAGTTCTGCGTAAGATGAAGTAAAAAAAAGAAATTGACGCTCGTAATCATTGATCCCAAGTATCAATTGTTACGGATGAAATTCAGCGAGCGAAAAATTCGGTTGATCACGCATTTTTAACAGTTTTGCAATGCAAATAATCTAGTTTCCTTATATCCATATAGTTTAGAGAAAGAACATGGAGAGTATTTGTTGAAGGTGGCTTGTTTGAGAGACTGAGGTACTAATGCTTGAGTAGCAGAGAAAAATAGAACGCGATAATTGAGTCTCAAGAGAGTCAAGCTTTTTGTAGCAAGGATTAGTTACTGATATGAACTAGTTTGCGTGATTATGATTTGTGAGGTGAATAGATGTTGATTATAATTCTGGCTGTGTTTATTATATTACGATAGTAATTAAATAAACAAATAGATATTTAACATATCCATGTTATTGTGAATATCCAGAATTGTCACATCGATTCTTTTAGATGCTACTACGTTTTATGGGCCAAATCTAATAAATAACAAAGATTTGAATTCTATCTTGATAGTGACATAGATTAATAGAAATAGCGGAGGTGTTAGAATAAATAAAACTAGATGGAAGTTTACCTCAGATTTCGAAACACCTAGACATACCTTGAACAAAGACTCCTCTGTACATATACCTATATCTGAGGAATTAGTTTAAAAACTTGAAATAAATGTATTGTTCTGTTTTTCTTGTCCATGATAGGGACAATGAGTTAACGCCTAACGAGGGTGGTCAGCTTTCCAACAGCAAAACGTGCTCTGGACACTCTAGTAACCATTGTACGAATAGTAGTAATAATAATAATGGTAACAATAACAATAACGTCGGTGGTCCATTGATGACCGGGGCTCATCATAATGGCCAATCGAGTGGCAATACCGGCCGGGGGCTGGCAGCGGCACGGGCACCAACATCCTCCTCCTCGTCAAACTTGAATGTATTTAGTGCAAACGATACTTCGTCGTGTAATCCTTTAACTTCAATGAGTACGACAAGTAATTCGTTCAACCAATTTTCGGGGAACATGGAATTGGATTTTGAGCTTTTCCCTAGTACCACATGGGAACTGGACAGCGGACATAGCTGGGGAGATCGATCTGACTCGAGGGCAAGCGGACCGACTAATTCTCGACCCCCCTCGCAGCCAGCCCCGGCATCTCCGAGCCCCCAAGGATCATTCTCCGTTAATTCTGCTACTGGCGCCACATCCCACTGTAGCTCGATGCGCGCATACAGTCCAACCTCGGTGCACACCAGTAGATCCTTCAGTAATTCCTTCTCGTTCAGTCCTCTTCAGGAGACGCAAACGGCGGTCACTGGCACACCTTCAAGCGCTAATACCAACGGGGGTGGTGGGGTATTGGCTAACAAGAGATTGGAGGAGAGCAAGGGATGCCCGCCTGCTACACCTGCCAATGTTGATACAAACAAAAGTCAGCATAGCGCCGCGCCAGCCCCAGATACACAGAACTGTGCCGTTTCTACAGAGTCTGGAAGACTCAGGAATCTTTTGACCAAGGGAGCTAGCACTAGCGATGAAAATCAAGACAATACCAATAATACTGTCTCTGACAACCAAAACAAGCATAGGATACTGAAGACATTGCTTAAGGAGACTGATGATGAGGATCTACATCTTGATATAGATAACAAAAAAGTACGGCCAAGTAATAGCGGTATTTCCAAATCCAGCACAGATCATTCCAAGACTTCAAGCGGAAACAACATGTTGTTGGAGGTAACTATTATACAATTTTTTATATTCCCACCACTGAAATTTTTTTTTTTTTTTTTTCCTGTAACAATCAAGTTTAACTTTCATCTCACATCGATATCTACTGTACCTTTTTGTGCTCAGTGAACAAATTCCTTCTCCAATGTAAATACAAACGTACACGCCTGTGTTTGTGACTTATTCTTACCTGAATTATTATTGACCATTGCTTGACGTTACTTTATTCACTTTTACTACGTTTAAAGTTATTAAATGACAAAAATGATGACGATGACTTGGAAACCAGAGCGGGTTTAAAGAAGCGGCATGAACTTTTACAGCAGCTTCTAAAAGACGAGGACGAAGAAGGAAAAAATCACGACTCACAGGTAATTTAAAATTTACCATAATTACTATATTTTCTCATAATCTTTTGCATTTCTTATACTACACCGCTTTTGTTTGTTATTTTTTAATTTTTTTTATTTTCTTACCTATTCTAATCTTTGACTACAGAATCGGGGTGATGATCCTCTGTTGAAAAGTCTCGGATTTAATAACCCGACACCACCGCTGTCACAATCAGGCAATCACGTAGGCCAGTTACAAGTTGGTCAGAAGAGACCAGGTGAGAATGGAGACGAAGATTTGGCTGCAAAACGCACGATGGACAGGCTGCACCAAGTAACTTCTTCCGGCAATAATTCGTCCTCCAATGCCTCAACCAGCAAGCTATGGGAGAAGAATAAAATGCTCGCCTGGCTTTTAGCACAACAGCCGTCTGAACCGAAAACTAAACCTTCAGTACCTCTCCATGAATTGTCAGCAATCCCACAGGTAAATTATTACCTGAATATTGTTTAATGTTGCGAATAGATGTCAACTTTGAATTGAATGGAAATTTTGGGGGTAAGCTTGTTGGTTTAATCTATTGCCTTCATTTTACACAGGAAAAGCTAGCTCGAAAACAGGTAGCACAGCAAAGTTCCTGGCCTAATGCGCAACCAGTTGGCAGTAATCCATCTACAAAGACAACCACTCCGATCCAAAGTCAACCTCGACTACCTCGCAATCCGACTAATATCTATGATGTTTTTAATCAGGTTAGTCTATTTGTCACTTAGCATGTATTATATACTTTTTTCTTTTACTTCTTATCGATTTACAGATTCTGTCATGTTTTATGTAGCATTTAATTACTTGTTCACTCTTTATAACATTGAGATTTAATTTTCTAGCCACAACGACCTCAAGTGGGTTCACTGAATCCAGAATTTGGAACTGCTGGTGGAGAAAATCGTCGTTCTGTTCAAGTAGAGCAGACTTGGTTGGAACCTTCAGGGTCTGATCCCATACTTTCTGATCTATTAGACCAGGTCATAGAAATTGTGCCAGATACAATCACAGGTAATTTTTATGGCAGCTTTAACTGTTATTTGCAGGAGGCAAGACTTTATTGTACTCAGTCAACGGGGTATATTATACTTGATCAAATTGTCAATATGTTTACTCGGTAGATCCAACAGCGATCATAAATCTTTTAGACATCATCGAATCGCCACAGAATAATGCTGTAGACGAGAAAATAGCTGCTATTAACGCCATCCACAAGTCATTGATACTATGCGAAACTGCAGTGAACCCTACGTCTTCCACGATAACGATGCCTGGCACACCACCCGCATACTCTACCACAGTGAGTAGCTTTTTTTTTTCTGTCGAACGTTTTCCCAAATTATTCAATTCATATCAACCTCGAATTAGCGCTCTTCTATTTCTGTACCTTACTTTTTGTCGCAAGTTTTTTCTTCAATCGAAACTTTAACCATCTTTAAACACCATCTATCAAATTTCAGTTGGGAAATACTCCTGTTACAACCGGCCATAATTACCAGCCACCTCCAATGTACCAGCAACAGCAGCAAAGGGCAAGATTTAATAGTGCCCAACAGAATGCTGTACGGCAGTCATCGGTCCAATTCAGTCAACAACACCTACAGTTGCAGCAGAGAACTAAGCAACTTCAACAGCAGCAGCAGCAGCAGCAGCAACAGCAACTTAAACAACGGTTACTTCAGCAGCAGCAGCAACAACAACTCCTTATACCTTCTAATGCAACAGCCACTGACCAGTTACCGACTGACATTCATAACATTGATAGTCTACTCAACAATACAGTGGCGCCTAACGTTTCACTACAGGTGAATTAATGCTTTCTTTTAATCAATGAATAATATTTAATAGTTGATCAGTTGTTGTAAATGTATGGTAAAATATTGTTTCGATATCTCGTCAAAACATTTTTAAATCACATTTTCAGCGATCGAGCGTCTCCGACTCTCAGGTATCACCAGGTTATGGAGGAATATCCGTCCAGTTGCCTTCCACGCATCGTCTCACTCATTCATATTCTCACCCTTCAACGTTACCTCAACAGTGAGTTCAGCGACACGTTTCCGTACTTCTTTTATTGCATCTTCTAGTGATGTTAAGACCTAATTTAATGATTAACGATGAATGATAATACCCAAATAGAAAGTTTCAGCTCTTGGTTACGTGAACGAAGATAATTTTGTTTCAAATTCTTTCAGCTCTGTTGTGAACACCAACTTCAATAACGGGCAACAAGGATCGGCGGCAGCGAGGCTCTCCCCACACTCGCCCGCTAATATTTTGTCATTTTCACATCCACAATCGCTATCTCCTCGCGTAACTCAGGTGATAGGACATCATTTTTCTTAATAACAATTTTACACAAACAGTATAGTATCTAAAATTAGAAGTGCCAAAGATGTTGCGTCCAATGCCAAACAATTGACTTATGCAGGGAAATTATGGTAACGGACCAAGGATGTTCGTAAATTCGGTAAGACCACAACCGCAACAGTCTGTCTCACAGCAGCAACAGCAACGATCCATGCCATCACCTGGAACGCCTGCTTCGGCGAGGCAATCTCCTTTTCCTGCAGACACATTTCCACCGCCAGCTGCTTCACCTACTGCTGGTCAATTTCCTCCGGTTCCTAATGCGGGCGCGGCGAATCCCTCAGGACAATATAGACTTCAGCGAACTACATCAACACCATCAGCAACGACACAGCTGCCAGGTAATTTTGTCTGTCGACAATCTCTAGGTGAAGAAAACAATACTGCAGAAGAGATAGTAACGTTTTGTCGTACAAAAATTAAAATTATCACCCAAAAGCGATATCATGTTGTGGTAGGAAATGAATAGGTAGGCTTAGACACGTATTTAATAAATGATTCTAAATGAACATATGTGTCAGTGACAATGAAACCATCAGGTAAGAGAATATCTTCGTTTAGAAGCTATGAAAAGAGTGATGTGTGATTTATGCAACAAACCGCGCTATATTCATGATCTCCGGCCATAAAACGCGGTATATTCTCACAACTTTGTTGCAAGTTGTATGGAGTTTTATTAGAGCATTTTCAATTTGTCAAGTACAGTCTTTGTGAGATTATTCGTTAAAAGGAAAATAAATATACAGTAATGAAAGTGCAGCTGGATGTACTTATAGTATAAATAAAAATTAAACGCAATTGTTGAATGGTTTGTGAAAAATGCTATTTAAAAAGAGAAAAGAAAAGAAAAAAATATATAGTTTCTGTATTGGGTAAGTATAGAAAAAAAATTATCTTTACTCGATGTTTTACATTCTTTCTTCGTTGTTGGGCATCTTATTACTTTCGTCACTGAAATATTCTGTATTCTTCAATCGAACTTTATTTGACTGCGTATGACTACCAAAACGCTATTCTTCTGTGTCAAACCTAACTGATTTGCAACATGCGCTCTGAATAGTTGGTTGGTTTGCAAATAAGAATGGTTAATTTTGATGAAAGAACTTATGACGTATTGCAATTAGTAGCATTTTGTCTGTTTGATAGTAATTGACAAGCTAAGTATACATAAAATGCAAGAAGCTAGATTTGACCGATGTTACAGGTGGGATAAATTCGCCGAGGCACTATGGGGGAATGAATAAGGAGCAGCCGCTTCTGTCGCCAAGTCATCCTCATTCCGGTTGCCCATCTCAGCCATCGCTGAACCAACACAATGTCACCAACACCCAACATCTATCGAATCAACACCCTGCTATGATTTATCACTCAAACACCACACTCAACTCCACTGAAGTACAGAATAACCAATTTTGTTACGATCGAGCGTCCGTTTCACTCTATTCGTCGGGGCCTGGGGATACATCGAACACCAGGCCTCTGCCTCCTGGCAATCCCAACAGTCACCAAATGGGTGGTAAGTCATGTGACCCTTTACGTCATGTGACCATTACTACATCGCCATTACCCTTATCTTCAGTCGCATTTTCTTCCTACCCAAAATATTATTACAGTACTTGCGTTTATTTTAACAAAGCTTTGTGTTTATCCTACCATTACACCTTGTATCATATCTCGTTATGCTATCATTGCAACCTGTGGCTTTGCATATTTTTTAATCGCCAATATGGTCCAGAGGAAGAGAGAGAGAGAGAGATCATGTTTACGTTTTCTGAACGATATATGGGACTCAAGTCTTGCTTCTTAAGAGGTTTTCAATGCACAGGTTCATGGAGAATAACGCAGAAGATTATTCCGATCAGTTGATGATTGGAAGTTGCACTGAAATCCAATAACCGAATTTGAAATCATATTTTGAATATGGTTCTCTATAAATGTTGCTGCATGGCACTAGTCATTCAAATTCAAGCACCAATTGTGTCATTGTTACACCCACTCCACTTTCTTTTTATTTAATACTCTACTAACCAATTCGCTACATTATTACATCTCAACTTCATATGTAAATAACGACATACATGAATATACTCGCAAACCAGCGTCGGGCTCATTTGATCTGTCAATGTGTATAAATTGTGATTGTGATTATAAACAATTTCCAAACTGAAGCATGCATACGAAAATTTCATTACAGATGTCGACCTCCTATTGTCATCTAGATAATTGGTCCAACCGAGACTATATGAACAGTTTGGAAAATGTTTTCTTAACGTTTCTATGTACAAGCAATTATTCTCATTCGCGGACATACGTGAAATTTTGTTACTTTATATCTCATCATGTGGGAAAAACAGAAGAGATTGGTAGAGCAATGAAATTTGAACATAACTTGAGCCTATTGACTTTCCATATGAAAGTTTGATCATTGATTATATTGCGTCTCTCACGTATGTCCGCCATAGCACACATGTGTCTCTTTTGTAGAGTGAATGAAGAAAAAAGAAACAAATATGAAAAAAAAAAATAATCATGAAATCACATGTTTACAGCTTTCTCATTCATCCCATTCACCTCCATGTTTCAATGTTTGTTTAATATGTTCTGTTTTGGCGATTGTCAGGGCGAATGTACGCATATGTAACCCTTAGGCACTGATTATTTGTTTAACAATGAAAATAACGTTAGTATGATCAGTTTACTTACGTAAAGTTTCGTTCATATGTAAATAAGGGAATTAAATATATACGGACCATGGTAGATACGCGTGTAAATGGGAAATTAAATCTACCCTCATTCTCTCTCTATATGTGTGTGCTTAATATCTTATTCTTTAGAAGTGAAATTGATAAATATATAACCATAATATTCTCTGACACATTATAGTTTATCAATGTTACCTATGTATAATTTCTCAATTTCCTTACCTAACAAGCAACAATGTTACAAAAATTTTACGATTTTTACGACGCACTTACCTTTACCCAACCATGTATGCTGCAATACACACAGCAGTATAATTCTGCGCCATTCCCTGTTAGCGCACAAGAATATCACATTTGTTATGACTGATACTGTTAGATCTTGCATCGAAAAATCATCATATGAAAGCTTCTTTATTAAATATGATCAAATGTTCACAGCATTTATGTCTCTACGAAAAAATTTCTACATAAAACAAAATTACAAACAAAATTCTGGTATGAATTATTATTGACTCTATTTCTCAGGTAATGCGGGAAGTGGTGGGACTATGACAGAGTTTGTTCGACAGGAGTTGAGAGCTATTGTTGGTGCTCGAACACAACAGCAGCAGCAGCAGCAAAGGATACCAAACAACATCCAAAACAATTTATCTGGTCAAGTTTCTGCGGAAGACCTCGACGCCCTTGGTTTAACTTACGAGATGTCGTCTGCAGGTACACATATTTCTATTAAATTCGCATGTTCCTTTAGCTTAATAAGTACTCTTTAAATAATCTAAAAATTTATGTTACGGTTTGATGTATAGATGTATTGAAAGATGTGCTTGAACATTTTCGTAATCCGAGGAAAAGGAGAAAATAAAAAATAAAATATACTTTCGAAGAGACCTACAAAATTCGGTAAATTCTTACGTGATTTATTTCTACACTCTTTGTCTCGGGCTTACGTGCATATTATTTTTTACAATACATAACAGCATAGATAATTGATTTAGAAATACATCACGTGTGTATGCATACCATTGATACAGTGTTGGCAAACACTAGGCTCTCAGCTTCATTGTCTTTGTCCTCTATTGAGTGGAGACCGTTGTGATTATCAATTTCACAATTGTAACACGCCAGGTTTAAGGTATATAACCCTTTGAATGGATTCGAGTTTTTATCAAGTTCTCCACTCTAGTTAGAATCAAGCTGTGCGTTATGAAAACCTTTTTGTACCTTAGGTTTGAATGATATTTTCACGATTGAAACCGTTTATCAAGCCAGGCAATGATATGTCGACGTGCACAGCAGGCATCGTTTATAAAAAAGACTATGGTAACGCGTGTGTTACAATGTCCCCACTAGGTGAGGCTGTGGTTAGCGATGGCCCCGCCAAAAGCTGGGCCATTGGGAGTGCTGGAAGTGCACCCTCTTCCTCCAGGGTAAGACCCTTCCGACAATTATTTTTCGTATTTTGATTTTGTATGCTCTGTCTTCCCTCTTCGCTTGGCTTCACACCCTATTGTGCACGACATGTTCATTAGTCCATACCGAGTATAAAGCTGTTTGAATTTCACTTTAATCTTCATTAGGATTTCACGCACTTTTTTTTGAATTTCTCCATAGTTGAAAGATTATCACGAGTCGATTTCTTTTACACTTAGTCTAGTTTCATAAAATCTTGCTAAAGCGATGTTGTTCTCTACAGATAACAGTATACATTTCAAACATCTAGATTTGTTTTTCCGATATGTGTACACGAACACAACACCTCACTAACTTTTATTGCGCTAGCTAAGTATTTTATTAATTTATTAATGAATTCAGTACATGCGCTTAACAACATTATTTCACATAACACAAGTACTCGTGTCACAATAAGTATAAGTGTCACAATGATTCATAAATTCATTACATTTCTTGAAAATTGAAGCAGGTTTCTCATTTTGATTTCTATTCTCGCTGTGTCGAAATTCGTTTTTCCGTGTAATTTTTTTTATTTTCTTTTTTGCTGCTGCAATAGAACAATTCTGGGTATCATTGGAAATAACATTTCCCGTCAAGTGGCACTGACCTTGCAATTTTACAATTGCATTATTGCTGTCGATAAATGATCATCAACCACAATCTCTTGTGGACCTCATTTATATGCAGTTTTGAAAGCACGTTACATTTATTTTGCATTATTTCACACTGCCACTCCTGAATGTATGTTTACCATTGGCGTACTATTAGTTATTCTTCAGAATCTTTGAACTACATGTGATCTTGCGGTTCGAGATTCTCTTTTCACGTATCTATTATCATTCAAGAATTTTTAATTAACAAAACGAGGCAATAAAATGGAGAGTTTTTAGCACATTTGAGAAATTCTTTCATAATATACATATGCAAGTCCATGAGAAATTGACGACACTTTTAATAGAAATTATTGAATTTACTCTTAAGTTCTTCATAAAGTCTTTCACTGAAGAACTTACGACAGTCCCTCTCCATTTTTTCCTTGCCTAGTGGGTGATGGTATCGAGAAGGCTTTAGCTATAATTTAGTAAAAGTATTGTAACCGTAAAGTTTGATTGTCATTTGAGAGAGTAAGTCTTTGTTCTGTTTTTAAATAAAAATCAATTTTTTTTACTCCATTGAAATTTAATCTAATTATAACATCAGGTGATAATATTCCGTTTTGGACTAGACTAGGCATGCTTATAGGAGCATGCAAAATTCAATTTTTTATTTTTGCAGTAGTAGACGAGGTCTTAAATTATAAGGCATTGTTATTAAGAGTATTAGATTATGCCGTTTAGGTATTTGACGAGACCGAACCAAATGGCTTAATTGATTCGTAGCACAGCAGAACAGTAGGTGGCTTTTACATTCGCAAATGTTTACTTCAATCAAAGCAATAACTTTTAATACTCGGAATCATCCAAACTGAAGCTATACACAAATTCAATAAATTCGAATGCAATGTAAGTGCATTTCAGATCTTTAATATCAAATGACGTATTGCTAATAGACTTGCTATCTTCGATAGATTATTGATTATGGTTCTCGTGAATTATAATAACTTGCACAATATTTTTTTACCCAAAGTTATGAATTTTTTTCTCTAAGATCTAAGAAGTGAAAAAATTTTATTGTACTGTTTTTTATAATCACTGCACCTTGGGTCCAGTTTTTTCTTCGAATGGTAGATTCATCGCCTAACGGAAATAGTAGATTCATGATTGTACAAAGAGTTTGAAAATAGATATATAACCATTCAGTATAAAATTATTCTCGTTTACGTTTAAACTAACGTTAACGAAAAAGTGTTATAACATTCGCCAAAACGAGTAATTTCGAACCCAAACGTTTAACGTAGATAATATCATACAACGACAGAAATGTATTCTGAAATGAAGACTTTCGAAAAATCTAATCTCTCCTTAAGAGCTCAGTTATAGTCTGAAGTTGTAACGCTACTAAATATTAACTAATTCAGAGTTTGTTTTAGGATGGATTCACGTTAGCAAACATTCATTGCCAAACGTTTTAGAGTTCACGTTAACACATAACGCTTTGTATCCAAACAATTGTTATGCTTCTGGTAGCCTAGGATACTAGTTTTTTATTAGAAATTATTTGAAATATCTTAAGTTTTTCTTTTGATTTTTAACGATATTTGCTTCTTTCTGTTTATTTTTCCCTTTTTTTATTTATCCTTAAATTTTGAAGATAAGCATAATATTATTACTGATATATTTGTATCTATCAGTTATATATATTTGTTTAAGCGATTGTTTCCAGTTACACTTGTTATTATTGATATTCTTAGACCAGTTGTCATCATCGTAATTATTTTTATCACCACTGTTGACAGTACTACTATTAGTATTATCAGTCTTGGTATTACTGTCATTGTCATCAAGATTTTGGTAATTACGAGATCTATTTTGAAATCTTCATTCTGCAACTGAGCTCGTGTGGTAAACAATAGAAGCGTATTGTTAGAAATTTATTTTTGTCCATTCAACAGCCACATGAACTAATGATTTCAGACTACTATGGAGGAAGTGGCACGAGGTGATCCGAAATCATCCCTACTACAAAAACTATTATCCGAGTGACTGCGGGCCAAAACTTCGGAAAATAAAAATATATATTTAATATATATCTGAAAATGTTTAAAATGAGGATGTTGGCCCACGGCGTGCATCATACATAAACGTCATATACGTAATATGGATACTATTGTATTATACCCAAAATACTATATGGCAGTATGCAGATACGTATTTGCTGAATACTATAAAGAATAACATGGGGCACAACTAAAGAAATCGTCTAAATAAACAAACTGTAGCCAACGAATTTATTGATTCAAATTTGAAATAAATAGATACATATATGCGAGAGGATTGGAAATACAAGAAATACTTACAATATCTTTTCTCATAAAACCACGATTTTATTTTCATATTTTTTTTGCCCTTTTCTATCTTTAATTATTGATTAATTAACTGATGACAAATTCGGCCGAAGTTAAATATGTAATGGGTCACCAGGTAAAATACGTCTTTTCAAAATTTTACTTGTTACACTCGCGCTACAAGTGTCACGTATTACTCTATATTGTGTTCGGTATCACTGAAAGAAACTACGTAGGTACCTCAAAGGTATACTTTAATATACCACTGGCTGTTGAACATAGAACTATTTATAGGTTTAATAATTGTACACAAAAATAGAGCACTATCACGTTTTCTCTTAATTTAAAATAACATATGTTCGAATATTATTACTATTATTACTATTATTATTAATTATTATTAATTATTATTAATAATTTTATTTTATTACTATTATTTTATTATTTCTTATTATTGTTATTGTTACTATTAATATAATGATAATAATTATATTGTATTATAAATAATATATTTGTGATTGTAAGAATCTGCAACCAAAATATGACAAAGAATACTTGTTGTTGTTAATATGATTATAACTATTATTATTAATTATTACTGTTACGCCGATTATTATTACAACTATCATTACTATGATAATTATATTGTTAGTTTTATCATTATATCTATGATTATTATTATTTGTAAAATTAATATTATTAATATTATTGAACATTTGGCATATGCATATTTCTATTCAATAGTAAGGGTACAGATATACAAAAATATACGTGTATATATATATATATTTATTTATATGTGAAAAATATATAAATATAAATATAAACATATGTTTATAATATATATGCATATAACAAATATAGATAAATATATATATACTTATACAAAAGAAAATTTACCTTCTATTTTGCATAGCTCAGTAATTTGCTCTTCGGGTTTTATCAGATGTGCACTAAATTAATTCTCGACGGCATCTGTTATATGAATGATAAGATAGATAGATATATACGTACATATGTATATACGTCTATACGTACGTATATATATATATATGAGTTATGTCGCAGATAGATCGATCATATGTGCTTTCTAACGAGGAATAATTTTATAAATATAAATATAATATGGATGCATTATGTATATTTATTAATAATTTTTCCTATACGACGTACGATATGCACTTTGTTGTACGTAAAATAAATAGTGAACAGATTTTATTCTTTCTCTGAAGAACCGTGTGAAGAAAATTCTTATAGGTTTTAGAATCACTTGATTATTATTATTATTGTTACGTGTTTATATTGTCAACGTTTTACGAAACTACTCGGTGTATTAAATTCACAACGAAAATTCTATTTTAAGATACGATATCGTTTGCGTTATTATAACTATTTGCAGGGGTGTAGGGAATATATATATATATATATATATATATCGTTTTTTCTTTTTCCAACATTTGAAACTGAAGTGAAACGTTGGGGAAAACTGTATAGTAACGGATTATTTGTGCGAGATTGTCCTTCAATCAACCGCCGTAAAAATTTCAAATTTTATTCTATTCAACTATTGACAGAAGTATCAATAGTCGAGTTATAATAGGACGGAAGTGGTTTTTATACAATTCGAAATCACCAACTTATAAGTATTTTTTCACAATCAACAATTGATCCATGCATTGATGGTTCTACTAGAATACCTGCATAGATTTGTATTTTTAATTCTAGTAAACCCTATAGACTCGGCGCGTAGTAAGCGGAGTTCGAACAATGAGTAAACATCGTTTATCTTTCCACGAATAGAGAATTAATACGATTCGTAAATTTTATGACTTGGATTATTTAATTTTAATCTACCCCTGCATCCAAAGTATATTTTTATTGTAGTGGAAATAAAAGTATGACTACCGAAAACTTGCCTATACATATACAGATACCCAGATTTTATTGGTAAAGTTAGTTATAATAATAGTTGTAATAATAAGCATTATAGTCATAGTATTATAGCTGGAGCAACATGGAAGATCATCAAATGACAAGAAAACAGGAAATAGGAAGATATTGTGATTGAACATATTTTTAGACACAGTTGTTGGAAATGACGGAGAAAAGTTGAATTGTATTCTTTAAGATTTATCACATGTAAAAACATTGAAATCGGCAGAAAAATGTGAAATTTCAAATCCTTTATTATAACTAATGATATAAAATATCTTTATTGTATCTTTGAAGTTACATTAACAAAATTATAATATAATAATGTATATTAATTTAGTTATTCATAATTCGCAGGCACTCTAACAGGGTATTTGGCAGTCGTTATTATTACAGGTATAGTTTGATCAACAATATCATTTATGGCACAATATCGTCGCATTTTTTACTAGTACGACACATGCGTAAGTATCCATATACGTATAATAATAGTATATTTTATGTAAAGAGAAATGATCGGTTACGAGTGGACGAGCATAAATCATTTAAATTCAAATAGTATAAATTAAGTTTATGACGGGAAAAAAGAATTCAGATGTTATATTTTATACATTATACACAAAGCTTGTATTGTATCGTAATTTCCTTCTTACAACTTTGTTTCATATTTATACATACATCATGCGGTTTTTTAATTTTTTTATTTTTGGTTATTTTCACTTAAAAATCACTCAATTAAACCCTGTTATATGGATTACCTACTGGACGACGGCGATTGACTCTTCCTCTCCTGCGATAGCCGTAAGGCAAACGTCTCCGAGGATTACCACGTACCCTGGATTCTCTTGGTCTGTCTGAGGGACTGGGCTCAACTTGAGGTCGGGATTGAATTAACTCGCGATATCTTGTGAAATTTGGTGGCGGCGGTCTAGCCACGTCCAATCTGAAGCTACTCGACCTTCCTTCATCGCTGATCCACTGACGCAAGCAAACTGCACACCTGCTTATACGAGATGTCACATCAGTCTTGAGGGTCTCTGGTCGTGGCTTCCTGAACATATCACGCTCCTCGATTGTGGCTAGCCAGTATGAAGACGCTGTTGTGTAAGAGTTACACCTGCCGATACTTTGACACTCTAAAAATGGTCGAGCACGGTATTCTTCAAGACAGGATCCAGGTGATACCAATGATTGACCATCGCCATGTCCTCCAACATCGGTGTGCTGGTAAAATGAGATGGAAAAAGAAATAAAGGAAAAGAAATTATTACTTTTTATTTGTCACACGAGCATGATTAAGGGGTAACACCGCTGGAAAAGCCTATAAAGTTGAGAATTTTTTTTTTGGATGCAAGAAATGCCTAATATTTAAGGAAGTTATTAAGCGTACGTTCTGGTAAAAATGCTCCAGTGTCGCCATTTTTTAATATTTGTCGACAATAATTTTTTGTATTATGCTTAAATGTATGCCTAATAACGTCGTTAAATTTTATTATCTTATTACCAATCCATCCTTCCAAAAAAAATATAAAAAAAAAAAAAAATAGTCAAACAAGCACTTTCCTCTTGTGTTTACAGTGGAGTAATTATTAAATGATCATGAAAATTTTAAAGAATCGCAAATTTGTCATACCATGAGGAAACTGTAACCGGTCCATAGCTCATCCCATCCAATTGGACAGGTTGGTATTGACATCGATTGACTGTGAACTGCAATCATCCTAGTCGGTGCTTCGCAAACCGAACATCTGGATATGTATCTTCTAACTTCCGGAGCTTGGATTGGCGTCATCATAGTTGGCATTTCCTCAGATGTGCTTAGCCAGTAACTGTAGTCGTTATGATTCGCATAGTCGCAAATGTTGTTTAAGTTACAGAACAAGTATGGCTGGGTCGAGAATTTCCTTAGGCAGCTTCCAGCTGAGCCTGCAGAATTTTTCATGTTACTAATGTCTACGTATTTACATGAGGTAGGTAGGAATACCATTGATAAATCTGTCATTTCTTAACTCGTACGATTATCTAATGATCTATGCATTTACCTAGATCTTGACCGTGTGGTCTCCCGTTGCTTAGTATGTGGAGTAAGGAGTATCCGTCCCATAATTTTACTGTATTCCTTGGGCATTCCGGAATCATCATTGACTGCGAATGTCTTGCGAAGTAGAAACCTCTGCTTCTGGGACCCGGAGGTGATGGAGCTGCGTCACCAGTTGCTCCCTGTAGTCCTTCAATAGCAGGTGATTTTTTATGAAATTTGTTTGACAAATTTTGAATTTGAAGAAAAAACGTATGTTACAGCTCTTATTTCTACGTACCTGGGAAACCTCGAGGTCCTTCTAGACCCGGAAGTCCGGGTTTACCCATGGCACCAGATGCTCCACGAGGCCCCTCAAGGCCAGGTAGACCTGTTTCTCCTGGCTCTCCGGGAAGCCCTGGTAGGCCGTCTGGACCTGGCTCTCCGTAGCTTCCTGGGCTTCCACGCAAACCTATCCCAGGAAAGTTATTTTCAATCCCTGAGCGTGGAAACTAATCTTTTTGATTGCATCCTTTTATTTACCTTGTAATCCTTCTACTCCGGCATCACCTTGAACCCCAGGCCAAACGCGTTGACCAAACAAGAATAGCCCACGATCTCCTTTTCTTCCCTAGATAAAAATATCGTGGTAACAAACAGCGATAATGATATATTTTCTATTGAATATTGATTTATTCTTAGATTTTTCAAAGAATTCTTTAGTCATCTTATGCAGGCTGAATCTATGTCAAACAATGCGGGCCAGCGGAGGTCATATTTGACCAAAATAAGCGGATTTATTGCAGTGAAGTGACGAATTGAATTATATTCAATGGAGCAAGCCTTCTTATTTCTTATAATACTCAGGAGCGTAATTTTAAAAAATCAATATATCGAATAATAATAATAAATCGATATTGCCATTTATAGGGTATACATATAGTGTATACTTCCTACCAAACCATACTAAACTTTCAGAAGAACGTCTTTTTGTTTTGGTTTTTTTTTTCAAATCGCTATAGTTTTTGCAATTTGGCTAATTTTTTTGATTCTGCTATATGATTCGACGGAGTGTGAGATTCTACGTATTCCGAAAATAAGAAGTTTTAGAAAATCTCGAAGCTTGTGAAATTGGCATTCATTTTTTCGGAAATGAATCGTTAAATATCAGAGAAAACCCATATTTACCTTATAATCTTGAAAAATCGGTGAGAGGCGTGAAAAATTAATTTGGGTAATAATAAAATACACTTGTCGGCTTATTTTGGCCAATGAAGAACATATTTCAGTTACAAGCAATTCTGGAAGATGACCTCTGCTGGCCTACATGATTTGAGATGGATTCAGCCTGCATTGAAATTTTGTTCTGTAATACCTGTGGTCCTGGTTCTCCCGGGGATCCGTTAAATCCGACATCTCCTACGTCTCCTCTCTCTCCTTTAATTCCTCTCATGCCATCGAATCCACTTAGTCCCGGTTCACCATGAATACCCTTCGCCCCATCACGACCGGTCAATCCAGGCAAACCGATATCTCCAGGTTGTCCTTTGGCACTGAATGCAGAGAACCCAGGCTCTCCTCGGTATCCCTTTGGTCCTAATTCGCCCGGATAGCCTACCACTCCTGGTCTGCCGATTTTTCCCGGAATACCCATACGCCCAGGGAATCCTGAAAACCGGTATAAACTGTGTGAAGATTTTTCTTCTAGTTCAAAGACGGGCAAATTTGTAATATACGTATTTTGGGCGCAAATTACTTTAAGTATTGTAATTAAACTGTATTTCAATGATTATTACTTTCAGCATTGTCATTGTATTTTATTTAACTACAAATATTCAAAATAATTCATAGTCTTCATGACGGATTTCCCCACCACCACATAAAAAAATGAAAAAAAACGAGCTTTATTACGTTGAAGTAATTCAATTACTATGGGCATTAATTACTTGGAATTGAATTATTTCGAGCCTCAATTACATGTAATTAAATTATTTTGAGCATCAGTTACATGTAATGGTATTATATGTCATCGATTACATGTAATCGATGCTGTTTTGGAATAAATGCTCAAAGTAATTAGCAATTAAATGAAATCAAATTTAATCACTACTTATTTTCAACATTTGTAGTTAAATGAAATACAATTACAACGCTCAAAGTAATATGTAATTAAACCGGCAATTCAATGAAAAATGTAATTGATGCTGCCCCTCTCTATTCTAGTTGTAATTTTTTTTTTTCCGAACCTCGGTCGCCCGTTTCTCCCTTAATTCCTTGAACCACGGGCCCTGGCGATCCGTTCAAACCGGGGAATCCATCCAAACCATATTCTCCAGGAGCTCCTTTTTGTCCCGGGATACCGGGGAATCCTGGTAGGCCATCGATTCCTGGCGTTCCTTTTTCCCCCCTTTCGGCAAATTGTCCAGGTGGGCCTGAGTAGCAAGTATGTCGATAATTCAACAATGGTGTTGTTTGTTATTAAGTTCGATCGGGTTCGCCTAAGTCAAGTCTTTTACCTTGTTGTCCTTGTGGTCCTTGATCTCCCTGAATTCCTTTCCTGCCACTGAATCCGACATGCCCTGCCGTTCCTTGCAATCCAGCGTCTCCTAGTTGCCCCTAAAAGGATCGTCAGAAATGTCTCAGTACCCGAAGTTTGAAGTTAATTTCCTTCTCCGTCCGGTAACCATTATTTTCATTACCTTCTGCCCTTGCCTTCCTGGTAGACCTTCTACCCCCTTTTCACCCTTACGACCATTAAAACCGTTCATTCCTGTGTCTCCGACATCACCTTTTTCAGCTTCGGAGAACGAGACGAATCCTGGATCTCCAGTTTCACCCTTCCGTCCCCTCGGACCAGGATATCCCTGTAAACCTCTGGGACCTGGATTTCCTGGCATTCCTGTATAGAAGCGAATGGTGTTTCACACCGTAATAGGTCAGTTACACAATACTCCGTACAGAAATCGTAATACGGTGCCGGGTTCGGCCAATATCGTTGTGCGATACTGTTTGATCGGCGCAACATTGGCATTTTGTTATGGGCCAGGATTGTAATGTAACGCTGCCAATTTGTGAGCGGACATTGGAAAACGATGCTGGGCCAACATGTGTTTGTCAAGCTACTATTGAAAAAACGAGAAACTTTCTAAATAAGTTGGCAACATAGTTTTTTTTTTTCATTTACAACATCAGCTGTATGCTCATCAGTGAGTAATCTACTCATAGTTCAACTGCCTACTAATGGAAACACTTTTAACTCCTAAAAATACGCCGCTAGACTTTCGGTAGTGAATTCTAACCCGGGACGGACGCATCGTTCGCATTATTAGTCGCACGCTTGAATTTGTTACCCCAAACTCTCGCATATGAACGTGCGTAACTTTGTAAAACTTATGCTAAGATAACTTCTTTTAGGTTTTTTATCGCTGTAGTTATGTATGAAATATGATAGTAACTTTTCGTCACATGAACATAACGAAAATACCATAAGCCGAGATTTGTACAAAGTTTAAACACAAATTTTTCCCTTGCTCATTGCAGCTTCGCTTATATCATTGTACATCAATTATATTATTGTACTTTGATGATTGTACATCGGCTGCAACTCTGACGCCAACGTTGATCAGATACAGTAAATCAAGACTTGGCCGTTGCTTGGCTTGCAGATCTATGTATAACCAACTTTTGACCGTTATTGTACTCCAATTCTTAACCGTTGTTGCAAGTACCGATCCAAAACCAACGTTGCGCCATTTTCGCCCGTCTATCTTTGACCTTTATTACTACTTCCGACATTGAACCAGGGGCCGTTATATCGGTACACAAATATCGGAACGATACTGGCCCATTTTATAAGCACGGCTGCTATCACATGATATCTGCACGGGACTCTATTCCTTACGAGTAGCAATTCAGTTTCAGTTACTCATGTATAGTTGTGACTGAATTCCATACCTGGGCGTCCCATCTCTCCTGGATCTCCTTCTATACCACGAATTCCTTTCGGGCCGGGTGGTCCCACCGGTCCAATCCGGCCCGTCTTCCCCTTCAATCCTGGTCTTCCATAGTAGCCAGGTGACCCCGGTCGACCTGGAAAACCTTTCTCTCCTTGCTCCCCTTTCGGACCGTCAGGACCCATATCTCCCATTTCACCCTATGAGGATTGAAAAATAATCGATGAGCTAGGTAAGTGTATGTAATGAAGGCGCCAACAAAGCACGTATTGAGATTACTTGAGTTAGCGCTACCAATTGAAACTATAAAAATTTGCAGTATTCGCTAATTTGCGGCTATTCAGCCACTAATTAGTCGTGACAATTGAGAGAAATTCCAAAAAAAATTATTTCTTTTTTAAATGCAATTTTGGTCACCCGATACCAGGTATCGTAACCATTCTGATGACTTACCCCAGAAGAAAGAGTTAAGTGCGGTTACACTAAATGGAGTTGGGTGGCCAAAAGTACGTTTTAAAATGTGAAAAAAAAAATTATTACTAGTTTCGACTGATTAGAGTCGCGGTTAATAAGCGGCAAATTCTGACCCTAGTCCCTGGATCGTGCGACTCTATCTTTTCGGATAACTCATTAGTCTGGTTGCGTTAGCTGGAGTCGGGTAGCCAAAATTGCATATTAGAAATAAAAAAAAAAAATTGTTGAGTTTCTCTCAATTGATTTGAGTCGCGGCTAATGAACGGCAAACTCTAAGCCTAGTTCGAGTTTCCTGCGATTCTTCCTTCACGCGTATTTCAGTGAGATCACGCTAACTTATCATAAAGTTGGCGTAGCTTTAGATTTTTTTAAAACAGTTTCAACAACGGCAAAAGGTTAATCGTCACGACTAATTAGCGGCTAAATAACGGCAAATTACCCATCATTCAAATTCGTGTAGTTTCAATTGGTAGCGCTAACTGAAGTAACATTACGTATTTCGTCATTTTACTCTTACTTACTTTGATTCCGTCTATTCCGTTGAGTCCGCTGAAGCCGTAATCACCCGGCGATCCTTTGATACCTTCGAAACCGTCCAACGATTGGCCAGGCTCACCGGGCAGCCCTAGACGCCCATCTATACCTGGAAGCCCTGGCAAACCAACATCGCCAGGCGCAGCAGCATCTCCGACATCGCCCTGCGGGCCGCTGAAAGATGATTCCCCGGGTGGACCATCTTGCCCGGGTTCACCGAAATCTCCCAAGTCACCCTTTGGTCCAGGGGGGCCTTGTAGTCCATCGAATCCTGGTGGACCAATAATTCCACGTTCCCCTTTCAGTCCGTTCACTCCGACTATTCCCGGTCGGCCATCCAAACCCGGCATTCCAGGTATACCGTTCGGTCCATCATCTCCAATTTTTCCGGGTAGACCAGGTTGTCCCCTAGGACCACTCATACCCGTGTAACCCTGTGGACCGTAGTCGCCTATCTGTCCTCGGAATCCGGTAAATCCAATCTCTCCTTTCAGACCTTTCATACCGTCGAATCCAGGCTGACCAGCCTCTCCTTTTTGAAAATAGTTCAGAATTGTATATATTAGTTACCTGACCACTGTGATATCTAGTATTGTACATGGGGCAGAATAAAGTGTACCAGTCGAAAAAAAAGTTATCCGACCGGGCTGAGAATTGGGCTAACTGTTGTCCTATTGGGTGGCACTGCTCGCATCAAATATTAATTCATTTCGACAAATATAGACTGAGATGGAGGGGGTACAATTTTTTGATCGGATAATTTTTACTTTGGGCCTGGTACACTTGAATAATTCTGCCCCATATGTATGTCGAGTAAGTTTAAGATTCATCACCTCTGGCTCCTTTATTGCCGTAAATCCCGCGATTGCCAGGGCGGCCAGGAGCGCCAGGTTCACCGCGATATCCTTGAATACTGGATCCGGTTTGACCTTTGGGTCCCTGATTGGAACGAATGGTTGAATTTATTTGTCATTTTATAAAGGTTTTTGGAAGTTCTGGATGGTATTATGTCATTTTATTTACCTGAAGACCAAGGCGACCCTCTAATCCGGGAGCACCTTTCGTACCCTTGAAACCTTTGATACCTGGCTCACCACTTCTTCCGGGAAGACCATCGAAACCAGCATCGCCATAGTCTCCTTTTTGTCCGGTTGGTCCCATTTCTCCTACTTCGCCGTAGTAAATGGTTAAACCAGGTGCACCATGGTCTCCTTTTTGCGCGAGGGGACCCTGTTAGGTTTCATACGTATGAAGCCGGGTTATTGATGTAAAATATCAGCATTTGTCCAGTCAAGTGAAAAAAAACAACTGAATTGTACCTTTTTTACAGAGAGTTTAATGGGCTTTAATTTTTGTAATAATCTTTATCGCGATCGGTTCAACGATTATCGAAATATGATGAAAAAATTGGATTGGAGCACCTTATTTTCAAGATGGTGGTTGGGCCGTGGAAGTCAGGATTTTTGCTTTCTTGCGAGCTTTCTTCAAAAGTATACCGAAATGAAGGTCTCCACAAATTTATAGCTTTATACCGATTAATTTTTCTATTTTTGTTAATTTGACTGGACTACAAATGAATGTATACGGATTGAGAAATTCAAACGCGTATTCACATACAGGTAGACCTGGCAATCCTTCACGTCCTGGTTGTCCAGAAATGCCTTGGGGACCCGGATCACCAGGTATTCCAGTATATCCTTTGAATCCAGGGGGACCTGGCTTTGTGCTACCGGCTGGGCCTCTATTCCCCCGAGGTCCAATTGGCCCTTCATCACCAGGTAACCCGCGCAAGCCGGTCAACCCGTCTTGACCTGTAATTGGATTTCATGGAGGAGTTAATTGATTATATTTAGGCATTCAGGAAGTGTAAAGTGAAGTGTTATTTATCTTTTAACCCTTTGTGGCACTACGTCATATATATGTGACACCTTTTTTGAATGGGTTATTTAAGATTTACATTTAATTTTTGAGATATCGTGATAATTTTTTTTGCATAATTCGACTTTTAAGATGTCGATGTTGATGTTTTCGCAGGGGTTGTGATGAATTCACGAATATAGTGAGCGCTATAAATGAACACGGTGTTTTTATGCAATAAATGTAATTGTGGGAAGGTTATGGTGTCTAGAAAAGCGGAACTTAGTAATCTTGTGTTTTCGGGTTCGCTGAAAACGAATCTGATGGCAGAATTTCAAAATTCAATATGCAGAATGCATATTTTGTATTCTTCACAAAATTTTTATATGAATCTCGCTCTTTGCGTTACCCGGAACGAAGATGGAACTAGAATTTCGCTACGTTTTCGTTGTCAGTCCGGACAACAGCGGCAAACAGCGAGATACATTCAAGCATTTTGTGCAAAACGCATTGAATCCATTCCGCATATCACATTTTTGTAATTCTGACGTCGGATTCGTTTTTATCCATGGTATCCTTTTTCGTAGCTGTTGCAACATTTCAAGTTTAGTATATAAATACGTATAGAAGTTACCAAATAATTCTGTTATGTATTTCTACAATTGAGTCGTAAGTGTAAAGTAGATCCGAGTAATGTATTGTACTAAGTTGAAGTTTCAAGTGTCTTGTATCGCGTGATATTGTTGTGTAAGGTATAAACATGTGTTCCATTCCACTACATTATTTCTGGAGGATGCTAGGTATATGTCACCACAAGGTCACATTAAAGATATAGTTACGAATAAAAATATTAACCGTTCTTATTCCGTCAGCGTTATTTCAAATTGACTTCAGGAGGATCATGTTGACATCAAATCGATATTCTTTCTATGTGTGAAATAATGAGTCATATCTTATGTAAAGCATGGTATTTAATGACATCATGTTGCCATCAAATTTATATAAACGTGTTCACTGGGTATTGGATCCGCCATTTTGAATTTTGAAATTCTGACATTGGATTCGTTTTCAGCGACCCCGGAAACTCCTTGCGTACCCAGTTTCATGGAATTTGACTGTAAAGAAAAATGTATGCTTCAAAGGATTAACTACGTACCTGCATCGCCAGGCATTCCTTTCGGACCGCGATCTCCTCTGAGTCTATCTGTGATTTGGCGAGGGTCCGAAAATCCCCGCGGTCCTCGAAGTCCCATGTTTCCTTGATCTCCTGGTATACCGGGCTCTCCGGGACCTCCCGGATCACCCACGAGATATTCTTTCGGAATTAGCACATCGTCACCTTTGGCACCCGGTAAACCATCCCGACCGTTCACACCGTTCCGCCCCGGTCTTCCTGCATCACCGTAGTCACCCTGATTCGAATAAAGTAAAATAGTTAAGTACTGAAATCGTATATTTAATTTTTCATTACAGCTAGAAAGTATGACTGTACTTTAAACACGTATTTGTAAGGTGCTCTAGTATTTAAAAAAATGTTGGCCAACAAGTAAATCTTTAAAACTAATTTCTAAACTATTTTCATTGTTAATTTTCAACAACTAATCCCTAATAATAAAAAGTGTAAGCCTGTGCATGAGATACCAGCTGAATATTACGGAGAAAAAATTAAATGATTTCAGGTTTGAATGGTTTGTGCAGTAGATGTACAAAATATATTAGCTTGCTAATCCACCTCGAATTACAATTGCTGAAACAAGTCAAAAGTCTGAAGCTATGGAGAGTGCTCAAATTTCACCATCTCCAATAAAAAATAAACCTGGCAGAAAACCAAGAGCATTCACATTCACCAAAGATGGAGCTGGCTCAGATTGCGACATCAGAGAATATGTAACGAGGAAAAGAGACCATGGAAAAGACGGCGACATTTCGAGGGCTGATTTTGAAGACGCTTTCCACCTTCTTAAAAATCGGACCTTGAAACTCTAGACTCTGATCGATGGAGACATATAAACTGTTTTTTCTAGACAAATACAAAGCCCAATTGCACCAACGTGATTTAAGAATTGCCTGTAATGCCCATTATCCACAGTTCCAAATCCAAAGACCTACTGATGGAATCGAGGCCTCGTTCCTGAGCCAAAGAGTCAATTTTCAAGCTCTGAAAGTCTTTATACAAGTCAGACTCGCTAGCAAATATTATCGTCATCCATGATTCAAACAGCTGTGCTCCAAATTTAACTATGCATATCCATGCCCAGACTTAGGGTGGGTCAAAAAAATCAAGTATTTTTTTTTTTTGGAACCGACACACGAAAACTAGTTCCTAGGTACCTCTAGAAAGTACTCACCAAGTATGAGCTCTTAATATTAACGGGAAGATTATGCTCATCATAGTTTTCCATTTTCAATTTGGTATCATATAAAAATGGTCATATCTTGTCAACAATAGATCATTTAACCAATCGCAAAGTCGATATTTATAGAAAATTGAACGCTCTACAAAAATGGTCTTTTACACTTTTTTCATTAATCCAACCATTTAAAAGATATTCAAGGTCAAAGATTGAAGTATTTTAAGGAAAATAACTTGATTCAATACTGTATGGAATTATAAAATTTCATATGGTGAAATAGAAATTTTTTTTCTGCTGACATGTTAAATGATATTTCTTAAATAAAAACCTTCTTTTCCTGAAATAGAACATAAATTATCTCAAAATTCACAAATTAAATGGATAAATTGGAAATATTTATTGAAAAACTATTAAAATCAGTAGGCATTGGAATTCTACTGCGAATATCTTTTGAATGGCTAGAGTAATCGATTAACCATAACAGAACTTTTTTGTAGAGCGTTCAATTTCCTACAAATATTGACTTTGCGATTGGTTAAACGATCTATTGTTGATAAGATATGACCATTTTTATGTGATACTAAATTGAAAATGGAAAACTATGATAAGCATAATCTTCCCGTTAATATTAAGAGCTCATACTTGGTGAGTACTTTCTAGAGGTACCTAGGAACTAGTTTTCATGTGTCGGATCCAAAAAAAAAAATACTTGATTTTTTTGACCCACCATTGCCCAGTCTGTAATACGAGAATGCAAGATTCAATGCAACATCTCGTCAATGACTGTCCAATTTTCGATCAGTACCGTCAATTTTACCTTAACCCCTATGTCGTATCGTACCATAGAGCACCGGATATCGTAAATTGCGAAGATGCGAAATCAATTAAAGCCATATTCTACTTTCTACAATACAGCTGCCTTCTTAGAGCCTTTTGCTTAAACGAATAATCAACTGTTTGTCTTCAGTATAATTCCGTCTCTGTTTTATTATATTTAATTATTTTTTTCATATCAATTATTCATTCCTGCAATGTTATTGATTTAATTTCTAACCATTTGTTATGGATCCTGTATGTGTCCGGGTAACAATATGCAATACTACTATACTACTATTTTATTTTTATTTACCTTATTTCCTTTAAATCCGGTCGGCCCATAGTCACCTGGGATACCGGGATAGCCCCGTGGCCCTGGAGGACCTTCCTCACCACGGAAACCTTTGAATCCTGGTTCGCCAGGCGGGCTTCTCATTGAAGATTCGGCCGGCCAAATTATTTTTCCCTTTTCCCCCTTTGGTCCTTGGATACCTGCGAGCCCAGAACGACCAGGCATACCCCGGAGTCCCTTTGGTCCCATCGGACCAGGCCGACCTGCAGGTCCGTCGTATCCTCGAGGTCCAGGTAAACCGGGAGGTCCTGGTGGGCCTTGGAAAGCATCCGTGCCCGGCTCTCCTCGTTCACCTTTTGCGCCAGGGATACCTGTCATATCAAAATACGTTAAGGGAGTTCCTTAGTTTCGAAAATAATTTTTTTTTGTTTGCGTGAACGTTTGTCCGTTCAATACATGCAGCTGAAGCCACTGCTGAAAATCCAGATAATGTGACTTACCAATTAAAAAAAGTTCATATCTCTACTAAATTTCGTTTCTTTGAAAATCGGTTCCACAGGAGGATAGAGGGATTCATCTATTTAGCCTTTAAAGTGATCTTTGGTTTTTGTTTTTCAGATACTTCGTTTGGCTGAAAACATGGTTACCGTTTTCAACGCTGCTTTATGCACATCATAACTTCGGTAGCCGTAGCAGCTACAATTTTCATGTTACGATATAACTTTTTTTTTTTAAATCGAAGCTGACATTGCCTATTTCTAAACCCGATCTGCCCAATTTTTTTCCCTTCCTTACTCCGCAACCCATACAATTTTTGAAAATCGTGAACGTTATACAACACTCTTGGGTGAGGAACCCCCTCAATGATTGGACCATTGATGCTACCTAAATTTTTGTGATTTGTACGTACAAATTAATACAAATAGTCAGAAATTAATAGTTTTTACCTGGTTTGCAGATGCCACAATCATCTCCTCGCAATCCTTTCTGTCCCATTAATCCTGTGGGGCCTGGTCGACCGTCCATTCCTGGGGGACCAGGTGGTCCTGGTGGTCCAACTTCTCCCTGAGGTCCTTTTATAGGCACACCTCTTCCAGGGGATCCCTTCGGTCCTGGGTCGAAAGAAAAATATTAGCGCGAGTAGCTGTGGTTATTGTAAAGCAATTACGATGAGTATATACGTTTGTAAAGGTGTTGACTGTATTTTTGAATTACCTTCAGCACCATCTTCACCGCGATCACCAGCGAATCCCCAATATCCATCTATGCCACGTAATCCAGGCTCACCGGGCGGGCCGACGATCGTCTCACCTTGAAAGCCTTTTGCTCCCATTATTCCTTGAGGTCCAGGAAAACCGGTCGGTCCGATATTTCCCTTTACTCCCGGAGCTCCTAAAAACAGTCAATATCGTTTTGCATTTAACCGGTTGGCTGGTAATGATGCATATATGCATATTTTTTAATAACTAATTTCTCGATCGATTTGGACGAAAATTCGTACACTACCGTATTGGGGGCCCCTAAATCCGAATTCGAAAGTAGAATTGGAAAACTCGATATGAGGGATTCAAAATGGTGGCTTCAAATACCGGTAATTACGACCAGGCCTCAGCACCTTCGTACCAAAAAGTCAAGAAGTGGAATAAGTCTTTTGAAAATTCTTACTCGGGGGTTTTTGGGGTTACTAATGATGAATCCGTTACCAGAATAGAAGAATTGCAAAATGGAGGATCCAAAATGTTGACGGCTATACTTGAAACCCCCCCCAGGTATACAAAAGTCGAACTTGAATATAGTAAAAAAAAATTCATAATAAAACTAAATATTTAATTTGACTCACCCCTATTTTCGCCCTCAGGGGGTGGCAAATTCAGGGAATAACTTTTGCATTGGCATTGAAAACCCCAAAAACCCCTACAGGTACACCAAATTTCGAATTTGAATATAACAACAAGATTCACAATAAAATTGAAAATTGACCCTGTGTCATCCCTATTTTAACTCTCAGGAGCAGGCAAATTCAAAAGATAAGTTCTGAAATGAAATCAGGGACCCAAAAAAGTCCCGGATACTAATTTTGGTCTAATTTGGTCGGTTGTCTGTGACTGTCACCAATCTTGGCACGAAAACTGAAAGAAATTCGTACCAGTCAACCGGTTAATGAACATACTTACGGATGTGACGTACAAAATGAGAGAAACTGATTCATTGCTTACCGTCATCACCAGGGTCTCCTCTGACAGATTTACCCTTCGGTCCAGGCAGACCAGGCGGACCTGGAGGTCCTGGTGGACCTGGCAACCCGATGTATCCGACATTTCCGGGCGACCCGAATAATCCTGGATCTCCCTTCCGACCAGGCGGACCTGGAAGAAGTCGTATGTCAAGGTAGGGCGAGGCTAGTTGAGCATAGGGGCAAGTTTAGAAATTGAAATATCTCGGTAACTGAGCATCACACGACACATTTTAAACGAAGAAAAGAGGATGACGTGAACGGGAACATGTGACGCGGTCGTCGATAGCCATGCGGCGATCGAGTGAGACGTGAGAACGCTTTGTGCTTTTCTTGCTTAAGAAATAAAAAACAAGTTCATCGTTATTTTTCTCTTGGACTCGCACGAATACAACTATTTGCGATCACGTAAGTGTTAAAAGTTTGCTTATATTATTGAGCTTATTACCCTACTAGCTCATCGAGTATATTCACGCAAGACCATCAAAGGCATCATGCCAAGGACAGTGTCCATGAATATTTCTTACAAATTAAACTGACCGGTTTCTCCTGGTTTTCCAACGCTTCCCTTAATTATTTCGTCCAGATCTGGGATGTAAAGTCCACGGGGTCCTTCGGGACCCTGTTTTCCTGGAGGACCAGCATTACCAAGTTCACCTTGTTCACCCTGCGCAGAAGCAATACAGAGGTATTCAATTCATTGTCAGCAAAATACAAGTGTAGATATTTTCCTCTGTTTCATTTGGTAAGACATACTTTGGAGCCATCAGTTCCAGGTCTACCCTCGAATCCAGGTGCGCCCTTTGAACCTTTCTCCCCAGGCTGTCCTAGCGTGCCCACGATCCCCTGCTTTCCTCTCGAGCCTTGAAAACCTCGATGACCTTTCAATCCTTTTAGACCTATGATTCCAGGTCGACCCTGAAATATTTATTTCTCGCGTATCACCGACTGTTGCGGACGCTTTTTTGTGCCGATAAAAAATGATAGTTTAACAACCCGTTATTTCATACGCAATGCAGTGAGTCAAGAGCAGCTACAGAATATGGAAGCTTCTTCACTGTCTTTCGGATACATGTACTGTTCAGTTCATCTCAGGGGTAAAGACTTACAACGCGTCCTTTCCAACCAAGCACTCCCTTCGGTCCACGATCTCCACGATCCCCTTTAGCACCGGTCGGTCCGGTAACACCTGGCTGTAATACGTCGGTCACAGGTCTGATCAGTTGATTATCTGGTTCACCTTGCTCACCGGTGTCACCTGTTTCTCCCTGGGTACCCTTAACCCCCCAACGGTCTTCTCCACGATCACCCTGAAGTCCCGGAAGTCCAGGCTCTCCCATGTATCCCTGATTTAAAAAAATGTATAATAAAGTCCCAACGCTTACAACAACAATAACCATATATATACTTACAGTGTCTCCGGTCTCTCCTGGGGCTCCTAAACTTCCAGGAAGACCTTGAAATCCTGTATGTCCCTGAACAGGAAGAAGTGTGTTTGTTATCGGGTGAAGAGTTTTGAAAAACAATTAGCTAATCTATGCATTCATTGTGTAATGCAATTTTTGTTGGGTGCTCTTCGGCAAGGGCGGGCGGGGTAAAACGGGGACGGGGGCAAGACGGGACAGGTGTCATAACATCAATTAACGAGAGTATAAACGGCGTTTAGTGTCTTTCACCGGCCGCCAGCCACCCGAGTTGCATTATAGATGAAGGACGCTTTTTCGCCGCTAGACAAAAAAACGAAAATTCGTCGTTTCTGCTCTAATTTTCCATCTAAATAGTTGCGTGACATTGGTATAATATTGTAACGTGATAATTTGAATACAGGTGTTAATGCCAGCTGAAATTAGTGCACCAGCAAGTGAGAGCATAATTTTTAATCACAGCTCATATTCCTGTCACAGTTTTTGTTTATTTTTTTTTTTGCATTAGCTACTGGGGCAAGATGAGTAAATACTGCTTAAAACTAGAACTACCGAAGTTAAGCCGATGCTATTTCTACCAAATCCAGTCAAAATGACTGGTCTTCAAAAAATCGTAACGATAGAAAATGTTTATATCAATATGATATAGTTGTAGCGTTGAACGGTATCCCATCTTACCTCATCCCATATTCGTAGACCAATACAAAGATACCGCGCATTTGTACCGATTTGTTTGTATGTCACTGTACTAAAATTGAATACCTCTTGTTTCAGGATCCAACGGATGTATGTGAAGTGTGCAAAATTTTTATAATATTTTCAATGAAAATTGATTTAAACGTGAATGCCGTAAACGATTATATATCTAATTGACATGATACTTAAATTGTAAAAATAGTGTGTTTTACTTATGCACAAAGCTCAATGTCCCCATCATGCCCCGCCATCCCTTATTTCGCACAAGATTACCTGACTTCCGTCGTATCCAGGAGTTCCTCGTTCCCCCTTTACTCCAACTGAATTAATTCCACCATCGCCAGGTTCTCCGGGAAATCCTCGGTCCCCGATAGGACCTGGCTCACCTGGTAAACCCTGTATACCCGACCTGCCGGGAGCTCCGGCTATTCCGTCAGTTCCATTGCATCCGTCGAGACCATCCGGACCCCTCACACCTGGAGCACCGGGCTGTCCCTGTTGAATTGGAATTAAAAAAGGTCTGTCATTTTGTTTGATGTACTTATACTTGTTAAGCAACGTACGAACAGTGTTTCATGATCTTACACGATCTGCTTGTCAATCGGTATATTTACTTTGTAGCTGCTTAACTATCTGCGAGTGTTGATACGTTAGATGCAAATCTAAATGTATACTTACAGAGATTCCAGAGATACCGATAAATCCTGGTAGTCCATTGTCGCCCTGAACAGATGAGAATTTATAAATATCTTAATTGTATTCATTTTACCGCTTGTTTTTTAGAATCTCCGCAGTCCCCTCACCTAGTTTTATAGACAAGTAGAGCCGAAATAAGGAAGATAAGTCTTTCAAGTTAAGATTAACGCTAAGTACAGCATATTTTAATTTCGGCATGTACTTGTCGGATACACTGGTCGGTATTTACGCACATCCACGTGCGAATTTTACATGTATACATTGAGGAATGATTCTTCTCTGTAGTTCTTAGATATGTGTGTAATATTTTATGAAATCGAAAGTTTTTTACTTCAAGTCGTTAAAATAAATATACCAATGCCCTGAATATTTTTTAAGATTATCAATCGCGTGTCGCCAAAGCTCCGGAAGTCTCACGTTATGCATACGCTGCAGTGTCGTAGATAATAACGGCAAATCTGGTCGATGTATGGGGAGGGCAATGTTAAAGATTAATTACACGAATAAAACAAGTTCAGTTTGACTGAGTGCCTTTCGGGAGGTCCAAAGAGCCGAAAGCACCTGGACCACTGAAACCGGTTGTGCCGAAGATGTTGAAGAGTTCGCAAATAATCGTAAAAAAAAATTCATTCCCGTGCCCAGACTCCGTCGTTTTACCTGCGCCTATCGTACGTATACATTATGCATATTTTTCACCCTAGTTTTTTTGTTCTTTGTGTTTTTCTACCTTCTCTCTCTTCTTTCATGCTTTGCTTTCTCGCTACAGCCCAGATGAAATACTTGTATAAGATTTAAATTTGATAAAAATTGCTCAACGACACTGAGAAAATTTTGACCTTCTTAATTATGGTATATAGACTTTCTTTGTGTTTTCAATATATGACGCAGAATCTCCAATATTTTAGGCCTTCGATAGGTGGAAAAATAACATGTGGCTCGCACGGTTGCCTCTTCGCAGTTTATCCGCGCAAAGGTTGAGAAGTTCGCAAGCGGTCAACGGTAGATGTGGAGGGCCTGCTACATCCGATGCTTAGCACGTGTCAGCGAGTTTTCTTACTTCCAGTTTGTCAAAGAGTCAGAAAGGAAACGCGGGTTGGAGGAAAGAGGAGGAGGGTTCTCCCGGTTAAACAATCCCTGCAAGATTTATCTTCCCACAACTCGGCGAAGTAATGGAGCTGCAGAAATATATGCACAGGGTGTTTAGTTTATATCTATTTACTTGAATGTAAACGCATTTTGCTTCACAGGTATACATATAACGATGGACTGCAAGCGAATTATCAAAATCTTATTCTTTATCAGGCACACATCGACGTCTAAGATTTCATCGTAATTTCACGTATGATTTCTTTTCTCTTCAGTAATGATTTCACTTTGGCAAATTACTGTTTCAAAATTCTCTTTATTTGGAAGCTTGCACCCTGCGGAGTGCGGTGTTTCAGGATCCTTGAAGGACTTGACATATGTTGTCTATACGTGAAATTAGCAGATCGATACGTAGGCGGGTTAAATTGGTCCCTATATGGAGAGAAAGTTTTTTACAAGAGACTCGTGTCATTGCAGCATAATCCGAGACCTTTCTGACATATTCGTCGTTTTTTATTTATTGGTCAAACCGATCTGACGATACTCAACGTTGGTACCTTTTGTACTTCACGATGTCTCGCATAATCTCTACGGGTGCAAAAGCGAAAGAAATTATTTTCTGTGACTTTGTAAAATCATTTTTATGCAAGTTGATTAACCACGAAATTGGCGTGGAAATAATTTTTTCTTCGTTATCTTTATGCAATTTATTATTGTCGTAATTATCTGACCAAAAGTTTTTTTTCTACAGTGTTTGTATTCAACTTTTGGTGAAAAATCATGAATCACCCGATATATTTGAATTCCACGAACACTGCGGTGACCGCATGGGCGAGCTTCGGAGATGTTCTCGCAAAAAATTAACTCAGTCTGGATAAATCTTCTCACGGGAATTTGCAGTCGTTAAATCTTCTGCGACGACAGCGAAAACCTTTCGTTTGCATCATTTTTCTTAACATATTGTAACCGGTACATGGATAATAATTATTTTACAGTTACAACGACTGAATGCTCTATTTATGAGCGCCACCTTGCATCGCCAGACCTAAATACCCAACAATGTTGATACAACCTTGCTTAGTCTTCAGCGAAGAACTCTTGTCGTTAAGATATCTGCAGGTCTAAGTGTATCGTGATGCGGGATCCGTAACGTCAGCAAAGTTTTAAACTTGTGTTTGAATTTTTGCACAAGCTTCTTGGAGTTCTTAGGTTACAGAAACGGAGCCGTTGCACAAGGGAGGAATTCATCTCGAGACATCCTTGCAGTGGCGTAGTGTAAGGTTGAAAGTTTTTAACCAACATACGTGTATATGTAGGAGAACAAATCTCAGGAGAAACGAGGTTCTCGAAAAAATAAGTAATATTCATAAATATTGAACAATAAAGCTTCGTATGTGGGGATAAATTTATTGTATAGAGCAGCCTGGGGGAGTAAAAAAGAAGCTCCAGACGAAATAGACTGTCATAAATTTACTGATGCAGGTGTTCATTGTTGTAAGTATATTTATTACTCTTTGTTTAGACTCAGCTCGAGTGGTAAGAGCTCCGTTAATCAAACTAAAATCCAAGATGTAACTTGAGGAAAAAGGTGGCGCACTGTCGGACGGACATGAAAAAGTAGGGTAAACCTATTTTTGGAGCTCATTCGCTCATCTCGGTCCCTTCACGTACGCCATTTTTTACGTACATACCGTAGTCATATCTCGCTGGACAGCGTAGTGTAGTTTATAGTGATACACCACGAGATAGTAAGACATACATTTCACATCCTGTCTGCACAGTTGCACGCCGCGATCTAGTTGTCAATGGGAAGTCCGTTATCGAGGGAACTAGGGTCGTGTGGCCTGCATCCCACTTGCTACAACGATGCACCGATTCCGTTGAATAATTCTCGGGAAATACATCTCGTGTTCAGATATCGAACCCACCCACACCCCTGCAGATTGCATCGTGACGGAAAATGTCCAGCTCTCGTCACGATGATACAGCCGACAAATCGAGATGCGCAAATATCATTCAAACGGTTTCTCGCGCCTATTTTAAAGCGCACTTAACAAGTCTTTTCTGTACTACTGAATGGAATCAGCCTACAGGATAATTATGAGTGCAGTCATAGGTTTAACTGTTTTCCGAATAAAAGTAATACTTTTAAGCATATTGACAACAAAAGATCACTGATTTCAACTGAGAGCCTCTGAAATTTAATTTCGTATTTACCACCAGTTACCAATTTTCAGGTTGCATGTATATTTAGAATAGTAAGTATCTAAAATTGTATGACTAGCGAACTTTTTTATTGGAACAAGTTAAGAAAATTTATTTTCTGAGGAGTTAGAGACTGTGACAATAAACGCCAACCGTGCAGCTTCGTAATACTGATTTCCGTGAGAACCGGGTTATTTTTTTGAAATATCTATAGCCATTACTCAATCCTCGCACACTTCTATATTTCTGAAACGCCGATGGGGCGTGTGTCAAAATGAGTTTCAGGAAGTTTCTGCTTTCGCTCATATTAACCCTAACTTTTTTTATCCAGGCGGAAGAATTAAGCTTTACAACACCCCAACTGCATTACCAATACATACATGATCCCTCCACGACGTAATTAAAACTTTCAGAAACGTTTAATCACGGTTGTTCTTCGTCATCACATCCGCATGCGTATCTATCTTTCCGCCCGTATAATACACATGAACAATCTAAGTATACATGTAGAGAAACTACTTATCGAGGAAGTTCGTTTTGAACAAATGTTACAGCATTTAACATCGTGTAGGAAGAAAAGGGTTGTGAAACATTCGGGGGGGAAAGAATTCATGAAAGAAGAAAATAGATTTTGTTGGAGTCCATTCGCTTCAATCTAGTATCCCTTATTTGTTCCAAATACGATGACTTCAGTCATAGTTTGTCAAAATCATTTAGTGAATCGAATATCTTGATTCAACAAAAGCCGTTCGTGTCGGGCTCGAGTGAAGCATCGATTCGATTGAATCATCCGATCTGTTTCCGAAATTGAGTCAGCTTAATATTTCATTTGAAGTTTATTTATTGTTCCTCCAAGTCGCATATTCGATGACAGAAACAATTAGGTACTTGAAATAAAATAAGCACATGAATCTAGCCAATGAAAAATTTACATCAACTGAGTGCCACACTTCGTTGTTCTAACTCGAGCTTGTGTGGCGTAACTGATTGATTCAGTTGCACTAATTTGTTCACGAGGTAAAAGAAACAACGCGTGCTTTGAAACAAGTACAGAATATATTGATCGTAATAATCAGTATACTAATACTATAAACGGCCACTAGGCGGTGAAATTTCTCGCTACCGAAATAGCTTTAGAGATAGTTAGAAAACCGGATAGTTGGCTCGAAATTCAGAAACGGATAACGTGAGACAAAAGATGTTGACTACAAATAATCAAAAACTATTGACACGTTTAATTTTATACTTCTATCTATACAACGGTTAGTTTTCGGGTTTTACTCATTAAATATCGGGCAGATCCTACAAAATTTGGAGTCAGCAAAATTATAAGTGACGTCATCTGGAGAATACATTTTGTACGTTTGAATAACAGTTCAGTTTATATGCAAAAAAGATTTTTGTTAGAACAAATTTCATCACCTTTTTCAACCGTTGAACTCTTGACTTAACGAAACATGAATTAAAACAAGCTGAATTTATTTTTGTACAACAATTTCATATTTTTAAAACAAAATGATTGAGGTACGTTCCATCAATTTTTTAATCATTTCAATCACCCATTTTTTCGCAACAAATTTCACATTATTGCAAGGAACTCGCGCCGTGTCATCTTGAATAAATTGATAGTCAAGTCTGATCATTCAAAGGCTTGCTTTCATTATACATTAAGTCGTCGCGAGTATTTCGTCCCACAAAAGTATTTTGTTGAGTTAAATAAGTATTGTGTTCGATACATCAGACTACAGCATTTAGTTGAATCAGGTACGAATATCACTCGACTCAAATAATCCTTTCCCTCCGTACAGGAAGCAAACAGCTGATGTACATTTACCAGAGCCTCACCGTGGGTTCTGGGTTTGATTGAAAAAGATTGAGCAGAGACTCCACGGAATCGTCGTATACGAACTTGTTCTCAAACACGAGGATTCCAACGCCAGGAATGACAATTGCATAATTTATTGCGATTGGTCATACACGTCGCGTGCGCGAAACTGTTATTGCGGGGTATTCGTATCGCTGTTCTCGTAGAAAATGAGCTGCCGCAATCAAACAGAGCAAACTGTTCTTAATTAATCAGGCAAAGATCAATGTCAAACGTGTAGCGCTAGGCGAGCGCACCAGAGAGGCGATTATACCGCTATAAGCAGGCGGCAGTGAAGACGTACATAATGTAGAATAGAATTACTTACAACGAACGCCTACTGTAGACGCTTAACCCAAAACGGGTGGAATTGTGCCATTCTGACTCCTACGGTAATTGAAGAGCCGCAATCAATTTTATGCATGCGTATAACGTTAACATCTCGACTGCATTGTCGGGCAGCTGCGATATTCTTGTAATTATAAATATTCCGTGCATGAGCTGCAGTGTTCGGAGAAAAGATAAAAGGTCGCGTGACGTAATCTTCGCAATAAATTATCCTCCGCTCGCACGATGCGATGCTGCGTTCGTTACATTATTAAAAATTATACGATACACATTCTCAAGTATGATTTATACTCTGCGGATGGAAATCAAGAAATTCGGTCTTTGATCGCTACGTTCTCCGATAACCTCGAACGAAATGTCGATTCCGAGTTCCTCCTGCGCTCCGACATATCCAGAATCACATCTCGCAGCAATAATCCTGCGAGCTCGCGGTACTGTCGTTAAAAATCGTTACGCAATAGCAAGTTATAATGGTGCGATCGTCGAAGCCAGCCGCGTGCAACGCGGTGTGAAAAAAGTAAAAAAACTAAATAATTGCAATGCCATACACGCAGATGAACTTTAACTGTCGCAGTTCGAGGTTTCGGATATTTCAGACCTGACGTCATCCCAGCCGCGTCTTAAATTTCAGCAAAAGACTCCTGCAGCAGCCGAGGCTTGTGCGGAGAACGTTTTCTTTCGGCCTGACAACGTCGAGCCGGTTTGTTTGAGTACGACTAGCGAAAATTTTCCGGAGGTGAGGGAACCGCGAGGAGGCTGCTCGATGCATTCCATACTGCACATGTGCATACTTACCCGGTTTCCCTTTTCACCAGTGCTTCCGTACTCGCCCTCGGCTCCCTTTTCCCCCTTGGGACCCGGTGGTCCTTCGACTCCTGTGTCCCCTGGTGGTCCCTCGAGCCCTACGAATCCTGGGATTCCTGGTGCGCCGAGGTCTCCCTTAATCCCGGTGCAGTTGCATTTTTGCGTCGCTGAGTCTTCGCAGACCTGGAATCAAAATGCATACGGTCAAAACCTCGGCATTCACACTTATATATATACATATACAACACAAATTCATGTTTAAGCAACATCGCGAAATAGAAAGGAAAGTTTTGCATCTCTATCGGCAACAATTCTGCAGTTCTGGCTCAAGGCTTTTCCAAGTATGCGGACAGTCAAGCTTACTACTCAATTTGCAAAAATTTTTATTGCCTTACATGTTGTGGCAACAAATGTATTACTTTTCCCCTCGATTTCAAATGCGTGCAACTAATAGCTTAATCCGTACGCTAATGTAATTTTTCTTATATACATTTCATCTCAACGCATACTGTGAATTACTTGTAACGTTGTATTCCCTGTATCACCAAAGCTACCACGGATTATTCTTAGTCGCTGTAGATTATAATAGTCGTGTGTGTGTGTGGCTGTATGCAGGGATGTGCGTGGGTGACTTGTCAAAGGTTGTGTTACCATTCAGCAGTGATGTAATGGACTCGTTCGTCGCTTCGGTTTACACTTTGTCAGAGCAAACAAATTCCCAGCTTCGTAATGTGCCGTCTGTTTGCGATACTTTCTATCGTATTTTCTTTTTCACGATTTGAAAAATGGACTCGACGGTTGCTTACATTTTTCAACTAGATTGGTAATTAGAAAAATTCTAATTTTTGTCGCACATTGGCCTTTCAAATCCATACGTTACGAGCGTCTTTACGCTTATGTATAATATACACTATGTCCATACATACGTACATAATACGGGTATAACAACTCGGGAGCGTTGAGCGCAATTATTACCATAACAGAGGTAGGAATTATTCACGAAGAGAGATCGTTTGTTTTTTAACTTTTTCCTTTTTTTCGCTCTGTTTTCAAATTTTTTTTTAATGTTTTCTCTCTTCTTCAAACGGGGCAAGACATAACTGCCGGAAATGGGTATAAGGATTCTTCGCAGGCTAAGTGAGAGCGAGATGAACGTCATCCAGCCATATAAGTACTTTTGAAGTATTTTTATCCTGGGTTATGTGGCATTAACGATTACGTAATTTGTTGTACATATTACACCTATTGCTATATCGTTATGCGCATAGGCTTTTGTAAACGAGTCGCGTGCATGAGACATTGACCACATGAGTGACATAATTTTCACTTCTTATTATACTCCTCCCGAGATACGTAGATATAGTTATACATACGCGGTCTGATTAATTGTTTTGAGTCAGCTCTCGGGCAAGGATAAGTATTATAACGTCTAGGCGCATAATTCATTGCCAATTAAAGTTGCGGAGGTGAATACATATTTATTCTGTGACGGTGAAAATCTTTCTTCTCATTTATTGTAATATTTTGAATTGAATTTTCTAGAAATATTTCAGGTAAAACGAAAATAGAAGTCAACGTATTTTTTCCTTTTAAATCTGACGTTGTAAAATATAAAGAGAGATTTGGAGTGCTTCGAAGAATATGATCAACATTTTTCTTCTAATCAACGCTGACGATTTTTTAATGTCATTTTTTCCACAAGCAGCGTGTCTCTGGAAAAATTTTTACAATTACGATTTACAAGTTGGAATTTAGTCCTCAAACTGTTGAATCAGTAAATTACAAACGAGTTCTGTAAAATAGAAAAGTCTCCGTACAATAATTTAAAGCTATAAAAAAATATAGATCACGAATGAAAGAAGAATAGGATAATGTGCTAAAGAATAATTAAAATTACGAGCGCAACAACGATAATATACAAATAAATTGGAGATCGTTAGGTATCACACATCTCGGACTCCTGTGCATGTATGTGTCACTGTGTGTCACATGTGTAATAAAAACTGCAGGAGCGACTGTTCAGAGGGAACCGCGCTGAGAAGAAGGTTATGATTCGAATTGTTACCAAGCGAAGTACGTGGTGAATTGGTTGACGCGAGAGATGCGGTAGAGAGTCTGAGAGAGCGATAAAGAGAAGCGATAAGCCGAATCGAAAGGAGAAAAAAAAAACCATGAAAGAAATTCTTTTTTTCTCTGTGCCGTCATTCCAAATCTGCTGCGTGGAGATCTTGGAGAACTGCATCAAGTCCAGACTACGCTATAATACAACTTCGAACGCAATCTGCACGACGCTGGTCATTGTTAAAACGGCACCTTATCCTTTGCTTCCATGGCGCCAGACTCGTTTTATCGGCCGAACACTACGAGGTCTCAATTCGGTTCAACGTACCTTTATGGTCATGTTTATACATAGGCATTGGGTTGCATTCGTTTCACGTTGGATGACTTTATTCAATGGCCGTATGAGCACCTCGACGTTCATTCTCTTGTTTTTATTCGTAAATAACTGTGTGGTATCCGAAGCAAAATTTTCTCGGAACCTCAACGTTCTTCTTATAAACGATTGATCATCCGGTATCTTAAAAGTATGTTTGCGGTCATCCGAAAGTCAGCTATCCATCACGTGGATAGATCCTGCAGTCGGAGTGAAGGCGGACAGATCAACTTATGTTTCAATTTTTTAATCAATATACAGATTTTAATGTAACATATAGAATTTAATATACAGATTCTAATTGCTCGGCAAATATGCCTTTGTTTGCGGTGAAGAAAAATACAGACGATCAATCAATCGAAATTTGCAGCAGAATGTAGCTTGTATAATTTGATCACAGAGGATCTATCCTAAACGTTTAACAAAATTTGAAGCTCCGAAATTCCGGGACCGAGATCCATGCAAAGTGCACACGATCCATATGATGCCAAATGGGCGCGAGGTTAATGAAAAAAAAAAGGGTCTGCTTTACTTCTTAGGATCGTCATCCATCCACTGGCCGGTTTGTCCCCTTAACCTTTGACTCTTGCGCTTGATATTCAGTAATATTACGAAGAGCGTAACGGGGTTAGAGTTTCGTAAGAGATTAGACAAGGCCTTCTTTTTCTCAGTCTGACCCCCTAACTTGCTACGCCCTCGTAAAATCCAAGATACTTTGTAATACGCACGTCACGTCACGCATATACATACGAAATCAGTTACGTAATTCGATCGATAACTCATTGATTTATTCTGTTGGAATTCATGCGTTCAAAGTGCTTGTTCGGCTATTAGTTGAAACTTTGGATTACTCAAAGGCGGGAGATGTTGTATAAGAGGTAAAAAAAAAAAAAAAAAAAATTGACACCGTTGGGACGATCCTTGACCGCGGCGAAGTAATCATACCATCTTATCTGTCGAGGTTTGTTTGAACACGAGCGTCCTCGATAAGGCCGGGTAAACATTGATTCGACCGCGACCCGAGATTAATCCACGTCCGAAAATGTACTTCCGGAATTGAAAATAAGAAAACGATTTGAAATAAAATCGAAAGAAAAAAATGGCCTTGAATGTCTGTGCACATGTACACGCTTGTTAACATCAGTAATTAGCTAGCCAATCTTTGAACTAAATCTGTGCTCTACATTATGTACCCTATAATTCATATCAAGAAGATTACAAAATAACTAATACGTAGATATCACAGCGGCGCTGATCCAGGGTTTTTCAACAACTTGTTACAACAAAACAATGTTATTGCGATAATTAGCATCTTACACTGAAAGATAACCTAATATTTATAGATGAAAAAAAAATAAATAAAATTGAGCGGGATGTAATTTTTCTTGCGCAATGATAGAAGATATTGAGCTGAGCGGAACGAAAAATAGCGTATCGAAAAAAGTCAACTCAAATGACCGTACAAATAGTTGCGTCAGTTTAACACGTGTATCACGAAATCTGACGGTGATAATTTTTAATTTATATATTATTTATTCGTGGCGCCACGCCGAGGAACTTCGCTAGTTTGGTTTCTTTTTTCCTCGTTTCTCTCTCTTCTTACCCTCAGTGCTCGTTTTTGCCAGTTTTTCTAACGTGTCGAACTATCAAAATACACGTGCAACGCTTCGGGTTGTGATATGCATTTGTATAATAAATTGACGGTTCAACTGCTGCGCGAAATGGTTCCCTTATCAAATTGAGCCGAGTGATAAACTCACAATCACTCGGTCTTCATACATCGTTTGAATTTGTTTTTTACTCATTACGGTCTCAAGCATCCTCAGTTTTTTTTCTCCACCTCATTATCCGAATATTCGTATGTACATGTAATGAAATTAGAACCGTGAGTCGCCTGATTATTCCCCGGTTATCGCGGGGTGACGAACGTTGGCATCGTGCGCGTGTGTCGTCGACCACCGTCTTTTTTTCCTCTCTTTTTTTACTCGAATCTTGTTATTCTTCAACTTTTCTTCAATTCATACTCCCAATATCACGAATTCGTTGACATGCTTTTCTGTAACGAACACATTGAGCGTACGATAAACCGCGTAGCAGTCTGAAGCGATATCTGTACACATATGTACGAAATGTGAAGCATATGCTGATGAAATCTCGTAACATTGTCAGCAAAATTCTTTTTTTGTCTTTACTTTATTTTACATACTAAAATTACTCCCTTCTTTTGTCGCTGTAAGTTTCCAGCTCTCGTGTTACGCAACTACTTACTTCGCTCAACAAATAAAATACGAAAAAGAGACGGGAAACAGAAGAGGCGAAATAAAGACAACAAATTAGCAAAGGTTGTAAGAGTCTAGTGTACATTATTCACCTTTTGTCAACGGAATTTCTTCCATCACGCACTGCCCTACGTTTTCAAATATCTCCTCAAGAATTCAATTTCTCATTCATAGTTTGTGAATAAAATTTAAGTTCAACTTTGCTATTTGCCGATTTAGTTCAGTTCTTTCATTGAACGTTGTGAAATCATCAAAAAATGCAATCTGTAATATTTTCAAACATCATATATAACGTCCCGAGCTTTCGTTCATTCTTCGCAGAATTAAATAATATCTTTTTTTACTGCGATCGGGTAATCACTTAAAATTTATTGTATATACGCATCACTTCACACGCAACGAAAGAAATAGGAAAAAAAGCAGTAACAATAATAATCAGGACTTCTCAATTATCGGGGATTTGTTGGCAAAAATTGCACAAATTTTGGTTGGTGGGTTGCTTCAACGCGTGCGTTACATCTCGCGAGAATTACTTGAATCTTTCAACTCGCTGGAATAATTTTCATAAAATCGAACAGCACGATCAAGTTATAGCGAATCGATATCAACGCAAGTGTATTCTCTGCTCACGAACGAGTTAGTCAGCTGGGTAGGATAGCGATGATATTTCATGAATGAAATTGTGAAGCGTGGGCCGGTCGATGTGATTGGGCGACGAGCTGTGCACCGACGCAGAGGTTTCGTGGTTCGAATATGCGATCATAGAGAATGTTGCACCTCCGGACGTCGGCTTCAACAGCCGGATGAAGTCAGTGCACTGTTCTAGAGTCAGCTCTGATCGTAGGCGAAGGGTTCACCGGCGCCTCTTCTACCGAGGCATCGAAATCCCCTGATATATCCTACGTATGAGTTATTAATTGAAACCGGCCAATCTACGAACGCCTAAGATGGAACGGCGATCGTTTCTGTAGGGCGGGCACGAGAGAATGGGAATAAAAAACAAGAACGGCGGTCTAACGAAGGGACCGAAAAATAAAAGACCGAGTTAATAGCTCCTAAGAATTTCCACAAAGAGCCTCGGTTGAGACTCGCGCCAGTTTCCTGGCCGCCGCGAAGATGCGTGGGGCGGGTTTGCATATTCGCTATCAGACGAACTCGGCCTCTCGTGCACGCTGATGATCCCTGTCCCTATTTTCATATCTTATCAAGTATGAATTCTGGCCTGATTTAAAAATAACGATTTCGTAACTATCAAATTAATTATACACGATACGTTATATCCATTTCGTTTAGCGTTACAAGCGCATAAGCAATGTTACATCATTCATTCGCAATTATTCCCGCCAACGTCGCCACGCAGCACAGATCGAACTATTGTTTATACTTGTGCACACACACGAACACGCTGCTACCCACGTGTTACTATATATAAACTAAAAACATGATTATCACAGTATATATTCCAGTATATTTGCATAACGGGCCGAAAGGAGTAAAAGATGAAATATTTCGACATATTTTTGTCTCGAATATTTATCACTTGCGCGAATACATATCGTTTGTAATATTCACATCGATACATCGATGTGGTTTTTTTGATTTACAAATAATTAGAATCTAACGATACGGATATGGCCACGGTCAATCGCTCTTCATGAACTGGCAAAGATCATCCGTTATACCCTTTGATCGGTGCAACGCCCAGGCACCCATGCCTCCTGCACTGCAACCAAAAAAGGACGTGCACCGGCTCACGTGTCCTGCACGCTGACACATTGCGCACTGGGCTGTTGCGACTGCGCGTACTGTCCATAGACACATGTGTGCGATACACGTGCGAATGGTACAGGTAAACGTGCGTTATTGGTTATATAATCTTGGCGAGGGTATGAACGAATCGCAAAATTGATCATCATGTTCCGGTAAAAATATACACACGATGATTATAATACTATACAGCTCGATAATTTATCAAGTGTACGGCACGTAACATATCCATGCATATAGATTTCAGATAATCGTGAACGTATCGCATACGCATAACGAGATCTGGAGCATAGGAGCTGCGAATGCTTATAATACACATGGCTGAGAGGAACAGTGATCGGTGATATAGCACGTACGTAAATGACGACATGAGTAAAAGTCGGTGCAACGCGTATCGTTCACTGTGTGAAACACCGTGATAATTTTTTTTTCTTACATACACCTGTACATGTTCTCATTATTATGTATACATATGAAATGATTTTAGTTATCTCGCGCTGTAGCATACGAAACCAAAGCATTTGGTTGTTTTTTTTTTCTCTACATTATTTTATTTTCCAAGAGTCTTCCCATCACCGCTGAAATTATCACATTTGCTCATTTTCCGGTCTAATTGTACGTCATCGTCATGACCGTATGGAGGAATGATGTGAAAAAAAAAAAAAAACGCATAGAAGTTGAAATAAAAAATAAAATAGAATGAAGGTAAAAAGGAGTAGGAAAAAATAAAATTGAAAAATGAATCGAGAATAAAATCGAATGAATGTAAGGCGATGAGAAGTTTGAAGCACCTGTCAAAATCGCGAGGGGTTGGCCGAGCTCCGGTGCGATAATTGTCAGAGGTCAAGGGTCAAGTGTAACGACAGGTGAAACGATCGGCGCACATCGGCCATAGTAAGCGGATCGTGGTGTATTTACAGGTATAAGGAAAACTATTGAGTACATGGTGGACTTACCACGGCGTCGGTGGGTGTCAGGTGATTAGCAAGAAGGACGATGAAAGCTGTGGCGAAGATCGTGAACCGCGTCGATGCGTACCTGGAGGGTACGGCAACGGTATCGGAGGGCAGCGGGGACGGTGGCATCGCTGAGCCCTGCCGTCAGATGCAGTAGTCAGGTATTGTATTTTTTCTCTCGTCGGGATGCGTTGGAGCGGGTTTACGGTGAAACGAAACTCGAAACTAAAGAACGGTCCAAGACTAGCGAGGCGCAATCCGCATCTTGCCTCGTTCGAAAGGGCTTCGCGGCTCCTCGCAGCTTGCGGCTGTATCGTAGCTTCGCTTCGTCTCGGTATTCGCCTTCCTCGCCTCCTCGCCTCCTCCGAAGAGAAGAGAACACACCCCGTTAGCCCCGCCGCTCTCGCGCTCTGCGCCAACGCCGCGATCCCGGCTCTATCACCACGTACCGGCCTCGACTACAGCCTCCGGAGGTCCCGCGGCCGATTCTTACGCCTCCGCCGCCGTTTCGTGTTCTATATCGGCCGTCTCGCACCCAGGCAGACCCAGAGCGGCCAGATCTCTACCCAAACGCAGAACGGCCCCGGAGTGTCGTGCAGCTGCGAGGAGAACCTCCTCCTCACAGTTCCCTAGGACCGGCGTTTTATTTATCTCGTCGTCTCGTTTCTCCTCGATCTCTATCGGTCCGATCGCTCCGCGATATTTATACGCGTCCGCGATATTCGTACGGGATCACCACTGTCCATACGCGCGTAGCTTTCCGTGCGGTTCGCTTCCTTTTTCTATCTTTTCCTTTATCTTTTCCCCTCCCCGATTCGTCGTCTGGTCCCCTCTACTCCCTCTCGGTTTTTTTTTTCAAATTTTTTTTCTTTATTTTATTTTCGCCTTCCGCGCCCCGGGTCTTAGTCCAGCCGACGTTGTCGCGAGGCGCGAGAGTTACTTCTGCGGGACGTATATCTTTATCGTCCTTTTACCCGCGTAGGAACTTTAGTTTGCGTGGCTCTCTTCGTACGCACGGGTCCCCCGGTCGCACTTACGTTATACGCCGCGGCTCCGCCTACACCTTGGATAACTCGCGCACTAAGCGACGGAGAGGCCGCCCTGGATGGGGACGGGTAGAACGGGTCCACCACGTCCGTCTCAACTGATTCTCTTCGCTTCCCAGCGGTGGCAACCGCCCGATATTTTACTGTCTCGACTGTCCGTTGTGCGGAGTTAATAGACTGCCTCTGCACAACGAGTGTACGAATTCCTAGACCCCGGCGAGGACTGGGGTGGTCGAAATGACCCGGTTAGGATTGCGGTGAGTGGAAATTAATTAATATTTTTCAAAATCAATTTTTACATTTTTCACTCATATTTTCTCATTTACATTTTTACACACTTTCCACCGTATCTTTTCGTACTGTTGATTCAAGTCTTTTTTATTACCGGTTACAAGTTTGTTATACCCGCGTATCTTATACCGATCTTCGCGGTCTCAATTTGAACGTTTCTTTTCGTGGTTCAATTTATTTTCGGTAAATGTACGATTTGTTTGCTTTTTCTTTGACTTACTGTTACCCTCGGCACCGGCTTCTTAATAAAACTTCTCTTCAACTTCGACAGACCAAGAGTCGAACTTGTAGATTTTCGAGAAATCGGCGTATATGTATTCATCTCAATCGGTTGTGTGAACACGTGCTTATGGAAACTCCATAAACCTTTCGCTATTCGTCAGGAGACAATAATTCTTGCTTTTGTGACGGAAAGATATTCGAAACATCTTGCTTAGAGCTGGTGAACACTCCGAGATTTTGGTGAAATAATTGAACGTTGGCGATTTAACACAGCTAAAAGTGATAAGCGGCATGATTTTTGCCTTCGTCCAATCTCATTTATTCAAAATCACTCTTCGCGATGGTCTAAATAATCATTGATCTTTATTTTTCAGAGTCCTCGCGTCCATAGCTTGCTTGACAGTTATCGTCAAAGGGGTAAGTTTGCAAAAACAATTTAGATACATTTATTAGCTATAAGTACGCCGCGTGTTAAATTCGAATTTTCCATTTAAAATATTTCCATAGTGTAAATTTCGATATGCGTTTTACCAACGACTGTTTACAGCACATAATTCTACTCACGTTCCGATGGCTGAGCTTATGCATATAGGTACGCTCTTGATTACCCACGCGTTTGTTTAGCATCCCATTTTTGAAACATCATCTTCAATCAATGATAAAAATCAGTTTGTAACGTGATGTAATTTCCTTCGACAATCTTGCAGGTACGCCTTTGTACCTGCAACCGGTTACGCGGTCCCGTGCCACTTGTTGCGGTTCTTTTACACCATTGAACCTGTAGCACGTGTGTATCTACTTATAATAGCACAGTATACAAGTCTCTGATACAAGTATACGTATGTTTCATTCACTATACCCGCATAGCGTAAGAACGGAAATTGTTTTAAATATTAAGGCTGCTAATCCAGCGCCCAATATTGCGTAACACACCGCGATTCAGTGCGAGAAGCTTTACACCAGGACAATCTGGCTTTCATATTTTATTCCAGCATATATCGCTTGAAAAAATTACGTAAAGTGCTCGTTCGAACAGACATCCATGCCCGATAATCCGTGAATGTATGAATTAACTCTTTTCATTTTTTCTTATCTCAATTTTTCACGTACATTCATCGTTGTTACACGAATGCAAAAATTTCAATCTACCAAAGTGTGCATCGATGTAGATCCGGAGTAACGTAGACGAATTCGTATCATGTATGACGATACCTCTGTAAATATAGTAACAAGGTGATGTGCAGGCTCTCGATACTGACGACTAGTCCGCCTACGGAGCTTTGCTGGCGTATGGGCTTTGCCAAGGCCCAGCCGCCACGGCGCGGAATGAGGCCCATTGACATGTACAGTCCCACTATTATCTCGCGAACTGCTTTAATCGCGGGGGCGAAAAGCGGAGTGCGCGAAGTCGTTACTCACGACTGAAAATAGTCGCCGGGGCAATTTTATTATCCCAAGCATGATCGCTTTGCGTCGCGATCTAATTATCGATTTTTTACCATGAACGTAGATAAAAAATCGAAATCAAATTTGCGTATCAAATCGCTAGAAGTGTATAAAATTGTGCCCGGTATAATGTGCACAGCCAGTGTAATTGCCAATAAATGTATAATGTGTGGTTTTGTAATCGCGTCTTAGGCTGATTTACGTAACGATTTCGCACGGGATCTCAGGACGATGGATTGCATGACAGTCATAATTTGGTGAGGGTTGATAACCGAGCATATGTATTTGTATAATGAGTATTGCTAGTGGCCGAATGGCCGCGGCTGCGGGTTCCGTAAATTATATTTTCACGCGCAAGCCGATAAAAGGGACGATATTCTTGAACCGTTGCAAGAAGATATCTCCTATCTGGGATACGAAAATTAGGTTACTTCCATTGAACGCAATAGCATTTTTTTGTAAACATTCGTAATTATGGATCATGCGATTATGACAACTTGTTCCAATTTTCGTGCGCGACATTCACAGATATTATGGAAGATAGATGCGAGATAAAATTAATCGTAATGACTGCTAGTAATGTAACCCTTCTTATCTAGGTCACGTTCTCGTAACTATAAATAAGTATGCGTAAATCTACAAAAAGTCGACTCAGGGCTGATAGTTGTTATGTATGCGTATAATACTTTTATTACGTATTATGCTACATTAATTATAAAGCTACAAATGACACACTAGCGAGAGAGGGAGGGAGGGAGTGCGAGAGAGCTGAACATAAACTTATTTTATTTATTAATCGGATGCTCGTTTACTTCGTCGCTTATTGTTTGATACAATTTATCAAGGGTTTCATTGTCCAACAAATGGGGGACAGCCAAGATATAGTTAATGAATGACCGGTGATTTCAATGAGTATAATTACAAATCAGTTGAAAAACTATTTTTCTATACGAGCCATCTCACTTCTTTATAGTAATTCACTTCTCTTGTGGCTGCTGCACCACTGCTTGTCAATCGAGAGATAATTCTACTATCTCCTGCACTTCCTGTCAGACTGCGTAGTTCTCTATTATTCAAATGAGACCACACGAACAAGACAATGATCTTCTGCGAAGCGTGAATCACCCCCTAGTTAGATTAAAAGTTATAACGAGATGCATACTGTGTACATACGCGAACATTTATTTTTTCCGTCTTAACTAAACCGTAAAATCTCTTGAGTAATTGTCTTACCTCCAAATCACTAATTGTAAGACTATATTGATTATCAGTTCCGATTCCTCGACATGCCTTGTCTAAGTTGAGTTCTGCGTTTGAGATCCTTGTAGCTTCGCCTCACGTAATCCGGCTAACGATCCAAGTTTAAACGGGTATGAAAAAGTTTGAGTAAAAGGGCGAATGCTTACACAAACCTTCCACCGTCTCAACGATGACTCAATATCGCACACATGTGCACATACTAATTGACGTAATCGTCGATATAGTCTCGCATGGCGATATGGATTCCAGCAAGTGCAGCTGGGAACGACAATGCTATTCACGATATTTGCATATCGGCTAATCAATTCTAATTTTTTTAGCAAAATTACACGGACACGTTACGAGGGCCTGAGCCAGTAGTCCCATTGACTCGAGGCGATATAGGAAAGCCCGATGGTTGGAACGCGGAGCAGGATGATTACGACGACCCATACTACGGAAATTACGACGCTGACGGACGTCTGATTAACCCCGCTGACGCAGGTTTGTAGCGACATTTGCTACGGTTTCGTTAATTTCCTTTTCTCATTGCTGAAGATAAAATTTTCACTTGGTTCACAGATGCGAATGGCTGGGATGATCAATTGTCGCCAAATATTACGGCTGGAGACTCGAATCTCTCTGGAGGAAACTCTTACAATTACAATAATACAAGTCGAGAGGGTTATAGCAACGGCAATCGTGTGTACGGGAGTGGTTCCCGTCGGGGTGGAAGTGCAGGTGGCTACTACTACAATAGCAGCAGTGCAAGAAGTGGGGGAAATCCCTACTCATCAACCTACGGTACGTCCAGTGGGTACGGTACTGACGGCGCCAGCAGTGATCCTCGTGGTTCACCCTACGGGTATGGAAGCGGAGGTTCAACCGGACGCTCAGGTTACAACAGTGGATCTGGCTCTGCGGCCAACAGCGGTGCTGGAGGCGAAGGAGCAGGGCGTTCATCTTACTACGCACGCAACGATCCGTACTATGCGAGTCGGGGTGGAGACAGAAGATATCCTTACGGAAGTTCAAGTTCCGGGTCTCAAGCCAGTGGAACTTTCAACAGCGTAGGAGCAGAAGTTTCTTCTACCGATAGAGGAAACGATCCGTACTATGCAAGTCGGGGTGGAGACAGAAGATACCCTTACGGAAGTTCAAGTTCCGATTCTCGAACCAGTGGAACTCCGAACAGAGTAGGATCGGGAAGCTCAAATACCGACAGACAAAACGATCCTTACTACGGAAGGAGAGCCGGAGAAAGCAGTTACTCTTACGGAGGTTCGAGTTCTGGGTATCGGCCCGCAGTATCTGTAGACTCGTCAAGATCAGGAGGCTCGTCAACTGGGGGACGCAATGACCCGTACATTGTGCGCGGGAGTGGAGGACGAAACTATCCCGACGGTAGTTCTTGGGCTGGTTCTCAACTGACGGGAGTGCCCGAAGTTCCACCATCGGGACGTACTACTTCTGGCGGAGAAGGTGGAGAAGGTTCAGTGGGAAGTCGGGGATCTGGTGGCGATGATTATGCAAACAGAGTTGATTATCGTTACGGTAACTACGGACGACAAGACGACGGAGATACGAATTATCCAAGCAGCTACGTAGCAGTTCCTGTACCCGGTGCAGCCAAGAACTGTACATCGGGCTCTGGATGCTGCGTTCCCAAATGCTTTGCCGAGAAAGGATCACGTGTAAGTATCTATCTCGTGGTGGCGTTTTTTGCATGGTTTCGATGGAAGAGAATGTATGCGTGTACCAATGCTCTATATCAATGTTCAAGGGACCATCAGGAATACCTGGACCAGTAGGACCCAAGGGCCAGAAAGGTTTTCCTGGGCTGGAAGGGCTGCTTGGACCTAAGGGTGCGAAGGGAGAGTCGGGTTTGCAGGGACCTCGCGGACCAAAGGGAGATCAAGTGAGTATTTATTGGTCACCAGACTAGCTTGATAAGGAATTTCAAAGCTGTTGAAAATTCATGATTCGCATTGTGTGATATCAGGGTAAAATGGGACTTCCTGGACATCCTGGTGTTAATGGTCGAGACGGAGGTCAAGGAGCCCCAGGAGCGGCTGGTCTGCCAGGTCGCGATGGATGCAACGGAACTGACGTAAGTTTTTTTCTACAATTGTGTGAGTTATTTCACCGGCTAGATGTACACTCGTCAAAAACATTAAAGAATATTAAATTTTCTGGGTTAAAGATCAGGCATTTTTAAAATGCCATAACTTTGTGTAAAATGTTCGCACGGGAGAGAACACAAGCGCATTTTGAAGTTTGGAACCTTGACTTTCGAAAACATCTTTTTAAATTTGGCTGACGCTGTTGCGTTTTCGAGTTTTGACCTGTAGAGACACTTGTGTTACTTTCTGGAAAGGAAGTATCTATTTTGAAGAATGAATTTTGTCGTCGTATTTCAAAGATAACCAAGTTTTAGGCACAGATTTTCTCTTTAAAATACCTTTTTGATATCCGGGCTACGATTTTTTTCGAAAGGTTATTCAATTTTCCATAAAAAAAAATGCGAAAAAAACTTTGAACGGCCGTGAAAAAGGACCCGTTCTCTTCGGTGCGAACATTTTACACGAAGATATGGCATTTTGAAAATGACTGACTTTCACCGGACAAAATTCGATATGGTTTAATTTTTTTGACGGTTAGTATTTATAAATTGTCGCTCATACGTTTGCAGGGAGCCCCTGGTCTTGACGGCCGTCCCGGTCAACCTGGACCTCGAGGTTTCAAAGGAACGCCTGGTCCCAAGGGTGACAAAGGTATTGCAGCTTTCGCAGGATCATTCCCGGTAGGGCAAAAGGGAGAACCCGGTATTGATGGAGTTCCCGGGCCTCAAGGTCTGCCAGGGCCTGAAGGAGCCCCAGGATTTCCGGGGCCAAAGGGTGATACGGGACCACAGGTAATTATCATTATCGGTAAACGTACTTTCACCTTGACCGCGGTGTATCGACTGAACTAAGATTGAATCCGACATTTCTCAGGGACCTAGAGGACTTCGAGGTCCTAAGGGTGAGAGGGGACCCATGGGGATTGGATTTGAAGGTCCGAAGGGTGACAAGGGGATCAAGGGGGAGAAGGGGCCCCCAGGGGTAGTAAATAGTGTGCCCTTCACGGGTAACAAAGGAACCACCGGGCCACAGGGAGCAACTGGAGAAAAGGGACAAAAGGTATATCGAGAAAGAAAAGTGCCATTTGTAGACTTTGATAATGACGATCGCACAAATTCCAGGGAGAGATTGGACCGGAAGGCGAAAGAGGTGAACCAGGGTATACTGGAGATGCTGGGCTGCCCGGAAGAGACGGTGTGAAAGGAGAAAAGGGACTTCCCGGTCCACATGGTGATCGTGTAAGTTATAATCATAACGACATTGTGGTATGCCCGAGAAAAAATAATCGGATATGATCATATAATATGGATTGAGCATATCTGATCGTATACGAAAAAATGGCCAGGCCTAACCATGTATGGTCATATATACACAAATATGGTTCCATACGGTCGTATCAGATCATACATGAGTGAATATGATCATACATCCCGTGAAAAATTTTGTTCATATTTATGTGGCTATATATGAATATTTCTCATATTTATGGAACACAGAAGTACAATATTTACACGTATCGTATGTGTATATGCATGATGCTAGATACGACCACATATGGTCGTATGTGAGTGCAGGTACGATCGTATCTGATTATTTTTTCACGGGCATGGTTGTGATTTTTCTTTATAAAACAACTTTTTATTGTAAGGAAGCGACGGTCGGTTAAAATCGTTATTCCAATATTTACAGGGTAGAGAAGGAGATTCTGGACCTCCTGGACCCCAAGGGCAAAAAGGTGACCGAGGTGATGACGGATTAGAAGGACTCCCCGGACGCCCAGGTGCTAAAGGAGAGCCTGGGCGCGACGGTCCTCCCGGACTGTCGGGAATGGTTGGACCTGCAGGACCTCCTGGAGTAAGTAATCAATTTACAGTCACGTATGGATGAATCCATCTCAAATCATGCAGGCCAGCGGATGTCATATTCCAAAATTGCTCGTAACTGAAGTATGTTCTTCCTTGGCCAAAATAAACGGACACATATATTTTATTGGTACCCAAATAAATTTTTCATGCCAGACACCGATTTCTTAAGATTATATGGTAAATATGGTTTTTTTTCTGATATTTAATGTTCAATTTCCGAAAAATGAACATCAATTTGTGTTGTGACAATCGTATCAATGATGAATTTGGTGGCCTCCATCATCTGAGATGGATTCAGCCATATGCAGAGAGAAATTTTATTGCGTAATTATACTGATTGGCAGGGTGGCCACGGCGTGGCTGGACCGCCAGGAGAACCAGGACCGAGAGGGTACCCTGGACCATCTGGACCCAAAGGAATGGACGGTTTTCCTGGACAACCTGGACCTAGAGGACCTCAGGGTCTCGCTGGTGGCCTTGGAATACCTGGTACCCCAGGGCGTGAAGGAGCCCCGGGAGAAAAAGGAGCTAAGGGTAATGCGGGACTGGACGGTGCTCCCGGAGAAATTGGCCCGAGGGGTTACGACGGGCTAGAAGGACCTGCTGGGCCTCGTGGTTTCCCTGGTGACAAGGGAATTTCCATCCCCGTGAGTCAGCGTAGCTATTTAATTACATGATGTATAATATTATGTAAATTCAAATTTCACCAGCTTTTTCTATTTAGCCCAGGCAATAGGGAGTAAAAAAGACCCTTGCCGTACAAAAGATGGTGTAGTAATGCTTTTGATATATGTCATTTAGTTCCGAGCCCCGATGAAAAATTCAAATTTTTGACCTGTGAAGGGGGGTGGCGAGTAAGAATATTCACGCTTCCACCGTTGTAACTTGTTATACATCGGACTTACAAGAAAAGTCATTATACAAAAAATGTAGGAAATTTAGCTATTTTCAAATTCGTGTAAAACAGTTTTGTCGTAAGATCAGCCGTCCAGGAATTATTTTGAAAAAAAACATTTTTTTGTACCCTTAATCCAAAATGGCACACCAAGCGGAATCTCCGCAGGCTCGGAAACTAGGATCTTCCATTGGGGCACGGAACTAGATGACATATATCAATATCATGACTACACCACCTTTTGTAGGGCAAAAACCCCTATTGACTGGACTGATTCCAAAAACACTACTTTTCATGTTTCATAACGTAGGGACCTAAAGGAATGGACGGCTTTCCTGGAAACGATGGCGCGAAGGGTCAAAAAGGTGAACCTGGGCAAATGGGTCGCAGAGGATACCCCGGAGACTCTTTAATGGGCATCCCCGGAGCACCTGGAGCAGCCGGTTTTCCGGGAGCGCCAGGTAACCCTGGTCGAGATGGACCTGCTGGAATTCCCGGTGAACCAGGGCCGAAGGGAGACATTGGAGGTCGTTGTTCAGACTGCAGACCCGGCGAAGTAGGAAAAAAAGGTGACCGTGGATATAATGGATTACCAGGCGCTGAGGGACCTCGTGGTCCTCCAGGTGAACGTGGATACGCGGGCGCGAGTGGCGCTGACGGATCGCCAGGATCCATTGGTCCTCCTGGAGATAAGGTAAATTACACAGGTCTGCAACGAAATCTTCCTTCAAATAAAAATATTAGAGATACAACGGTTTTAATGTGCCGAATCTATAATATCTGTTCTATTATAATCATTCATAAGAATAAGAAGGAGAAAAACAAAGTTTTTTTTTCTGCAGACCAGTGTTATTTGTACGTCATTTATTTATGTATCTTTTTACAAAGGCAATGATAAAATGGTTCTTATATCCAACGGGTTAGCTGATTCAATCATTATGATATTGGATTTTATAGGGAGAGGACGGTAGGGATGGGGTACCGGGTCCTCAGGGTGAACGGGGTGCTGCAGCAGTAGTATCAGGCAGCCAATTGATTATGAAGAAGGGTGATCAAGGAGAAAGAGGCGTACCAGGTGACCGTGGTCCTTTCGGACCACCTGGACAACGCGGAGAGAAGGGCAGTGTAGGTTATGGAGGTCTCCCCGGAGAGAAAGGATCTAAGGTGAGACGATTGGAGGGCTGCCTAATAAGAAAAAAGATAATGACCAAGGAGTTGTTGTCACAACAGATTCGGAGTCTTATTCTTACATCGAAAAAAAATTTTGAGCGCTGTTCTGTTTCAAGGGTGACCGAGGATACCCTGGTATTGATGGAGCTAATGGAAGACCGGGAACACCAGGAGCCAAGGGAGATAAAGGTCTCAGCATTAAGGGAGAGGCAGGAATTCCCGGCCAACCTGGAATCAAAGGAACTAAAGGACAACCCGGTCTAGATGGTCCTCAAGGAGAACCAGGTATGGATAATAGTCTAAGAGCTGGTGGTCATTTAACTTACGTCATTTCATAAATAAAATCTTCCATCTTATGATCATCGTCATCTAAGATGGAAAATTTTGTTTAAGAAATGACGTGAGTCAAATGGCCACCACCTCTCCGTCTATAAAGTATTTTAATATTTTTTATGACACGGTGTGATGGTAATGTGATTAATTAACGTATTTTAATATGCAGGTAAATGTCCATTTTCGGAATACAAGAACGCACCCAAGGGTGACCGGGGGCTGCCAGGATTGAAGGGTGAATCTGGGATACCGGGACTTGACGGACTACCAGGTGAAAAAGGATATCCAGGTCCTGAAGTGAGTGCCAAGTGTTTGATTAATTGGTTGATTATATAGGTGATATTTACCATATCCTACGTAAATATGTATGAATGAATTTCGTGGATTGAAATTTTTAGTTTTGACGGCTCAGTTGAAAGTGAAATCTTCTTATGAAGTAAAATACTCAACAGCTAACGAGTTTTTGAATCATTCGATCAGTTGACTTAAGAGCAATGTTATTTTTTACTTCAGCAAACTCTAAAATTACCGAACACTATTCCAGGCCAAGTATTCTTATGTAAAGCATAATTTTCGTGTCACAAATTCGAAAAAGACCTAATTGCTCTTGAGTATTGAGTGTGTGAAATTCATTCTTAGGTACGAACATAGGCGCCAATAGAATTTCCGAAGCTTTACTATCAAGAACGTTTAATTTTCTTTTACCCTATATTATCTCTTTGATGTACTTCAAACTCGTTATTTGATTATAACTTGTGAATTGTGTGGTTTGGACATCTGCAAACTTTTAACTCCTTGAGATCGTGGTTTAATAATCGCGCTTAATTACCTACAAGAAGTCTATATTCAGTCGCTATACAGTAACTTGGGAGGTGCGTTATCGAAATGAGCTACAATAATCAAACCCCGAAACCGGATAGCCCCCGGAATAAGTTCATAGCTGATAGAATTCGTGGAAGCTCATAATTTCATTAAAATCAAACGACGGCTAATCAGATAACATTGAGATCAGCCTTAAGTACGCACCATGGCTTACTATGAAGATTAACGATTTTTTTCAAACTGACTTCAAATCACTTATGTACGAATTTTGTTTACATGCTTAGCTGAATTTCCATGAATCCACAAGTTATTAATTTTCATCGTTCTTAATCCAAAACAGGGACCTGCAGGACCTCCAGGAGCTATTGGACCCCCTGGACCCCCTGGCCAGCGTGGTTTACCCGGTCCACGTGGTGACAAAGGACAGCCGGGTATGATGGGATTCGATGGAGTACCGGGTCCTGTAGGTCCGCGAGGATATCCTGGATTACCAGCTGTCAAAGGAGACAAGGGTGAGGCTGGTATTCCCATGCAGGGGAACCCCGGTCCTACTGGTCCTGAAGGAAGAAAAGGTGAACGGGGTCTACCCGGACCACCGGGTAAAGATGGACGAGTGGGAAGCTCAGGGCCGCCAGGTATTATGGGAGAAAAGGGAGACTTAGGAATTGCGGGATTGGATGGACTTCCAGGAGCACCGGGAGATAAGGGAGACACTGGTCCAAATGGTCCGCCTGGACCACCTGGAATTCCTGGGACGCCAGGTGCCGATGGACCAAAAGGTGAGTAAAATATTGAGAACTTTCTGTTAAGTACAAAGGAATCTTCAAATTTTGGCCAGCTTAATAAAAACGAATAAAAAAGAGAAAATTGGATTAATGAAATAGTCGCAGTGAGGCGTTCTCTACGTACTCAGCAACGGTTTTTTATATACCCTCGGATCTGTTTCATAACTGGTTGTATAGTAGTAGGAGAGACCTGGGTTAATTGAAACATTTTCCGGAAAATCGTTGTTAACGACTACAATTTCAAAAGTTTCATTGAAAGCAAGCTTTAATTGAACCTTGGTTATCTGACTACTAAAGTATGAGGCTGTAGTGCCATTCTCTGGATTGCAAATACATCTGGGGGCAATTTAAAAAATCGCGAACAATGTTGTTTATACTTATTTATTGAAACAAATGTTACAGAATTATGCACAACATTACTTAAGGTTCAGTCTCATTCAATTAAAAACTGAACTTCAACTTAGCAATAAAATTAGTTACATCACATTTGCGCTAATTTTATGATATATTTAGGATCATGATAGTAAAACCTTAAATAAATCTGAGAGCCAGTAAAATTTGACGAAAGTAACAAACTTTGCTTTTCTGCGATAAAAAACAGCTTTATCAGTTTTAAAATACATGGGATGAAATGTTTTAGGCGACCCCGAAAGATGGGTTACAACCGTCCCCGGCACATCTTTTAGACGATTTATCGACATAACCTCCAAAACTAACAACATTATTTAAAAAAAAAAGAATCATGCCGATTTGTACTTTCGATGACCAAAGTTCTTACATTGGATTTTTGGGAACGTATAAAAAAATTGGCATCGTAGAAAAAATATTTGACCGAGAAAGATGAATCTGAGTTCTTTTTTTCCATGAACTATTTAATACGACGTATGTTATATTTTTGATGCTGTGAATAACAATACATCGCATTAAGTAGTTAATGGAAAAAAGGAACTCAGATTCACCTTTCTCCGTAAAATATTTTTTCCACTCGGCAAGAATGTCGGGTTCCACGATGCTAATTTTTTTATACGTTATACAATATACTGCCAAATATCCTCTAAAATTTATAGCGAAATCAAAGGTGATGCCATCAAAAATGTAGCATATATTGCATTAAATAGTTCATGGAAAAACATAATTTTTTCATTCTAAAATATTTTTTGGGCGACTTCCATGATGTACTGGTTTAGTTTAAAAAAAAACCATTTCCAAAACGAGTAAATTAAAAAATCTGAAATAATTCACAGAGAGTACCGTTTAGTAGTACTACTATATAACTAATTATGAAAGAGATCCGAGAGGTTGAAAAAAAGTGGCTGAGTTGGTGAAGAAATGACTCAGATGCAAAATGAATGGGTGCGACGATATTTAATACTTTATAAACTTTACAGGAGAGCCGGGCTTGGTCGGGGAACCTGGGAAAGACGGAGTTTCTGGATTCCCCGGTTACAAAGGTGAAAGGGGATCCACGGGCGAGACAGGTCCTAAAGGTTACCCAGGAGGCCGCGGTGCGCCTGGATCACCGGGACTTCCAGGAGTCACTGGATTACCTGGCGCCAAGGGAGACATAGGACCTCAAGGTATAGAGGGTTTCCCTGGTATTCCGGGTCTGGACGGACTTCCTGGACAACCTGGAACCCCTGGGGAAAAGGGAGACAACGGATTCCAAGGTATTCCAGGAATGCCTGGTCTGATCGGACCCAAAGGACCAAAGGGAGATCGGGGCTTCCCCGGTCTAGACGTAAGTTCTTCATCTGATTCAAATTTTGATGCTCTTGATTAAAGTTTGAATCTATATACACTGCCGGTCACAACTTTGGGTACACTTGTCAAAATTTCTTGCCACACTAAAAGTTAGATAGCGGACTCAAAAATAAAATTAATCCAATTTCTTAAGCGGCGTTTTAAAGAGGGCAGATTTACCTTCGACAAACTTTTGGCCGGCAGTGTAGTTAGCAGTAATTGAGGAAGTACAACAAAATACTGTGGTTCACCACTTTCTTCGGTTGTTATATCTGCACGGCATGCCGTCGACGAATGTTATCGTTAAATTCTTTTTATTCTTCATTTTCAGGGTATGAAAGGAGAGCCGGGTGCAGTTTCAGAGAAGGGACAGAAGGGTGAGCCTGGAATGCCTGGTGTCAGAGGACCTCAAGGACCACCGGGACGCGATGGACTCGATGGAGCGAAGGGTGAGCCTGGTAGAGCTGGAATCGGTCGCGATGGCTTGCCCGGTCTCAAAGGAGAGCCTGGATTTCCTGGCAAAGACGGGATCCCGGGATTGCCAGGCGAAAAGGGCTCTACAGGTGTCCCAGGACTGCAGGGTACCAAGGGTGATTTGGTAAGGGTGATGAAAATTAAATATACCTACTCTCTCTTCGCCTCGAAGTCTCAGACTGTAGCTGCAGTTTAAAAAATTTGATTCAGCTAAATTTAATCTAACGAGAATATTGAAAAATTCCATCACGCGAGAGAACTGTGATCACCCTATTTCGGAGACGTTCCGACGGTAGCGACGTGTCTGTATCTACTCCAGTCAAATTAGCAAAGATCGGAAACATTAACCGGTAAAAAGCTATAAATTGGTGGAGACTTTTATTTTAGCATACTTTTGAATATGGTAAAAGCTTGAGCCCTACTCCCACCGCTCGATCCACCATCTTGAAGAAAAGGTGCTTCAATCCAGTTTTTTTCAGTATATCTCGGCAATCGTTGATCCACTCGCAATGAAGGTTCAGTGTAAAAATTAAAACTGATTTAATTGTCTATAAAAAAGGTAAAATCCATTTTATTCATATCTTGAATACTTTTTCTGCAATACACTGTTGAATATATAGATAGATGTATTTTTTATGTCAGGCAATTGTTAAAATTACACTCTCAGTGTAAAGCATGTAAAAAAAATATTAATTAACAAAAATGATCAATTTTTGTGTAATATTTCTGATACGCATAAAAATTTGGCAGCTCTTACTATTTAAATATTCTTGTACACGACCAGTACTGGGAATAGTCTTTTATATAAGGTTCGACCGAGCCGTTCCTGCAGGATGTGAATCTGTGGCGCTATGATTTTTTCGTGATCGTTGATGAGGACAGTGATGATAATCATAGCCTCGCAAAATTACAACTAGCTGAAACGGCTCGGTAAGACCTTATAGAAAAGACTATTTCCAGTACTGGTCGTGTACAAGAATGTTTAAATAGTAAGAGTTGCCAAATTTTTGTGTGTATCAGAAATATTATACAGAAATTGATCATTTTTGTTAATTAATATTTTTTTTACATGTTCTACATTGAGAGTGTAATTTTAACAACAGCCTGACACAAAAAATACATTTATCCATACATTCTATAGTGTATTGCATAAAAGTATTCAAAATATGAATAAAACGAATCGTACCTTTTTTTATAGAGAATTCAATGAGCTGTAATTTTTATACTTGACCTTCATTGCGATTGGGTCAACGATTGCCAAGATATAATGAAAAAAATGGATTGGAGCACTTTTTTTGTAAGATGGCTGATCGAGTCGCGGAGGTAGAGGTCAGTACTTTTACTAAAAAAAAATTTCAAAAACAATGGTCTACACCAATTTATAGATTTTTACCGGTTAATTTTTCTATTTATCTAATATTACTCTAATTTGACTGGACTAATGCCCGTTGAACACTCCGTAAGCGTTGTTCATCGAACGGGTAGTTCATCAATTTTACTAACTGGTTAGGGTTACCCTGGAGAACCTGGATTACCCGGAAGAGACGGAATAGACGGAAGTCCTGGACCAGAAGGTGCCGAAGGTCCAGTAGGATTGCCTGGTTACCCTGGAGCCGAGGGAGAAAAAGGTTATCCCGGAATAAATGGTCTCGACGGTTCGAAGGGAGACATTGGCCTGGAAGGTATGTATACATTCAGATAGGTTTCTTTATTCAATGCAAAAACAAAGCTGCCATTCCATCATTCCTTATATCTACGCAGGCATTCCTGGACCCCCCGGTTTAATCGGAGAGGTAGGAGAAAAGGGTGACCGAGGACCTCCGGGACCTCAGATGACGATAAAGGGAGATAAGGGAGAACCAGGACGACAAGGTTACGATGGCGTTAACGGAGAGAAGGGAGATGAAGGTGTCCCTGGCTTTGACGGCCAAGCAGGAGAGAAAGGTGACAAGGGAGTTCCAGGGCCCATGGGTATTCCCGGAGCTCCGGGCTACGAGGGTCAAAAGGGTAAGCTTCGAAGTATGATAGCATTTGAATCCAGATTTCGCGAACACGTATTAAGGGAGTTCCTAAATATCAAAAGTAATTTTTCATCGATTTTTGGATTTCTGCATATCATGGTAGTCGGGTCCATTATCTTTATTTTGATTGGTCACTGAACCCGAAATTCGCAAAATTAAAGAAGTTATCGACTATCCTCCTATGGAACGGATTTAGTATCCGTCTTTCCGTTCAACATATACAGCTGAAGACACTGCCGAAACTCCAGAAGATGTGACTTACCAATAAAAAAAATTCACAACTCTACTAAATTTCACTTCACTGAAAATTGGTTACCTAGGAGGATAGAGGACTTTATCTATTTAGCCTTTAAAGTGATCTTTGGTTTTCCTTTTTCGGATACTCCTTTGGCTGAAAATATGGTTACTATTTTCAACGTTTTTTACACATCATACCTTCAATGCCATAACAGCCGCAATTTTCATGTTACGCAATAATTTTTTTTTTCAAATTAAAGTTGAAATTACGTACTTCTAAACCTGATTTGCTCAATTTGTTTCTTCCCTTACTCCCGAACCCATACAACTTTGAACATCGTGAACGTTATACTAAGCTCTTGGGTTGGGAACCCTCTGAAAGCAAATTCTCACCAGCATTTTTTCTGGAAGTCCGGTATATCGAAAGCTTCGGTTATTTTCAGGTGACACTGGGCCAATGGGACCCGTCGGACCTGTTGGTTTAACTGTCAAGGGAGAGAAGGGGCTTCATGGTTTGTTGGGTAAGAACGGACGTGACGGACGCCCGGGCATACCCGGAGAGAAAGGAAATCCTGGCGACGCAGGTCGGGATGGAAGTCCAGGAAAACCAGGACCTCCCGGACCAATTGGTCCCCAAGGACAAAAGGGAGACATGGGCCCGGCCGGTTTCGACGGTATTCCAGGAGACGACGGACTCGAAGGATCGCCTGGCGCAACTGGACCACCCGGAGCTAGAGGACTCAAGGGAGACACTGGTCCCCCTGGAGCATACGGAGCACCTGGACAAAAGGGAGAAAGAGGATTGCAAGGTGATCTTTTATTATACATATTATAAATAAACACATGGGAGGTCGGATAATGTTCATCTCATTCATCAGTAAGACTCAGACAATGCGTTCGGAGATGTCTTAATGTGTTGAGGTAGTAATTCAGCATTATAATATACTCCAATCATCGTATTTAGTTCACAAACGCTTTCGACATATTGTAGAAAAAAACTAGGGGAGAACTAAATTTCTTCTTGCTAGAAAACTTCGTAGAAGTTCATCTCAAAATTTAAGTTGTCATCGCGAAAGGTGGTCTACAAAATTTAAATAATTCTAACCACGTTAGTTTGAGTTTGAAAACTAGTGGAGACCGGTGTCAGTTGTAACAATTTTTATAAAATATTTTTCCCCCTTATTATTGATAATTTCTGACTGGTTTTTTGTTTTCTTCCAAATTTGTTTTAGTTGAAAAAGAAAAAAAAAAAAAAAAACGTTCGGTATTATTATTAACAATCGAATTAAGACACTGTTACACATGTTACAATTGACACCTTGCCGGTATCAGCCTTGGTGTAGATTGTAACACAGACACATTATAGGATAATCGTATTGAAAAAATCTGTTTTCCCTTGATAAACAGTCTTTTAATGTTAGTATAACGTGAGTAGGGTAACTTTTTTGTTCTTCATATTTGAGACCGAGGCACAACGGCCCCCTTGAGCTGCTAATGAATTTCTGTGGCTTTTAAGCATCGGGTAGAAGTTATTTTCGTCCATCCCAAACAAATTTATCATTATTTTGCCATAAATTTAAAAAAACAAACAAACAAATTTTCCGTGGCACAACGGACCTCTTCCGAAACATGAAAATGGTCATGCCCTGGTCTCCCCTATCTTTGCTGTAAAATAAATGACAACAATTAAACAATAAATAAAAGTATTTGCTAGACAAACAGTAGTTGCATAAACATAACGCACGACTATTACTGCGACCATTATGTGCCCACGATAATATCTGTTGGACACAATCACGCAATGTACTAAAATTAGCCGTAATTTGTGACGAAATTGCATGATTAATGATTGTTTCATTAAGGTCCGCCTGGATTTGACGGACGGCCAGGAGAAAAGGGAGACATGGGAGCCGACGGATTCAACGGTGCCCCCGGTGCTCAAGGTGAAAAGGGAGACAAAGGATTCCAAGGATTACCTGGAGCACCTGGTGTCACTGGCTACGAAGGCATCAAGGGAGAGAGAGGTGATGATTGCATCCAGCCTCTACCAGGTCCCAAGGGAGAACGAGGCCCTCCAGGTAAATATAACCGGCTACAAAATTGGAATTTATATTTTAAATGCTCTCAAAAAATAGGACGATTGGACCTAATGTAACGATTCTGATGAATTCGTCTTTCAGGCGCAACCGGAATTGTTGGACCACCGGGAGAAAAGGGAGCCCAGGGACGAATCGGATTCCCAGGACTAAAGGGAGAGAAGGGAAGCCCAGGTTTAAACGGTATTACGGGTCCAGTCGGACCACCAGGATTGCCCGGACCTCCCGGTCTTCAAGGGATACAGGGAGTACAGGGTCCCATCGGATACCCGGGACAGAAGGGAAATCAAGGAGCGGACTGTCAAGCTACGCCCGATTATCTAACTGGAATTCTCCTTGTCAAGCACAGCCAAACTCCTATTGTACCTGTCTGCGAACCAGGACACATTAAGCTGTGGGAGGGATACAGTCTTCTATACCTCGATGGAAACGAGAGAGGGCATTCACAAGATCTAGGTGATTGTCAAAGTGTCATTGATACAAAAAAGTCGAGAATCACGTCGCTTATTCGCAGTTATTATACAGTTCATTATCATTTCGGAAATCGCCGTTTCCAAAATAATATATTCTTTCACTTGAAACCAGACTTCGCCAATTCCGTGATCTTCATCTTCGTATGTCCCAAAGTACGGAAATAATACCCTAAAATTGAAATCTTTAGTCAAGAGTTGCAGCCACACTTGACAAACGGCGAAACCATGGATGACTTGGACTTTTTAAAAACTGATTATTTCTATGTCATCGGAATAACCTCTGATAAAATATTATTCCCATAAATTCACATCCACTGAATCTTTTGGTTTAGGATATAGTGTAACGAAGTTGCATTCACATTCCTTATGTATACATCCTGGCACTCTGATGCCGATGCCGATAATAATTCATCATAAGCCGTTCGATCTTTCGTTCATGTGGCTACGGTTGCTCAGTCAACGAGTATTATTACAAACACAGTCCTGTTTCATATTTAAAATCAAAAATACTTGTTCAAGATATACGATATTTGTCTTTGCCTTTCAATTTTGCCTGTCTTTTGCCTGTACTTTATTTCGCTCAGGGAACCATTTTACTTGCATTGCAACCTTTAATTTTGCAACAGTAGGTATACATCTATCAACTGCAATCTGTGTAATCGTTTAGATTGATCACGATAAAAATATTCTCCTACATGCATAATTGCCTTTGTCGGAAAACAGGCTCTGCCGGTTCCTGCATAAGGAAATTCTCAACGATGCCATTCCTGTTCTGCGACGTCAACAACGTTTGCAACTACGGTAGCCGTAACGATCGTTCTTACTGGCTGTCGACAAACAGCCCTCTGCCAATGATGCCTGTCGAGGAAAGTGCCATCGAATCGTACATCTCTAGGTATACCGTTCAATTCGATTCGTCTAAAAGAAGTGAAAGAAAAAAAAAATTACCAAACAGATGTCATAATCAATGTTTGTGCGACTAATTTTTCTACTGTTTTCATCCGACTCTTATACCAGGTGCGTCGTATGTGAGGTTCCAGCCAACGTGATCGCGGTGCACAGTCAATCTCTAAGTATTCCAGAGTGTCCCGACAGATGGACTAGCCTTTGGATCGGTTACAGTTTCATAATGGTGGGTGTGGTGGATATATTTTTTTCTGGATGTTTCGTGCAACTTTTTCCATTCTTTCAATCACCATACGACAATTTTTGTTGAACGACATAGCATACGGGAGCCGGAGCTCAAGGTGGAGGACAATCGTTAGCTAGTCCGGGTTCATGTCTTGAAGATTTCCGCGCGACACCGTTCATCGAGTGTAACGGAGCTGGAGGTACTTGTCAGTACTTTTCTAATGAGTTTAGTTACTGGATGGTGACAATCGAGGACATCGCGCAGTTCAAGGAACCAGAGAAGCAAACCTTGAAGGCGGGAAATCTACGTACGCGAATAAGTCGTTGCAAAGTGTGTATAAAGAATACGTAAAATTTGGAAATATATATATATATATATATATATATATTAAACGATGACAATAATATTACCATAAAGAGAGAATATGTTAAATTACATTATTATACGATCTTTTTCGAAAAGGAAAAAAAAAATATTAGGTAAATGAAAAAAATTAACTCACACATACAAGATACGACAGAAAGATCAAACACAAAAAGCCGTTTAACAAATTAATAAAGTTAAAATTTGTTTTCAATCTTCTCCGCTTACAAAAATCGAGAGTATATGTAACAGATAAATATATTACAATTGCGGTCAAAAAAGAGTATAAATAAGTTTTATGTTATAATAATGAAAATAATAATATATGTTTTATAGAAGACGAAAGAGAATTGTTGTTTCTTTTTTGGAAAAATTTTTTCTTCCAATTTTCTATCCTTTCATATCCTGTGATGCTCTTTTTTGACGATTATACATTACCAATTCACCATTCACCAGGTGCCTAGGCTACTTCTAGCATATAAAATAATATATATATATACATAAATATGTATATATATATACATATATAAAAACATACATATATATTTATATATCATAATAATATACAAAAAAGTTTAAGTTTATTTTACTGTTATAATATACTACTATTATTACTACGGAGCACTGCCCATATCCAATATGGCTATTCGCATATTGTACAATAATGAATAATTACTTAGCTTGGTAATAATGTGACACCAAATATTTAAATAGGTATTTTGCTACGTAATCAATAAACTTATACGTTTTAGATTCGATATCATACATGTATAAATATATTGTCACGAAACTGGTATTACAATACGCTGTACGTAATGCAAGAAGCTGTAACTATGCGGAAATTGTTTACCGAATTGCGTCGCTCGTACCCGTATTTGAATATTTGATTTGAAAAAATTACGAATCACATAAGTTTTTTTGTTTTTTTTTGCATTTCGCCAAATCTACACATTCACGATTAAGTAACCACGCACTGTGAGGCTTAGGTGTTATTTATGGGAGTAGAATTAATTCTCTCGGCATGTAAAATTTTTATATTACAAAAGCAGGCAATCGCCATTTTAGAAAATTATCGCACAGCTGACGGGGTGCAGTTTTTGATCCACCTGATCTCAAAATTGGAAACAGGAATTCATTGGGTCGAAATACTGACTGAAAAATTTGACAGTACAATGTAAATGGGCAATAATCTTTAAAAAGCGTGAATGTACTGTGTTTTTCGTTGGTTACGATCTAATCGGGTGCTCTTAGCGATGAAAACTTAGCAAATCTTCGCTCGTAACGTCAGGTGTTGATCGGCGAATAGTTTAGCATAACTGGTCAAGGTTGCGCGCTTTCGCGTGTTCTATACTTGAGTAATGAGATGCAGATAATGTTCAACCAAATTTAATTTGCCAAGCTATGATGTCATGGAAAGAGATACAAAACGGAAGAGTAGGGAACGAGGAAGATAATGTCAATGAAGAAACAGTATTTACCTATACGTGATTCGCACAGAAGTAGAACTACCTTTACACGATGTTCGAGTTTTGATCACTGTTGATATTTTGCGGCAATTGGTTACGAACTTGAACTTGCTCAGGAAAAATTTCGTAATGAGTTACGCTGTGGCTAACTAATTATCATGCCAGCTGACCTGCACAGCCGTTTGGGAAATTTATGAACGCGAATGAGGAATGGAATGCTTTCTGTTTACAGAACTACGACGTGTTGTTGCAAATATGTTAATTTCTCACGATCGTCACTGTAATAATAAAAACAGTATTCTAAGCAATAGCTGGAATCATGTCAGCGATAAAGAGCTGCTGCACACATTATAAAACAACAACAAGCAATCTTCAAAATAGGTTTTTCGCCTAGATGACAGAAGTTATCGGAAGAATTTCTATAATTTGTATACTTTGTTATTCGATTTATTTATTTTTTGCATCGAAATTAAAGTTTGCGGTTGATTCGATTGCCCCAGTAAATATAAACGATCTTTACAGGGGCCCCCGATTTTTTGGGTTCAAATTTTTTGCCTCATATGCCGTAATGGGTAAATGTAGCTGAAACCTGGAACACGGTATTGATACGTTAATTGGTGACCTTTGAATTTAAAAAAATGAATCGAGTCTTGTTGAATCCAGATAAACGGCATTCCTCCTAGTCCTGAAGAATTAAGACGGATAAATCGTACGTGGTAACATGAAACGATGATTTCCATGTCTTCCAGTTTTACGTAACTTACAAGATTTTGGCTCAGTTACAGGTACGAAAATCTCCGTGTATTCGTGAACGCGAGGCGATATAAACGGCGAGCTCATCTACGTATGCAAGGTATCATAATATTCATATACAGTAGCAGCTCGATTCACGACCGGTTCACTTGAATGTTTTTCCCCACCGTTCAGATTTCCAATTCCCCTTGCTTTTCCTCGCTACAAAGCACGACGGTATAATCCAGGAAATATAGCCCGAATATGACCATTTTGCGTTATTTTCTTGGGGCAAGCTGATTCTTTCGGTGTGGGTGGTAAAAATGTTGGACAACATTGTTTAAAAGTCGATCAAAACTATGATTTTAACGTTTTTCGCGTGTACCTTTTTTCCATTCGATTGTACACAAAAAACATTTCATACTTTTCTTTACGACTTAAAAAGGGGGCTAACTCGAAGTAGAAAAAATCGTGATACGGGCGTTCAATTCAACATTGCGTCTTCATTCGCACTTTTCTCGGGAACTATTTGCGATAAATTAATTGTTTTTTTCTTAAATTCAATAACCAATAACTCTTGATCTAATCAATATTTTTCAACGCGCGACGTCTAGTTCTGTAGATCTTTCGAAAACGCAAAAAATGTGTTGACCTTTTTTTTCTATACAATCGAAAGGAAAAATGATATACGCGAAAAACGTCATACATATCATAGTTTCACGCGATTTCGGAGGGCGGGATGATAAATGTTCGTGTACACAATTCTTACTACCCACACCGAAAATAACGCTGATGTTTCTATACTTCCTGGACTAGGTAGTTTGGTCTGGGTCTCGTGACGTCGATATTGACGTCGTTTCGTCCAATCTTGTTATGAGTAATAATCTTAACATGTCGTCGTTTCAAAGTTGTTAAGAGGGAGGCCAGGGTCCAGATACATGGTCTCCAGAGCCTTTCAAAAAGTGTACGTAGTTGATTGAAGGAATTTCTCATGCTTGCAGGCGTAAAGTATTCGAATGGATCAAATGCCTTCTGTCAAAATATGAAAAAAAACTGTCGCGGGAGATTAAAGACAGTTACGGTATTCTCAAAATGTGACCAAAGTGAGCTTTCGTACGGACGAGGGATTGAAATTCTTAGAAATCGCTTCCTCTCGGCCACCCCTGAAGCTGGACTCGAATCGAGCTCCTACTGTATAAAACTCTCACGAGAGTTTTAATCCATTGAATTGATTATGGAAAAAGGTGTGGAGTCGTCCCGCCAATCCGGTTTTATTCATTCCGCGTGAATACTGCCTGGCATGTGTTGACTTAGCGGAATTCTTCGGTTTAGTTTACCTGCGACCTGCCGTCTATTGAACAGCTTGAGAATTTCGATCAAATCAACACCTGTTACTTATTGTGACAATGTCCACAACCCCTAATCGTAATTTCTGGAATATCGAGGCATCTCACATCGCTAAAAACACTTACAACCCAATTCGATCGATCGTTGAAAACATCGTTACCGAACCGAACCCTAACAAGTTGATGATAGCTTTGTCTATAGGTGAGTAAATGCGATCAGGATAGAAATATTTTCCGTCCTTGTACTAGAATCGCCTCGGATTCTCAGGCAGACGCAATTTCCTCGTTCCTTCCTGTCATCCGTAGTGTTCGATCAATTCCTATGGCACTTGATCAATTGGCGCTTGGGTTTTTTATTCTCCAATGTCTGATTGCTCGTAATACATTCCGGCAACAATTTACGATTTCCGCGCTTTTCAACAATCGAAGATGAGAAATTGAATCGGGAACCAGTCGTTGGTCAGATTTTCTCCAACATCCGGGTGATTTTGTATTACTTTCTAGCTGTAAGAGTAATGCGTTCACATTTCATGAAATATGCAATGATCTAAAATACGCATTACGGAATCGAAGCATTCTCCAATCCCTATTAATTATTTTGTAACCGATCGGAATCACAAATACTGCCGTTAGAAATCTTTCTTGGGCCTACGAAGAAACGGAAAAGACATTTCCTAGTCCAAACGTGAAATTAAAGTATCGATCCAGGCATCACGCGCATTCTGTGTCAAAAACGATATGTGACAACGTGAAATTGGGTGTTCGCTAAACGTTGGAAAACTATTTATAAACTTAAGCCTCCATCACCGTAGCTGAGCAGACAAAATGGTGACGTATTGGAGTGAGTAGTGAACACGCGGCAATTCGAGCTTCCTACAATTTTTATTTTTATTATTATATTGAAATGGATCGAATGCGCATCCGGGAACGAAATTGCTACTTCGTGAAGGAAAATGATTTGTTGACTGTAACGGGTGTGAAATAGGTACCTATAAGCCATTGTTTAGTTCCAACTTGTATGGTTTAATAATTGTATCGAATTTTTGTTTGTGAAAAGGTGATCCGACAACCTTTGGCAATCTGAAACCTGCCCGCGAAGTTATCGAGGCTGTCAAGGAAAGTATAGAATCCGGACTCTTCAACGGCTACGCTCCAAGTACTGGTATGTATGCTTTTAATAACACACAATCAATGCAGTCAAGGGAATTACGAACTAAAGTACAGAAATACGCAATTTTGGTAAAACATCGCCATTGCGTAATAGCTCGAAAGTTTTTTTTATCAACTCTGCTAACTTGTCCTACCAGGATATCAGAAGGCGCGTGAAGCTGTCGCTGAGTATAGTTCCAATGAATTCGTTAAAGTGGATCCCAAGGTGAGAAAGTTTGCAATATTTTTTTTTCACTTCAATGAAAAAAAAAAAAAAAATCGTTTGAAACAGTCGACATGACGTAATTTCGAAAAATAACGTATTTCAGGACGTGATCTTGTGCAGCGGATGTTCTTGCGCTTTAGATCTCTGCATCACGGCACTAGCTAGACCAGGCCAAAATATCCTGATACCACGACCAGGATTCTCGATATATCGAACCCTCGCCGAAGGGCTTGGAATTAAAGTAAAATCGTACAATCTCCTGGTTAGTTGAATACTTTTTCAAGGATAAATGAATTTTCGTCTCACTTTTTTTGTCGGCATTTTCGGTTGGATCAGTCGATTCAATACGCGATTTAAGACAACTTGCAGTACCTAATCCCGATTGCATGGTTTCAGCCTGAGTATGGATGGGAGGTTAACCTGGACGACCTGGAGGCACAGATAGATGAAAATACCGCAGCCATTATCATAAATAATCCTTCGAATCCCTGCGGTTCTGTTTTTAGTCGAGGTCATCTCGCAGATCTCTTGGAGATAGCAGCTCGCTACTACGTACCGATCATAGCCGATGAAATTTATGAGCACATGGTGAGTTTCGCTATACGATATTCGAAAAATCCTCCGCAACGATTCATGCACGTAAAATTGGCTGAATCGAATGTACCACACTGATATTTTCTCAAAATTTCTGAGGTTGAAATAAGCCCATCGTCGTCGCAGGGGCAAGTTCATTGTTAATTTGTTTGCTAAAGCATTAAATACAGCGACGGAGACATTTTATACCCCAATGTTTTTCAGCGACGATAGAGAGATGGAATTCATGTATATATTCACCTTATATTTCGCGACATAGAGGAGATACGATCATAAATATCAAAGTACCAAAGTTCATTCGGCACTATAGGTGTTATTTTACATAGAATATGGAAGAGCACAGCTGCCACACGAACCGTGTTACTTGTTACAGGTTTTCCCAGGACGATCTTTTCATCCGTTGGCTTCTATATCCGTCGACGTACCAATTTTGTCTTGCAGCGGTCTTACCAAAAGGTACATAAATTAACTTCTAGATGTTGTCGAAACGTTCTCGCTTTGATGAATAATTTTACTGCAAAACGATTATTTGCCTGTAGTCTCTTAATTTGGTCAAAATTTTTAGATTTTTAGTACCAGGATGGAGAATGGGATGGATCATAATTCACGACAGACAGAATATTTTAGATAAAGAGGTAAAAAGGCAACTTGGCTGTCAGTTAAAAGAATTCATCCAAGATGCAAAAATTATTTTTTTACCAACACCCACAGTGTCTCGGCTTTTTCAGATTCGCAAAGGTCTCCAGTGCCTCAGTCAAAGAATAATCGGCAGCAATACAATTGTGCAGGGCGCGTTGCCAGCAATACTGCAGAACACGCCGCAAAAGTTTTACGACGATGTTATAGAAACGTTGTATGTAAGTATTATAATAAAAACGGTCTCACAAAATTTTAGTAAGACAAAAAAAGAAAAAAATAAGAAAATTCAGGAAAACTTCGATTTAACTCGGAAACTTTTCATCTGCCAGAATAATTTTCTCTTTCGATCAGTAAACTTTACAATCTAAGCGCTCCTCCTACAACCCTCTTAGGACAAGCCCTACATGCATATACTTTATCGAAGTCTTCCTTCTCTATTTTCATGTTTTTGTCTAACCTTTTTCGCTAAAGAAAACCATTTTCGCTCCTGAGTGGCCTGATAAATAATAAAGTGCCCTAACGAAAGCAGCTTATCTCACGTTCAAGTGTGCAGGGCAAGTGTTCACCATCGACTAAATTGAACCTCCTTGCGTTGTTATCTCTTGTTTCGTTACTTTCAGGAACACTCGCGGCTCGCCTATAGCCATATATCAAAGATACCAGGACTAAAGCCGATCATGCCCGACGGTGCCATGTACATGATGGTAAGGTTCGAGTATTTTCAGTGCAGAATAGTCAACCGACTATTGACTATCCATGAGACTCTAATCACGATTAGGATCATTCCCCATTCTGCACCTTTGTTTTTGATATTCCCGACTGATATTTGCAGGTGTATATCAACCTCGCCTGCTTTACCGAGTTCAAATCCGACCTCGAGTTTGTGCAGTGTATGCTTATGGAGGAATCGGTATTCTGCCTTCCAGGACAGGTGAGTTTTTCGTCGTTCAATCATTCCTCTGGATATATATTAAACGGCATTTGACGTATATTTTGATGAATGGATGCGGGTGAGTAGATCGAGGGTGAAAATTCAATATTTATTCTTTTCCCCCGCATATGTGTTGCTCTTCCCGCTACCTGCAGTGCTTCGATTATCCGTCCTACATCCGACTGGTCATCACAGTCCCGAAAGATATGTTGGTCGAGGCCTGTCTCAGGATTCAGGACTTCTGCGAGAGACATCACTGCAAAACTTCCCAGACAATAAACGAGCTCGGACGTATCGAAATCGAGTATTAATTAATTACTATTACGTTTGCGGATAGTCTCGTAACATGTACATACCGATGCTTCCACCAAATAATAATAAACCACATCTGTAATTGATATATGTAAACAAGGACACGCGGAGAGTTGCTTATCGCTAGTGTTACTCACTGTAACGCATACATATATTCATCCAGTTTATTTTCACCAATAGAGCCAAAGCTGTTGAATCTTAGTGAAATTTCGATCACGCGACAAACTCAGTCTCGCAGTCGTTTGGGAAATGTGGCGAAGACCTGTGTTACCCAACCTTCGCGGAGAAACTGCGTCAAACTTTGAAGAAGACATCGCCGCATACAAGTTGCATATAAATAAAGTTTAAACGTTCAGTGCCTCAAGATGTAAAACATACCGACTCGTTTTAACCACGGAAAATTTCTAGTTTATTTAAAATATCCTACCGTCGATATATGTGTGTGCTATTTGAACCGTTGGTGTAAACTACAGGTGTATTTGTTAAATAGTTTTATCACTGATCGAATAGAGCCGTTATTGATCTCGTCAGTCAGATTGAACAATGAAAAGAATAGTTCTGATACGATTTTGGAGGTGCGATGTTTTAAAAGAAATTTCATGACTGACTGTACTGCGCAGTACAGCCACCTTCGTATCCGAACGTACCATGGAACTTATTGCTGCATACCTCCATACGTTATAATGCATAGTGCGCGCTGGGCTGAGCGCAGGGGCAACGAAGCGATCTGAAAGTACGCGTGCACCGTAAAGGAACAATGCAGGCATGGGGTCCATGTGCTCGACGAATACCGAACAATTCGCCGGCATGTGCACCGAGAGAACCGAGCGTCTTATACAATCGTCTATAATGTCTAGAATCCACAGTCGGCGCTGTTCTATACGGTCCACACTCCACACCCTGCTTGCTCTGTCTACACTATATCGATCCGCGTCTCAGCGCAGCGAGCCCCTTGCTATAGACACCTGCACGACTTTTTATCCTCCTGGTAAGCCGTACGGCGCGCAGATATGTATGTGTTGATGCATACCGGCAGGCGCTTCGCACGCGTCGAGCCGGCCGCACGCGCTGCGCTCGAACTTTGGGGCCGCTTTGAATGGAGCAGCGCCCGGTTGCGTCTCTTTTGCATCAGCGCGCGTTTGCAGCGTGTGCGCGTTTCTCACATCTCGGACTCAACCTCGAACCGGGCTAAGGGTGCGGAGTCAATTTGTAGCAGCGTTGAAAATATCCTTTTTCAAGCCGACCCTGGCTTTGACGCGTCATCTTTGTTGTATGCTGTATCAACTAACGACTCTAAACGTTCTCTCTCGGTCACCCTCTACGGACTTTGAAGCATGGGCTGAATTTTGATGAAACCTGCGATTGGTCGAAAAATTAAGTCGGCAGCATATTAGTGATATGGAGATTCAAGACGAGGCATAGTTTCTTAATCTGCATACGATCAAAAATTCACTGGACATTATTTTTAGTTTGTTAGAAAATATTGGACGGATCTGACTGTTTTTGCACGGAAATAAAATGAATTTCATTTGGGTAGTTTTCTCGCCACCTTAAGCTATCAATTCTTTATACGAGTAAATTATTCCAACGGTACTTAGGTATAAACGTCGTGAACAGTCCCTTTCTTTTCCAGCACAGATTCAACCGCCCATTAACCACACACCTTTCAAAAAGATCATCATCATCATCATCATCATCATCAGTGCTATTATCACCACTGATGACATTATCGTTACCGTTGTTCTTACTATTATTTCTAGACGAACTTTGACTGCGTATAACTGACACAGAAAGAATAACCAGCGACTGCAGAGTTAGCGCGCGTGTGCTTGTAGTGGGCAGAATTGTAACGTGAACGATATTACAATGTACGGGAGAGAGGAAGAGAGAGAGAGGGAGAGAGAGGTGAGCTGAAGAGTGTAGTGTAGGTACCTGGTTAAGTGGTAGCAATTTGGTGATTTGCCTAACAGCCAATTCCTACTCGTAGACGAGGTTTTTTTTAGCGCTTAGCGGCTCATTTAGGCGTCGTATATATTTTATCTCACCCGCGTCTGGACGTATAAATTCGCAACAGAATTTTATCCCAGAGAATTGCGAAAATTCGGTTTCGCGATCGTCGAATGTGGAATCCTATAATACTTTTTCTTCTTCTTCTTCTTCTGCTCCTTATTCTTATTCTCTATCTGTGTCAGCTAGGAGCGAGACCTTCCTCTTGCTCAGGGGATGAATTATGTAACAGTGGTGGCAGGCCTGCGCTAAGGAAGGATTTTCCACCCCGTCTGCAGATCTCAGGATCGTATCTAGTTTACGGGGTCCAAAATGGGGTAAACGTAACTATACAGTAAAAACGTCAACTTTGCCTTTAATTGTAAATTGGCCAACGGCGATTCCTTCATCAAATTTAGCAATACCTCTTTAATTTCATACCATGCACCGAACGTGATCACGTGAACTACGATAGTAAATTTATATTCATATTTCCAAAAACGTGAGTGCATTTTATTATTTTGTCAACGTTATTAAAAGCGGTGATTAATCTCGTGTAATTTACACACCGATGCTGGAATATTCTTAGAAAAACGTCATGATAATAATTCATTGCACACTTCTTATATGCTACAATTTGTACACAGTTACCGTCACGCATATGCCAAGCGCAATAATTAAATATACCAAGGGTCAAGGTGTGAGGTCCATTTTCGATCTGATTTGCTTGATTTTTCTCGACAAGACTCGAACAGATCGTTTGAATATGGAAAATAAAGTATGATCGACTTGTGCGCATCGGTTCTAACAGGTGAAAAATTTTCTCTGCGTTTAATCACGGATGGCCGGAGATGAAAATGTCGGCATCACTGTTTCACAATATATACAAGCGTTTCGACACCCTGTAAACGAGGCGGTAGTCGCTCAGCCTTTGATTTTATACCTAAAAGGTTACGTCAACGCCTTTGTAAGCTTTACTGGAGGATACGAGCGTACACGGTAATTAGCTCAACGTGTAGTACAGCTTGCACGTAGTCCACGTGTCGGTGCAGTTTTGTCGATGATCAAGTACACGAATAGGCAGGTGGATGAAATTGTAAAATCGATAAACGGGCAAGTTTACCAACTCGGTTTTCAGACATCACAAAAATACGCTACAAGCTAACCCCGGCTGTCCGCACTCGACTATGCAAAGGTACGTAGGTATACGGTGTATAACACTGTCTATTATTTATAAGCGATTGTTTGAGTCTTCATTTGGACCGGGTAATTAGTGCTGTATCTATTGGTATTCAGCGTTCAGACAACCTGTTTGGAACTCGTAAAGAGAGAGAAGTAAGGTATACAGGCAGGCCAACTATACTTAATATACCCAAGGAGAAAATCTAGCGACTAAAATTTACAATAATACTTCTAAAGTAATTATTGATCGTCCTTGAGGTAAAGCGTGGCGAAATTAAGCGAAATCGATAAGATAAGATCGAAGAGACGAGAAGTAATGTAAACAAAAACAAATGAATGAGCAGAATGTCGATGAAAGGTTACGTACACGAGGGTGCTACGCATGTAGGAGTTTGTAAAAACGTGCTATGGTACCATAAAAAAATGTATCAAGAAGTCTATTCGAGCTCGGAGTTAAATCACGAAACGGGCCAGCCTCTACGCTTCGTTGTATCGATACAAAACCTGCTTGCAAACCGAATAGAACGTGTAAAATTTCATACAAAAAGCAGAAGGTACGCGGTAAAACCAAATTAGCGTAAATAAAATCGTTCAGGTTCTACCTGGTAAAATTAAGAACCGAGTATACCTCGACTGGTGGAATTGAAAGGGAATATAAAAAAATCGTTCGAAATTAGCGACGGGTAAGAAAACGACGAACGAGTGCAGAGAGACCAGAGCTAAGGAGAATAAAATGACGGGACGGTGAACGACGTAGACCGCGGGGGTGAAAACGCGGTGCGGTGACCCCTGGGGCTGCGAGTACGACTCGGATTTGGCTCGGGTGTGCCATAGCTGGGGTTGGCAGTCGGCGCGCGCGCCCGCGCCCCATCCGCCGGCTGCGGTGGGGGTCGTAAGGGGGCGGAAGGGGTGTCGAGGGCGTCGAGGGTCGGGAGGGCGTCCGCCGAGCGGAATAGCGCCTCGAGTTTTACTCCAACGATCTGGGGGCCGCCCGTTTAGGCAGCGTGTGACCTGCGCCCCAGAGCCGTCGCTAGAATCGCGCGAGGCTGCGCGCACTGCACTACCAACGAGAGAACCGTGCCGTCTAGTAGGGCGCATACCGGCGTTTATCACCGTATCTCGGTACACGGTCAGTCGAAACCCGCGTACGTAATATCCCAGATCGCGTTTTACAATCCTCGGTGGAGGGCAGGTGCGACCCTCGTTTCGCGATTGACCCACCGGATTTTTCTAAACTACCTGCAGTTTTTTTTATAATACGTATATTTTAGTATATAACAAGGAAGGGGCGAAGAGGAGGAACAAGTTCATCGGTTCCTTATTGAAGAGAGGAGAAGTAAATTCGTAATACGACCGGTGCGCGACACAAGGATCCGGGATAAACGATTTCGAAGAAAAAGGTGCAACATATAATTCACAGTGATTTTTTGGATAATTCATCTGTCTCGTCGGAATTCAGCTGGGAGTCGAGGTAAGTGGTGCCTTTTACTAAAATTGCGTCACCTGCTTCGCCGTTAGTGTATGGAAAAACAGCCGGTGATTTGCAATCGATCGATCGTTACAGCGGTGTTTCTTTTTTTTTTTTTTTTTGTTTTTTTTTTCTTATTCCCTTTTCCATTCGTTTCCCCCCGATTTCCGTAAATACGTTCGGTATTGATCAATTCTCACTACCCTGCTCGCGGCAGTGATCCTCTCCTATTCCTAATCGTCGTCTTAACGTCAGCGTCAGACTTCGTAGCTACAACTTGCGGGGATCAACGATCGTCGCGATGCTGTGCATCTCGCAGACGTATACATGTACATATGTTTCGAGTTATTTCGGTATCCCCGCACGATGAGACGACGATTCGGTGCGTGGCAGTCCTAAAAACGCGAAGTTGAGCGACACGACGCGACGCTGATCGAGTTATTCCGTAGGACGCGAATCGAGCGAGGGAGATGAAGAGCCGTGGATGGTCGCGGGGGTTGCGCGATGGGCGTTTGGCCGACGAAGAAAATCGTCCTTCGACACGCCGTGCGGACATTCCTTGTCACAACACCCTGCACGTCCTTAGAGCAGGTCCCTACACTTCTGCTTCTGCTGCTTCTGCTGCTTCTGCTGCTGCTGCTGCTGCTCTACACCCCCAAAACACGTTATTGATTTTCTTCGAGTAAGGAAGTCACGGTACGCCCTTTAGGACTACCCCTGTGCTACCCTGTTACCCCGAACGTCGCGGACGCCGAGTCTCGAGCAAACTTTTTCCCCAATTTACCCCCCTTCGTCGTTTTAACTCTTCTTCTTATTGTTATTCTCTTTCTCTCGTCGAGCTTATTTACTATCTCACTTGTACCCGGGCCGTTATTTGGAGCTCGGCTTATCTCGCGTCGGGTTTACACGATCGATATACACACAGTTTATTTAAAGTCTACTACTAATACTACTACGCTAAACGATCGACCACCCACCAACTCGTTTCTCAAGTTTTTTCAATGCCGAAAAAAAATAACGAACAATATTTTAAAAACTAGAAACGAAAAAGAAATGGTCGTAAAATTTTCTTCGTTCTTCCAGACCGTTATTTTCGCCATGCACGTACTTGTGATTATGTACGGTGCGTGCACGGCTTACCGCTTCGGATATCGCGTGTGAAACACCGATATTATACTGTAACAGTGCCCCGCTAGTTGTTGGCTTGCATTTTCTCAAAATTGAAATGCATATTTCATTCCGTTTTGGCACGCGAGCCTGCCGCCGTGATCTCGGTACGTTTCTTAATTCTAATATTTCTTTGTCACGTCTCTCGGTGGGCGTAATATCCTGTAAATGTTACATTTCAGGGGTCAACGGATCCCTCTCTGCATCTTTGCCGATGACATTCGTTCGTCCTTGTTTACATTTGCGAAGAAAATGATCAGTACTGAGTGGATATTTCGCTAGTAATCTGGCTGATAGCTGATTAATTGTCAAAATTAATTCTGCGCTCTTGAACTCGATCTTGACTTATACGTACAGGCATTCATTTGTTTCTTTTTCCAGAAAAAAATGTATTCCATTTCCGACTTTTTCCGGTACGAATTAAATTCGATACACCTCGACCCGTTTTTCCGTCGCTCTTGCTGCTAATTGCTATTTTGAAACCTGCTGGGATCCGCTGCGATGTCTACAATTAGGTCATGTACGATCTGGGGTCTACGATCTAGAACATGCGTACATAATCGTATGCATAATAGACCTCGTGCAAGCCGGTTATAATATACGCGAACCTGAATGTTACACCTCTTTGTTTGCTCAAGGGAGTTCGCCGAACACCCGTCTCTATGTCTTATTACTACTAAAGTATGAAGAAGAAAAATAGATGCTACGTTGAATTATGGAGTAATGAGTTTTATCACTCGAATTTTTATATAGTTCGGTTAATTATCGGGAGCAAGATATTGATGAGAAATTTCGAGAGCAAATTTTGACTCCAGAAATTTAAAAATCAGGATGATGGGGCTATACATATTTGGCGCACAGGTGAGCGGAAGAGAAAGAACGCGGAGGGATTAATAGAGAAAGATGCAGCTCGTACTTATCAGATTCTACCTTCGATTCGCCCTTAGGATGATTACCTGATCATTTCTCTGTCATCTCGATTTACTTCTTCTGTATCTCGCAACTTTGAAAGAGAGATTAATGTTTGTATGCAAGGATATTATTGATCTTGACGCAGAAGTCCGGGAAATTTCATCTCTACGATTATAATTACAACTCGCGCATATTAGATTTATAACTGTATTTTTTTTATTTTACAAAGAATGTTGAAGCTGTTTTGAGCTGGTTATCGAATATTAGTTTTCTACGGGCGAGACGGTTGGATTGCATGCAGCGCTACGGTCTGTTCATTATTTCTTTATCGACATTTTTGCCCGGAATTATTTGATCTATTTGTCCGGAGTAACTGCGGGCAGCGAGCGACTCGATCTAGCCGTTTGATCTCCACGCCCGCGAGGCATCAAGAGAAAGAGAAAAGAAAAAAGCAAATCTGAAAATCTACCTATCAAACGAACCGAAAGTAATTTACCATGGACTCACAGGGGTTCCCTAATAAAAATCTCAAAGGTATAAGCTCCTTTCGACGGTCGATAAAAGCAACTTTTATTCCCTTGCTGATAGCAACCGATCGCATGATGGAATTTCCCGGTGAATTTTATTTTCTACGTTTCTCATCTTTTCTTTAGGCAAATAGAATTAGCCCAGCGTTGGGTGGGCATTTTTTCTTCTTCCATTTTTGTTTAGCTTCGTTTTACGTTTCATGGCATTCCATGGACAAATATCCAGTGGTCAATGGAAGTACGCTAATGTTTATTTTTCGTTACGGAATGGCAATGAGCGGGAAATGTGTGGATATTTTTTATCGTTTTAAAATTGTCGGTTCAACAATCTATTTGCTCGCATTACAAAATTTGAGAGTAAACGTTACGTTATCACCTTTTGGTTTTATAAGTTGTTTATTTGAAATTCCTATTCACGAAGAGACAATATTTCGTGGCAAGTGCACAGAATAATTCAAATTGTTGGCAAGTTGGCAAGTAAGCCTCGCGATATGTCAGGCACTGAGTTTTCGTTAAAAATTAGTCAACAAATTATCATTCATTCAAGGAAATACCGAATGAAAACGTACAAATAATGAAATAGCCTTCATTTATTTGTTTAGACTAAACATTTTTCTGAATTATCATCACGAAATGAATTGAGATTGATCTGTGGCTGCTTTTGTCTCGTGGGTTTGGGTTATTTTTCACGTATGCACTCGTTAAAAATACAGGACCAATTGTGATTTATTCCACAAGTACGTGAATATAAATAATTTGAGTTTCAAACACATCACCGAGTTTTCACTCGCTTGAGACAAATTAACGCAACCCGGTCTCTGGAGTTTGGTGAGGTTTACTTGGTTAAAGTTGAAGCTTATGATGAAAATTGAAGTAAAAGTGAGAAGATCATAAGCCAACGAAGCTGAAACCATAAATACATAGCTAAACGTTGTATGAAAGTAGGAAGAAGGCGGGGATCGCGGAAAGGGTCAAATAGTACGTGGAAAATTAGATGAAAACTTGAACAATCTTGAAGGGGGAAAATTGCATGTATAAGAATGGTTTGTTAAACTGAAGTGATAAAGAGAGCGAACTTTGAGTTAAGGCGTCTTGTGTTTCAAGGATCGTTGTGTAAGTTCTGAGCGGCGTGGTAAAACGCTCTTTTGATTTATAGATCTAATATAAAACATCCTTTCAACGAAAGTCAATTCACCTACGCACACACACGTATTTGAGAGATTAAATATTCATACAAACTGTTCGAGAGTATAATAGCCGAGAAAGAATATGATTGATTTCATTTTTCAGCTGTATAGATACGAAGGTAGAATCTTCCGCAGTCGAAAACGTCGTTATACATTACAAGTTCGTTTTATAAAGGACGAAGATATATCTTATAAATTCAACCCGCCCTCGCCTCTCTTTCCTGTCTTCACAATTTATCTCCAGTTTGATTTTTTTTCTCCCTTTTCTTTTATTCTTTCCCCGCTTTTCTCTGCCCTCTTCCTTTATTCCCTTTCTATCAACGGATTAAAATCATTCTCCGAATTTCGACGTGCCGAAAGTAGGTATGAGCTTAAAATAAAATACAGAAAAATGCGTATCGTTTTCTTCCCTCGCCTGATAACAAGGGAGAGAGATTAGCCGGCTCTAACATTTCCGAAGCCGAAAGGCAAACCTCGCGGAATGCCAGACGCCGGGTTCTGCTGTACGTTTAATTGCCAACCGTTTCCTAACGTTAAATATTCAAAGAAAACACAATCATCCGCAGGTAAGCTTGACCCATTTTCCCTCGATCCTCGATGATTTTCTTTCATCAATTTTTATCATCCTTCTTACGCGTGTATATTGACAGTGATAATATTTGATGTAGCAGTCGCTTTCAGCCGTTTCGATTTCCAGCAAAATATGTATACTTGCACGCTCTTGACCCCTGGAAAGATTGATTGCCGCGTATTGCGGATAGAACTTGTTACTTCTTATTTTATCGAACTTAGTATGATTTTGAATGGTATTATCTCCACACAACAAAAATACATTTTATTTTTGTTCCATCATATTTCATTTTGCGTTACGAAACGAACACCTGCAATCACTTTCCATAATTTGTTGAAACAAAGTTTGGCATAAAAACTAGGAAGAATACAATACGGAGAGTTTAACGTAAACTATAATGAAGTAATTTAATACATTTCTTAGTAGAATTTGGAATTAGGATTTCGTTCCTTGATACAGATTCTAAAAAAAACCGGTTATTATAATTTCGACACTGTACTATAGTAGAAAAGAAATACCTTAGTCTCGAAACATTCTTCGGAAGAAATAAGTTGCAGTCGAAACAAGCTGGGAAATATTACCCAATAAACATTGCTGGTAAATAAATCGTAAGAAATTCGTCGAAAAATAACGTTGTATATAGTTGAATAATCGTTCAGCACATACGTTTTTTCTCGTGAAAAATGTCCGCCCTGATATAGGTTTTTTCTACTGCGCTCATCAACGTTTTCTGTTAGTGATTATGATCCGGATATTCCACGGTTGAAGTAAACGTCGAAATTACGGTTTTCAGAAACGTAATGAAACAAGTATGAAAGAACGCAATTTAAATGTTAACGTAGACGTTTAATATATACCTGTTATAGCCACCATTTTTCGTGGTTCAAACACGTTTAATAAGCGTGTTCATTGGAAAATTTTTTTTATAATAATACACGTACTTAATGTGTGTTGATTTAACGTAAAAACGATATCCGTAAACAATTATTATACGTTTAATTGAATACACTTAATCGAATATCACGCGGTTCCGATAAACGTGTAACAACCAACTTGAGAATATGTTTTCGGTATAATTTTTCATGTACTATATTAATACACAAGCTGTTAAAAGCTTCTTGTATGGTCAATATGGACTTATCTCAGGGGTTAGATGATACAGCAACGCTCACATTCTTAGCTATTTCAGTAATGGTAACTTGCACCAATTAAATGATATTAATTATTTTACATCCACACCTATGTATTCTTATGAGAAATACAGGACAACTAAATGAGATAAAGCACACACCTTTGCGAAACATGATATATATTTATTATAAGGTACTTTCATCCAAGGCAACAATGACAATAGTTACATTGCACACGTATCGAAATATCCGCTTTAACAATGTATCAGAAACATAATAGTAGTTTTTTATATACCAGTTTGTCTGTATCGTTGATGCGGACATTTTATTATGCCAACGATGTAACTGTGTGAATGTTGACTGGGATGTATAAATAAACATACAGTCTTTTACATATACGCATACCTCAATTGTACAGATGTACTCACAAGAGTATAGAAGTATAGCAAATAGTAAAATTAAGTAAACATGAACAAACAAAAACTTATATCCGATACAAGAGGTTTGATAACAAATAAAACATGAAACAAAATAATCATACAATGATTATACCCTAACGAGGAAAATTGTTAACTTTCATCTCGGGACTAGGTAAAAAATCACAATCCTGACAAAGTAAAATAATAAAAAGTATTGGCACATTATTTCAAAAAAGAACACAGACGCTATAGAAAGCGTTGTCTAGGTACGCAGTACGCATAAGTTTTAATTATTATTCGACCGCAGCTGGAGCATTCACTTCCTCGATATCACTGCTAATCCGTCAAATACCTGAAAATACATAGTATTTAACACCTGTATTCTAGGTAGAATAATCTTTATGTGCCATTTCAACGTTCTCTCAACGTGTCTTGACAGGTCTATTATATATCATTTCAACCACTGTGTGTTTATTGGGAAAAGATGCAGCCACTAAATGATCGTTCATTCGTACATGATACGTATGTGTTAGCGATCTATTTCACTGGATAACCTTATAAAAGAAAAACGATGCCTGCACAAGTAAGAATGAAGCTAACAATAAATATCTGCGGCTTCTATTTGCAATCAGTATATATTCCATACCATAGACATGCTTCTTATAGCATTATCTACAAGCAATTCTATTGTGCCTACATCCTTTCGGCGACGTTCAAAAGCAAGTACGACGCAATCACAAAGTATTTGTTTCTTCTTTTTATTGTCAGGTTATTTACGCCTGTATTGTCATTTTCGTCTGTATTGAATCATCGTGATAAATTTTTCCAAATAGAAAATACATTTGTACTTACCAGCTTATGAAGGCTCACATAAACACGGACGTGCACTGACCTCGGAAGTTGGTCAAATTAGACTGATTCACTGATCGCGTGAGCTGAGAGCCTTCGCGAACGGTGGTGGGGGGGGGGGGGCATTCTGGCGCGTCGTCCTCGGCTCTCAGCGTGCAGGAACCGTACGAGTTACAACACGCTGACCTAGCGAGCCAATCAGAGGCAGAAGAAGAGGCGCGAGTATTTCACGCTAGGACATTCTCGATTCTTCGCGACCGCTTGTCGTTTGATACATGCGCTCATTATACGTATATGTAACATCCATGGTACACGAGCTTCATTTACGGCCACTCGCTTTCCTAGCATGGGTTATTCCAATATATACATTATGGTATAGGAAAACGTATGTTTTACAATTAATAAAGACGCCGCGAAGGGATGCACTTATATGCTCAACTAGGTAATTTCTTGGTGACCTTTGTAAAAAAATCTGTTCATCGATTTTTCAACTTTTTTTCCTATGTTGGGGAATTAACAATAACACAAGGAAAAGAATTTGAAAAAATGGAGGTAACATATAGTTCTACTTTACAATATTACGTAGAATAAAATTATCACTTCTAGTGTTATGTCACCTGAATTTTTTCATATTTTTGATGATACTTACTAGTTTATCGAATGAAAAAAAAGATTGGAAATCGAATGACCAGTTGTTTACAAAATTTAAGGTAATCAGAAAAACGTGCTGAGGAGGATAACAAAACGTTGAATTTTAGTCACTGCTAACATGAGAAAAACTTGAATATAATGATTATAGTTCCAAATTCAAACATCGCAATATGTAAGTAAATGATGTAAAAGTTGATTCCTGCCCTCACTATGTTGAAAAGGGTAGTATTCTTGGATATGAAGGTCAGAAAGGTACGAAACAAATCTTGTTTACGTTTCGGCCCGAGTAGGTATATAATTCTGTGTATCGATATGACAAGTCTATGTACGACGTAATTTTCACGTATTACATGTGATCAGTAGATCAAAAGTGTATTGACTTAATTATTAAACAATTAATGAGAACATATTGGCAAGGTATGGTAACTATACGAAACGTTAAACTTGTGTTACTGGTGAAGGAATAAAATATGTATATTAGCTGTTCATGAGACTAGAAATATAATGGATTTTACCACACGTTTATACTACGGATCTCGCTTACCACAATAAAACGTTGATGATGGAACGCAGAAATTTTCTATTTTAATACCTACAAATATACCGATTTTTAACGAATTTAAATTGACAATTGAGCTAGTAAACAAAACGTTGATTATTAGTCTAGAAACCGTTGTTTAAATGTTGTAGAAAAGCAGTGAATGAAACGTTAAACTTGTGTTGCCGGTGAAGGAATAAAACATGTATATTAACTGTTCATAGGACTAGAAATATAAACGGTTTTACCACACGTTTATACTACGAATCTCGCTTACCACAACAAAACGTTGACGATGAAACGTAGAAAATTTGTATTTTAATATCTATAAATATACCGGTTTTTAACGAATTTAAATTAGCAATTGAACTAGTAAACAAAACGTTGATTATTAGTCTAGAAACCGTTGTTCAAATGTACGTGTAATGAAAATCGTATAATATTTGTGGAGAGACAACGATTAATATTTTACTGAAAAATTACCGTATATCGAACACGGTAATATTTTCTACCTATACCATAATTATACGACCTTAACGTTTCTTCAACCACATTTTAACCGGCTCATGTTTACTGGGTACCCTCTTTTAACACCAGCTATAAGGTACACACATCTCTTCATCGTTCAAGATGAGTTATAAAGGAAAAAGTTTTCTCTACCGCTGCAGCAATGAAACCCTCGGAACACGAGGCTTTTGTTTATGGATCCGCAGACTGCTGCTGCACAGACCGAGCGGTCTAAACCTGCTTAGCGTTGTGACCGTTAAATTTTCCAGTCTGCGTTATACGTAGAGCCGAATGAAATTTAATAATTTCTTTTACCTCATTGAATAACCAATTATAATAATAGCAACAACATTTATTATTCAATCGATTTGCGGTAAAATAATTGTGATCCCATGTCGCAAAAACTTTGCCATTCGCGATGCGCCCCGGTTCAACTTCCGAATATAATCAGTCGTTCGTTCTAATTGCGCATAATATAACAGGGCAGACCCCACCTGCCGGTCACACACAATCATGCGACAAAAGTCCGTGTGACGAAGGCAGGAAACAGGAACTACGCCGTGACATACGCAGTTCCGAACTATGCCGTCCCTCTGTTTCCTGTAAACCATCAGACAAGATCGCCGCGCGTGTGTAAATGCAACATCGTGCAGCACATGCCGGAAATGATGGTTCCGAATGTAAAAAAGAAATAATAATCCAATATTTCGCCCCACCTATTTTACCTTCTCCCTGTTTTTTTTCCCCTCTCTTCTTATTCCGGTGATTCGTGTTTCTGAAAGCCAAAATCATAATAATAATAAAATATATATATATATATAAAAAAAAAAAAATAATGAATAAACAGAAACGGAATCAGTGCAACGGCACGTTGAGCGAAACCTGCTAAAACATCTGAGAATCCGGTGGACGTTACACCTGCCTGTAATCCGGTTAATTTCCCCGACAGAATCGTAGTCGGAGAGTAGGATATTCGTGACTGAATTATGTAGCATGGAGTGTAGCAATCGCAGTCCTATTTTAGGACCTCGTCGTCTCGCTGGTTGTGCCGAGGGTGAGAGAAGCGCTGCGCTGACGATGAGTCGCCTTGCGTCGCGACGCGCGACGTCCGGGTGAGAAGAGGGCCTTCTTCTTTCTTTGCTCCGCAGCTTGCGATTAGGGGGGAGCAGCCCGATACCCGAGAGCCGAGGTATTTTGTGAAACCTGAAAACTTCGCTGGTCTATGTCGCTCCCAATCGATTTATCGGGGCTGAAAGGCCAATCGAAGAGGCTGACGAGCCCCTATAGAACTGCACGTCGTGCACAGAGATTCGAGGAGGCTGCAATACGCGGGGAAGGTTCTCCCGTTATTTTGTCGATTCGTCGTTGCTTTCAGACTGCAGAAACGCGTGAATGGACAAATGGGGCGGGAGAAAGGGAAAAATGTCAATGGACACACGCGGCGTAATTTCGAAAGATGAAAGAGGAAGAAAGATATGTACGAAAATGCGAAGGACTCCCGACGGATTGGGAACCACTGTTACAGAGATCGTCGAGTAAGGTGTCAGGGACGAACGACGGCGCGGGGCCGTTGAACTGTTTTTATTTTCTTCTCGTTTCTTTATTTTTTTATGTCACGTTTATTTTTTGGCATCCGTCCTTCTTCCATCGCCGCATGAATGGGCCGTTGAAATATCCAGATACGTGTACGGGTACAGTGGCAATAGAATCTTAGCTCATTTCGTCTGTTCTCTTCTCCGAATACCGTGCATCCCGATCCCTTGTCTACGTTTATAGAATCTATATGAGAAGCGAAAATAGCCCTGCCGCAGATGCACGAAAGTCTTCCGGTTGCGTGTCACGCGTTTAAACTCGAGTAGAAACATGGAAAGAATTTCAAAGAATAGACATTTTTTTTTAAAAATCGTTTTCATGACCGATCAGAACAGCCAACTTACGACTTCTACGTTTTTTTAAAAACCATTTTCGGATTCGCCGAATATCCGAATTATTGACGTGCCAATTATAGCGATTGCGGTTTCGCTACCCTGCAATGCGAAGCCTACTCGCCCCCCTTCAATTCCGTCACGGTTGGGCCTCCCCCGTTTCTGTTACGCCCCTGCTTCCCTGCTGGAATCGATAACTGGCTTCGCACGCCGAGTAAGCTCCGAAGCACACCAGCCACCGCAGACTCGCTGCCTTACCTCGGCCGATTCTGTCTGGCCACGAACGACGGAGCGTCAAAAACGAGGGAAAACGTGGCGAAGATTGGAAAATAAATTTAAGGAAAGGGGTGAACAGAATCGGATGCAATAAATTGCAACGTTAGCTTAATTTTTTCCATCATTCGCATTGTTCTGTATCGCGATTAACGGGGATTTGGGTTTCCGAGGTGAATAAAACCGTCGCATTACAGAAGCGTTGACTGTAAGAAGAGAATTTTCAACGAAAGACGGTTAAACTGTTATATGTATACCGTACATGTATATACGAAGACCTGCCGGGTTCAACGCCCTTCGCTCGCCTCAAGGGAAGAAAATGAGAAACCGGGAACCACGAAAACAGACGGACCACTGTGATTATTGGCTTTTGCTTATCCCGGGGATAAGCTTATCGCTCAAAATTCAAATTTCTATTCACGGCTGTCATGGCTATGCATGTTTGAAAATTAGAATTTCTTAGATCGAGTGTATAATACGTATCATCGCGGATATGGATGTAAACGGCAAAGAATACGGAGGCTTCGGAACTCCGCCAACAGTCGGCCCGGTGTCATTTATGACCTTATATAAATTCACTCCTCCTTAAAGCCCCTTGATGGAATTCTTAATTTCAAACTTTCCTTCGCCCCCTTTTCCGCGCTATATTGACAACGGTGGCAGCGGCAGTGGAAGCGTCATCAACGACGTCTCGTGTAATTGTCGACGTGTTTTCGCTTACGATTTAGTTCCGTGACTTCGTACCGTCCCCACTTGTTAGACTTGCACAGCTTAAACGATGTTAATCGATTTCACAGGCGGTTTGTATGTGAAAATTTTTCTATTCGCTCGTTAAGAGCATAGTTGATTTATCCTATGAACGAGATCGAGATATCACGGATTCAATTAGGTATACTTCAAATTCTTTCTGAGATATCACCGTGTTTTTGCAGTTGTATAAAAAAATCATGACGAGAGTTACGAGTTCTGTAACTCGTAACGTCAATTTATTCGAAATAAACCGAAATCACCCTTCGGAAAGTAACGAACTTCTTTTTCTCTGCCTGAATTTGGGTATTAAAATTTTTTATCATGTATTCAAAATTTAACTACTCTTTTTTCGGAACGTTTGGAGATTTTTATGCTTACATTTCTCTACAAATACATATCGTCGGTGATCAATGATCCAAGACATATTTCGCGAGGATCGAACTTTTGTCCAAATCATCTCCGTTATTTGTACAAAAAATTCTACCCCGACGTTGAATCTGTATTTTCTGAATTCGTCAAAGTTGCGTACCCTGGAACGAAAGGTACAGACAAGCGTTTTGTGAGGCCTAACAAGAGAAGAGAAAAGAATACATTCACATGCCCTTCTCTCCGCTCTTTCATACGTACGGCGACAGAACGCCGAATGAGTCATATATATATGCGTGCGGCCAACGTACGTGGATACAATAATTGTAGAAAGTTATTGTATGGACGATTCCAGGGCCACGGGGGATCGAAAATCCCCAGAGAGTCGCCCTCTCAGCGGGGGTGAGAACGCATCGAGTCCCAACCCTCGTATTACGTAGCACCCCCGTTCGCCCCCCGCCAGCTTTCGAATGTCACTGTCATAAAACGGACAAAGACTCTTACAGAGATGCTGCACTTTTCTAAGAAACAACACTACCGCGTTAGTTATACTCGTTAACGGCCGCCTCGCGGTTTAGGCCGCGTCATCTTCTCACATTAACGAACCTTGCCCCCAGACGTTGAGGCTAAACCTGCGACGAACGAATGTGTTAACTTCTCCCCTTTGACCTCTGCTCTCCTCAGACAATTTCTGTTGCGAGGAAAAAAAAAAAAGATACAGTAGAAAATGGCCGGATAGAAATTGAATTTTTTATTTTCAATTTCGTTGATCAGCTCGGGTTTCATCCGAATTTTCTGCGAAAATAATTCGGAAGTATATATATATATATATATATATGTGTATACATATCTTGTCCCCGGAGGGGGTTTCATCAATAATTTTACGAACGTTGTGAAAGTTTTTCCAATTATTTCACCGGCACCTGTTTTCCACGGATGATTGACTAATTTTCATTCCATCCCTTGCCATTCAGATCGAGAACGAGTTTTTTTCATCATCCGATACGTTGGAAATTGCCATCAGACTACTCAAACAGAATTCTACTAAGAAATTAGCTGTTATTCTTTCGCGATGACGGATCCAAATTAGTCCTGCTCGCAAACGTATATATAATACGTATACCTACACATAAGATAATCAACATTGTTCGATCAGGGATGAAAAAACGGCTCTGATCGGTTATCACTTGTAGAAATATACAAAACGTACCGAGACTCCCGCCTCTTAAATTCATCTACGCGTAAACGAGTGGAGTAATTACGAACTTGAGAACATGTAAATTGAGTATCGCACCCCCAGCAAAACGTAACTCGTGAACGCGCATCAGCAAGAGCGTGAGGCAAACAGTCCGAGCAATTAAACGAGTCCTCGGTACAATTTGAATTAACCGATTCAATAAGTCGCGTAGCGGTCCTCTCAACACTCAGCTGCAGGTTCGTCAAAGAGGTCGCGACGGCGGGTTGAATGTATAAAACGAGTAAAAGAAAAGGAAAAGGCAAAAAGAAAAAAAAAAAAAAAAGATACAGCCTGCAATGAAAAAGTTTCATTTCTTCCGGCTCCTTTTTTTTTTTCTTCTCTCCTCCGTTTCTACGTCTGGGTCCCTCATGCAACGGAGCATGGGGGTTGGCATCTAGTCCATCATCCGTGCAGCGGCTGCGGCGGCGGAGGCGGTGGCTCTGTCGCATATATAGCCGCGGGTGAACCTCTCATTGATTTTTTTTTTCACTGCCTGGGAAGTGTACGGGGACAGCTGTGGTTAGCCCTGGATCACTGGAGAATTTCTTAGCTTATATGGCCACGCGTCGTTATACGCACATAGTCGCGTAAACGGCTGCCGACGATTATTTCATTGGTCACGACAATTTCCGGTCCCATTATTGCGCAGCCCGCGGGTATTGGGGAGTTGCGAAACGTACGTTTTATTCATACCCCCTCGTCTCAACCCCACATCCTTGATACTTCGCGGTTTGTAATCCCCGTATATGTATAGGTATATACAACTCTTATACGAGTACCAAGTTTCGGTATAATTGATTGTAAACTCGAACTCTGTCGTTAAATTCTTTTTTATTTCTGCTCTTGGCTCTTCCTATTTTTGGTCATTTTTTTCCCCCCCCTTTTTTTTTTTTTTGCCACTCTATTTTCCACGGTTATATCATACACGTCGGGATAAACGGGAAATTTTTTTACCGTAATAAAACTTTTCCAACATCCTCCGATTATATTGTTATACCTACCTAGATACTTTTCGCAAGCGATTTATCGCCTGCATTATTCGGTAAACGCTGCGCCGTAAACTTGTCGGCTCGATATTAAAACTATTTGGCTAGGTACATACATAGATTTTTGATAGCGTATATTATTGTACATATGTAAGGCAATAAATAACGGATTTCTGAAGAGAAGAGAGGCGCGGAATTAATGAAATATTTTCTCGTCTCTACGCTGAAACTCCAGTTACCTATTTTCTTCTCTTGTTTTTCATGCATGCTACATACCGTTGAGTGATTCATTGAAAATCGCTTCGTTTTTTTTTTTTTTTGTTTGTGATTCAATCGTTTCCGCCAGACAGATAATTGGTTTTACAAACGATAGGCACCTATTATTATTTTAGTTTGATTTTCTGTTATTGTATACATAACTTTTCAGATCCTCATGCAGGAGCCAATTACTTTATTTCGTGTACTATTTTATTATTTCATTTCGATTATTGAATGGGAAAAAATCCGCTAGTTATAAATCACTTCGCAAAGACATTAGTGAGAAATAATCACGGGATGAGCGTATCTGTAAACAATTTTCTGGAAAGATACTGCGGATTGCGGTGAATATTTAATTCGTAAAATATATAGCGAAGTCTGTTGATTAGCAAGCTGCATGTGTATAATATAAGCCGGTAGATAATAGTTTATGCACAGACGAATGTTCATCTTGTATTGATAACATCTGGACGGTGAGAGTAATTTACGATTTGAACGGCAATCACCGTAGTAACAGACAAGAATAAATAATCGAGTTGTTAGCGTGGGCGGATTGATGACCAGTGATTACGTTGATGCGGTTCGAGTCTGCAGGCCGTCGTGGAATCGGGTTATCCGTCAATCGTAAAGCGTTAATCAGTCCATGCCAAAGGACGATAAAATAACCAAGGAGTAATGAGGGTATTTCAGCGAGATGAGGGATGCTGTAGGTGGTGCAGCAGAGAGAGAGAGAGAGAGAGAGAGAGAAGCGAAGGAGGTCTAATACGCGGTTTTAACGGGGTGATTTCGAAACGTTGAAAAAATAATCGGCTTTCGGAAATAATCGGCGTGTAGTCTAAGCCCCGGAATATGATTCCAGAGGCCGCGCCGTGTCCCACACTTTAATTTTCGTTTATTTTCTCAGGCTGCAACAGCGAGCGCCGGGCCGGGATATACGTAAACGAGATTGCAGCTGCAACCGGAAACGGTGAGGAAAGTTACATCGCGATTATTCTCATGCAGATGAAGAGGTGATACGTCGAGCTTAAAAATATGTCGGTTAACAAATTTCGCAACGCTGCGGGGTGTTTGTTCGCGCAAACAATACCGAGTGGAATAATTCAAACGGGCTTAATTGACGCGGCGCTAATTTGTTACGCGATCTCTAAACGTGGGCAGCTCTCATCGTGCTCGATTATAATAATTCGGTGTAAGCGAGGCTGGCGGCGAGGCTGAAGCGTGTACGAAAAGTATCAACGCAACGAAAACTCTGTACCTATACATTTTTCCAATCAGCGAATTCGGCTTTATTTGCCTTCAGCGACCCCCGCGAAACGATATTTGGCATACGAATATCCCGCCCTTTTCGCGTTTCCGATTTTTACTCTCCCCCTTCGCTCCTCCGAGTTAGATCGATGCAGCCTACGCTTATGTTTCCGACTCGTTTTTTTTCTTCTTCACGTATCCTCCGCACGTCAGTTCGCGTGAAACGTTAAACGGAAACGGGCCAACCAGGCGTTGCTGTACGCTCTTCATTTATTCTGCAGCTTCTTTCTTCGATTTTTCGTCTCGTATTCTTCCTCCCTGTCGCTCTGTTACAGTAAGCCCTTTACTGGCGTGGCAAATGAGAGAAAAAATAGAGGGCGAAATACATCCAGACAAAGCGGAGCCTCTTCGCTCTCTGCTCCAATGATCGAACGGAACAAATCCTGACAAGCTTTGTCATAATATTTATCGTTTCGAACCGCTACACCACTTCTCGAATCCGTAGGTACGTATACATACGCCTTCGGTGTGCTACTGCTGGGCGCCCTTTTTTTCATCAATTTTTATTCTCGCGTGACGACCGTAAAATCTCGTTGTTACAGTTTATTTCTCGAACGAATTTTTTGTTTGTTTGTCAAATGTTGTGAAATGGCCGCTGTTCATATTGTACATGACAGAACGGAGTCAATGACTGCACCATGTGAAAGCGAAATGAGATACGTGTAATACATATCTGTCGGACAATGAAGGATGAAACACGTTTAGAAACCGAAATACATGCACGAACTCGTTTGTGGAAACCAACGAAATTCCTTGAAATTTTATAAGGTATCAATTTCGGGATGTATGTATCTTCTTTCAAATTTCGCAGAAACTTGGCCGACCTTTGAAAGTCGCGACTCACTATCGGTCGTTTAGAAATTCTGTAAGAAATTCTCAGCAGAGTTTGTTCAACGCAGGTATTTGCGGTTTAATAATTCTTGAAACTCATTCATATTCTAAAAATCCTGCAGCTCTCCGAAGTTTGATCATAAAATTATATTGAATTTTACAATATTCGTTAGATTTCTACGAAACCCGAAAAAGAGCACGGTGTCTTCCAATACACAATCTTCGGTACCAAGATGAACTTATACAAACAAAGTATCAAAGAGATCCTGTGAAATATCACGTTTGATTCATACAAATAAAGTCCGTAAAATCCCAGGTAAAGTTCTTTGTAGGTAATCAGCAAAATTTGACGCTACATCCCCAGCAGTAAATATCGGCAATTTATCAAAAATAAGATGGAGCGTTTGCAATAGTACGGGGTTTTAGGATTCGAGGTAGGCAATAGGCGGACTCCGTTGAGACGTATCTCCATCCACGGCTGACAAGTATATTTGATCAAGAATGAAAAGTGGGAGCGGGAAAGAGAGAGAGAAAGAGCCAGGTATCGTTTTTCACTCCCGAGTACCGAGCACCGGTTGATCCCAGCTGAAAGTAGTTATTTAATATGTTTCAAGAAGGATTAGGTATCGTATTTCTCCACGGCTTGACCTTACGCAGCCATCTTCCAGGCCCTCTTGCTTGCGTTATACCGACACATCTTTGTCCGAGCATCAATGCGGCGTGCGCACTTGAGAGAGGAAGACAGAGGGAGAGCGAGAGAGAGAGAGAGACAGAGAGAGGCGTGGAGCAAGTAACGAGAGGAAAAGTCGGACGGTGCATATTCCGGACATTCCGTGTTCTCACGTCGGGAACCATCTTCATTCTGACAAGGAGAATGATGTCAGTGGCGGTTATCATCTCTGCAATTATTCTCCTGCGATTTCACTTTCTATTCTCATCTAGTCCTTGCTTTTATTACGATTGCCAAGAAAATTTTGATCAAAGCAATTTTATCTCGAATATCTAAATAAAACCGTGAGACGTATTACGAATTTTAAAGCTGTCAATTATAATCATTATATCATACATCATACATCACACATCATACATAGTATTAAAGTTCGAAACCAAAGATTGGATGTTTCGGATATACGGATATTCAGAAAGTGACGTCACCCAAATTTTTTTTTCCTTTGACGTGATCGATCTAAACTCAGCCAGCCAAATTCTTCAGTCTGGAAACAAACGCGCAGTAGAGCAGACGTATAAGAATCGCGCTCCGCAGATTTCGAGTACCGGGTTCTCTATCTCCTGGATTTTGCGCTCCGGTTCCGCTTCGCGGTGCAACTCGACTTCCAGGACAAGCGCTCCGTAGTTTGTGCGCTCCAGGTCCGCTACCTGGTGACTTTTGATCTTCAGGACTAATTTTCCGTAGTTCTGGCTGTCCAGGTCTCTGATCTGGTGACTTTTGACCTTTACCAGTAATTTTCTGTGGTTCCTGCGCTCCAGGTCCGCTACCTGGTGAACCTCGACTTCACGGACTAGCGGACCAACATTTATTACCCATTGAACAACCCTCAAGTAGCGAGGGCGTGAGGTATCTGGTAAATCTCGTATCATCTAGAAAAACACTGACCATGAGTAAGCGAGCGCAGCGAGCGCACGAACACAAAAACCAGCTACACTAGGCATCCGACCCCAAGCGACCTTTAGCGAGCGTGGGTTATAAAGCTAGTATGTATAACTTTCGAACAATTCTATCGTTTTCGACTAATATTGAACCGGCTAACAAAACTATTGACGTTGTGCAATCCAACGAGTGTCTCTGCCAAGAGCTGAAAAATATGTATGAAAAATTGAACGAAGTATTTCATTGATTTTTTTCGTCAGTATAACGATTTTGAAATTGTTGACTCTACTTTGATAATACCGGGGAATTTGACGTCAATTTTACTCGATCTTACGCACCTCCGACAAACTTTAAGAAGCAATAGTAAAAAAAATTTTTTTCTTTCCAAGTCTTACTTCGCAGACACGACGCTGGTTGAAGAGAAATCTCTGAGCATAGGCCTGAGGAGGAGAACCCGTGCCTCGCATCCGGTCCTGCCAGTCGAGCTGGACCATCGGAGACAAAGTGCAGGGGGATCGTAGTGCCGCATTAAACAAATTGTAAATAACAATGGTAGATTCGGACGCGCCCAGACTCATTTCCGGTCAGGTCCGTCCGACGGGTAGCGATGTGCAGGCTCCGGGTGCCTGCTCTCTTATTAAATTGGTCAGGCTCGAACGGTTTCGCTCTTTATAATTGAACCGGGCGATACACAGAAGCACAACGATTAGTCCCCCCTTCAATTCACTTGTCGCGTGTATAACAAGGCACCGCACAGCGCACACTGTACCTCATCTTGGTAACAAGCTCTGACCTCGACCCATCTTTACATCTGTTTCAGAACCAAACGCCACCCATGCTTTAGTGAAGGTGAAATCAAGGAAGAAAGCCGGGCCGCAAGATGTGGCGCGTAATAGTCAGCGCACTTCTCCTGGCGGTGCCAGCTAGGTCGAAGGTGTCCGTCTTGCCCCACGATGTCTACCCGGGCTTCGAGGTGAAGCAGCTCCACGGGGCGGGTCGGGAGCCGTCGAACTACCGGCTGCTGGAGACGGGATTCTCAAAGTACTTCGCGGTCCTTGACAACGGGATGGTGATGACAACCTCGGATCTTACGCCGCTGGTGAACCGGCCGGTGAACCTGATCGTCCTCGAGGAGCTGGGCAACCGGACCCAGACCCACGACCTCCACCTCTACGTCCTCGACAGGAAGAACATGCTCACATTCTCTCACGGGCATCTGGGCGACGGCGAGGTGGCGGAAAACGCCCCGGCGAAGACGGTGGTCGTCGGTTTCCCGATGCTACACGCGTCCGGGAACTTCCCGGTCCACTACAAGATCTTGCCCGAAGTCGGCGACAGGCCCTTCGTTTTGATGGACACGCGGACCGGGAACACGGGCCCTAATTTGACCCTGAAAAGCTCGGGCCAGGGGGTTAGAGTCGTGACGTCGAGACCCTTGGACCGCGAAACGAAGCAGAGTTACACGGTGGTCATCCACGCCTCCGACTCCGACTTCATAAGCAGGTCCAAGATCAGCGGGCGAGTTACGGTACTGGACGAGAACGATAACAGCCCGGTATTCGAGAGCGAGGTCTACAGGTTCGTCATAAAACCGACGAACCTCGGGGCGTCGCCGAACGACGCGGTTGCCGAGTGGAAGAGGTTCTCCACTATCGGCAAGGTGCGGGCGACCGACGCGGACGGCGACAAACTCGCCTACAGGCTCGTCGCGCCCAGCAATCTCGTCGTGATCGTACCGCAAACTGGGGAGATCCTCTTGACGGGAGACCCTCAGAGCTCGTTGGAGGAGGACATGGAGGTGGAAATCATGATCGAGGCCCACGACGTTAGAACGCCAAGCAGGATCAGCGAGAAGCCGGCGAAGGTCCTTCTGCAATTTGTCACATCGATACCGATTCGGGAGGAGCATAGAATCGAGAAACGACGTGTCACCAGAGCCGTAAGACCCACGAAGAAGGTGGAATTCAGCGAGACCAGCGGCGAGGAAGAAGGTAAAGTCGTGTTTCAGCTTGAGAAGGAAACCGAGAGGGAAACGTTCAAGATCAAGGATGAGAATCAGTGGGTCACCGTCACGGCAAACGGATCCGTAAGGGTCCGACAGAAGTGGGACTACGAGGAACTTGGGCCCGAGAAAACCATTGACTTCTGGGTCATAATCAATAACGCAGGCATTGGTGGTTAGTAAATGATTTTCCGTTCAGCTTGTACACTACGAAGATTGTCCTATTATTTTTATACCCCCTAATTGGGGCGTGAGAACGTAAATCGGTCTTTATTTGTGTCAGCCCCATCGATCAAACCCCATTCCATTACGTTCTGAATCTCCGATCACGAGTGTCTAAGAAATTGGGATCGAAATTGGGGTAAAAACTTACAGGCTAAATTACAATGGATATTTTTCAATGCACCCCGATACTCGTCCGAGGCATATGGTTTTACTATTTCATACGGTATTTTCTATTGAAGGATGGTGCGCCAAGCATTTCGACCTCCTCTGTCGATTCCCACATGGTACATAGTATTTCCTATTTTTATTTCTATCGGCTGGTTGTTCTAACTACTGCAATCGTCAAAGCTATCTGTCGACTCTTAATTCACCGGCTTTAATTTTTGCTTTCAACGAAGAAAAACAAGAAACGCCATGGATGCGCTTTGCTCTCGCCTCATTCTGCAGTCCTTTTAATGTCGATCATCGCATTAACTTCTAATCAATACGGTCACATCGAAATCGAACATCGCTTTCCATTTTTGTGCAGAGTTCAACCAATGCGAGTTTATTCAGATGCACACTGCTTACAGTGTTGTATTTCCAAAATTTGATGCTATATTCTCAAAGAATTGGAGTAAAACGAGTTGAACATAACAAAAACTGATTTGGCGCCAAGATTTACACAATATTACGTGGATAAGTATCGTAATCTTGTTTACTCAGTCTTAGAGTTTGTTTCCCAGTTCGTTGAGCGAACATCAGATTTTGGATTAGCTCCAAAGGTGTGCATCGTCTTCCTCTTGGACTCGACACAATGCGAGAACCGATTGATTTTCCTTCTATTTAACTATGCATACTGTACTGTGAATGACACCTATTCACACACTTTACTAATATCATTCTTCTTTATCGCTGGCAATAGCAGCACTGAAATGTAAGTATATAAAAATGTCGAGATATATATGTATGTATATATATATGTATGTATGTATTGCAACGTACCGGTTACCCGACATACTCGTGCACCTAACCGAGACAGGCATGATAGATCAACATAACAGAACCAACCTAACATGAGCAGGACAACCTCTACACACGACGACGCAAAAACACCGGTATAATAAACCGAGTGTATAAGTACCACGCTGGAGGAGAATAGAATCCACGATAATTTCGAATCAAACCGACCAAATTCATCGATAAATTAGGAAAAAGGGGAAAGAAGGCGACAATAGATTAGCTAGGACAATTTCACGGTTAAACATAGATTCTCGTAGAACGAAATTAATTTTATGTTATTTATATATATAATTTTATGCAATACCTATCTTTCTTGTCCCTATTCCCTCGAGATAGCCCGAATTTAATAAACCATATCATTACTAACATCTTTCTGCAGTAAACTCACAACCGATGCACTTTCCACGAGCAGAGCAGCTCTTGAGAAAGGCCGCAAACGTTACAGTATATAATATATATGTGTGTATATACATGTATATATATACATTCTTAGTCTTTTATGAATTTCTGCATCCTTTTGTGATTTGCATCAACTAAGATTTAACAAGTATCTACGGAATTTTGGTTGTCTTATTTTTCCATCTAAACGCTTTCTAAACTTATACTTATATGTATGATTATATTGAAGTTAACATTCCCTTCCCTCAGGGAATACCTTACACTAATTTCTCGGCCTCCGATAATTCCAGATACTGATAATCAGCGCGTTATCATCCACGTCAAAGACGTCAATGACGAACCACCCCGATTTATCAATCGACCATTGCCCATGCAAGCCGTGGTTCAGCTGAACGCGCCACCGAATACTCCGGTCTTCACACTCCAAGCAAGAGATCCTGACACAGATCACAACATTCATTATTTTATCGTCAGGGATCGAAGTAAGCGAAACCCAGACGGCTTATCACTTAAATTCTTTGATATTTTGAGCAATTTCACAACGTCTGACATTCCGTTTCACAGCCGGCGGTCGATTCGAAGTAGACGAGCGATCAGGTGTCGTGCGGACTCGAGGTACGGATCTATTTCAATTGGACATGGAATACGTCCTGTACGTCAAAGCCGAGGATCAGAACGGACGAGTGGACGACAGGCGGTACCAATCCACCCCCGAAGAACGACTCTCCATAGTCGGTGGGAAACGGGCTCCTCAATTTTACCTGCCATCTTACGAGGCCGAGATACCAGAGAATCAGAGAAAGGACTCCGAGTGAGTATGCCTAAAATAATTTCCGCCACCTTGTAGGAAAATAAAAATCAATAATGCTGATTATCAATTTCATTCAATTCCTCGTACAGCATAATATCGGTGAAGGCGAAGTCTTTCGCCGACAGAGAAATTCGCTACACCTTGAAAGCCCAGGGTCAAGGGGCTGGGACTTTTAACATCGGTCCGACTTCTGGCATAGTGAAACTGGCCAAGGAATTGGACTTCGAGGACGTCAGACAGCCCCACGTTTATTCGTTAGTCGTAACAGCAACGGAAGACTCGGGAGGATTTTCAACGTCCGTCGAGGTGAGCAATCTTTTCGCCGACTTGATACCCTGTTCGGTTGGAGAGTCTACCGTTCGATTATCCCTACTTTGACCGTAATACTTCACGCTTTTAATGCCTGATAATTTCAGCTCACTATTAGAGTATCGGACGTCAATGACAACGCCCCGAAATTCGAGCTGCCTGATTATCAGGCTCACAATGTCGACGAGGATATTCCGCTCGGTACCAGCATCCTGAAAGTCAAAGCGATGGACTCGGACTCCGGGACGAATGCGGAGATAGAGTACATCGTCTCGGATGATCACTTCAGCGTTGACTCGAACGGTATTATAGTCAACAACAAGCAACTCGATGCCGACAACAACAATGCCTATTACGAGTTCATCGTAACCGCCAAAGACAAGGGTAAGAAATTCACTTATTTCGCTGTTGAACCTTTGTTTTCACCACTCGCAAAGCTGCGCGAAGAGTTTCGTGAGTTATGATCCGTCGAAAGATCCGAGGAAGAACGATCATAGTTCACTGTCTGATTACAGCATGTCGCGATAATTCTGTTAATCAATAAGCGGCTGATAAAGTTACGGCAGAGTTCTTTTTCATAATAAATTGCCACGGTGAAAGCTTTGTCAGAGAAATATCACAGCAGTGATCAGATCAGTGTTTCACCTCGAACCATCTCGATTGTCAAAACGATTCTCCTATTCGTACTATCTGGTGAAAAACATAGGTAATGAAATCTAAAAATTTTCTTTGCGTACAGGAGAGCCGTCGAAAACGGGAACGGCGACGGTGCGGATTTACACGAAGAATAAAAACGACGAGGAGCCAAAATTCTCGCAGCAAGTTTACACTCCGAACGTAGACGAGAACGCGGGTCCGAACACGTTGGTCACCACGGTGGTCGCCTCGGACAAAGACGGGGACACGGTGAGGTTTGGTTTTGTCGGTGGCGGAACGTCGGCGGGTCAGTTTGTGATCGAGGAGATAACCGGGGTGATTCGTCTCCACGGTAAATCGATTTCCCTCGACCGAGACAAGTACGAGTTGAACGTGACCGCTCTCGACGACGGGGCCTGTTGCCTGAACGGTGACTCCACCATCCACACGAGCACCGCGGTCGTCGTCGTCTTCATAACGGACGTCAACGACAACAAGCCGGTCTTCAAGGACTGTGGAACCTACTCCCCGAAGGTCGAGGAAGGTGCTCCGAACGGCAGTCCCGTCATCAAGGTCCAGGCAACAGACCAGGACAAGGGTGTCAATGGGCAGGTGAAATACTCGATTGTACAGCAGCCGAATCAGAAGGGGACAAAATTCACCGTCGACGAAGAAACAGGCGAAGTCTCAACCAACAAGGTACGTTTATTCTATAAAACAATCGCACCGAATGTGATTTTCTTCTGCTCCTGTAACCGTTGGTCTTAAAAATATCACTAGTGTAAAGTTTTCGCATCGGTTCGTGCGATTGTTTGCCTCGTGAACGACTCTCGACCGTTGATATCTGCGTGACCTGAATGCCGGGGTCAACGGCTGTTACCTAAGTGCATTACAGCTGACGCTCTTGGTTCCGATGTAACAATACGCCATTGCAATTATTCCAACGTACCCGATTCAAACGGCTGCAACAGCTGCCCGACACGATTGTCGTCGTGCAGTGGCTGTTTTAAACAGACCGTAATAACCGATGTCGCTATGAAATTTCGAGTTACGGTCAGACAGTGGGGTACATGATAATTTCCAAATTTCCACCTTCCCAAGCTTGCCAAATTGCGAATCCTTCCGAAACAGCAAATTTCACAATATCACCCGCGTTTCATTCAGGTGAGATTGCGAAAGTTTCTGCAGTATCAGCGACTCGAGTTGCAAGGGTGCAGCAGAAAAGTGCATTGCACACGAATGCGTGCAGATTTCACTTCGTGCAACCGAATACTATTGCCTGAAAAAAAGATCCTCGTGAAAGAGTGTGTGGCTTCAGTTCGATTAAGTGGCAAAAGCATTCCCGAGGTTTCCTTGGGCTTCCGGTCTCCATTTCTTCCTCGACCGTCTGTCAAGTTCGCCCGTCGAATTTCACGTGCAACTAATTATTGTCACTTGCACCTGCCTAAATTCACTCCCAGTCGATCCTCCTCTATCCAACCATAGTCCTAGATTATTAATCTTTCGTACATTTCTCCGAAGGTATTCGACCGGGAAGGGGATGATGGGAAATTTGTATCCGTCACAGTGAAAGCGACGGATCAAGGAGAGCCGTCGCTCGAAGGCGTTTGTTCGTTTACAGTTGAAATAACGGACGTCAATGATAACCCGCCGCTGTTTGATCGGCAGGTAAATATAAACGCATGCGATTATCGGTGGGGACTGGTAATAATTTCTCGGAGAGTAACGTACGAGTAACGTGGTGCCGAGAGCTTTTCCTCGGTTTACATAAACGTATAATTTACATTCGCAGAAATACGTTGAGAATGTGAAACAAGATGCTAGCACTGGGACAAACATATTGAGAGTTTCGGCCTCCGACGAGGATGCCGATAATAACGGTGCTATTGTTTACACGCTAACCGCACCGACGAATCCACTCGATTTGGAATACTTTGAAATACAACCAGAGTCTGGTTGGATCGTTCTAAAGAAAGCTCTCGACGTGAGTATTGATTTGTCATTAGAAAAAAAATTACTTCTTTCACATCATTGATCGCCTTGTTCAACTACCCTGACTATAATCGATCGATCTGTGGAATTTGTTTACGACCAATTTACGCTCTCGGACATTCTCAACCTTTCCTATGCTGTCTAACAAACACTAAACATATTATAATTAACACCTATTTCGTGTTGTATGATCACTTATTAAGTAGTCGTAAACAAATTTCGTTGAAAACTAAATGCAAAAAAAAAAAAAAAAAATACAAGTGAAGAAATAATAATCTGAATTATTTATAGGAAAACTTCATGATATATAGATATTTTATTCGTATAATATACACGTGTGATTTATGTATGTGTGCGTGTATCTATTAATGTGCACAGACCGGGGATAAGAAATTGGTAAAAATATATATGACGTATCACGGTACCATAATTTTACAGATACACGTACCTGAAATTTTATGTATTTGTATGATGATGTGCACATTAATATGTACCTATAAATATAATTTATATACCTTGTGTGTACACCTTCTGCCGACGTTTCGAATTTACGTTAACTTATTACGTTTCTAACACTTGTTGAATTATTTGGTTGCTAGTGAGAGAAAAAAAACTATTAACAAAAAAAAAAAAAAAAGAAAAAAAAGAAAGTATTTCCGTGTACTAACATTTTAATTAATTGATTTTATACCAATATATATATATATATACATATCTATATACATATATATATACATCCAATATGTATGTAATATATATGAATGTTTTATATATATTACATACATGTGAGTGTGTGTATCTATACATATACGATATATATCATATTATATACATATATGCAACAAAATGAGTTTCCTTTGTACGGCACTTGTCTAGTTAATTATTATTCTTATATTGATATGCACAATGTGTTCACTATGGTACTTAGCTATGCCTGATTTCCTTTAAATGCTTCACGTACCTGAATTTATAAAATACTGTAAAATGAATACAGTTTGGATATTTTTTAAAAAATTTTTGTGTAATAAACGGTATCAATATAAAAAAAAAAAAAAAAATAGATGACAAAAGAAACGATGAAAAAGAATTCGAAAACGGAATTGAAAAGAAAGAGAAAAAAGAAAGAAATCCAAAAAAAAGAACACTGAAGCTAAATATCTAGTGATTGTTCATATCGGAAGTTTTGCCATTTTTTTTCCAATTACGGAAATAGTTTTCCTTGAAACGAATAAAAATAAAATAACAAGACAAGAGAATTGTACGTTATAATTTATATACGTATATATATATATACATATATATATAAGACAAAATTTGTATACGTGTATAAATTGATAATTGATACAGAAACACATGCGGGCGTCGAAGAAACGTGATGATTTTTCTTATTTTTCAAACTTTTTTTCCATATATATATATTTTTCCATATATATATATATATATATATATACACACAAATTAAAAATTTTTTGTTTGATGTCCTGCTGCCATTTGAACGTGTATACATGTTTTGGGACTACTATAAAATAATATGTAAATGTTTTTCAAAAGGGAAGTGATGTTTTTTAAACTTCCAGGAGGAGGTGGGAACGACATTTTTTGAGCCCCACGAGTATGGTGTATCTTCATCTGCTACGCATTTTGTGGTGCATCAGACATAAACATTTTTTGAACATGTTTGCCCATATTTTATATGAATGTGTTTTTTGATTCCTTTACAGGAAACGGATCTCTCGCTATCGCTCTCTCTCTATATATATATATATACATATCTTTCTCTCTCTCTCTATATAACAATATAATAATAACAATAATAATAACAACATCTAAATCTCGGTGCTCACATTCCGATACATGTATATATACATATATGTATGTGTCAATATACGTATACATATATATATATGTATATATTATATACACATGTGTTTGTAATACATATATGAACCGACAAGTTTTTAATTTTTTTTTTCCATCAGTTTTTTCAACACCGTTTTCATAATACATGCAGAGAGCGCATATATTTGTAGAACATAAGATTCTTGTCCGAGGTGTGACATTTTTTCTTCCTGTGATTGGGGCAGCATACAGCTGTTTTAACCGGACCAGAAAAAAAAAACGATGATAATAATAATAAAGAAAGTAATAATAACAATTGAAAGAGAACGGAAACAAAAATGAGAAAAGACAAACGGAAAGAAAGAAAAGAGAAGTGAACGAAAAAACAACGAAAATAACGTCCATCGGTTTTTGAGTGTCGTTAAAGAAATACCAAAAAGACGGGTCGTCATATTTTCACCCTTACCCGTTTTCCGATGCCTCTTTGTATAATGCATTTCTGCTTGCATGTATAAAATGCCTGCATTTTTTTATTTTGTAAAAAAAAGACTAATTTGTTGTTCTTATTGTTTATGTTTGTGTTTATTGCACCATTTACTTTCTTCGGATTTGACGATGACAAAAAAAGGGCTGTTTTCCAGTAAGTAGGAATTTGTTGTGTTTTCAATTTGCTCAGAATTTATTCTATCATTATATTATGTTATATTACATTACATTATATTATAATTCTATTATATTCTCGTTGATTTAATATTATACTTTGTGGAAGATGTTACATTGTCTATTATTTAATCGATCGGATCAGTTTGGAGATTTTTCTTTCTCGATCTTTTTATTTCAGGTTTAAATGATATTAAGTTTCACTTGATTTACACATTCAGCGAATGGGCAAATTAATCAATTAACAAATACATGTGTACGCACCCCATTCAAGCGTACATACGTATTTGCCAATAGACGCTACAGTAGGTATCCGCCAAGTCGTATTTCAAAAACTGTACATGATTTTTTCTCTCGTTACATTGCCACGTCTGCACAAAAGTTATACAATTATCATATTACGGTACATCTGAGTTGTGCCAATGTTAATTTTTTTTTACTCGTGCACAAATTATTACAAGAAAAAAAGTACAGAAGTTTAAAGACACGCACTAATGTTAATCATTAGTTCAAGTATTTATCGATTGTCGGGACACTTGTATGTATATTATACACGATGTACATAAATAATATTATATACTTTAGTATGTGTATATATAAAATATAAAGCAAATTCTAGGATGCAGTTAATGATCATGTATACGTATATACATATAGGTATACGTATACATAATATAGCTACAGTGGTGAAATGTGAATTTTTTTTTTATCCTTCTTACATACCTCGATATGCTGTACTTGTATAATGATATATTATTAACATTATAATGATGATATTAATCGCTTGTTTGAGTGTTCCAGAAATTATTGAAGTACAAATAATATATCGTTCGGGATTAATACACGACTTTCCGGATACCTACCAATGCGCTTACGCGTTTTTCCATACATCACGGTTACGTCGGTCTGATTTGATTCTTTTACTTTTTCACTTTCAAAAGTCTTTCTCTTAAACTTGTTTTTCGCGAAAATTTATATTATTTGGTCGGTGATGATACGGTCTATGCATATAGGTATATTATCTTTCCTATACCTATACGTTATACGTCGCGTTGTGTGTTCATTACGTACGTACGCATGGCATTTCAGTATTGATGATGTAACATCGATGTGTCAAAATACATCGGTGATTCGGGCGCGTGGCATGAGAAATTTTTCACAATCATAATTTCTGCAAACAAATCTGCGGCCAAATTTTTTTTCTCTTTTTTTCTTTTTTTCTTTTTCAAACTTGATTTCAAAAGCCGAGGGGAAGGAATTGTAACGAGTCGGAAACGTGAGACGGAAAGTTTTCTCTTTTATCCTGAAGGATCCTTGGTACGAATTTCGGTAATTTTTTTCTTCTACGTTGATAAAATTAAGTTCAGCCGTGCGATCGAAAACTTACTACTCCCTCGAATTTCAATATTGAAAAGGGATTCGCATTCTTGCGGATATTTTATCAAGAATCTGTAACCTCGACAACTTTTTTCCGTCGTACTGCAGAAGAACGGGACATTTTTACATTCGTGATTGCAAAGAATTCGTATTTCACCCCAGGATAAAACCGCGTCGTATAAATTCTAAGTTTACTGAGTTCGAAATTGATCAATACGTAACTTTCTCCTGGCGCGCCCGAATCGCTCGGTATAAATTGACAAATTTGCTACAAGAATTGCCGCGCGCGCGTGATAAATGATTAAATGATAATGATTGGTGGAAACATTCTTTCGCATTCTGATGTATATTATATATATATATACACCCATTCATTTCTTGTATAATATTATTTTCTTAGAGGAAAGGTAAAAAAAAAAGAAAAAAACAAAGAAAAACAAAAAAAAAAAAATACGAGAACAGACAAAACAATCAAAATCTCAAAACTACCCAAATACCCTGTATCTTGACGGCCCATGTTTTGCCAATAGCGAGACAGGTATCGCCTGAGAGTGCGGGCATCCGACAGAGGGACGCCACCCTCGTATGCAGACGTGGACGTTGAGTTAGACGTCGTAGACAGAAACAATAAACCTCCTGTGTGGGATTCTAGTGTATACGGCCCCATTCACATCAAAGAAAATGTCACAGTGGGTACAATAGTGACGTCAGTAAAAGCCAGGTTTGTATGCCATGCCCAAAGCATAGAGATTAAGCTCGGCTTGTGCGCGTGAGATGATGATGATGATGATGATGATGATGATAGTGATGTAGCCGTCGGACAGACAGCGAGACCGGCGTCTACCGGAGAAAGAGACATTCGTGGGGTCCTTTCCACGCCCCCGCTGCATCTCTTTCTCTCCCTTAAATATTCATATATATATATATATATATTTATACCTGTCTCTATCTATCTATCTATCTATCTATCTATCTATCGATCTATCTATCTGTCTGTCTATCTATCTCTATTTCGGGGATAATTCGTAGCCGTTTATACTTTTCGTTTGTTTTCTTCTTAATATTCAATATCCGGAATAATAAGAACATATTTAAAAAAAAAAAAAAGAAATCACACACACACACACACACACACGCACCCACACCAGACACGAACAAGAGATATTTATATATATCTGTACGTGTAGCGCATAGGGCAGAGATCTCTCTACGGTCATGGATCCTACGGCAATTGGGACCTGTCGTCTCATCCGAGCCTCCAGCTGCGTCGCAGATCGATCATACCGTCGCTGTACGAATTTATATGTACTGCATATTACATATATATATATACGACGAACGTATAATGCGATGTAGAAACTTGTGTAATGCTGCAGCAGAGAGAAAAAAAAAGCAGAAAAAAACGAAACAACCAAAAATAATAAAAAAAAAAAAAAACTTTTTTCCGACGAGACCTCATCACGAGCAAGTCGTACTGTACTAACGCCGGTCTTTTTTCTGTTTTTTTGTTTGTTCCTATTCTAACGTATATTGGGCATAGCGTGAGACGTACAAGCTGGAGGCCATGGCAGAAGACAAAGGTTACCCGCCCTTGTCGCGAACAGTGGAGGTACAAATTGACGTTGTGGATCGTGCGAACAATCCACCTGTATGGGACCACGTAGCGTATGGTCCGATCTACTGTAAAGAGAACATGGCCGTTGGGGCTAAAGTTGTGTCTGTTAAAGCCAGGTCTGTCAACTGTTAATGATCCGTGCAGCTGCACGACCGCCCTGCACGCAATCGTGGGAATTTGTTTTTACCTGTTTTTTTTTTTTTTTTTTACATTTTTTTTTCATTTACATAAACTTTTTTTTTCCTTCGTTTGTTATTTTATGATTTTTTCATTCGTTTATTTGTTCATTTATTTACTTGACTATTTATAATATATCATATTACACATGGATATTATATAAAATATATAAATTATACATAATATATAACTATGACATAATGCACGTTACGTCGAACCCCACACACTTGTTAATGCACGTCTCTTGGTGTGTGGCTGTTCACTCGACCTGCCTTATTATAATTACATTACGCCTCTCATCCCGTCGTTCAGTTACATACATGTATACCGTATTATACATACATACATATAATTCATGCGTGTCGACCGAGGCGCAAGCTTTTATTACACGTGGTACTCTATAAATTTGAGGGTCGCGATACGCTTGAGTCGAGTCGCAAAAATTAACGCTGTATTATTTATTACTTGACACGGTTTCGTATTTCACTAAGTGCGGGGAGGCACAATTTTTTATTCCTTTGAAATATGTTGCTGCGAGTAGGTACTTTTTTCTTTTCCTTTTTGCTTATCAAATCAATCCCAGAGTCCGTGGTTGTCGGTACGGAAAACGAGAGGACAAGAGGCTTTGAATGGTTCGATACTCGGAATGGATAAAATTAGTCAATCTAATAACTGTTGCACGTCATTTTTATCGATCAGCAAATCATAATAAAATCTTACGATTGCATTTCTAGGGGATGATGAAATTTCCTGAATGCGTTGCCCGATATTTGCAATTACTATAATAAACCGTTGGAAAGAAGTACATAAACGGGATCAATAAATTTTTGAAATAATTGTTCCAGTTGCATAAATCCTATGAAATTAATTCAACTTTAGCAATATCGTTAATTTTTACGGCTCAGCTTGCGTGCAGGCCCTCAAATTATACGAATAGAAATTACGGGTGTTACGGTTTGGATTCTTCTAAACAGGTATATCGCTTATAACGATACTTTAGATGCCAGATGCTAAAATGCAGAACGCTAATCGTTTTTTTCTTCTTTTTTTTTTGTTAAAATTAGTATCAGAGCTACGGGTTCTGTGATTCAAGCTATTTAGGTAGAATGATATTTTATGTCGAATGTAACTAATAGTATTTTTGAAGGTATTTGATATTATTCTTTTTTTCCCTTACTTTCTATACGTGTTCTATATTATTGAGAAGACATTTTTTAGTTCCATGTTATTTATACTTTGGTGCTGTTTTCACACAAATTACCATCGCCATTACTTGTCTACATGTCATATTTGTTTTTGAAATTTACTTTTATTTTTCGTTAATATGTTTACGTTTAAACTCACGTCCCACTAGTTCGTGTTGTTGTTAGTAATAATGTAATCGTAAATTATCAATATATATATATATATATTTATATATATATGTATGCCGTAAAATATTTTTGGGCATGCTTGACTATATATAGTGGCTTTTTTAATAACAAGGTTCGTTTTTTTGCAATTTTTCATATACATATATATATGTATACAAAAACATATATATTATATAACTTTTATTCACATACGTTGTACGTACGCAATGTAATCGGTTTTTTGTTCGTTTCCATATACGTTTCACGTGATTTTGTTTTGAAAGTCATAAGTACTATTCATAGCGCATCAACTTATACGATATACAATTAGCCAAGCTCCATTAGTTATTACAATAGCAATTTGTACGAATTAAATACGTAACAAATCTGAATTCCACGCATAGCTCGTATGGTTGAATACGGTCTTACATAACAATTTGCAGTCGAGATCGATCAAGGGGAGGGGTTCAGAATTTACTCGAAATATTGCAATATTTGATTGGGTAAAAATGTTTTAAATTTATTATATGCCCCTTGTCAAAGAAGCTGAATTAGTTGAAAACTAAAATGTAAATCAAGTTGGTAAAAAATTGCGTTCTGTAATTCGTGTGCTTCATTTTTATACGTAAGTATATCGCACGTAGTGTAGAAAGGATACTGTGTCGATTTGTGGGGTACGTTATACCGACAGTCATTTTATTACTGAAAATTAGTCCAATCCGGTTTCTGAACTGGAGCGACTTATCGATATGTCTTATCAAAGCAACAATCATCAGACCTTTTTATTGGTATGCAAAAAGTAAATGAATGAATAAATAAGTAAATAAATAAATAAACGAATGAATGAATAAATAATTTTTCAAGCAAATAAGCACGTTTGATTTTTGGTATGCGGGCTATAATTCTAATACCACGGCGCACATTGAATAATAAACATCACCGTTCACCGTTCGCATTAACGAATCACATTACAACATATCTTGGGAAGTTTTTCATTGGTAAATGTTTTTTTTTTTTTTTCCATTATTCTCAACTGTTTTTTCCACACAATCATTTTTGCGAATTTTTACGAAAATTCCATTCATGGCATCGCTTGAGCAACATAGAACAAAAAAATGTAGTCACGCTTACGCGTAAACATTGAATAAAATTATTATATTGAGAAATAATAAGAATTAATAACAAAAAGAAAAACGCTAAGAAGAATGACAAAGATAGTGAAAAGGTTGTTCGGTCAAGGGGGTAGACGAAATTATATAAGTTATCAATTACCGTATAGGTATTATAAACTTGCGTAAAAGGTTTAATGAAACATTTTGTTGTCGAAAGATATTATACAAATTAGAAGACGGTAGACGTTATATTTACATACGATAGACATTACTGTAATAATTTTATTCTCATTTCCATGCATGACATTTTTATACTACGTACCTATATAATTTGTCGTTACATCAATTAGCTCATTATTATATTATTATATACCACATAACATATATATGTTTTAATACAATGATAATAATTAAATATCTATATACTTATATTGTACATATACATGAACATTAATTTCATTCGATCAATTTCTTTATTCTCGTATTGTAACATCTATATTCGGATTTGCGTGGTTTTTTTTCTTATTTTTTTGGTAACACTATCAGTAACTTTATACAGATATATTTTCGTTTTTTTTTTTTTTTTTTCTCAATACGAACATACGTATATGTATGATTTAAATGACGTATTATTATCGTATTAGAAATGCCTATATATACATATATATATATATACAGACGTGGATTGATTAACGGTCAGAAACTCATTGAACATATAATTCCGTACAGCTCTGGCATCGAGGGAAACCCGAGAGTATTTTACAGCCTAATGCCAGGATCAACAGCCCAAACGAACAAGTTTAACACATTCTACCTACAGCAAAGGGCGGACAAGGGCTTCACTTGGGCCGATATAAAAGTAAATCATCCCTTGGATTACGAGAGCATAAAGGAGTACAATCTTACGATTCGTGTCGAGGTAAGAAAGAAAAATGACACGATACACAAATAGGCCCGCGTCAAAACAGAACCGAGCAGTAATTAAATCCTGAAACTAATTTTCCAGAACAACGGGGCTCAGCAACTCGCCTCTGAGGCAACGGTACACATAATGCTCGAGGACGTGAACGACGAGATTCCCTTGTTCACCGAACGGGAACAGGAAACCGTTCTGGAAGGGGAACCGATCGGGACGAAAGTTACCCAAGTAAACGCGATCGACAAGGACGGTACTTTCCCGAATAACGAGGTGAGTGCCGGCAAAATATCAGGCGTGAAAATTAATTAAAGGGTAGAAGAGATAAGGGCGCACGCTGCGGTGACACAAAACGTTGACGCCTGTCTCGATGCGATAACGCAGGTGACGTATTACGTGGTGGAGAGCGACAGGAACGAAGGAAAAGACTTTTTCGAAATAAATCAGCAGTCGGGCGAAGTCTTTACGAAGATTGTATTCGATCGAGAGAAGCAGGGAGCTTACGCCCTCGAAGTCGAGGCGAGGGATGGCGCCCCTTCCGCCCGACCGAACAGCAACGGGCTTCCTAACTCTGGTGAGTCCGTGGAAATTGTCATACTACACAACCTGTTTGTTTGCCCCTTTATCTTTTCATTTGTCATCGTATCATACAGTCAGACGCTCTGGTTTCTTGTCCTCATCTTCCGAACGATTTATATTTAATACATTTGTATAAGTAATTAAAATGTATAGAAATAAACTGGTCGCAACTTACAATTTGTCCCATAATTCTGACATGCCCCGCCGAGCACTCGAATTTTTATATGGAAAAATGCATGCATGTGGAATTTTTTTTTAAGAAAACTGTCGATGAAAACTGTCTTCATTTTTCGCTAATAACGTGATAAATATCAGATTTACGAAAATTTTACAAGAGATCTTTTTTTTAGAGCATTTAATTTTCTACAAGATGGTGACAGGAAATTTTTTTTATAATATACGTTTTTAAAGTAACTAACGGTATTCTTGAAAAAATTTCAAAGCATGCATTTTTCCACATAAAAATTCGCACTGCTTGGCGGGGAGTGTTAGAGTTATCGGTCAAATTTGGGGTTTCGACGAATTTTTTTCTATACACTGATTACTTTTAGGAGGTAAGCTCGAAAAAATTCCAACATGACCAATGTAAGAACCATGCCAATGTATGTACATATACCCTACCTAGAAGTTGACCGTCGATGGCTAGATTATTGTTTGCGATATAGGATATTGCAAAATTAAAAATGGCAGAATGCTGCACCGCCAGCTCAACGGTTTTTTACATCGTGAAATCAGGCTAATTGAACAGCACGGGATTTACAGGGTCGTGATTATTTCCTCGTCGCTTCGGTTGCTACCTGGCGTGGATAATTACTCATGGATTTAATTAAACCGACGACGACATAATTGATTAGTATTGAAAGAAAAAAGTGAATAATATTAATAATAATAACGATGACGACGATTACGATAATTAAAGGAATTAAAATTTCATCCCTCACGCAGCCCGTCAGGCCCGAAGGGTTAATGTTGTTGATGTAATAATGGATTATTGCGTTTTAATTTAGCCCGCGATTTCCCTGGTGAGAGTTGTTTTCATTCGTTGATTCCGAAAAGCGTGACGGTAATATCCAGGCCGCAGTTGGATGACGGATGAATTCATCCCCCTGGCGTTCTCAAGCCCGACTTCACACGCCTCTCTGGGGGTGCTCGATTTTTTCTTTCTCCTTCCCCTCATTCTTTTTCCACTTTTTATTTTTACTCCTATTTTTTTCCTGCCCCGCTTCTCTTCGCTTTATGACAAAGTGTCTGTTTTTCGACAATGTTTACTCTCGAAATACGCATTTAAGCACGAGTGTGTATACGTGTATACACGTATATGTACGCGTCGTGGGTATCTACATGATATCTGTGTGTAACGACCCTGCAAGAAAATACTTCCCGCGGAACAAAAGGGGGGAAAAAGTAACTAGCGGTGAGGGACTTCGTAGTAAGAGAAAGAGAATTTAATAGGGTGTGCGGATTCCCAAGATGGCAGAGATTTCCCTTGTAGTGTTTCCGCGGCGAAATTTATGCTCAACCCATTCGGTACCTCGAGGGAGGTAAAATTCAAATCATTGATTCATTGCGTCTTCTGCGGATAAAGAAAAAAAAAAGCGCTATTTTTATTTTCCCTCTTCAGATACTTTGGCATGGAAATTAGCGCGCACGTTTTGTGCAGCCGTTATTACAGTTACATAGCTTTATAACGTTGCAGCTCGCCGTCACAAGCTGCTTGTAATTACGCTGGGAGAATAAATAAATACCTACAGGCCAACCGCTTCATTTGCATTGCACATCGCGCGCGTCGCTCCAACTATGACAATCCGTGTGTGCGCGTGGAAACCTGAAAAGTGGAAACTAAAAAGAGACCGTTAACGCATAAATAAAAAATAAATCGCCAATTCATAACACAACCGAAACAAAAAACAGACCTGGTTTAACCGCTGAAATATGCATCCCTCTACGCCGGATGGCACACGTACATACATACATTTTTCCTGACATTTATCGCCGCATTACTATGACGTATCCTATGTATAATGTGGGCTGTGTGTTTACGCACAAGTACCCACATGTATGTTGATTCGAAATTTGAATACACTGGCTGTACAATTTTTATGAATATACAACGAAGAAGGCGATCGATGTGGCGGTAAAAAAGTCGGTTGAACGGAGTTGAAAAAATATCGGTGGTTCGGAGTTAAAGATTACGGGTCGGGCACATTTGATATCCTTAATGTTTAAAATATTTTTTACGACTCCGAGTGATACGTCGATTTCAGGAACTTCTTTTGAAATTCATGTTCAAATTGTATATATGTATTACACATATGTATGTATGATACAGTATTTCGTGAATTATTCCATGAAATTTTATGAAATTATAAGACATCTCATTCGTTGCTCAATATTTTCATTCCCCGCATAAATATATTGACTGTCAAATTTTGTTCATAAAAAGTGGCGAGTTGCCAATAACTATTCATTTCGGTTGTTAAGCATACGAATCGTGATCATACGAATAAGATTACATGTATAAAATGTGTGTGTGAAATCAGGATGAAATGCTCTTTACGTTTATCACGTTTCATAAACATTTTACGCATCGTATTTTATCATCTAAATCGATTTTTCCAAGTTGTCATAAAAATCCCGGCGTGTGAAAAGCATAAAATACACATAGTGGCAGCATAGTTCCATGAAATCTCCATAAAGTAGATGAAATTTGTTGAGTCAGTTGTAAAACTTTCTTTCAAAGTTCGGTCGAATTAGATGAATTATACTAACGCGACAAAACTTTTCTAATTTAGTGCTGTTTCAATACTGCTATATAGACACACGTACAACGCATATATTCTTCAACGCCGTTTCCATATATCACGGCAAAGTCTTTGCAGCAGCAGCAGCACGGCAGTAGCGGCAGCAAACAATATTCGCCGAACGAATATTATATATTTTCGCGTAACGATTCAAGTTCGCGAAACTGAAAGAATACGTATGCGGGGAAAAAATGCGAAAAGTAGAAAAAAAAGCAAAAAAAAAAAAAAACAAACAATCCTAAATCGAAGTCTGCTTCTTTTATATTTAATTAACCGAGCCGAGGTGTCGCGCGTCAGCAGCAGCAAAGCGATATGATCCAGAAAAGCGAGAGTCGAGATACAGGGAGAAAAATCGGCCCCATATAGCACATAGAGGCCACGTAGAGTGGGAGGAAAAAAATTAGGGTGCAGAGAGAAAAAGGGGTTGCGAAAAATAAGGATAAAAAACTGGCGGTCGGTTCCCACCTAGGAGTGAAAAAGTGCAGTAAGAGAAAAAAAAGTGAAGACGAAAAGCTTTTCGACATCCCATTCCATCCATCCCGGGGGCCGATACACGGCGGTATACCCTAGAAGGGGGAAGAAAGGGGGGTAATTGTGTCCCGGTTATAGCCTCGACACGGAGCTTGATCGGGATCGAGTGCCGGGGAAAAGAGGGGACGGCCAAGGTGAGGGGGAGGGGGAGTGGAACGGTCTCATCGCGATAGTTCCTCATGTCGTTTTCGCCAGTGTTTTACGTTGTATTATTTCTCCGTCACCATATCCCCCTACCACCGGCAACCCCTTTCCGTTACTCTCGACACGGTACGTATGCCGCGAAACACACCTGCAGGTTCTCCGTGTCGCCCTCGCAAGCTCGCAGGACCAACACAAGCAATATATTGACTGAGCCGGCGAATTTCTGCGCTGACTGATTCTTCGCGCCTGCGTTCAACCCCAGCATCCTCGATTCACACGGCGAGTTTCCCCATCGCGATCAGTAGAATTTCATCCCCCAGACGATGATCAGCCTCGCGCAGCATCGCCGACGCGGTTTCGTCCTCCGAAGGAATTCAGGCAGCGTCGCAGCCTCCCGCGCTAATTCCCTACCTCTCTTTCTCTCTCTCTATCTCGCTAGTAATTCACTGTGAATTGTTATCGCAGTTTTCCGACGTACTTCACTTTTCTCGATTAATGATACCGCTCCGGTGGGCTCAAAAGGATATCCACCGCTGTCCGAAGTTTATCGCTCGATTCATCTTCATTGGAATACTTTGGTGTTTATGTGATGAACGTGATTTAATGGTTGACCCGCTCAAATTGTTCTGGGTCATAACCAACAGCACTTATCTCGGTACGTTTAACTCAGCCGATAATTTTCATTCAACAATTTTTCTTCCGTTATTTCCCGCACATGTATTACTGTGATCGAGAAATTGCGCCTACAAATTTTATCACGGTTATATTACGCAAGTTCAGCCCCAAAAGTTACTTAAAGAGGATTGAGGGAGTCGCCGAATGAAATTTGAATAACATTTCGAGGCGCTTTGTCCAATTATCGGCCAATTAATATTGCCCGCACACTGACAGACGCACACCGATAACTCCCGCGTAATTTATTCCGTCAAAACAACCGATTAAACTTTCCTACTCGAACCGCGTCCTGCAGGAAGGTTCGACGTGATGCATTTTAATTGATGCAAAATTATGCTAATTCTTGCCCGAAGACGCGACTTATAACTCGTCGCGTTATCGTGACGGTTATACTTTCCGCCCACTTTTCACTACATCGAAGAATTATGAAGAAGATGCTCAATTTATTATATGAGGCGTGAACTGTTCGCGAGTTGTGGAAATTGGTCAAGTTTGTTGCATAACGAGTTTTTCCCTCTCTTATAGCTGTAGTTAATTTTTCGCCAAACTTTCACCTCCTCTTTTACCCCTAAACGTTCCTCCTCCCCGGGAACTGAAATCCAATATGTGAACAGATTTTCAAGGGCGGAACGGGCCAGTATCGAAGATAAAAAATATATATATATATATACGTATATATATATATGTATATATACAGATGTAAACGAACAATCCGAAAGTTTAGTATCTTTTTCAAATCGTACAAATACCCGCCCTTTGTTTACGAGCCATATTTCACCCCCCGCTTTCAGCGGCAACATTTATCTCTGCATGGGTTTCGGGAAGCCAGTATGTACCAATTTTCACGTATATATCTATACACACAGGTATCACCTTCGTGTGTGCTACCGTATACACGGCACTGACAGTGATTGATTAAACGGGAAAGCTGTTCGTTCATCTATCCTCGGTTTGACGCATGCAATAATTAGCCCTGCAGGTATTGGAGTAGCGCGGTTTCGGCATTCTCGTCTTGGCTCTTGGCGCTTCTCGGATGCTCGCCTGCGGCTCCTAGACATCATTGTTCGAATTACTCGGTCCACAAGTGGGATTAAAATCTGGCGCCAGTTTGGCTCTCGTATCTCAGCGTTCGGCTTACTCGGTGAAATAGGAATATAACTGTCACCTCCTGGAAGAGCATAAATCATAATCCGTTCTATTCTCTGTCACGTCTTCGGTATAATTATTACCTTTTCAGTTCTCCTGCGTGTAAATGTTGACAATATGAGAGAAAGAAAATTTTTTGCAAGGTAAAGATTTTATTGTCATGCTGCAGAACTAAAATCACTGGAAAAAAATTCTCATTCCGCGTCTGATCGCTCTGGGGCTTTACTACTGTTTTTCTTTATTCAGCGTGTGAAAACTGTCGATGTTTTCTTATAGCTGTTTTTTCTTACGTTCGTCGTTGCCAGCTGTGGATCGCATTTTCTATTGAAGAATTTATCGGAAAAGGGCTAAGCAAAGCTTTCGTTTAACCTGCAGGACTTAGGCTCTTGACTTGCGACGGACGCCGCGTTCTTTACAACTTAGTCATTCAGACTCATGGCTCTTTTACGATCCCCATTGTGCCCAGAGGGCCTGCATGGCGTTAGAAATCCTGTTTGTATCGTGGATGTATAACATAGATGTGTATATAAATATATTTCAGCATATGTGTATATATGCTACATGTCAAGGTATGTTACACATCCACGATACGGGCAGGATTTTGAGCGTGATGCAGACCGCCGAGGCACAATGGGGATCGTAAAAGAACCATCAGTCTGAATGACTTCGTTGTAAACGACGCGGTGCCCGTTGCAAGCCATGAGCCTAAACCCTTCTGGTTAAACAAAAGCCTTGCTTAGCCCTTTTCTGGCAAACCCTTTATTACAAAACACGATGAACAGCTGGTAACGGCAACCGTAAAAGAAAAACAACAACGGCAAGAAGACAATACCGACAGTTTCCACACGCTGACCCAGCTGCTTGTTCGCGAAAACCAAAAAATGTAGTAGTAATGCCCTAGCGCGATCAGACACGGAGTGAGAATTTCATATACCGATACCTGTACAATACGGATATCATGGTTTAATCGATCGTTTAACCTCACGATGAGCGTATAATTAACTAAAACTTTAACGATATTACTCGTAAAAGTTCTCGAAACATGTAATAGCGGTAATTGTTATCCCGGCGCTTCTAGGGCATAACGATACACGCGTAGTTTTATGATTAAAACCTGCAGTAATTTACTGTGCAATTTGGTGGAAAACACTATAGATACTGCGTATGAAACGATTGGAAAACTGCAAATTTAAAGTTTAACAGAAGCTCCGAGGAGATCTCTTCGTTCGAATGAGTCAATCGCATCCAATTTTGTTCGTCGCTGAGTTATTTAAAAAAATATGTGATTAATATTTTGCACGTATACGCTACTTGATTTTTGTCATGATCAAGAATATATTGAGTATAAAATACTAATTTTGAATTATTAACAATTAACCTATATCGGAGTAACAAATTATAAATATAAGTCCGTTGAAATAAATCTTCGAAATCGTTTACAACGAAAAGGAGACACAATTTAGCAAAATTAAGCGACTCGTACGCGTTTTACATTCCAAAAGTTTTACTGTAATGGACTCGCCCTCCCGAGGTGTTGATTAAACGGCGCTTTTGTCATTCAAATTTGCTTTTTTTCGTCCTATGTTTTTTGTAATAAATTCAACTCGATTAACTTAAAGCTGTACCTTTTGAATGGCTGCTTCGTAGGTTCTTTTGTTTCCATAGAGCGTTTCAATTGAAACTGTTTTTGAATGGACTGTACTCGGAACAATCCACCCTCAATTAATTCTTCGACGTCCTACGGATTACGAATAGTCTGCCCGCATAGTTCTTACGGTACCATCGAAGTGGCATTCTAATTTGTTCCCTAATGTTCGTAAGAAACTTATTGTTGGACTGATTTATTGCGCTAATTCATAATAATTATAATGTCTACTAATCTACGTACTGCTAGGCTTTAGAGTGACTTTAAATCGGTCTACAAATTCTTCCATACGAATAATTCGATGCGAGTGAATAATTCTTGTTATAGAGATTTATCATCAAATGCACCGCAGCTCCGCATTATTGTGAAATTAAACAGACCAGTTAGTCACTTTTGACGTTAAACATATTTCTGTTTTTAGCAATTTTTCAACATCGGGTTGGGTCAATTGCAATTTTGCACATTCCATGACAAATTTTATAACTATCCCGTTAAATTCAACTTGTTTTATTTCCCGATTATTTTTAAAATCGATTCCTGCTTGTTTCGCCACTGCATCTCTGCCGCCTGTCGAGTAATTAATTACGACTTCCCTGCAGTAGCGAGTATTTTATTGAATATTTGCTTTCAAACAACTCAGTGAGTTGTAAATTGTGCAAAGTGAAGGTTGTAAAATATACGAAATGGTGAAGTATAAACGGTTCCCTCGCAACCACTTTACTCCGAAGGCATTGCGCAGTGCTAATTCGCGCCCGAAGATCGTTTGAACAAAATTCAAATAGCAGAATAAAAACTTTTCCTAATTGAGCTTGTCCCAAAAATCCAATCCACCTAATTGGCTAGTTAACCCTTATTACTAATTACCCTCGGAATAATAATCAAGCGGAATTCGAGGCTCCGAGAGTTGATATTCCCTACCGGCTTAACGCAGTCGGAAAACGATCTGTGCTTAACGATATACCGGGAAACTTAATTTCAATCCTGACTTTGAGTGTGTATCATGTATATAATGACAGAGGCGACATTCAAATGCTGACAAACCGTTTGTAACTACATATCTGCAGGTTATTATTTCAGGAAGTAATTAATGTTATGTTACTCTGGAAATTTGACTTGGCGAGGGAGGACGCGATCTCTAAGTATGTCCTAAGGGTCTCGCTGTTCCACGGAGGAATGAATTTCGTTGAATTGAATTGGATACTCGCAGCTGCGGGACGAAGATTAGCTTCGTGCGCGAAATTATTCATTATGACATATTATTGCAGTAAGCTTTATGTTTCGCTGAATATGCAGCGTGCACCTGCTGAAACAGGCGGAAGAATTTTCATTTCATAAAATTCTCTCCACGCGTATCCTCCGTGTGTCTAGTTTCCGCTGCAATATACCGCATTACACAGTGACAAAACTGACGCTGGATTTATATTATATGCATGTATAATAACGCGGGAGGATGAAATTTCTGCAATTTTACTTTACTGGTAAAGGGAGTTTCTCTGTTCTTCATGTAAAATATGGAGTTGCTAGGCAGATGGGTTATATAATACGCGCCTAATATATTCCGGAGAAACGTCAAGCCGAGGACTCTTTTTCTTCAAAAATTCAATTACCCACCTGCGCCGGAACTCGCGAGTCTGACAACTTTCCTTGTTTCCGTTCGCTTCACCCCGAGGTATAAGATGCCTACTTTACTTCTCGCATCGGTTTATACACGCCCAAGAAGCACGCTCAATTCATCTCTGCGAAATAATTGCACCAACGTTTGCAAGTGCACGCGCGATGCATTCTAGGCTTCACTCGCCTCACAGCATCGAGAGGAAAAAAGGAAGGAAAAGGCAGAAAGAAAAAGAAAAAAAAAAAAAAAAACGTAGAAAACAACTCGGTGGTTATTTCCGCATGAGAAATTCTAATCCATTCGGAGGAAATCTCTCGTATCGCGTAGGTTCGTGTTTGTATAGTTACGTATAAACGTATCTGACACGGGGAGCTTCTTTTCATCTTGAAAAATTCCTTTGTACTCGCTTAGGACGAAGATATCTAGCTCTCAATATAGCTTGGCGTTGATCCAACCGAGTATTTCTTCCATCAGGAATCAGTCCTCGATCGGATTCTCAATCCTGAAAAGTACGTTATACGGATATCAGTAAATATCAGCTCCGTTGTAAGAATATAAACGAAATTATGATTATAGAGTGTGGAAAAGTGATGTGGAATATCGGCCAGATGCCCGTAACCGCGAAGGGATGCACTGTAGAGTTTAGACTCAAATTCATCATCTCTGTAAGTAGCGGGAAAATTTTCCACACTTTCTTTTTAGTCGAGCTTGCACACGCCGTTGGTGAAATACAGCGAAAGCTGTGCCGGAGTAACGTGAACACGTTTTAAATTGAATCCAAACACGTATATTGTATAATGTACCTTTCAGCACAGTGCACTTAAACCCTGCAGATCAGACATGAACTCAATTAACTGCCGGTCCGTTGTTCATGCCTTCCACCCCTCCCTTTATTTCCTCATTTTGTTACCTGTAATTATTTATCTGGGTATGCAATTTCATCCAAATGGATTTTAATCTGAAAATGGACATTTTTTCATTGAATTACGATCGGTTTCCACCAGCTGCGATCACGGATTCGACCTTTCTTCGATGCAAAAAGCTTGGGATGTTTTCTGCACAGCCAGGACGAGCCTAATTAGTCAAAATTATTTCATTAAATTAATGATAATTTTTTTCATATTTGCATAATTTCAACGGAGGAAAATTACGGGGTTACTGTTACCTAGAAATTAGTCTTCACCCTCCTGCTCGTGAAATTTCTTCATCCCTAGAGCGGTGGTGCAGTAATATTTCCGCAAAACTGTAGAACGGTTTTACATACTCATTAAGTGTGGTATCAGAGTAGTGAAATTTGTTTTCTTCGAGACGGTCAATCGAGCTTCACGTTTATTAATTGCATATTAAAATCTAAGATATCGCGAAAACATCCAACTGACATTAAAAGCTGGGAGTACTGGCACTAAAGAAACTGCAGTATTGGTTGTGAAAAAATTTAATTCCACTAGTGAAGTGTAAAAATATCAGTTACAAGCTGTCAGAGCCAGAGTAGATAATGTATATTCTTTACGCAATGGGACACGATCTTATTAGACACCTGATACACTAGGTTCGAATATCCGAGACGTGGGTCCGGCACTCCTTGTCTTTCCGCAGTAAGGTTGATGAAAGGAGAGTGCAGAAGGATAGAATAATAAATTACTGTGAAATACCCGGTAAAAGTGACGCGTCATCAAAAGTGCGATACACAGGAGTTGTGAACATACGGTTCAGCTGACGGCAACTACGATTGTACAGAGAAATGGCGTGAAATAATAAATTGGCGTAAACGAAGGTTGAAGAGATAGGAGAACATGACGGAGGAGAAAGGGAATGAACCAATTTGCTGTGTAAGTCGAAGAATAATCTCGTTCCATCAGGCAACCGGCTTCCACAGTCGCGCCCCTTCTTCGCTGTCAAAATGCTCGGCGGAAGAAGCTGCAATGGAAGAGAATAAGTGAAATGGAAAAGAAAGGAAAGGGAAACGAAGAAACGGGGAAAAATATTTTACGTGGTTTTGAGGCGTCTGAGATAGAGACGTACCCCCCCCCCCAGATCGATCTTTTGATGAAATTAGGACGCCCTCGTCGAGGATTCGCCCCCGTTAACATCCGTCGGATTATCATCGGTGCTTTCCCGGTTCTACGGTCGGCAGGGATTCGAGCCTGGTGCCGAGGACTCGATTCTCAGGACGAAGACTCGCGATGCTGGCCCATCAGGAGTGATTGTGATCGAGTTTGTGCGACCGCCGCCGTCGGGGCGCGGTCACGGGGTAAGGAGGCGGCGGTTTGTTGCGCGGCGCCGACGAGCTTCATCGATCCCTTCCTCTCGTCCCAGTAACGGGTGGTTCTCCGCCTCTGGACCCGCGGAGGAGAACAGCGACCGCCGACGCCGACGCCAACGCCGACGTCGCGACGGCCACCCTCTAGCTTCGGAGGAATCCGCGCTCCTCGCAAGAAAACAAAAGTCCGAATAAGACAAAAGTTGTCGCATGTATCTATGCGCCTCTGCATAATGCCCTCCAGATTACTAATCTTGCATCTCGCCGCGATTAAGGATGTGATTAAAATGTCATCCCCTCGCGTTTTATTTTCTTTATTTTACTCGCGTCGCTGAATCGCCGTCTCTCCTCGGAGACAAATCTATTATCGAAACTTCGTAGCCGCATGCATTCAGGATGGAAAAGTTTCTGAAGTATAGTCCCCTATTCCTCTTCCGTGGCTCTGTATAACGTCGAGTATATTTCTGGTTTCTGTACGCTCTATTTTCATTTTCTATTGCGAAACTGAAAAATATGCGATCCTGGGTACAAAATGAAAATTCGTTGTTAACTTTAACTGGGAAATCTTGAAGTACGTCTCATCCTTATTTTGGGATACAGCCACTGGAGGTATAAATTATTATTCATATTCACTGATGACTGTTGCGATGATTTGATGATGGCCCAGCAATACAGAGATGTAAACCGAACAAGTAAATTAATTGATGATCCAATCACCCCAGCATATCGTATATTCCCAACTATATTCAGTTTAAACAGTTATTCATAGGTATCAAATTTTACTCTAAATGGTACAACATTCAAACGTTGTAAAGATACTAATTTTACCTTTATTTTCCAGTAGCTATAACAAAACTAAATTGGTCTAATTCTATAGCCATTCGAAAGTTGTCTTATCCATATTCTCGAAAATTTTCAGAACATTTTCCCCCAACTGTGTGTATACACGTTATGTCAATACAGGAAAAGATTTACTTGAAACTCTTCCGCCATGTTCTTTAAAAAAATATTTCATATTAATGTTATTCAATTATTTTGCTATACTTACCTATAACGCGTCAAAACTAGACAGAGTTCGAATTACCTTGAGAAACTGTTTCCGGAGCTACATTTTATTCACCACCGTATCGACAGAATTTGTTACCGTAATTTATATTTCCGCTGTCGAACTTTTTTCCTAACCCATGTATCTGGAAATTGTCACTGAATCATTGAAAGTGTATCAAATATTTGATCGAAACTTGGTAAAAAAGTGGCAAGTATGTATATATATATATATATATATATATATAATATATATATATAAATGTATTCTTGAATTTTATTTACGACGGATTCTGAAACCTCGTTGTGTTTGTCTACAAATGAGAGAAAAACGCACGACGACCCGCCGAAATTGGAAATTTTATTTCTCGTCTTTGATCGTGTTTTTCATTAGCTGCTGGCTTGAGAAGCCGCGAGGACCTCGGGGTCTTTAGCCGCGTGAAACGTTAGAGGAAAGAAAATAATTGCTATCTTCAATCCTGCCGGCTATTTTCTAATTCCAAAGTGGCTGGAATGAGTAACGTAATTTCGGTGAAAAATCACTCTCGTATTCCGAAGAGATTTGACACGAAATGCCTAGTCTAATTTTCGAGATACGAAGTCGTGTTGAAAACTTGAAGAACTGACTAGACTAGTCGTTGTAGCTGCTGGGAAGTTGAGCTAGAATTTATCCGCGTGCGACGTGAATGGAATCTCATAAACTGTGATCTATAAATTTCAATCACTCCACCGCACCCGCGGCGTGCTTTGATCACGCGAATAAATGAACGAATGAATAGAATAAGAGTAAGACAAGAGCGATGAATTCTTAGCGAGTGAGAAAAGTGAGACGACTAGGAAAACAAAAATGGGTAAGTAATTTAGCAACTCGATTGCGCTTTGATCGCGTGCAGAAAAGACCCCTTCGATTTTGTATCCAAGCAAGAGTTTGCTCAGTTTCGAAGACTATATGGCGTTATATGTTAAACGTCACAGAGCCACGAACCAAACGCGTGCAGTTTACTTGATACATGCGATTTCTGCTTGGTTGGATTTAGCGAATTTCGTAGGGCATATTACTCGCGAGTAAACTTTCCCCATTTAGGCAAGCGACTCTTGCGCACCGCAGTGAATCTAATCTGCTAAATTTCACACCGCCTATCTCGCTTAGCCAAGCCGTGCACCGACATCCCCTTCTATCTTACGCCAGGTTGGCTCGGGTTGGGTCAGCCTATAACAACTAATACAGTAAAATTTGAGTTGCGAATTACGGACTGTAATCATTCCTAATTCTACCCGATTCGAGGCTCCTCACCCTCCCCGCATGCCCTGGGTCAACTTGGATCAAGGTCGTTAATTAATTTGACTTGGATGTACAACTTTACCTGCGGTTATATTTGCACGCTGGGCAAATATCGATACGTTTGTCTTTTAATTCAGCAGACTTTTAGGGGAACTGGTATTAGTTTATAACTTTGTTCAACTGAGACAAAAAATATATATTCCGTAATGAGGTGTTTCTACTTTTTGTCACGTAGATAACGAAGCAAACTATGTTTTTCTACTATGTGTATATTAAGATGTAAATTAATAGAAGAATCTCGATTTACAAGCGAAAGAAAACTCGATGCAATGAAAATATTTCTGTTTGATTATGATCGTGGTTCAGATAAACGATTATACGAATTTTGAGTTGGGTTTTTAATTTTGCTATTAAATCTCTGTCGTGTCGCGAGACAATTGAATGATATCGACGATTTGCGTTTCAGTTACGAAATTCATACGCATTGGTATAGCAGACAAGAACGACAATCCGCCGTACTTCGACAAAGCTTTATACGAGGCAGAAGTAGACGAAAATGAAGATATCCAGCACACGGTTCTCACTGTCACCGCCAAAGATCACGATGAGTGTAAGTTAGGAATTGAGAATGATCAAAGAGAAATGAAGTGGCAGCTGCATGCAGAGATTGGATTCGTTGAATTTTCCAAATATAACGAAAAAAAAGTATTTTTTTTTTAAATCCGGAAGTAATATTGAAATTTGATTGAACCAAGAAGTGGCTAGCACAATAATTTATTTCATCAGGAAAACCCACATTTACTTAAATTAACAAAACATTCTTTTTGCTATATTTGATAAATTCAACAGTAGTATTTTTTTTTCTTGTTTTGTGGTTACTTATTATCGTTTTCCAAAATCCCCAGCCTCGCGTATTCGATACGAGATCACGAGCGGTAACATAGGCGGTGCCTTTGCTGTAAAAAATATGACGGGGGCAATATACGTTGCCGGGGCGTTGGATTACGAAACGAGGAAGAGGGTAAGTATTAATTATTAAATTGGACTTTGAAACCGCTGTAAAATTCGAGTGTGTACGATATACGCGAACAATGATTTCCCCGAAACAGTACGAGCTGCGTCTGGCTGCGTCGGATAATCTAAAAGAAAATTACACGACGGTTGTCATCCACGTGAAAGACGTGAACGATAATCCGCCAGTCTTTGAACGGCCAACTTACAGAACGCAAATAACGGAAGAGGACGACAGGAATTTGCCGAAGCGCGTTTTGCAGGTGAGAAAAATTGCCTTATAGCGATTTTCACGCCCTGCGTCCGTTTCAACCCCACAAAATGTTCCAGGTGACTGCGACCGACGGGGACAAAGACAGGCCCCAAAATATCGTTTACTTTTTGACCGGTCAAGGCATTGATCCGGACAATCCGGCGAATAGCAAGTTTGACATAAACCGCACGACCGGAGAAATATTCGTGCTAAAGGTGAGTGATGTCTTCGCACGGAAATGTGTGTTTTTAAATTTTAAAACCACTGCGATGCGACGTGCTAAATGCCGTATTTGCAGCCGCTGGACAGAGACCAGCCGAACGGAAGACCGCAATGGCGATTCACGGTGTTCGCCCAGGACGAGGGTGGCGAGGGGCTCGTCGGCTACGCGGACGTGCAGGTCAACCTGAAGGACATAAACGACAACGCGCCGATATTCCCGCAAGGCGTATACTTCGGTAATGTGACGGAAAATGGAACGGCAGGTGAGTAAAGGATGAAGCTGATTCCAAAAACCAATCGCAATCTCATCCACTGACTATTCTTTTTCACTGCGCGCACAGGCATGGTCGTCATGACCATGACAGCGGTTGACTACGACGACCCGAGCGAAGGGACGAACGCCAAGCTGCTCTACTCGATCGAGAAAAACGTTATCGAGGAGGAGACCGGCTCTCCGATTTTCGAAATCGAGTCAGACACCGGCGTTATCAAAACCGCGGTCTGCTGTCTGGACAGAGAAAGGACCCCCGATTACTCTATACAAGTCGTGGCGATGGACGGGGGAGGGTTGAAAGGTACGCCCTTGTTTTTTATGTTGTGCTACTTTCGGGGAGGTTTCGAACTCGAATGAGCCACTCGTCGGCTAATCATTACTCTCTGGTTAGTTTGAACTTACTTTTTATAGTCTTTTTCTCTTAACACACTTTCCCTTTCACCACAGGGACCGGGACCGCGTCGATACGCGTCAAGGACATTAACGATATGCCTCCTCAATTCACGAAGGATGAATGGTTTACCGAAGTCGATGAAACGGACGGTTCAAATTTACCCGAAATGCCCATCTTGACCGTCACCGTTCACGACGAGGACGAAACGAACAAATTCCAATACAAGGTAAGTGGACATTTGGAACCCAGGTAGATGTATAAAAATTAGCACAATACATTTACGAATATATACTTGGGATAGGTACTTGTCTTCTTCGTCATCTTCGTTTGCTTCATCGTTAATTGCTCGTTCATACATTCATCCTATATGTTTTTTCTGTTCAGCACAATGCTTATGATAATTTCGAAATGCTTACCGCACTTTTCGTGACTTACTGAGACATCTTTGATGATAGGTTATCGAAAACAGCGGTTATGGTGCGGACAAATTCACAATGGTAAGAAACAACGATGGTACAGGTTCCCTGAAGATAGTACAGCCATTGGACTACGAAGACTTGCTCCAGAGCAACGGTTTCAGGTTCAGAATTCAAGTGAACGATAAGGTGAGCCTACAGTTGTGAATCCCTTTTATAAATGCTGAAATGTAACCAGCATACTGAAGACGTAAATTTTGTATACCTTTTATTTTCGTAGGGTGAGGACAACGACAACGACAAATATCACGTGGCGTATTCGTGGGTAGTGGTGAAATTGAGGGACATAAACGACAACAAGCCACAGTTTGATCGTTCGAACGTTGAGGTATCGGTGGCCGAAAATGCTGAGATTGGCATGAGTTTGGAAACGTTTAAGGCGACGGATCCCGATCAGGGTGGGAAGAGCAAGGTGTACTACACGATCGACCGGAGCTCGGACCGCAAGAGGCAATTCTCGATCGACGAAGGCGGAACAGTGTCGATCCAACGGAGCCTGGATCGTGAAGAAACACCGAGGCATCAAGTGAGCAAGTCGTTTCCTTTTTTACAAGGGTCGTAAGAATAGAGTGAAACACCTTGTTCCTTTACCTCTGCATAAATAGGTCAAAATACTCGCCATAGACGACGGCATTCCTCCCAAAACGGCGACCGCAACCCTCACGGTTATAGTCCTCGACATAAACGACAACCCGCCGACGTTCTTGAAAGATTACCGGCCGGTAGTTCCTGAGCATATTCAGCCGAAGAAAGTCGTTGAGATTTTAGCCACCGACGACGACGACAGGTCCAAGAGTAACGGGCCACCGTTTACTTTCAGGATGGACCCCAACGCAGATGACGTTATAAAGGCTTCGTTCAGGGTCGAAAGTGATACCAGTGAGTTTGGAAGATGTTTGTTCGGCGTAGACTCCCTGGAAATTTAATGATAAAGTAGCTCTATTGCTGGTCCACTAATTTCTCGGTTCTTCAATTCAATTCGTTCAATTTGCAGAGGGTGCAAACGGCGACGGAATGGCGGTGGTATCGTCGCTTAGATCGTTCGATCGAGAACAGCAGAAGGAGTACCTGATACCGATCATAATAAGGGATTCCGGAAACCCGCACATGTCGGGTACTTCGACGTTGACCGTGGTGATCGGCGACGTAAACGACAACAAGATGCAGCCTGGAGCGAAGGAGATATTTGTTTACAACTACGCTGTAAGCACGTATTCAAATGGGGTCGTCATTCCTCGTCGTTAGTTTTATCTTCTTTGATTCCGGTGACAATTCTGCTCCTCAATTCGTAGGGCCAATCACCGGATACCGACATAGGCAGGGTGTTCGTTTACGACTTGGACGACTGGGACTTGCCGGACAAGAAATTTTACTGGGAAGGCCTTGAACACCCCCAGTTCAAGCTAAACGACGAGTCTGGGATGATATCAATGAAGTCCGGGACCCACGACGGGAAATACAACCTGAGGTTCAAGGTTTACGACAGGAAACACACCCAGACTGACGTCCCCGCGAATGTAACGGTCACCGTTAAAAGCATACCCCACGAAGCTGTTCTGAATTCCGGCTCAGTCAGGATATCGGGAATAACGGATGAGGATTTCATTCGTATTTGGAACTATAGGGTGAGGGATGATATCCGCATTTCCAATTTTATTTTCGCTTCTTTTCTTCTTTAATTCTCTATTCAGTTGATAGTTTCTTTTTCTCATTTCAACCTTCGCTTTTTTATTCGCAGACGCACGGGCTCTCACGAAGCAAGGCTGATTTATTCCGGGACAAGCTTGCGGATTTATTGAATATCGAGAGAGAGAATGTTGACGTGTTCAGCGTGCAACTGCGCAGAAAACACCCACCTCTAACCGACGTTAGATTCGCTGCTCACGGGTCACCGTACTACAAACCGGTACGATTGAACGGAATGGTTTTGATGCATCGCGAGGAGGTGAGAATCAATTGGCAACAGAGAGCGAGTGAGAGGAAGAACCGATAGTGAAAACGTACAATTTCGCTACTGAAAACTTTTCACTTTTAGATTGAAAAAGACGTTGGTATAAACATAACGATGGTTGGAATCGACGAGTGTTTTTACGAGAACCAAATGTGCGAAGGCAGCTGTACAAACACACTGGACATCAGCAATTTACCGTACATGGTGAACGCGAATCGAACATCCCTGGTTGGTGTCCGAGTCGACGTGATCGCCGAGTGCACCTGCGGTGCTCGTAATTTCAGCAAAAGCGAATCCTGCAGGAACAGTCCATGCTACAATGGTGGACGATGCGTAGAGGGACGTTTTGGATTGTCGTAAGTATCTGTAGTATGATTGATCGGTGCACAGAGCGGGAAGAATCGCCTTCTGATATTCATTTTTGAAATAATTTGACATAATGCAGCTGTCAGTGTCCCGCGGGATATAACGGTCCCAGGTGCCAACAGACCGCTAGGAGCTTTAGGGGAAATGGATGGGCTTGGTATCCGGCTTTGGAAATGTGTGATAACAGCCACATGAGCTTTGAATTTATTACCAGAAAATCCGATGGCCTACTATTGTACAACGGGCCTATTGTGCCTCCCGAAGCCGATGAAGTTATGGTGTCAGGTTAGTAAAATCCGTCCTTTCAGAATCCTGATATGCGCAACATTTCGCTCAGGTATACCTGTACCAGCCTGTTCATTGAGGCATATTGACAGTCATCGTCAAAGGATACCTCTTCTCTTTACACCGCGATTTATGTATTTTAGATTTCATTTCCGTTGAGTTGGAACGCGGTTATCCAAGATTGCTGATCGATTTTGGCTCTGGAACGTTGGAGCTGAAGGTAAAAACGAAACGCACTCTAGACGATGGAGAGTGGCACAGGCTAGACGTGTTCTGGGATACCGAGGTGAATATATTTACCTCCTTTGCTTGGACAGCAAAAAGTTGTACGCGAAATAAAAATAACTCTTGGACATCTTTGGTCCATGAGAAACGAAACGAAATCAAAATCCGTATGAAATCATAAAAATTTCCAGAACGTAAAACTGATCGTCGACTACTGCAAATCGGCCGAAATATCCGAAAGGGAAGATGGAACGCCGCCAGAGTTCGATGACTCGAGCTGCCAGGCGCAGGGAATAGTTCCTCCCTTCAATGAGTACCTGAACGTGAATGCCCCGCTGCAAATTGGCGGGTTATACGTCGAGCAATTCGACCCGGCCCACTACAAGTGGAAGTATATGCCAGTCGGAAAGGGCTTTGACGGCTGCATCAAGAACCTCTTCCACAATAGCAAGCTCTATGATCTGGCGCATCCTGGACTCTCTAGAAACAGCGTAGCCGGCTGCCCCCAAACCGACGAAATCTGCAACCACCAGGAGGCCACTTTCAGGTGCTGGGAGCATGGCACCTGCGTCGGAAGCTTCTCGGAAGCTCGATGCCACTGCAATCCCGGATGGACTGGACCCGGCTGCATGGCACCAACCGTTCCGACCACCTTCAAGCCCCAAAGCTACGTCAAGTACGCCCTCTCCTTCGAACCAGACAAGTATTCTACCCAAATGCAGCTCAGATTCAGGACCAGAGAAGTTCACGGTGAGCTGTTTAGGGTCAGTGATCAGCACAACAGGGAATACGGAATCCTTGAGGTGAGTAACGTCTAGAAAAGGAAAGAGCAGCTGGTGCAAAAATTGGGCCACTTATAGTAGGGGAGGAATTAGTTTAGATCTATTTCACCGTTTTAATAAATAGGTCTTTACTGTCCAGTAAATAAGTATCTTCATTCTACTGTAGCTGGTGACGATTTTCCCGAGTTTTAACCAATCGCGTCTTTGGTTCCAGGTGAAGGACAGCCGACTGCACTTCAGGTATAACTTGAATAGTCTCAAGACTGAGGAGCGTGACATTTGGCTCACGGCAATCGCAGTTGACGATGGCCAGTGGCACACGGTCAGAGTCTCGAGGTACGGATCTGCCGCAACTCTCGAGCTTGATGGCGGCGAAGGTCGTAGGTTCAACGAGACTTTTTCCTTCGAGGGTCACCAATGGCTCGTTGTCGATAAACAGGAGGGAGTGTATGCCGGTGGTAAGGCTGAGTATACGGGGGTTAGAACCTTCGAGGTCTACGCCGATTATCAGAAAGGTGAGCCCAAGGGAAGGTAGAAGAATTGGTAAAATACTGATAAGAGGTCGACGAAAGGACGGAGTCCCTAACCAATAAATTTACTCATTCTCAGGATGCCTGGACGACATCAGACTGGAAGGAAAGCATCTTCCTCTGCCGCCAGCAATGAACGGAACTCAGTGGGGCCAAGCTACCATGGCCAGGAACCTGGAGAAGCATTGCCCGTCGAATAAGCCATGTGCAAACGTGATCTGCCAGGGTCAGTTGGAGTGTGTGGATTTGTGGAACGAATATGACTGCGCGTGAGTGTCCAAGCCTTCTTACTCATAGTTCACTTCGTCACGAGGAATTAGTTGCTGGGTACTGAAAGGCCGCTTAACGGTCAAATTTCAAGCCACTTTTAAGTAAGAAAACATTTATTGGAATTGACTTTTATCCCCGTTTGACGACAATTCCAGTTGCGGCGAAGGAAAGGTGCCGGGCCCGGACAACACGGGCTGTGTAGACAAAAATGAGTGCATTGATGATCCCTGCCTGCACGGGGGGAAGTGCATCAATCAAGATCCTCATTTGAGGTACAGATGCGTCTGTCCCACTGGTTTCTGGGGTGAAAATTGCGAGCTTGTTCAGGAGGGACAGACCCTTAAACTCAGCATGGGAGCTCTCGCTGCGATTCTAGTTTGCCTCCTCATTATTCTCGGTTAGTTGAATCAGTCTGTGCGACGGTCGTTACTGTTTAACTGGAACGTTTATATCCATCGAAATCCTTCTGCTTTCAGTACTCGTGCTCGTGTTCGTTGTCTACAATCGGAAAAGAGAATCTCACATCAAATATCCCGGGCCTGACGACGACGTACGGGAAAATATAATAAATTATGACGACGAGGGCGGCGGAGAAGACGACATGACGGCCTTCGACATCACGCCTCTACAAATACCAATCGGCGGTCCGTTGCCAGAGATGACGGGAAAATTGCCAACGTGTAAAATAGCTTGTGAGTCTGGTTTAATGGTCTATGTTCACCTCTCTGTAAGTCAGTTCAAGTCCATAATGTCTACAACTAACAATTTAGGGGTAGAATTGTTTTCACATCGGTTTTCTGAATAATCTTCATATATTTAATCGAAACATTCAACTTTTAACAGACCCTCTGGGACCAGAGCCAAACGTAGGGATGTTCATAGAAGATCATAAGAAACGGGCGGACAGTGATCCCAACGCACCGCCCTTCGACGATCTACGAAATTATGCCTACGAAGGTGGCGGAAGTACAGCGGGCTCCCTCTCGTCTTTGGCATCCGGTAAGAAATCATTTTATATTTAGAAACCTTTCTTTGTATGTACACCGGTTGTTAACTTCGCACTTGTTATCGTTTCTCCGAAGCATTAAATAGCGTTTCGTACGAAATTGCCGCAAAACAAATACGTAGTATCGCAAAGCGTGGATAAATTTAATAAATAGCCTCGGATCTTCCTGAATCGATCAAGCGAAGACGAAGGATCTCACCTTCAATTAAAAGCACTTTTTTCGTTAATCATATTTCCGACCGACTTTCAGGTACGGATGACGAGCAGCACGAATACGAGTACTTGGGTGCCTGGGGTCCAAGATTCGATAAATTAGCCGATATGTACGGGCCGGTGGAAGAGAGCGAGGAGGAGGAGGAGAATTGAGGGACGTCCCGAAGCCAAGAAACCTCTAAATGAATTTGAACGAGGAGATGCGCGGGCGATATAAAAGGGCATAAACACACCCACTTTTCTGGGTATGATGATAAAAATCCAACGTTGGGGGGGACGGGGTGAATACCGAGTGAAGCGGAGGGTACGCGGGTAGTCAATGGATCTAAAAACTCTACAAAGACACTATATTACTTATTACGATACACGGTTTGTAATATATAATGATACATTACGTAAATTAACTGCAATTACTATACATAATAGCCCATATATTTACCTGTGTGGATGTGAACACACGCGACGCGAATACATACACAAATATACATACGTACATACATACATACATACGTATACACATGCATAGATAGACACGTACATTCATGCGTAATTACACACCTTTAGTGGATACGGTAAATGTTTTGCCTGTGTTTGTATAATATTGACATCGATATTAACGTTATACCTAATTGATAATATGATGATAATGACGATGGTGACGATGATCTCGTTCAATTTAAGGTGAACTAAAAAAATAGAAGAGAGAAAGGAGAAAAGATTAACAGGAAAGGGGAAAAATTATATAAATACTATTAGTTTCCAGAAGCGAAACTGAGAATAAAGAAGAAAGAAAAATAACTAATTATTAAAGAAAAAACAATTAAAAACCATACAAGTGTTGTATAAACAAAGAGTGCAGGGAGCCTACGGCATATATTGTATGTGTTATATGGTGCGTACAATATAATATGTATGTAGAAAAATTTAACCGTCGCGATTAATTAACAGTTATTATTCTACACATACTTATACAGACATACATACATACATACGTACATTCATACATGCGTACATACATACACTACACACATTTATATTATTCTGAAAACAGGAATATATATATAATTATAAATCATCTATATAATTCATCCTCCTCAGCTCCAGCAATCGCGATTTCTACTAATATGATTCATAGGAAATATTATCACGTTATTGCGAATAAAATCACAGGTTTAATATATACACGTATATATTACTATTATATATATACATATATGCATATATATATGTATATATATTAATTATTATCATCCTTATTAGGACGTTTCTATACAAGGAAAGGCGGGATAAATTTAAATAAGTAGCTAATTGTACCGATACGATTCATGCAATAATTTTAATTCACAATATAAAAACAAACAAACAAAAAAAAAAAAAACGAAAATCGTATATGATATATGTATATATATAATACATACCTATACATCCGACATACATACGTGACATTTTAGTTATTATTAGTTATGAATTGAATATTCATTTTATTTATTTTCCGAGTCTAATTTATACTGATCAACGTATACTCATATAACATATATTAATAACTAACTGAAATACAGAGAGAAATGTCACGTCATCTGCCTGCGTGTTTTTTCCTCTACTTTTCCTTGGAAACGCTCATATATGTTTTATATCTGATTTTCGACGTTTCGAAAGTTTGTATAACCGTCATAATTTTGATCACGCAAAGCTCAAGGAACGCTGGCACGCGTGGCGTATCTCTCCGGTCGTTGCCTATTACCAAAATTATAGGCATACGTCTCCGATTTGCCATACTAGATATTACTATATAATAATATACATATATACATATATGAGTATATATATAAATTTATAGAGAAAAGAAAAAAAAAAAAACTTGAACGAAAAAAAAAAAAATAAAAAAAAAATAAGAAAAAGGAAAAGCGCATGAGAGACGGGAGTTCTATATATATATATATACAATATATTATTATGTAAGAAAGTCTGAAAGAGTCGTTAGCAAGTACATGTTTAATTATATAATTAATTTAACACTAAATTCAAACGAGAATGTTGATGACTAAGCATATGTTAAACATTATTATTTCGTTAGATATTTATATCGATTATTAATTTATTTCTTTATTTCAGTCCCTTTTTTCTTTTTTTTTGTTCTTTTTTTCATTCCGTACATTATAGATTTATACAGATACGTATGTGAAGAGAAAGGGTTATTACATGTAATTGTGATTTCTGATTTATTTATCATTCTCACTTTACATGCGAATAGCTCACCGTATCATTTTTCTAATTTTTGTCCATTTCACGTACGAAAACTGACAAAAAAGAAAAAAATTAGAAAGATACCAAAAACCAAACTAATTTTTCTTACCAACAAAAAAAAATATGTTTCTCTGCGATATGTGTGTGTATTCATTGTAGAATCTTATTTTAGGATGTTTAAACGTGTAAGCTTGTATACATTTCCATAACTAAAATTGACTGATTTGTAAATTCTTGACCGAATAATAGTCAATTTAATACTTAGGAATCAGTGACAAGTATCCGTATAAGAATTTAAATGCACGTACTATTACTTATTATACCTTACATTATATAAACAAGAAGACAAAACACTGAAATTACTATACAATTATAAATTCTTATTGATATTATTGATTATTATTATTATTATTATTATTATTATTATTGATGATGATTATTTGTGATATTAAATTTTTTTCTAATTTCATTTTTCTCATATTTATGCGATCATTTCACCTTCGATTTAAACACCGATGCTTTATTAGAATTTCACTGAAAACTTCTCTTCCAAATTGTTTTAAATCTTATCTTTGCTTTTGTTTATTGTTTCGTTGCTAATTTTCTCTTATATATTCTCCTTCGTCACTACGTGTATGTATAATTAGGAGTAAACAGTGTGCAGCAGACGCAGTATTCTAGAGACTGGAAATTAGGAAATGAAGAGTTATTATATGTATGTTAATTAAATTTCATTTAATTATTGCAATAAGTACGTATCTATACATATAAATTACTTACGTATGTAGCTCGCTCGTTCGCGCGTGCATGTGCAGTGTGTGTGTGTACAGTGGCAATGATCGATAAACCGGAACGTTAATCGTTGTTCAAATGTAGATTATAACCAATACCGAATTGTTATAAGTAAACACCTACTCTAATATACACTAATTATCCGCTGATTTTATTTCAGGTCGTCGCTCGGCTCGAAAGTAAATCCTTACGCAGAATATTACGTCCAGCTCGTGGAGAAAAAATTCATTACATGATATATGTATGAAAAGGTATTGACCTTTTGTCATTATTTGCATAAAAATTGCAAAAGATTTTTATCGAACTAATTCTGTCGAATCGTGAAAAAAAAAGAAAAATTTCACAAAATTCATTGACCTTTCACCGGAAACCTCTGTAAATATTTTTGCCAATTTGCCGAACGCTTCCAAAGAATTTTACAGACATTTCTCGAGAACTTCTGGAAAGTTTGTAAGAAAATTTTTTTCACACACTCATGGTATTATTCAATTTTCCCAAATTATTTCTCCAGAAATTCCGACGTATGAGTAAAAAAGCAACAAATGAGACGGATTTTGCATACATTTTTCAAATCGATTCATTCAACAGAATTATAATATTGTATACGTCATTCACACATATATTCGCTGCCGTCTATTGGCATTGTAAATATTATGTATGCGGCTATGCTATAAAACTTTCTTTTTATTTTATACCCGTACACATATACATATACAAGTACTGATACGATTATTAAATTTCACCATTTTTCATTGATCGCGCTCCCGCACTTATCCAAATATTGTATACTCCACAATTGCGTTGATTCTTGAAGCCTTTTTCGACTTTTATACCCGCTCCAATAATTAACCTTTCCTACACCTGCAGCTTCTGAAAAATAAATTTCTAATAATAATATTCGCTCAATGTTGTTATAAATATTATACAATTTATTACACAAGTATTTAAAAATACGTGACGCATATAAAAAAAGAGTGGGGGTCGAAACTTGGAAGGGTCAATGTTTCGAATGGCCGATATATCGAAATTTCAAACATGCGAAAATAAAATAACGAAAAATGAATTGCTCGAAATCTTGATTTCCGAAAATGTCACTGATTATAATGACTACTTTCAAAAATCAAGATTTCGAACAATTTATCTGTCGTTATTTCATTTTCGCATGTTTGAAACTTCCATATATCGGCCATTCGAAGTACCGACTATTCGAAGTTTTGACGCCCACTCTAAAAAAAAAAAAAATAATACGTTTGTTATATTATACTGAACGGCAAAGACTGATATTGAAAACGCGTTTATCTCGCGATTATGATATTATTACGGTAATACCTACATACATACCCTCGACTACGTGCGAAGTTATTGATCATTTGTCAAATAATTTCACACCGTTTAATATTATACTTATACAATCAAGACATATCCGAGTCTAATCAGACTCGTTTCCTATATTCTCCCTATATACATTCATTATGATTCACAATTCGTTTTATAACGTACACTTTTCTTGTAACAATCATACCGACGGAAAAATAGGCGATTAATATTATTAACTGCCTCACAAAAATGATAATCGAAAAATTAATAAAATATACAAAATAAAAAACAAGATTTGATAAAAATTCGTCACGATTAGACGTTGTAAAAAAATCCGCGGGTTTTGCAGCCGTGTACATAACAAAAGGATGCAATTGATCATACACGATGCACTAATTACCATCCAATCACGTTAAATGCTTTCGTACGGCCTAGTCAAATTATTCATATTTTTTTTCTCTTCATTACTATTATTTTTGGTCTTGTCTCTCATTGGAGGATTCAGTATACACGAGCCGAGCGCGATACTTATACGATATGAATAATAATAGTAGTAATAATCATAATGACGTGAGAAATTTGTTATGGTTTAATCGTCGTGACCCCTGCATAATTATCCTAATCATTATAACATATAAGCTGCCACTGAACACATCTCATTGGTAACACTACTTATACCTACATATGTATATATATATATATATACATAATAATATAGTATATTTATTATGATTATTATGATTATGATTATTAATTATCATTACCACAATCGTCTATACCATTTGTACTTTAAATTTCAGTTAAAACAAAATGAATGCCTTTTTTTTTAATAAAATGGAAAATAAAAGGAACTATACCTGGTTCGTCCGAGTGATTAAATTTTCATTCACACACCGAAATTAATCTCCATAATTATTACAAACGTTCGTCATCTCCATTACTAAAAAAGTGATAGCTTAAAGTGACAACAATTGTTAACAGAAGCTGAAAATATTTTTTTCTCAACCTCGTGAAACACTTAATTTATATAGGGTACAAACTTTTCAGAAACGAAGGTAATGATCAGAGCCAATTGTACTCAAATTTAGAGAAAAAATTTAGCAATAAGTGAAAATTGTTAACGTAAACGGTATATAATTGTAGTTATAAGATATGAAAGATATTAAATTTTTTGGGATGATGATAATTTATGCGTGATTTATCGACTGTGTAAAATATGAAATAATTGCGAGTGAAATTTCTCGTGATTACGTGCGTAATTATTATCCCCGCTATAATGTGCTTCCAACAATTTCATAATCTACTTGCAACTCGCGAAGCTTGTCGTACTCGAATTAAATATATACTTCGTTAGTTTGAAAGTGTTACACCTATAGGTATACCTTAGTAATATCGTGGTACGCAAACTGTGAAGAATTAAGTGAGATATAAACGGGAAAAAATAAGATATGATTCGACAGAGAGAGAAAGAATAAGAAAACATTAAAGGAAAAGTATAGTCGGTAATGATTTTCTAATGAGTCTCACACCGACGTTTCTAAAGAATGGAGTGATGGAGCTTAATGACATATACATGTAATATTAATAACACAGACCTCGGTCATAAATCCGAAAAGCAATTTCTTCAAGATTTTTGCAGCTATATGCAATGTTCCGCTAAAATATTTATAAGAAAAATTCGAATTTCTTTAAAAGGATCGGGATAAGCTAGTTGCGAAATTAACGATGGTGTACAGAAATACAGTGGTATTTATTTTTCTAAGAAAGATACAAAATTTTATATGTTTACAATAACTGATCGGTAGAAAAGTAGCTACGCTATGGATCTAAACAGTAATACCATAATGATAGTGATAAAAATAATCAGCAGTGATGTGTCAACTAATCCTAAACATATAATATTGACCAAGTACGGAAATTACATGGTTTAAATACTGTACGTACAGAAATGAAAACGAGTCTAATTACCTACGATCAGCTGGTTTGCGTAATATATGTATAATTAAAAGTATGTATATAAAGACACATATAGCACGGTTAGTGATACATAAATAATTACTATTAAAAAAAAAAAGGATTACGATATAATGATAATAATAATAATAATTTAGGTGAGTAATTTTGGGCAATCTGTTCAGGTCTAAATTGGAATTGTATCGTCCAATTGGTCAAGGGACATATTTCCAACTCTCGAATCACTTATTCCTTAACAGTTATAAATTCGTTGAGATTCGGGAATTTCCATTTTATAAGCGAATTCCCGGATTACGGGACGCTACGAAGTTCAGGAGCTCGTCGCTGTCCTCGCAAACGAAGGGTTTCAAATGGTGGCAGGCAACGTCGTGCCACTTGATACCGTCGTTGTAGAAATTGTTCAAAATCGACAAACAGGACTCGTCGTTACCCTGAAATTAATTACAATCGTTAATTCAAGCACTCACATTTGTCAATCATTCTAGAACCCAAGCATACAAGACACGAATGGATTACAAAAGAAAAAAAAAACAAATAAGAAAAAAAAAAGGGATACCGTATATGTCATGCAAAATTAGTTCTCTATATTCACACGTATTGCGAAAAATTGAAAAAATCACCGTTAAAATAGGCCAAGCCTCGTGAAAAGTAGCCGAAAACAAAAGCCAAGCTAATTCAAAGGCCAACATAAAATCAACATGGCCGCCGTTGGCTCGCTTGCGATATTATTTCCGTTTGAATTCAACTGTCAAAACTCGCCGTTCGGCAAACGCTGTTTCGAACCAAACGAGAAGACTGTAAGAATAGTTCAGTTGTGGTTTCACCACAGACGGAAGCGCACGCATCGAGAAATCAGCTCGTAGAAGTTACGCGTACGCGTTGCCATATCATGCATTGCTGCTGTGATTCACGCTTGAACCAATCAATCGCGTCACATGTTAATATCAGTTCGAAGATACCTGTGCGGCTTCGCGGTTGTCGGGCTGAGCTTGTCCGTATCCTCCGGTCGCGCTCCAGTCACCGGAGTCTCGTTTAGTGGTGGGACCGATTTTAGCTCCGGAACCGGACCAGAACCATCCGTTTATGTTCTGGGGCTGCAGGTCGGCCCTGTTGCAGCCGTTGAAATTGCATTTGCGGCCAGAGGTCCAGATGTACTTGATGTTTCCTAGATTTCAAAGAGGGTTAGTAAAATGTGGTTAAGGTTAACTAGAATTAGAAGTCGAATGACGCAGTTATCGTCGCTGCAAGTGAAACCGATGAGGGTTTTGCGCGGTCGGAGTACGTTAAACCTCTCCAAGAATTTTTCATTCGTCTAAGTTTATCCATACAAGATTATCGGTATAGAAACTGCGTTCGTTTGCGTGATGCGTCAATTTTTAAACAGTTTCATTACCGCGGTACGAAGGTGCTCGGATGTGTAATGCAATAATCGCTTGACCGCGCACTCGCACGCAATACTTTACGTATGCGTATATTAGACTTTTCTACGAAGCTGGAGAAATTGCGTAGAGGTAATTTTTCGAGGTACGTAGTAATTTCGTAATTATTAAAATTGCTGAATTGACAACAATTCACAGAACTTTCGACACTTTTGTCATTAAATACTCCAGCCTTTACTGCCGTGAGTCCAGTTGTCTAAAAATTGTAAAATACCGAGGAAAAGGTGAAAAAAAATTCTTAGCCAATTTGGGCACACGAGTAGGTACATACTTCGATGTCCACAATTTTAGATGAATATTTATCATAGTAGTCAAGATTCTCTTCCTTTTTACGAGCATAAACATCAATTTTCGGAACCTACTCTCGAGATTCATGTATAGATAAGGAGCCTGATTAATTACATGAAATTATTGCACGCACATACACTTGACTTTTACATCTTGATACTTTCGAGTTTCAACCTGACGCTCGATACGTAATTACTTCCTTCATTCATCCCGTGATTAATTACTAAAATTCTTATTAAGATTCTCCAGGGGTTCTTTTACTTTCTCGAATATATGTTACGTATAAACGTGGATGCAGAAACTTGAGCGGCAAGTTTTCACGAGTCGTCTCAGCGTTACGAAACCGTTAATGCTTACATCTGCACAGCGGCAGTGCAAGTAGCCGCGTCCAGGATGATTTGCTTACGTAATGTTCGTGTTACTGCCCCTCGGTATTGCATTTCAGTTTACGTGCCGCAGGTGCGCCTGAAATTGCGAAATGGCTAACTGACCGATCATTCGCCTAATACTCGTTTATCATCGATCGAATTACAATTCTTGGTGTGATAATATTCGCGCGCGAAATTTTAGCTGCATAACTCTACGTGTCTGTTCTTATTCGATCCCTCATTGCTCACTTTTACCCATCAATTAGATGCTCAGTGAATAATCTCCGATTTTCTAACCATTAGACTTGATAATTATACGACAATTATATCGTGGCCTTGCCAGGTTATTAATTGTTCGAGTATCTAAATACCGCGCTACGAAATGAAAAAAAACTCCGTGATATACGCAATCCTTTCGCGTGCCGTTTTTTTTTTTTATTTATTTATAGTTCCTCCTTTCCTTCACTCTCAATTATAGTTTCAACTCAGACATGCAGATAGGTGAAGGTGCAATCGAGTGAAAGCTGGGCTGACTGCCGTACAATCATCTGCTCTCAATTCTCAATGTAACATGCCCGCGGTGCATTGCCCCGCGAACCAACTTACACTGCGACTTTAGGCACTCTTACCTCTCGCGATTCTTTGCTTAATGAATTCATTCTCCTGCGGAGTCTCTAGGGATACGGCGTCCATGCAATGACGTCTGCAGATGTTCCTCGCGTCCAACCAATCCACTTCCAATCCTCTGGTCGGCGCGTGTTCCCAACTGAAGAAGTACGAATGGGCAACGTTTCTCGCATCTCGGTACGTCGAGTGACGAACGCCTGAAATTAGAATTAGAAGTTGTTTTCCACGTTCCCTGTTACAGCTTTTTCGCTAGACATCAATTGAATTACATACGTTTTGAATACAACCTTCTGCATTAAATTTGAATCAGTGACCAATCGAAATTCTTTGTGAGAAGCACCGATGATTTCAGAATCGAATCCCCGCCGATATAATACGTAGTATACTCTCCAAACCCCACGACGCACTTTATAGTTTTATAAAAATTTATGCCCACGAGGGAAGAAGTGACCCAGTTTAGGTAAAAAGCCTCGCACGTATGAGCGACAAGAACGTGGACGCAATGACAAGTTGATCTACGCCCTACGTATGGGGGTCTGTGCATACTCACGATTAGCGCAGCTTCTTGGATCAGGCAGAGCCAGGCGACGCTGGGCCGTCACTGCTACGAGCATAAAAAACAGTAGGTAGAACGCCCTGTACATTTTGGCAGCCTGGAAACAGACGAAATGACGAAAATTAAACGAGTAGACAAGTGAGGACAGTAGAAGCAGACCGTGAGGTGTCGGACGTCTGACTATAAATTTACTCAAGTTTATCGCCTAGCACTTTAGACTCGGTGTTTCCGTCGTAGGTACACGGTTAAAGAAAAAATAGCACAGTCTTACTCTCGCGTGAAGTCGAGGATATAGCGATGCGGTGAAAATGATTGTGCAAACGATTGTGCATTTCAGGGTAAGTACGAAGCGTGGACGATTATGGAGGGGCTTTGAACCGACTGGATATTGTACGTAATTCACTCCTTGCGCAACAAAGTACCCGCTCGTGTGTTCTTAGGTAATACAAAGTACGCCGTATCAGATGCTTCTTTCTTACGTTACAACCTCGGCGCAAGTTTTATGGCTGACGTGAGTCGCCGTGTTGCAGACTAAGAATTCGAAACGTCCTAAATAAGCGAAGTCACTTTTATGGCTGAAGTGTTTGACCTAGACGAAATAATACATGCGGATCTAACAGACTCCTTGATCTTAATTAATTACGAGTCTCCTCTACGCGATTAGAGAACAATTTTGATGCTTTCAAGGATCTCATCTACAGCCTGAAGGCTAATACCAGACAGCTGGTGGTGCGTCCTTGCCACAGATTTCATCTCATCAACGAGCCTTCGAGATGCTGCATGACAAGTATGGACAATTTGCATCATAGGCATCTCGTCATTTGTATTAAATTAAAAATAACGATAATGATGTAACTGTAATAATAATAGGAGACGGGATGGCTCGGCAACAATTTCTGCGTCAAGGCTGAATGTACATACTTATTAAATGTTATTCACTACGTGCACTCTAATCGCTATTTATACGTGACATTGTATAAAATTGTGATGTTGAAGAAACTTTTGGTGCTTCAAGTGCAGCTTGACGTTTACAAAAGTCTTTAAAAAAAAACTGCACTGAAGACACCGTGAAGTTAGTGAAACACATATTCAAACGGTGTAAATATGCATCGTGTAATCAGGTTTTCGTTAAATCACACGATACTGCGTGTTAATAACTGATGGAAAGTAGGAAAAAGTAGAAGAGAAAGATAAAGAAATCCACACGGGAAAGGTCACCGATTGCTGACTCTATCCTGGGGTTCAAGACACCTCGAGCGATAGCGAATGACGAGTACAAACTCTCTCTCCTTGGAATATATTTACACGCGAACAAGTCGAGCATGTGAGTCAATTGGCGGTACGTTTTACAGGTCGAATATACGGGTGCTACAGCTGGGCGATAGCCATACGGGTTATTCACAACGGGCAACCTGGATGTATTGGAAGTGACGAACTTTCGAAAATTAATGTTTCACTTTCTACAGTGCAGGTCACGATAATTATCGCCTAATCGTTAATTGATAATTTAACGTAGGCCGAGAATTCCGGTTTCTTAAAATGTATTGAATTGGAAAAAAGGACACATGGAATCAGTTTATATAAATTATGAACAGTTTCAAGTTTCACCGCCGGACAGGGCGAGAGAGAGAGAGCGGTATTAATTATTACTCTACGATTCGAACCTAATTTTTGTCTGCATTTTGATAGAGAACGTTTCAGACTTGTGACCTTAATAGATTTTGATAGAATCCCGCGTAGCCCTCTTTTCTGTGTCAGCATTTGTTCATCTTCACTCAACCGTGAGTTTGATTGATAACGGATGTATTTATAACGTTTTTTTTCTTTTCCAGTAGATATTTCGGCACTGGTGAAAGATCATTAGAAGCAGTTGTTCTCTAAAGACTTTAGATGATTTTGTGCAATGATATTGCATCGTCAGAATCATCCTGGTGAATGGGATCAGTCGCGTCGTGAGAGACTCTGACCAACTTTCACGTAGGGAATCTTAGCCAATTGATAAGCGTATAAAGTGTATTTAAACATCTAATTACCGCGACACACAATTACCGCATCCTCAATAACTAGGAACGTAAAGTTTCGCCTAAAAATATGTATAATAGAATGTGTATAATCAACATAAACTTAATTTTTATGTTCTTCGTTCATTAAACTATGTTATTCGATTTAATCGAATCTCATTCCATATCATCAAATGTCAACGCAAATTTTTTTTTTAGAAAACCTTTTTTTTTTTTATCCCCGCGCGACGAATGACAAAACTAGAAACTGGATTAAGTAAAATTCGCATTAAATTTATTATAAAGATAGAAAAGTAGATGAAATTAAAAGGGTCTCTTGAATTGTGTAAATCAGGTGTAATCGGTTAGTAGACAGTGGAAAATCCTTTTTTGTGACTGATATTTGCTGAATCCACTGATAGCATTGAACTAGAGTAAATAAATACTGCAGTTGCCTGTTTACATTTTATATTTGTGTAACAACTTGTGCGAATTCACATCATCTACCGGAATACCGCGACGCTAGCCAACTCAGGTTACGGTATTCCTGACTGTTAACGGACTTACAAGGGCACCGGGTCACAAGGTTTACCAAGTGGCTTATAAGAAAAAGGATAACAATGCCGTCGCGAATATTAAACACCGTCCAGTCATTCGCTACTGGAAAAGCATTATTCGTTAATCAAGAACGCGAATCAGCTAATTTTCAATATTTCTTTCCAGTTATATTGGTGATTTCTAGTAATTACCAGAGCAGAACAGCCGTCTCGTCAATCGACGGATAATTCCATTTCAATTACATATATCATGGAAAAGAGTTCATAATCAGATTTACTCAACACTCGAACACCTCTTCTGTCTAATATCCTTTTTTTCCTTGTTCAAGAAACCAATCTTATGGTGTTGTCGATACGATGATCCATTTGGAACTTGTGGTCATAACCGATATGATGATTATCCGAAATATGAATATACATGCATATTTATGAATCAGTAAATGTCAAGTTCAAGTGATTTTATAATACAGAGAGCTAACAAGAAACTCGTTTTCAAGTTTAGCTTTCACGCGTGTTTAGTTGATGAAGTGTAAAAAAAAAAAATAACATAAAAAAGAAAACAGTTAAATAATGAAAACGACGCGTAGAATAATATTCTCTCGATCACTATTTGAACCGTAGAAATGAGAACAGCCAATTTACTACGCCACCTCAGAATCGGTGGCAAACAATTTCCGCTCCAATGCAACTTTTAATTCCTCAAAAAGAAAACGAAGGATGCCGAGCAAGTATGAGTCCGATTGCAAGGTTCGTCAACAGTCGGAAGGCCAATAAATTTCCTTCCTGGGACCGGGGACATTGGAATCCGTCGTCGAGTCATGATGTACCGGTTGAATTCGCACGTTCGTCCCACGTATATGTGTATCTACAATCGCATGCGTGTATCTCCGGTCTGCCCACCGGCCTGCAGTAAATATTTCTCTGGCCCAGATCACAGCGAGGTATATCAAATGTCCCGAATTATTCTGAGGCCTGATCGTTTTGCAGGTGAATTCGGCAGGGGCCAGTCACTGATCGGCCTTTCGCCAGAGGCGTTGTAATTCACCATCTGCGGAGTTTCATTTCGCAGCTATCATCGATAGCCACTTTTTTATCCGTGCGATTGTGTGGATGTATGTAATTATTGGCAGTTCTTTCGGCAATAAGCATAGACTCGCCTCCTCGCTTTGACCGGTTGTTAATTTTATTAAACTTTAATGGCCCGGTGCGTCTGAAAATTGTTTAACCACGGAGTTTCTCTCACACCGTGATTTCCACCTTGCGCTCTTCCATTTCACACTTCAATCCCTCAGCGTCGCGGCCCGGTTATATTCTGAGTAACGAACTGAACCAACTCCGCGAAAAGAACTGTGCCTTGGCCTGACCCATTCACCGGCATATCCTCCGTGACTTCTTCGTATACACCGTTTTAGGCGTTTCCTTTTTATTCTTTTTCTTTCATTGTCCATATTACTTGTCGGTTTCGTCATTTAAACAGCTATACTTTATGTCGTTCTGTGAAATACGGTAAAAGTAGCCTAATTTCAGGAAACATTCGTCATTCTATGGGTCACGAGCATTGTAGTCTGTTATTTCGGTAAAGGTTCATCGTTTCCTTACTTCGTACCATGTACTTGAAATTTAATCTGCCATGTCTTGCATAAGTTACTGTGCATATAGTAAAATGGAAAACGTGACTATACTTGCAATCGAGACTTTGCAAATACACAAAAAACAAAAAAAAACCAAGAAACAAAGAAACATTAATCACCTTGTGATTATCACGATGTGAGCAACGCGTAGCTGAAGACATGGGAAAATGACGAAACAGTGTTACTTTGTTTGAAGTAAAACTTTCATTTTAATCCAAGAACTTGTATTCAAAATAAACTTAATTGTCTGTTTTAAAACTTAGTTAGTTCAAATTTAAAGTCAATTGGTAGGAGAATTCGGAGTTTATCAGTGAAACCGAATTGACAATTGCAACTCAGTCAGTTTTATGAATATACAATGTAAAAGAATGTTAAAATAATATTATCAAGTCATGAGAGTTTAATATAAATATTTAAAGCACCAATAATTCTTTTTTCCCCTTATCACAGATATACATAGTTATTGAAGTTTTTCTGGATGCAGTATTACAATTCGCTCACTGGGAACAGAAAATGGTGATCTTCTCTCAGGTACAGTGCCCGCTGTGTAATGAGCGAAGATGTAACTTTCCGCGTTTAATCAAGCTTCAATTAAAATAATTAATGAATAATTCGCTACGCGATGCTCGGGCGTATAAGCATTAATTTCATTGCACGTAGAAAGTTGGCGACGAAAATATTCATTACGTCACGACGCAGATTGTCGAGTAATTTCTTTCAGTTCTTATTTTTCTTCAACCCTGGTAAGGTAACAGCTGTAAACTTTGCAGCAAGTCTACTTTTAGCGTTGGAAATTTATTATTCCGTCAGAGCGTCGTCGCGACGCTGCGAGTGAGTATAACAAGTGAAAATCGTCGCACGTGACGTACCGGAAACGGAAGTCGAAATGCAAATGATTGAAAATTTCATTCTACTGTCTTGCAATCACGAACGATTTTCATGAAAGAATCTAGCATAATTTGACGATTGGCCAACGCCGATCGAGCTAGAATCTCTGATTGAGCCGAGGCTTCGTTATGCGCTGTAGAAAATAACCGTACCAAATTGGGAGAATATATTATTTGTGAGCGTGTCGTTTTCTCCTCCACGGTGTGACAAATTGAGATTTCATCTTCCTTGCATGGCGAGTATACCTACTTATCATTGCCTGAGGGCGTAGCCTAAAAAAGTTGAATTTTAAATCACTTACCGTTATGCAGAAGCCACTTTTGACCATCCTCTACTCTCCATGCCTACATGAGATTCTTGTCCCTATTTAATTCTGTTTTTTCTTTTTTTTTTTTTCAACATTCTTCAGGCAAGCCTCGGAATTCGATCTGTTTTTTATTCCTTGACATTACTATACGCGTATAAATTCTAATGAACGAACTCCTGCTCAAAGACATGGTTAAAATTCGTGACTATACCTTATAAAAAAATATTGAAAACTGAACTTTTCTTTTGTCATTTTCCCTCAATTCATCTCGTATTTTGGAATCGCGTCAGACGTGAAACGGCCTGAATTAGAATGATAAAAAGTGTGCCAATTTTCACGGAGTACGCTTGAAAATGTCTCTCCGCGCTCTTCCAGACAAATACCATTTCAGACATGCCGCAAAGAAGTCCGTGCAGGCGTCCAGGTATAGCTCAGCAAACCCGTTACATGGCCGCGGCACTCTTTACTCGCCAACTCGCCAGAGATGCCGCATAGCCGGACTAACCGCTAACGTTCAATATATGGGGATCAGAGTTACGTTGGTACAAGATGTAATCTCACCGTCGAAAATCACTCCATATCCCCCTGAACACCGGCCGTATGATAGATGTAAATAAAAGTTGAACATGACAGTGACTGACGTGGAGATACAAACATTATCAGCTGATGTTCGACTCAATCAACGAACTTAAACTATTACTGTCAAATTAAATCGTCAAATCATTAACTCATCCTTCACTCAAACTTTCATCTAATTGATCTATTAGTCGCTAAGTCGCCTCATCAATGTTTGTACCGTAGGCTAATTGTTCAAGGTGTTCGAATGAATGCTACTTATACTTAATTCACGACAGATTTGATTAAGTAACTAAAAGGTAGTAATTAATCTTCAACTTTCTTAGTATCAAAAAAAATTAAGATGCGACAAAATGTATTGAACATACATTTTTTGTCGCATTCATTGCTAAAATCCCGTATGTTTATATACTATACCAGTGTCAATTTCTCAGACACTCTACAAAGACGAGCGGCAATTCGCAGACTCTTAATTCTCTTTCGTTTCGCGACAGGTGTATGAAAAGAATCGACCGACGGTGAAATTCGATTTATTACTTTAAAAATAAAGAAAGTAAAAAATAAAAAAAAAAAAAAAAAAAAATGTTCTCCTTGAGAGTTGACAAGTTTGCAGATATTCTAACCACGTATTATCGTTAAAAATCGCTTACCTTTTTCAGCCGATTTTGTTAATGACGGGAGATATACTTCTGGTCGCGCGAACGAAGAATAAGAGACGAAACTAACTGACGCTGTAGACAACGCGAGGCTAGTATATACGCGGCCCACATTCGCGACTGCGACGAGTAACCCAAATAACTCCCACCACCTTGTACTCCTATTCAGTTACCTGCTCCCCGTGATGCGACTTGTTCAAGTCTTTCGAACCCGTGTGTCTTTCTTTAATTCCTTTCTTTCTTTACAGTGGTAGACATGCCCTGCACACCACGTTCTTCGCGGGGGTCTCATCACGGCTTTTATAGCCCGTGAAGAAGACCCTCCGTTCGATCGCTCACAGTCGATGCTGTATTCCCACCTCGAATAAGTCCGCATATTCCGGGCAATGACTTGCTCCTCAGAGGGGGATGCCTTGCCTTCTCAAAACCCCTACCAGACAGTCGGAGTCTCATCATCGCCGCAGGAACGGTCTGGTATTCGCTTCATCTCCTCTCACTGGCGGATAAACTATACTTGCAATTTTGCAATCCTTCTCACATTGACATCCCTGCAATGCAATATGGCCTCGAATGTGTATGCGAGGGCACGTAAAAGGATTTCGGTTGGATTCTACAGAAAATTGATATATTTCATTGGTGCACGTATCATTGGTGAGTAATCCCACCCCCGTTTCGCCCTGAATTTGTCTTTCTTTGGATATTTAATCGTGGAGGCATTTCTCACTACTTCAGTTTCGCTAATTTATTCTATTTACAGCATATTGACGATGAGAGTAAACTTCAAACACGTTTGGTATGAGCGTCTTAACTTTTTTGGAGAAAGATACCTCTACTGTACAGTAGAAGAAAAGAAAACCGAGATAATCTTCTCCAGAAATTATCTACAGTGTAGACAAACAGTGGAAGTGTAGACAGTGCTATTTAGGTAGTGAGTTTGAACTTAGAAAACAGAAAACAACAACCTGAGCAAGATTTCAAAGAATTTTCTTTGGCCAGTCTCAATTTTCAAAGTCTATAAATCCAGACTTCTAATTATTGTTATGGAAAAAACACCACGCGGTCGAGAAATAAATATCAGCAACACAGAAACGGTTTCACCGTTGATATACCTCTAATTGTGGGAATTATACTTCGTTTTTCATTTCACCTCTGCTTGAACATCGAATAGTATAAGATCCGATGAGTTATTCACACCGTCGTACCATGCGTATCTACATATACACATTCGAGATCCGCCATTTAGGTTTGCAGAATATTTTTAACCGTCCATAAATTATTATACCGAAATTCTGTGGAAATTTCACCTTCCGCAATTGGTTACACTTGCATGTATTATTTTATGCCACGATCGTAGGAAGCCGCTGATACTTACTTCGTTACTACCTAAAGTATTGGGTTCTGTAATGTAAAGCATCACGGCTTAGTGCACCGGGTTCGCAAGATAACTACGTGGAGCTACCATCTTCATCGCAGACCTTTCACTTTAACTTTCTCAGGTTGTTATTATGTGTATCTTAAAATAATTCATAGAAGAATCGCCATCATTAACAAGCAACATTTAACCGCGATTTTACAGCAACTTCGCAATCTCTACAATTTCAAATCACCGTACACGCAATATATTGAAACCAAGTTTTATTGCGTATCATCGTACAGCGCGTTCTAACATTAAAGATATCTCTATCGAAATACTGTTTTCTACTTTCAATACTGTTGGTGTGATACTTTGCAATGACTTAACTTTGAGCTCTTTATATCGATAGAAGAGCCGCCAAGTTGTTGATAATTTTACTCATTCTCGGCAACTACTTGCTATTGATTTTAAATCCGGCTTCGGTTGACAGCACCTTTCAACTGAGACCTGAACGCGCAGCTTAATACTCGCTGAGATTTGCAACAGTACAGATTGCCGGGCAGTAGCCTAACGGTGTTGTTTGTACTAGCTAATGAAGACAGTCACCTGAGAGTATTATTGTCAAGCTAGTTATAGATAAAGATAAAATAGTGTAAATTGTCTTCAGAATATCGAATATCAAATGCATAGGTTACTGCAAGGTGGATAACAAACACCAAAGCAAGTTTGTAACTTATGACCGCCATATCTTAGCATAAGTTTAGTTTCGTACTTACAGTAAAATTACTACAAATTTTATAACTCATGATCTTGTATGCTTAAATAAATACAAGGTTACCTTATATCTGAAGATGTGAACTACTAGTCAGGAGAACGAGACTTTTATTCACGTAAAATTGTGAAAAATGGTCTAATACGCGGAAGCGTGGAGAACGAACTACTTCGCCTAAGTATATTACCCACAGTATCAGTGACAAGAATTATGGTAATCAAATGCGAAATAGATCGTTCTTTCCTCATTTGGAGCGATGTTCTGTCCTTCACACGTTTCACAAAATATAGCCTGCTCGTTTTGCACTTTCTGAAATAGCCTCTTCTTCTGGCTAGCGCAACAGTGTTTGGTAAGATATTGTAATTTATAATCCGGGAGTCGAAATATGTACAATGTCATAATTTTTTTTTTGAGATGTAATGGCTTCCAGAAAAAAGTCAGATTGAAAACTGGAGACGAGAACCGGTGCTTTCAACATGGTATTGCCGTTGCCGATGATACAGAATCGAGTTCAAGAAAATCATATACATACAGAATCTTCGTTTGTTTCTAAACAAAAATCGTATACTCGAATATTACTAACGCTGGTTATTTGACAAAGACTATAGCAATAACTGAACTTTTTCCGCATTCAGTCTAGAGATTTTAATAATCTTGACATGGCAATACGCTGCGTCAACGTATAAATGATGTGCACATTTGATTACTGAATTAAAAGTTACCATTTTTTTTTTTTAAATTTCAAAGTCCTTCGCAAGGACATTGTTGATATGACCTGCAGGAATGAAAAGAAACAGAGCTGCATGTATTTGATTGAATTTATTCGTTCAATGACACGTAGAGGCTTGCAATCAACATGATACACTTTTTTTTTGCTATTACTCACATTAGACATTATGAAGTACTGCTCCTTTTCAACTCGTCTTTCATTCCATCAATTTTCTGAAAATCAACTCGTGGTAAAGTTATCTTTGGAATTGGCCAAGCTGTGTTAGGATCGACAGACACCGGATTCAAAAAATGGTCAGTCAATTCCTGCACACTCTGACCCCAACGACTATTCAAGATAAATTCCATCGTTGCACTGCATGCAAGTAGTCGATGACCGTCTTCGTTAAGGGATTCCAATCGCTCCACCATCAGTTTCTGGCAATAGACAATCACAACATTAACGTACAATCAGCTGCAAATTCTATATGATCAACGTAGGTACATAAAACGCTGTTGATTTAATCACATTATATTTCCATTTATTTTTCAAAATCAAAACTCGATGATATTACGTGATTCTTGTCGCTCAGTAGTCTGAGCTCGCGATAAAACTGGTACAAATTAAGTAGCGTCCTTTTGTACGTTGTAGAAGCGATTTCGAAATTGTCTTCGAGGTTGTCGTTTGGAGGCTGCTTCTCTTGAGTAAAATTATATTCCGAAGCCTTTCTCCCGTACCATTTATTGAAAAATCTACCACCCGCTTCAACTTGAGCAGGAAAGCATTTCGTGCGGCCCGTAAAGGGCGAACATTTGACGAACAAGTATCTACACAGTTGGAAAATCTCTTCTTCCGGTGCTTCGATCAAGTGCACGAGGTATTGGGGATATACTAACAGCAATCCGGTCACTGCTTCGGAGGAATATTCCTTGGCGGCGAGACTGAACGCTTTTAATACATGGTCACTCGATTCGTTCGTTTTAGCGCAATAAATCAGTCTGCAGATATCCGAGGCTCTGTTGCTCTCGACGAAATGCAGCATCGACTTTCTCTCAGGTTCCTCCATCGTGCTACACGGTTGTTTGGTCGATACAATTGATATGGTGGATGTCAGCACAACTTTAAAACACGTGTTGCTGCATGTTTGTTTGATATAATACGGCTGCACATTTCGTTGTGGTGGCAATCCTTAATTGGAAGCAACGATTCAGTAAGCTGACAAAGTTAGTTTTCATAAAAATGATGTATATGTGAAGTGTTTAAAATACTGTATATGCTTGCATGCTGTTTAACAATATGTGAGATTTTTGATAAAGGTTCCACTAAATTTGTCTAAATCAGTATTCGTAGTTGCCTTAGTTGTTGTGATTATGAGTTTGATACACATAGAGGATAAAATAGGGATCCTTACGACGATAAGGAAAAGACATTTTTCAGCAGGGGCTTTTTCCTTCGTTACTTCTTTTCTGTTGATCCCACGCTCTTTTCGCTGCGTTTTCTGAGTTCCTGGGGGTCCAATTGGTCAGGAAAGGGTCATTTAAATCAAATCTAAGAACAAAAATTTTCGGGTCCAAAAATGGAAAAAAAGTAAGGCTAACCCCTTTGCATTTTTGGCGAAAATCTTGGCGATTTTGAAAAGTGCTGGAATAAATTCTTTCTGGCACTACTCCAACGTAATTTTGCGGGAGAAATCGATTGGGCGCAGTTCCAATACGCTGCGATCAACGCATCGAAAGTTGCAGCCAAAAAACGAAACCTGTGATTATATGAATCCTTACGTAATGTTTTTGATGTGTTTTTATACTGAAAATATTTATTGCTATTCCAGGTACAACCCGAGGTGGTTATCGGTGGTTGTTCGAGGTGGTTGGCGACTGTTGGAGGTGGTCGGAGGTGGACGAGGAGGAGGACGAACTGAACTGAGTCTCAAAGCCCTGTTGACATAAAAGCAGCTATTCGATAGAAATTATAGTTTATAGTTTACACAGCCCATTGCATGATATTTCATTATAAATACGTATGTTTCAATGTATTTAGGAATAATTTATCAAATATACAGAGGTCATGTGCAAATAATAAATGAATTGATTCGACCGCAGTTTGATGTATTCATTAGAGCTTTGACAATAAATTTAAGCTTTGTTACTTCTTTTATTTTATTATGGATAATCAAAAACATTTCCGACTAATCGTGCTGTGGAAGCATGGGGATTAAACCAAATGTAGCAAAAGATTAGAAACAGTGTATGTGGAGTACGGGTGTTTTTCTAATAATGCAAATAGAATAGAATACCACGTCTTGCGAATTAGCTTTCCAGACAGAGATGAATGATGAATTTTAAGGACTGCATTATCGTTGTTGAATACTCTATGCCTCATGGGAAAAGAAAATCTGTAACGACAAAATTGATGCACCGGATCATCGTCGACTTTAACTTTTGAAATGTCCTACCATTTTCGAACACCTCCAACCATCCTATTTACCTATATTACTAGATTAGCTATGATATGAAAAGAGAAGAATTATTCGTTTCGAAATGGGATTCTATTCGACGCGCGCTCGATGTATTCTATGACATTAGAATTCATAATTATTCCAACAACTTTTCATTTGCTCTCTCGATCTTGAATTTTCATAGGCATAGAATCGAAACGTTGTTTCAGCTGGTCGCAAGTGAAGTATCTGCGTTGGGTGGAGGAGCAGAATTGTTTTTCGAAAAGTATTCGGATGGAAAAAAATTCAGAGTAACTGTAATACATCACGGATGCGCTAATTTTGAACGAGATGAAACGGATGCTTCGTATATGAGACAGTATTTAACGCTGCGCAGTGATTTAAAGACCTAAAAAGGCGATAGGGAGAGAAAGAACGACGCTTCTTAACACTTCGAGTGTATTTTAACACACATTTGAAAGATACGAGCGAAATTTTTCATCATCCAACTGTCGCAGAACGGCAGCGTTATCAGCCGAGTCGTTCACTGAAGAATATATCTTCAGTCAACGGCTGACCATCGAAGGGCCTGGCCGCTTGAGTCTGGAATCGGCAGGAGAGATGAAGTGCGTATTTCTTGTATGAAACGTGAAAACTAAAAGCATTATACATCATATCATATCATCATACATCGTACACCATGCATCATACATCGTACATCATACATCATACATCATCATACATAGTATTAAAGGTCGGAATCAAAGTTCGGATGTCGGATGTTCAGAAAGTGACGTCACCAATTCAAAATCAGCTAGCCGAATTCCTCAGTCGGGAAACAACCGCGCAGTAGAGCGGACGTATGAGAGTCGCGCTCCGCAAATTTCGAGTACCGGGTTCTCAACCTCCGGAAACTCGACTTCCAGGATAAGCGCTCCGTGGTTCCTCGTTCATGTTTACAATAAATTATTTCAATTCGTTTTTCGCGCAACCCCAAATTCGGTAGCTGTCAGTCCGCTAATAAAATTTCTCGACTTCCAGGATAAGCGCTCCGTGATTCCTCGTTCATGTTTACAATAAATTATTTCAATTCGTTTTTCGCGCAACCCCAAATTCGGTAGCTGTCAGTCCGCTAATAAAATTTCTCGACTTCCAGGATATGCGCTCCGTGGTTCCTCGTTCATGTTTACAATAAATTATTTCAATTCGTTTTTCGCGCAACCCCAAATTCGGTAGCTGTCAGTCCGCTAATAAAATTTCTCGACTTCCAGGATAAGCGCTCCGTGATTCCTCGTTCATGTTTACAATAAATTATTTCAATTCGTTTTTCGCGCAACCCCAAATTCGGTAGCTGTCAGTGCGCTAATAAAATTTCTCGACTTCCAGGATAAGCGCTCCGTGGTTCCTCGTTCATGTTTACAATAAATTATTTCAATTCGTTTTTCGCGCAACCCCAAATTCGGTAGCTGTCAGTCCGCTAATAAAATTTCTCGACTTCCAGGATAAGCGCTCCGTGATTCCTCGTTCATGTTTACAATAAATTATTTCAATTCGTTTTTCGCGCAACCCCAAATTCGGTAGCTGTCAGTGCGCTAATAAAATTTCTCGACTTCCAGGATAAGCGCTCCGTGGTTCCTCGTTCATGTTTACAATAAATTATTTCAATTCGTTTTTCGCGCAAGCCCAAATTCAGTAGCTGTCAGTGCGCTAATAAAATTTCTCGACTTCCAGGATAAGCGCTCCGTGGTTCCTCGTTCATGTTGACAATAAATTATTTCAATTCGTTTTTCGCGCAACCCCAAATTCGGTAGCTGTCAGTCCGCTAATAAAATTTCTATAACTTTATAATCTTCTCATAATCTTTTTGGTAAAATATGTCGATAAAAAAATTATATTAAACCTTACACATTATTTTTGATTCGTTCTCATGCTGAAAATATTTATTAGTATTCGAGGTATAACCTGAGGTGGTTGAAGGTGGTCGGCGGTGGACGAGGAGGAGGACGAGGAGGACGAGGATTTGTGCTGGGTGAGTAATACACTTTTATAATATTTGATGGCAATTGTAATTATATTTCATCTGAAGTATTACAAACTTGTCACGTTTACAATAAATTATTTCAATTCATCTTTCGTGCAAGCACATATTCAGTAGCTATGAATAATCTTGTACAATTCATTATATTATCAATTAGTTAATTAATATTCTTATAATATTTAATGGCAATTGTCATTATATTTCATCTGAAATATTACAAACTAGTCACGTTTACAATAAATTATTTCAATTCATCTTTCGTGCAAGCACATATTCAGTAGCTATGAATAATCTCATACAATTTATTATATTATTAATTATTTAATTATTTACATTAATCCTTACACAATATTTTTGATGTGTTCCTATACTTAAAATATTCATTACTATTACAGGTATAACCCGAGGTGGCCGGAGGTGGACGAGGAGGAGGACGAGCTGGACGATGAGGTGGACCAGGTGGACGAGGAGGAGGACGAGGTGGACGAGGAAGAGGCGGGGTGGGTCGTGGGAGAGGACCTCTCCTCTCCTCAGAGGAGGGGAGGGGGAGGGGGTGGGGAGGGGAAGGGGGAGAGGTGGGCGGGCAGGGGGAAGGGAAGGGAAGGGAAGGGAAGGGAAGGGCTGGGGAGGGTGAGGCGGAGGGGGTGGCGGGGGGGGGAGGGGAAGGATGGGAGGGCGGGAGGGCGGGAGGGCGGGAGGGCGGGAGGGAGGGTGGGCGGGCGGGAGGGAGGGAGTGGAGGACGGATGTCAATGCGAGCCCGTTAGAGTGAATAGAGCAAAACACCCCCCCCCCCTCCTTCCCGCTCGCCCCCCCCTCCCTCCCGCCCACCCCCTCCCTCCATCCCTCCCGCCCTCCCGCCCTCCTGCCCTCCCATCCTCCCCCCCCCCCCCCCCCCCGCCGCCCCTTCGCCGCCCCCTCCCCAGCCCTTCCCTTCCCTTCCCTTCCCTTCCCCCTGCCCGCCCACCTCTCCCCCTTCCCCTCCCCACCCCCTCCCCCTCCCCTCCTCTGAGGAGAGGAGAGGTCCTCTCCCACGACCCACCCCGCCTCTTCCTCGTCCACCTCGTCCTCCTCCTCGTCCACCTGGTCCACCTCATCGTCCAGCTCGTCCTCCTCCTCGTCCACCTCCGGCCACCTCGGGTTATACCTGTAATAGTAATGAATATTTTAAGTATAGGAACACATCAAAAATATTGTGTAAGGATTAATGTAATTAATTAATTAATTAATAATATAATAAATTGTATAAGATTATTCATAGCTACTGAATATGTGCTTGCACGAAAGATGAATTGAAATAATTTATTGTAAACGTGACAAGTTTGTAATACTTCAGATGAAATATAATGACAATTGCCATCAAATATTATAAGAATATTAATTAACTAATCGGTAATGTAATGAATTGTACAAGATTGTTCATAGCTACTGAATATGTGCTTGCACGAAAAATGAATTGAAATAATTTATTGTAAACGTGACAAGTTTGTAATACTTCAGATGAAATATAATTACAATTGCCATCAAATATTATAAAAGTGTTTTACTCACCCAGCACAAATCCTCGTCCTCCTCGTCATCCTCCTCGTCCACCTCCGACCACCTTCAACCACCTCAGGTTATACCTTGAATGGTAAAAAATATTTTCAGTATAAGAACACATCGAAAATATTGTGTAAGGATTAATATAATTGAGTAATTGATTAATTAATTAATTAATAACATGATAAATTGTATAAGCTTATTCATAGCTACTGAATATGTGCTTGCGCGAAAAATGAATTGAAATAATTTAATGTAAACATGACCAGTTTGAAATATTTTAGATAAAATATAATTACAATTACCGTGAAATATTATAAAAGTGTTTTACTCACCGAGCACAAATCCTCGTCCCCCTTCCTGAATCACCTCGATTATGCAAGAAATATATAGAATATATTTCTATATATAGAAATTTTATTAGCGGACTGACAGCTACCGAATTTGGGGTTGCGCGAAAAACGAATTGAAATAATTTATTGTAAACATGAACGAGGAACCACGGAGCGCATATCCTGGAAGTCGAGAAATTTTATTAGCGGACTGACAGCTACCGAATTTGGGGTTGCGCGAAAAACGAATTGAAATAATTTATTGTAAACATGAACGAGGAATCACGGAGCGCTTATCCTGGAAGTCGAGAAATTTTATTAGCGGACTGACAGCTACCGAATTTGGGGTTGCGCGAAAAACGAATTGAAATAATTTATTGTAAACATGAACGAGGAACCACGGAGCGCTTATCCTGGAAGTCGAGAAATTTTATTAGCGCACTGACAGCTACCGAATTTGGGGTTGCGCGAAAAACGAATTGAAATAATTTATTGTAAACATGAACGAGGAACCACGGAGCGCATATCCTGGAAGTCGAGAAATTTTATTAGCGGACTGACAGCTACCGAATTTGGGGTTGCGCGAAAAACGAATTGAAATAATTTATTGTAAACATGAACGAGGAATCACGGAGCGCTTATCCTGGAAGTCGAGAAATTTTATTAGCGGACTGACAGCTACCGAATTTGGGGTTGCGCGAAAAACGAATTGAAATAATTTATTGTAAACATGAACGAGGAACCACGGAGCGCATATCCTGGAAGTCGAGAAATTTTATTAGCGGACTGACAGCTACCGAATTTGGGGTTGCGCGAAAAACGAATTGAAATAATTTATTGTAAACATGAACGAGGAATCACGGAGCGCTTATCCTGGAAGTCGAGAAATTTTATTAGCGGACTGACAGCTACCGAATTTGGGGTTGCGCGAAAAACGAATTGAAATAATTTATTGTAAACATGAACGAGGAACCACGGAGCGCTTATCCTGGAAGTCGAGAAATTTTATTAGCGGACTGACAGCTACCGAATTTGGGGTTGCGCGAAAAACGAATTGAAATAATTTATTGTAAACATGAACGAGGAATCACGGAGCGCTTATCCTGGAAGTCGAGAAATTTTATTAGCGGACTGACAGCTACCGAATTTGGGGTTGCGCGAAAAACGAATTGAAATAATTTATTGTAAACATGAACGAGGAACCACGGAGCGCTTATCCTGGAAGTCGAGTTTCCGGAGGTTGAGAACCCGGTACTCGAAATTTGCGGAGCGCGACTCTCGTACGTCCGCTCTACTGCGCGGTTGTTTCCCGACTGAGGAATTCGGCTAGCTGATTTTGAATTGGTGACGTCACTTTCTGAACATCCGACATCCGAACTTTGATTCCGACCTTTAATACTATGTATGATGATGTATGATGTATGATGTACGATGTATGATGCATGGTGTACGATGTATGATGATATGATATGATGTATAATGCTTTTAGTTTTCACGTTTCATACAAGAAATACGCACTTCATCTCTCCTGCCGATTCCAGACTCAAGCGGCCAGGCCCTTCGATGGTCAGCCGTTGACTGAAGATATATTCTTCAGTGAACGACTCGGCTGATAACGCTGCCGTTCTGCGACAGTTGGATGATGAAAAATTTCGCTCGTATCTTTCAAATGTGTGTTAAAATACACTCGAAGTGTTAAGAAGCGTCGTTCTTTCTCTCCCTATCGCCTTTTTAGGTCTTTAAATCACTGCGCAGCGTTAAATACTGTCTCATATACGAAGCATCCGTTTCATCTCGTTCAAAATTAGCGCATCCGTGATGTATTACAGTTACTCTGAATTTTTTTCCATCCGAATACTTTTCGAAAAACAATTCTGCTCCTCCACCCAACGCAGATACTTCACTTGCGACCAGCTGAAACAACGTTTCGATTCTATGCCTATGAAAATTCAAGATCGAGAGAGCAAATGAAAAGTTGTTGGAATAATTATGAATATTAATGTCATGGAATACATCGAGCGCGCGTCGAATAGAATCCCATTTCGAAACGAATAATTCTTCTCTTTTCATATCATAGCTAATCTAGTAATATAGGTAAATAGGATGGTTGGAGGTGTTCGAAAATGGTAGGACATTTCAAAAGTTAAAGTCGACGATGATCCGGTGCATCAATTTTGTCGTTACAGATTTTCTTTTCCCATGAGGCATAGAGTATTCAACAACGATAATGCAGTCCTTAAAATTCATCATTCATCTCTGTCTGGAAAGCTAATTCGCAAGACGTGGTATTCTATTCTATTTGCATTATTAGAAAAACACCCGTACTCCACATACACTGTTTCTAATCTTTTGCTACATTTGGTTTAATCCCCATGCTTCCACAGCACGATTAGTCGGAAATGTTTTTGATTATCCATAATAAAATAAAAGAAGTAACAAAGCTTAAATTTATTGTCAAAGCTCTAATGAATACATCAAACTGCGGTCGAATCAATTCATTTATTATTTGCACATGACCTCTGTATATTTGATAAATTATTCCCAAATACATTGAAACATACGTATTTATAATGAAATATCATGCAATGGGCTGTGTAAACTATAAACTATAATTTCTATCGAATAGCTGCTTTTATGTCAACAGGGCTTTGAGACTCAGTTCAGTTCGTCCTCCTCCTCGTCCACCTCCGACCACCTCCAACAGTCGCCAACCCCCTCGAACAACCTACCTGGAATAGCAATAAATATTTTCAGTATAAGAACACATCAAAAATATTATGTGAGGATTAACATTTGAAAAGTGCTGGAAAAAATTTTTTCTGGCACTATTCGGACGCAATTTTGCGAAACAAATCGATCAAGCGCAGTCCCGATACGCTGCGAGCAGCGGATAAAAATTTACAGCCAAAAAACCAGAACCTTAGGTTTCAACATTTTTCAGCAGGTGCATTTTCCTTCGTAACTTCTTTCCTGTTGATCCCACGCTCTTTGCGCTGCGTTTTCTGAACTCCTGGGGATCCAATTCGTTAGGAAAGGGTGATACAAGTCGAATCTGAGACCACAAATTTTTGGCTTCAAAATTGAAGAAAAAGTAAGGCTAACCCCTTTGCATTTTTGGCGAAAATTTTCCCGTTTTCGAAAACTGCTGGAATAAATTCTTTCTGGCACTATTCCGACGTAGTTTTGCGAGAGAAATCGATTAAGCGCAGTCCCGATACGCTGCGAGCAGCGGATCAAAAGTCACAGCCAAGAAACCAAAACCTGTTGTTACGTTGGGGTGAGAGTGTACTGAGCGGTGGTAGGTAATGAATAATTGAATAATCAAGGTTGCTCCCTCGTAATGACAATGAATAGAAATTAAAACTAAGAAAAAACCTACCTTTCGATAAGCCGGTAATTTGTAGGATCGTGTTGCTATAGTCCTGTACAGGACTGTGAGGTTTGTTCAAATTGTTGCGGCAATTTTATCATAATGAAAATGGGAAAATGGTTGTTCAAAATAAATGGTTCAATACGATTCAACTGGTAAAAGATAAAGTATATTCTGTACGATTTGGTGATTGCAATGTCTGATAACAATGAATGGTGATAATGACATAAAAGCCGAAAGTAGCATTTTATAAAGTGTTTGAGTTTATATAACAATCCACGCCGACGGACGAATTCATATTCAAATACAGAGAAGCTGCAGAATCAATAAATTTGACCGTTTGCGTGTTTGAGCAAATCGTGTGTAATTGCATTCTAAATGATATTATTGTTTGATACCAAGAACATCTATCCTGAATGATGGTTATAACTAGCTGGTCGTGATTACTGTATTGTATCTCTCTTTTTAGATTATCTTAAATTAATTATATTTCCTGTTGTTAATTCTTGTTGGTTAAATCTTGGAAACAATACGTATGATTTAATTGGGGGTAGTGAAGCTCGCCACCAATTCTAGACTTGCTTTTAAATGGATATGGCAGAAGAAAATTTTGATTACAAAGGTGAAAACAAGAATTCGTTCAATGTCGAAGATTAGCACTCGGATTGACTTATCTTTAGATGTGTAGTTCGAGCGAGATTGAGAGCCGTCGAATCGTGTCGGTTTGCGTCAGTAGAATTCTGGACCAGGGCCTCACCTCAAGTTCGGAAGAGTTGATGAATCGAACGATGTTGAACGTCGGGTACTTAGTCTTTGTGGATTTAGAATGATACTTTACTAACGAAAGCTATGGTTGAAAGTGTCAATTTGTTGATTTTGATATATGTTAAAAGTGATTCCAAAGATTATTTATCAAAAATGATAATGTAGTTATTATTATAAGTACTTCAAATTACCTGATTCGGTTGAATCAGGGCCGAACTCAATTTAATTACGGAAAACGGAATGGCATAAAAATGTCTATTCTCGAAATGATGAGATTTAGTAAAGCACAAAAAAGATGGAAACGTAGAAGATAGAGAGTCTTTTGCAGCTAACAGAATAACTGAATGGTCGAATTTGACGAATTAGCGTGAGATTTTAGGCCGGTCATAACTAAGATTTTTCGAACGCTACTATTGCTCAAGAAGGGCTAATACGGGTCGACGTCCACGCACCTCGCGACTTAACAGACGAAAGACGCGGCTTTTTGGGCCTGAGGGTCCAAGGAGCTGCAGTTGTAATAAGTTATAACGGTAATTAGCCAATAAGGTGCGAGGGCGACCTCCCGGTGCCCGAATTCACATGGTCAGCGTTACTTCACGGTCTTCGACGGTGTTCCGACGATTCTCAATCTCCTCGGTGACATATTAAAAATATGAACAAGAGATATTTACATACAATGTTCACACATTCGTCCGTACATCTTAATAAGTAATCTATTTTAATTTAGTTCACAATGGATGAATAGTTTATGCTAAATATCAATGATAATTTTGCCTTAAAAAGAGAGGTATTATTAGGCTGAGCTCCGCTGTTACTAGCTCAGCAGTCTCCTACCTCAGTTCTTGGTACCAGTTATAAGAAACAATTTTGAACCTTATACTAGGGATCATTGTTGGTCTCTACGTGACTTTTGCCAGGAGGGGTGAAACTCGTCGTTATTAGAATATGAGATTTTGATGAAATAATATCTGTGCATTGAAAAAATTAGAGAAATGAAATGAAATAGAATTTTAAAAAAGGTACGCCAAGGCTGTACGTCGGGGCGTAACACTGTGTTTTCGATATTTTTCAGCAGGTGCTTTTTCCTTCGTAACTTCTTGCCTGTTGATCCCACGCTCTTTTCGCTGCGTTTTCTGAGCTCCTGGGGGTCCAATTAGTCAGGAAATGGTCATTCGAATCGGATCTGAAACCACAAAGTTTTGGCTCAAAAAATGAAGAAAAAAGTAAGGCTAGTAAGGCCTTTGCATTTTTGGCGAAAATTTTCGCGATTTTGAAAAGTGCTGGAATAAAATCTTTCTTGCACTATTCCGACGTAATTTTGTGAGACAAATCGATTAAGCGCAGTCTCGATACGCTGCGAGCAGCAGATCAAAAGTTACAGTCAAAAAACCAGAATCTGTGTTTTCGACATTTTTCAGCAGGTGCTTTTTCCTTCGTAACTTCTTGCCTATTGATCCCACGCTCTTTTCGCTGCGTTTTCTGAGGTCCTGGGGGTCCAATTAGTCAGGAAAGGGTCATTTGAAAAAAAAACCTAACCTACCCTACCCTACCCTACCCCACCCCACCCTACTGTACCCTACCCTACGCTTCCTACCTACCCACGTTTCGCCTACTTTTGATCCTACTCCTACTCCTGATCCTACTCCCAATTCTACTCCTACTTCTACTGCTACTGCATTAAATATTATGAAAATTTTATACTCACAGTGCTCAAATCCTCGTCCTCCTCGTCCACCTCGATCACCCGCAACCACTCCTAAAAACCTCCGACCACCTCCAACCACCTCGGGTTATACCTCGAATACCAATAAATATTTCCAGTATTTAAAACACATCAAAAATATCGTGTATAGATCAATATAATTTTTCATTTACACATTTCACCGAGAACATTTTTTATTTGCAAAGTCGAGTTTCACCAGGTAGCGGACCTGGAGCGCAGAAACTACGGAGCGCTTGCTCTGGAAGTCGAGTTTCATCAGGTTGCGGACCTGGAGTGTAGAAATCACGGAGCGCTTGTCTTGGAAGTCGAGTTGCACCAGGAAGCGGACCCGGAGCGCATAATCCAGGAGGTAGAGAATCCGGTACTCGAAATCTACTGAGCGCGATTCTCATACGTCCGCTCTACTGCGCGTTCGTTTCCAGACTGAGAAATTTGGCTAGCCGAGTTTAGATCGATGACGTCAAAGGAAAAAAAATTGGGTGACGTCAGTTTCTGAATATCCGAACATCCGAAACATCCAGTCTTTGGTTTCGAACTTTAATACTATGTATGATGTATGATGTATGATGATGTATGAAGTATGATGTACGATGTAGACGTACGATGTATGATGATATGATATGATGTATAATGATTTTAGTTTTTACATTTCAGACAACAAATTCGCACTATATCTTTCCTGCCCATTCCAGATTCAAGCGGCCAGGCCCTTCGATGGTCAGCCGTTGACTAAAGAGATGTTTTCTAGTCAACCGGTCAGCTAATAACGCTGCCGTTCTGCGACAGTTGGATGATAAAAATGTTTGCTGCCACCTTTCAAATGTGAGTTAAAATACACTGAACATTTCAAGAAGCTTCGTTCTATCTCTCTACCAAAAAAAAAAAAATCGCCCACAATCACCTTCTTAGGTCTTTAAATCAGGACACCTAGTTAAATACTGTCTCATATACGGAGCATCCATTTCATCTAGATCAAAATTATCGCATCCGTGATGTATCACAGTCATTCTGAATTTTTTTCCATACGAACACTTTTTGAAAAACAATTCTGCTTCTGTACCCAACGTAGAGTCTTCACTTGCGACTAGCTGAAACAGCGTTTCGATTCTATGCCTACGACAAATCAAGATCGAGAGAGCAAATGAAATGTTGTTAGAATAATTATGAATATTAATGTTATAGAATACATGGAGGAGCAGGGGGTCGAAGAGGACGGAAGTGGTCTGCGGAGGTTGGTGGCGGTAGGGGGTGTTAGGGGGTGGTCGGAGGTGTTCGGAAATGGTAGAAGGCGGTGGGAGGTGTCGGGAGGTGTATGGTGGTCTTGAAAGTGATCGGAGGTGGTCGAAGACGACGAGGAGGACGAAGGTACTCGGCGGCGGGAGGAGGTGGTTGACGAAGGTTGGCGGTGCTCGGTGGTTGTTAGGGTGGTTGGCGTTGGACGCGGTTACGCGTCTTCTCATGGGGATGATCGAGCTGATCGACATTTTTAAGTCGCAGTCAATTAGTCTTACGCACTCACTTTGTAGAGACTCAATCTCAAGCTTCCATGCCGACACTACTTTGGTTACTACGGCTACGAATGTCGGTGCGAGCTCGTTAGGTAGATTCGATAGAGCAGAACCCTCCTACGCTTCCAGGCCCACCTGGGCCCACTTGCCCACCGAAAACTGGTCACAGAAATTTACCCAGGGGTATCCGTCTTTATATTGTTCAGTCAACGCCACGTATTTCACAAACAATTTTTATCTTTAAATCTCCCGCGCATAAAGTTGGTTGTGGCCCTGTAAAATGGCTGCCGCACGCTCAGAATATAAGTCTATGGCTCAAAATCACTCACACAGCGCATGCGCATAATCACTCGCAAGCTATCGATGGCTCTGGTAGGATTTTCAAAGTTGTGACATAACCTTTTTTGAGAGTCGAGTGTGACCGGAGCAATAATGGTGAGAATCATTAATTAGTACTAAGAAAATATTGTAGAAAGTATGACCTGCTAGCACTTTGCCTAACCTGATGTCTTGAACATATAAACCCTCTGGACAAAAATCGTTCAATACCAGGACCGCCTAACCTGAAACTTGAAGTACAGGAATAAAATTGTAGCTCCTCGATTGTTATCTGCTGGACATCGTTTGTGTTCTCAAAAGATCAAAAAAGTTCAAATCAGTTTAAGTAACGTAACATAGATCGAATTTATTTGGATTTTTCAATTGCAGCATGGTCGAGTGAAAGTCCGCACTACTGCGGAGCAGGAGGAATTGAAGAAAATAGAAAGGGCCAAGAAGGTTGTTCAATACAGAGCTGGGATTGACTTGATATTTAAAAAGGTTTAATCATATTTTTCACACTTGCTTACATTCAAGTGAACACACCTTTTCCTGAAGCTTTGGGTTTGTTTTCAAGCATCCAGAGAGTATTTAATCTGTAACCGTGAAGAGTTGAGAATTCAAATTTACATCAGTCTTCTCGTATTGTAATTTTTTTCACTGGTCGTCTCAGCTTGCATTTGTTTCCAATGATTTTTAAAGCGGCAAGGAAGAATAGCAGCCCACTCGATAGTGAATGCGTTTTACTACTCGCATCCTATAAATATTTCTTACAATACTCATCCAAAATTTACTTATATTAGAGAAAAGAAGGGATATGGGATGATGAAATATTCCTTATGAGTGAGCAAATGGTTCTGAAAAATCCTGACATCTATACTCTGTGGAATGTACGCAGAGAAGCTTTTGGTGGAATAAAATGGTAAATTCTATTTCCAATTTGAAAGACTACCAACGTCTTTATAGAAATAGTTATAAATAAATGAATAATAATAATAGTATATTGCATCATGATTAATCTTTCAGGAGTCAAGAAGATTACGTAGAACAATTGAAGAAGGAATTAATATTAACTGAGCACTGCTTACGGGCTAATCCAAAGTCTTATAGCGTATGGCATCAGAGATGTTGGGTGAACGATCATTTACCGGAACCAGACTGGGCAACGGAACTATCACTGTGTGCGAAGTGCTTGAATTTGGATGAGAGAAATTGTGGGTCTATAATACAGTCATAAAAATGAGTGGGTTATTATTTAAAAAATATTTTCCATTTAATTATTTATTTGTTTCTCTTCCAGTTCACTGCTGGGACTACAGGCAGTACGTTGTAAAAAAGGCTGGCATACCAGAGGATGAGGAGTTCAAGTTTTCGACAACGAAAATAGAAACTAATTTCTCCAATTACTCGTCGTGGCACTATCGTAGTCTAATATTGCCAAAAATGTTTCCGGATGAAAACGGAGAGCTACCTATTAGGGAGGATAAACACATTGAAGGTGAATATTTCAGCACCTTGATAATTTCCAATGTACTCAAATACACTTAATGAACATAGCATATATTTTATGTTTCCAGAACTTGATCTTGTAATGAACGCCACCTTCACTGATCCAAATGATACCAGTGCCTGGTTTTATCAGAGATGGCTTCTGAATACCAGGTCAACATCAACTAAAACTGTATGGGGAATAAGAATGAATGAAGCCAGAATAGTCATTGCTTTTAATAAGGAAGTGTCATTGAACAAGAGTAACACCCAACTCAAAGTAGACGAAAATTTGATCGACACAGAGTTCAGATCTTGTAATGCTAAAAACTACACTTCTGTGTGGATTGCAACTTTCCCTGAAAATGGGGTAAATTTGAAGAGGAATAGTGTCGTTGAGGTGTTGCACGACGGAGCTGATTACCAGCTTAACTGGTCCTTGAATGATCAGGCTTGGGCTTATAAAAGTGAATTGCCATGCAATCAGGAGCACAACGTCAAACACTTGAGTACACAGTTGGAGAATTACAAACAACTTGCAGAAATAGAACCAGAAAATAAATGGGCATTGCTGACAGGTATAATTCTCATGAAGAACATTGATGCTGTTAAATATCATGCCACTATTTTGAACGACTTGGATACCTTAATTCGGATTGATAAAAAGCGATCTCAATACTACAAAGATTTGCGTGAGTTTCACTTTTACTGAATTACAGTAATTCAATGCAGATTATTTCTACTCCAAAGGTATAAAAACTTATGTTACCATTTCAGGAAGCAAATACGTAATAGAATTTATGATACGTCATATTTTCGCGGACAAAGGGATCGAATGTGAAATTTCTCAGATCGTTCTACCGTGTATGAATCTTACGACACTTTGGATGGAGCGGTACATGAGCTTTATGGAGCAAATAAATCTAGCTGGTAATCAATTGGGTGATTCGCTACAGAAACTTTGCGCTTTGCAGTCATGTGTGAAACTGTCTTTGTCAAGTAACGGTATAAAATCACTGCAGCGATTCCCAACGTTGGAATCCCTCAGGTTTTTGTCATTGCGGGACAATAAGTTGTCTAGTCTAGATGAGATACTGGATTTAGTTAAACGAAATAACTTGACTGAGCTCGATATACGTGACAATCCTGTTTCTAATGCAACTGACATTCTCACACAGTTGACCATGATTTCACCTGAACTCAAAGTGTTTTTAACTAGTCAACCAGGCTCAAACATTGATTCTTCATCATGAGTTTGATTCTTCTGATACATTTTGTAAATACTGAGTCTAATGAACTATGAAGACGTAGAAGCAACAAACGAAATTTTGCATATGCAATGAAATTTTGTATTTGATATTAATCGTGTTTGCAAATACTTCAATCATGCTTGTTGCTACGTATTTGATTCTGTTGTACGCACAGACATTCGTCCCGTACAGTGCTGTAAATACTGTATGAATGATGGATGGTATAATTAGGTATGTGTTCGGAAGCACACAACACCAGTTTCGAATAAATATTCACATTCCTAGATAATGTTAATCATTATTTCCACCTCATCTTATGTCATCACTACAGTTAAAATAATTCAGGTAATTTTTGTGTAAAATTCGCCATTTTCCATTGTATCATAAATCAATATTTTGGGAACCAATATTTGCAGTCCCAAAAAACAAATAGACTCAAAACGCGAAGAAATAGTATATTACCGAAAAAGGGTGATCCCGAAGAAAATCGTGAAAGTCTGATTTTTTATAAAGCAGTTCGTTTCGCAATCTTTGAATTATACTTACGGAGTTCCGGAAGTCACAATATAGGTACATATAGAGGAAAGTTACCTTAGAATGATTATAGTGCGACTAGAAATGATTTCTTTGCATTCAACCGCACATTTGTATATTATTTCGCAATATTTACTCTTTGGGATTACGGATTGGAAAGGTACAAAAAACAAACACGAGTAGGCATATGTTAGTGCTTTACGAGTTGTATTCAAACAGCTCTGTATTTTCACCGAGTTAAGTGTAACAAATCACCGTTAAAGAAAAGCGATAGGTCTTTCATCGAAAAATTACGTATTTCCTGATCTTAGCTAACCGTAATTGTTTAGTTGCTTATTATTCCATCGATCCAGTCAATGTAGGCAGATGCACGGACGAATACAGACGGTGCGCCGACAGTTCCGCATGGCGAAAGTCCCCAGGATACAATACCGACGAGTTCCCATGATCCGGAGACCAATTGAGCCAATGGGCCACCGGAGTCACCCTGATCAATGCGAATCATTTACATAGTAAGAAATCGACGAAACCCTGCGGCCACGCACATCAAACGTTGCGGATGATCGAATTGATTACTTACGGAGCAGGCGGAGATCCTCGAGTTGTCGAGGGGTCCAGTGCAGACGTTGTCAATGGCGGTTGGCACCAGAGGAGGGTTGGCTACGAATCTGGACAAGGCGTCGTAGCACACTTGGGTGTCGACGATGGGGATGGTGGCCGTCTGCAAAACGCTCGGCATCGACGGAAGTATGGTCTGGGAAACGGATCCCCATCCAGAGAGGACCGCGTCTCCGGCGTGCAGGGTTCCTGCAGCTGGCAGACGTATCGTGGCTACATTGGCGTTCAGGGTGAAGGGGCTAGCGAGCTTGATTAAAGCGATGTCGTGAGGTGCTACACCGCTGAAATTCAAAAATAGCATGCGTTAGATAAAAGATGTTTTTCGTAAGGTCAATCATCAACCCCAGATCTATCCGTCATGGAAAGTACCCGAAGTGTATGTGGTATCACACCGATTTTCTTCATACCATGGTGTGTCGTAGCGAATGAAAAAAAATTAGACACTTTGTTTTACGTCCCAGTTCAGTCATTCAAGAGGTAAAAAATCTTTTTGAATGTAAAACTGATTTTTGAAAGTAAACTTTTGCGGTCGTATTCAACTCTTGAACAGCCGAATTTTCCCGTAATAAAATACTTGTCTAACGATTCTTTATTTACTACGACATATCACAGAATAAAGGAAATTCGAAAAGAAGGAAATCGGTGAGGTACCTGCACTTTGAGTAGGTTCCCTGTAAGATTTATCCTTACCCAGTGTAAGACGGGTGAATGAAGGTCTGGCCGACAGCACTGGACTGCTGAGTGCTTTCGACGACATTGATGAGGTGCTTTCCGGCATAGACGGTGGTGCTACCGAAGCTTGGGAGCTCGGTGAAGCAGTGAGCAGCGGTGACTACCCACTCCTCGCTGATGAGGGATCCACCGCAGCTGTGGCTGGCGGAAATGATGATGCTCCATCCCCACCAGAGAGACACTTGATAGGGGTAGGCACCCTGGACGGCATCCTGACCGTTTACGATGCGGCTGTTGCCGTAGAGGTGGTGGAGCTCGGGATAAGCACCCTGGACGTTGTGCTCGGGGGAGGCCCGCGCCCAAGTAGGGTTGGCCTCACCAACTGCAATTCGTTGACAACATTCACTTCAGAAATCCACTTTGTTATAATACGTTCAGAGTTAATTATCAGACGTAGACTTACCGGCAGCTACAGTCGCGAGGACAGCCAAACAAGCGATCGCGGCGAATTTCATCGTGCTTTGGACAAACTTCCCACGTTTCACCGTCGTTTTATATACCATTTCATACGGGCATGTGTAGAAGTGTCGGCAACCTATCACCAAAATCTCATTCGCAGATAGGGGGTTGATCAAATTAACAGAAATTCGTCATTATCTCTAAACTATAGATTCAAAGGTGATAGTCACACCTGATACAGATAAATCTCTTTGTGATTAAAATTTGTCAGTGTTTCGTTTTGATATTTACCAAGCAACTTCCCGTTCGCTGATATAAGTATCGGACTGGTAGGAGCGCAATAAAGTAAAAGTAAAACGATTATTTCAGAGGTTTAGGAAGGTTTAAAATCTCAACAAATAGCGTTTTTTCTTAGTGACCTTTTCTATTAGTACCATTCTTTTACGAATATTTTGGCGCAAAGACAACTGAAAAATTCACAAAATTGAACTAAGGGGCACTGAGAAAGCTGTGATGGCTGAAAATGGGAAAACGTTTGTAATCAATTGAAAGCAAGTGAAATTTTTCTTATTGTCAAGTTTTTTGTCACATTTTTGCCGACGAAAATCATCCTTAGTTGTTAGAAAAATATTAATAATCGAGGAAGATATTAAGCATTGAAGACAACTGCGCTTCCAAAGTTCTAATGTAGTGCGTATTTTTTCATTTATTTTCGACGCTCCATACTTCCATTAGCTATTAATATTATTTTAAGGACATCACTGATTTTCATCGACAAACGTGTCACAAATAACTCGAAAATAAAAATTGCGTATATTTTCGCAATTGATTCTAAACGGTATTTGAATTTTACCCACAATTTTAGCCGTCAAACTCTTTCTAGTCCCCTTAACGTATCATAACGTCACTAGAACTCTTTGTACGCAAATATGTCCAAATATGGTAAAATTTAGCATACAGTCACACGTGAATCGATTCTGTTACGTTTTCGTGCAACTTTGCGTTATAAGTAAAGAAATCCAGGCGTTGCTTGGGTTCCAAGGGATTTCTCATACTTCTAATGAATCTACACAATTATTTTTTTCCAATTGCTGATGCTAAAGGTCTTTTTCATTTTCGCGTAGATCATATGGGACGCAGAGATATCAACAGTGGTTTAACATCTCGGTAGTCAATCGCAAGTTATCGAATGATAACAGACGTCGATGATCGCGAGTGCGGATAATTTACGCTTACCAGACGTATTTTATAGACACAATCTGGTTTAAATGATCAGAAATCAAAATGGCAATTGGTAACAATATTGTTATCAAAAATTGATCCCTTAACAAATCGTGCTTATCAGGCTTATTAACGCAATGACTAAATTATCGCTTTCGGATAAAATAACTGTCTAATGGATAAGATAGACATGGTATGGAACACAAAAGAGGAGGTGCAACATATATACCGGTGATTGTGTTACTTTATTTCACTGACGTTTACACGATACAATCTCATGCCAGCTTCACGTCCCTTTGCCGAAACGCACCTTCGAGTACATTCGACGCAATTAACCGAATTAACGGCTGTACTAAGCGGTTTCAGAGGTGATCCAGTCGGTGTAATTAGAAACCCGAACGTAGACAGACGGCATTCCGGAAACACCGCAGGGAAAAATACCCCAGGAAATAATGCCGACGAGCTGCCACACGCCGCTTATCAACTGGGCAAGAGGACCGCCAGAGTCGCCCTTAATTAGCGAGGATGAGAAACACGACTCCGTCATTTCGTTTCAAACGTAGGCAGTCACCAAAACGCTCTGCTTATGCTGGCGATACTCACCGCGCAGAAGGTGACGTTCAAGCCGCTCGGAGATCCGGTGCATATATTCGTGTCGTCGAGCGGCGTGACGCCAATCAGACTGTACAGAGCTGAGTAGCACGCGCTGTTGGTGATTATAGGGACGGTAGCAGTCTGCAGAACGGTTGGCAGTACGATGGTATCGTTGAAAGATGTGGAACCCCATCCGGTGACGACCGCATTTCCGGTGTGCGTAGCGTTTTGGGCAGGTAGAGATATGGCGGAAATTACGGAGGTGAAGTTGAAGGGAGTGGTGAGCCTTAGCAGGGCGATGTCGTTAGGATTTTCGCCTCTGGAATAATCAGAGCATAGAATTGTACCGAGTAGACAAAATCCGAGTACGAAACTCAGGCGTGCGACACGTCTTACCCTTGGTAAAGAGGGTGTACTATCTGCTCTTTGACACTCGACGATTGCTGAGTGGACTCGTTGACGTTGATTAGGTATTTGCCACCGTAAACTGTCAGGCTTCCGTACTCTGGCAAGTCAGTGAGACAATGACCCGCGGTTACGATCCATTCTCTGTTTATTATTGCGCCACCGCAAATGTGGCTGGAGTTGATTTCCGGCGGAAATCCCCACCAAATAGATACTTGATAAGGATAAGCTCCCTCGACAGCATTCTGCCCGTCGGTAATCCGCGAGTTGATGAGTCCTACCTTGCTTCGAGTGACCCTTGAGTGACCCAAATGTTCCGCTGCGGTGGTGAACCGGTGATGCGGGTGCATGCGAATAATTGGTAATTGGAAAAGGAAAAGAGGTCAGACAGTGGCCGAGGGGGAGAGTAGACTTCCATTTTTAGCAATTATCGTTACTCACGGGTTACTAGATGGGCCGCAAATATGACCAGGGAAACAACAGCGTAGAACTTCATCCTCGTATTGCGCAGGTTGATTGCTATCTGATTGGCCTTTATATACAGATTCAGTTAATCAAATCGTATTGTTCAATCTATCATTGAGCATTCGGTGTTATCGCTAGCAGCTGCACAATTTGTCAATTGCTGGCTCTAACCGAATTTATACCTTTCTGTTATACGCATCGAACGTTATTTCAGTTTCTCGTACAGCATCAGGAAAGAATTATTTTCACACACAAGATACTCATTGTCAAAGATCACTCTCCGTTGAGCTCAAGTTTGATTTGGTAATAAAATCTTCGTCGATATTGAGAAAAATTCTTACCTTGAAACCATTAGATATTAATTTCTACAGTGGTGAGGCGCAGAGAAGATTTATTCAACTTTCGTTTCTTTTATCAACTCAAATAGCAATCATTGCGCGATGCCCGCAAGATGATTATCGATTGTATCGAGAACAGTGTGTATACGTAAACAGTCTAAAAACAACAGTCAGTGGCGATCTCTTTCTGGATAAAATTGATTTTGTATTACAATCTTATCCTTCATTCTTCACGGCGTAATCTGCAATCAGATAAATCGATAAGACAGATTGAAAACGCCTTGAGACAAAACGCGAAAGAAGACGGACTATGACGACTCACTGTTATTTCTGTTCAACTATTACGTACCAGCGGCTTTGATAGTTGTTTTCGTCAGTCAAAAAGCAATGTCCATCGGCTGGATTCCTACTTTGTCGTAAAGCTTAAAAGTAATAAAATTCAAACCGTCTGGTTCAAAGTTACGGTTAAAAAATACATAGAAATTCATAAAAATAGATATAAATTGATGTATTTGAAAATAATCAATCGTAAGTTTTGTGTTTTGGCAGGGAGGACGACTGTGAAAAATTCATGATAGTAACATCGAAGTGTATCAGATCTGTAAATCTTTACGTTCTGAGAAATCGTGACTGCTCTACAAACAATCTTAAACATACGCGAAATAATCTGGGCGTTATAATAATAGTCCTCAATATTAAGTCTTTACAGTAGGTATATGAAGCTATTACGCTTTCGGGAACAAGTTCAGAACATTTCAATTAAAAAAAGATATTCACATAAATAATGTCCTCAATGAAGATTTTAAACAGTAGCCTAGGGTATGATGAATTATAATTATTACAAAGAGAAAAAATGCCAACGTTTGAAACAAGCGGAAGAATGGAAGAAGCGTGAGATAAAAATCTCAGATTTATCTACAACCATGGAGCACAGTCTCAAAGCTTTGTGACCAAACCAGAAGACATGTCTTAGAATAAGCACTAAATGTCTAACTGTAATAAAATATTACTTCCAACAAGGTTAAAACCGTCTCTCCCTGGTTTTCTATTATTAATAAGATTAACGTACGGAGATTGAAGAATGGAGAGAAATACTTTTGGCTAGAGTTTTTTTTTTCTTTTTTTTTTAATAATGTAGAGAAATACTTTTAGCAAAATATAGGAATCTTCAATAATCATGCTCGACAACTATGAAATCTATACAAACGATTAACTAGTAGTGTAATTTAATCTGCATTTATCATGTCGCTATAACAGCTGATCTAAGCAAGTTAAATAAATTGTAAAATAATGAAATGAAATTAAATAAATAAATAAATATACATACAATTCTTTTCGCGGATTTGTATGATTACGTACGATATACCGATCGATTTTCTCCTCTACAGAATACGGAGAATAATTCATTGTGACGCCATACAGTGACATACATGTATTTTGTCACTGCAAGAGCTAATCTAAGCAACTTAACTAGATTACTAAACATTGAAATAAAATAAGTAAATAAATGAATACAATTCTGTTCACAGGTTTGTATAACTACGTATAATATACCAATCAATTTTCTCCTCCACAGAATACGGAGAATAATTCGTAGTGACACCACAGAGTGACACAGACAATTAACTATACAAAATACTGCCGTGTGGACGTCGTATTAACAGGGTTTCGCGGTCAACGGTTTTTCTCTTTTGTCCTTTACTCCAGTGTATACACAAATTAAGGATGGTTGTTGGCGGGCCAAAGACAACGAGTAATAAATAAGTTGCTGTCACAGCTACGCCTTTGAGCAATTTGCATTCACTCCTTAAACTAAGCTTAAGGCGTCTTTGTATATCAAACAACCTACAATATCTTAGCACGGAAACACTATAAACTAACACGGTTATTCCAGTCGTTGTATATAACCAAATCAATGCCAATTTATGCAAACGTTGTATCATATGATATTGCCAAGAATTAATGGTGAAAATACATTAAGAAAGTAAATTATATCAGGTAAGAAGGAAAAGTACGAATCTAGGCATTTTTTGATTTATGGCATAATCACTGCTATGAATGCTACGTGTATATAAGATGATCTTTCACTGAATTTTAACGAGGACTTTTAACTGGCTCGCAAACAGTAATCTTGATGTATTAATGTGAATGTTCCACGATTATTTGTGGTTGCAATATTTCTGCTTGAATATGAGATGCGTTAAAGATATTGAATTTTACTCCGATTTCACAATGAAAAGAGAGGGAAAATCTCGGCAGTAAAAACTCAGCCAAAATTCCATGTTCTGATCTGAATATCACGTTTGATTGCAAGGGTAGGTGAAAGTTACCTTTTTCAAATACTCCGAATTACGGTGAATGTAACAATTAGCTAAGAAAAACTATCACCGAGGATGTGCAGAGATCCGTCGTTAGTCAGAGGTATTTTGTTTTAGTGCTCATATCCTATCAGTTCTCATAATTACTGTTATTTCCGTAACTCTTATCTTATAATTTACATATTCCCTCCCCGTAAAATTTTTTCTTCAAGTGTTGCACGTCACGAGGCGAGTTATCGCTCGAATACCGGCCCAAGTTTCTCGCGCTGTTGGGACAATCTGTGTGGCCGGTAGAAGGAAACCGTAAATACCACGATCTCTCAACTCCACCGTATAAGCGTATTTTATTCCAGCTACCCCCTTCGCCCAGTCGTCGGAGCCACCTGAGTGACAACAAGACCTGATAACTGGATAGGCATGGAAAGCAAACAGGACCGTGAATGATAAAGCCAGTCTTTCTCGTACCTGAGGTAGGATAAAGGAGCTCAGGGGAGGCGCCAACCTGGTACTGAGTTCCGTGCACCTTGAGGATGGCGCTCGTAGCCTTCCTCGCGACGTTGGCGAGTTCCTCGAAATCTGGCGGGCGTATTTTCGTGTAGCCCCAAGGAACAAGCCACATTTGGGAGTAGGCGTGCAGCGTGAGGTACATCCTGACCGAGAAGCAAGTTTCACGTCACGTGGAATACTTGTGGGAATCGATAACGAGCGGGCTAGATATCCTCACCTTATGCTCTGCCGGTTGGCCAGGATGTAGTCGGCTATGGCGCGCGTTTCCGGTTCCGAGAACGCTTTTGGTCCCGCATAGGTTTCATGACAGGGATCGGTGCTGGCCGCTCCGCTGTCTTCTTCGCCCCAATGGTAGCCGAAATTTCGGTTTGGATCGACTCCTTCGCACCGGTTGAATAACCACCGGGTGTAATGAGATACCAGGTGGAACAAGCCGAGCGGACCTGATCTAATGAAGATTTCAGGTCAAATTACAAACGTGGATAATACGCGGAGGCTGGGTGCTGGATTTGTTCGCGAATCCGCCACGCCTCGGAGAGTCTACGTGATCGCGACACGTGAAAGCAGAGCAAAGATCCGCCGCGTGTCATCGATCAAGATACGCTGGATCGACGTTGAGGGGGGTATTTTGTTACCTGGCCTCGTTGTCGGAATCTAAGTCTGCGTGATTGCTCCTGGTTTTGCGCCACAGACGATCAGCTGTGTGGCTGAATTCGTAGCCGTCCGGATTTGAGACTGGCAGGATCATCCAGTCGGATGTTTCCAGCAATTTTGAATAGGTCGAATTCTTTTCCACCAACTGATTCAGGATGTAAGTCGCCACCGCTGGACCTATCCATTCCCGCGCATGCATTCCTGCCGGAATATTACGGACAACTTTATTATTGCTGGTTGAAACTTATCGCGCTCATTTTTAATCTTACCACGAAATGACTAAAAATTAATTCAGTTGGGTAAAGAAAAAAAACAGAGATTCTCAATTAAAGTCCAAGAATCATCGACTGTAACGAGTGTCCCTAAAGAGTCGAAATATTAATAGTTTGGAAATTTTTATGGCACAAAGCGAAAGTTAACGTTTCTGACACTAAATACTATAGTAGTAGTATACTATAGTTTCTAAAGAAAGCTCAAATTCTATTTTGTGATCAATGATAGGTCGAGTAATAACGATTTGAGGGAGAGAATATATTTAGAGTAGAAAAAGAAAAGAAACTGTCGCAGTGAATTCAACCGAGGGAATTTTGGAACTAACTTGCGATATGTAATTACTGAACGAAGAGATTTGGAAAGCGATTGACTCGTTTTAACGTCATAAGTGCCTTACGGCACTTTTGGATCACGCAAAGTAACTGTGTGGATGTTCCTAGCGAAACAGCAGATTGCATGTTTTATACGGCTCCACCTCACCTTGTCAAAGAATTTACACAGACATGGGAAACGTTGTAGCACGCGAGTTTCAAAGGCCAAGTCTAACTGTGAACCCGATATCTGAGCGAATGACGTTTTGCCATTTTGGCATTTGGATGTCGGGTTACGTAGGAAATTAAAGTATAACTTCTTCGTATAACGTTTGATACGACTGAACAAGTTTACTTCATAATTACATGTGATTTGAAGAAAGTTTTGAAGCATAAGATTTTTCTGGCACGATCTGCGTTGCTGGATGTTCATAACTGGTAATTTATGCGTTCGCATATTTATTCTCTGTGAATTTATGATGCTCAATTAATCCGCACTGCACACTCACACATAATTCATTACACTTTTCAAATCCAGCCAGTGTTCATATTCGTTGCCTAACATTGTTCCTAATTATGTATAGTGGTTTTTATTAACACAATTTACAACCGCGCGGTTAAATTCAAATTCGTGTGAACAGTTACACGGAAGAAAAATGCCTTGGGCTGAATAATCCATTACAGAAGAGATTCTATTAGATAACATTTACTGAACTGAATTGACGGTGAATTAAAATGTCGAGAAAAGAAACGAACGCATGAAATTGTACCGCTGATCGATCGGCTTTGCTATTATAGTTTCACTCACCACCATCGATCCATACCACCGGCTTACTCTCTCCGTCCTTAGTCAGACCCGTTGAAATTTTGGCTAGTTTTAAGGGTTGTCCCTCGTAGCTGTGGCCGATAGTTACTAGCTCCACGAGGCTGGGGTAAGTAAACGCCAGATATTCTAAGTACCTGATTATATCTATATCAATAAAAGTGAAAAATGTAGAGAATAAATTCACCTAAACAAAGCTCTAAGTAACGATATGCAACTACATACATCCATGCATCGTTATAAACCAGTACGAGTGAAATTGGACAATAAGGTAATCCGTTAAAAATACACGATGCGTGTTTTTTTTTGTGAAAGAATCGCGAATGATTACCGATGATTAACAGAGCGGACAGATTTTTTCGATATTGTTTAGCGAATTCAAGTGTTTAGAATAAAATTATAGTGACCGTCAACTCGTATTTTTTTTATTTTGTCAAATGTCGTTTCGTACTGGACCCTTTAGTGTTCACCTAGTGGTATTGCAAATGTATAATTCCTGAGTTGTACCTGCATATCTGTGGTATCGCTTCCACGTCATAGAGTGACCCTGACTTGTGACCAAGTCCTCTCGTTGCTCCTTGGACATTTTTGGATTTTGATACGCGATCGTTTTCTGCGCAAGTATGAGAAACATTAATAACCCGATGTTAGTCGGATAATATTATCTATCCGAGATTGACATGATTGCAATAATACGTAACGAAGAAATAATATTCCAGTTACAGAAAAAAATTCAATTTCGATCTCTTGATATGGATACTTTTCACAATGACGAAATCGGAATATTACGTGATGTCGACTTGTTTGCTGCATGGAGTTTAACATGTTCCTGTAGACCAGAAGCGTGAGAATTTGTTTAAATATTGAAAGCGGTCAGTCCACTTCACGGACAGTTTTCCCCGATAGCTGTGATCATAAGTCTACAAGGATACGGATGATTTACGATATGTACAATAATTCGCGTGATAGAAAAAGATAATAGCTATAAAACATAAGTAGGATCAGCTAGAAAGCGTTGAAATTATTCCGGGCAAAATCCGGTCAGCAACATTTACATTATGGCACAAATCCTCATCAGGACGACGTATTGCTGTTTCATAGTTAACTTTTTGTCGCGCCCTTCGACCCGTCTATCATACTTCACCGCATCTGTTCCGGCATACAATGTTGCATTTCATGTGCATCATTAATCAAACTGCAACTCAATGTTCACGCTCTTACTTGTATTTCTCACATATCGATTCCTGCGCTACCTTGCGATATACAGTTAGTTACTCGTTCCTGTGAACCTCCGACACTCCCCGTTCCATTCATCATTAATTAACTCGCAACACAGGAATCTGGAGTAAATATATATAAATCGAGGCTAACTCACGTGTGTCCCGCCCCACGTGCTTATATCAACACGGATAAAAAACGCATCGAAATTGCATCCGAATAGAAAGAAAAAAGTAATCTGAATAAGCCTGAATGTTTGTCATTGAGCTATTTTATCCTCACCTGTAAATCGTTTATCAACACTTTAAACCCGAACTTCTGTTCCCTCAGCGAATCCTTTAATTCACTGAGCATGTCCGGAGCGACAACGACATCTGTGGACCTGAATGTGAGAGAGAAAATGGATAAATAAGTGAAAAAAAGGATGTCTCCATAATTTGATTCCTATCTCTCAGTGGTAACAGTTTTTTTTTTGTTTTATTTTTCCTTCTTCCCGAGAACCGTGACGGTTGGTTATCACTGTTGGTACTTTCAAGATAGAGCATTCAATCTACGAGATGAATCGTATAATTTATGCAACGTCTTAACGGCCAAGATCACATCTGTTAGGTACTGTTTTTATTATTATTATTTTTTTTTAATCTAAATCCTGTGTAATATCTAAGCACAGCACCGAGCTATTTACGGCAGTTTATCGAACCGACATCCCGGTACCGAGGATGGACCATCAATGCATGGTCATAGTTGTTCTCCGAAATGGGTAGATACAAAACCCGAGAGTATCGCTGCCATTGCAGGAGTCTGGTGGTACGGACTGTACGAAGCGGAATTTTATCCGATCAAACAAAATGATAAAAACTCGGCAAGATCCGTTACTCGTTCTTATTTAGCGCGTTTGGGAAGGTGGCATGATCGGCGACGCCGCCGGGGAAAAAGAAACAGGTATATGCAATACTTTGAATCTCGATCGGGGGATCTTGGCGAAATGTAATAATGACGGCAAAAGGCGTTTGGGGCGTTTGAGATTGAAGTCGATCGTGACCTGTTTTTCGCCGGCAGCGTCCAGAACTTTAGCCCGTCATCGCCCGACTCCATCATCTCTTGGAGTTCGGCGACTTGGCTGTCGGTCGTCGGCGTTATCCTGAGCAGCTGATGACCCTTGTAGGTTACTCGATTCGGCCGAGGTTTGCTGCTCTTCGATTCACCGCCGACGATGTTGTTCACTATGGAGCTGATCCCGCTGGCCACCAGGGTGAATATCGTCTCGACGAATCCGGACAACGTGAAGCCCCGAAATTTCGAGAGCCACTTGTCGGTACCGTTTTTCGGCAGGAGATCGGTCGGTTCGAACGGATCCTCCTCGTCATCTTCAAATGCTGATTCGTAGGATCCATCCCGCCAGTTTGCACTACTCGGCACTACTTGAAGCTCGGAATAATTTCCTTCGAACTCGTCGATCTCGATCCTGCGTCTTCGGGGCGGAAAAAACTTCTCCCTTGAATTTTCGTACCTGCGTGTGAAAATGTTGGTTTTTTTTTTTTTTTTTTTACTTGTTTCGTCTCGTTAATTGCCGTCGGACGGCTTTAATCGAGGTGCAAAATATCACCCAGCGACTGACCTAGAGGACGATGCCGGATCCTCGATTTCCGGATAACTGTCACGCGGTATTTCGTCACCGACATCACCGAAATCCCGATAATTCGTACCCTCGATAATCGCGGGATTTCCGCTGACTAGAATCGCTGATGGCAACGAACTGCATATCGTGGCAAAAGTTACCGCGAACAAACTTCCCGAGTGCAGAATCATACCGTTGCGCACTGATATTCACTCTTCGATAAAAAGTAACAAATATAACAATAAATAAATCAACTCGCGGATCAAGAGAAACGGTAACGAACTTTGCATCCAAACTCTACGGCGGTTCCTCGCTTACTGTCTGAAGCTACTCTCCGCGTTCGTTTCACTGTCCAATGAAACTCCTGGCGCTTCAAAAGTAAACTCTCAACTGCATGTATGCGATCACTTGTCGCATTACCGGTCCTACAACTACAGGTGAGGGTATACGTATTCGCATATATGAGGTAAGCGTGTGTGTACGTACTGCAAGTTTACAGGGAATGCAGTCATGTGCAGGGAAGTGGAGATCGGGTAGCCAATGGCTGGAGTTCCTAATTCCGATTCATGTTGTCGATCAATTTTTCATCGGGCTTGTGTCAGTTGAATGAATGACTCTGCGATCGTTAACGATAAGTGTGTCAAGTTTTTTACAAATTTGAGTCAATTACGGAATGAGTATGGTAAATTTACAATAATAATTAATGTAACAGTCGGTGAACTTGATTTACCGGTTTGAAAAAGTGTAAATCAATTTTACCATTACTAGAGGCGAAAATTTTAAATTGCATTTACTTGTAATTTGTTACAGAAAATATTTAACGTTTTAATATAGGTTTGGATATCAAACTTGAAACTTTCAAAGTACATAGACTCCGTCGTAAGCTTAGAATTTTAAACACAATTTTTGCTCTCGGACTTCAAGCGAGTCGAAAGGAGAGAAAAGTAAATTGTTGTTGGCTCAATCGGTGCAGCAAATAATTACTTCACTATTTCAATACTTTAATTTTTTCACTTTGAACAATGACAGGTGTCGAAGCTTGAGTAAAAGCAACGTTATCAGTGGATACCACATCGCTCGTATCTTTTCATTTCTCAAACGCGTATAATGATTTCCTTATTTTGAACTTGATCCTACAAACTCTATCGGCACTGCGGTTGGGCAATGTATGACTCACTGTACATACGTCATGGGCGTAGTAGGTCAGTACAGTTTTCCGTTATTCCGGAATATTACCACGACTGTTATTGCTTATCTCGAGTACATCAAGACGTAAACAGATTTCGGTAACGGAATGACACAGTGCGCGAACCGAGCCAAAGTTCCGCAACTCTAAGCTTCGGTTAACCCTAAGCAATTAGCTCGCAAGACTTAATTTTAAACAGTAAGGATTCGTATTAATTACTTCGTTAAATTTTCTAAAGTAATACATAAAATATTAATAAGACGAAAAATTTTCTTACCGTGCCCGGAGAATTAGCGTGATTCGAATAATTTCATCGTCGCAGATTGATTTAATAATTAAGCTGTTAAATGTGTCATTTATTTATCCTTAACTATGTTTCAATAGTATTGTAGTATCTGAAATGCAATAATTAGGTATACGCACTACTACGACAAATATATTACGCTGGTATGTTTTATACAGATGCATATGCATCGTAATAAATTTGTATAATTACGTGCAGCGTAATGTATCAACAACATGCATCACGTAAGTTTGATATTTGTTACATTAAAATCGCAATTAATATATTATCAATAGACGTAATATCATAATGACTATTGACTATTAGTCGGTTGAATTTTACTTCGAAAGAGAAACGATTTCCGTATGCGTACAATAATCGTAATAATATGTGTATTTAGACCGAAACACCCGATACATCCATCTTTGATCGGCATCGCTAAACTAAAGATAAGCGAATCGTGTTGACACGAATAATCAACTGAAATTTTGACAGACACGTAACGTCCAATTTGTCAAGTTTGACCCACTCGGGACGAGCAAAAAGAAATCGTTAATTGCGTACCGGTTTTTCGTAATATTCGGTCACGACTGAATAATAATAATAACAAGATTATACCTTTGGGCTTACAAATAACGTTTATTTTCTTTCGCGGTTTTGTTTAGATGTTTTTCTAATCCCATTTCGTTTTATTCCTTTTTAAATTGTGTACCAACGCATTAACCTCTGGGTGATTAACTTTTACGCTATACGTCTCGAATGGCTTGAAACAAATCAAAAAAAAAAGAGCAAAAATTTATTATATATATAATATTGTCCTTATTATATGTATAAGGTATTCAGATGTATAGTAATTGACTGCGTATGCATAATTCGTGTACCATTATCAAACATTCGACGTGGATACAACGTATTGTCCGTATCATGGTTTTTTCGAAAATAATGGCAATATTCGTGGCGATAATCACAGTTATACGTAATCATTATCGCTTCGTACATCAAATATCTGTCGTGGCAAGAACTACAGACTACAATACAATACCCCGTCCCTCCTCTAGTGTGATGATATTACATTGTTTATTTTTCAAGTATCTGATAAATTATATCGTAATATCGTTAATTACTACTAAGGTTTGCCAGTATGTAGTATTTGTTTATGTTAGATCTGATTTATTACACATACATTAAGATATATAATCCATGTAAGGATAACTTCTGAAGAATCTATTATAGATATAATTAGATATATATTTGTATATATTTTATCATTTTTATAGTATATTTACATTGATTTAATTATGTATATGTGTATATCTACTTTTTATACGGACTGCTAAATAATATCTCTATGTATAAATTTTAGTTGTATAAGTATATAATTTTGCGTATATTATTCAATCTGATCGTATTTCTTCGTACGCAACATGCATTTCCTAGGTGGTCTAAGGATCGATATTTATTTAAAAGTAAATTGTATCGTTATATTTTACGATCTCTGTTTCGATTTTGCAGTTTATTTTTATACTTTTTCAGTTTAGGCATCATTTGTTAAACTCTACCATATGACGCTGAATATTATATCGCCACCGTTACGCTAACGCTAACGTGACGTGAGGATCGGTTAATTACCATTCAATCAATTATACGATACTCTTAACGTCTACAACTCTATAGCTATAATGTCTACGTATATGATGTAATATTTATTTTCAATATTTTTGACGTTCGATTTAACTTATTAAGGCTAACCAGTTTCAGTACTGGCAATTGTACAACATAATTAAATCAACGAAGCCGACGAAGTTCACCTAAGCAATTGAGGTTTCATCGCGATTTCATTGTTTTTATCTATTTCTCCTCGGCGCGCGTTGCATTTCTTTGTTATCTCCTTTTCAGCATTTTTCTTGACTATCCGAATCCGTGGATAATTTATACACGCGCACCTACCTCATATCATTTGATTATTAATCTTACAACGTTAACAGGAGACAGTCACGTTGATATAATTCTTTTGCTGATCTTTCTCGCATTCGATTTACTTCTATCCGCATGCGTGCTCTTCGTCGTTTCACCATCTGTCATAGCACTGTTTTACAGTGTGCGATACGTAAATTCTATATAGGTACGATATCCTATCCCTATTCATAAGAAAAGGCCTCTGATTGAAGTGAAATAATAATGAAGATGACGATAACAATAATAACTCGGTAGTAATATAATTATTTCGACGATAACAATCTATGTAATACATAGCGCATACTATATATACCGTTACAACATCTTAGTTCTTTCCTGTTTCGCCGAATAGCCGATTGCTTCTTACTAATTGTAAATTCGTACCAGGTTTTGATCACTCAACACATCTCAACGCCCACAGGATTCCGTCACAGCTATTGCATTTCATGTACTTGTGTAGAAATATTTTAAACGATGTTTGCTTTCACCTGAGCATTACCCATCATCACTTTATTCACGAAGTTGACTATCGCTGTTGCGGGCTGTTGTTCCGGTTCAAGCTCGGCGAATACGTGACACTGGTTGTCCGATTTGTGGGCCGTTTTTCGAGCCACGAACCCGAAACACCGACTGCAAATCATAATTATTGCCCATAAATCGTTTGCGTTGCTTTAAATATTTGTACGCTGTATGTGTTATTAGCATGAAAGATAGTCGTGTAATTTGCGGGATTGCGAATAGAACTAGTTTCTCTAATTTACTATGTCAATGGTTTTTTTTTTTTTTTTTTGCGGTTTTCAACTTTCTTCGCAACTTTTTTACTTCGTTCATTTACCTTGCTGTGAAACCTAACGTTTGCTACAGCGTTGCATACGTATAATTTATGTTATTATTGAGTTCTTTCGATTAAATCGTTAATGGTCATCGGCATACCGAATAGTGATCCCGTTCATATTAAGTGGAACAAACGACTTTGCTGTACTGTATTAGCTACCCGACGCGCCATATGCTCGGTATTATTCATTATACCAGGTCACTCTGCAACCGGATAAACTCGATGAGACTGGTGTTACTAGTGAAAAAACGAATCGACGAAACAGAGAAGAAAAGGAAAAAAAAAACTAGTTATTATACAGGCTGTATTTCGATGAACTCAAGTTTAATAATTTTGGCTCGAACGCTCACATATACGGGTGAAAATGTAAAAACGTGCCGGCACGTAGAGAAAGAGGTATGCTATCTTTACTGACAGTCAAATTTACTACATGTTTTCTCCTCTTAGAAAAAAGTTTTTAACAAATGTCTGAGATTAGCAGCATACAGTTGGCATCGAAACAATCTAAAGAACGTAATAAAAAAATTGCCTAAGAGACTTTGAATTTATTAAAGCCGACTGTCAAGCGCCGGTCTAGTTTCTTTCAGATTATTTTTTCTCTCTCAGTAACCGGTTGGCAAAATTTCATGAAACGTGATGAAACATGTTTCCAAGTTGAATAAGACTAATTTTTCGATAATTTTGTTTTTAATACCGAACTATGTCAAGAATTCCTAATAATATTTACCGAAATAGCAATATTATTGTATAAATCAAGCTTACTGAGAGGTTTGGCCCTGCCCGCTTTCGGCTACGAAGTTCCAGGTCCGTTCGTCGACGTCGAGACCGCAGTAGCTGATGTTATTTGTCGGATAATGTCTCCTGAAGAATAGTTTACGGGCGTTATCCGTCAGGGTGATACCCTGGGCCGATACCTTGAAGTGGACTACAGTCGCAGTTGGTAATGGCCGCTGTTCGAAAAGCGTCGTGACAGTTTTTCTGATCGCTTGTGGCCCCGTCAAAGATTCAGTATCGATTGTGAAGAGGTAGAGGACGTTGCAAGCTGAAACGATTCGGGCATTCCTTAAGTTTTACAGATTACGCATATTGCAGGTGTTTTTTTTCTTGTAGAAGAAACAAATTTGTAGTTTGGACAATCAAATTTCGATGAATTAACCTCACCACTGGTTGGTTTTTCAATTTATTGAAAAGAGAAAGAGCAAGACAGCAAAATATTATACGCGCAGCGGTAAAAATTTTATCAGCAGAAATAGTCGATAAAAGAGCAATATTAAGATTTCAAAGTGACGTAAGTCTAAAAGAATTTTTAATTTTACGAAATTAAATTATACGATAGATTCTAGTAAGACTGGTAATTCCGTTATATGACCCAGTGAATTCATCAATAATATTATTTTCACCGTAATCAATCTATTACTATGACTTAAACGACACGTGTATAAGACGTGAAAGAAAGTCAAATCGTCAAGAATCAAGAAAACCACTTTTATCACGCTACTCGGTGAACAAGATTTTTGCCCAATAATTTCTCATTCAGTTACTTGGCAAATATTTCTTCGAACAAAATGAAAGGCTTTTGCACGATGCATTTGAGTATCGGTGAAAATATGAACGTACAAGGATGTACGTTGATGTACGGGTCTAAATTTCAAGAAGTAGTTCGCGTTACAGAGAGTGCGACAATAGTATGAAAAAATTGTTAAATTCATTGAAAAAGGAGAAAGACTCACCCGCCCCCTGAGCAAGTAGCTGCTGAGCGCTGCTCGTTCCCGGTGAGTCGAGGGCTCTGGCGGCGGCTTCCGGTTCGGGAAGAAGCAGCTGGCAGGGTAAAGCCATGGCCATTAAACTGTGCTGATAAACAAGGGCCGAGAGCGAGCTGAAGACCGGTTCGTTAGCGCATCCCTTTAGACGAACGCCTCTCGATGTCGGTTCGATGAGAAAATGCCTCACTAATTCGCTCGCCGGATCCCGAGGGCTGCTCGGAGCTCCTGGAGGCGGCGTCGCCACCTTAAGGGCGAGCCCAAAGGCCCCGGGGAAGGAATTGCTGTCGCGAACAACGAACATCCCCGGAGTCGCGTCCTTGAGCATCGCGATCGCTGGAGGAGATAGAATTATAAGGGGTGTTTTTAAAAACGTGGTCGAACAACAAACGAATCTCGATGATCGATTAATCATTTTGCCGCCTCGGTAATTACCTTGTTCTCTAGAAATGTTCGGCTTGTACCAAATCCGGCTTGTGTCTCTGACGAACTTTACATTGGCATCGGCAACTTCCTGGGGTTCTGTGTTTGAGTGAACGCTCGATCTTCTGGATCCGTAGTTATAGACCTTGGGCGATGACTGACCGCCGCTGTTTATTGACGAGTATGATATGGCACTCTGGAAATGAAATTTGGTAAGATGAAATTTTCTCAGATAAAAGCTTGATTTTCAGCTTCATTTCGATCAAATTTTTCCCTTTGCCGTACCTTTGGACTCTGGGCGAATTCTATCTGCGTCGGTGTGCCGGGGCTTTGATTACTTATCGTCATTTGAGACTGACTGGCGTACTCTCCTCCGGGAGAGACAGGTCGATCCTTGCTGAAAATTTACGTACATCGTATGTATATTTAGACAGCGTTATTTTGCTCGTTTTTAATTGATCAATGGTGCAACACTCAGGTGTGAGTCATTCCGTGAAATATACACAATAAAACCACATTTCAGGTGCATGGCAGTGTACGTAGGTATATTTATATGGGTATTAGGTATATACATGTAGAATGACGTACGCTGTTAATCGTGCAACGATAAAAAAGATGAAATTAAAAATACGTCAATTCAAAATTATCAATCAAGAAAATCTTCTGCACTTCTGTCAAAGGGATTCGGTAGTCATTCGCTGGTCATTGCCCACGACGATAAATTGTCAAACATTTTTATATGTTATAAATGACAAATGAAAATTCACGTTAAAAATGAAGGACGCCGAATCCCTTTGATCAAACTGCACTGGAGTAAACATTTTCTTCGTCAGAGTATTGCAAAATTCATTGTTTATTCACAAGATGCAAAGCTGAAAGACAAACGTTAGCCGAGAAAAATCTGTATACATATTGTACAATATATTATAATAATCTGTAAGAAAAGCGTGAAAGATTGGTCAGTAAATTTTGCAAACGATGATAATTATACTTCATTATTTGATGCCATAAATTTGAATTAATGCATTAATGCAGCATCTTTTTGAGTAGATATTTCTGTATCAAAATCTATCTCCTGGCACCTGGATTCAGGCAACATTGTAACTGAATATTTTTTAGTTTCGGTTGAATCTTTTCCTCTTTAATTTCATACCAGTGCATGATGATCTAACAAGATTTTGATTGAGATTGCTGGTCGATCGATCGAGTTAGAATTCAATGCTGGCGGTGTAACATTAAATTATGTTAGTAATACAAGAATCAAACGGTGAAACAAACTCGTAACACTAAGAATAAAATCGTGAACAATGATTGATACGAAATTATGGCCAGACATAGGAAACTGATGCTTGTGAAATTTGCCTAGCAAAAAATGAATAGACATAGAGGGAGACAGAGAGACAGATAGAGAAAGAGGGAGAGACAGAGAAATAGAAAAAGATAGGGGAGAAATAGAATTGAGAAATTGCCATAATATACGGTGATCGAAGCTGTCTCCCCTGTATTTTCTTCGTGTACTGTGTATTTTAAATTTACCTATAATCGAACGACGCCGACTGGTTAGTGAGCGGCCATCGTTTGTTATTCGTTTGCTTTAGCGATCCGCTTGCTGGGAAACTCAAACGTCTAAAATCACCAAGATAATCCATTGTCTCTCGTCATTTTCTCAATTAAAAATTATCAACTTAAATGAATATAGCACGATATTCAAGAAGCTAATTATTTTCATTACCACCCGCATCGGTATAAAATAATTTATACGGTATGGATCATCATCTATTATCAAAAATGACAAATATTCAATCGCAAGATAATCGAAATTTCGAACAGCTATTTCTCGCGTGAAACTAATTCATATTCTACTTTGGAAATTAGTTAAAATTTTGCACGTCAACGGCAAGTACTTAGATCCTTTTCACTCTGTAAAATTCATCGATCTGTTCCTATGGTTGAAAAATTGGTGCTTGTTTTCTTTCGCTCGACAATACATCATACCATCAATCGATATAACAATGGATCAAAGTACTCCATTTTAATGGTGGGAATGATCTCAATGAAAAAAAAAAAAAAATCTGCCCAAATTTTTCAACACAAATAAATAACTCTGCAATAACAGATGTTGCGTTACAGGTGTAAGATTGAAACATTACTCATCTGATTACTCTAAGAAGCTGAGATAAAAACAGTAATTTCTCTTACCGCTGGGTTGTCGGACTCTTGGGAGGCAATCCCGTCTCTCTGGATATTTCTCTTCTTTCCTCGGCTGTGAAAACACGCTCGGTTGTGTAATTCCCGTAGTTGCCATTCCCGTTGTAATTTCTAGTGTCTTCCGGCCCGTTGTTGTTGTCGTTGTTGTTGTTGTTGTTGTTGTTCTTGTTGTTTTTGTTATTGATGTTGGTGTTGTTGTTTATCGCGTTGTTCACGCTGTTCGAAGTCGCGTAAATCTTATCGCTGGCGAATGTTACCGTCGGCGAGGCGTTGTTCACGTACGGTGTTCGCGGGTGAACCGGAAACGCTGGGGTTTGCGGCCGCGACGCTGTACTTCCTGCTCCCGCGCCTCCTGCTGGGCTGATGCTCCTCTCCGTCCACGATGATACCGAGTCATTGTGGGACTAAGAAATCGCAAAAACGACACAGGATTATCTCAAAGTGGGAGGGACTATACACCGAGCTTTTTCGGACCGGGAGTTTTCCGTGAAACTCAGCGTTCAACGCCAGCAGATAGGCAACCGGATCTACCTTTTGTATCGACGTATATTCGATCCGTAGCTTCGGTTGCCTATCTGCTGGCGTTGAACGTCAAGTTTCAATGAAAACTCCCCGTTGAATTCGAATCTCAAGTTTATTTGAAGAGATATTATTATTGTTTTACTTCTAATTGCAAACAAATTTTTCTCTCGGGACGAAATTTCGGCCGGCTAGAGTTCCTTGAGAATAAAACGAGAAATTTGTAGAAATCTATCGTTCGAGTAACAATTGGAACAAGATATACCGTGTATGTATAAGAAAGAGAAACACGCGACGAAACTGTTAGATATGAACTCGGTTTTAGAGAACAAAGAAAACATCCATTTACCGAATCAATGAATGATCGATGGTTCGATGCAGATGTAAACCATGTATCGGCAATTATACTAACGGGCTAAATAACATACGTATATGCTGAAAATGCTACCCACCTCTGGGTGCGTGCGAGGTGAGAATTGATTATGAGAAAAAAGGTCGTTTTGATTAGGTGAGAAGAAAAAGAGAGTCACAAAGATAAAAAAAAAAAAAAAAAAAAAAAACAAAAAGAATCAAAAAAACTACTGTGTTAAGAATAAGCCGAAAAATGCGAAGCTTTATCTAGCAACAAACCTGCCATGCTTTTGGCGACTGGTTAGGGGAACTGTTAGTTGTGTTTGTCGATGTGGCGCGGGTATGCAGTTCGTTCTTATTAGTAGATGAGGTGGTTCTGACGTTCGATATTTCCGCCAATGACTGAAATAGGCTCACGAGCGGATCCGACGTCGCGTTATCTGCCCTGTTGGCGCTGGAATTTGAATTTGCAGTTCCGCCTCCGGAGTTCTGAGCCGGTTGGTCATCGACGGTTTGCAGCAATCCCGACTCCTGAGAACCGGGGCCCGAGCTGTTTACCGAATGCAATTTGCTCGAGGAGTAGACGAAGTTGCTTCTCGACTCGTTGGGCCGGACTTGATACGAGGAATTTTCGTTCAGCGCCAAAGCGCGGTGGTGCTGATTAAGCAGAGATTCTGTCCTCGCGTAGCTATCGCTTCGCGATTCCGGCTGCGGCGGTGAGTGTCGTTGATTTTCACCGTTCGCCTGTTGTTGTTGCAGCTGCTGATGCTGATAATGTCGGCTCAACGTTTGCTGGAAGGCATATCCTAAGGGAGCAGCTGCGAGAGCTGATCTTGGGGACATCGGGGGACTCTGTAACGCGCAAGCGAATTTTCTATGGTTCATAGCCGGCATGCAGCTGCAGGGATCCGTGCAATACGCGTTATGTTTATAGTTACACATCGACATTTTTTTTTTTTTTTTTCTTCAACGTAAATTTTTCCTCCACCCTTTTCGAGAGAACCGCGTTGCTCAGGGCGTAACTCAGATATACTTTACATCTGATGATCTGACATTTCTAAAATCGTTGAACAATGTTCTTTTTTTTTCAGATCAAAGTCTCTATTCCAGGCTATTCTTGTTATATTGTGTCTACTATTTGACAACATGTTATTTTCCAATTGAATTCAACTGCATTAAATTAGTTTCGTTTTTCCCATGCTTTGTTATATTCCGATTAGATGGACTGAATCGCGAAATTCTAACCGAACAACTTGGGCGGTAAGAACTCGAACTTGCGCCCCTCGACCGATATCTTCATGATTGTCAAACGTTGTAATCGATACATGTATGGAGGATAAAATATGCAACACTAGAAGGTTGTGCCTATCGCTAACAAACGCACATTACAACTTCTATTATTCCTACCTATAACACGTATATAATAGTAAGTGGGTTGAGTTAATCGAAGCTGTAGCGTATAATAAACTATTCTACGCGTGACGGTAAACAATAATAATATTAAATCATTGCATGACATTGCGTATAAGATCTAGCAGCCATCTAAACGCTATTTGATAGTGATGTGAATAAAGCTCAATCTATTAGTGCTCATTATTAGGTATATGTATATTATATATACCTATATGTATATGTAATAACGATAATTATAATAAAATAGAAAGACGAAAAAGGAGTTACGTGGGAATTGTATCGGTATTCAGTTCGTTATTATCGTAATCGGTCATTCGGTTTCTGTGCAATATCTCCTCTCACCTGAGTCTCGCTGTTCTTCCTCAATTCGTAGCCACGTTTAACTCCGACGAATGGACGTTCGTTGAAACTTTCCGCACGCGGACGACCGCCAATCAGGGTACCGTTGTTGTACTTACGGCTGCTCGACCTCTGCGGAAGCAACGGACTAGCCGGCGCCGAGGTGTAAGTCGCGGATCGTACTTGCGGCTGGAATTATTGAATCGGGTTTGTTGGTTCGAATATATTTCAAAGCTCAAATTTGTCAGCTTTTTGAATATCGTCAGCTCACCTGCATCGTGTAATTTATCGTCCAGGTATCGTCGTCGCCGTCGAGAACCGCCGAATCGCTGGCGTATCCGTCCTGCCGGACTCTTCCTCGCTGCACGGTTCTCAGTTCGCCGATAACCCGGTTCCCCGATTCCTGCCGCCACTGTTTGCTCGGGCTCCTCTCGTCCCTTCTAGCAGCAAGTTTGAGCTGCTGTTGTCTCAGCCACGACAACCTGTGTCGAACAAGCGGAAGAAAAAAACAATCATTGTAAAAACGAAAGCGATCGAGCGAAGAGGAGACGAGCAGGCGAGAGAAATTGGAGATCGGGAGGATGGGCCCGACGGAATGATCGATAAAGAATAGCGCGAGCCACTCTCCCGGCTTTATAATAAGATATATAGGAGTAATTATCTATTGATTGACGAGGTCGTCTCGGGCCATCGCCTCGAAGCAATGGACCATGTAGCTCCTTAATGTCGAAGCTTGCGTCATTCCCGTGCAAAGGTCTTTTAAGGTGGCCTCGCGTTGTCAAGAGTCGCGAGACAGTTTCGTTGGACAAAGAAAATGTCGCCCAGCGTCAAATCTCGTTACTGCGAGGTCGAGATTTTGACGAATCTTTGACCGATTTTCAACTACGTTAAATTAGATTGACAAATTTATTACCTACTAATTTTCAACGTTTTTTAACTCTGATTATTCCGCTCCTTATTACGTATAACAGTATAGCGGTAATTCGGAGACGTAATTTTATACTGCTGACGTAATTTATCTCAAGTTTCTCATGGAGAGAGGGAAAGAGAGAGAGAGAGAAAGACAGAGGGAGCAGGGTAGCAGAGAGAATAATCGGGATAGCTGTCGAGACGGACGAAGCGGTGATAACCGAGCAATTAGAGGAACTCGGATAATTATCACGTAGCAGAACACAGGCTCAATGAATTGGAAGACGACGCGTCAGAGTCGCGCATATAGGCAAGTTATGTGAATCGGTGTCTTAGTTTATCAGGTCGTAATTACACCGAAGGGTGAAAATCCGACCGTATGTTCCAACGAATGAAAAATAGTTCCGTTAAAAAATTTTATTCGTATCTAGAGAGAAAAAGACAGTCATAATTGTCGTAAATCTCATGAAGAGATTTCAGGCTATTCACGTTTTTTGTTTAAATATATAACTTATTCAGGTAATATCCGAAACTCACGTTTCGTATTTTCACAAATGTTCTGATACGTTTTTTCACCTTTCGATCAACCTTATCATCTACTTCCGATCCGATTTTTTCTACTTTCTCACTTCAGGCATTCTCCAATAATTCCAACCGATCTCAATTATAACCAATCGGTCCTTATTCGGATTCGCGCATGACTAAACCGATGAATAAAACGCAGGTAAACACCATTCGGAATGGTAGATGTCGTGCCGATATTACAGAATCGGGTCGCAAATCGTACAAACAAAGCAACAATCTGCGGGGTTCAATTGTGATAAGCGATTGCATATGGATACAGTATAGCTGTGCACATTTTACCATTATACATATCGGAGTAATTATCAACGGTATACCGTACCGTCTAGGTGATATTTCATAATAATTGCTGGTATCGGGGTAAGCTGTTATTTATGCAATATTGGGCGTGTGTAACGTGTGCTTCAATCGTGTGGGAGGAGGTTCGCTGCTATCCGAGAGAACGCACAAGTATACATATATAATTATATATACATATGTACGTATGAGGTATCGGCGGTACAGTAGATTATTATACCCACACGGTGTACCGAGAATGCGGTTCAGTTGCAACTACGCGAATCGGAGGACTGGAGTCGTGCCATTCCTTGGACTCGTGGGACAAGGCATGACCCACACCATGGCACGCGGCCCATACCGGTTCGCTGGTTGCCACCATCAAAACTCATCGTAATCCGCGGTCAACTTCCTTTATGGCGCATTAACGTGATAGTTCGCTTCGAATAAACAGGGTAAATACGGATCCTGCATCGCCTCGGGAGCGTGGTAATAATTTTAATATACAGGCCAGGGAATCCAGTTTCTTCACTTTTTTTTTTTTTTAGGTTCAATTGATACACACGTGGCTGAGCCCTGGTGTATTTTTTCAGCATCATTCATGATCTGAATCTTACCTTTGAGATAACGAGTGCACGAGTGCCAAATATTTTTACTACATTGCTCGGCGATGGAAAAGTTCCATTTATTTATACTCGTCGAATTTGAATCATTTACGTGTTCCGTGGTACAAAAATCTATCGGTACAGTATCTGGTTTTATCGTTGAAAGAAGAAAAATTGTTGTTTGCTTGGGTTATTTGGTTTTTACGAATAAAATTTATTGTGACCGCAACTATCATCGTTTCATCTCGTTACCTACATGGTCTGATAATTGTCCGTAAGCTTGTTCCATACGTAATTCATGTAATTACTGCTGCGGACAACAGTTTCGTCACGAACGGCGATGACGAGCTAAAGCTTATTCGCTTACGAGATATCGTATAAATAATTTAATCGCGATTAGTGTACGATAATTCGTATAAGTCTAGGCGTATGTATACACAATGTTCCCGAGAAAATGGTCGTATATTTCTCGTTATCATCCGCAAGCTAACGTTTCTATTTATAACTCGATTCTCTATAAATACAAAAATGACTCGCTATATAAAATATACCGTGCAAATTACACGATACATACAACAAACAACGATTCCACGTGTCGCGAGTTGTATGAATTTTTCGACATGGAACCGTGGTAAAAATTCTGCCCATTAATATTACCCGCGATAATTATTCAATTTTTTCTCTCCGTATATATCGTAACGACCTCAAGTTCATCAACGCGATATTCAGTTTACTCCGCAAACGAGAATTTGAAAAATCACCGACAGAAAAAAAGTTAATAATAATAATAACAATAATAAAAACGTGTAGGTGAATTATAATTTTTTGCGGTAAACTCACGTTATGTCATTCGTTTTAATCTCGCTGATGACAATTTCAGCGACCGCCTTATCCGCCTCAAAGCCAAAGAAACGAATACTGTGTACGCGCGGCCACAACGTGATGCAGTTCCTGGATTTCCTATTCGGGAGATCCAACTACGTACTGTAGGTACGTGTACCGCAATATCTCTCCTCCTCCTCCTCCTCCTCCTCCTCCTCTTCGTGACCGTACCTCTGTTACATTATACTTTCTTCGAGCAGAACTCGCCACGCAAAGTTTCGAACTGCGGAGAAAATCATGCAGGGCAAACCGTTTTGTTCGCGGATGTAATTCCTTCCCCCTTCCCCCAACGCCCCGCGGTTTATTCAATGTTGGTGTTAAAAAAATATTCAAAACAAGTGGCGAAAAAGGAAAAAATTCACCGTCCGTTGACATCTGCGCAGGTCGATCAACTTGCGAGTGCAAGAAGAAAAGTTGGAAAAAAGGGTTGGTGATAAAAACGACGTCGTATTTGCTTTGGTAAGTCGGTTGCGCGAGAGGCGAATAGAAGTCTTTTAGGCGGGATATTCTTGGTTCGACGAAAGGAGGAAGTAGCGCGTGATGTTGGCGTTAACGTCGATTTTTCTATTGTTGACAAAAGAAGCATTAGAAGAATGAGAAGGTTTAGGACGTCTGGCAATAGACGATACAGTACAGATCTGTGTTACGTGTGTTACGCACATGCGTATCAGGCACAGGCATGTATATGTATTACACAGAAAAGTGAGCGAGGGGTATAAGATATAAAAGCTCGGCAAAACGGCGGCAAAGCTCGCGATCACTCGGGCGCGTTCTAAATTTAAAATTATGTCAGAGGGCGGCTGAGGGTTTAAAATAGTCGAGGCCATTACTACTTCTTCTTTTTCTTCTTCTTCTTCTTCTTCTTGTTTCATATTACTTTTTGTATTTTATTTTCTTCCCCCTGAAGCCCTTCTCCGTCTCTCTCAATGTACACCCGCGTCCGTAATGCAAACGCACGAGGCCTTGCACAAGAGTGCCGTCTGCATATATATATATACATGAGATGCCGTTGACGTTTATGACACGTGTACGTCAGACGCCCGCGATTATTCTTATAAGCAGGGTATCTAGCCATGTGACAACAAGGTTCTATAATAGGTACGCAGAGAGTAAATTCTATACGGAAAAGCTAATTAAAAATTTCTTTCAATTTATTTATCTTCTTTCCTGTGCATATTACATATAGGGGTGAAGGAAAGTCGAGAAACTTTTACGTCGAGTGACATGTGGCGAGAAAGAGAAAAGAAAGCTGACACGCGCGTATTTGGACACGCTTTTTACAACCTGGTTGAAAATCAATCGCGAGCAAATCGCGCGGTGCGTGGTTGGTTTTTTTTTTTTTTTTGTTCTTTGTTGTTTGTTTCTTTCTTCTGCGGTAGTAACACCGTAAAAGGAGAACCACGAGATATCTCAAGCTTTCTCATGAACGGAGTTGTATGACTGTAACGAAGGAATATACGGAACGTATTATACATATGTGGGATATTATGTGTACTGTATACGTATACGCGTACATGAATCTTAATGTACTCGTGCGGATATTATGCAGAGCCTGCACGACGTTGCCAGTCGCCACCGGCCATCTGTCAATTGTTTCTTCGATAAACGTCATCTGTCTATGGTGTAGACATGCATGGTATCCCCGTGATACAAATATTGCGCTTCACGGTCCATTATCAAAACAAACCTTCGCTATTACCCCGTTCGGTCTAAAGATACACCGTACACTGTATACAGATTCCGCGGTCGAGGCCAATTACACCGAAAATATAATATTTATTATTTCATTTCACGTCGGAAAAAAGCTTTCTGTATTCACAGGAATTTGTTTACGCTTGTTTGTATTATTCGTATATATTTGCGTTTCGACCACGGTTCGATTTACTGAAAAATTCTTTGGTCGAATCTGAGAAAGGTTTCGAACTAATCTTCTCTTCTTCGACCGATCTCTCACACATTTTACTAGACATGCAAGATGAGATAGTATTTCGTAAAGAAAAAAGAATGTCGAGAGAAATGGGTGATAACTTTGGAATGGTTACGGTATAAGCTTCACAGAAGCACTGCAACGAACTCCGCTGCGTTATTTTGATATTTGAAAATTTTGATTTTGAAATACAAGGAAACTAAAATTACTCAAAAAACTAATGAAAACCTGTGCTATAACTTCTCGAGGAGTACACTTTTTGCAGAATTAAAACAATTGTGAAGAGGTTTTTCAAAAAACGAAAGACCTGGAGTAAAATCTGACGACTAATGGGAAAGAATGTAGAAAGATTAGAAAATAGAACGAGATATTTTTCTACCTGTCTAATTCAACTTTCCAAGTTACGATGTTCTACGAAACAAAGAGTTTCGCGTCTTTGAAAACTCAACACTCTGGCCCTTCTATTCTCCAATCGTTCTAAATTTCCACCCCCTCACAAAAAATTGACAAAACTCTCGACTCACCCGTCCGTGTAGTCATTAGTCTTGAGAGTCCCAGACCCGTTTGCAAATTCAGGCGGTGGGTCAGGAGTCGTCGGGCTGACGGTCCTCTTCTCGCGTTCCCCGAGTATGTCGTCGAGATCGACGACGGGGGCGGCGCCTCTAACGGAGGCCTTCCTGACGAGAGAAGGCGAGGAGAGTATCTGTTGCTTAATCATGTCTGTGGTGGCGCCGTAGGTGAAGGGTTGGCTGGTCTGCCTGGCGTGGTAGGGAATGTCCTCGTCTATGAAGTCGATGTTCCCCGGTGGAGAGAAGGACTCGGTGCCGTTTTTTCGCTCCGGTGACCGACGGAAGTTAACGTCGAAGCTCCTTATCTCTTCCCGTCGTTCGATCGTGTCCTTCCTCAGGGTGATCGGGTCTTGAGGTTCGTTCTTCAGGGTCGAATAGCTGCTGCCACCGCTGTAAGAAGGGCTGTCGCCGTTCTTCGAAGAGTAGCTTCGGTACGAATCCTTGAGCGTCGAGTAGTTTGACGATTGGTTACCGCTGCTGTTGTAGCCTCGCGTCTCCCGGATGTACATCTTGTCGCTTTTGTCTGATCTGTAATTTTCTATCGGCGGTGGGTCTGGCATAGACTGAAATGAAACAGCACAAACGACGGGGAACGGTTAATCAGTAACACTTTCCTGATGGTGAATTTTAATTTTATCATTTAATTTAAATCTTAGATTTTATAATTTTTTGCAAATTGTACAAAATATACGTTTCATTTTATACGACATTGTCGGAAAAAAAGTTTCGGAATCATTGACCAAGTTGTTCGGTTTTCTTTTTCTTTCATTCTTTCTTTCTTCTGCTCATATTCTGTAAGACTCTCGACTCATTTATATTTCCCACAGCATGCCTCACAGAATTGTGACGTGTATTTGTTACATGTAAACGAAAATTGCGATACAACGCTACGCTACGTTTCAAGTTTTACAATTACAGTAGATTGACGACACAAATTAATAGAATAACGAGTGAATAAAAAAAACAAGCCGCGTAAGTGTCGCTGTAGTCAGCAGTCATCATCACTCCGTTTAGAATTCGACAAGTTCGCGAAATACTGTCACAGAAGATGAACAATTTTTTTTATTCATTATATGAACTAGAATTACTTTACAAAATGATAATTTGAGATGCACCGTACAGTTATCCGTATACAAGTTTCAGATTAATCCGAAAATTTATTGAAAATATTAAAAAGTCTTATTGAAATAATTTGTCTACCGAATAAAATAAAATTTCATACCAATGATTGCGGAAAATTTGCGATAATGACGCCTAAAATTTATTCTGAATGATTTTATATCGTATCGCAGATGACAACAGATAATTGTACAGATTGAAATGAGAACAAGAAGAAAGAAATTTTGTAAGAATACAGCAATAGTCCAGTTATTCGGGTTAAAATTCATTGGATTACCGAAATTACGAGTATATTTCTTATTCTAAACACATCATAACATATCAACAAAAATTTCTGTTTCGTATCCTTTGTCCCGGAATAATCACCGTCAGCGATTATCGATAGCGATAAATAACGATAAATAACCCTCGGCAAGACTTTCCGTACTTGTTCGACAAGTGTTTATATCAGCATAAAAAAAAACAAAAAATAACAATATCCATTGGTTTAAAATTTGAAAACGATTACTCACCTCGACAGTAAGCATCATATCGTGAAGGAGCTTGTCAAGATCGCCGTGGCTGTTGAGCCGGTCGTTTTCGGAGTCCGGCTCTGCTTCTGGAGGACTGGGTCGTTGCGGAGGAGCGCTGCTTATGCCGCTGTCCATCGACACGGTCAACGGGGAACCCCGGGGTCCGCCAGCGCCACCGGGATTAACGACTGCGTAGAGGGAGCCATCGATGGGGCCGCAGGTGTACCCCAAGCCTCTGGGCGACGTTTGAACCGAGGAACTGGAGGGCGGGGGCGGAGACAACGGCGTGTCGCGACCCTCTGAAAAACGAAATGAAGAGGGGGGAGGAGGGGTTAGAAGAGATTTTTTACGCGGTTGAAACAGAGAGAGAGAGACAGAGAGAGAGAGAGAGAGAGAGAGAGAGAGAGAGAGAGAGAGAGAGAGAGAGAGAGAGAGAGAGAGAAAAGGGAATTCGGTGTCGGGCGGGTTGTGGGAAATTCAGAAGGAGTGCCGGTGGGACGTCAGGTGCTAACCAAAACGAACACAATACTCGCTTCTGTTGTATTATTATATACGGATACCGCGTGCCAAGGATATGGGAAAAGCGTATGAGAGACGCGGTTGTTTGGAAAGGTGGATAAAGACGATGAGAATCTATTAGGAGCTTTTTTAACACCGTGAAATAATTGTCGGGTACATTGGAAAGGAGTTTGCAATTAGATGATTCGAAAACGACACAGGATCGGATTATTGGAATGGGAAAACGATTCTTAAAGTATTATATAACGAAGCGACGAACGACCACAGAAAAAATTTACGATTCATATATTTTGGCCAATTTTGTTGAACAGGACATATCGATAATAACTATCAAGAGATCGAGATTCGTGACTTTTGGATGCTCGTCGAATTGAGCAACTCACGAAACTGTATTTTGATTCATGTAGGCCTGCCGAATTTTAAATGTCAGTGCAGATAGTGTCGCGTACGACTCTTAAAATATCCCATTCTAGGTCGTTCACATACGTGTACGAGAGATAGGAAATTGAATTGTATTAGAAAGAAAGAACTGGAATTTTCTGCTAATAATCGATAGGCGATAGGTTTTACGTTGCAAGTTAAAACTCTAACGATCATTTGTCATAATTCGCAATTTTTGACTTTTCTTTGCACGAATTTTGCTTCTGAAAGTCTTTAGTAAATAAGAAATCGCATAAAATCATTCCGACTCTCTGAATTCAATTCAGTGAAGGGTAATGCAAAAATTCCGTAGGTGGTAATACAGGCGTAATTTACAATTAGTCAATTCCCGTGTTACCGGTTACGTCATATACTTCGGCGACTCCAAGTTAGTGACGTAACGCTTGCGGTAGGTTAAATTGTAATAGTTCTTCTCGCAATGACTATTTACCGTAATGCATACACACATCTATACGTATACATTTCTGTCTATCTTAGGTCACAATTATCCTTCGAAGCGGTGAACAATCGACCATCCAATTCGCGGTAGAATGACCATAAGTAAGGGTTTCATCACGTCTATAAATACGCGTAACAACCGCTCGTATATAAGCTGTAAGTATGCATGCGATGCTTAAGAATGTCTTTATATTTTTAGCACGGTCATTGATGCACGATTAAATTTATGACCGTTGTACACAACTTGTTTATTTCTCTTTTATAGCATGCTCAATATGCTTTTTCGTTTCTACTTACGTGTACATAAATATATACACATTTTTCCGAAACATTTTTCAACACCTATTTCACTGCAGTACGTAAAAAGAAAATGAATTTCAAAAATAGCGACAAGTTCACCCTGCAGGCGAAGAATTTCAGTTTTGTAATGGTTCAAGACCTTGGACTAGTCACAGCAAAGCATCAACTCGAAATGACACAATCTACTAGGTAGATAAAGATGTATGCTGTTTTGAGATTTGCAAATTCAGTCTCACAACTGTATTTGGCAAAACAATCACTCGATTTTTGAAGTAAGGAATTTTCGATAAGAAAAATTAAATCCAAATGAAGCGGCAACTGAGGAACGGTCCCTGGTCCTTTGAACTAGTCCTTATCAAGTGTATCAATTTATTCCATTTAGCCATCAATGTCGACAGATGTGTATATATATACATACATGCATGTATATACACATGCCTGCTACCACTTCGGTATATGCAACAAAGAGAAAAATCTAAAGTGCTTTCTAAAGTGGTCGCGAAGTGGTGGCTTCTCAGTTCCAGAACGATATCTGGCGTCTGGTGGTTGGATTATTATACATACGTATACATATATCTTGCGTACATATGTAGACATATACATATACATGTGTGTATATGTATGTATCCTGGCGAACCATCGACGCGTTAGTAATTCGTATAAGAATTCACCCGCGAGAGCAGATATTTGCTCAAGTCATTCCTTTTCTTTGAACTCGTCGTCAAGGGGTTTCTTGATTGAATTTTTTTCATTTTTCAAACGTTCGAATCCTCGAGCCTTCTCGCTACACGGTTTCACCTTTGGTCAACCTGATTTATTTTATTTCTATATTCAGGTATATGAATATATTTACCGCAAGGTATTATTAGCCTCAAGTTACCGCGTGGGCGAGAAATAACGTGAACGAAAACTGGCTATTCCAGAACCGAAAATATTCTATAACCAATGATACTTGCGACGATTACGATAATTCTTGTATCCTTGACCCTTAAAGCGTTCGAGTTGTTTTGACCGCATGCAAATATTTCGACAGATGGACGGCGGCGAGGCGATGCAAATGATCTCTTAACGCGCCCACGTCATTTATAAAAACGCATATTACTCCAGTATGTATGCCTACACGTATGTATATTCGTTCCTGCAGCCTCCAGAACCGTCGTAAAACGAGTCGCTTGCATTATAGGTATGACACGTAACGCGTTGGACATTCTATACATCATTTTAATTTTTTTTTTTTCTCTTTAATTTTTCCCGTTTCTTTTAAAGGCCTCGATCGTTGCGAAGAATTTTTGACAAAATGAATTTTGATTCTTTGTTTTCATACGGGCTTGTCGAAGCTACACGCCTACGCGATAACATTATAACGCGACTTCTCAGGAGGACGACGAATGCAGCATTGGACGGATGGATATGGTAGGCGCTACAATGAAGATCGACACAACCGCATGTAAAACAACAATAAAAGAATCGAGTAAAACGATCAGTGGTTGTCAAAGGATGTAATATAAACACACAATCAGGCGCACACACGAATAGAGGCCTATTGTTACGTAATTCGAACGGAACGATTTGTCCGCACTCGGCTTAAATGGTCAAGCTTCACCGCTCTGTCCACGCACATATACAACTTTGTTCCTACTATTATACCGCTACACGCGTATGTCGGAGATAAAATCTACCGCGGAGTATTTGGTTAGGCCATTGAATGCACCAGGTCCCAGATTCCGTCTCTAGACGATGGGAACAAGGATAAGAAGAAGAAAAGCATTGCTTGCAACGCGTGATTGATTGCGATAGCATATTTTCCTTCAATGTGGCAAGCGAATTTCAGGCTCGTCTATTTATCGTTTGTTTGGATACTTGTAAGAAAAAAATTTAAGAAAATAAATCAGCAAAAACGATCAATTTCACCGACAATTCACTCTACGCGGCAAGCTTCAACTCGGCCATAGCTATGCACGCATACTTCTGTTCATCTCTCGTTAATCTATTTATAGATCAGACCAGAGAGAGAGAGAGAAAGAGAGAGAGAGAGAGAGAGAGAGAGGAGAAAAAGAGAAGATTTCGTGGCGCCGGAAGCCGGCGTCACGCGATTAGTCTGCTTGCACGGTTGAGCTGCCCCGGATGAGGTCGGGGAGTCTGCGAAATCGGGATAAATCTCGTGTGGGAAGAAGCTTCTCTTAGCAAATGGCAAGACCATCGACCCGTATCGTTCAAGGTATATTACAAGATTACTTTTTATCGTATTTGGCATCATCGTCGCCCGTCCGTTCGATCGCGATCGTAATAAGCAAAGACAGATAGAAAAATCCTCATCTGTAACGACCATCGGTCTCAAATAAGGGGTTTGATGGAGACATACATATGCAGCGGAGCTGCGTAGATCACGAATGATTATCGACTGCAACGCTCATTGCCGCAACGCCCACGATAAATCCGCAATGACTTATACCTATCCACCGCTCCTATAAATCCCAGGGAGGCAGAGGCACGTGAATAAGGAAGAGATATTTATTATTCTATATAAAACATAACGACGATGAAAAGTTCAATTGCACTGTGCATTATCCAATGGTCTGGGTACATTTTTTTTCTCTCCACTTTTGGAGTCAGTTTTTGATAAGCTCACCGAACAAGCTTGTCGCTGAAATTATTCCATAGATATGTTATTTAAACTATAACACAATGAATGTTATTTTTCATCCTCCGTTACCCGAGGTCGAACAGAGTAGGTACTAAATCTTTTGATCTTCTCATCATTTAGCCACGTCCGGCCCTCGTCACTTGCCGTTATGTATAACCAGCCAGCTCGTTATATTGTCTTATTTGGCGAAGACGCCTACCTGCACCCACGACGACGACGACGACGACGACCGAAACTACGTCTTGATTTGGTCACAGCCTCGAGTGCTGTTCCTTCGAGAATTCGAGAAGAGATAAAACCTCGAGTTCAACACCTCTTCCGCTCCTGCACTGTGTCTACCACTCCATCCAGTTTCGCAAACACCGTGTTAATTATTATTAATAAAATGCGTGCACGTGAGATTGGTAAGTAAAAATCCTTTTTGATTTTTTTTTTTTTATTTTTGTTGTTTTTTAATAGAAAAAACCGAATTCCCGACAGTCTAATGTTTCGCCAAGTTTACTCACTTCGCCTAGTTTGTTCAAATATCTTTCCAATATTGTGTCGTTCTATCCTCGACTTTAAACGCTGTTCAAACAGCGTTTATTTCCTCATTTTTTCTCCAAGCTTCTTCGATTGAATATTCAAATTGACAGGTGGTAGGAAATTTTTCAGCATCATTACGCAACTAGCCACGTATACCGATTCGGAGATCCGTTTTTGTTCCAACGTTTTAATCAGCACTGCGACGGACACCGTCCTGGCTCAAAGGATCGCGTCAACTGCGACGAACCGTAAGGCGGGCCCAATGATTTTGCTCGCGTTTTGCAGGCCTGACCGAACACTGGAAGCTTGCAAATATCACGCAGAGCCTCGTTCATTCGCGTGTACAGCAGGTATGAAATCCTGCAGAACCGCGCCTCAAACTCTCACTCTCGCAAGGCATACGTGTCGAGCCTATCTTGGGATATATGGAGCGGCGATGCCCGTGTGGTCCCGTTGAGAATGCCTGTATTTTATACATTTGTACGCATCGATACACGCGTATTGCATATGTACACCTATGAATGTAGCCAATACGGCGGCACGAACCCGGTGCTGAAACACTCGAGAGTTCTCTTAACTCCTTCCCTCTTTTTCTCTCCCTCTCTCTATCCTCTCTTCAGCTCACCGAGCGCCCACAGTCGGACCTTTTAGGGTAACCAAACCTTCGGCATTACATGCGCGAGAGTCTCGGTATAATATGCCGCCTTGTTCAACGCTGCACAGTGTGGAAAATCCTTAATCGAGGAAATTTTCGCGTCAAATCGTAATGACTATTTTTCAATTTTACTCTCTTACGAACCGCGGCAAGAGATCGTTCCCAATTTTCTGTACCAACGAAATTAGCCAATTAAGAACAAAAGAAAGATTATGCCGTTTCTCAAGATTCAATTTATGCAAAATATGTGTAATGAATCTTATTCGGTCTGTATTATAGTGGGTTTGATATTGAAAAACTCGAATACTACTTTGAATTACAAAATCGCCTCAATTTTTTCGTAAAAGTATGTAAAATTTATCCTGACTTCCGTGAAACGGACAAACTTCTAATTGTAAATGACAAAGATTTTTATTGAAAAAATTGCGCAGTTAGTTGATTGAAGCGATGCTGGCGCAGACTTCGGTAATAATTTGAATAACAATAATACGATCGAAACGAGGGATAAACATCTATCAAGCAGGAGTTTGATTGATCGTGCAATGCTTCGTCTGAAATTGAACGCATGCTTCACGGCACCGAAACATCGAGTATCGATCGTGATCTCGATCGTTGACGCGCGCTGCACTCACAAGATTGAGGATAGCATGAATGGGCCGAGACTCTTTCGTAACAGGATATTAGTCGTATACAATATGCGCACTATAAGCTCGTATTTAAAATCGCAAGGCCGTCGGTCATAACACGTGTAATATTCCTCGATGCGCAGACGCGTGACGCGAAATTACAACCAACGTCAGACGCACGTGTCCTGCATGAAAAGCTGCACTGCATGCATCCACTTCGCGCATCGCGGTGATTGCCGGTAATTAATCGGCTTAAGGGCCCTGAGCTTAGCTCCAGGGTTTCGGCCCTACGTCTCCGGCATTTCAATGAACCAATAAGTAGGGCTGTACAAATACGAGGAGGTTCCGATTGGATGCAACCGGCGCATTTTCCAAGCGTCAGAGGCTGGTACTGCTTGGTGAAAAATAAGTCTAAGCTGATTGGTTTGTTGTAACGCTTTGATATTGTATTACACAGACACAGATGTGTAACAGTTGCAGGAACGCGACTATTAACTGGGACAAGGACGCGTCTCATAGACGTGTATCGCAGACTTGGGTTGGGTGTATCGCTCTTGCAGAAAATCGTACAAGCATGCATATAATACACGCCGTTCCGTCTCCGATGCAGTTCGCATTGCCATTAGACGGCTTGAGTCGGCTTTGCACTACTTTCGAACCGTACACCATAAGGCAAAAACGGAACAAAGTGAAATTAGTAATCGATACAGATTGCAAGTCTTGCTGCGTTTGCAATTTCCAAACGGACCAATGAATAACCAAAAATACAGACGTTTGCTCGAATTTCTGTTATATGGTTGCGCTCTTGCTTCTAAACATGCTTGTACAGAATTTGAGTGCAAGGAATCGCTTTTATTTTGGAGCAAGATATCATCAGGCTGTGATTGATAATACAGAGAATGACAAACGATGAATCGACGTATTTTTCATAACTCATATCGGAGCGTTGCTGCTGTCTTGTGACGTTTGCTCTTCTCTTCATTTGACAACGTGCTTTGATGCCGAGAGCTTGATTGTAGATTACCGATTAATTTTGATTTCAATTTTTAAAGCCAGCCGTTAAAACTGCAGGGAGGCAAATATCTCTGGACCAGAATTCTTCTATTTCTTTATTCGATAGTTCCTTCCCTTTTTCTCCCATTCAAATTGTTGACATACGATGTCGCGAATAGGCACGTGATAAATTTGCAGCTTCACTATGTGCATGTATACGCATTTTAGAGAAAGACAATTTTTCGAGTCTTATTCTCACACCAAAGCTGTGTCAACCTAGCAGCCACCTTGAGAAAAGCCACGTGTCTCGATGATCAATTAACTCGGCTATGTACACGTCGTTTAAATTATTTATTCGTTCCTCACGCGAAACGCTCTGCTCGTTGCCCGCAGAGCTGTTGAAATGTATTATCCAACATGTAGGACGGTGGAAACCGAAATCGCCGAAAGCCGATGTTAATTTTCATCGAGAAAGAATCGCACTCGACATTTGCGCGAATTTATATCCTTGTAAGGCTCTACAAGAGGCTGAACGGAAGAAAGAAACTTTCTAGGAATGGACTTTCTCGAACCACCCGTAAATGCATGCGCCATGCTCCTGTATAGTAGCAGTTTCAGTACGTTGACCGGAATTTCGATCTACCATTTCGGTTTTATTTTCTCCACTCCGAATTTCGAACTACATGTCACCGATTTCCCCTCGTTTCGTTCAACGGTTGTCGTCGAGATTTATAATTAAACTTTCCTGATTTTTCCATGTATTAAACAGGACGAAGAAGACTGGTTGATCATTTAACAAAAGAAATAGAGCAAAAAAAAAAAAGAATGAATAATGTAATTCCTGTTTTATAAATAGATTTCAACATCGCTGGAGCATCGAGACTGCGCTGCAGTTGCCGTTTAGAATTTCGAGATGCTGCATGATATAATAATCCGTACTTGCGTAAGACTGAATTAATTAATTACAAATTTCACGTATCTTGTTGTGGTGTTGGGAACGTTACCTTTGATCACTCAATCAGGTCGAAGTAGATATGGAAAGAACAACCCATAGATAAATACATCTTTTTTTTTCTATTTTTTACCGCAACTTTTACGCATCGTTGTGAGAAAATGCGTTCATTTCCTGTGGACGTTTAAAGGTGTATACATACGTAGCTGGTATTACGATAATATTATCGATCACGACTGGCCCAGATAAAATTAATCGCTTTATCGTACATCGGTGGTATAAGCCGATAAGGAATATATCTCTTGTAAATTCCTACGGTCAAGGATGAATTTAAATAACAGTGAACGCACGTTTTACTACATTCGTATCACAGGAAAATATTGACACGGATCAAATTTCGCTTAAAGAACCAAACTTGCATTTTCCCCGCTGGTTACTTTTTATATCAACCTCGCAATCTTCGCAGAAAATTGTAATCAAGATTGAACAAAAATCTGTCTTGTAATGGGCAAAAATATTTTCTTGTTCGCCGTGTTGAAACCGTCCAACAGATGATGATGAAAATTTTTAACATTGGGGCTAAAATAGGAACGGGGAAGGTTTACTCACTCAAGGAAAAGACGATACTTCGATCCTGCGGCGAGTCGTCCTGCCGGGAGGCTGCGGTTCTGGCTAAAAATTCATCACCCTCGACGATAATGTAGTTCGCGATCGAGCGCAGCGGTAAAATGACCAAGTAACTGAAAACTCGTTGGGCAAATATGTCGAGCAAAGCGTCTGCGAACGGATCGCGGATCGTACTGAGGTGATGCTGTTGGATAGCAGGAAGGCCCGTGTCGGGGGACGCGCTCGAAGCAAACCTCGCCAGGAATAACCTCACAGTTCTGCCCCACTCCTCGTTCGAAAGGAACATCGCCCTACCATCGCCGTCTATGCGCACCTCGATTCACGTACAATTTTTCCACCATGTCAAAATACGTGACAGAATTACTCTTTTTCGAAATTCTTTCCCGTGTCGAAAAGGGAGCAATTCGCAACAACCGTTCGTGAGAGAAAAGAACTCATCCGCGGAACTGCACCAATGTTCTCCGGAAAGAGTATTTCTCGTCGATTGTGGTACCGTCACTGAGGTTCAACTTCGTTAAATCGCACTAATTAGCTGATTCAATATCAGCGATTAGGATTAGGCAGCCGGCCGAGTGATAAGAATAAATTTCTGTGGGAGCAGAATACATTCATGGTATTTGTAGGTAGAAAATCTTTTTGTCGGAACAAAGAATTGTCGGCAGTTCCTTTAAAGGGTAACTAAATGGCTTTACTTTTCTACAAGTCTACACGGAATAATTACAACCTGTGTACTGCTTTTCAATTTCTCGAATTTGACACTGACGCCGATCCTCCGAGAAATTGGAATTCCGTTACGGTGCAACGGAGGGCACGGGTATGTGTACAAATCATAAATGTGGGTATTTGGAACGGTCGTAAAACGGTTGACGTAATGGGTGGTAATTTTTATAAAGCACCGTTTGTTCTACCGTGAATATTAAATCTGTTACAGCTGACTGCCCACGGTATTATCATATGAACGTCGACTCAATGAATCCTAATTTACGAAACAATTCGCCACAGTTCCTCGGTAATGAAGACTATCAAACCCGAGATTACACGCTCGCGAGTGAATCCAGCTCGCTTACAGAATCGGAATTTTAACCAACGTAATAACTTTGTCCAGTGAGCAGGCATAATTTATTAATTTTTTTCTTTATACTAGTATAATCAGAAACAATACCGAATACGCAGTACGTATACGGATTCGTCGAAAACTGTCGTGGAAGTGAAGATGAACCGACGATGGCTTGAGTTCCGAACGGTGTTTTTTTTCCTATTTTTTTTAAATCTTCTTTCCGGACCTTGTTGACCGGTAGAGCTTGAAACCCGACGAATATAATGTATCGGAGTGCAGAAAGGTAAACGGTCATTTATTTGCGACGATGCAGAACGGAAGGGTTGAGTCAGACTCTGCGGAGTTGGCAAAGCTCCCGTAGGTATGTAGGTATAAGAGGCGGCTAGGGTAAACTTAAGCTGTGAGTATTGTTAGAAGCGTGATTCAATCCCGAACCTGTGGCAGCCATAAGCTCAAGGTCGTCGGACGAGTGCGATCTCGACATCGATATGGCAAATTGCAAGGCCTCGAACACACCTAACCGACGTTTTGTAGTACGATAAAACACGCGACAGTGATTTGCGTGCAAACAATTCACCGGCGAAATCTCGTCCACTTATCTTCTCTGATTAAAGTCCATTCAATTATCGATCAACGCCATGATTTTCAGATTTTTTTATCAATCCCGACGCGTTTTTTTCTTTTTTCACCGATGTTCCCGCGAGTCGCTAAGCCAGTTTCGGATAAAGGTTCAATTTTCGAACCCTTGGTGAGGGATCTTCTCTCTTATTAATTAATGGATTAATTGAAATGCAAACATACGAGATTGAAACGGCCTAACTCGTCTTTTCGAATATTAGCTGTGAAATTTATTTTATCATGTCCGTATAAGCAAAATATTATTAAATCATGTTAGGGGAAAAAAACGGGAAAAAAAATTTGCTTTCTTATCTCAGAGCCTGAAAATTTATCTCTGTTAATTCTTCAATTTTTCGCGATGTTGGAAATTAAATTGATAATACGCTAACGTTATTCGGCACAAAAATAAACCCAAAATGTAATTTCTTCAAATTTTATCAATTTCATAAATTTCGAACAAACTTTTCCGGTATTCCTCGATTAATTAAAACAACATTTCCATTTTTCTCATCAATCCGTCGCCTAAACTATTCTAAGCTCAGGTATACAGAAGTTAATCCGGTCGGAAAAGGAATTTGAAAAATCTTATACGATGGTATTTATAGATGCCTATTTCGAGAGGCTTGATTTCCTCTCTTTTGTTTCTGTTATCCTAAGCTGCGAGCGAGTACGTGTAAGATATCCGTTTCTGGTAAATTTCTCGCGCGGCTTCATCGCCGTCTCGAGCTTGAGCTTGAGTTTTCGATTTCGGCACTGCAGGATACGTGTTGCCCTATAGATCACTCACTCAGCTGTTTACCATTTTTAAATCCATTTGTTTGTTCAGACCGACTCACCGTCCTGTTTACCATCCGGGGACCGACTGCGGGGGCGTGGCGGCGGCACGTAGAGTGCGGTAATTCGGTGGATGGGGATGTGTTACATTTTAGAGTCAAGAGATATACAGAGGGCATGAGAAGTTGCTACAAACTTTTATGTTACCTTTGAAAATAGAGAGCCCAACGCGGTCAAAGAGAGCATAAAAAAGAACGATCGAATTCCGTGGGAAAGCCAGCTTTTCAGACCCCCATTGTTTTTTACACATTGAATTTTGCTGATCAACAAAGTACAATTTACACAAGGTAACATTTGTTTTAAGCCTTTCGAATTCGAGATTGATGAGGAAAATCATCGAAAATTAAACTTTTCAACTACAAATCACCTATGACGTAGCACAAAAAATTGCGAACGTGAATTATTATACGGACCACGAAACGCTTGATTTTACGAAAGCTTATCGAAGCAGTAGATATTGCTCCGAAATTCGACTAACTTCGAACATCCTGAATAGGACGGTTTCAGGAATAACGGCGATCATAAAATTAAAAATTTATACCACGCCCGTGGTTATCATATTTTATATATAGGTCAAGAATCGTAGTATATATTTTTATACCCAACTCGTCGAAAAGAATAAGGCTATAGGAAATTATCATGGTCGTATAGATTTTTTTGTATTGTACCTAGACGCAACGATTATCCATATACATATCCATTTATGTGTAACTAACGTGTACACTGTACATCAATTTAAGTCAAGCATTTATCGGCGTGCGTCAGAGGGAGAGAGAGAAAGAGAGAAAAGTGGGGATTAACCGAGTGAGCAACCGGAATGGTACCGAATTAAATGAAATCAAACGAAATGGCACTAATTGCTTTTTGAGTGGTAAAAATATCGCTGCTGCGAAACACTTTTTGCCAATTTTTTTCAACGCGGTAGCAAAGCTACATGCGTGCTTATAATCAACCTTAAAAGAATTTTGACTTGTCACATACAAAAACGTTTGATCTTGACCTCAATCCTCGATAAGTTTCAATTGTTTGTAATCCACAAAAAAAGTCTACAGATCTTTTTCCATGAATTTGTTTCAACCGGCTTCGAATCAATTTGTTCGTTTGCCTTGCAAAAACGTAAAATATTTCGTTAATTGGGATAGAAAGAAAAGAAAAAAGAAAAAAAAATTTAATCGACTAGAATTATAAGCGTGAGAACAATCCGTTGAATCGATAAATTATTTCCTGATCAATTGTAATCGAAATCCCTCTAGACGAACAGGGTGATATTAAACAAAACCTGCCGGTTTGGAAAAACGGAAAATCTCGATCGGAGTCCTCACGATAAAGAGCAGAACCCGAATTTCTTCACTCTAATTTGAATCAAACTCACCGTCGTCGCTGATTTCCAGATTCGTGTAGCTGTCCCAGTGCAAAATGGGGTCGTGGTGAGCCGAGGCATGAGGCACCGCGGGGGTGGGTGCTGGAACAGGACCAGCGACGCCATCCTGACGGCGGGCGTCGCTTGCGAAGTAGAGGGTGACGACGCTGTCGGCCGGACATCTGGGATCCTCACAGGCGATGTCGAGTTCCGACCGAGGGAACGAAACCACGTTCTCGGTGATAACGCAGGTGTGGAACTGAAAATTACGGGGGAAGGATTAAATAAGAGAAATAAGAAAAAAAAAAAATATACAACCCAAAGGTACTAGCGAAATTCGACAACCTAAATTTTACAGAGAAAAATATGAGGTGTGGAGTTCTAGATCGACTGCAAAGACCGTGAGGTGTAAAATTTGGTGTGAAACTGACAAGGTAAAATTTTTTTCAATCTTAAAGCTTGTCCTCACCTGCAGCGAGAACATCGCCTCTCGGCTTTGTTTCGAGTAAACGCGATGATAGCACTTTATCAGTATGTCACCGCGGAGTCTGAGGCCTCCAAGATTAACCGTGAACTCTCGGGCGTTTGTCACTGAGTAAAGGTCGGAGGTGTAGACCGGGGTCAGACCTTCGTAGACTTTCAAGAAGGCGCGACATCCCGTCGGTTCGAATTGCGGTACGCCCAGAACCGTCAGGTGTGTAAGGTAAAGTGGAGACGGGCTGATTCTCAGCGAGCCGGATAAAAGACCGCTGAAGTACTCGACGTACCTGCGCATATTCGGGGTGAAACGATTTTTTTTTTTTTTTTTTCGAGAGAAAACAAAAATCTAAGCATTTTTGTCTATGCATTTATACAGCAGGTTGAAAACTCCAAGAACTGCAACCAAGTCTGTATGTTTTAGAATCAGCGATATTCGATTGCTAATTGGAAAAAACGATTATTTTGTTCACATGTTTTATACGGGTGCAAAAATTTGATTCATTCTACGACAAGACTCAATATAGGAAAAGAGGAAGGGTTTGTTAATCGATTGATCTTCTCAACTTTTTCTGCCAATTCTTCATTCATCCTCTTTTCGCTTACCTGCGATGCGAGGGAACGTGGAGCGGCCCGATTTTGTCGTCGAGGAACCTCCTCATTGCGAATCTGTCTAATGCCTGATCTCTGCTACCGCAAATACTGCTGTAATTCATGTATGCTGAAACCGCGACGCCGAGACGTTCCTTGCCGCCCCTAAGACGATGGAAAGAAAATGGATTGACTCCAATTTTGTTTTACACAAATTCATCCATTTTCATATGATAATCGGTATCCAGGGACTTTTCGAGAAGTAATTTTTCCGTATACAAATTTTGAATCATAAAATTAAAAGCGATATGCGGGTGATTGGAAATAGTCAAAATTAAAGTCTGGCGCTTTATTTTCATAAACTTGAATTCGTTTTCCAATTACACACATATTTTCTGAAACATTTGTTTTAATCTCGAGATCTAGGTTTCAGTATTCAAATCTGAATACTTCTACGACGATCATAGCAAATGCTGACAAGAATACTTTCGTAGTTCATCAAAAAAGTAACTCACCTAGCATGCAAAACCGCGACTCTGTTAGGCGCGGCGTTTAGCCAAGAATCGAGCTCCTTGCAAAGAGCGCAGAGTCGCTCTAAACTCGGTGCTAAGTTTTGCGGCCATCCTGACTCCCGTGTATTTGGCTCGTTGGTTCGTCCGGGTGAGGAAAGATTGAAGATCTGGAAAAGGGCGAAGGCAACGATCGAATTACCGATAGTAATTATCTTACGGTAATTGGCCTCTTTCTTTTTTTCCCCAATTTCATTTGGTCCGACAATTTTTTTTTTTTTTTCTTGTTTTCGTTTTTTACCACGTAATTGTCCCCGTGTTTTCCTCGCAGAAGGGTCGTCGCGTGGTCCAGAATCCCTCGGGCGTCTTCCTTGTACCACAAGGCAATTATCCTTTCGGTGACGTAGCTCAGCTCCATTACTTCGCTCACTCGGCTGTTTCCGTTTCCTCCGATTGACACTGCGTCAGCTCCGACGCCAGGCGTCCGCGGCCTCGTCATCGTCGTCGTCACCTGGATAACAAACATTATTTTTCCATGGGTTCGACAAGGACTTTTAGCACATTGACAGACCATGTTATTCCCTTTAAATTTTAATAATATATATAAAAAGAAAAATAGTGAACACTCGGTTAGTTGAGACCAAATGTAATATTACTCGGATTTTCAATTCTTTATCTATGCGGTTGGATAAAAAAATATAATGACATTTTTTTGATATAGCCGGTTTCGATTCATTATATACAGCAGTGCTCAAAAATATTTCGATAGTATAAAATTTGTTATCATTTGGATCCATCGTTTTTCTTTAATTTATTTATTTTTTTCTTTATTTCAACTTCATTTTCCAAAAAATGAGATTTAATTTTCTACAATTATGTAGAACATCGAATTTCTTTCAATAAAAAATATTATTGATTTTTTAATTTAATATTAATATTTGCAACCCAATTACTATATTTGTCAAAATACGTTTGAGCGCTGCTGTGGAATACGTTTTCATTCGTCGAAACAAATTTCGTAGTCTATAGAACGGTTTTTTTTGCCCCATGTATAAATTTGTCTAAATGGGTTCTATATGCTCAACGTTTCTTTATATTCCCTGGACTTCTCTGCATAATATTGTATACATGTTGCAAATAACGTCAATATGACGTGTTTTCCCTGATGCCCGATACCGATTTAGATGTGCAATCTCTGCAACACGATGGTCACGATGCTTCAACGCAAATGAGAGAAAAAACATAAGTGGAAAAATACCGGAAAGGATCAGCCGACTGTTATAACTTCATGCTTGACTTCGTGAGAAAATCCTAACACATTGTAACTGTTTGATTGTCAGCGCTTACGTGTAAAGAAAAGTGAAGGCTATTGTTATTTTGCCGAGGTAATAGCCGTACTTTTTTGTTCGTATGCGCGCTAATCTGTGTTTGTATTAATAAATAGTGGGCAGTAGCTATTTTCTTTTGTAAATATAATAGGTGCGATTATTTTTCCCCTAATCACGCCCTACATGGTCCGATATTATTCGACCATCGGCGTATAATACATACGAATGCGTACGGACACAGACATGTATCTATAGTCACGATGTATTTCGTTGTTTCTGTTCATCTCGTACCGGAACCCAATCACACACTTTGAACGAAGTTTTTCATTCCCCCCGCGGTGTGGGCCGTATACATCCACACAGATATAGGAATGTAGGTACACACGTTGACCGGCTTCCTTAATTAACTGCAGTAATTGAACCGTCAACTTTTTATTGTTCGGATATCAAAAGGCTCATTATTGCCGCTCAAGAGGGATGAGAAGGCACGATTTTAATTGCCAACGATTATCCAAACTGCCTTCCTTCGTATGCTGCAGCAGCATCAGCCGCAGCTGCGCTATAATCGACGAATTGTAAAAATGAATAGCCACGATTCTCTCGCCTCAAATTATCGACACGAATTATTATTCGTACGTACGTATCCTTCGTGCGGTGTAAACTGTACAGATAAAATAAAAAAGTAGAATAAAATAAAAAAAAAAAATCAAACAAAAATCGCAGAAAAGTCAAGGAATGCAAAAAGCGTGAAAAAACGATGCATAAACTAAACGCGCGGCTTACCCTCGCCGTGTAAACGGGCCTGTAGAATATTTTAACAAGAAATTTTGCCTCGGGCATCGCACGCGGTAAACTTCTTGCACGCTAATACACATTTATTGGGAAGATGATGTTTCTTCGCGGCTCAACTCGTACTGCGTTAATCTCGCGTGTTTCGCGATACTTGCCGAGGCATCGCGGAATGTATTATACGTGCGTGTATAGGTTTGATAGCTTCTTCCTCGTTTGGAGCAAGGACGTTATTATACGCGTACGTACGTAAGCCTAGATATAATCAACGTTGCGCAACAAATGCATGTCGGTATGTAGGCAGATGCGTAATTTCTACGACATTCACGCTCGGCGACGTCCAAACTGCGCGGTACATCAGCTTAAATGTGACTTGAATCGTTACGAAAACTCCCGCCGGATTCGGCCATGGTCGCTACACGCGGACGTAGCTGCGTCTTGGGTTGCCTATCGTTCTGCATTACCGATTCCGGTAATCGCGTCGGTCATAGTAAACCCCGTTTTATCGACTCTCCGATTCCCGCCGTTAGTAAAAAATTTCCGTCTAATTTAGTAGCTACGAGTAATGACTGCAGATTTTTTTGTGCTTATTTGATTATTTATTTATTAATTTTTTTGGTTCCTTTTCATCAATCTTTCTTTTTTCTATCCTGACAAAAATTAACATTAATAATGGTGCGTTGCGCAGCCTGAACAACTTGGAATTGATATTGCAGTGACCGAAAGCCGGTTCTTCTTTTTTTGTTTTTGTTTCTTTTTTCTGTTGTTCCTCTTCTTTCCAACCGCTCAAACGTGACATCAATCGGTAATTCGGACCCGGAGGTAAAACCACAAGATACTCGTCGGCTGCAGACCACGCACGGCTATAACTTATAGGCACGTTTCAACCCCAACGAATTATATTTAGAAACGTGTAATGAGTTTTTGCCGGTTGAAATATGGCACTAAAATTTTCAATTTGCTGCCGTCGTTTTGTGGTTACGTGCAATTTTCATTTGCATTCATTTGTGTACTGAACGTTTGAAAGGAAATGAACACCTCTCACGTTAGCTCTTAAAGTACGTTCGCGAACGTTCGGAAAAATGTTTAAACAGCAAAAGCAATTGCTGTAGGGCACAAAAAGTGTTCTTATATTGAAATGAAATTACAGTGAAGAAAAACGCTTGAACTTTGGCATTGCGAGATCGCATACAAGTCATTCGAAATTGATCGACGCCTTTTTCAATTTCTTCTTTCCCAAGGGCACTTGAGCCCTGGCCTTTTCCTGACATACGACTACTCGTTAATTATTTGCCGGATGTTCGTACATTGCACTCGTGCGAAAGGCTAACGAGCAGTTCTTAACTCAATTATATCTGATAAACTTACAATTGCTCACGTTTGATATTAATTGAAACTAGAAGAAGAAAAGGTCGAAGATACGTTACACGATGAAAACTATTCTCCTCATCAATTGCAGTTAACAGTCGCGTATACACGTATTCAAGCCGATAATAAATTGACTGCCATTCAAGAGAAATGCACTGTTAAAATATTAAACTCGAAAAAAGGTAGAAATGAAGAGTGATGAATAATAAATTGGGTAATTTAACAGAAAATTCTTACCTGTTTCGACCGAGAAATCGTGTTGGTGGTATTCTTCGACGGGGCTTCATAGTTGCTGTTGTGCTGTAACACGAATAGTGAAAATGTGGTGTTAATTACTTTTCAAAATATCTTACAAATGCTTTATAGGTGGGACTTTTGAAATCGTGTAGGTACACTCGGAACAGAAAATAAGTACGTGATACTATTTCTGAACGAGTGAAAGATGTATCAAATCAATTGACGCATAGAATCAAATTAATAACAGGTATGAAGATTATAATTATGGATCAACATTCTTGCAATTAGTCGTGATAATTCAGGATTTAAAGTGGGAAAACTGTGTGTGGCGGTAAAATATTTCACACCTCTCGCTCGATGTGCAAAGCAGTGTGCCAAATGGTGAAGGCTATCCTATGCAGCAGGCTCTGAGTTTCCCCGGGTAAAACGATCAGATCGCCGTCGTCTCCATTTTCATCGTTATTATTGTTGTTCAAAGCGTTTAAATTGTTCGAACTTCGCCCGAGTCTCTCACCGTGACGACAACACCGAGCTCTGAGCCAGGATCGTGATAAAGAGCTGTTGTTAGAGCTGGCCATAATTTTATTTCGCGTTGCGTTTGTCTAAGGTCTTCATTTTTATTTTTCGTTCTGCGTTTAAAAAAATTCTTCTCTTTTTTATTACTCGCGATATTCGTACAGCTTAAAGAGATTCGACCGGTTAATTTCTATGTGATTCCACCACACAGACGTTTGTTCGCGAAAAATAGTTTGGGTACGTCACAACTGTTTAACGAATAAAACTGGGTGGCTAATACAGAGTGATGGAAGATGCGAAACGTGCGCTATTCGTCTCCAACGATATCATGTAACACTCGTAGTTTTAATCTCGGTGTATCTTAATCACTGTAGAAGGTACACATATATAATTCAAGAACTGAGATAATAATACTTAGGAAATCAGATAAGAGCAGAACGAGCGCACAGCGTTTTGACTCGCGTGTTCATACTGTTCTCCGTTTCTCTGTCGCAAATCGACCATCGTGCAGCTACGTATGATACACGACAAAAGTTTCGTTCATAGTCATTTATACACGCATATGTGACTTCAAACGAGTGCAGATCTTTATACTAAATCCTCGTTTTCATCTCTCCGTAACACTGTAGTTACGAGAGATTACAAACTTGGGTTTGAAAAATATTTCTCACGGGTATATCGCTCGATGCCTATTTTCCGCGCAGCACCATAAAAATCGGTGGAAATATAGCGACGAGGGATCGTACCGTGTGAATTTTTTGTTAAATCGATTTTAAGTAAAGAAAATGAACGAATAAATAAATAAATAAATAAATAATAAAACAACCCTGCACCGAATAGAAATTAAAAATTTCTACCGATCTTCTTTCCAAAATTTTCTTTCGCGACAGTTTAAAACGATCCAATTAACGCTCGATAAAATCCCGGGGGATCCGCCCTGGTGCAAATGTTATATACGATGTAGGCAAGGCGTGTGCACGATACCACTCGGCATGTAAAATCAAGTTTAGAGGATGGATCCTGGGGCGAAGGACGTACGCGGTCTACTGGGAGCGAGGCGGCAGGGTGTGCCGGGATGACAGCGAGTCGCCATGACGACGGGGGGCGTCGAAGGTTTCCCGGCTACGCAAGCTCGTCGAGGATCGAGAAGCCCAGGACCGGCACAGCGCTGATCTCCCGGACGGATGCTGCGTCGAGACGCCGCCGGCTCTGACGTACCTAGGTGCCGAACCCGGAGATCCTGCGCGCGCGACCTTGACACACCGAAATCCGTTGGGATAGTCGGGGCTTACCGGGGAAAAGCTCGGACCCCGGTGACCTTGGCGCACTGACACGTTATCTCGAGGATTTGCAGGACGCGTCCGCATTTCTTTTCTCTCCTTATTCGCGCGCTCTTTCTTATCCTTTACGCGACAAAGTGTCATCCTGAGAATTGCTGTCGTGCACAGAAATGCGGAAAGAGAAGAAACTTGGACATAGCGGATCAATGCGCGCACTCAATTCGAGTAAAACGAAATGCTTGTTTCTCGTGTAGCGACGATCGAAAAAGTATAGTTTTTGGTAATATACTCGTGCGATTCGATGCGATGAACTTTCGAAAAGTTTGAGAGCGTCATAAGGTACAGCTTTACCGAAATTCGGGATAAATTTCTTTTATTGTATCGGAACTGTATCGGTAAAAACTTTAGATACATGTTCATTGAAAAATAACAAAAATTGTGTTATCTTAAATTCTTTGAAGTGAAATCACGTAAACGCTTTCAGGGTATTCGGAATTCATTCCGAGTCACATTGCAAGTATTTTAAATATTTTGAAACCTTCCATAATCACGTGAATAATGTATAGAAATTCTGGTGTTAACAAAAGATCCAGGCGACTTCCGCGCTCAAGAATCGGAAACAATTTAAATATGATATCGAAAATCCTAAACAACTTATTCTTTGACGTGCTTTTCTAGTCACGTATAAAAATATTCAGATCAATATACGATGCGAGTAATTGTGAGATAGGAAATAATTTTCAGATGTTTGCTTTGCTTGAGAAGATATGTCCCCTATACTCTTGAAATTTTAGGCTTTTAATTCCGAGTATGTATTAAGAAAGAAACAAATAAATTTCTTCACATGTCCATACATAATGCTTCTCCACCCTTGATATCCACTGTTCCAAGATCCTTCCGACGTGTTGGTTTAAGCAAGCCTTATTTAAGGTTGACAGGAAATCAAAAAGATCCCGCGGGATCTTGGAACGAAAAGCCGTGGATATATAGGTATAGAAATATAGGGTAGATGGTAGTCAGCTGGGTTTAATTTGAAGGAGGCTTAGCAGCGCAGCGAGTACCCCTCGAAACAATTGCGTATACTCAGCGAAGGCCCTCCACTCTCCGGAATGGAAAGCCCTTGCGGGATCAACAACTGCGGCCAGTACGGGTTTAGGTTCAGGTTCAGGTCTAAGCTGTAAGTACATGTTGGTATAATACGCCTAGCGTTTAAATCCGACTAAGATACCCCTCACACTCGTGCACTGTTGTTCACTTGATCAAGAGCGATGAGCCGCCTCCGAGGAGCAAGACTCGTGTCAAAATTCAAACCACTGGATCGGAACGTGAATTGACGGATTGAAAATTTATCGTGCCTCCTGAAGATAAATTCGAACTGTCTCATAATAGAATTTAAACTCGCGTAGACGTCTTAAGGTTGGAATGAGTAGGGAGGATGGTACCTCAGAGGATAACACCGCGTCGGAATGAAAGAACGAATGGATGAAACGTCACATCGACAATTGCCTGCAATTGGCGCAAACAAGTGGAAACAAAAAGTCCGATAAGGTGAAACTGCAGCGAACAGCAGCAGTTGAAATTACGAGTAAAGAAAAATTAATCGTTTCAAAAAACGTCCCTGCTTCGATCCACTTGGCGTTAAAGTGTCAATCTTCGTGCGATAGAAAAATGGCCTTGTCAGGTTGTTGTTATCGCACGTGTTACACCTGTACATCCATACTTAAATGTGTAAATGTGTCATGTGTGTACGTAGTTGCGCAATGTTGGATTCAAGTTTTTTCCACGCAAACAACCGAAACGAATTATAATACACGGGTGTACAAATGTCGCCCTGCTCGCGCGGCGAAGCAAAGCTGATCCATGGAAAAGCGTGCGGCATAGATCCGATCTGCCCGTCGTAAGTTACGCCCGATGAGCAGTAATTCAGGGAATGAGTAACGAAACGTGCGTGCATGGGATAGGGAAAAGGGAAAAGGGAAAAGGGAATAGAAAGAACAAAAATAGCCTAGAGCCGAGATCGAGGCTGGATGATCGATTCGGTCGCTGCTCGCGCGTACCTGACCCACTTTCTGCTGCAGGGGGGCTCACCGAATATTCGCGAACGAGTTGGTCTGAAACGGACATTAGGGGCTTTGTCGTGGCGAATTCCGCGATGATCGTGGTCCGGAGATCTCGTGCCAGCTTCGCCGGAGCTTGCGGCGTTAAAAACTCGCGTTAAACGATACGCGCGCGTGTTAATCAAGCAGTTTGACACGCTGACCTCGTGGCTCCCTGGTCTTGTTGTTTTCTCATCTCGTATAAGCTGCGTGGCAGTGGCGTTCTCAATTGAGGATCACGATTAAAGCGAATAATACGAGGAGAGGGTAGAATTGAAAACGCTATTCGCTGATCTACTGGTTGGGCAGGTCCTTTACTAGGATAAAAATCTTCTAGCAAATTACAGTACGACGCATGCTTCGGATGGGGCCTAATGTGCGCGTTATGGGGTTTTAAGGAGATGATCATTTCCTTTCGAAGAGCAAATACACGCGCGCATAGGGACCGATTCACTTCGTGGTGTTGGCTCAAGTTTCACTCTCGACTCTCCTTAATTAGCACCAATAAATTGCTAGTGCTCACAGAGCGAGTGCGAGAGAGAGAGAGAGAGAGAGAGAGAGAGAGAGAGAGAGAGAGGCATGAGGAGCACGGAAAATGAGGAGCATTAGAAGTTGGGCTCGTTTTATGAAACGTACGATCTCTTCGAGGCTTACTACGGCTGTAAGAATGCGAAGGAAAATGTAGCGCTGCGTTGTACGTCTGTTATTGAAAAACATTGTGCTATAAACAGATGCGCAAAACTCATTATAATTGACGGAAAACAGCGGTGCTGTATCGCTGCTGCTGCAGATGGCTCAAATTGGCGTGATGTACGACGGGTGACGATTAGCTCACGTATGTAACGTGTCAAAGACGCGTAGTTTCTCGTACGGGAGATTACGACGGCACATGGATACAAAATGAAAGATTATATGGTGAAAAAAACTTTGCTGTATACTTAGGCACAGCTTCTACACGTTTCGTCGATATTTTATATGTACATTATACGCTTATATGCACGTCCCGCTGATTATCTTTGAGTTTCATAACAGTGCCGCTCGCCTTGGATCGTGAATGAAGTAATGTCGTATAAATAAGTTTTATCAAGGCGTTTGTCTTTGCTAGATTGCTGAATATCGCCGACCATGACCTATGATCCGAACAACTGTCCGGAGGATCTGTAAAATGTTTTTTCACACACCGGTCTCACACTAACTGCACAACATACGCGCAGCTGTTTGATTTCGAGACGGAGATAAAAAAAGAGCCTGACTCAACATCGTTTGTACATACAATCCGTGCAGATTTCGAAAATCGAACAACACCGGCCAACACCGATTTTCAATCTGGGTTCTAGACGTCAAATTTTCATTTCTTCCACGTAACTTGGAAAAGAAAAAAATAGTTTTATTAGACGCATTTCGCTTTTCTAGAAACGAGTACGATATTTCGGGATTTACGAAAAATGATCTATATTCTCAAACATTTATTGTAAATAACAATTAAACGAAGTCTAGTTTCGCATTTAAATCGCTTCAATTCAGAAATAATAATTCATCACAGGTCAACAGAAAAAATTTATTTCCTCACTTGATATTTAAATGAATAAATTTTGAATTTATACATCGAACAATAACCAAATTCTTCATTATACAGAAGCATAGAATCGAAATTTATTTATTTAAATATAAACTCGACAACATTTGTTTTTTGCTCTTGACAGTGAAATACAAGTTATTAATCATGGATTATAATTGCATCTCGAATTTGTTTTAATTCAGTTCCTTTCTTCGAAGCATTATATATGTATACATATATTGCATTCTGCGACTTTGCCAAAATATAAAATAACACACCTCGAGAAGGTGGCGTAACGAAAACTGCGAAGCGGAAATAATTACATTGACGGTGATACGATTTTCATTTTATTACCGTTCACATACCTTGTACTTATTATATATATATATATATATATATATATATATATATATATATATATATATATATATATATATATATATATATATGTACCTGGGTATAGGAATATGTAACAGAAGCTTTGCAAAAACAATGACTCACCGAATATCTGCAATATGGATTACAAAATCCTTCGTCACACTGTACAGTTGACATCATCTTATTTCTCCCATGCACAATAACCAGACTTAAGCTATACAGTCATTTGAACACAACATTGAGAATGGTAAAGTAGCCTTTAATTTCTTTCATCAATTCACTGTAACGATCAATAATTCTTTTTTGTTCGTCGTCATTGGTTTTCTCAGAGATAATTAATCTCCGCGTTCATCCCACACACTGATTGAATATTTCCAACCTTTACCCCCACCCCTGAAATTAGTAACAATTTATTTTACCTCATACACATCTAGTTATACTCTTTCGCGCGTACCGAATAACTTCTCCGGTGTTAAATATTTCATTTTTTCATTATTCCGCGGTAGCTGGGAGGCTATTTTTTGCAACCGGCTCCGTTTAATAGCTGGTAGGATTTTCGGCGTCGCGATGTTTCAGCATTTTTCAACTTGCGATAACCGGCAACGAGGAGAGTGGCAGAAAGACTGACAGAGAGGGGCAGAGTTCAAAACGGTGCTCAGGGCGTCGAGGATCCTCAACAGACATTTGTGGCCACGTACACACGCAACCAAGATCAGCGCCACGCATGCGCCAAGTTCACCTCGTTCCCCGCCGGCAGCTTTACTTATTGCGAACCGCCTCTAATCCTCTCCGATAAATTATATCTCCGTGCCCGTATAATTATATCCGTTAATTCATCGATTGTATCGGAAATTATACCGTATATGTGATATAATTACAGGATACAAAGTCCTTCTTCGATCCAAATATCATTCGTGCAATGAAAAAGGGAGGATCCTTCAATTTGCACAATTGTAATTCAACACTTGTCCATGACCGTCACTCGCACAGATTTCAAGGTTTGTTTGCCTTTATTTTTTTATTCCACCCCAAGAACGAAAAAATTATTATTCTACCAAGATTTATGAGTCCACGTATAACATTATCGAGCGACGACGCTGCTTCGGTCAGGCAAGTCGTTAAACGGCAAAGAAGTGAAAAATTAACAAGTGGAAAGACCGTTATTATTATACTTGCCCGTGAAAAAAATTAGTTCGTTATGAATATTATTCATGCACTTCGCCCTCGTTTAAAATGAGCAGGTGAAACGAAAGAGGGAGGGGGATAAAAAAAAAATAGAAATAAAACATGTAATAAGCAAACGCAAGGAGGCAAAATAATTAAGAGTTGAACGTTAAGTGGAAAGGCCGAGAAGCCAGCCCTCTTTCTTTCGCGTCTTCTTTGTCGCTCTTGCATCCCTTCCAATTAGTCGTGTGGAGTAATTTGCCTTGCTGTTGGATACGTGACTGCATTGTAAAGGAGGGTTAAATATAAGTAAATATAGAGGGATGTGAAATATAAGTGAAGGATGGGTAGAAGAACGAAAATTTAAAAAAAAAACCAAAAAAAAAAAAAAAAAAGAAATGCCGAGTGAAAAAAGCTAGAACCGGAACCGGAAGTGCATTGCCTGGTAATGATGGCGACAGTAATTTACTTCTTTCACGCATATGTAACTCGAGAGGTCTCGCTTATTGTGAAGTAAAAGGTAGTGAAAACAGTTCGCGATGCGCTGCCAAGGGTAGCTAAATCATACGTTGTGATTGCGGCTCTGCCGAGGTTATATTTACATGTCTGACCTGGTAGGGCTGTCTAGTTTCCGTCAGGCAGTGGTGAAGGTTTACGGAACATCAACTCCCCCGATTCGGCGCGAGATGCATCCCTCGATGACGAGTCGGCGACGAAAAAGCGCAAATAGTAACAAAAATTGACAACAGGAAAGAGAGGGAAAAATAATATTTATAACTAATATAAGTGGTGTAAGAGGATTTTCAGATGAAAGATGGAAAGGAAGATGTTGCGGTTGCGCAACGTCGTACGTATATACGTAAAACGTATTTTTACTGTAGAATTAAGCCAGGTTAAATATGTACAGTGCTGGTTCAATTTCGCCAGATTTTGGTAAAGGTTATGGAGCCGGAAGGGCAGCGAGCTAACTGTGTGAGAAATTGAACAGAAGCCCCACCCTCGTTGTGCAAGAGCCCAACCCTTAACTGCAGTCCTGACTGTTTAACCTTACCGCTTTGAAACATCTGCTGTTTTCACTGTAATGTATAACTTCGCAGCGACAATTTTCACGACGATATCACTATTGTTATTATCATCATTTCCTCACATCAGCAAGATGGAGAATAAATTGTTTCAGCGGTGGCAAATCCGCTCTTTTAACGATTTCTTTCATGTAGAAGCTCGTCTTCCAGACGTCGAAATGTCGTCAGATGATTATGTTGTAGTTTTGATCCAACATTTCATTTTAGTATTCTTTGATCTGTAAACTTTCAAGACACGCATGTGGCAATTAAAGTAGCAGAACAGTTTTTACTACCCTATGAAAATTACGTGCGTTCTATAATACGTTTTCGAATTACTTCTAGGTTCTTTATCACTCGTGCTTTTCAATTTCTCTTACCCAAAGATGATTGAAACCGGTTTCACGTCATGTGTCAGAGGCACATGATTCTGAAAATTGAAAGAGTGAAAAATGAGGAATCTAAAGACAGCTTCATCAATACATTTACGTCGATAGTTTTTGGTTTCCTTTTGTTGTCTTTTTTTTTTCAACTTCTACCAAAGCGATTTTCTTTTTCTTTCCCCCCCGTTTCTCTAAAACATCCAGAAATACGGGATCGGAAAAAATCTCTGTTGTAGTCACCGTCCATCTCTTTCCAACTTTTTGGGTTCTTCTTTCCCTTCTTTTTTTCTTTTACCTTGGTAAAATATCTGGGTCGTCGCGTGTCAACTTTTAGTTAGATAAATATTGACAAATTGCCGGTCGATGGTCGAGTCTACGCACTCTACACGCCCGGACGGAACTTAATGTTATATCCTTTCAGCCCTGCAGGAGGAAAGCCCCCCCCCGTTTCCTTTTCGCTCCTTCGTGCTCATCCACCAAATTTTCACTCCGTCGCCAAGTATCAATCTTGCAATCAGGTCACTGCGTGACGGGTAAACATTTATATTACACTTTGCTTTTTTTCTCCTATCCACTTGACCAGAATCAACGCTAACCGAAGCTTCCACAGGGCACAGTTTGATAACGTCTACTCACTACTTTTCGATATTTTCATTTGAATGTAAATCCCTGAAGGTTTTTATTGGCTAGAGTTTTTCTGACGTCGTCACACGTTGGGCAGAAACGCACGCTTGTTCAAATCTAAATCGAGTCTGTTGGAATGTTGTTTCAAAATTGATGTCGAATACCAATTCGCGTCCGTCTAACGTTAGACAGATTTTCGCACAACATCTGCGGGCAAAACGAGATTTTTTCTTTTCGAATTGTTCAACGATATAGAGAAGAAGGCGAAGCTCTTTCATTTTTCTTTCGTCTGTCTTTTACAGCGGACTATCGGTAGCTGGTTATGGATGCACTTACGACGGAACAGAAGGACCTGCAACTCCTCCGGAAGAGCGAGCTGGTGCCAGATGTTAGTGGCACGTGCTCCACCCCGGCTCGAGGCCTTTCTTAAGTGGCGAAGAAGGAATTTCTCGGCGGCGGACATCCGGAAGCCGAAACGCTTCACGGTTGCTTTGATATAGAAACATGCGATTTAATATTAATTGTCTTTAAGAAATTGTTCGAATTTTGATTTCAATAAAAAAAAAAAATTAAACTCATTACCTAAAATCGTATTTCGTCAAACTCTGTAATGCCATCCATGCGAACCATCCTCTTCTAGGTGGTAAAGAGTGACTTGTGTTTATTTATATGAATATGAGATAAACTTGAGAACTGTAGTAGATTAGGCATTAGGGTATAAGAGAATAAAAGCAACAAGAAGATTGAAGAATTTTCAAGATATGAATGAAAGTAAAGAAAAACATTACACACGGTACGTCTTTACGAATTGTTTACGCACTTTTGAGACCGCTTGTTTGTCAGGGGAAAGGCAAAGAGCTCAGCGAGCGACCCGCCACTCGTGATGCTGAACGGGTAAATGGCTACTTGAGATATTCGTACGTGTGTGGCATTCTGGCCTAGCGTCAGACTCGCCTCTGGCCAAAGCGATTTGAATAATTTATTTTTATTTTTCTGGCTACTAGGCACATTTTTACTTATTTTCTTCTAATCTAGCAAACAAAAATTACCTCATAGGTATACAGCGGAAGTAAAGAATCTCCTCGACATTCGCGGAATTTAAAATTTTTCAAGACGTAGTAATTTCGGGATTCTCAGCGAACGTAATATGATGAGAAACCGTCATTTTTCGAAAATCGCAAGCAAAATTTTCCAGCAAAACTATCCCAATTCCAGGAAAACGTCGCCGGTTCTTCGTTTTTAATTAATTCAATTGAGCAATGAGTCTGGTTCTGGAACATCCCGCAACCAATTTCGGCATATGAGCACGTACAGGATACCAAGCGTTTAAGTGAGGCCCCCGCAGGACGCGCAGGACTGTGTAAGGAAGACGAGATTTCTGGATTAACATGTTTACGACGCGGACGTCCATAAAAACTCTCCTCGGCCAGGATAAGGGGGAGAGGAGGATATACAGTCTGGGCCGAAAGAAATCTCTCGCCGCTCTACAACCCGTACATACATGTATCCTGTATATACATATATGTGTACGCGTGCAGTCTTATAAACGAGATGCTGGCAGGCGGGGCGGGTAAAGGGTTGGGGTTGTCAAAAAAGGATGTACAAGAGAGAGAAGAAAAAAAGAAGCTAACATAAAATAGAAACGGTGTTTATTTTCATGGGTGTAAAAAACATGGCTAAATTCGGTGAGCCTATGAACTCGCGCCGTCCGTAAGACCACCCGTAAAAACTTCCTCTTTCCAATAATAAATCAAAAACCCATATACAAGTCGACAAATTTTTATACGAGAAAATCAAACATTTTCTTTCCTTTATCTTCGATAATCGAGTGTCACTTCAGGAGGAACGTTATCGTAGAATCATGTACCTATAGATTAATTAACTTCATTGATTTAATTTTTTCTCTTCATCTAGAATATTACGATTCCGTCCTCCAGGCTGAGATAATTTATAGCGTGTCAATTTGAATTTTGATAATAATAATAAAAAAATTAAAAAAAAAACCTTCATTATCCACAGCTGCTGTGCAATATTTGAAGTTTGCCTGTGGAACGACGTGTAACGGCACGAGATACGTATATACATGTGAGTATGTACAATAATAAGCATACGGTATTATACACCAGCCACGCATGTATATTATACATATATTATTCAGTAAGCGGCAAATTATCAATGAAGATAATTAATTTTACGGTTTAGTTTTAACGAGTACATTGCGTCGTTTTTAGTTTGTTTTTTGTTTTCAATTTATTTTCACCTCTTTTACAACCCAGTTTAAATTATATTTTACGTACGAGAGACGGCCAAGTTTGAAAAGAGTCTCCGCGTACGGACGAGAGGCGTAGTGTAATTAGACTTTTTACTCGCAACGTTATATACATGTATACGTGTATCGAGTTGCACATATCTTAATTACAATCGTTTCTTATCTCGTGTTTCTTTCATTACCTCTACCCGCAATATTTCGTATCGAATGAATTGAACTTTTCGCCACAGGTGTAACTGTACGTTGAATGACTTGCGTGCACAACTCGTATCATACGTACAGTTTGTGATTATAATAACGCAAGTTACACTACGTCTCGAATTTGAGTACACAGACTGTATGATTTCGAGTGCGACAAGGGAATGAATATCGATGTGAAAGAAGCTAAACGCGTAAATTCTACGTTTACTTCCTGCAGCGGCAGTCAAGTTGGGCAAGAAATGTAGGTGTAACTTTAAGTATTCGGGGTTCGCGAGTGGGAAATAAGATGACCGAGAAGTAAGGTAAGAGAAAAAGGAAAAGTACTCTCACCGAATTCTGCTGGCCATTTGTCGGGCTCGGACTCGGCGTGGGTGTAGCGGTCGAACCTTCGGCGGAATTAATGCCTGTAGTGGGTGCATCCGATCCTGGACTACCGACGGTGGGAAAAGCTCGGGCAGGATCAGCCTGCCACTGTTTGTGAATCTGTTGCGCAGTATCCCTGAACCTCGCTCCCTGAAAACGAAGATGAAATTAAGTATGAGGAAAACCGGATCGTTATAAAAAAAAAAAAAAAAAAAACAAGAGCAAGTGAATAAAATCGAGCTGCCGAGATTAACCTGTCCGATAAATCCATTCGCATACACAGGTTCGCTCTTTGCCTCTTATCTCCGCGTCTTTATCTGTCATCTTGATACGTGCACGCCGGAATTATTATATACATCCAATTTTTATACTTTAATATCGTAATCTCGGGCAGTTGATGTTACAACAATTGTTGTGTGGATAAAAATTCATCCGTATTTGTATTATTCAAGTAACTTGTAAAAATTTAGAAAAAAAACATCGATCGGGACTCGTAAGAGAGGCGTCGAAGAATTTAAACAGATTAAAAGTTCGTCTTGAACGTGCTTCGAAAATTGCCGCAGCACAATATTGCCTTTACATCGGTGATATAAAATTCTGTATAATGTTTTCTGTATTACGTACAGCTCGTATCAAAGAGCCAGAAGCGTAAAAAATTGATCGAGGGTATACTGATTAATTACCTCGTCGAAAATATCGTCGTGTCCTTTGCCGCGGGACTTGTATCTCATGTTTGCATTGTCTCGGGTTCTATTTCGGTGTTAAAATATACCTCGCCCGTGTAAGAATTTAACTACAGACGCGTGTCGAACAACGAGCATTAAACGTCCGCTTGGATAATTGTGGAGTAAGAATCCTTAGGAAGACAAAAGCCCGTGCTGGAATGAGGGGAAAATAGAATTGTCTTAGGAGAGGATAAACCGTCGTTCAACTCGTCGGCGTCGCGACGCCGGCACGTGAAACTTGTGCACTTGTGATCTTTTTCTGTCTCACTTGTTGTTGTCTTCGTTCTTCAGGACTACCGGCTTTTTAACCGACTATTAATAGGACCTAGTGGCGCTCGAACGAAGGTCGGCCCTCGATGTCTTCTGCAGTGGCGCCCGATATTTCCCTACGTTATATACGCGGCTATATTCACGGGTTCATTCATTATTCATTCGGATATTCAGATAGCCTTGCCGACACGATGCCTCGTTTTTCCCTCCTTCTCTCCTCCCCCTATAATCTGATCTCCCTCTATTTTTTATTTCCCTGCAGATTCACAGTTTGCTAACGCTCGACTCGACTCGCCCTTTATTTTTAGCTTATTATTGCGCTTCCAGGACTCCTCCTCGATCCATCGTAACTGGTTCTTCTGGCACACCCACGCATTTTATGGTCTATGCACTGACTTTCCACCCTGCCGTACACGCGCACAATTTCTATGATGCAGAGTTTAAATCACTGTCGCACGATTATCGGTCCGGGAATTATGATCGCGAAGCTGCAGAGGTTGTCAGGCGTTAGCTGGAGGCTAGGTTGGAATCGGTCGCGAATTATCATTCTATAATTACTTTATCGTATCCATGCGGTGAAGTGTTGCAGAAAATATCCACGAGGTTATCGTAAAGGAAATTTATCGTTTCGTTATAGAATCGATTTGATCTTTGAAACATTTTTTTTCTGTGATCTAAAGTTCGTTATATCACATTATGTTATCCTCAAATTTACAAGATGCATATTGAATACAAGATTTTTCGGAAATATCATCTCCAAAGCCTGGATTTCTGCTCATTACTTTCACTCATTTTTCACCCCAGAGGAAACAAATCGGATAGACGAATGATTAATTTTTCACCATGAAATTGTATGCGAAAGAATTAAAAGTGTTAGCTTTTAAACGAAGGTCCTAATTTACAGACTTCTAGATTGTAATGAAAGTAAAAGCCTGTGCACATAAATCCTTGAACATATCGATGCACGTGGGTATATAAATCAATAAACGATTGAGCGTGACCCAGTTCTATTTCTCACTCGCCCACAACAATTGAAACTCCAACTGCTGAATGGTGAAAATAGAGAAATTATATTCCAGAAGAATCGTTCACTGGTATATATATATATATTCAATTGCAGCACAATACGCAGAAGGTGTGATAACAAAAAAAAAAAAAAAAATAAGAAATAAAAAAGATTGGCACAAACACGAATGTAAAATATCCCGATTAAATCTGCTCCCAACTTCGTACGCAGCACCAGCAGCAGCGACGTATTTATCGAACGGATCAAGGAATGTTTGATATTCAGGAAAAAGAAGCAACTGCGTAAATACGGATTTTTAAAATTTTTTTTAAAAGAAATCGTCTTCAACTTTTAATACTTATAAATAAACATCCGGATGAAAGAGTCGAGCCGGAATTTCCCCGTATCTAATCGCGAACGGTTTTTCTTTACACTTTTATCGTATAAATTTCACATCGTAACGAAGAAGCTTGAATTTCATGTCTCTCTTTCTCTCTCTCACTCTCGCTCTCTCTCTCTTCCGTCTCCCAACCTTTGTACCGTCTTCACTGTGACGCGGTTGCACTCATGAATATTACGCAACGCCTCCGCGCGGATTCACCCGTTCATCCCGACACGATTTGTATACTTGACAACCCAGCCGTAACCACGTTTAGACAAAACTGGCGTAAAGAAGGTATCCGGACGATATAAAATACCCGCGTACCAGCGAAAATCCATTAACGACGTGAAAATTAAGGATCGAAAAAAAGGACCGAAGCGAAAATGGGAATGGTTCGCGAAACGGGGCGATTTACGAGCGTCGAATACGAAGCTGGTGGGATCGAGGCGAGTAGGATCGGACAAAAGGCCGGTACCGGTCATTCCGATCGGACGTCCGCCCCCGCAAATGGGTCATAGGATAAAACCGGTTTCCCCCGTGATTTCGACGTCCGCAGCGACATCGACGCGGCCATGCAGACGGCGTGCATTCGTCGATGATCAGCCGTGGAATCGCGCGGCGATTAAGAACGAATTTTCGAGGTACGCGCACCGCCGACTGTCGTCTACGTGCTTCCACGCCGCGGACCGATCAAATGACAGTGCGCTCGCTACGCGACTGATCGAGCTCCGTGCATAGAGGACTACTGGGGGACCAAGTAGCAGCGGCGTTCTCCAGAGCCGAGAGTAAGTCGAGAGTAAGTCGAGAGTAAGTCGAGAGCGCACGCTGCACGCACACGTTCGTAGGTGGATCTGCGTTCCGACCGGGCCCCGACGGGCAACCGGGAAACCGGGGAACTTAGTGTCAACCGAAGCTAATCGTAAGCCGCGCTCGTTGCGCGACTAATTTCGTCTCTGCAGCTCGGCGAGTAAGGCAGGTACATGACCTGCAACCTGCGCGCTTCGACGTCGGAGGTTTGTTTTTTGGCGGTCTCCTCGGATCCGGATTCCAGAATCGCTGCTTCTGAAGGAAATGCCGTATGCGCAATGAAATTCGATTCGGGCCCACCAAGAAATTTGTTGACTTTACTAACCGACGCTAAAAATTTGTCGGCTATCTGGGAGATCAGACTAATCATTTTCTTGATTGAAAACGTTGGAGGAAAATTTGCATTGCGATTGCTAGAATCTGAGACAGCGTGTCGGTTGAATCGTTTGTACCTGTAGAGAAATTGGAGTATGAGATGATGCTTGACAATTAGTTGCCAAGTGAATCGTCAGTCTATTCAATATTCGACAATGTACGTATTACGTACCTAGTGTAGCACAAAAATTTCAGCTCATGACAGAGTTGAGTCGATTCGCCACTCGGTCATTCATTATTCTCCGTTTGCAGTACGAATAATTTCATCAAATATCGATTGCTTGTTCGTGGAAGTCGTAAAAATTGCTGACCATCGATAAACTGCCAGAATCGAAATTCAAATTACTGTTCTTCTGTTAATTCTCTCTTAACTATACTGTCGAGGCAGGCGTGGAATTTGAAAAAAATGATCACAATCGAAACGATGAAAAGCCGATGTTTCAAGATTATTAAAATGGTCCTAGAATCGGAAATAAAAGAGTAGCATGTGTGACTTTTAAAAGTGGTGAGAATAAGGCTGGACTGGACTTAGCTCTGGCGTTTTGTATGCTCGTAACGAGCGAAGAGATGATTATTTGTCGCGATAAGAAAGTTTGCAGTAGCTGGTACGCCGTGCTATTCGGTCGAGCGAAGAGCTAGGAGACCTTGGGTCGTGTATAACGCAAGAAGCCAGCGGCCTAGCACCCAGCTACTGCAGGCGTCGCGGTTTTGAATTTGAAAAGTGAAATCGAAAATCACCCATACCTGCCTGCACCGACCTTTGCAGTGACATCCGAGCCCAGCGAGATTCTTTACAATCTCATTATACCCGCCACAATTAGCAGTATCTCTAATTAGTAAACACACCCGTAATATTCATGCGCGAGTAATAATAATCGTGTAAGTTTCACCTTATACCTGGTCTTGTAAGTGCCAAGGTATAATTCGTTTTAATTGCTGAAAGAAAAATTACTCAAGACCAATTATTTATCGCGTTGGGCGAAAGGACGATTACGCACTTACTTCTGGCGATAAAAAAAAAACGAATTTTTTCTCGACAAACTGATTAGGAAATCTACTTGTTCAATTCTTCATATGATTTTCGAGAGGAAGAGACGCGTCTTTTCTTTTTCATTTTTAATCAGGTCACTATTCATTGAACGGTATGATAAAAATTGTGGAGTACCGAACGGAACACGAATCGTGTACAGTATGCATGGGCGTGTCTAACAATCCGACATTCCGTCGACCCAGTTATGAAACGCGCGTCTCGAAGTGCATCGATGGATATATAATACGTACATATCTACATACCTACGTACAAGTGTGTGCTCACGCATGCATCTTGACACACTAACCGTAGATACTAGCGTTATTATCTATCGAAGAAAAGAGATAGGAAAAAAAAAAGAAAGAACGCACGGTTGCAGCAGAGTCGTAACAGGCATTAACCGCGAGTTTACGACTCGTCGGTGCGTATCCACTAGCCAATGAGTGTAAAGCGTGTGTCTTTGCTTTAAAACTTGTGGACAAGAAGTGGAAAAATCCTGATAATAGGGTGACCAAAAATCGAAGGTCAGAAGAGACAACGATGAGAAAAAGTAAAAAAAAAAAAACAGAAAGAAAAGGCAGACAACGAAACTGCCGGAAGGTCGTAGCCAAAGACAATTACGTTGGTTATTTCTGAGTTTGATTAAAGGCCTTTCGTCTATGCCCGATGGGCTATCCGATGTGGCACTGAGCCAGCCTCATTTGCCCCGTCTTGTCAAACAACCTCCTATTATATGTAAGTTGTGTATAGATACGTATGCGGTTGTATTGCCAAAGGTTAACTCGCATAGATGGAAGTTATATCCCATACACGAAATAAAACACGAATTACAGGCTCGCCATTTACTCCCTCTACGCTTACAAGTATTAATATACGTGTATAACGGCGATAGCAGTGAGCTACGAACATGAACTTTAGAACAAGTCATCGTTGCAATTACCCTTAACACTTTCCGACAACCTGGTACCGTAACCTTTTCCCATCTAATTCTTGCCAACCCCGTTTATAGATCATTAATTAGAATAATTCACAGCGTATCGATCCGGGAAAATTTCAATTACGCGATGAAATTATGTAATCTTTCATTCGTCGTCTTTTGGGACAGGAAATCCGCGAATATTATCTTCGTACAGTGCGGTATTGACGTTTGTCCCCTTATCAATCGACGCCACACGGAAAAGTAAATACGTAAACATCCCGTAGTATACTACGAAAAAGATAAGGTCTCTCCCGTTGGATACGTGGAATATTCATTCATTCATTCATTCATTCATTCGTCCTTTATCGTTATTTGTCGTATCGTCTAAATAACGGACGAACATCAGACCGGATGGAGTTTTCTTCTTCCAAGAATATATTCAAAGTACAGATAATTTTAGCTGTCCGTTTTTTATTTTATTTCGAATATAAATTTCCTTCCATTTTGCCAAGCACGTAGCATCGTAATAACAAGCCCCCAATTAATTTATCATCTCCGAATATGAAAGAAGCCGTCTCTGAGTAAAAGAAAAAGCGGGCCCGCGATGTAGCGTCTCAATCGAACCGAGGAATGCGGTTGGCGATCAGAAATCAAACAAAAGATTGATAATTAATAAACGAACCCTGCTCTCCGCTAATGCAGCATAAGCCGACCCATTAAGTTATCGAGACGACTCCTCACCTTCTTCCTCGAAGTCGAGCCGGGCTGCTGCACGTGCAGTAATGATATCTTTTTAGTCTTCCTTCGGGGTCCATGGAGCAGATTATAAGCGGCGTAACGACGAGACGACTTCGGGGATCGAATTTGAAGAAGAATTCCAAGCCACCCGATGGCGCTACAAAAGATGTCGCGTAGCTTTACACCCGATGCACCGCAGTCAGCGAGAAACCGCCAGACTGGACGACATCTCGGGTTAAGGTAAACCGCGATGCAGGATTCTTACTTCCGGAAACGATAGCCGGCCCTGGAATAGTTTCCCGTTTCGTGCACGCGCTTACTAGTACGTATAATGCAGGTATATAATTCTACCATGCGGGTTAAGTCTAGTCTGGTTCTTCCGTGACATGCAGACGTGCGTACGGCTCCGGTAACCAGTTTTTACAATTTTTTTCCCTCGTTTTACGCAACTATTTCTCAAGCTCGAAGTCATTTTTATTACAGTACAGCACAACTTGCGGCCCTTCCACGGTACCGACGACGTGTCTGCTATATTCACTGTGACGTACGTCCGTTGTACGCACCAACCGCATTACAGCTACGGAACACGGGGACTCGATTTTATCTTTCATCAAAAGTTTCGTCAACCCGTACTTACGTACAGTACAAGAGTTGTCGTCGTGAACGCTCACTGGCGGAAGACTTCTGACCGAGTCGAGGTGTCAACTTACTCCATTATGCAGCTCTTTCTCTTCCTCTTTCCATATAACTCGACCAAAACTTTTCTTTGCTTTTCAGCTGTGCAGCAGCCGCGACAACAGGGTCATTTTTCAAAAGCAGAACGGTTTCGCGTCTAGTATTTTACTCGTCCTGCGAAACGGTCTGTCTCTTTGAATCGTTGGACATAGTTCGAGATAAATGATCTCGTATCGAGTTATCTCTCGAAATTTCACGAAGAATCCGGGAATGTTATTAAAAATTATTTCTTTAAAAATTTCCAGAAGGAAGTGAATTTTTACCGTAGGTACACAAATTTCTTGTTCAGTTTAAATCGAACGTGAACCGCACAAAGATACGGATACACTTCCGTTTTGTCTTACTGACGTGACGATAAGTCTTTCCACGCTTATAATTGACAGCTGGGAAATTGCGTCGGGGTATTTCGATGACGTTAAATAATGACCAAACTGAAACGGAGAGATGGTCTCAGGGGTAAGGGTGTTCATCGTGTCTCGAAAGAGACGGAAAGATGGAGAAGAGAGAGAGAAAGGGATGGTGGATGTTGGCGAATGTCCAGCTTACGGTGCGCTTTTCGCGGGTCTAAGTGAGTCTAGGCGAGTGTGCTTGCACGTGTGTATTCCCCTGGGCAACGTGCTTTACAACCATAACTGTAGTAACATACCTCGATATACTCGAGGGAGGGCGTTCAGCGGCTGTTTTTCAAACGACACTTGATACCATAGAGAGTCTCGTATGGGTAAATGGCGCGGCTGATTTTACAGCCAACAACACACACCCTGCACCACCCGAGAAGAGTCACGTTCTATACGCTCGAATAAGTGCACCTGGCCTCTTGGAACGCGAATCCCTTCGTACCTCGAGTTGGAAAGCAACTGTCGAACATGTTTCGTCGTTCATTACCTGCACTTTTCTCAAGCTTTTCATTGCTTATCCGTAACAGAGAAATATACAGTGCGTCAAGGAGTGATTACGGTGTGTTGATTGGGAACGATAGTGTAACAGTTGCTTTTTTTTTCTAACGCCTGCACTATCGCGGTTTTGCATCCAAAACGAGTGATGGGCCATCGTACGATCGGTTCCAAAGTGGTGCTCTAGGAAATATCAAAGCAGTGATATTGTAGATGTACGTATACCAAAAGGTCGCAGAGGTCTGGTGTATCATGAGTCACTGCACAGAGATCGAGTGGAATTTTGCCCGTAACGCCCACGACGCGACGCGATCGTCTGCAGCCTCCACCTTCCTCTTCCTTTCCTTCGTCTTTTTCCTTTTCTTCTTCTTCTTCTTCCTCTTCTTCCTCTCTCACTTCTACTTCTCCGTGACGCTTTTGCAGGTAAAAAATATGCGCGCACGCGGATGATGATACTCGACTTCGAGGTGGAAAATAACGATGGCATTAGTAATGAAACGGTTCGATAGATAGTCGTTTCGCTACAACTGTACATCTCTACTAACCTAATGGCCGCTTCCTCGTAGAATCGGTATTTTTAATACTTATACACAACCTTACGATCTTCACGGTCCCCGCACATCCCGCAATATTCGTTAATTACGTACGTTCATACATTACGGAATTACGTGCCGTCCGATGTGGGATTCGCTGGTGCATAGACAGTGAGAGTTCAAGCTCTCGAAAGTCGAATGAGACGTGTTCGATATTATTGTCTATTATTTACATCTCAATCGATTGACAAATGCCGTAAATATATTTCTGAAGAAAATTGTTCCAAGTCGAAAATTAATTCAATAAGAATAATCAAATCTAGTTTTACATTCGCCGCAGGCTTAATCCTCTTGGATCAAGTACTTATTACAACTAGGTGGTGATTGAATGGAAAAAATATTTAGAAGCCAAATCGCCCGAGGCCAACGGGCAAGACCGAGTGTGTGTTTCATTGAAGCAACACGTTGTATTAGCAAAGGACCAATAAGGGAGTACGTGACCAATCAGCTATACCAGCAGAACAATTTAGTGGGCTTTCAATTTCTCTCTCTCTCTCTCTCCCTTCCCGCTGTAGCATTTAATGTAATGCCTAGGCACGTATGCTTGTATAGAATAACATTGGTATTAATATTAATAGCAATAACAATAACAATTATGTCAGAGCCTCCCGAGGCACGCCGCTCATTTTTGACGATCCAAATGCACGTAAGTGTCGAGGGACAAACACAAGTGGGACGATTAGAGCGTCTCTCCCTCTTCGTCTCTGCGTTGAGGAGAATAAATATGCGCATATATGCGTAAGCAAATACCTGCACAGACTTTCTGCCGTTGTGTGCACGCTTACGAGTGCCTGTTTATTCTTAAGCCAAGTTCACACGCCGTATAGGAGCGCAGGGCTCACGTTCGTACTTTTCTCGTACGAACCTTGCGATGCATGTGCTTTCGAGCTGTACGTAAGAGGCAATGCGGACCGCGCCTTTATTTGACTTTGGCAAGCGCGGCTGTTCTTTTCGTCAAACACACAGGACGTATCCTTTTGACGACATCGCGGGGTTCCTTCGTACCTGCGAGTTGTACCACCTCGTATACACGTTTGCACTCCACCTATGAATCTGTGCTCACAAACGCATCCCGCCCTCGAGTCGGAACCTTGTCTCGGCCGGCGTCTGTAAATCATGATCTTCTCACACTTCCCTTTCACCATTTGTCGTCTCATTTTTTCTTCAAACATTCATTTCATTCTTCACCAGCTCGTTTCTACGACGTTCGAGTATCGCGTCCGTCGAATTTATTACTCGAACTACCGATGAATACGAACGTTAAATCCCTCGAGTAGACACGTTAATTTACTCATTTTCGTCCTCGACTAACAATGAGGGCAGAAAACAGAATTTGAAATGTGACAAAATTTGCGAAACTTTTACGAACCCCTGATTTCTTATCTACCGATGTCAACTAGTCTGTGTTAAAAAAATACGAGGCGTTTTTCGATCGTTACGCAATTGCGTTTGACGCACGTGGCGGATTGTTGCGAGCATTGCGACCGATTTGCACATACGATTTATTCGCGATTGATCTTGATTGAACTTGAACCCTACAGTTATACCTGACCGTGATCGAATCAGAAGGTTGCGCGAATCCTGCGACCAGCGAACGGCTGGAGAATTTGCGTGCGAAAAATGATACGCAACCGTCGTTATAATATCCCAGTGACGATAAACCCGTGAATGCCAACATGCCGGATTCCTCGGATGATACGTATGGGTATTCCGTTTGGATAAGTAAATTTTATTTTGTGTTTGATACAAGCCTCACCGCTGTTTGGAATTTCTAAAAAAATTCCACTCCCAAAATAATAGCATGAAAATAAATTTTCCAAGGCACTGAAAGAAGAGAGGCCAAAAGAACGCGAGCTGGAACACGGTTGTAGGCGTGACGTCATCGTCGAGCTGGTTGAATAAAAATGTGAAATAGAAGCGATAGGCGAGCGAAGGCACGAGCTGTACGAGTGTGCATGCATATGGCTGTAACACGATAGCATTCGCAGTTTATGTAACGAAATTAGCATTCAGTTCTAAGTTGCCGAGTCGGTTTGGTTCTCGTAACATATCGGAGTAAAACCCATCGAGTCAAACGGCACGAAAGTGAGGCCCGCTCATTGCGTCATCGGAGAAGATTCTTCTGGTTATACGACAGTACGGGTCTGCACACCGGTAGAAATGCCTAATCGCGTGTATAAAATTGTGCGAAATATCGGGGGTCGCTATGCCCGGCAATAAAATCCGTTCCCAGAAGGACCTGCAATTCCTCGGGCGTCTCTTTTTCGACCGACATTATATTTCCTCGAGGCAAAAATAATAACGCTCCTCACCTTGACGACTTTTTAATTCGTGATCTCTCCTCCTCGCCAAACCTGTCCCTCTCCCTCTCCCTCTCCCTCTCCCACTCCCTCCCTTTCTCTCCTTCTGTTTCCTTTCCCCCGGCTATCCGGCCGTAAGTCCGTCTCCATCTCGTTCACCCGCACAGAAGAAGAGAACCCGGATCGTGCGGACTGCGAACACGAAGAGGCGACCGGATCGTCGCTCGTTATCTTGATGCGCAGGCGAGCGAGAATTTGATTTTCGCTTCATTTGCATCGGGAATTTATTTCTCGCAATTATATACTGTCCGAGAATTTATGCCGCCGTTTATATTACGCCTAGAAAACGCGTCATGACCGTTCTTCGATACCGATCATTTTTTCATATTTCACCTGTTTATTCACTTACTGAGTTTCTTTCTTCGTTTTGCGTTTCTACCACCTTTCCACCAGCGCGAAACAATATTTACCGCCGGAAGTTACAGCTTCGATTGATTATGTATTCCAATTTTATTTTCCTCAATTTTTCGATCCGACATTTCCTTTTTTTTTCTTATACCCTCTCGTATCTCGTGCGGATGATAAAGATCGGTACCGAATCGATTCGTATGTCTGTACAGCGGGGAAGAAGTATTAATAGAGGAAGAATTACGAGGTGGGGATATATTTTTTGCAGATAACTAGGCCTCGTGACTATTACATCTAGTTTTACCTGAACTAGGACGGCGACGTCGAGGTACGGGAATGACATCAATGTGTGTCGGCACGTCTACGTCTATATATATTAGGCATATATCTATCTGCACTGTCACGATATACACCTGCCACGCATATAATGCTACGTGTTATCTAATCGGGTAAAGGGTTCTTATCGGTACCCCTTGTACACAAACCTCATCTGGGGCAGAAACTCGCGCGTTTGAAAAAAAACATGTAAGTGAAATTATGACAATAGTTATTGAGCAAGTAAATAGTCAGTAAATTTTTCAAACTACCGCAACAATATCGGACAGGGAGTTCGGATCGCTTATAAAGCTTGGAATTTAATCGGCAAAAAAATTCATGTTGCCAAAACTAAAACTGCGATCGGCGATCTGGAATCTTCTTCAATCATAAATCTGGTTATATGGATATTTTTGCGATGTTTCTATGGACATATCGTCACTGACTGATCTGTGACGAAGATTTTTCAAGTAAGGTCTTGATCCGTTTAGACAGACCCTAACGGAAAAATAACTTTCGAAAAATTTGAAAGAACTGAACTCACGAATTGTCGAATTCCAAATCTCGATACGGCTCGGCAATATTCGTTGTTGGATATCTTTAGCGTTAAGTCAAAGAAGATAAGATTGAGAACGATCGTGAGAACGTAACGATGATTTAGTATGAGATACGGTAGTGAATTTTGAAATCTGTAAATTGTATTAAATATTTGCAAGAGTGAACTTCTGACATGGTTGGAAAAAAATTTGAATAAACGTATTTTCAGCTCACCTCGTAAACAATTCCACTGTACCCATTCATCTTCGAGTCACCTCAGGTATTCCATGATAACTAAAACGACGCAATGTAGAATGCGATATCACTGGCGATGGTGAGTCGAAAGTTGATACTCGCGTTCGGCAAGTTTAAAAATAATAGAATAAAATCACGGCATCACACACACACGAGGCACAAGCTAATGGTAAAAATGATTACGAAGCACTTTCGGTTGTCGTTGGCGCGATCTGCGGGCGTTTGAATATTCTTTTGCCGATTCGCGACACCGTGAATGAACCGAAAAATTGCACGCTGTCATTCGGGCACGATACAGAAAAGGGGGGCGATCGACTCGGGCCGACCCTTTCAAATCGGTTCCGGTAAAATCACGCGGAGCGATTGAGAACCGCCAACGTAACGCACGTGATTTTTTAATTTAATTCGATATAATCACTTAATGGATATAAACTCGAGTGTATGGTTTCGCCCCGGAGAATTACTCTCGGTACTCAACAACGACCACCACGACGTGCTTCGCGTCTCGACGCGCGACACGGACTGAACACCGAGGAGCCCGCTTTGTCAGCACACCGCGAGCGGGTTCCCTAACTAGATACCATGGCTCCCAACGACCGGGACTTCTTCCTCGCCGTCCCGGATCACGGTACTCCGAGGACCCTGGTCTTGTCGTTCCGATTTGCTACCCCGACTTCGAATGCCTGAGTGAATAAATTCGCCTCGGGAGAAATCAATTTACAGAGGCGCGCTGGCTGACGCACTTTCGTCAAATCTGTTTTTTATTTTTGTATTAATTAAATTCTAGAACAGAGCGAGACAGGATATCTTGACAGAAGGACCAATCAGCTGTTCTTTCGATCGCGAACTTTATTTCGAAAATCACAACAAGATTAGACGTATCCGCGAAATGGAGAACAACCGGTACAGGTAAAAGTAGGAAAAATATACAGAAATACAAAAAAAAAGTTTAAATCACGCTATCGAATTGCACCTTAAGAAGCCTCGGAACATTTTCTGGAACGTATGTTTCAAATTTGGAAGTTTCTCGAACTATCGTATGTCCGACATTTTGGAAATTGATGTTTGGCTCGTTTGCCACATTAATCGCAGCCCTCGAAACCATGTGAATCGATTACTTTTCAGAACATTGAGATGTGACGAGTTTGAAAATGTTTTCCAGCCATCAGAGCGAATATAAAGAGCCCAGTGTTCATAAACTACCTTCAGATTGGCATACAATGTATTGAAACCCCTTACGAATGCTCCAAAAGTGCATTGTGATTCCGTTGGTACATTGCGGTCTCATCTGCATTGGTTCCCAGAGTCAAGATCCAAGACGCTGCACCTGGTTACGTGAAAGAGGTCGTTCCGGTTCTTGGCCAGTGTTTGTACAATCCGGCGGCTAGAAGAGGAGAAGACACCAGAGCCGGCGAGTCCTGGAGCCTCGGTATGGTAAGAGCACACCCTAGAGTGGCAAAGACCCGGAGGTTTAACACTGTGCTGCGAACACTCTGTGCGCGCACTCTTTGCCTTCGTACCTGTGTGCACATGTGCGGTTCTCGCCGCCACGTTACGGGCTCGAGACCAGTTGCCGCTTTGCCATGTCGGGAAACAAGGACGTGTCAGGTCCCATCCTTTCCTGTAAGCCGGCATCGTCGTCGCTGCAGCCTCTCCAGGAATTCCCCATGGCACTCAACATTGTTCAATAGAATTCGCTGATCATGGTCTGATATTTTGGTGCCTTTTCCTCTATTGCTCATGATCATGAATTTACTCGTGTGAAGTCACCTTAACGTGCGAATATACCAATGATGGTCGCGTATCCTTTAGGCGAGACCTTGACCATGTTCACACTACGAAAAGGCGTCGGGAATAGTCCTTGTATCTTTCACGTAAGACTGAATCACGGAACCCGCACTCATGTGTGTTTTTTATCTGATTTTCCCTAAATTCATTAAAGTGACTGACGCTCCTTTCTGCAACAACACGCACCTTGAGTTTCTCCTTTCAATACCCCTCTCAGCGTGGATTTCAACATCCTGGTTCTTCGTCAACGTCGTCAATCAACGATCCTAAATCCTGCCTGCAGCGCGCCTTCCGCGTTGTCTTTCATCGTCACTCTCGGACCGACAGGACTGATAATCAGGCGGTTCTAGATCCACCGATTGCTGCAATGAGATCAATTTTCCTTGTGGCAGATTCAGAGTTTAAGATCTACATCTTCTTAGTTTGCGTCCGTTTCAGCCGACCCAGTATAATCGGTCGGTAATCTCAAGGTTTTATCCAGCATCCGGAATAGTTTCCGGTTTTACTTCGTGGTTAATATTTGGATACAGTTTACGTATTGACGCGTCAAGTTCCATCGAGAGTAACTATACATTTTCTTTAACAGCATCGAAATAGGTGGTCTGAATGATTCTTGAAGCACTTTAAAGTACTGGTAAACAATATTTCAGGCGAATTCGTATAATACGAAACAATTTTCTCGTGAATATTTTGCTTTTCGAATGAGGCATAGTTGGTGCTTTAAGCTTCCAAGACACGTTTCCGTCCGCTGTGTAGGTCATACATAATTCTCGTACCGGTGGGTAATACTCATGACAGAATTTATTTTGCCGACCAAAGAAGATCGTGAAACAATTTTCGAGACGTGCAGAGGATGGTAAAGAATGTTAGAGAAAAATTTTTCTTCCTCCGACAGTCGTACGAACGTAAAAATCATAACAGTCATCGGAATATCGAATCGAGGAATGGTTCCGGTAAGAAGATCGAGTTCTTCTCTGCAGCCTGCTGCATGATCTCGATGCTGCAACCGGCGATCGCTGCCCAGCGAGCACAAGACGGGTCCGCAACTCGACGTTCCTGGATAAATACGGCGTGGGTTCACTCACCGGTCGAGACACGGGGCCGGCTTTGTTGTGTCCTTGGATTGCCAGGATGACGAGAAGGCCGTCGAGGAGGTTGACCGGACCAGCTCTAAACGCTACCCAGTGCATTCGCGGAATCGATCTTTACTCCGGGCAGAGAGTACTCGACGATTGCAATACAAGGCGATTTACCGTTAGAATAAAAGTCATCATCTGGATCACCGTCGATCACGCATTCTTATTAGCGCGCGTCGTCCGTGAATCCGTTGTCCGACTCGCGTCTGACCGAGGTGAATTCGAGGTCGAAAAATAGGCCGGTTCGAGATGTTTAATAATTCATGATAACGCGCCTGTAAACGCGGAGACCAGTTACGGCGAGGTGAAGTTTTTCTCAAGGAAACTCGTTGATCCTGTGATTTTCCTTTGAATTTGCAAAACCACTGCAGATTCATTCACATGCAGTTTTTTTTTTTTTTTACCGACGATAATTAAAACCGTTTGATAAGATACGGATAGAATTTCTATGGTAAGGCAATTCCTTGAAGTAATTCTGCGGAAATGATGCAGGTATCACCAGCGATCAACCAGTAAACAATAACGGAAAATGAGTTCCAGTAAATCAGCTTCTTCGTTGCCTGCAGTATCGACGTCTTCATCGTTAGTACAAAACATTAGAAACCATAAATAATTACCGTGTATTAACCTTATTTGTATTTTCCACATTTGTCGAAGTTAACGTATAGGTACCTGTTCTATCTGTTGAGCGTCCTCGGATTCAAACAATTTTCCAAGGGACTACAATGTCACCTCAAAGTTAACTGTGCGCGGAATGCAGCCTCTTGGCTCATCGTTTCGAAGTTATCTCGAAAACTGTTTAAGCTATCGCAATGACACTTTCACTGGAATTCACCGCAAGAGCGTACAGTTCTGCTTTTCGGTTGCATCTCAATCGCGCACATTAAAAAATATGTGGTCAGCAAACTTTTTTCAATCCGGAATATAAAACTGTTAAACACATTTTGCTTTGAAAATTTTCACCAGTTTCGTTTCTTTCTCGCGATGCTATTTCATTTTTTTCTCATCGTGAATAAAGGTGAATAACGATCTCGCTAAAATTCACTGTATCATTCACCCGTCGACCATTGGCGACAAATTTAGGAGCGTATGAAGACATTCATTCTTAGTCATTACAATCAATAATCACTGTTACCAGCTAGTTTCGCCTACTGTGCAAGGGTGAACCACCCATTTTACCCCCGCCGCTTTATGATGTAGTAGTCGTCATAGATAAAATACGAATAAGATTGGCTGCTGCGTCAACTAATATTATTGTAATAGCAGATTTGTTTTAGACTTGAAACTGTGAATACGTATCGTGAATAAAAGCATTTGCCTTGCTAATTTAGTTTAACCTGTTTCATTTCCTCTTTCCGCTCAGCGAGCCGTATTTTTTTGTCAGTAACCCCCGAGAGAGTTACAATACTATTGATATGAAATATATTGTGCAAGGGCTGAGCCAGTATATGAAACCGATAATCTATTCACCGTTGTTACAGGCCAGACCGTTCCCATAGACATGGGGATTAAGATATGTGGCTTATCGATAACTGAAACCGCTGGCCCAGATATTTCCTTAAATTCAATGCCCCCATGTAACTTTCCGCATAAATTGATCTTCGAACTTTCGACCCAGTTAATGTAACGTTGATGTAATTGTTAAATTTATTTCTTTGAACGCAGATAGTGTCAAAAAGAGCATTGTACACGTATTCAGTAGGAATTCATCATGTAGCTAGATATAAGCGAAAAAAAAAAAAAAAATGCACACGGATAGGTAGAAATTTTTTGAAAAATACATTTTAATGTGTGTGTGACGTCAAGGCAACGGACCGGTTGATGCAGCGTGATATAAGCAAGGCTTTCAAATCGTCCGACGAGCCGATGTCGCCTTGAACTCGTGACATCATCTGTCCGCGAGCTCTTTAGTATACCTGTTTCATGTATTATTCCGACCGTATGGATAGATAGCCTGAGGTTGGGTGCCACGCGCGCGTAAATTACCGCAACTATTCCGCTTCCAAACTTATTCCGCAAGCTCGAGATGCTCTCTCTTCTCGACTGATTCCTCCAATCCGTTCGAACGGACGCGGACGTAAGGTAAATAAATAATCTTAAATAGAACGAACGGCGTGCAAATTCAAGAAGAGAGGTAGAAAAAACGCGTTCTAAAAATATCCCTTACGTAGTGTGATATACTTCCAGAATCAGGCCTTGTATCGGTCGTAAAACGTGTACGGAAGGCCTCTCTATACCCTGTATAATTATATGTATTATGCCTATAATATGCCTGCACAGAGCGTATAGGACAAAGTAACGCCCGTGATAACGTCTAGAATGCGAAGCAACGTGTGCCGCCCCGTTGTTACACGGTCGGACGAAACAACGTGTAACGGAAAGAACTATGTATATAAATGGAAATAGAAAAATAGAGACACATAGGCGAGACGCCGAGAGGTTCGTAAAAGTAAAGAGCGACTGCTGCAGCGCCAGTCGCAAGTGTACGCGTACGTACAATAAGATTGGGCGAAAGAAAGAATCGTTGGAATTCGAATAAAGGTGCGGCTTAATCCGGTAGCACGCGTCGATGCGTGTGACGCAACAATAAAAAAAAACAAAAAAAAATTTTAAAAAATAAAAAAAAATTTTAAAAAGAAGGAGAACAGAAAAAACTTTTTTACCATTCGATTCCTCCCCCCCCTCCTCAGCCGCATGCTCCTCCGTCTAACATGTGCGCCTTTCTCTCTGTACAATCGCAGACGTCACCTGGGATCGTATTAACTTTCGCCCAATTTGGTATACGTACCACACTAATAAATAATAGACGAGACTTAATAACGGAGCTATCTGGCTTGTCCTCATTGTACGGTCGGGTGCGTGTCTATAACATATGTATTTACACGTACTTGCAAGCTGCACATCTACCAATCGCCTCGCGATGATACTCAATAGATTTGAGACAAGGCGGCAATACGCCGCCGCCTCGGACTGTACACGGGAATTAAAATTACAATAACTCCGGATTGGCCCGAGCTCTCTTACCTTGTCTTCGCAAGCCTTGTGACACGTGTATTTGCATACTGGAACAAAAAGAAGAGAAAAAAATCAACGGAAGATAATGACGTCGTTATTTATTCAGAGATAACCGCGCGCAAGGTGCGGTATTAGTTATCTTTATTTTTTCTTCCCCCGTAATTTTTTTTTGTTGTGATTGTTTTGTTTCTTTCTTTTTCAAATTATAATCAAGTTAAATTTAAAGTACCTTCAACAAGGGTCGAGAGAAATTCAATCTCGGATAAGTTGATTGAAGAAAGAAAATAGCAAAAACAAAAAAATTACTCGAGTTTCGAGATAGCCGTATAATCAACTGTCGATCTATGATAAGCTTTTTTACCGACGGTCAAGCTCCACCCGCTGACTCACACTTACCGCGGCAGCACGAAGCCTGCTTGATGACCGGCTGATGACAAAGATGACACGGCCTCGACTTGCGCAGCTGCTTTGTACGGAAAACGTGACATTGCGGTTCAAATTCGCTCTGGAACATAGGAAAATACAAAAATAATGTTAGTTAGCGTGTGGACAGAAGCTTTCGACAATTTTTTGAGCACAGCTTGCTCAGCCGGTAAAAACAGGCAGCTTTGTGTACCTCGGATGGTAATTGCGCTGCGTGAGCTTGCAGCTTGTGCTAGGCAGCTGTTTCTAAGAGCGGGAAATTCGTGCGCGTGCGCCGCTGAACCTGACGCAAATCAAACCCGCGGCGTTATTATGCAGCGTGGCAATTTATCAAACGCACGCTGAGAGACGTATGGACTGAGATGCGGGTCCGAATATCATTATAGATCGTGTGGAGAGTCTAGAAACACGCGGTAACTCTGTAACTTACAGTGGTGATCAGCTACCAACACAGATTTGCATTCGGCACAGAGCGGGCATTGGCTCGACTTGCGCAATGAGATAATTTGATGGGATTCACGTGAAAGAGGAAATCATATTTCACCGTAAACTACTTCTACGTACCATAGGAAAGATGGAAAATCAGCGCTATTTCAAAGCGCGGTTGAAATTTTAATTAACAATTTGTATCTCACGTGTATGTGTTTCGTTTTTCATTTTTGTTTTCATTTCTCATCAAACAGCAAGATTCTTGAAAAGGACGAGCCGGTTTTCGTTTCGATGTATTTTTACATCATTTTCTCATTTAAAGCGGTATATCATGAAAATTTACTCTGAGGCACGGACTTGTTTGGTCGCCGGATCGTCGATCCGTAACTAACTAATTGCCTAATAACGATATCCCCTCTTCTACAGTATTTGGACAACTGCTTCGCTCTCGAAATCACAAATAATGAAGGGATTTTTTCTTTTTTCATGGAGAAGTAATGCGACGTCACTCTTTATCATAGAACAGATGTAGACTGAACACCGATTCATGCAACTAAGAGTAAAACGTAAACTGTTTAAAAAGTGAAGAAACCGCGATTCGAACAATTCGCTGATCTTTTAGATGGATTGAATTTTGGTCATGTCACTAGTTTTTTAATTTGTGCATTACGTTCTTTCAGATACATTAGTAATATCGCTTCATTACACACTTTCTCACCGAGCGTCGAAACGATACTGCCAAGTAAAGACGTGCCGAGATTCGAAACCGTATTTCAAATAGACCTCATTATACCGTAGCACGCTTTAAATCTTGGCCAGTTTGCCATTACCCGTATGTAATAATAAGAAGCTGCCACAGCTAGAAAATAGTCATGGAACTACCGCTTCGGGTTGAAAATAAAAACGAGAATCGTTGTAACTCTGGAAGCGTGAAAAGCTCAACCCCGGTTTCGTTCATCCATGAACGGCCATGAGCAGTTCTTCACGAAATGTTGAAGACAGCTGTGCATTCTTCCTAACGATCTCAGGTTGCATACCCCTCAAGATCTGGGTGACCCGAGGTGAGCCTTGGTCTGGGTAAAACGCGGTTAGAGAAGAGCCTGAGAGAGGAAGCTGAAGAAAGGGACGCGGCGTGAGTGTGCAGGAAGCCGCGGTGGTCTTCCGAGGCCAGGTAAGTGAGATCTTGTGCTTCGGTGAAGGTGGCTAGATACGTACGAGAAGGAGGTGGACGCGGTATCGCGACGTGGTAGTGAGTTTGCGGTCAACGAACCCGGGACAACTATTTACAACAAACCCTTCGTTCACACATCTCGGTGGGAATGAATACAAATGAAATCTTGACGGAGAGCCTGGTGCACCGAGAGTGCAGCACCATCAGCTAATTGATCTTTCGTTTCAACGAGCCGCAGCCTTCTTCATGCTACAGCATGGGTTTTACTTATAGATCATATCGGCCCGCGCATAGCTGTGTGCTGTGCGTCGTGTGCCTCCACCACAATCACGCGAACGTACGCATTTTTACGACACTCGACTTACCACCGAACCCCGGAATGACTCATTTCAATTGATCTTATGGGAGTAGTAGTTGGTAATTAATCAAACGAATGAACCCCCGCCATGCGCCGCACGTTCGTTTCGAGATAGGTACCCGTCTATTCCCTATTCCCCGTCTATGACCCCGTAATAATGAATTGAACCACTCATGATCGCCTAGTTGCCTCTTCTTTTCCGACTTCACGTGCAAAGCTCGGAGGATGAATCACAATCGAAGCTTCGAAGCCCACGATGTTGTACATACCACGACGCGTGGTGGATTTCATAGTTTTTCGTCTAACAATTAAAATTTTTATGCCCCCTGCCCTCTCTCTTTCTCTCTCTCTCTCTCTCTCTCTCTCTCTTACTGATCCCTCGTGCTTGATTAAGCAATTGAATGACGCGATGGTTGGTGTCCAGAACCGATGCAACCGTGAGGAAAAGAGACGAACTGGGGAAAGGCTGTGGCTGAAGACTACGTACTTCTTTTGAATTCTGAAATGCGTGCGCGTGGGCATATAGCTGGAGATATTTAATAGCTAACTAACCGTTTCTGCCTTGCGTGTACATCATGTGCACATATACGACTATTTTCGTCTGTCTTCGTGTACGGATTACCAAGCACAGTTGTACGGTTGTTCGCCGCTGCAGTTGTAGCCAAGCGCACGTAGATATCGTCGACATTAGTATAATTAACCCAATTTCTTTCTAACAGCTCATCGTGAGGTCTTAAGAATGCGATAGGCCTGCTCTCGTCAGCTCTTGGTTAATATTTCGTTATTAACAAGCTACCACATAAACTGCTCCCGATACGTTGGAAGATTATTACAAATCGTAATTAACTGCAGAGTCTCATCGCCTTGGGGTCAAATTATTCGGCCAATTGTAATCGACGATTTGATATTTTTGCGCATGAAAATTCTCGTTAATCGTTTGATAGAAATTGAGAGATTACAACGTTTATTTATTCGCCGAGTAAGAGTCAAATTCCTTAACTCCGTACGGCGCTACAAAAATGCAAAAGAAATAAAGGTAAATAAATAACCATGAATATCAATGCTTGAGACGATTCGTATAGTAGTATTTTTCAAGGAGTTCAAGTGATTTCAATATATAAGTGAAGAGCGTCGTGCATTTCAGGCCTCAAGGCTTTCGCCCTGTGCGAAAGATGCTTTATTGAGTGTGTGTGTGTGTGTGTGTTTCATATTTTTCTTCTTGTTTTTGGCCCATGAATCTTCAACACAGCCTTCTCCTTGTGTATTTATCAACGCAGCTTACCCGCGTACTCGAGAGCTTTGAGCTTTATCCCACGTAAGGATGTGTGGGGCGCACCCGAGTAGATATACGTATATGCCTATGTATTATATATGTATCTACTTAGCGTTTAGCACGATTTGCAAGTGATACAGAGATGAAAAAGCACGACTTTTCACCCGTGGTAAAAGATCATAGGTGCATGGATTTTCGTACAACCTAGCTTTCAACTGGAAAACCTTTCAGTTTCGTCTCTTCTACAGGTTGAAAGTACTTCACAAAATCATCCAGTCGGTGTTTTTGAGGATCCATTCCATCCATTACGCGTGGGTTGAAAAATATTTCCGTATGGTCAGTGTGACGTCGGTAAGTACGTGTCTGTCTCGTGTATTGATGGTGTAGGAAACGAACACGTGGGTGTATCACGTTTATACATATATACACTTACATAGGAGTAAATTTTGAATGGAAATTTATTCCGAGTGAGAAGCGATTCGGTTAGTTTACATATTACTCTCAGTCGGACCCTGTTCAATTGTCACTGCATTCATGTTTTGTGCATTGTGTACATACACTCGACGCGTTGCTCGTTCTGTTTTGTTACGAATTTACAAAGGGATTACCAATCAGATCGATCTCCCCAGCTTTTTTATCCGCTCGTTAGGGTTCCATAAAATCTGGTGCAGGTAGGCGCCCGGCAGGTATTACGCGTTACGTTCCAGACTGGAAGAAATCCTTATCTTCTTTATATTTTACCCCTTCTTTAAGAAATTTCACATCGACGGTGAATCGTTTCGAGTTCAGGCGAGGCAAGCCGGTTACGTAGTTTGGAGATGAATGCTGCACCTCTTACTTAATTAAGGAAATACACTATTTCAAACGGTTCAACGCACCTTAAACGTTCGTGCGTATAAAGGTTCATATACTTACGATTTCGTTTGCTGCATTTCATGCCCTCTGCCTTATACTCAGCAGAGTGTGACTCACGTGTGAACACAGTTGCGTTTTAGGAGCGCCTGGCGATCATTCAAAGTCACTTGAAACGCGCGTCTACGGGGCGACGTGCATTTCAAGATAACCGTCGAGCTTGCTTCTTTCTTCTTTACTTTTTTCTCTCTTCATTTCTTAATATTTTCCTCTGTCTCTCTCTCTATCCTCTCTGTCCTTATTTATTTCACTCACGACCATACCAGAGGACAGCTGAACCTTCGCCTCCTCTTCTGTACGGTCGTGGAGCGGGTCATTTGTCATGCGCTCGTACAGTCATATGGTATTCAAATGTTTTTGTTTCTACTCTATGTCCGGTGAGGGTTGACGATAAGTAAATCGTCACCACCTTGAATCGATTCCAGATCCCTTTATTCCCATCAAACCAAACGGTGCAGCCTTCACAGAGACTTTGGTCCAATTATTCATGCCAAGAAATAAATTGCACGATCGAACAAACGACGAGAAGAAGGTAGAAGAGAGAATTTGTCCAAAGCGGCGAATGAACAATGGCCTTACGAGCATGGTTAAAAATCTTGACCCTCGTTGACCAGCGGTCTCTAAATCTTATGAACTTTTTACCTTCTGGCGCGAAGAGTCGCCGAGGAGAGGAGAAGAAGGCGAAGAAGAAATCGTCAAGAAGGCAAACGGAGCTGCAGCCGCGATGCCACGAACCGTCATAAAACGGAATGACATCGACCTGCACACGAGTTCACGAGCCCACATGCACGCTTTCCGTAGGAGGAGGACTTATGGCTTACCGAGAAATGTAATAATTCCTTCGGCCCTACGCCGAACCCGGAACGCACTAAACGTGCGTCTAGGTATCACCTACGAGTGTACCTTCTACCCACACCTACCCGGTTTTCCGTTTTCCGTTATTACGATACAGAATGCGCGCCCACACCGAACACGTTGGACCACCGACAGATAAGTACCCATAATAACCCGGTATTCCAAAGTGGCACCTTTCAAAGGAAAGAAAGTTGGGAAAAGTAACGTACGATCGATCAAATTCTTCATTCAAATGAGTGATCTCTTTTCACATTCGATTTCAAACAGTCAGACGTCTTTAGTTTCAACGTTTTTTCCACCTGAGACAGAAAAGTTACAACCTGAGATTCCAGCGCAATTGAAGTCATCAAGTAAACAAATTGCTCGTTTTTATTTTTGCGGAACATTCTGTTTCAACCGTGAAACGCGTAATATCTTGTTTAATTCATGTGATAAATAGGCCAATTAGAACTGGGGGAGGAACAGATAGTATCTTGTGTACAATGGTAACGCAGAGCGTCTTTCGAGCGGTACAAACCGCGTCCTAAAAATACCAACATTGCGACCGCGGCTCTTTGTCCGGGGCATCTCACGATACGATCATGACATTATTCATACGCCTATCTCATTGGCTTATCGACGATAATGCGTGTTCTCACCTACGCCGTATCACGTGACCCCGGGCATCTTGACAGCGGAATCTAAGACCGGCTGTCCCGCGGGTCCAGCTCTGCTCCTATTTTCCTTTTCTCCTCTTCTCCTCTTCTCCCTCTTGACGTTTTGTTCTGTTTTCAAAGTCTTGTTTCATGACTTTGCAAACTCGCAAACGAAGAGGACGCGCAGTCGGGACGGTGACTTTTACGATCGCTATGCAGTACAGCTGCGTTTAGACCGACGTATAAATAAGGAATAAAGAAAAAAAAAACAAGTCCCGTTCTCTTTCGAACACTTTCTCTTCAAAAGCTTGTTAACTCATGTTTAATTCAACTTCAAGCCGATTACGGGCTGTGCAGTATTCCAAGTTCCAGGATACGTAATCAATTAAGCATCCCGAATAAATATTTAAAAAAAAACGACTCATAATTTTTTTTTGAAAGGGATGGAAAAAATTTATAGTACGTGTACCTAGTTGTCCGAAGGGTCTCCGAAAGTAACAAGTAATTTTTCAGCGGCATTATACTCGATTTTCGTAACTGTTTAGACGACGTCAAACGTTGCCAAGCCATTGTGAGGTAACAATAATTTGCATAGTTATTCCACGTGGTATAAAGTGACATCTTATCATGCCTATTGTAGCTTTGGTCTCTCACTGCGACGCGAACAACAAAATGTTAACAACGAGTATCCGGATGAACAACAGCTGAGTGATGCCATAAGTAAAAATGCGATACCTTGTCGCTTTTGTAGGATTCATTCGCAGATATAATTGAATCTCGCAATACCCGCATTCGACATCGCCACATCGACGCGATCCCGTGTATCTTCGTAAACAGGGCTTGTGTACCGGTGAACATGTTACAGCGGTATCGCGAATCGGTCATAAGAACGCCGCACTAGCCGGTAACTCGAGGAATAAGAATAGCCCCCCTATTTATTTGCCGGATCAAAGCGTACAAGCCGATTTTAGCCGTAAACTCAGCATGTTCACTGTGCAGAGCGGGCCGGTACTTAATAATAATACATACAACAACCTCGAGTTGTTACCGAACCGAGATATGAGATCCGACGCGGCCTGAGGGCTGAGGACTTCAGGTAACCCGAGCAAGCCCCGAGGAGTCGTGTTGTGTACGAAACCCAGCAATATACCTTGCTTCGGAAACCTCAGGCGTTCGGTGAATAAATAGAGGCTCTTTAATCGGCACATTAATCGTGTATTGGGAGCGTATACTCGATTTGCAGAGCTACCGATGGATGCCAATTAATCGGTCAACGGAACACCTACCAAAACTAAATCCTACATTTCCCTTCTGCTTTTTGCTTCTTGTTTGTTTGGTTTTAGCTAAGGTTCTGTAACCCATATCATGTAATTGAATGGCTATGTTGATCTCACGAGCTGTAAGGGACTGTTTGACTGAGCAGGCAAGACGGGAAATTGGTCACGGTTTCACCTGAAGTATCCTTGAGCTGGAATAACAGACGATTAAGAAAAGTAGAGAAAAATAGCAGTTATAATAGCCGAACAATCAAGTAAATATCACTCATCTTATTTGGTATTATGTTTCATAATAAAACACACTATTGCAACAAAAGCACGATGAAACGTAACAGTCACTGTTGAAAACATGTTCTGAATACGTGTGGCTGCCATCTAGACTTTAATTATGCAGCCGACAGGTGGGATTCGTAACCGCAACTTAGCGTTCGATATCAATTCAATAAGTCAATCAGTTGATTGGTGTCAAATTAGTAACAGTCGAAAACGGGAGGAGCTTGGAGATAGACGAGTAGGATTTCACGAAGCGAGTGCGAGGTGTTGGAAGTCTATGGAAACAGTGGGACGTTGAAAAATGGTGAGTGCCATATTTTTCTAATTGTTCGCGGATTTGATCCACTCGATCATTGTCACGACGTTTCATTCCCTTAAGGTCACCGGCAAGTATACTAAGGAGATCTTGGGATGGGCTGACTACGCTGTGATCGGTATAATACTTGCGATCAGTTCCAGTATCGGAGTTTACTTCAGATTTACCGGTGGCCGACAGAAAACTGTACAGGTAACTCAGCTTTTTGTAAACCAAACGAGCAAAATGGGTATTGCCATGGAAGATACCGTGATGGCCGTTGCGTTGTGAATTTCGTGAACAGTTGCATGTTCAACCCATATTAGGGCAATTTTCTGAAAAATCGAATGGTCTAATTGAATCGTGAAGTTCAGTCTTCGCTCTGCTTACATATCTTCGCGTCCATGGGCTCGACGCGATAGTTTTTTATCCATGACTCGTCAACAGGAATACTTTTCGGCCGATCGAACGATAAATGCGGGAGTGCTGGCATTTGCTTTGATGGTGTCATACATGTCGGCTATTACTCTACTCGGAACGAGCGCTGAAAATTATGCTTACGGTTCCCAAATCGCGGCACTGTACTTTGCACAGGGTCTGGCCACCCCGTTCGTGAGCTACTTGTATCTTCCAGTGTTCTTCAAGTTCCAAAAAATGAGCACCTTCGAGGTAACGGTTTGACTTTGAGATTCATGCTCGTTCTGCAGCAGGTACCGCAAAATTACGTTCTTAAAACATCTTGCAGTATCTGGAGATGAGATTCGGTTTCACTGCAAGACTTCTCACGAGCATCATGAGCGCTTCGCACATGCTTTTATACACCGGGATCGTTCTCTACGCTCCAGCTCTAGCTTTGGAGGCTACGACTGGATTTTCAACTGACCTTAGCATACTCCTCATTGGCATCATCTGTACTTTCTACTCGACAATTGGTGGTATCAAAGCGGTACTTATGACGGCTGTCTTTCAGGGCATCTTCATGTTCGGTGCCGCTATCATAGTCATTATATTAGGGATAATTAATATTGAGGGTGGCGTCGGGAGAATTTGGCAGTTGGCAGTTGACGGAGGCCGCATAGAGTTCGATAAGTGAGTAAACACAACGATTCGTTCCTCACACCAGAATTAGGCCGTCTGGTCGCTGATAATAACTGTCTACTTATAATACTTCGAAAATTGCAGTTTTTCTCTTGATCCAACGATGCGCCATACCTGGTGGAATTTGACCATCGGGACGCTCATTCTATCCTTGACGGCAAACGGCTTGACCCAAGTCCAAGTACAACGATTTCTCACCGTCAAGTAAGAGGGGAGGATCGACGTCGAAAAATGGCGGTGAAAATATCGTCTTCTAATATTCTTTCAGGACCCTGAGGAGTGCTCAGATAGCCGCGATCGGCAGTTGGCCGCTCGCCCTTTGTCTGGGGCTGCTGGCGAGTTTTGCTGGCCTGGTCATGTACGCCTTCTTCGTTGACTGCGACCCCGTGGCATCGGGGGAGATTTCTGCGAACGACATGCTGATGCCCTACTTCGTGGTAATGACGACCGCCAACATACCCGGACTGGCCGGTCTCTTCATCGCTGGAATATTCAGTGCGAGCTTGAGCACTGTGTCTGCGATCATAAATGCTCTGACTGCGGTTGCCCTGGAGGACTATGTAAAACCGGTGTACGATAAACTAGGTTTTCAGTTTCCAGAAAAGCGGGCTACCCTCTTTGGAAAGTTTCTGGCCGTTGCCGTAGGAGTAATATGCATCCTGCTGTCATATCTTTCGAAACGCTTTGGCAGCTTGGTCCAGGCGACTTACAGCATTGCTGGAATAGTCTATGGACCATTGCTTGCCATTTTCACCCTCGGGATGTTCTTCGAGTCTGCAGAGGAGAAAGGAGCCGTCACGGGAACATTGTTCGGTTTGGCTTTAGTGAGTTGGATTGCTTTTGGATATCCCAGACCTTCCAACATCCCATTGTCGGTCTCTACCGTCGGCTGCAACAATGTGACTCTACCAACGCAGATTGTGACAAGTATCAGACAAATGTATGTTTCCGATAGCTTTATATGATTGCTCGGCGCAGTTCGCATATGCGCTAAAATTTTATTTTCATGTTGATGAAACTGGTGACCATGTGCATTTACTTTCCATAGGCCACTCGGGGATTCGTCATACTTTTATCTTTACCGAATTTCCTACATGTGGTACGCACCCATGGGCTTCATCGTGTCCATGATCATTGGTCTCGCAGTTAGCAACCTGATAGGTTTGCTCTCCAAGAACACTCCCCGAGAGATAGACCCAGACCTCTTCACGCCTCTGATAGCAAAGAGAGTACGGCGAAGGCGAGTCAACGTATCGAAAACATCAAACATTCAAATTTCAACGATTCATGAACATAAAAGGGACATACGAATTCCGTCGTAACTGATCGCTACGGGTAGGGAATACATTTGTCAGAGTTTTCTTTTGTCGATACATCAGCTACGTGGTAAAAGAGAACCAAATGATACTGAATAAGTATTTCAGACTGTTTAGAAAAAATGAATAATCGCTATTTGATTTGAACGTTAAACGTAAAGTACGTAGCCAACGCAATTAAATGAATTTAACCATGTAAACGTGTACATGTACCACGTGAGTTGAATAATTGATATACAATAAAAGCCAAATAAAAAAAAGTCACAAATGTACAGATAAAAGTAAAATTTCAAGGACTACTTTTGTTATCTTTTATGAAAATCCAAATTCGTTGGAAAAAACTATAATTTGAACGAGGACTGCACCTTTATTATATTACGAATTCTTATTAGGGTTCCAGCTCAAGTTGAGCATAATTGATCAGGCTCCTTGTCCATAATTATTCGAGGAGAAAAGATGAAAAATAGTTATCCTACCGACAATCTTCAAGACTAATGGTCACGTCATTTTATTTTGGAGTCGAAGTTATGTCTACAAACACTCGTTAAGAGCCTATTATTCACATTAATTGTGTTATGATGATCAATTTCTCCGTAGGCAGTTTTTTAATTTTTTTTTTATCTTCAATCAATTTATGTGCAGTACATTACCGTAATCAAGAGAGTAGCGTCCATAATTAGCGTGAAATTTATCATTGTCCATGCCACTGTTGAACCATCGTCAGTGCAATACCGAACATTCACATCTCGCAGTTAAGCCTGTGTATTTACATGAACAAACCATGTATTTCAAACATCAATGGAGTCTCAGAAAGCCGATCACAGTCGGGAGAAGGCAAATGACTCGATGAATAAAAATGCCTTCTGTTTATTTACCGGATCAAACAATACGTCCTGATTCCAGCCCTAAAGGCAACTTGTAACACTACGCAAAGAGCATTTATTGTTACCAATAATACACAACTATGAATTGTTACCGAACTGAGATACGAGATTTGATCCGGAGTGTGGACTGAGTACTGATGGCTTTAGGTTAGGTACCCCGAGAAATATCGTGGTCTTGAAGAGGTTCAAAGATGCCTGTGGCAGTTCGAATCGATCGTTGAATAACTAAAGGCCGATTGTTCGGTACATTGAACGTGCGTTGCGCGCAGATATTGAGTGAACAGAAGTACCGGTATAAGCGATCGGTGAATTGACCGTTTGAAATCACTTGCGAAAAAAAACGTTTTCCATACTCGATATCACGGCCTTCGGAATATTTTTTTCCGTGACATAATGATGGTTACCTAATAGCATCATGATTTCAGGAATTTCTAAGCTTCTCATCCAGACAGCCAATCTGGTATTACTTTTGGACCGCATTATGTGAATTCTCGAATAGAATCTTAAGTGTTCTTTTTATTTTTCCTGTGCGTAGTTCAGTCGATGGGCCTTCTCATAATCCAAATCGCGTTTAAAACCAATATACGCATTTGAACTCTAATATATATCTGTAATCACGGATTTGTTAAAGGAAAAGAACTTCTGTGGAATTTTACAGCTCGTGCCATGACTCGAAGCTACAATTAATGACATCGGAAATTAAACAGTCGAACCATACACCAGCAGCTCGAGCTCTCATTTTGTCAACAGACGATTACTAAGCCTAATTCTCCTCCGCCGACTATCAGACACCGGGAGATTGGGTATTAGCGATAAATCTCTTTGGTAGATACCGACCTTTTTTGATTTCAATCGATACGTGTATACGTGGTGGCGATTTTTGCTCCTCTGTAAAAATAATTTAATCACCGAAACGGCGAAGTTTCCCAGGTGGCTTATGAACAATGCATGGTCTAGAACAAGCGTCGAAGGTAATTGTAGAATTTATCATGGGACCAAGTTTCTAAATTAATCTGTTGATGGTACCGAGCTTATTTCATACGACCGATCGCGGCTGACCTTCCGAGTAAATTCTCTTCGCGGTTCGCGTCGTATTTGCATGCATCGACAATGGCTACCTACCCCAGATCCATATGGGACTCGTTAACATCTATTAATATTAAACAGGTTCCCGCCTTCCATACTCCGTGTTGGGTTTGCTAATACGTTCGTAATGATCTGAGCTTGCTTAGTGAGCGGTACTTGGCGAGTTCCTCCACGCTTTATGATTTGGTCCCGAGTTTCTTGAACTTGAGCAATTCGCTGTGACCTGAATTTCACCCGACAGTTGAAGATGAGAATAGAGTGTGAAGTCCCTCGATCACGGAATAAGTTATAACGTGCATGATATGGAAGTCGACCCGGTTAAAAATTCCACACTATGACGATTGAGATTACGCTTTCAAACGTGTAATCATTTTTTGTCTTCTCTCGTTATCGTCATATTCTAATTTTAATAACACTGTCGACTTAAGCTCGTTAAGTCTTCTAAGCTTCAGAATTAGTCAATCATGTCAGTTATCTCAATAGCACATCACAAAAGCTACTTGTACCAACAATGTTAAGTATTAATAATACAATAGCCTAAAGCCGTAAATGCATAGTGATAGTTACTAAGCCGTACCTTCCCCACCCCGCACAAGCTATCAGCTTATGATCTAATCACTGATTAATAACGCAGACATTCCGACAGAGTAAACTGTTTTCTCCAAACCTAAACTGAAAGAATATTTACAATAAATTATCAGATAGCCGATTTAATTAAATTTCATCACATTACTGGGCGTTTCTTTTTTTTTTACTGTTTTTCATCTCACGAGGGTCATTTTTCGAAATAACAATTTATTTTTATCCCCACCAGATTTCTTACACGTGTTTGAAAGGCTTGTTTGGGGTTAGCCCCCCCTTATATGTTATCACGTGTGCTCTGGCACAGGCTGCTGACCTGCTGCGTCTGGCGACGAAGGAAACTCGACGAACTAATTACTCAGTGAGTTGGAAAGAATTTGACATTGAGTGAGTTTCGATGTTGCATAGAATTGTTCTACCTGGTTAGCTACATAATATTTTTCGTATTTTAGTATTGAGCAGGATCAACGAGATACAGAATCTAAGAAGTTTGTAATACAGAAAATATATCCTCACTGACGTCTAAAAAATATTTTGTTATAAGTTTGTCTCACTGATAATATTCGTAAGTGGAATCGCATACTTTTTGAACGTGAATAATGCTGTATGGCAAATCGCTTACAACATTCAAGACTCGTCAACTTTCATAACTAGGTCGATGTATCGGTTATTTTGATAAGCTCGTATATATTTTCCTGCGAGACATCGATAACAACAAATGTAATAATTATATTAAGTTGTGCAGACACGGTCAGTGAGGGTATAAAAACTAATGAGAATAGATATTTTCATTCCAAATCGTAATTCTTAAAAAAGAATATTACATGTTAAAATTTTGAATAGCAAGAACGTCTTTCTCGGTCATCCTGCAGCGAATAACATTGCAGGACCAGCCTGTATAGAAGGGTGTAATGAATTATATAATACATACCAATGTCTGAGAATTCGATACATAATTATTAGTAACAATTTACGGATTCGATCATTTGGGATATAAGAACCGAAAAGTCTGATGCGATTTTAAACAACGTAGATACAAATGCTAGAAATTTGTGAGTCGAATGGTGGAATGTTATGTTTAAATAAAAGTAACGCCAAGATAGAAACTTTCTGGCCTTAATAAGTTGGAGGCAAACCCTCATGGAACCAACGAAACTATGTCACCAGGCTTCGCATGTGCCAAATTGAAAACTGGTTGGACATTTTGTCGAGCTCACTTTCTTACGAATAAGTATTCCCCCCCTCCAGCCACGTTCCTACCATCTCAGACGGGGTAATAATGATCTACAACGATAACTTTAACTGGTCGGTTCACAGATATCTTAGTATTACAAAACTGTAGATTTCTCTTTGCATGTAATCATCAACATAAATACTAAATTCGAATTCCCAGTCGTTCGTTTACTGTGATAAAGCCATCGGTAGGCCGCCGTTACTTTCCGTACGACGACAATAATCTTACCAGCTCAAGGTGAAACCAAGCACACGCAAGCTAAAGTGGGGATTCGATCCATTTGTTTCAACATCTATAGAAACATAAAGAGGCGTCAAGACAGTTGCCCGTGGATCATTTGCGGACGCACAAGTTGTGCTACGAATTGAGTAAATCTCTCTATACGTGTAACATATATTCCGACGAGTGACCTGATTCGTAATATAGTATTACTTGATACCCTCTAATCCCACGTGGTTTCTAAGCTCTACTTGACTTGAGATAAAAGAGGGAATAAAAATATTCGAAGCAGCAACTAATACAGCAGTCACATCAGTATCATTCTGATAGCGGTTCATCGCTAGCAACAGATAGGCAAGTGCACGATGCTGGAATACAGTTGACGTGCTGAAAATTCAATTTCACAAAAATGGTGAGTACCTATTCCGCTCCGCACCGACTTGGGTATTTTCGTTTCACATCACCCAGCAAACTTGACGAGATTTCACCCTTTTCAAGTCCAGTGCCGAGGACATTGCCACCCTGGGATGGGCCGACTACGTGGTCATTGGCGTCATGCTGGCGATCAGCGCGAGCATCGGAATTTACTACAGGTTTACAGGCGGACGTCAAAAAACTACGGAGGTTGGTATTTTCGTTGTTATCATTATTGCTTGTAGCGAACTTTCACCGTGCCGATGCGTGTAATCGTTTCTCTTGAGCAACCCTCACGATTTTTTGAAAGGAATATTTCTCGGCGAATCGATCGATGAGCATCGCTCCACTCTCTCTGGCACTGATGGTGTCCTTTATGTCAGCAATCACGTTGCTGGGAATCAGTTCTGAGAACTACATGTACGGCACACAGATCATTGCACTTTACGTAGGATACACCCTGGGCACCCCGGCGTCCCTCTATCTTTACCTTCCGGTATTCTTCAAGCTGCAAACAATGAGCGCCTACGAGGTGAGGATTTCGCTTTTGGGACGTATTCCTCGCCCCTCGCGCGTCCATCAGATTGAATTGCATTATACTCTACGTTGCAGTACCTGGAAATGAGGTTCGGCGTCGGTGCAAGACTCCTTGCCAGCATTGCAAACTCTCTGCAGCTGCTCCTCTACACCGGCGTCGTTCTCTATGCCCCGGCTTTGGCGTTGGAGGCAACGACTGGACTTCCGGGTGACATCAGCGTCCTCCTCATCGGTATCATCTGTACCTTCTACTCGACGGTCGGAGGCATCAAGGCGGTTCTGATCACCGACGTGTTTCAGGGTATTTTGATGTTCGTCGCAGTAATAATGATCATCATATTCGGCGCGATAAACGTGGAAGGTGGTATCGCTGGGATCTGGCAGAAGGCTCTCGACGGTGAGCGTATAGAGATCGACAAGTGAGTTCAGACTTTGATATTAGAGTTTCTATCGCACGTTGCAAATCACTGATGATAATCGCGAACTTCAAAACAAAAATTACAGCATTTCCCCGGATCCAACGATGCGGCACACTTGGTGGAGCTTGACCATCGGAGGCTTCTGCACTTTCTTGACTCTGTACGGAGTAAACCAGGTTCAAGTTCAACGGCTGTTGACCGTCAAGTAAGAGAGCTAATTCTTACCGCCGATCGCGTAATTCAAACCTGTCGACGAGACGTTCAAAATCGATTTTATTCCAGGACTCTGAGCGCGGCAAAAATGGCCATGTGGGGTAACTGGCCGTTCCTTACCCTCTTGGGAGTGCTAACCTCCTTCTCGGGCCTCGCGATGTATGCCTACTTCGCCGACTGCGACCCTCTGACCGCGGGGCAGATTTCCGCGAGTGACATGCTGATGCCCTACTTCGTGATGAAGACGATGGGCCACATTCCCGGTTTGGCTGGTCTCTTCATTGCTGGAATATTCAGCGCTGGTCTCAGTACCGTATCTGCGATGTTGAACTCCCTGGCCGCGGTTGCCCTGGAGGACTACGTCAAGCCGACGTACGTAAAGCTGGGATCCCAGTTCCCGGAGAAACACGGAACCCTGGTGGGGAAGATATTCGCAGTTGTCATCGGTCTTCTGTGTCTCGCGGTGGCTTATATTGCCAAAAATATGGGTAGCTTGATCCAGGCATCGCTCAGCATTACTGGGGCAATCGGTGGCCCGTTGCTGGGCATTTTCACGCTTGGAATGTTCTTCGAGTCTGCGGAAGAAATAGGGTCTGTTGTCGGGACTGTAATCAGCCTTGCTTTGATGTGCTGGACCGCATTCGGCCAGCCCAGACCTGCCAAAGTCGCGTTGGCAATGTCCACCAGTGGCTGCAGCGCGAATGTGACGACAGTGAGTTTGTCGACCGTGAGACAAGTGTGAGTCTTCGCTTCTTTATTATTCCGATAGTCCGTTCGTTGAATCAAAATTAATTTCTGTAAGAATCGAACTGGTAACAACCTTGGTCATCCATTGTTTACAGAGCCGTCGGGGATTCGTCTTCCTTTTATCTCTACCGGATTTCGTACATGTGGTACGCACCGCTGGGACTCGTAGTCTCTGTCGTTGTGGGCCTAGCGGTGAGCAGTTTGGTACATCTAGTCAGGAAGAAACATTTGCCCGAGCTGAATCCGGACCTCTTCACGCCCCTGGTGGCCAAGAGAATAAGGCGAAGGCGCGTCGACGTGACCAAAACAACAAACAGTCAAATATTCACGCTGCAGACGCAAAAATCTGATAATGAGCTAGCTCACGTAGGCTAATCAACACGAATGTAAAAATTGTAAATATGATTGATAAATATCTGAAGAAACTGACTTTGCTATTTTCAATCGATCTTATACGGGAAGAAATAAACAATCCAGGAGTTTGTCAAAGAAAATCCTCGATTCTCCTGTCGTAATTCATCTTTAGATCTCACTGTCTGGCTTTTAATCTTCACAAGTGGCATCGGCTGTTAACGCAATTAGATGAATTAGTATCATAGATAACACAATCGGCTACAGACTCTATCAAACTTCCGATTAATTTTTACTGCTCTAAAAATTCAGGATTCTATAAATATCGGGTCTTGTTAGGGAGTGTCATTGGCCGAACGTTAATGACTTTGCAATAATTTTTAAACAAAAACGCCTAATAATGCTTTTACTACGCGGAGTTTGACAAACTGTTTCCATGACGGAAATTTTTGTTTTCTAGGCGCGTAGTACTGCAAGTTTTGTCGAAAGAGTTTTTCATCGAGAATCTACAGAGTCTGGATGATCGGTAGATTTTGACGCTCATACCGAGAGAAACATCGCACGGTTTGTCGAAGGTGTATAATAATTGTTCAATTGCAGGACGGCAGTGGTACCATTACTCAGCACTTTGGAGATCTTCCGACAGTCTTCACAGTAGAAAAGATTCGTCATGGACCGTGGCGAGTCTGGCTATCCTGATCTGAACAGTCTTTGGTCATGCGAGACCATTCGCAACTGGACTTGCAATCGTCGCTACCAGTGCAGTGGCTGTAACGAAACACCAACCACGGCTGCCTCCGTAACCACAAGTCAAACGTCTATGTTTCGCTCGTTGAACTCCCGTCTCATTTACTTCTTCGCTTCGATTAGTCCATAAAAGTCTACGGTTGTCACAACTTTCCGAAAAGAATTTGTTAGTTTGAAATTGGGGTACCTGATACAACGCGACGGTTGAGTCATGGAAATTGTAAAATCAATGAAACTCTACCTTCGACCGCCACAGACCACTCCGATACTTGGCTTGGACGTATCTATACGGACCTGTCTCGTAGCGATCGTGTGGCGAGGAACCTGTTACGTCTGGTGAGGAAAGAGGCTTGTCTGAAGCCTCAGCCAGACCTCTTGACACCTTTGGTAGCCCGCAGATGCGACAGTGGCGAGTGGAAGGAAACCAGGGGAAAAAACGACAGCAGTTGATTCTCGACTCTCAGATCGTAATAAATTGACACGAAGTGGCGCCGTGTTGCATTAATATTCACTGACACACTTCGTCCTCGTCTTGGATCTTTAAAGAAAGATGATCGGCAATTTACAAAAAACATACATTGTAAATCGATTGACGTTCACTGTATAAATATCACAAAGAATCAACGCCCAGCCTTTACGAGATTACATCCTGTTTTATTTTCCCATAATTCATTCTCTCCCATAATTTATTCGATCTGTGAATGCGTCTTGTCAGATGCGCCGTATCAACAGCCAGCAATAATCATTCAGAAAACTGTCAAGGTAAGAAAAGGAATGTGTTTAAACATCGCTCTGCCTTTCTTTGTGGTTAATCGCCCCATCGATTTCCGAACGGTGTGGTAAAAGCCCGTCTTTCCACGATTAGGAACATTTGTCGAGACATTGTACTTCGTATTCCCCATGAGAATGAAGGGCTTGGGTGTGCCGAGGCTTGATGTATTCTTAGCTTAATATCGGGTCGGTACGATGTTTGAACAGGCCTCCTTCCACCGTGGCTGGTCTTGCATGCTCGCAGAGCAAAGCTTGTGCAGTGCCTGGTAAAATGATTAACACTCTCCTGAAAAGGATCAAGTTGCTGTTAGTTTTGCGCCTTTAAAAAAATAACCTGCCGCAACGGAGGGGCATTCCCATATGTTTTTTCTCCCGTGGGGTGTTCCCGCTGTAGGGGGATGATATTCCCGCCCGAATGACAAGCGAGCATAAATATTTGTGACTTCAACACCGTAAGCTGATGGATTAAACCAGATCCTCTGGGTGAAGACAGGAGAGTCGCGAAAGCTCGTGGCTTTTCAAACAAAATGATAGAAGTTTATTGTGAGAACTGCGTCGAGGTGAAAACAAAAATTGAGCAGGTCATTCTCGATAAGAGATGTTCAGGTACTTTGCTTTCTGCTTTGATCAGCCTTCGGGTGAAGTGGTGAACGCAGGAAACGATTGGACATAATATGCTAAACTCCGAGGGATGCTGCATAGTCTGAAAATAAAAATTCCAGTTACGGCAGTCGAGGAGCAAACGTAAGCAGAAATCTTGGCTCCGATCAGGGAATGGGTTAAATCGCGATGCTCTGCCAGAAGGGCTTCCCAAGCAGGAAGACGCCTCGCTCATGAATGAGGCGTTGACCACCGACCACATACTGCCAGTCCAGCCGGCCTCTTCACGTTCCGAGTATAAGGTTTCCTATTTCCAAACAGCTTTTATTTCGTCCGCCCACCGTATTCACGGTTCTCAATTAAATATACGACAGCTTTCAGAAGCACAGAATCATCCCATTCAATTTTTCACCTTTAGTGCTCTCTACAGTCCCGTCAAACCGGGTGCCTCGACATGTGGCTTTCCGGAATTGAGTTGCCCAATATGCTTTCAGCTAATCCCGCGACAACGAGACCGCCGTATCTGGTAACGAATCTATCCGATGGTCAACAATGTGTACAATACGAATACGCATGTACGCATAGAGCAACACGCAACTCTTGGGGGAGAAAATCGTTGCAAAATGGCGACAGATGTTCAACTGGTGAATCGATTTAAGAACAGCAGCTGTTTCCCGCATCGATATAGCATTAGCGGTTGGATCGTTACGTGGGTTCTGTTATTTCAAAGGACCTAAGCAAACATTGTGTGCTACTTGGAACAGTTTTAATTATTTATTCCCATATCGGTCTCGACGTATTTTCAGTAATGGTTTTTCTCACTCGATGGATCTGCCACTCTCTCTGATTTCTCGTTCCTCCACACTCGTTCCATCATGCTCCGAGTACGTCTCAATCCTGGAACATCTCGTTCACCTGCGATCGTTTGTCACCGACGTATAGAAACGCCAAAGAGTGGATTCGAGTGTACTGGAGCAGGGAGGCGGGGAAAACTCACTGAATACCTGGTGGTACAATTTGACTTTAAAATTTCTTACCGTGTAGTTTCATCCCTCTGACACCGCTCTGGTTACGCGTATAAAAGCGGAATAAAACGAATATTTTTCGCTATAAAAATTTTTTCAAATTAGCTACGACTTTGATGACAGTTAAACTGACCATTCCTGATATAATTTCATGCCACGTTGAAAAAATTATTAAAAAAATCATTGCGAATGAATCGGAAACATCTTTTTTCACAAAGTTGTCGCTTAAACGTGTTCAAACGAGAGACAATGGTCGTACAGCTGTATAAACATTTCTTCGAGAGATTATCAACTCGATACGATCCGTACCCCGGGTTAATAATATTAAGATATTCGATTCTGAGTCATTTTCACATCTCAATTGATCGAGAACCATTTCCGTGACTCGACTGGGTTTGATCGCCGAGTGAGTGACTCGGGTCAAAACAAGCCGGACTTCGTCATCACCGCCCACGAAGTGCTTTGGGACGCCTTCGCGCCCCAGGAGTCCTTTTATCTCGGTCAGTCCGTGAAGAGTATAATTTAAGGCCCCCTCGCAATCAGAATAATCACGGTCGACTCATTTCTGTTATTAATTGAATACATTAATATTGGCTTTTTGATCGAGTGCACAGTTTTTTTTAATCTCGCATTATTTTATATGCTCTAATCGGTTATCTCATAATGTAATAGAAAATTATTCGATTTAAATAAACTTATACATATACGTAGATGCATCATCTGTTTTCTCTCCTTCTGTATTTAGTGATACTTTCAGTCGTTGGAATATCATCGCCATTGAAGAGTCAATGTAACAGATAAATACGTAACAAAGAGATATTCTCTGCAAAGAAATTACTCTTCACTTGTTCCTTCATTTGAGTTTACAACTTTTTCTCCCCTTGTTGCCATCACAGCTTTCCCTTGTACGCACGTACAAAGTTAATTATTATTTTCGAGAAAGGTTTTAATATTTACACGCCCGAAAAATATCGACAGGATTTATTATAGCGCCGTAGAAATAACGCTAGGTAATTTCTTCCGTCGTCACATAATTACGCAATCATCGACTGACGCGGGCTGCACAAAATACCGAGTTTAAAAAATCCTCCACGATTTGTAAATAAAAACAAGATCATTACTTCGTGATGGAATTTTCAATATTCGTTAAACTCTTCGCTGCCGATCGTGAAACCATCGCACACGCATAATATATTCTGCATGGATAAGCGACTCAATTGCAATCGAGGAGGAACGGCGAGGATCGAACGGTGCAGGTTGTATAGTTGCAAATTAAGGAGAAGATTTATCACCGTACGATCAGAAAATTTGACTTCCGCATGGCTGCCGACCTCTGAGCGGCATAGCAGGAGAGAAAGAGAGAGCAATAGCGAAAGAAAAGGACAGCGTAACGCAGGACGGCTTTCTTCAAAGCGGCGCCAGCGGGGGCGCGCCTCTATATAATATGGACTGCGAGTACTAGCAAGAAATGAGAGAAAGATGGAAATACAGCGAGAGAAAAGGACGAACGCCAAGAATCCCTTTTAGGCCCATTGATTAGTCAGGGTGATTAGTCGATTATGTGACGCCGCTATAACGTCCATAGTTCATTCCGAACAAATCAAAGCTCCCCTATCGGATGTTTTTTTTTTTTAAGTTTCAGGCGAGTAAATGTACTGGAAAAGTAGGATAATATTCATCGAACGTTTGGTGAAAAATGGTTTTCAACCAACGAATCGTGTAATTTAAAAAAAACTTACTTTCCACACTGCAGATCCAATCGATTTTGCGCGAAATTTACAGCGAGAAACAAAAGAGGATTTAAAAGGGGGTGAGAACAGACATGGAAGGAACAAGAAAACACGAACAAAACGAAAACCAAAAATCATGTCCTGTTGTAAACCGAAACGTTATACCGAAGAGTTGGTCCCGCGCGAGGCGTCGGACACCTTGCAGGTACATCGGAGTAACTTGAGATATCGTTAAGAGGCGAAGCAAGGGTGTGGGGTTAAGAAAGATATTAAGTTTGGGGATTCTCACCTTGCTCGAGCCGAAGCAAAAGGCCGTAAAGTCGACGTCATATACCGTGAGAATATCTCAAGTGTCCGGCAGGCTAGTCGGAAATATCCCGTCACAAATTAGTCTGGACAAACTTGAGCGCGGCCGATTCCCTCCGTTCCGTAAACACCGAGGTAGAGAAACGTGCCGATTTTGTTTCTTCGGTGAAAAGGTGAATCGCAAGAACTGGGGAGATACAGGAGTGGCAGAAAAACGAGAAGCTGGTATTCACCTACCCCGAAGACTTCGAAAAAAAAAGGTTACGCCCGGAGAACCGGCCATTTTTTGGCCATGGGATGTACGCGCTCTTTTCAGACCCAAATCGAGCGGAGAGTGACCGATTATGTAAAACGCAGTTGTGGGTGGGCCGCACGAGGAGCAGGGCTTTCCGACTTTAAGCTGGCCCCACACTTACGGTTAGCTGATCGATGTTGCGTTACGTTGTCGTGTCTCGGGTCCAACTGCAGTGGAACCGGTTCCGTAGGCACTATAAACCACCCCGACCAGTGAACACGGCCTGAGATATTTCCGCCTCGTAAAACATCCCGACATCGTACGGACTCCAGATAAATCTAATGGCCCGCGTAGCTTCGGTTCCAAAAACGATATCACCTTGCGCTCCCGATGCGCGTTCTTCTCTGAAACAACGCAGAAGACCTTGACGAGATAGCGAGTTAAAGGGGCGATTCCAAGCTTCGCCACCGTCGTCTAATCGACTGCCGGAAATTCGCCCGCAGATCAAAAACTCTTTTAAGCTCGACCGTTTCCCCGAAAACGAGCCCGCCAAAATAATCCTCTTCATCACGCCGGTGTTTCCCTCTTCTTTCAAAACCCCGGGCAGTCCTAAACGAAGCGCATTGTTCGGTTGACAAGGTTCTCGTATTAAAACCACGTGGGGTCCAAAGTTCGAAGAAGAGAAGCAAGCCCCATAGCGAAAGAATTATTATTACAAGAAAATCCCGAACTTATTACCCTCCGGAGAACTTTGAAAGTAACAACCACAAGTAGTAGCCACGCTCGGAATATATTAAACTCTTCCAAAATTTCGCGCCCGAACGCTCGGCTTGATCCGGACAATTTTTGTTCCTGTATTTTTTTTTTTTCTCCTTCTCTTTTATCTCTTCTTTTCCGTTCATCGACGAGGCCGCGGCCGGTTTACCAGAGTGGAACGGTTAGTGGCTCGGTGGATCTGAGAAGTCCTAGACATATCTGTCGTATATAAAGGGACAATCAAACGGGTGTTCTATTCCTAGTAACGCTGGGCGTCATGATACGAATCGGTTTATTGTCCCTTGCACTCAGCCGGCGTGTCAATCGCGGTGCAGAGCATGCAGGTACGAAGCTGCAGCCAGGAGCATTAATTCAGTATGGCCCGGGCCGTTCGGAACGCCTTCGACGTGCCTGCCCTACACTTAAATTATGTGCACCGTGAGGCAGTCCTCGAAAAGAGCCTAGATTAGAGCAGGTCGGATCGTGCAAGGTGCGTTTAGCGCCAAGACCTCGTAGTTCCCGTCTCGAAGCGGGATGGGGAGAAGGAGGAGAAGAAGAAGAAAAAGAAGAAAAATATAAATGGAGAAGAAGAAAATCGTTTCTCAGACAGGATAAATAGGATCCCGCACCGCACGTTTGCCTATCTGCATAATATTACACACACTTAGCGCTTCGAATCTCGGGTGCTCGCTAATGTTGCATCGCTTTGTCGACGCACGTTTCTTGGCCCTTTAAAAGAAACTCGTAGACTCATGAGAACCTTTTCGAGCCGATACAATTCCTTAATTTATGTACACGTCGGGGGACGAAGGTATACAGGCCTCTTATTTAACCGGTCCCTGTCAAAGGCGCGTGAAAATCTTAATTCGTCAAATGTGAAAGACTCGATTCAACACGCAGCATTCTCAAGGGGGTGCGAGCTCTAACCCTCGCCACTGCTGGGGCAAGAAATGGCTGGCGTCATCTTTCATTTTCGGGTGTCTGAGTCGAAACTTCGGCTTCCGTTGCCACTTTCTTTAGCGGAGGTTGTTTCTCTTCTCATCACTCTTCGTGCTGTCGATTGGTAACAGGGCAGGAAACGAAATAACTCGGGTCGAAATAAAAACACTCGTTCCTGCACATCAATCAGGATGAATTGCTGTATCGATGCGTACAAATACTTGACCGAAAAATCACGAGCCAGCTTATTGCGGAAAAATTTTGACCTTTGATCATGAAAGTTTATCCCAACATGTGGCGAACAAAAGATGCGAGTCTAGGTAGTAATTTTTTCTTTCTGCTGGACCTACTCGGAAGGATCTCGAATGTCATTTCTTCAAAAGTGGTTCAAAAGTAGCCGCCCTTGGAACGAACAAAGTATAATCCTGAACTTGAAATAATAATAATAATAATAGCAATGACACGGACGCGGTTGACATTTTTGAAATTAAAAAACTGGCTCCGTTTCTCCTTCCGATTATAAACGCAAACCTGTAGTTAATATAATTCTTGACGTAAGCTTAACCGGGAATAATATAAAAGAATTCACATGAGGGTCCGGAATGTATATCGCTCGCGATTGAGGATTATTTATGGGGATTAACAAATGACTAGTATTATGCGGGTCTGGCGAGGCCGATGATTCCAAGATTACCTAAATCCGTCTGAGCGGGCGGTGATCATGTCTGAGAATGAGAATTGAAATGGAGAAGGAAATAAGGAGAAGCGTAAGATATAACACTCGGACGTTTTATCCGTTATTATACTTCGCAGCAGCCGCGGGAGGCCGGAAAGATTTGGAAAGATTTGGAAAGATTTGGAAAAATTTGGAAAGAATTCAACACTTTCGTAAAAGCCGGTGCGACATTTGATATGGATTTTTATTCGTACCCAATTACGCACGTATTTAACTTGGTACACCTCGTCCGGCACTCGTCAAAACTCTAGGCTCTCGACTCTCGACTTTCAGCTCTTGATTAGGATTGGGTCGAGGGCCGCGGCTCAGACTTGGAACGGTTCCTCGAATCTTTCGTAGCAATATTACGTTCTATTTTAAAATTGATTAACACGAAGTCCGGCGTTATCTCTTCGGCCGGGTCTGTTGTTCGTCCGAGATCGGTTAACTGTCTGCATGAATTTTAAACGTATCGCGCAGCCTCGACGCGACCGCGCGGACCGATTTCCGTCGAAAAACATCCCGTCATCTCCTGGGACTTCCACCCTTCCTCGCCTCAATTTATCCCCTCGAGTCGCGCGTTTCCTCGTCACCGTTGAACGTGATTATTTTTCTTGCATCCGCGGGTGGCTCGAAGCGCCCATCCAAAACTGTGATTGCGCATTGCGCCGATCAGTCGCATCCGATTATTCTCTCATTAGCTTGAACGCATAGCGCTCATGTGCGGTGACAAAACGGGGGTGACGAACAGCGGTGATGGGAAAGCAAAGAGGAAGAAGACGAACAGCGAGGGGACGCTGCTCCTGCAGGAGCTGCAGCCGGGGAGGGTGAAGAGGGGGATAACGAACCCGGGGCGGATATTAGCCGTCGCGTCGATTCGAGCCGAGGGTCGTAAAATAGGGACAAGAATTGCCAGGGGGGGACGTCTCGATTATCACGCTTCAACCTCGGCCGAGGTTTGATCCGCACGTAAACGGGAACAAGAGTCTTCTTCCACAGACAAATGACGATCCACTTTTCCTCAGGCAGATTACGGGCTGGTCGAGTTTTCGAATAACAATAAATCCAACGATTTTCACTTCGGTATGTAAACGTGAAATTATATCAATTTCCCTAAAGTAACACCCTCGGGGTTTTTGAACAGGTTCGAGGTCGGTTCGAGTGCCTCGCTACGTACCCCAACCCGAGTTTCAAGTCAGATAACAGCTAAATGGAACGACGAGAAACCCGGTGGCCAGAATATGGGCCAAAAACCAGATGTCAGGGTTCTCTCTCCGGCCGGTATTGCTCTGCTTATGCGCATATTTCACTCTGCATCGGTACGTTAGAATGCACCGTACTCAAGTACAGTGCACGCTGCACGCAGCTTGTACGCCCGCATGCTACGGTCGTTGTGGAATTCGGAGTCCAGACAATCGCGGCATCTGCATCAGGATGAACGTTCGCTTTATCACCGGCTTCGCGGAATATTAGATCCGAGAGAGGAAAGTTTATCATCGTCCAATTATAACTGCGATATGTTTTCTGAAAATAGAAATTGGAAAGGCCAATATCTGCAGACCTGCAAGTACTCGATTGTCTCGAGTTGTCGCAACAAAATGAATATAAGTAAAGATCGGTCCAACAGAGAATAAGCATAATTCAAGGCGAGCATATGCCGATGCCGCGTGGGTGTTCTCCTCGCCATTAACCACGACCGTTAATTTAATGTACCGTCGTCTGTGTCATATGTACATGTACGCATCTGCATCGAAATAGGCATCAACGAGGATTTATTATTCGCAGATATAAATTCAACTCGATCGCAGCTCGTTAGCGACAACTGTGAAAACAAGTCGCAAATACCGCAATTTTCAAATCGTTCGTGCGCACCATCGAATCACTTGTAGATCGATTCGATCCGCAAAAAAATATCGCGTATACGTATCGTGTTAAGCAAGCGGAATGGATTTTTCACGCACGTAGATGCGCGTGTATGTTCAATGCCGTAAGAAGTGGACACCGTGCAGGCCGTTGAGATTCGTGCGGCTTATCGAGTTTGATCTGATCTCGGTCTTCCGCAGCAGACACGCCGACCCAAGACAACGGAATTTAAATTACCTAGTGACAGCCCGCAGCTGGTTCATTCTTTTCGATAACAATTAACGCGCCAGTCAACCGAAACAACCCCCTTTTCTAATCCCTTGTTTAATTTACGAGCTCTCAAAGTTCTCTGATTAAAACGTGCCTGCAATGCTATACGTATACGTATACGTATATAACATACTGAGATCGTGACGTAAGATAAGAATCCATTCAAACGGATTTGGACGAAACACCATTTTCAATCCCACACAAAAACCTCCGCTAAGTCCACTAGTCCTTCTCCGATTTAAGAGCCACTCAATTAAATGTCTCTCAATCTTTCACACCGTGTCGCCTTGCCGGATGGCGATGCTACAATACACATTATGAACAGAATTTTGCGTTCAATCCGTAAATTAATCGCTGGATTTTAAAAACTGACCTGCCAATTTCTGTCAGCGAAGCAGGTAATTGCCTTCCATTTCTGATCCAGGAAACAAGACGTTCCTTCGTCAAAGGGGTGGAGAGAATGTGAATTCTCACGATCGAGATTGAGACAAATGATTCCCGAGGGATGAGTGAGCAATGGGAACGCGAGGATGAAACCATCTCGTCAGGAGAGCACCTCCTGCCATAATTCATAAGTATCGGGGATCTCCGAGTGAAAAAATAAGACACCGATGGCCCACCTACTCATATCGTAATTAACCACATTCACCGGTGCAGTCCGTAGCAAACAGGTTGTAGGATTGGTAGGTCTGCTTGAAATCTTTTCAATGATCGCCCACGTGTTTCCTATCCATAGTCTATACTAGTCTATAGTCTATAACCGCATGCCTGTGCTTGCGTACCTTACAATATACCTTATGGCTATACTCCAGCGCAGCATCCTTGACTATCTCCTCTTACCCGGTCACCATTTATTTTATTTTCTCATTTCATTTTTTTTTCTCCTTCTTCACCTCGCATCCATTTCTCTATTTACTTCACTCTTGCCCTCACTTTTTATCCTCCCTTTCTCTAAGAAAAATAGAGAAACAAGAACGGAATGGTATTCCTGGTCAAGGTGATACACCGTTGAAGTTTATTTGGATTGATCAGATATAGCAAGACTTCGAAAATCCGAGTAAATTACCTCTTTTCTCAGTTTACTCGCACGTATCGTCTTCCATTCTCGTTCTTTATACATTCGAACCGATTGCGCGGTTACTATTCATTTTATATTATTTAAATCCTTTCCTCAAATGATACTTGAAACACAACTTTCATACGATCGATCAATACAATTGTAACTACTGCGAAACTATGGCCAAAGAATCGAGCACTCTCACATAGCTTCACTTGAAATGATTCAACCTTCAGCGTTCAGTTTCTCATTTATTCATCGTTTCATAGGTCTCGTTAAATTCTTCCAATATTTCAAAGACGTTCCAAACATTTGATTGAAATTCGGGTCAATTTTCATCGAATGTAAAATTGGGCCGGTTCCTCCTGTTTTGTACAGCTTCTGTTAGTCGAAACAACATGAACGGTACCGTAAAAGGCTCTGCGAGGGGGGATCGGCAAACAAAGAGACGCGGTAACTTTCTTTTATCCGATCTTGACCGGAAGTCGATGTAAAAGAACGGTGAATAACTGTGAATAACATTACAAAGCGACTTCACGAACAGTGTTTTTACCAAAGGAACCCGCAGGAACTCTTATGGAAACTGGCTTTCAGTGAAACTCTTTGAAACCACCTGATTCCAGTAGCCTATTGCCAGTAGATCAAAAGTGCCTGAAGGCACATGCCCCAAAAACTCAGGTTTTCAAGATATACATCGTTAAAGTGTACTATTTTGTGCCTGATAACCAGCATGTAAAAGTCCGTTCTTGCAACCTCCTCGCGGTGCACATTGCGACACGCTAATGCAGACGGCAAGGCTATGCTTTTTGAAACCTATGAATGTGCATATAAGACAAATCCTGGATTTGCCTCTAACCATAGAGGTATACACACTACGTAGAGAAGTTCTCAATGTTGTATCATACATGCTGGCTCTGTTGTACGTATTAACATCCGAGCGCGCACTGACACATACACGCACACACGCACACATACACACACAGATTCACTCCCTCACTCTCACACACAGTGACAGACAACCTGGCAGAGACACGCACCCGCCTTCACAGACTCGCCGATGACATAAAGAAGGGCTGAATGTTGTCTTTTACATGCTGGTTATCAGGCACAAAAGAGTACACTTCAACGATGTATATCTTGAAAACCTGAGTTTTTGGGGCATAGTGGCAATAGGCTACTGGAATCAGGTGGTTTCAAAGAGTTTCACTGAAAGCCAGTTTCGATAAGGGTTCCTGCGGGGTCCTTTAATCACACCATTATATCATTCCGGATAGGTGTGGTTTCTTTTCACAATTAGACGCTTCGTTATCATATCGTCACTGCGGTAATATAAAGCAGATAAAATGAACCGTTGGTTTGAAATGTGCCGAAAGCGATTTATGTAAATTCTGCTAGTGCAGTGGAATTTTTTTTTCCTACTCAAGTTATAATCAACGCATCTATCTCTGGACCATTATTTGCAGGGTTCGTACGCACAGGGAAATCCTGGAAAACCGGGAAAATTCAGGGAATTTCTTACAGCAGGAAAAATTCAGGGAAACGTCAGGAAATTTCGAAAATAAGACTGGAATTTTAAGTTTCTTGAAGAAATAAACTCGTTCTTATACGTACATTACTTGATATCAAACCTCCTTCCTTTTTTTTTCTTACTGAAAATAGCTGGCTGTTGTTTGTAAATTAGTAGTCGGACAGTAAATTAATTACTAGGTAATATTGAAGGTATTAGTATTAATAAGCAAAAACATTGTCGTTAATCAGCGGCATATTTCTTGAAAGGTTACTGAAAAAAATTTTATTTTCAGGCTGGAACACCTGGAAAAGTCAGCGCATTTCGGTCTCCAAAAAGCGTACGAACCTTGATTTGGACATCTTTAATTTTCGTGAAAGTGCATAGATCATAAGTTTAGGTATTGCTCTTGGCTATTTATGGGACTTGGGCACACAACATATTCAGATAGAAGTTGGCTTATACCGTACCTATTCTTAAACCGCATTCCAGAAGTTGGAATTTAACTCCGAGTTTACGTTGAGGGCGTGTTGTCTGTGTAATGGACTGTTTATCCTGCATCATCGGAGCATGGCTTGTGTGCATAAACTATAGTTTAAAAATATCCAAGAACCCCGGAAAGAGTAATCACAAATAAATTGGCCACGTTCTCGATGCGTGTAGCATGCAAGCCTACCTATCACACAGTCGAATTCTCTGCAATCTTCAATATTACCTCCAGTCTGAAATCGGATAACGAGATAGAAGCGAGTTGAAAATAACGTCTAGCTTCTGGATTCCCGTACGATGGAAAAAATTCCTCCTCCTAATTACATCTCATACCCTAAATTGGCTCGGCATCCGTAAATTCGTTATACGCACCGACTCGCGTTAAATAGTTTTCCAGAATTTATTCCGAAATTTCTTCTTCCAACTTATTTCTCCCCTTCGGTACGCGCTTCTAGAAAATAATTTATGGCGAAAAAAGAAACAGGAAAACGAAAAAAAATTAAGAAAACCCCGTTCTCTACGTCGCGAGTCGAGCTATTGTCAGGCTTGCAACTTGGCTTGCATAGTTTTTTAAGGTGCATATTCATAGGTAAGTCGTCTACTATTCGTTCGCTTCCTGCACTTCGCAGGCCATCGATACGAGCCTCGCATCGTTTTCAACGTCGTTTCTCCCCCCCCCCTTTTTTTCATCGCTTCAGTCCCATTTTCTTTTCCTAGCCTTGTTTTCTTTTATTCCTTTTTTTTTTCCCCGGACTAACTCCCACGCGGTGAGAGTTACGATCTTTGTACAACACGCGTCAACTGCAAGTCCATAATTAACGATAGGCGAGAGATATCGAAGTGCAGCTTACGTAATACACATAGTGTATTTATACTTGCTGCATTTGTTTATGCAGTGAACATATAAAAACTAATCGACTCAAGGCGCTGTGTAGTGTAACCTCTCTGAATAAGTCAAAGACGCTTTTATCTTTGTTGTTATGTCCTCGATTATTTTCTGGAGCTGTATATTATACGTATTATTATTCGTAAAGTGATACCCGCAGGTACAAGGCTCAATACTCATTTTCGACATAATTTATAGCGCCGAAATTATCACTGTGGTTAAAGCAATGTCCGATTGAAATTATCTATGATTAATATTTCGTTGAATATTATCCTCCTTTTTTATTCTCCACCTCATTCGCCGGACTGAGGAAGCGACGATCGAACGAGCAAGAAATCCATGTCCTAACAAGAGGCAAGCTTCTTTCTAAATTCCGACAATGTTTGTCGTGGTCATTTCTTAAGAGAGCTAAGCTAGGTTGAAAACCGTGAACGGAGGAACGCGACTCGTGGGAACGTGACTGCGAGTGACCCTCGCTTAAGGGTTTTCCAAAAATTTCTGAATTCAAACAACTCCGTTCCCTTTCAGCCGGCAAGAACTGAAGGTAAACTCCGATGATAAGACAAAGCGAGAAAAAAAAGTTCTAAACGACGGTTTGATATTTGCAAAAAAAAAAATGATTCCGCGCTGGCAAAAGCAAAGAAAAATGTTTGTAATAAAATCTGGACTATACAGTGGTATAAATCAACTGCTGTTCATCGTCTTTATCGTCGAATCTTTCACGTGACCTTCTCCCGATTTACATAATACACACTCCGAACAAAATTAAAAACCTATTACTCGCACCGTAAGCGTGTATAATCGTTCCAAATAAAGATTGTAATCTAATAAAGCTGGAAGCGTTACGGAATGCGGTATTGATTACGATGAACTCCGATGTGAGGAGCGGGTACGTTAAGCGCGAGTCAACCGTTGTTTCCTGGTATTGCATATTAATATGGGTATGTAAAGGTAAATCTCGCATGGAGAGAATCGTTCGGATTTACACGAACACACCTTTGAACGCGGCCCATGCAGAGCACGTAACGAATGCGCGCGTGTGTATTCATTCGGTTGTAATAACAGAGTTCGTGTATGAGCTGGGGGTCCTAAGGCCCTACTGGGCCAGAACGCTGTGGTGCGCCGCATGGGCGTATAAATATAATGCGACGATATATATGTGCTTGGTTCTCCGGAGAGCCAGACCTTGTTACGACGATTAATAAGCAAGTCAACTAGAATCAAGTGGTTTGTAACCAAATAATTTCGTGTATATTCAATTGTAAATAGGGAGATGAGAGAGGGACGCGCACGGTGTGGTAAAATTTATGTCATTACACGCCAAGCAGATATAATGTCATCGGACATGAGCGCGTATCAAATGTACGTATGGATGTATTTATGCCAGCTGCGGTCACCCGCTGAGTTAACACAGACGCAAATAATAAGTTAGCGGCTTTAATTTCATCTCATCCTCCAGGATATCAAACCAACAATTTCAATATTGAATTATAACGAGAGAAGAGACAAATAATTACACCTTCGTTCGGAGAAATTAAATATTATTTTTTTTTTTTTAAAGTTATCGGGGTTCACTGCTACGTATTTCTTGATGTTGTCGCTGTTGTTGCAATTCTTTTGTTGCTCCTAGAGGTCTGTGATAAAAATTACGGTCGATCGGAGATTCCTTATCTTTTTTACCATACGTAAAACGATGGTGAAAGAAAGGACCGCGTGAGATTCCTAGCGAGACTCTTTTCTGTGTTATATACAACACATACCACAAAATCTCTCAGCGCGGGCGCTTATATATACATGTATATAATTTTTTTTCCCTTTTTTATCTCCTGATACGATTTCATCATCAACGGGTAACGTTACGTTCACAGCGTAGAAATATATTCATACCTTACGACGGACAGAGGAGAGTGAAGAAGAGTTTGACCGGACGGAAAAATAAATCAAAATGTTAAAAGAGGGCAGAAGCAACTGAAATTTGCGTGAAAGTTTTTACCTTTACAATAAGATGAATGGGCTGACTGACGGTCAGAGGCTTTCCACGCCTTGTTTTACTGCCTCGTCCACCGAGGCACTTTATCCACGGCATGTCGAGTGTGTTTACGGTGTTCTTCTTCTTGTTTCAATTGCTGCTTGGCTCCTTTTTTTACCTCGATTCCTCGTCCTTGTGTATTTTCCCCGACGAAGAAACGTGACCGCGGCGCATGGATAGTTTGTCGGACTTTTATCGCACCCTTTGGAACCCCTAGGGTAGTGTTTTGGCTCGATAAAAACCGCCCAAGTGGATAACCATGATGACTTGTTGCGCGCGGAAATCCCTTTGTAGGGTTGATGTTCGGTCTTCTGTTTCCTTTTAATGTTCTTCCCTCCTTTTTTCCCAGTCCTTCTTTTTTCGAAATTCTGTCGTGCCGCAGACCCTTAACACTACACGACCGCCGTACCACCCTCGGACGATTCCTGGAAGGATTTTCTCCCCTTTATTCTATCCCTCTCTGAAATATCACTCCTCCGAAGAAATCCCTTTCAAACGTTTCTCCCTTCTTCCCCTCCGTTTTGCCGTACAAATTTTTCCCTTTCCTTTATTGTTATTCCGATTTTCCTCTCGATTTTCACCAACTTCCGATATTCGTCTTTTCCTTTATTGTCACTTCTGCACGATGTACGATATTCGACCTAATCTTCTAGTCCAGTCGATTACTTCGATTGGTTTATACGACGCCCCGGAAGTTTCGATCAATTTGCTTCTGTAATCGGTGCTGCACCGTCTATTAGCAATTTTAATGACTGTTTACAGCGGCAATGGAGGCTCGGTAATATGACTGGGTCAGTCTTATCGTCAAGGCGATGTATTCAGAGTATAAACGAAAAGGATTAAAGGGTGAAGGTGGATGAAACGCGCGGACTAATTTCTTCCTCACCGTGGTGCACTCGGGTGGAAATTTTTTCTTTGATACAAGCTGATCGATGGAGTTTTTCACTCGTGCTAAGCTTGTGTTATACACTCGTGAACAGTCCGAGTCTTTGAGTTAATTAAAACGAAACCGTTTCGTTGGTTCACTTTTTCCTACCATTATTTACGACTCCACTTGCAGCTGATAATTCATTATCACGATTCACGACGTGACTTTGCTCCCGATACGGTAACTATTTTAATTAAAATGCAACTTTCCTATACATCGTCAGCTTTTATCATAACGTATATCGGAGGAAGACGTTTAACTGACTGGATTTTTACCTAATGTCAATACGGAGTTGAAATTAGTAAATTTAGTAACTTAATTTTTGGTAATTTAGAAATAAGAAACGATATTTTTATTATATGTATACACGCTAATAATAGTACAGGGACGATCGAAGTACTAACGATCCTTATTAGAAAGTAATTAATCGACTCATTTGGGCGAGTATAGTTTTACACAATTAATCGTCGGGACCTCCGTCCTCGTTAGGAAAACGTGTTTAAGCATCAACATTTAATGGTAAGCACACAAGGAATCACTGCTGCAGCCGGTTCATCTATTTCTTTCTTTCGTTTTTTCTTCCTCGTCTTAATATGTTTGAATATTTTTCGATGCATATAAAACGTCACTAATAGGAATAACGTTACGGCTGTGAATTAATTCCGATATGCCGAATGTGTGCGGTATAAAATTGTCCACGTGGATAACAAAGCGAGGATTACGATACAATTTTAAAATATTAATTTTACAATCTACACGTCAGCCGATAAAATGCGGTGCAATTAACGCGTCTAATGATCTAGGCTAAGCGACTCGTAGCTCATGTAAAAATGATTAGTAACTAAAACTTTTCTTCAAGCAAATAAGCTGGATGGATCATGACGAACGCAAAGCTCTTTGCGACCGGCTTGGTGCGCGGCTAGCCAACGACTGACAGAACGGAGAACAAGCTCCTCGAACCGAAGCCTAGCCAGCCGAAGAACGATCTGCCGGGCAGCACATGCCACACGGCAAGGGACCGCAAGGCGTTCAGAATTTTCCCGAAGGGCTGGGACGCCCCTCTTTCTCTCCGAACCCTTTATTTTCCACTTTTACTACTAATTAAGAGCGCCGCGTGCTCAGCTGCGGAGGCGAAGCTCCCCCCCTCTCCATGAACCCTGCACGATCTGATCTCGATACTCGATACGAGTATTCGCGATAGCATCTCTCTTCTAGCCAGATACGACGTCCGCTTTGCGTTTGATTTTAAATTTCGTTTTCTTAGGGGTAAAACTTTGCGTGTATTGGGAATGGAAGAGTTTTGACGAAACAGTTCACAGCTAATGGGTTGTCTCGAAAAAGCTCGTATAGAGACGAAAAATCGGGGAGAATTTGAAATTGGGTCAAGCTCGCTGTAGGCTCACTTTTCCTTGGCAGTTTGCACGGTACATATGTATCTACCCTATTGACACACCGATTGTCGCAGTAAAGAGGAGAGGCTAAGGTAAATGGGACAATCTTAGAAGCTGAGACAATTAGCGAAGTGTCTTCTAATGATAAATAAACTGAGAAGGTCACCTCGTCTGAGAACTGTGACGAAAGAAGGAAACGAATACTCCAAACGCAACTCTTTCCTCTCGAAACTTCGGTTGATAAAATTTCGCTACGATAGTTTCTGGTTCTTCGGACGATGGGGAAAAGTGATGCTGAATTAGAATTCGCTACGTAGACGCAGAATCGCAACGAGGAAGTTTATCGAACGCGGAACCCACTATCGCGGAATACTTTGTCGTTTAGCGATATCGTCAAAATTTTAACGTCCGGGAATTGATAACCCAGACGCGTTATATTCGAGCGATTGTTTGACCGTGTGACAAGGGCCGAACGAAGGTGGAAAAAGAGAGATAAAATATAGCGTAAATGCGAAGACGTGCGGAGGCAGTCCGGAGTACAAAGAAATGCGAGAATGAGGCAGAGATGCGGGGGAGACGATCGAGACGGAGAAAGATGAGGGAACAAAAGTATATGCACGCAGGGAGGAGAAAAACGAGGCGGTAGCAACTCCGTCGTCTCTCTCCTTGCACCGTCACACATCTCAAGTCTCGGCGCCACCGCCGTTCCGCTATGCACTAGTTACTCATTTTTTAGTCTCAATTCTTTTTCAAATCTTCAACCGTGGATAAACCGACTGACTGAATGACTGACTAACCGCTGTTCATTGCACCGCGGGTTCTTCGCTCCGCGATTCTAATATGTTGAATAGCCAACGTCGCTGATAGTAGCGAACGTAATGATAGTCGCTGACATTGTGCACTGAGAGAAAAAATTTCATTCTGTTAATGTTACCCCGTGAGGATAACTGTCTGCTATCTCAATGTGCGACGATTACCTGCGTGCGTGTGAATGTCTTCGACGTCAGTTAAATATTTTACGATATAATCGATCAAATATTCGTCTTTTCACTCGACGAAGTCGTAAACTTAACGGTTTGAAATTAAAATCCTAGTCTGTGGAATTGAAATGTTCTTTGGAATAACGAGAAATCGGACGAGATACGCGTCGAAATTGGAAATCGGTAAGAATTGATTGAAATCAGATGATAGCGCCGAAGAAGTCACGTGGCAAGCCTTCGAAATCAAGGAAATCACTGAAATGTCTTGTGGTAATAATGCTGGACGGTTTTAATTCGCTATTATTCCGTTGACTTCCATCGTATTATATCCTTTCGCTGATTTTCAGTTTGTCAAGAGATTCCCACTGATTTCTCAGGATTTTAGGTGATTCATAACGATTCTATCCGATCAGAAAATTACTCATGAAACTCTCCCCCAGAACGCCCGAAAACGAGGAGTAGCATTGGATATCAATGGAAATCATACGATTGGTAGAAATCAACAGAAAAATCGAAAGTATTCATTCGATTCACGAGCACGTGACTCGTCCCATTTTTCTTCGACGAAAAATGCAGTCACGAAGTCTGAAATGTAAATTATTACAGAAATCATTGGACAAAATGATGCATTTCACGCGCAACTCTCCACCTGTGAACTTTATATTTTCGTTGTAAAAATTCACGCACCGATTTCTTCTACTTCATCTGTTATACCGCAGCGAGTAAGTTTCGTTTCTACGCCACGTCAATTATTTTTCACACATACCCATGTACGGAACACCCACACGAGTTTCGATACGAGGAGCGTAAAATCCCCCGCGTCGAAGGAAGTCGGCAGATGTTCGAAGCTCCGCCGGAAGTCCAGGTGCAAAAATTTCGGCACGCGCCACCGATGTCGGACTCTGCTGCTGCTTGTACAATAACAACCGTTTCAAGAAACACTTAAACCTACCCCATTTCGCCGCCTCTCAAGTATCGTCTACTCAAAGGACCGCTAGATCCTTCCGCTGCAAGGGGCAGAAGACGCGTCACTCGACCTTCTTTTTCGGCTCGAAGACCAAGGAGATCATTTGCACCTACTGGGGTTGCCGTTGTTATTATATCATTGTTATTGCTGTGCAGGACGAAGAGAGGAACGAGCTTTTCTCCTAGTGTAGTGCAGCTTGAGCCAGTATGTTGGAAAAACCAAATGTAATTGTTTTCTCAAGCTGGGCTCTGCTTCTAGGATACGTTAATCTTTCCTTTTTTGATTGCGTTGTACGAATTCACGAATAAATAACTGCAGGAGACGTTAGAAATGCGAACTTATTTATTTTCGCATTACGGTAATAGTTGAGAGTTCCGTTTATGTAAGGAATATTGAAACAATTGTTCGATGAGTAATTCCGCGAGTGAAATCGACCTACCTATAATGCAAGATTTCTTAATAGACTGGAAACGATGTCTCTAGGATTAAATCACCCGACAAAATCGACTTTCATCGATAGAGAAATTGCTCAAATTCTGCTAGTTTTAATAAACTCCTTCGCTGCAGTAAAACAAATTCAAAATTGGTCATTGCTGCATTCTGAAAAGCACTTCCAGCATGAAAATTATACATTCGAAAAACCACATGCTACACCGATAAGAACTTTGCAAATTTTTTTTGTTCCAGTGAGTCTGTAATACCGATTTTTCGTTACGCAACGCTTGTCATCATTATTCCATCACCGTATCTTACTATTGGTATAACTGTAGATTATTTTTTTATGAGCTCATAAACTGAAATCATTTTGCTGACTAAAAAAATGTTTACTTTCCGATTAGAGATATGTCTACAAGTTATTTTTCCCAAGGATTCCCGAGGAATTAAAGTCCTTCGCGTCTGACGAAAGCTGTCTGAAATTGAGCTTTCGTCTTATTCTTAGCGAGCCGTTCCTTGTATGCGATAACCGCAGTCCGTGGCGGGACAGTGAAGAAATAAAAGCGGCACGTGCTGCTGTCTTCGAGTCACTGTGAGGGGCGGGGGGAGGTTGGAGTAGGTTGAAAATAGATATGACACGCGTGGAGTGATATCGCATATAGCTGGACGGGATTCGTTTACGGACGATCGTTTTCGATGCGGAATGAAACGTCGGGTCGTGCACTCGCGGCATATCCCTTCCCGACGTGTAAAATTCTATCTAGGCACGTGACAATTCCTAGACTAACTGTAAATCCGTAAGCGCATGCAGCAGCCAGCCAACTCCCTAACTTTCTCTCTCTCTCTCTCTCTCTCTCTCTCTATCTCTCTCTCTCCCTCACAGTCACTCCCTCGCCTTCGGATTGCCGACGTGATTCTGCATGCCTGATGACCCCGTGTAACACCAGAGCGACCGGATGCGCGCGATCAGAATTACCTATTAAGAGAAAAGGCCGCGTGCAGGCGCAACCCCTTTCCGCACATCAATTATATCGGAGAGAAGAAGAACGAGGAGGAGGAGGCTGGAAGGCGGCCTGAGAAATAATGTAACCAGGTGTGGAACAGCGAGGTTGTACCTACGCGCCGAGATGAAACGCCGGTGAGGATCATCGAGGGCTGATTGAATACTGATTAAGAGAATCGCGGAGAACGCGTCGACGCTATATGTAATCTTCTTTGCCCGTGGCTGGGTCCGATGAATACCATTAAATTTTGAATTATAAACACAATGGATCCTGTCACGGCTGTATTATTACGTGCGATCGCGAGGCCGAGGAGAAATGAATGGGCTGATACGAACGCGATGAGAAAGAGGCGCGATTTTCGCGGGTGTAACGCGTCTCTTTTTCTCTCTCTCTCTCTGAATCTCATCGGGAATCTCATTTTATCCAGGTAATTTCCGTACCCGAAAATTAAGGAAAGTCGATTAAGACAAGAAGACGGAATCATTTCGTATACAGGGAGACTGGAATCGTATTGTGATACTGAGAGTTCGCGTTCAGAGGGACGGAATAAGGTCAAAAAGTGGGGTTAAAAATTTAGAAAGATTCTACTGATTCGATTTTGACTTTTCTGTAATTCGAATTTCAGATTTTTGCGTTTGTGAAAATTTGATAACGTGACCCTTGTATTTGCTGATTTTGCTACATTTGTACCCTTACGATTAGCCAATTGAATACTGCGAAAGATTTCTAGCCATTTTTGTTCATTTATTCTTCTTTCTCTGTTCGCCGATGAACATAATTCGGCCATTACGTGTTACGCCTTGTCGTATTTTTACTCGGGAGTCAGGCATCCGGAAACGATGAGTAAATTGAGGGGTGCGCGATACACGCGGATTATCGTTGTACGCGTATTATATATGGCGTGGCGAACGAGCGACGCGGCCGTTTCAGATGATGACATTTATTTCGCGATGCGCCTTTTGAACAGGCCGGAAACTGACCTCATTGACAATTACTGTCTCGCGTATAGCGGCTTCCATGCTCGACGCGTATAACTTCCATGTCAGACCATCGGGACGTGTGTTTGATTTTATAAACCTTACGGTTACTTACGGTTTTCTTTCCATAGCAACGCTGCACGAGCCATAGACTTTCGTAAATATTACGAATAAATACGACGGAGAAATATACGTGTAAATTCGTGAAGCACAACTCGAGATTGCGGAATGTTTGAAAAATTGTGTAATATTGTAGAAAGAAGGAGCCGACGATTGTATACGATATTACGTTTCTAAGATTAGAGATATAGATTCTGACGTTCCGAACGCGGAAATCGTAAAGAAATTTATTCCTCCGCAAGCTGTGTAAACCGCTGCGCGCCTATCTATTCTACGAAGATCATTATGTACGCACGGGCGTTGGAAAAATAAGCCGAAGAGGCGCGATTTCAATCGTGGTACTAATATTTCACTCGCTGGTTTAGATAGCTTTTCAAATCCAAGATACACTCTGTCTGGTCGGGTCAAAACCGTCGGCAGCCGTGTTGGAAAGGAGGATAAATTCTGGAGTGGAAACGTGGCTGAACGATTTTTACGAAAGCATTATACATAGACATTATAATACGCCCCCGAAATCGGAAGTTATAACGGCGAGCGGAAATTATCAACGTCTTTTCCGCGAGCTAACAATCTTCTCCCAAGACGTTGTGCCTGACGATTTGAGGGGCGCGTTATTATTTATCCGCTTTTCACCCCCCGCCGAGGGTGTCGCCCGGACTTGAATAAACTTCACTCGGGTTTCTTCAACAGCGCGATTGTAATATTCGCAGTCAAAGGGTCCGTGGCTCGCAGTCGAGCTGTAAGCAGTCGTTATTACGCGTGTACGACACACGTGTACTCGAAAATTTCACTCAATGACAAATGTTCTTTAATGAGCCACACGTGAGTAAATAAACAGCTGCGACGACTTCACGACTGATTGCGTATAAAATAAGCGACAAGCTGGTCGCTTCGGGTTTTAAAAAATGTTCGTTGCGATCGCAAGGTCTTTCAATATTAAAGCGCAGCGATTTCGGTGACGTACGATTTGTATATTTGGAAAAACAATTTAATTCGTAAATTATTGACGGTATTTTTTCTTTTAGCCTTTCGCCCCCTCTTCAGCAGCGCCACTCCCGTCAGGTCGTAAAAAAATGAATGAGAATCGAAACCCCGATGAAAAAAAATGTATAGCTATACGTCAAGTTCCCAGGGTATAACGCACGTCTGACTGAAAATAATTTCACTGTCCGTGAATCATCTAATTACGGGGTTAACGTACTAAAACCTACCGTGCCGATAATAATTTTCTCTTCGCTTCCTGTCGTCAAACGTTAAACGTATACGCGCCCAGTATGGAAGCGTAGGTACCTACGTAAGTAGCTTCTCGTTTTTTACGTTATTTATCGCCAATCCTTAACGTCGAAAATTTATACCGCGAGAGCTCAACAATTGCAGCAGAAATGATTACTGAAAGTGAATGATATCAATTATACGATACGGTAGCGATGAATAAACAGTTCGACTTGCCTATCTCAATGTCTGCAGATGCATGGGCACTTATACTGAGCACGATAAAATTGGCGAGGACGATGAATCGCAAGAATAAAAGCAGCCAATAATAATTACAGGGTGATTATTATCTGCAAGCGATTCGTGGACGAAGCTGCAGTTATACAGTATTTACCGATCGTACCTATCAATCTCTTTTACTTTCCAACCGAAACGACGAAATCGCGTTTCCACAAAAGCCTGCAGGTTCGTTAAAAGGCATTCATACGTGTACCGCTAATGAAAGCATCTGGTTACTAACTGCCCCTTCTGTAATATATTACGGCTGTCAATTCGTGCCGAACCGCAAAAGTGAGGAAGAGAGAGGGGGACAGAGAAGGAAAGAAAATAAAATATCTTCAGGGTGTTTTTCGGGCCTCGGGACGGAAAATGAAGTGTTTTAAAAGAAACACGAAAACGTAGTACGTGTTTTTCAATACACGAAAGACGTGTCTGCGCGAACTGACCAAACAGAATCGTTGTTGTTTCCGGTTTGTTTGATAAATTCATGGAAATAAATCATTCCTCGGGGCAGGCTTTTGTCGATATCCCGTAGGGCACCCGTGGCTCGCATTGTTGTGCAGTATTTGTGGCGAAGCTCGTATACCCATAGATATCTATAAATGCTAGCGGAGCCCGTCACGTCCCGCCATGCATCGCCGGGCCCAAAAACCCAGTGAAAACTGGCAGTAAGATAGATAGGCGATGGTTACAATGGACCACAAATTAGCAGGCTGCAGCCAGGATGCGAGGAGGGATTGTAACTCGTCGAGTGAAGTGGATCGAGGAGGGCCGCGGTGCGTTAGGGCAGAGGAAAATGAAAAATGTTCGGTTAAATGAAAAAAGAATCGATTGTCATCAAAATCTATTATACACTTATTCGGGCCCTTTCATTGTCGACTGGGATACTCTTTGCTCCTCCTGCGATCCCTCGGTCAATATTTTCCTTATAATTCGCCATATTTTGTTACGGTCTATGCGTAAAAAAGACCCTTGCAAATTTTTTTTGACGGAATTTTGAACTTGTCCATTTTGAACGGACACTTTCGTTGAGATGTTTTTATTCAAGGACGCTGCGGCAATACTTCGTTCGTTTATCATTTTGTTGCAAATCTTACCAACGCTTCGTAAAAGAAGAGTTTTAATAGTTATTGAGTGGAAGGAAACGTCAAGATAAATGCAAGTGGTAGAGAAAGGTACATTTCTAGCAATTCATCAATTTCGAAAGTGTCGTCGTATACAGTAATATTATTGTGGAAATTCGTGGACGAAGAAAGCGGCGTTTAATGCGAGCAATAATTATTTCATCTATGCGGAAAATTTCAATGTTATTGAAACTCGGACGCGCGTTGCTGACGATAAGTAAAAGCATTCTGAGATAGGAAATAATCTTCGTTAAGTCACGATCAGCATGTGCAGCGTGCGTGCGGCAAAGACGTTGAAATAATACGAATATTATACCGAAGGAATGTTGGTCGGTATTTCTGTCGATGGGAAATGCAGCCTTTTCTTTCGTCAACATTGTACAACCGACGATGAGTTGGGTTTCTAGGCGCGTGTAGGTGTGCATTTACACCGTACGTTTATAGATGTGAGAGAACAATCGTTCTACTTTTAGTTATGCAAGTGTACTCGAGCCGAGGCTCGAGGCTGTTGCGCAGTCACGCGGTATAGAATAGGCAATTTTCCCAAGTTTCCTGCAATTAATTCCCGCATAAAGAATTACGCAAGGTGAATTGTACGCGTGTACGTATAATGCCCGCGGTAAGAATATGTGTGGCTGACACGAGAGCGTCGAAATAGCTGAAAACAATACGGAGAGAAACTGTACATGTAACTATTTATACAACAATCATTCAACTGAGTAATTGAGTAATTATTTAATTATTTCAACAAGGCTAAATTAATTGAAGGAATAAAAAAATTGGGCTATCAGATCTAAATAATTTAAATTACTTACCGTATCATTCGTTTAAAATGTACATATAACCAAGCATTCGTGTATGGCGGGTAATATATTTATAGGTATAACGTATGAAACGTTGCCACAGAACCCGTATATAAACGTGAAAGTCTATGAAGATTACGGTTATTTATCAAAAATTGAAATCGTTCTACGATTTTACCTTTTCAGAGCAATAAATTCGATTTCAACGTTTGGAGAACCGAGACAAATCTATACCCGAACGATTCTACTGCGAACGTAAAAGTCTGTAAAGAGCGCGGTGCAGGGATTTTTATAAAGAAAAATTCATTACTTCTCACTCTGCAATCGACTTCCCGTTTCAATAATTTCAAGTCGAAAGTTTCGCAAGTACAGGTAATCCGTCAATCACAATTGCGGCGTTACATACCGCTGAACATGGTCACCATACGTGTTTACCCATGCCCGTATATAAATTTAGTTTAAATGCGTAGTTAGCGAGGAAGCGCGCGCTCACATGCGTAATAAACATGCGTAGGTCATATAAATAGGACAAACTTGGTGGGAAAACGTTGAATACACGGGCATAGGTTCGATGCGTAGATAGAAATGCTCGTGCATACCTTATACCACGCAAAGCTCGCACGTGTTTCTAACCCATGCGGCACACGTGCAATGACAGAACCCTTTTGCACATACCTGCAATACTCGGTGACAGAATGCCGGAATACAATCTTCAGGTAGTACTTCTATCGCTCTTCCTTTGTTTTCTCTTTTCTTTTATTTTATCACACCTTGCTCCTTCTTTTCGTGTTCTAGTGCACACGCGGTAGCAAAAACAAAACTTGTCTCACGATCGTGTGGTGTTGAAATTTTTTAAATAATACATTATTAATCCTCCATAATTGCATTTAGGTGTTTTATTATTCATTGACGTTTCGAACTTTAAAATCATAATTTGTTATAGCTGTGACTTTTACGACTACCGATAACCACTGGTGAGTCGATAATTACTAAAATGTAAAGCAAGTGTGTCAATTGTTGTTACAAGAAACTGGGAACAATTGCTTCGTTATCATATGTCAATAAGCACCGGATTCGATTTGTCACAGAGATTGTCGCGAACGGAATTCGAGGCGAATCTCGTTATATTCGTACCTCCTTACACGTTCTTAGCGAAGGAGGGTAATTTTTTAATTCTTTACTGTATTTATACAAATTACGAACTGGTTTTATTACCGTCAGTGAACCTGCTTCTTACTGATGCACGGCAAGTTGACTTGGATATTAAAAAACTGCCCAACCTCAGAGCCGACGCTCTTGTCGGTGGTCGGGAGGATCGTTTGTTATCGACTGAAGTTAGCAGTTTACGACGGACATTCGGAGAGTCTCTGTCGATCAGCGCTGTCTGCGGCAGCGACTGGAACTAAACGTGAGATCTACGATCCGTTCAAAATTTGAAACTCGAATTGAGCCGAACTGCGAATAAGCTATCGAATCTACTGAATCGAGACTCTCTCTGAGAACGAAAATTTGTAATTGTTTTTCAGCGAATGCTTGTACTTCGTACTTTCTGTCGTTGACTTTTATCACGGAAACTTTCCTACCAACTACGATTGCGATAATTTTATTGTGCTAATTAATTATTGAGGTTCAAGCAAAATTTTGTATTTTCATTTTATTATTTCTATACTAATTGTTCTACAATGTATTAATATATATACAAAGGACTGGCTACAAAACTGCTGTGCAGTTTAGTAATAATTATCAATGTAATAATAATAATAATAATAATAATAATAATAATAATGAATTTGGCTAAAAAAAAAAAAAAAAAATGGATGATATTACAACAGCTGTATCATATAAGCACACGGAACTGCATTGAAAATAAAAAATCGACCACCTTGCATCGTTATCTATATATAACAACTTTGCCTGTATAATACACCAAATGAAATGAAATAATATCGTGATTATTTCATTGGCTGATGTTCATTGAATTGATGTATATTCGTTTTTCATTTTTTTTTTTTTTGTTTTGTTCAATTTTCTCATTTTTTGAAATTTTTTTCTCTACTTTTTGCCTTTTCTTTTATTTTTCACAACTAGGTTTTCAACTTCTACTTTCTAATTCGTGTACATGGTCTAATTACTATAAAAATTAACTTCCTTATATAATCACGTGTTTGCATGTTATATATATATATATATATAATATGTATATATAATCATGTATGTATATATAGTTTGTTTTAATATATAATGGTATAATATTTCCATATAGTTCTAGTCATCTTATTTTATATATTCAAATATTACATATACTTGTCTCGTATTTATATTACTAATTTTTTCTTTTTTTTTCTTCTTTTTTTCTTATCTTATATCCTTCACAATTCGCTTATTACATACATATATACACATGCGTCCATATATATGTATATAATAATAATAATAATGATATATATATATATATATATGTATGCAATCTTACATTATATGTGGGGAGGCAAAATAGGAACTGTGATCGCCTGATGTACTACTCTGTCCGATTCTCTGTTATCTACTGCCGCGCCAACAAACATCTCTCTTGGATGAAAGAATTTTCATACATTTCCTGGCCAATATCTTTTTCTACCGTTGTCACGGAAGAAAAGAAAATTATGGAAGGGAATTACATTGATAATTGAATCAAGAATCGTGTACGTGATACGATTGCACCATTTTCCACAAGTCTTTACTCCCTGACAAATCGTGCAATTGTATCCGAAAAACAGGATATACGGCATCGCCCATATATCCAGACTATTTCGTTTAACGAAAATTTACGTAACGAGACGAGGTGTGATTATTTGTTGTCGCGGAGAACATTGAACGGTGCAGTATAAATGGTGCAGTTCGCGTACAACCAGGCCGCAAAAAGGCACCGGCCCCTCAACACACGAGCCCCTATATATGTATACATATATCGTGTTGTAAGCCCTAATACTTTCATTGGCTTACAAATGTGTGTGTGTGTATTTTTTTTTCTCTTCTTTAACTATACTATCAAGTAACGCCAGCGTGAAGTCATGTGTGTGTGTGTGTGTGTGTGTGTGTGTCGTGTGTGTGTGTGTGTGTGTGTGTGTATGTATCAACAAAGATGGTGAACATTGAAACATGGCGGACGTTACTTAATATCCATTTAATTGCATATATGTATAGTAAACAACAAACAGGAGCCCCCAGTAAAGTAACGAATAATTTAAGTGTACACGTATAGTTACTCGATATATAATAATGCTTTAGTGGTTTAAGTTTAATAATAATGATTAAAAAAAATTAATGATAATAATAATAATAATAACAGTAATTTTGAATGCCAACATAAAGCATTGAAAGTTTTTTTTTTTTTTTTTTTTTATACTATACGCGAGTAGGAGGTACAACTCTACATGTTTATACCCCATAAAAAGCGTCCTTCGAGTCTAATTAAGCATTAATTACGTTCGAAGCGCGTTGCGCGCTGGCATGACGAATTTTGTACCTATTATGTATGTATTACACACCTCATTGTACATGTATAATGTGTATACATATATATATATGTATACGTATATCCGATGTATGCAAGAGATATACGTACGTTTATACAGCGGTAACGAGCGCGCAACTCGATCTGTGTTTTCTTTATTTTTATTTTTTTTATTTTTTTTTTTGTCCTTTTCTTCGTTTTCTTATTGCAAAGGTTTTCTTAATTTTAATATTTCCTCCGTTCATTTACACGTACACCTTACAATTAAATTCATTCTTTCCTAAATGCATGTTATATTACTATTATTTTTATACGTATACGTTATTTTTTTTCTTTTTTTTTTTTTTCTCTTTGCGTGCGTAGATATATAGTCTTTTGGGTATATATATATATAATACATGTATATCCTATATCTATGAGTATACGTGAGTATTTATTTATAGTATATATTTCCGTATACCTATTTGTATAATAAGTACGTGTATAACGTTTAGCGAGTAGTTAAGAAGGTTTATCATGATAATTGCATGGGTATTGCCGAAAGTAACGGAAATGAAAAATTGGCGCGAGGTATGCACGCGTGTACGGATGTATGTATGCATGTATATATGTGTAACGCTCAGAGATTCCGAAACTTGACCGGTTATCGATCTCTTGTGCTTTGTCTGCGCGCGCACTTATATGCGTTTCTTCAACTAGACCGACTCTGCTTGCGCGGATGCTGCTGCAATGGTCAATCAATCGGTTTTACCAAAAAGTACAGCCTTGCACGGATTCTCTCGCTATGATTTTTCTTATTCTCCAACAATTGCATCCGCGAGATTACTTATTATCAATGAAATTTGCAGCAGCAACTGCGGTTGAAAAGGACGATGAGAATGGAAGAAACGCGAGAAACGACGACGTGTGCTCATAATTAGGGAATTTCGTTTCTTGGAAACAAAAATTCCCAACTCATCAAATTCGAATATTCTCGTGGAGAGACGTCGCTGCTAATGATTACAACAATCTTTAATTATTATTATTAGGCTATTGTATAGTCTTGGCGTGTCTTTGATTCTGATTCACCCGTCGACACGATGCTAAAGTGTTATACAGCGAAGTAGAGGTGTACAGACTTAGAGCTTATTGGTTTCTTTTTTTTTCCTCCTTTTTCTTTCTTTTTTCAAATCTTGCCATTTCGCTTTTTCTCCTCAAGTATACTATTGCAAATTCACACACATTGAATGCGTTTTAACATGTGATTGTTCATACTTTTTACGCACTTTTTACCGCCTACTGTAGTTATCGTTTATTAAACCTAATTCATCGTCTACTTACATTTATGTGTATACATACGCTTTAAACTATTATATGTAAATCGTCATATTTTATATGGTTTTTGAAATATTTCGCTTACTTCTCTCCCTTCCTTTTTCAATATAATAGTATACATTTGCGTTTTTCGTATACATATTATCTAATGTAATATGTACCTATATGTATGTAATGCCTATAATTATATGCATAATAAATGCTCTTGCAAAGTGAGGAACAGTTTTTTGCATCTTTATTATTGTTAGTTATTATATTATTAGCTTAATCGATTATTCAATTTTATCTCTTTACTTATTTATTCGCTTCCCGACGATTTTAATAGTTATATTATAGGTAGGGTTGCCTGCGCAACTACCGCGTCAGCATTTATCGTTAATGTCATATCACTACTGTAAGTATTATACACGTAAACAATAAATAACTTATAAATATTCCCTATACCGTGTCTTCTATTTGATCACGAAGTATTCGCTTCGACTCGTAAAACGTCAAGTGAGAACTAATCCGTTCATTTAATTTTCTCTGCATACAAGTTTTCCGGTGGGACCTTCAACTTTTGTTGATTTATCATTATTGTTTTTTTTTCGCTTTTTTTTTTATATTGCATCCACAATTATACCCGTGTACCTACAATCTATATACTGCTTCGCAATCTGCTTCTCTTTTCATTTTCTTTCCGGTCAGTCCTACTCAAATTGTTGACTGATTGAGTAATCGTCGTTGACTTCAGCTATCATTTTGCGCCGAGCCATATAGCCGGGTAAGACAGTAGGTAATAAATTTCATAATATTGATACACACGAATTGTATATTGTTAATGATATAACTATAGCCTAGAATCTAGATTGCCTCGAGTATCAATATCAATGCCCGTTTGTTTTGTCACTGCGCAGTATAATGTATAATACTTCATCGTTCGTTATGAATTTTAATCATTGCTGCACTTTTTTTTTTATTAAGAAATAACTATTTCCTTATATTCTCCACTACACATGTAATTAGAATTGCGTATTTCTATACATTCTCCTATTTAATTATATTTTCATTGCTATTACTATTATTTTTACTGTTATCCGTAATAGTCCTTTGTATTCTCTCTGCTCTTCTATTCTTTTTCTTTTGAACTTTATCCGTATTCCTGAGGTCTCGCGATGCTAACAGGAGCATCGTCGATTATAAAGGGAACTTGAATAGAGAAAGAGAGAGAGTGAAACGCGTGAAATTGTTTTAAACAAATCGCAAAATCCCTGAGTGATATTTTTTTTCTTGTTTGCCTCTTTTGTCTCCTCGTATATGAGTGTATTTATTTATTTATTTATTTTTTTGTATTTTTACACTTGATATTTCTCGACGAATTCTCGCATACTTGAATAAAATAGATAATTTTTTTTATGTTGTACTTAATTTATGAGTGCGTTACTAAAGTCGTAGGTATTAGTAAAATATTCGGTTATATTACGAAGAAGACGCGAGTCTGCAGATTCTTCTTTTATTTCTTTATAAAAAGTACTTCTGTGATTTCGTGCATTTTGTTTTAAAAATGATCAAGGAGACTTTTCTCGCGTCACCGCGTTACGATGATAATAATAGAGTATATATGTGATTTGAAAAAATTTGTTAGTCCTTATTTTTCAACACGTTAACGGCTTGTATATCGAATCTCCGATGACTAGAAGTATACGCGTAGGTATTATAGATAATTTCAACATTATAACAACAGCTGACAGTAAAAGTGTGAGGAATCAACGATTTGACGGTAGGTATACACCGGGTATCTCCGATAATTCCTTATACACACAGGTAATATATTATTCTTATCATGGCTATAATGTATCGGTATACCCTAATCTGAGTACCGCTCAAAAGCAATTACATACCAACATTTCGAGCCACGAATCTCTACAATGCGAACAACGATGCCTAATTGTGGATAAAACTCGTGAAAGTACTTTTTTCAAATATGTTACATCGTTTGACGGTTTGTATTCGAGTTTGTCTCCAAGCCTGTGTCTAAATAAATATAAAAAAAAAGTATTCACGATAAAAGAAAGTTCAAATAACAGTAATAATGACAATAATCACTACGAATTAAAAATAAAATAAAATGAACAGTACAGGAATCAACCTGCCGGATGTATAATCGTACAAAAAATCAAAGAAAATCATACTTTTATGTAAAATTTTTATTATGTGGGCAAGGTGGTTGGCTTACATGCTAAAATGGCATTAGGATGATAGACGTAGAACATATAGATAAATCATATAATAATTATAATATATAATATATGTATATGTATAATATTACGTGAGCGTAACAAAGATTGTTTTCTTCCAAAACGGCATACATAATAAAGCGGGAGTATCCATATAGATAAATAAACTATATTATTTACAATGCGGACAAAGTAGTAGTGGTAATAATAATAATAATAATAATAATAATAATAATAATAATAATAATAGTGATAATAATGATAATAATGATAAACTATTACAAAGAAAAGAAAATATAATTGGTGTAATAAGCGAGATATGTAACATTACTCAAGTATACCGTGTGGCTCTAAACAGCCCAGTAATGTTCCGTTATTATGCTACACATAACTCTAATAATAATAATAATAATAATAATGATGATGATGATGATGAAGATGATGATTATGATGACGACGGTAATAATAACAATAATAATAACAATAATAATAATAATAATAATAATAATAATAATACGTAAACAAAAATCCTACTATAAAAACGTAACATCGAATTTCTTTATAATGTGTAATATACAGAGTGTCCCAATTGAAAAGACGCATTACATTTCCAGCCGACCTAATGGTTCAATTGGAAAATGTTTCCTACTAAAATTGTATGGTGCAAAGGGGGACAGATGACGAATTTTTTTCCTGCGGTCCAGCAGGTTGCGGGTCAAAAATCATAATTGTCAGAATGCCGAACATTAATATATCGAAAACTGACAATCACGAAAGAACAAAGCGGTGAATCTTCATTGGGCCATAAATAATGGAAATAGAATATAAAAGTATCGAAATTTGAAGTTATAGAATTTAGAATACACAACTGGTGAAAATTCCGAAAGGCCATTGGCAAAATGAGGCAAATGCGATTGCTCGCAAACATAAATGAATAACGCCAGGTTCGATTCCTGGCTCCGTCGTTAATTTTTTGAAATCACCAATTTTTCGAATTTACATTCTTTCACCAAATAAATAACCTTCAGATGGATCATGAATTAGAATTATCATCTGTTCGAATTCATAAAGGAGGATGAAGAACGAGAACGGTTAGAACTCTGAGTAGTAATCTCACAGAAGGCTCACAATCAGAATATAGAATTGCAGTATGTCAGAATTGTCAGAATAAGGAATCGCTATATACCAGAAGAGTCAGTAACTCATACCAAATTAGAAGCCAAGAAATATAAGTTTATGATATCAAAAGTCGTATTCAATCTTTTAAGATGAGATAAAAAAGTCAGCAAATAAAAACAGGATCATCGTCGCCCACACTCTAAGGGCCTAACCCAACAGCTTTAATAATTCAAAGTTGTCCAATTTCGTCGCGTTCTTTCTTCTTCATTAAGTACCGAGTAAACAATTTGTTTGATTCTGTGTATAAAACATTTTACAAGTAAAAATAGATTGACTAAATATTATTCTTGGATATGAAGGTCAGTGCACATTTTTTTTTTTCAAGCCAAAAAAAATTTTTTTTTTTGTGTCAACATTTCACCCCGAATGGGGGCCCTCCTCAGAACGATTATATTCAAGGAACATCTGTCACGAAAAGAAAATTATGTAATACAAGTTAGTTATTGAAAATTAATATGTAAGAGGCTTATGTGATAAGCAAGGCTAATCGTGCTGATATAATTAAAAGAACATTACCTGTTAATGACAAGGAACTTTCAATTTCGAAGAAAAAAACCCGTAGAAGTCAATAAATAAACGGTAGAAAACACATAAAAAAAAAAAACTAAATATGATCTTTTTTTAAACAAATAAACTGCGATGCGAAACTCCCGAGCATAAATCTTGGTTAGTAAAATTGAATAAAATCACAAAAACGAAATTTTTGAACCTAGCTCTATCTTGAACATGTGAGTCGTCCAGAGTGCAGTGGAAGAAAAACGAATTCAATCATTAGAAGCAGCACAGACGATAAGCCAACGAGTTAAACAGATGTGAGAATATGTTAGGAAGGTAAAATCAAGAGCAAGCTCAGTCGATAATTAATAGTTATGGTTGACGTATCACAGAGGTGTAAATAGCGCTGAGATGTTCAATATCTTGTCATCGATTGACCGCGTTGGGATGTGCAACAATGTTGCACATTTCTAACAACAACCTTTTGTAATAAACGGGTTCAACATCTAAAATGCTGGCTTGAGCATAGTTAAAAGTATGATCAAAATCGATTGCGTGTCTAGTCAGCGCTGTATAATTATCATCATGCTCATGGATGTTTCGTTTATGTTCAGTTATTCTCCTATGTACGAAGGATAAGAATTCTCGACCTCGTGGATAATATATTATTGAATCTTGGTCTATTATTGAATCTTGGTCTATTTTTTGTTAACGTTTCGGCCCGGATATGGGCCCTCCTCAGAACGATTAATTTATTTATTTAACTGTCAAGAACAAAATAAAAAATTTATTTATTTATTTAAAAAATACGTTATACATATAATTGACCGCTCACCAAGATTCAATAATATATTCTCCTATGTAACTGCCTTCTTGTTTGACCTATGTATGCCATGTTGCATTGGTTGCACGGAATTCTGTAGACTACACAAGAGCGCTTATCCAAGGGTATCAGATCTTTCCCAGAATCAAACACAAACGATAAATCATGTGCACTTTTTTCGACAGATTGAATATTATATTTAGAGAAAATTCTATTAAACTCGAAAAGGCCGGCAACATACGGGATGGATACAAAGTTTTTAAGATTAACATGTGCAACCGATACATCATTGTTGGTTGTTGGAACTACTAACGGACGATCATTCTTGCGATGTACGTGATGAATCAAGGACAGGTTCTTGTTATGAAATTCAATACTAGATAATCTAATCGCTCCATCAACCAAACAGTAGATCGTTCCTATCTTGTATCTAATATATAAAAATAGATTGGTTGGATAGACTCGGAATGTGAAATTCTGATGGTGAGCCATCTGTACGGTTACTTTCGGAATACTGATCTTTCTGAATTGTAGAATTCTGAATAGTAACCCTTTTACATTCCGGATATCTGTTTTCCGCCTTTTCTAGATGATCAACTTCTAACTATTATTTTTATAATATTTGGACATTTGAGAATATGAAACTTTCTACAAATTCATTCGCAGAATATTGACTCTATACATTATTAAATTCTGCACCTCTGAATTCTTGGATTAACGGTTTCTGCATTAAGCATTAAGTGGATTCGCATAATAGAGCCCTCTACTAAATACATTTTAGGTAAACTGCGGTTTTTTATTGGGCACCATTTGGGATTTAAAATTTCTGATAATATCTGTTCTCGCATATTTGTTATTCTAGTTTATTAAATTCGGAATTCTGGCCATTCTGATGTTCGGTTTTTCTGATTTCTTATCCCCACCCGGTCCAGCGTCATAACTGGTGACGCTGCAGAGGATGGAGCAGTTTTTTTTATTGGAATCATACATTTTTATTTCAATTCAAATATTCCTTACTTAAAGATGTACAACTTTCTCAGGAAATTCTTTTTTCGTAATATGAATAGTTAGTGAGATACAATAAAAAATCAAATTCTTCATGTGTCCCCCTCTGCACCATACAACTTTTGTAGGAAACATTTTCCAATTGAACCATTAGTTTCGCTGGAAACATAATGCTTCTTTTAAATTAGGACACCTGTATACATATAACGATTTTCTAATTAATCGATTTGTCATATTTTATTTTACTTTCGAGAATAAACGTATATCATCAGTATGTTTAATGCATATCAATGCAACCTGCATTTTTTAAATGCAACAGAGCAATTTCAAATAGTATCTAAATTTATCGAAAATAATAACCCCTGCAACGTATCAACGGTGTCGTAAGTGTATTTGATGATTATGCAATGATAATAATAATAATGACAATGAAAATGACAATAATAATAATAATGTTGAAATAATGTAAATTCGAAAAATTGGTGATTTCGAAAAATTAACGACGGAGCCAGGAATCGAACCTGGCGTCTAGAGATGCTTGACCGGAGTCTTACTCCACCAGACCACCTAGCCGCCCTGACTCTGTTGTCGTTCTTTCATGCCCAGTAAGTTCAAATTTGTTTAAATATGCCTGATTTGTGTATGAGTAAGAATTTCTTCTCTGCATGCACGATGTAAGGAGACTGTAGTGTGTAGATGTTATGTTTACCCTTTTTGAATCATTTGCTTCCGACGAGAAGCCCGTAAGACGGCAATGCCGTCTAATAAATGAGATGCTGGTGTGCAAATCATTAATCTACGAGAGAATTTTTGTTGAAAGAATGTAAATTTGAAAACTGGTGAATTTGAAAAATTAACGACGGAGCCAGGAATCGAACCTGGCGTCTAGAGATGCTTGACCGGAGTCTTACTCCACCAGACCACCTAGCCGCCCTGACTCTGTTGTCGTTAATTTCTCTCATCACCAGTGAGTCCGAATTTGTTTTCCTGCGCCCGGTTTAATTTTTCGAAATCACCATTTTTTCGAATTTACATTCTTTCAACAAATATTCTCTCGTAGATAAAGGATTTGCACATCCGCATATCATTCAATAGACGGCATTGCTTGTCTTACGGGCTTCTCATCGGAAGCGAGGATTCAAAAAGGGTAAAAACAACATCTACACACTAGAGTCTCCTTATACATCGTGCATGCACAGAAGAAACTTCTTATTCAATAACTTGGAATAAAAAAAAAAAAACAGTGACGGTTAGTCGTGTTTAACCACTGTGTGATAATTGTAATTGCAAGGGGCATCTCGGAAACCGCAAACTATACCTATATCCCAAAGTCGTATAAAACAACACTGAGAGAAATTTTCAGTTCCGGTTACCGCTCAGTCCTTAACTATTTTCATTTTTTACCACAATCGAAAAATATAGTTCTAGCTACAAAATGGAAATTCGATTTGTAGCTGTTACCAGAAAGTCTAGTATCTGTTACCATTCTTTCTCAGTATCATCACTGTCACTATATTTTCTTGCAACTGTTGCGAAAATTTAGTGCTTGTGCAACAGTAAATTGATGTTTAAGCCTTATTTAACTAAAAAATTAGAGTAAACCGAACAAACTGATTTTGCGTTGCAATTATCAAAAAAGGATCGACAATAGTGTAATACTGAGATAGTGTGCCTCGTTTGTCGTAATTTTAACAATATTCAAACAGTGTTTTTAACGATACCTGTTTTACTGAATTTTTCTAGTTACTATAACAAATGAAATTTTTCTCAATGAACGGAAAGATTCAATAACAGATCGATGATTGAAGAAGAAAGAAAAAGGAAAAGACGCGACAAGTAAACGATAAAGAAAAACACTAAAGTATAGTAATAAATATGGGCGAACGATTGAAAAATTAAGAAGACAACGACTATACATATTACGAACTTTAATATATCACTATATGCCACGTGTTGTGTAACGTAGCTTACCGTATGGCGAGATTGCACTTTTTTTCTTTTTTCTTTCTTTTTTTTTTTTTTTTTTTTTTTTTTTTTGTATATGGAACGTATGAATATCAAATAAGGAGACAATTTGAAATTCGAAAGCTGTAATGATTTGCGGCATCAAAAGATGATCTGTAGAAATGTATGACTCGGGACGTGTCTTGGACATTACGATTATATACATATATTGATATAGATTTTGAATATTTATATGTTTATACGCATGCTGCGAAATGCACGCATATGCGTGTGTAATATACGTTTTAAACGGTGTTACATTATGACTACGATTTACGACGCGTCAGTATCCCTGATTAAGTTTCTGCATTATACGCACGTGCATGCGAAATGCACATTACGTATTATATGATTTAATTTTCGTTTTAGACATTCTTTAGCTGAACTTCGCTTCACTTCCTTCTGAAAGATCATGTAAGCAACATCGTTAAAGCTAAGGAATGTCTAAGAATAAACCTGGTGATGGCAGGCGGGGTTACTTCGAAACGTCGAAATAAAAGCATCATCCATTGCGAATTGCATCTTGTCATCATTGACTGTTTCACCCAACGAAAATTAAATCATATAATAAAAACAGTCACGAACTTCAAACTCACTATGTATTAGACGAATGTGTATATATATATATATATATGATCTATTTGATGATAATAATAAAAAAATATAACTTCAAGCTCTGTAATTACTCTGTGAGAATTACTGATAATAATAAAGTAATAATATCAGGAGTTTAAGAATTATTAAAACTATTATACGCGCGTGTATTTATAGTACTGTACGTATACCTATTAAGTAATAACATTAGTCGCGCTATTTTAAAATATGACTGCGTAAGTACATCGTATTGTATTGTTGATTTGGAATTCATCAGCACTTTTGCCCGCGAAACAGCCGAGAATTTCAGAATTTCATTCGCATATCCATATTTTTGTTACACGATGGCAGTGACGATGTTTGAAGAATGTTGTGATAGATTTTTTATTGCGGCAGTTTAGGAAAACTATGAGACAATTGGGCAAGAGAGTGAATTGAAGTTGTAAATAGGAATAAATAACGCTGTTTGAATTATCAAAGTGATTTAGTATAGGATGATGCGATTTTCGGTGAATCTCGGTTGTTCAAATGGACCGCGGGCTGTACAAAAGTGAAACTATAAAATCTTAAATTCTATGGCATTGGAAGTACTGTGGTTATTAATTAGTTAATAATGATAAAAATAGTGACGGTGTATATTGATATTAATAATAATGATGTTGAATCTATTTCAACCAGTTGTGTAAAAATATTACCGATTACAATAACAATCGTTATGAATTCAACTATAGAAGACTGATATTATTTCGACATGGAGGTAGGTTTATTAAATACGGTTTCGTGCGGTGATGTTTTGTGATGATCGTTGTAAAATGTGTGAAAAATCTTTCGCAAGAAAGTAAAAAAGAAAAGGAAAACACCCGCCGCGCGACGAACACGACCGAAAAAAAAATTACGAAAGAAAGTAAAGAAAGAACAATCGTAATAATACTAATAATAACAATAAAATAGACAATTCACATACACTGCAATTATATTACGATGTACTTGGTAATTGAGTAAAATTGCAATAAGTGCGTTATGTAAATATAAGTAAAAAAATCGAGTACAAAATAAGAATAATAATAACAAGAAAACAACATGTATAGTAGAACCTGTGCAGATTGATCATATATAAGTATCACGGCCTGCCTGCTTGAGATTTCCTGAGTTTATTTATAATATAATATGTAAGTACCTGAGTCCTGCACTATCTATAACGTATCCCGGGTCAATTCAGAAAATTTTCGCGTGCACCTGCTTTTGTCGCGAAAATTCGCCGATATGACGATAAGAATACTTAGGAATAAAAGGTATACTGTATAGAGAATGTTTAAAAAAAAAAAATAAAAAAAAAAAAAAAAAAATCAGTGATACTGCAATGTTAGAGTATAACCGCCGTGAGATGCCTTGCACTGTTAAAAATGATTGTGAATTTACTACACATTTACTGTACAAAACAATTGTAGATTTACGAAATCAGGTTAAAAATTTATGAATTCGGTGCAGCGACGTAAATTATAATGTATTTGTCTGAAATTGAATGAAAATTTTTCATATTACTAAAATATATAGGAAAAACACTAAAAAGTAATTTGAAATTGCTAAATCGTTTAGTAAATTTATTGTATTTGTAAATTGAATAAACAGTAAATGTATGGTGAATTCCGTGTTCCGTATCCGAATAAAACTTCTAATACAGTGTGAGAAGTTTTGTACTGAAATTTTTAACAGTGTGTGCCGCTGCAACAAGATCGTAGACTTTGACTAATAACGCCTCGTATGTATTATATGTATATATATTCTATAAATATAGTGTTAATGCTTAATGATATTGGTTTTCCCGCATCGACCGAGGATGGACTTTTTAATGTAATTTTATGCATCATATATACGTACGCAAAGCCAGTAGTGTAATTTACCTAAGTATAGGTATATTGCAATACTGTTTTACGACGTGTAAACGAGTGATGGTACCTATACAATATGCCTGCGTATTTGACGGAAATTATGCAATTGTGAAATGACTATTTTGCGATAATAGATAGTGGCGGTAATGTGGAAAATTATATACCGTACACCTAAACTCATGTACGTAATATGTATACCTAAATACTGTGGTACAATTTTTTATACGATACCTATATGTGTTTATATATATATATATATATATAATGCGGACGTGTGATAATATTGTACGCGCAACAACGTTTGATTCGATTTCGGACTAATCTTCATTGTACGTATACGCACGGTATTGTATTCGAGAAGATCAGAACAGGAGTGACAAAAAGAAAACAAAAAGCAACGACACAATTATTATATATATTATAGAGTCTTGGTGATCGGTCAATTAAGAAAACGTATTGTTAGTTAACGTTTCGACCCGGATATGGGCCCTCCTCAGAACGATTTATTTTTTTAAAACTGTCAAAAATAACAAAAAGAATTTTGTAAAATAAATAATAGTACTAGAAGTAATCAGACTTAAATATTGAAGATGTAATACTCTTCGAGCTATTATATATTGTTGATAGTAAGAACCTTATGATTAATTGAGATAAGGATGTTTTTGAGTGTTATTTACCTTTTGAATTAAGTAAGTGGACTAAGATGTAGTCGAATTCACAATTACAATTGGTGGAAACAGTGTTCTTTTGAGTGACGGTAGACAATGTCAATCTTCAAGTTATTTTATATGTGGAAGTTAATAGTTGGTAGTCATTAATTAAAAAGATTAAAGAACTATGTTTCTTCACAGTCAATATGTCATTGTGTTAAAAGGTTATTGAAGAAGGACGTTTTAGCAATGAAATTAATTCACTGGTGTCAATGAAGTGGAGGTAGGCTCTTTATAATTAAGTTCTACATGTCTAACGAAATATTGTTGGTTGAACCAATTGAGTCAACAGGTGAATAACGACTGATGGGAGAAAACAATGTAATCCAGAGTGAAGGTGAACCTATTATAAACAATTATACAGAAAAACAATAAATATTTTGTAAGAAAAGTTATGTAGAAAGGACTGTAAATGGGGACAAAATAATTTTTTTTGTATGTAGTTAAGGGGGTATTCTAGTGTAAAGGCATGAATTTGAGGTGTTTTTTGAAGTGCTATAAACAAAAAACAAAAAATATTTTTATCATCCATTTTTTTTATCAGGCGTTTATTATTATTTCACGATTACAAAAAAAAAAAAAACAAGTCAAAAAATACAAAATTGAAAGTGCTATGAGTTGTTGAAGTGGGGGGTACAAAAAAAATGGCGCGCCAATGTTGTCACGATTGCAAGCATTTTGAAAATCAGAAAAAAAAAAAAGAAAAGATTATTAATCTACATAAATGCAGCTATCGTACTAACTAAAAAAAAGTCGAAAAAAAATTTTTTTGCCAAATTACGGCTGTCCGAAAAAATAATACGTTTTTTTTGACTTTTTTGGACGTTTCTGAATTTTTTAAAAATAGTATAAATTATTATTTCGTTATAATAATAGTTCGTGCGATAGAGACATGTATTGAGAAGATTCTCACCAAATTTCAAGTAACTCGGTTCAATAGAACTTGAGAAATCATGTCAACCGTTTTGAAAAATGTAGTTTTGAGAAAAACGCGTTTAAAGTTTCGAGTAAAATTCGTTCCAGCCGAGCCAGTATTGAAGACGTGTCACTAAAATAGCTATATCTCTGAAAATGATTGAAATTTTGACTTGTCCTTTTAAGGACATATTCTTGAAAGGTTAAGCTTTGAAAATATAAAAAAAAAAAATCGATTTTTTCAAATTTCTACACTAGAATACCCCCTTAAGGTTAAACAATATTTGTTGTGTGGGCGGAGATTAGAGGTTTGTAAATATTGCTTAAATGTTCAACATCTTGTCTAAGATTAACAGAATTGGTATGTCTATGACCTACAATGTTGCACATTTCTAATAACAGTCTTCTATAATAATTGTGTTCTTCGCAAAGGATGTTTGTGTTGTCGTAATTAAAAGTGTGTTGTTTATCGATACTATGTTTCGTTAGAGCTGTGTGCCGTTCTTCATTCTCATGTACGTTGCGTTGGTGTTCCCTAATTCTAGTGTTGAGATGTCGACCAGTTTGACCTATGTAGACTTGATTGCAGTCATTGCATGGTATTTTATACACGACATTAGATCGTTTGCCTATGGGGATCTTGTCTTTGCCTGTATCAAAAACTAGTTGTAAATCTTTTGAATTTTTTCCAACAAATTTGACATTATATTTGGCGAATAAGCGGTTAAGTGACTCAAAGAGGCCGGATACATATGGGATGGGGATATATGTAGTAGCGGGTCTATTGCTATCTTCAGCGGGAGCAGAGTCAATATTATTGTCAGGTATGTTGTTGATGTAGGTACGTCTCTTATTAATTTGTTGGTGTAATAGGCCATGAGGGTAATCATTCCATCTTAGTACATTGTATATGAGCGACAGGTTTTTTTCCTGGAACTCTGTACTAGCTAGTTTGATAGCTCTGTCAACTAGGTTAAAGATGGTGCCTATTTTGAAGGACAAAGGATGGTGAGAGTTAAAATTCAGGTATCTTTGTGACCAGGTTTTTTTGTGAAACCAATCTGTCTTGACATTATTATTGTTGTGTATCAACAATACGTCTAAGAAACTGATGGCGTTATTTTCTTCTGTTTCGATAGTAAATTGTAATCTAGGATGGTACCCGTTAAAAATATTAAGAGTGTGATGTATTTTTTCATTTGGAACGGCAGTAAGAATATCATCCACGTATCGAAAATAGAACGGTAAATCAAAACCTAGATCGTTAATGCAAGACGTTTCCAAGTCTTCCATGACGAGGTCTGACAGGATTGGGGAGAGAGGAGATCCCATAGGCAAACCAAATTGTTGTGCATAAGTATCGTTATTAAATTTAAAAATTGCGGAGTCAAAACATATTTTTAAGGCTTTTTCAAGTTCACTAAGGGGAATTGGGATCTTATTTTCCAAAGAAGCCCACCGGTTGTTTATTGCACGCAATGCGAGATCTGTAGGAACGTTGGTAAAGAGTGAAATTACATCTAAAGATATTAACGTGTAATTGCCCGGGATAATCAATGTTTTAATTTTATCAACTAAGAAAAAGCTATCCTTAACTCTCGAGATGGGAGGTGTGATATTGGTGGTGAGCCATGAATTGATAGTTTTGGCTAAGGTATAGGTCGGGCTATTGACAAATGAGACTATTATTCTTAAAGGGACATCCTCTTTGTGAATTTTTGGAAGCCCATATGCGCGTGGAGGGACACTATTGTACGTAGAAATGCTTCTATGTAGATTTTTGGTTATAAGTTTAGAGGTAGACCAATTAAAAGTGAGCTTATTCACCCTAGTTTGTAGGGAGTTACACAAATCATATCTAGTAATTCTATAAGTACTGGTGTCAGAAAGCTGCTGTCTCATTTTTTTATTATACGTGTCTCTATACATAGCAACCGACGTATTACCTTTGTCAGCTTTTTAAATCAGAATTTCAGGGTTATTTTTTTTTTAAAATCATGGTCTCACGGATTTTTTGATCAGTGACATAATTATTGATGTTGTTTTTGGGGTACTTTGGGAAAACAAGTACACGGTTAGTGAAATCGGATCTAACTTGATTTCTTGACTCATTTGGAAAACTCGTAATGTTTTCTTCAAAATTGGAAATGAGGTTGAAGACCGGAAGATCACGTTTGTTGTATGTTCGACCGAATTTGTGACCTAGTTGTACTATTTCGGTAACATTTTCTGGAATAGGAGTATCAGTTAGATTTATTAACCAGTTATTTCTTTCAATTGAATACGAGTTTTTGTGTTTGTTCAAAGATTTTTTATGAGCAAGTAAATTAGTGAATTTGATGATATTCCTGTTCTTTATAGCAATGAATTTATTGTTAAGCATCCGATGTTGGGATTCAAAAAATTTGTTTCCCAAAGTACTCCCAAGTTTAAGGTTAATTTGTTCAGCGAGGTTAATCATTAATTATCATGTATTAATTTCATTGCTAAAACGTCCTTCTTCAATAACCTTTTAACACAATGACATACTGACTGTGAAGAAACATAGTTCTTTAATCTTATTAATTAATGACTACCAACTATTAACTCCCACATATAAAATAACTTGAAGATTGACATAGTCTACCGTCACTCAAAAGAACACTGTTTCCACCAATTGTAATTGTGAATTCGACTACATCTTAGTCCACTTACTTAATTCAAAAGGTAAATAACACTCAAAAACATCCTTATCCCAATTAATCATAAGGTTCTTACTATCAACAATATATAATAGCTCTAAGAGTATTACATCTACAATATTTAAGTCTGATTACTTCTAGTACTATTATTTATATTACAAAATTCTTTTTGTTATTTTTGACAGTTTTAAAAAAATAAATCGTTCTGAGGAGGGCCCATATCCGGGTCGAAACGTTAACTAACAATACGTTTTCTTAATTGACCGATCACCAAGACTCTATAATATATTACATACGAGGTCGAGAATTCTTATTCAACAATTATTATATGCTCCTTGAAAATTTTTTCGAATTTACCAGTTTTTCAAAATTATACGTTTCAACAATTATTATATGCTCCTTGAAAATAATGGAATAACGAATAGTCATTACACATGTAAGTAATATGTGTACGTGTATAATTATACATACACGAATTGCTTAGCGGCCGTATTATTAGTAACGATAATAATAAAAAATAATAACAATAACAATAGTACTGCCCCATCGAGGTGACGGTTTTACGTAAAAGTAAGTATACAGGATGTTCCTGAGCTGACTCAAATCCAACCGAGAATTTCTTTGCCGGAAGCTCGTCCGACGCATAGTTTTTGAATTATAAGCGATACTGTGAGGCCAATCAGAGTGCACCATTTCATCTGGATTTGCCGCCACGGAAATTGCTGTTTTGTTCGCCTGGGTGAATTATTATTATTCGTTTACGAATTAAATATCGGCACCTCCCCTCTCTCCCTGTTGTACCCACGGACGCACACTCGTGTGTGTGATACATAAGCGAATGCCCGGCTACACAATACCACGAAACACACATCTACGAGTGAAAATAAAAATAAATGTCCAAATAAATCAGGGAATTTAAGATTTAATGTTACAAAACACTTCCAATCATCGATGTATGCATAAAACTAGAGATTTTAGATGATTGACATGCCGTTAGGGTTCATAATTACTCATTCAATCAATCTGACTTGAGATCTTCAGAATTATGCTTTCCGAACATTTTTTGTGTCTTTGCAACATAATTTTTCCACTAGTTTTAAATTCATCATTGACATCCGATTTTTCAATAATGCGAGGGAAAAACAACTCGCTGAATTGACGTGTCAATAGGTTTGTAAATCAATTACGATTCACCTGAGTTAACACAAAATAACTGAATAAATGAGAATTCACTGAATCACTAAAAATGATAACTGAAATCATGAGAATTATTTGAGATGTAACTGAATTAGGAAGAGTTGTAATAAGTCAAGTTACTTTGAATTACTTTAGATTCGTGCCAAAATTTTATGTTTACAGAGAAAAATAATTAAATTCAAATAAAAAAGGAATTTTAAATCAAGAAGAAGAAAGTTCCCAAATACCTGAATTCAAATGAAGCAATTTCAATTTAATAAATCTATCTGAATTTTTTAAAAATAGTAAAAATTATTATTTCGTTATAATAATAGTTCGTGCGATAGAGACATGTATTGAGAAGATTCTCACCAAATTTCAAGTAACTCGGTTCAATAGAACTTGAGAAATCATGTCAACCGTTTTGAAAAATGTAGTTTTGAGAAAAACGCGTTTAAAGTTTCGAGTAAAATTCGTTCCAGCCGAGCCAGTATTGAAGACGTGTCACTAAAATAGCTATATCTCTGAAAATGATTGAAATTTTGACTTGTCCTTTTAAGGACACATTCTTGAAAGGTTAAGCTTTGAAAATATAAAAGAAAAAAAAAAACGATTTTTTCAAATTTCTACACTAGAATACCCCCTTAATATCAGAAGAGATATTTTGATAATTCATAGTCTTATTCAAAATATTTTTAAGTTTGATAAATTTTGAGTGTGAGTAAACAAGCGGCTTAAGGCTGACCGTGAGCCAGCCCTCGAACTTTCCGTTTTCACACTGAAAATTCCAGGTTCATGGAACAAATAAATATTAATATCCAATTCCAATTTTCCAACTACGAATTCAGATTCGTGATTGCCGATTCAAAAGCCCTCGCATATCGTAGTACATAAAAAAATATTACGATTTTTTTTATTTTGAACCACTAATAATGGATTGACCATCATAAATTTTGGAAATCTGACCTTGGATCGGTTACTGATGACTGGAAAAATCTCCACTCACCAATTTCTACCAAAATCCGAATATTTTAAGAAATTCTCGGTTGGATTTCAGTCATGTATCACGCTGGCCGGTCCGTGTCCCCCAATTTAGGGACATCCTGTATAAGATAGTGTTACAAATGGTAAAATCACCCGTTTTGCCCCCTTTTGTAATGATCTAGTAGTCAACATATAAAAGCGCTCACATGTTATCCAAATGAATAAGGTTGCTGTATCAACCAACGTTATTGTAAAAACAGTCTCATTCCAGACTTAAAACTGAAAACACGTACTTTTTCGTTAAAGTATTTTTCACAACATTTCAAAGCATTTGCTTTCCGCATTGTAATTGGAAACCAGTCAAGCTCGCGAACCTGTATTTTTACGTAACTTCTCCGACAGTTACAATAGGAAATACGGGATCGTTCAATATTTGAGTCTAACCCTGTTATTAATCGTAACCCCAATATCATAGGTGTTAGGTTTCTTGTTAATCGTTAATTAATAGAAAGACAGAGAACGATAAACCGATAGACGGGTGAGAGCTGATGAAAAAGAGTAAATAGAGAGCCTATCCATCGCATTAACAATTATATTGTGTATGATCGGCTGTGGCATTACGAGAGTATATAGTTACAATTTTACCCTAATCACTTTTTTCCAAATTTCTCAGCGTTTTCTTTTTTCTTATAATGTCCCATATTCTACACGGGTATGTATGTATGTATGTATGTATGTATGTGAATGTGTATATTATAAACGCGTTACAATTCATTATTTATACGCGACGACACGTTCAAAGTTACGCGTAGGTAATATGTATATTATAATTCTCATATTTATCGGATGAAAAAATTTGTACTTTTTATATATTCATTCATTTATTACATTCATTTACCATTTAGAGAGCTTCAAGGCAAGAAGTGATTTATTAGTTTTTTCTTTGTTTTTTATTATTATTACTATTATTATTAATTTTTTTCTACCACAAGATTAGGACCCGGATGGTTTTTGTTAATCCAACGCAGTGGAAAATTAGAATAGAAATAGGAATCATAGGAAACGATTCAAAAGTAATACGAACGAAAAAAAGGTAACCTTAAAACTTTATACTGCTCGTTATTACCGGTCGGTTACATTACTTCGCAATTGTCTATATATCGATTTCCTCAATCTTCCACCACTCCCTCCCCGGTTAATTTATTTATTCATTTATGAATTCACAAATGTGAAACGCAATAAATAGCGAATATCGGTGTTTCCAAGAATTTTCATGTAATAGCTGTGATTTTGTATTATGCCAAACCTTCACGTGGATACTTTCTTGTAATAAGTAGGAGTAACTTTTTTTTAGGAATACGTGTATTTGTCTGATACGCGTTCTATGTTGCACACTCGCAATCAAAAATTCTTCGACTGATATTATTTGCTTTTGCATACGAATTTTGACCTATAACACGTGTATTGAATAAATTTAGTAAAAAATATTGCTACGTGTTTATGAAATCTGGACGTTCACATGTTGTCTAAAAATTGTATCATTATTGTTATTATTATTATTATTATTATCGTTATTTTTATATTTACTTTTAATATTATTAATATTATTATTACTGTAACATCATCATTATTAGTATTATTATTAATGTGATTATTACATTATTCTATATATATATATTATCATTATCAATGTTATTATTATTATCATTGTTTTTGTTGTTTTTTTTTTTTTTTGTTTTGTTTTTTTGTTATCACTACTACATTAATATTATATCAATAGTATTATTCATTCTTCGACCGCATTTTTTTACTTTTCGTTTTTCTACTATGTTATTCATCTCAATAACTTTTCCTTACTACGGAGAAATCGTATACAATCGTTAGATTCAATTATTAATTCGTATACACAACGTATTGTTTGTTTTGTTCCTTTTAATGTAAAATTTTTGTTACCTTCGGACGATAAGTTAAATTATTAATTATATACGTGTATATTTATTTATTATTTCTTGTTGTTTAATGTTATTTTCATTTAATAATTTTAAACACTTACGATTATAACATCGATCGCCCATAGCAGAAACTGCAGAGGGGAGAAGATTTTTTCGTTCACACGATTCAAATGAATCATCTCGCTCATTGTCGTTTGTGGTTGTTTTTGTTGTTTCATTTTCTTCTTTTTTTTTTTTTCTTACTCTCCGTGAACGTTTCGTTTTTCGTTTAACAATAACTTATTATCATGCGCTTGTATGCCCACGTTATACGATGTCTACAGTCGATTGTTATTATTATCATCGTTACCATTAAAATTGTTATTCTTATTATTACTATAATTATTGTTATTTTATTTTATTAATATTACTCATTTACCTCAATTCGCATAATATATGTGTGTACGCAATATTGTATATTGTTATCTTATAGAACTATACTGGTTAGTATGCTTGGAGTATTTCCATACGACTCATATGCATTATGCAACTATCTTGTAATTACAGATATACTCTCGTTTTAATTATACGCACATATGTGTACATGCATGTTCATATGATGTGCTTTATTCTATTGAAAAGGTATAACAGAATATACATCTACGATTTGAAAGAAATGCTACTGTCGGTTCGTCGACGATTTTTAAATTTACTGATATATAACGCGTGACGCAAAGTTTGGTAACCGCTTGCTGACTTCATATTATGAATACGCCATCATATGTATACATATGCACACATATATTTTCGTTATTCATACGTATCTATAGTAGTAATAGTGGCTAAATTTACTCTACGAAATTTTACAATCTATGTTATGTATATTAGTAGGAACCATTTTACAACTATAATATCCGAGCCGGTTTTTTTTTTCTTGCAATAATACAAGTTTCTTCAACCGCAGGAACAGCAGCATAAGTAGCAGCATCGTGTAATTCTATCGAAAAATTTCAATTATTGTACAGTTGGAAGAAACGCGATGTTGAAACGCGAGTTCAGAATCGTCCTTGTTGTTTTTCTCTTTTAATTCGTGTATTCGTGTAACGTGACACTTGATAGAGTTGCAATTTAACTAAATTTCTAACGTTCGTAAGATTATTTTGCATTAAATATTTATTTCCATTCGTTCGTTTAAATCGTCCTTAAAATTGAATGCAAGAAATCGGTATGTTTCAGGTGAAGATAAACAATTACATGTAACAAAAAAGAAACCGGCAGGAAAAGCTTACAACTAATTAAGTCATGGCCAATTTTAGTAATTATATTTAACCTCACGATAAAAAATGAGAAAAATAATAATAATCATTAGTATCTTTAAATTTTTGTCACGCGTCTCTTTTCTCCCCGCTTTGCCTTCTTTTGTCAGTTTCCCTCAATTCGCAGAGGCGAAAGTTTTACACTGCGTAAAGTGTACGATTAAATGAAGACAATTTTTTCTTGACCTTGGTGACTTGTTGACTAATGTTATTCTTGGATATGAAGGTCAGAACTCAAAACACTTTTTTATAGTGTTAACGTTTCGGCCCTGATGGGGGCCCTCCTCAGAACCAATTTATTTAAATCATCTGTCACGAACAAAAATAATAAAATAATGTACAACTACTTTTTTAACAAAACATGAATAGTTTAGATAATAAGCCAGGATGTTTATGCATTATAAGTGAGAGGAATAAAAAAGGAGTTGTACATTATTTTATTATTTTTGTTCGTGACAGATGATTTAAATAAATTGATAATAAAGGAATTCCTCTCACTTATAGTGCATAAACATCCTGGCTTATTATCTAAACTATTCATGTTTTGTTAAAAAAGGAGTTGTACATTATTTTATTATTTTTGTTCGTGACAGATGGTTTAAATAAATTGGTTCTGAGGAGGGCCCCCATCAGGGCCGAAACGTTAACAGTGTACGATTAAATGTTTGTTAGTAACGAGAACGTGATTAGAAAAGTAACATTTCGTTGGATAAAGAAAGACAGAGCAAGGAATAGAAAAAAAAGAAATAGAAAAGAAGATATTAAAGGTGCGCGGGTACTGAAATTCTTCGGGTCGGGTCGGATCGGATAAAATGGATTACTTTCAGATTATCCGAAACTTTCCGATTACCCGAAAATTTCGGATTACCCGATACTTTCCGATAAAATATCGGGATTTCTAGAGTGAAAGTGAATTTTCGAAAATTTTGGAGTACCCGAAGTTTTTAGACTACTCGAAGTTTGTGGACTACCCGAAGATTTTGGATTTACCAAGAAACCGGACCCGATGCAAACCCGACCCGAACCCGAATTCGTGTACTCGAAATTTCGGGTACCGACACACCCCTAGAAGATATACATGTTCAGATACGTGAAAAAAGAATTGTGAAAATTTATAAAAATTGAGAAAAAAATTCCGTCCATTTTTGATCGTAAGCGATCTTCTCCTTCTTCGTTTCCATTTATTCGACTAATACACGTAAGAGTGCGCGTATATGTATATATATAAAATAAAAATTATGCAATAATTATAATTTTTGATTTTAAAACTTTGATCATAATTTCCAATAGTCGTTCATGCGCGTTTTTTTTCTTCTCCATGTATAAGCACACACCTACATATAGGTATATATAATGAAAAACATGGCAATTAAAATCAATTCATCACATATATGTATGCGTATATATGTATAATATTTGTGTATTTTTGCATTACCCGCCTATTACGCTTTACGCTATTTATTAATAACTATCATATCTCGCTCGTAAATATACATTACGTATAATCCGCGGAAAGATGATCAATAATTACGATATTTTTAGCATCATTTTATTTTTCGAACGTCATCGTCGAAAAAATATGTCAAAAAACGATATTACGAGATTATAAAACGAGATATAGCGACTGATGTACCCTAAATCTATATGTATAACGGCTTCGTATCGCCGTCGTCCATTTAGATCTATATTTATAGTGTGTGTGTGTGTGTTTGTATATGCATGTGCACATACACACGCCCCTGCCTATCGCTAACCAGTTTTCTAATATTACCAAGTACCGTAGGTGTATCGGCCGGTCCCTAAATTACTCGACGTCATTACCTCTACAGTAATATATGTGTATGCATAGCTACGCAATAATCTGCGTGTACTATTATAGTACATCGCGCCACTAACCTCTATGTCCTAGACAAGATATATATATATAATAATAATAATAATGACAATAATAATAATAATAATAATAATAATTTCATACACGTCCCTTCCGGTCAGAAACTGGCCCGGAAAAAAAAAATTAAAAATTAAAAGAAATTTAAGAAAGTCGGAAGAAAAAGAATTGCTAAATTAAAATGATTCAGAAAAAAATAACAAAATAAAATAAAAAATAAAAAAAAATCAAAGAAAAATAATAAAATAAAAAATAAAATGTATATCTTGCGCATGCTTGTAATATATGTGTTGGGGTATAAAGTTCATGACGTATGACTAAAACATAATTACGTCTGTTGAACTTTTAGTAGTCTAATTGAAATTGTTCTCACGATTGCCGATAGCTTATAATCTAATTTTCATCAATTCAAGTAATCGTTCATAGTTATTTCTTCATCAATTACGTTTCGTTCTACGTTGAAAGATTCATGAGACACGACGAGACGACATGTCACGGGTTTCAGTATACGCGTGACGTTACTACAAATGCTGCGTTCGCGTAGTTGAAAAATGTATTCGGATCGAGACCGTACCGACTATATTGATCCGGAAACTTCCCTATTTATCACCGAGATAAATTCTCTCCTCGCGTATCGATCTAGTATTATTATCATTATTCTCATTAAAGTCATGGAAAAACCTAGCTGCGTATTATTGTATAATCCGCGATCGACGACGATCATCGAGGATCAATCGGCTGTAGTTAAAGAAAATCCTTTCAGTCCCGTCGATGTAAGAGGTATATGTACTCGTATATTGTATACAATATGTATATTATGCATGTATGTATCAACTATATGTATATGAAATATAACGAATTATTCATTTTCATTCTTTTTCAAACTTTTTCACTTTTATCTAAATCTATTGTTTATATGTGCACTGAGGTAGACGGATGGAATATAATATTGTGTAGCTCGCTGTTTTTGCCGGATGATCGTACGATTGTTAATTATTTGCATAGAATTTCAAACGCAGAATCTGGTATCGTACGATACGTACGAACGTATATCTGCCGGATCTACAAGAGCGGAAAACTGCGAGCTTTTATTTATTATTATTTTTTTCTTCTTCTTCGTTATGTTAGTCTATTTTATTTATTCATTTTTTTTTCTTCTTCTTCTTCTCTTTCAGCTCTCTCTATTTCTATTATATTAGTAGTTTCATTAGTCGTTTCATTTTTATATACGAAAAATAGAATTCATCTGAGGTAGTGGATGGACTTTCTATAGTATAGTGTATATGTTTATAATATTTGTATATGTAATTAATAGTTATAATATATATATATAGTACCACGCGTAAACTAAAAATAATAACGGTTGTGTGCCCTTGTGACGGGCGATTCTGAAACGCCACGTTACAATATATATATATATATACCGGGACAATCTCTTGAAACTTGAAAATCAACCGCGCATGCACCAAATAATTCAATCCCATTGGTAGGTATCTTCCCGCAGCAGTACGCAAAACGTGTACGTTTGAATTTTCAAAGAGCATTAGCATTAAATTCCAACCATTTTTTGAAGAATCGACTTTCCAAAGCAATAACAAATGCTTCCCAAACTTTTTCGAATCGCTACCTCAATTGTTTGAGATTCTAACCTCGAATATTCGTACGAACTACATCGCCGCCAGAAACAGTCTGCTCAGCTGAAAACTCGGAATGGCCAGCCTGCACGCAAAGCCGATAAACCTCGCGCATGCGCGGTTCATTTTCAAATTTCAAGAGATTGTCCCGGTATGTAATGTATATCGAGATGCAAACATTACACACGCGTGCCTATATCCGTTCGTGTTCACTGTCACATTTCGTTCCTTTATCAAAATTCTCTTTTCTTTCCTTCTTTCCTTCTTTCCTTCTTCGTTAAATCATCTCCTACACAATATGCAAGATCCTGCATTTTACATGTATAAGAATGCATTTTAAATTCCACGTAGCGTACAGACTCGAGTAGCGCAGTAACGGCAGTAGTGGCGAAAATTTATCACACGAAACACGAAGAAAAAAAAAAAAAAAATTATTATTATTTACTTTTTTTCTTTTTAAACGAATAATAAATGAGTTAAAATTAAATGATAATCCGCGTTAGTTGGATGAGTACAATTATCATAAGTATATTATAGCTTTGCAATTTTCTATAATGAGGTATTGCGCGTTGCTCACGTAACTATAGTCATTCTCTTCGTATGATAATATGTATAATGAAGATAATTTTTTTTTTTTTTTTTGCCCTTGTATACGTACAATACGGGACTCGGTGATAGAAAACGCTCTACCTACCTGTGTTACCCCCGCGTGAGATTCAAGCATCGCCGATGCGACGTATACGTATATAGACGTGATAAAACAGAAAATATTAATAATAATAATAATAATATGGGTATTATCGTTACCGAAAGAACTCATGTTTTCGTTTCTGTTTTCATCTTCTCTTCTCGCAGTTGATCACAATCGCGATCACCTCCTCATCCGACACCCTCTTTCACCGTCGAGTAGTTCTCTTCCTCCCACTTCTCGACCAGTGTCCGCGTGTGTTTGGTCTTCGCCGGATCGATATATATATTGTTACAAAGGGTGAAATCACCCGTTTTGTCCCCTTTTAAATGATCTAGTAGTCATCATAGATAAAAGACGTTTATAAACCTCTTATGTCTTTCAAAAGAATAAAGTTGCTGCGTCAACCGACATTATTGTAAAAACAGTCAGTCTCTGGACTTTAAAAAGAGAACTTCGTGTCCAAATACATCTATTTTCTTTCTAAAATATTCCTTGTTCGTGAGACTTCTTTGGCTCGGCGTTCGCTTAAATCGCACAGAGAACTCTTTGATTCTCTTAGTCCTTTCTTAATTTCGCCCGTTGTTACAATATATGTATATAAAAAAAATATATATATATATAATATATTATATATAATATATATATAATATAATATGCATATATATATATATATGTATATATATATATCGAATCGAGCACGTGGTTCGACTCATCCCGCGTAATCCTACTCGGCCTTGACGACTTCCGGTTCCTCGTTGTCGCTGAAGTCGTCCTCCTCGGCGCCCGACGATTCGCCTTCGTCCAACGGCGTGTGTTGCAGATGGACCTCAGATCTTTCCTCGTGGACGACGCCGGGTCCCCTGCCCTCGTCCCTCCCTATCATGGGATAATCCTCGATGCCGCGACCCCCCAGCTTGTCCATCGCGCTCATCTGCGCCATTTTCGCGGCGTGGGCCGCGGCGACGGCCGTCGCCTGCTCGGGACTGAGGCCCATCGTAAGTCCCGAATTCTCGGCGATGAACTGCAGGTAGGTGTCGAGTATCGCCGAGCCCGTCGCGCTGTTGTGATGCCCGTGTCCGTGGTGCCCCGGGGGCTGAAGGGGGGCGGTGTTCGGCTCCCGGGTGACGTGGAGGGTGTCGTGGGACTTGGCCGCGATCGCCCCCGACGCCTTGTTCACCTTCGTTATCACCGTGTTGTTGTTCGGCGTCGGCGAGCCGTATCGCAAGCTCAGCGGCAGCGTCAGGTCCTCGGGATCGTCGCCTCCGCACACCGAGCTTCCGGTTTCCGAGGGCGCCCCTCTCGGCAGTTCCAGACGCATGTCGCCTCGACGCGGTCCCGTGGGACTCGCCCTGGCGCGCAGCTCCGCCGGGGAGACTTTGACCCCCGCCTTTGCCAGCAGCCGTGATGCAAGCTCGGGGTCAAAGGGACTCGGCATCGGCAGAACCGGCAGGTCCTTCGTGCTGATCCCTCGATGCTGACGCGACATGTGAGAGTGCAGGGAATTACGCGACTTCGCGACCGTTCCGCAAAGCACGCATCTGTACCCCGGGCATATCGTGTGCTTGTCCTCGAGGTGCGTCCGCAACGTGTGAGCCGATCTGTATATCTTCCCGCACTTCGGACAAGGCCGCGGATCCGTAGCTCTGACTCGCATCATGTCGAGTCCTCGGCGGGCTACTGAAATCACAGATGGAAATTTTGCGTGATTATTTTCCAAACGGTTGAATCGAATAAGGGAGCTTTTCTTATAATTTAACTTCTTTCCTTTTATTTTTTGTTTGTTTTTTACCCCCCCCCCCCCCCCCCCCCTCCCCGTCAGTTCAGTTCTCGTCAAATATATTAAGACAGATTAAAAAACGACCGTTGCTTATTGACGGTATAATCAGCGATCTTTCGAACCCCTCGCAATTATCAAATTGATCTATTTCTCAATAAAGTCGAGAGAGTGTTTAAAATTCTGCTTTCATCCATTTTATACCAGTATCAAACATTTTTGAATAACTTTCCAAATAACGGTTTTAATAACTTGTAAAAAAAGTTGAATGTCGTGTTCAGTTCTTGAGTACGTAAAATATATTTTTAGAATCGAAAATTCAGATTATCAATCGTGTTGAATTGAATCAGTTTAGTAACGATATATCCGGCGAGAAAAATTTTCTCCTCAAAAGGTATACTGAAAATAGAAATAATCATTAAAGATTCAAAGATGTTGGTTCTGCAGAGTCTCGATGTCGATCAACGCCAATGCGGTAAAACGTTTGTATGCATATTTCGCGATCTATTCCTTCGGTCGACCCCATTTCCGCGACACCTTTCCCGATATTATCCCCGTTGCGTGCCTGCCAAAAGTCACGGAGTAGGGACAGCAATTAAATTTGTATTTGACGAGTGTTTCAGCGTTGCGACCAAATGGATTGGTGAAAAGAAAATCAAGTAGAATGAGGCGCGAAGTAATTTATTAGTATTAACGTGATCGACAATATCTAAAAATATATTTTTTTTATTATATAAAATAAATTGGTAGTTTATTTCAGTAACGTGATTGCCTTAAAAGCAATTTATCTGTAGACATTATCCAGATTGAGATGCAAAGTATGAAGAGGAACGAAAATATTTTTCGAAAATATGTAAATTTGAAAACTGGTGAATTTGAAAAATTAACGACGGAGCCAGGAATCGAACCTGGCGTCTAGAGATGCTTGACCGGAGTCTTACTCCACCAGACCACCTAGCCGCCCTGACTCTGTTGTCGTCAATTTCTCTCATCACCAGTGAGTCCGAATTTGTTTTCCTGGGCGCGATTTATGTATGAGTAAGAATTTCTTCTCTACATGCACGATGTAAGGAGACTGTAGTGTGTAGATGTTATGTTTATATATTATAGAGTCTTGGTGATCGGTCAATTAAGAAAACGTATTGTTAGTTAACGTTTCGACCCGGATATGGGCCCTCCTCAGAACGATTTATTTTTTTAAAACTGTCAAAAATAACAAAAAGAATTTTGTAAAATAAATAATAGTACTAGAAGTAATCAGACTTAAATATTGAAGATGTAATACTCTTAGAGCTATTATATATTGTTGATAGTAAGAACCTTATGATTAATTGAGATAAGGATGTTTTTGAGTGTTATTTACCTTTTGAATTAAGTAAGTGGACTAAGATGTAGTCGAATTCACAATTACAATTGGTGGAAACAGTGTTCTTTTGAGTGACGGTAGACAATGTCAATCTTCAAGTTATTTTATATGTGGAAGTTAATAGTTGGTAGTCATTAATTAAAAAGATTAAAGAACTATGTTTCTTCACAGTCAATATGTCATAGTGTTAAAAGGTTATTAAAGAAGGTCGTTTAGCAATGAAATTAATTCACAGGTGTCAATGAAGTGGAGGTGGGCTCTTTATAATTAAGTTCTACATGTCTAACGAAATATTGTTGGTTGAACCAATTGAGTCAACAGGTGAATAACGACTGATGGGAGAAAACAATGTAATCCAGAGTGAAGGTGAGCCTATTATAAACAATTATACAGAAAAACAATAAATATTTTGTAAGAAAAGTTATGTAGAAAGGACTGTAAATGGGGACAAAAAAAAAAAAATTTTTTTGTATGTAGTTAAGGTTAAACAATATTTGTTGTGTGGGCGGAGATTAGAGGTTTGTAAATATTACTTAAATGTTCAACATCTTGTCTAAGATTAACAGAATTGGTATGACCTACAATGTTGCACATTTCTAATAACAGTCTTCTATAATAATTGTGTTCTTCGCAAAGGATGTTTGTGTTGTCGTAATTAAAAGTGTGTTGTTTATCGATACTATGTTTCGTTAGAGCTGTGTGCCGTTCTTCATTCTCATGTACGTTGCGTTGGTGTTCCCTAATTCTAGTGTTGAGATGTCGACCAGTTTGACCTATGTAGACTTGATTGCAGTCATTGCATGGTATTTTATACACGACATTAGATCGTTTGCCTATGGGGATCTTGTCTTTGCCTGTATCAAAAACTAGTTGTAGATCTTTTGAATTTTTTTCAACAAATTTGACATTATATTTGGCGAATAAGCGGTTAAGTGACTCAAAGAGGCCGGATACATATGGGATGGGGATATATGTAGTAGCGGGTCTATTGCTATCTTCAGCGGGAGCAGAGTCAATATTATTGTCAGGTATGTTGTTGATGTAGGTACGTCTCTTATTAATTTGTTGGTGTAATGGGCCATGAGGGTAATCATTCCATCTTAGTACATTGTATATGAGCGACAGGTTTTTTTCCTGGAACTCTGTACTAGCTAGTTTGATAGCTCTGTCGACTAGGTTAAAGATGGTGCCTATTTTGAAGGACAAAGGATGGTGAGAGTTAAAATTCAGGTATCTTTGTGACCAGGTTTTTTTGTGAAACCAATCTGTCTTGATATTATTATTGTTGTGTATCAACAATACGTCTAAGAAACTGATGGCGTTATTTTCTTCTGTTTCGATAGTAAATTGTAATCTAGGATGGTACCCGTTAAAAATATTAAGAGTGTGATGTATTTTTTCATTTGGAACGGCAGTAAGAATATCATCCACGTATCGAAAATAGAACGGTAAATCAAAACCTAGATCGTTAATGCAAGACGTTTCCAAGTCTTCCATGACGAGGTCTGACAGGATTGGGGAGAGAGGAGATCCCATAGGCAAACCAAATTGTTGTGCATAAGTATCGTTATTAAATTTAAAAATTGCGGAGTCAAAACATATTTTTAAGGCTTTTTCAAGTTCACTAAGGGGAATTGGGATCTTATTTTCCAAAGAAGCCCACCGGTTGTTTATTGCACGCAATGCGAGATCTGTAGGAACGTTGGTAAAGAGTGAAATTACATCTAAAGATATTAACGTGTAATTGTCCGGGATAATCAATGTTTTAATTTTATCCATTAAGAAAAAGCTATCCTTAGCTCTCGAGATGGGAGGTGTGATATTGGTGGTGAGCCATGAATTGATAGTTTTGGCTAAGGTATAGGTCGGGCTATTGACAAATGAGACTATTATTCTTAAAGGGACATCCTCTTTGTGAATTTTTGGAAGCTCATATGCGCGTGGAGGGACACTATTGTACGTAGAAATGCTTCTATGTAGATTTTTGGTTATAAGTTTAGAGGTAAACCAATTAAAAGTGAGCTTATTCACCCTAGTTTGTAGGGAGTTACGCAAATCATATCTAGTAATTCTATAAGTACTGGTGTCAGAAAGCTGCTGTCTCATTTTTTTATTATACGTGTCTCTATACATAGCAACCGACGTATTACCTTTGTCAGCTTTTTAAATCAGAATTTCAGGGTTATTTTTTTTAAAATTCATGGTCTCACGGATTTTTTGATCAGTGACATAATTATTGATGTTGTTTTTGGGGTACTTTGGGAAAATAAGTACACGGTTAGTGAAATCGGATCTAACTTGATTTCTTGACTCATTTGGAAAACTCGTAATTTTTTCTTCAAAATTGGAAATGAGGTTGAAGACCGGAAGATCACGTTTGTTGTATGTTCGACCGAATTTGTGACCTAGTTGTACTATTTCGGTAACATTTTCTGGAATAGGAGTATCAGTTAAATTTATTAACCAGTTATTTTTTCCTAATTACGTTTTCTTAATTGATCGATCACCAAGAGTCTATAATATATTACATACGAGGTCGAGAATTCTTATTCATCAGATGTTATGTTTACCCTTTCAACCCTTTGCTTCCGATGAGAAGCCCGTAAGACGGCAATGCCGTCTAATAAATGAGATGCGGGTGTGCAAATCATTAATCTACGAGAGAATTTTGTTGAAAATATGTAAATTTGAACAACTGGTGAATTTGAAAAATTAACGACGGAGCCAGGAATCGAACCTGGTATCTAGCGATGCTTTACCGGAGACTTACTCCACTAGACCAAATAGAAAATATTTTTCTTTGGAAATAATCAAGTTAATAATTTCACTGAATATATTTTTTATTATACAAAGCATTATACTTAAATAGTATACTCTATTTGATTATACCCTAAAGTCTATTTAAAATAATACAATACTTTATACATCACTCGTTCAATATATGTATATATGTATATATTTATCCGTATGTATATACATATAATATATGTATTTATTTATGTATCATTCGTAGGCATTGGTATATTATGGATATATTAGATTTATAATATGATCGGGTATGCTAAAATACTGACGTTTTTCAAACACGCGGCTGTAGAAAAATAACTAATCAATTGGTAAACGACCTGACGGTAGTTTTTTTTGTGTTCCTCTTTTTTTCAACGACAAATAAAAAAATTAAAAAAAAAAATTTAAAAAAAAAACCCTCGAAAAAGAGAGAGAGAGAGAGAGAGAGAGAGAGAGAGAGAGAGAGAGAGAGAGAGAGAGAGAGAGAGAGAGAGAGAGAGAGAGAGAGAGAGAGAGAGAGAGAGAGAGAGAGAGAGAGAGAGAGAGAGAGAGAGAGAGAGAGAGAGAGAGCAGCAGGAAGAGGAGACGGAGAGAGGAATGACAAACGAGAGAAGAATACCTACCAGTCTTCTCTCGAATGCCTTATCTCTTCGCGAAGTCATTATAGAATGAAACCCCGTGCTTTCTACTCGCGATTATAATCGATGTACAGAAATGAGTCAGCTGGTTCTCAATTCGCGGAAACGCCATCTCCTTCAAAGTCAATTACGCATTTCTTATCCCTTATATATACACATACATATATATGTATAGAATCACAATTATATACTTAATAGCATTAAAATTAAGGCTGGCGTACTCAGCTTAGAGGAACATCATTTTATCAATTATTATTATTATTATTATTATTATTGTTATTATTGTTATTATTATTCACGTGCCAACCACCTATCAACGCTTTGCTATTGTAACGTGAAATAAGTCGACACTCCTCCGTCCTATACGAAATACTGTTCAAAGTACATCTATTCTATGATCGTATAATAATATTATTATTATTTTTTTTTACATTACCATTATCATTACTATTTTTTTATCTCACCTCTTTTCCTCCGAATAGCAAAAGTCAAAGCGCTGACTCGATCTCTACTTCGCTGGTCAGATTCTCTCTCGCAATCGTGATTCTAGATGAAAGAAAAAAGAGAGAAAAAAAAAATACTTGAAGAAAGTGTGTACTTGGGTAGAACGAGCAAAAAAAAAATGGAAAAAAAATAGATGAATATACACTTTGCTTCCAAGTAAAATAATCGCGCTGTTCGCCGCTAGTTTCGACAGCTCACAGTCAGCGGTAAGGACGAAGGTGAATCCCACATCAGACGTAGGTCCATCGCAAGGTCTTTATCTGATCCCACTGTACGGGGTGTTTCATTCTCATGTGATTCCGTACGCTGTTTGGGTGTGAAAATGTTTTGGCGCAGGAAGTTACGGGGCAGGTGGGAGAATCACGTGGATAATGATGCTCGAGGTGAGCTCGCATTGCGCTGATGTCCAGCAAGGTGCGGCAGCACAACGGGCAACGGTAACCGTGCTGACGGTGATGCTCTTGCAGCATCCTTTGCTGGCGGAAGTCCGGCTGACCGGATGCCGTCTGAGTCCGTGATGTGACCTTCGGCGATTGGCGATGGCTCGGGTTGTGGTGGTGGTGGTGGTGGTGGTGGTAAACTCCGTTCTCTCCTTCATCGACCCCGGGATCTGCAACCACCACCGAACCAAGGTTACCACCGACCACCACCACCAACCGATATTTACACGACATACCGATCAACGACTCATCGACCGTTCAACGATCGGTCGGAGCCCGAGACGCGGTAGGTCGCGTTGCAACGGTTGTGTTAGTGTTTTATTTATTTTTATTTTTTTTTTGATTTTCATTTTTTTTTTTTTTTTTTTTTCTAATATTCATTTGTGATTTTTACTTTCATTCTTTTTACGGGGTCAAGGTGATACGGAAGTTGCGGTTGCAGGGTTTTCGTGTGAGGGATGAATCCGCGGCGGAAGGTTGCATGTGAACTTTTGTATCGATCTAAACACGAGTGGTAAATTTGCCTGTGGTGTTACTCGTACCTGTTCAATTATTCACGATACGATAAATTATACAACACGACCCCCCCCCCCCCCTCGTCTTTTTATAAGAAAACGAAAACCACAGCAAAATAATAATGATGATTATGACGATTATGATGATGATGATAATAATAAAAATGTAATAACGACCAAATTTAGGCTTTTTTGCGCTGCAGAATACTCGACTACTGTAAAATGTATAACACGTAGTTACACCCCTGCGTTTTCTTATTACGGACGTGTATCTGCAGCGCCACCGTTTTCTCACTCTTTGTCTCTGTCTCTCTCTCTCTCTCTCTCGCTCTCTCTCTCTCTCTCTCTCTCTCTCTCTCTCTCTCTCTTTCTCTCTCTCTCTCTCTCTTTGTATCTCCATCTCTCTCTCTCTCTCTCTCTGGTCGGATTCAAGGATGGAAGATAGAATATCAAAGTTACGATCAATCATCATTCGTTATTACGTATACCGATACAGCCAATTGTCGATACGAAATAGATCGCTTTTCCTCACCGTTCTTGTACAGTTTTTATTTCAAATTTCAGATACATGATACTTTTGTGAAACAGGCAACAAATGCTGTTTACAGTATTGACGGAACGGGGTTACTTTCTCATCGTTTCAAATTGTCGAAAGCTTGAAGGGATAGAACGTGATCTTTTCGACTTGTTAAGAGTTTTGCACTCCGTTGATTAAATCGGTACAGGTGGACAATCGGATCGGACCCCGAATGATGCCCCCCCCCCAAACCCCCATCCCCGTCCGCCCCTCTATACAAAGCGATGTATTTAAGCTTTCGTTCGACGTTCAGGCGTACGGCAAAGAGGACGAAGAAGGAATCGCGGACGGGGGATTCGTCTTTCCCCGTCGTCCTCGTGGTGATCTCTCAAGGAAAGATCAGTTTCAGGAGGGATGATGGTGCGCGGAACTGTTGAGATTCGATCTCTGGTGAATCCCGTGGGCCTGAAGCTGGTGATTGATAAGATAATGTTTGGTCTTGCATCGTTTCCCGCAAACGTTACACTGCGGCCAAGTATCTGGTGGGGGCCAATTCGAGTGAACGTTTTTGACGTGCTGTCGCAAGTTGCTCGGCGATGAATAGCTTCTACCGCAGTAACGGCACAACGGTCGAGTGTCGTCGTGATGGAGGGCGTTGTACAGTCTTGCAAAATTCTCCACCGCCTGCGACTCGTTCCCAATGATAGTCCCTTCCTTCTTGGGTACCACCGATCCTACAACCGGAACACGTGTGCCCGTCAGTGGAATTTCTCTCGCTCGTTTCCTCACTCATTCCCTCGCTCGCCCTTCGCCCGATCACTCGCTCAATCACCCGGCCACTCACACCCTCAATCAACATCCCGATTTCTCCTCGTCACTGCTTTACGCATGCCAACAATCGAACACGCTATACTCTCGTACTCTTACAGGCCATGCCCAGTTGTAGGATAGAATGGTTTGCAAGAATTGTCAATCATGTAGGTATATACGTATGTACTAAGCACTAAGTCACCACTCAACGATATAATATACAAAACTCACGATGCACATTTACAATAACTAGCTATTCATCCCCTGTCGATACGATATTCAAGTACCGCGTTGCATCGTACTTGAAACTCCGAAGAGAAATCCTTCGTCAAGGCTGGAATAAAATGTTTCACACTCCACGCATGTTCCGTCGATTGTCGGATATTCTTTTTAACAAAGTTTAAGATACAAAAATTCTTTCGGATTATCTTTCTATCTCTCCTTCCTTCGCTCTTTTCTTTTCCATTATCGACGACGCCGTTAATAAAGGCTTGACCACGGAGGGCTTTCTTCTTCGCGTCGACGGCGGGTTGCAGGGAGGGTTAGGGGGAGGGTGGAAGTTACCCAGGAGGGTTTGCGGCACCTAGTAGGTAAGCCGGTATCGATTCGCTAGCCTCCTTTTAGAAGGCGGGAGCGGTGAGCGTAGGAACTCTGTTCCTGGCCCCAACTACCTACAACTTCACTCACACCCCTGCATTCAGAGAGGCTGGTGTCGAGGGTGCGCAAAAGACAAGGACGGAGGCAACGAGTGGTCTACGTAAGAAGCTGGTATTGATCCAGTTGGCTTGTTGCAACTATCTCTACCACGGATCTCTACAGAATCGAAATTACAATCCTCACGTTCGCCAGACCGCGTTCCAACCAAGATAATCCCTGCCCGAAAAAGACAATCCTTTTCCCCTCTTTACACATATTTCTATTTCTTCTCGACCTCACGTGCTTAGAACGGTGACGGAATCAGATCTATTCGCGGATACAATATCTTACGTACAGCATACGGGTTCAAGTTTATAAAAATTATTGCCTTCTTCTCTCCTCGCCGTGCCGTAGAAACTTCCCTGAGACGCAAAGCCGTGCGAATTGGGACCAGCGCCTTCTTTACCAGGCCATTGGTTGACTCGCGGAGGTGGGGGATCAGGGGAGGGGCAGGAAGGCTTGGAAGTACTGATTTATGGGAGATGGCAAACATTGAACCAATCTATTAGAATTACTCGTCCGTGTAGTTGGAGCTGAACCACCCAAGCTGATATATGTTAGCCGGACGAGAATCACCCCGCAGAAAGTGAGAGAGAAGGAAGAAACGAGTGAGAAAGGGAGAAAGAGAGAGAGAGAGAGAGAGAGAGAGAGAGAGAGAGAGAGAGAGAGAGAGAGAGAGAGAGAGAGAGAGTAAGATGAAGCTAGAGACCTAGAAAGACTTTATGCAGGACAGTTGCCTAGCCTCGAACTGATACCTTTATTCCTTTCACCGGCCTTCTGCAGTCCCTACTTTATTCTACTTGCTTCTTAAGATAAATCGAATTCTTCGTTTTCATTCCTTTTTCTTCACTTTTTTATTCTTTTATTTTTTTATTTTTTTAAAATCTCTTCCCTCTATTCTTTTTATTTTTCACTCTTGGGAGTGTTTTTTAAACAGCCCGCAGAGGAGTGGGGTCACTTTTCTGGACGCCTCCTTTGCCGAATAGCCTACAGACCTACAACCTGCTCTCGTTCCTTATCGCTCGAAATCTATTTCTGGTCCTTTGCGCGGACTAGTCGGAAAAATATCGTTGACTCGGAAAGAGAGTTTACGAGGCAACTAGACATTTCGGAGATAGATCGTGTGGGGAGGGGAGGAGGAGATGGTGAGCGAGAAAGATGCGGACTCTCGATGAAATGAGAGAAGACCCGAAGAGAGAATGGAAAGAAATGAGAAAGATAGAGCGAAAACTCGCGCAAGCAGTAAAAGGCAAAGCGTAAAACCTGCTCGTAAAAATGCAGTAAACCATTGTACGCATCGTCCGTGTTCGTCGAGTGGACGGGAGAGCGAATGGGGTATGTGGGGTACAAGGAAATACCTTACGAATACAGAAAAGTTTACTTCATCCCCGGAAACGAAACGAAACGAAACGAAACGACACTGAGAAAATGAGGAAAAGGAGGATGAATTTTGATTGTCCCATCGAACTGCCAAACTTTACTATACGGACTCCGGCAGCGTGTCGCGGAGAGCTACTCGAAGCCGGGCGGTATTTCAACCGAGATTTAAATCCACCGTGAATAAAAATAGTTCTCGAAAGTTTGAGGAAAGAGAGGAGGAAGAGAGACAGAGAGAAAGAGAGAGAGAGAGAGAGAGAGAGAGAGAGAGAGAAAGTAGGCGAACGGAATGAAAGAAAGGGGAATTTTGGCAGCCCGGGTAGTCCGGGACTAAGAGGAAGCGGATCTCGAGCACCTCAGCCTTGGCTTGATTGAATGGAACCGGTGGCTGCGGGGAAGGGTGGAAGGGTGAATTAGAGAAGGAGAGAGAATGGATTTCGTAGCAAACCATGATGATTGTGGTGGTCCATTAGAGTGCCAGCGTAGGCCTTTCCGCGTGTTCGTTCGTTAGCTCCTCCACAGAATATATACGGTATTATATGTATATATATTGTACATTTGGCAAAAGTTTTGACGGGTTTTTCAAAGTCGCTGAATTGATTAATCGTCGAAAAGAACTTCGAGAAGGAAATCATCGAGAGTTTTCACTTTCTAAATTTTCTTTAAAACTCTCCAGAATTTTCAGAATCGAATACAATTAAGTGTTCGTTAATATATGTCCACGGAAATCAGAAACGCAATCAAAATCGTATGGTGAATAATTTTTTTTGGTATTATGAATCACGTGTTACACCTTAATCGAAGATTATTAAAATTATTTCGGACACTGCGTCTCTTGGCGATGAATTTAAACAACCTGGGATGTGTATATTTTGTTCCGCCTGTAATGAAATCTACTTCGAATGAAGCAGGAATAAAAGTATCTGCTAACTGTAACATACACATCCATAAAGCGAATGAAATTCAGCGTCGAGTAGCCATTAAATTGGTTGCCGAAGAAAATATTTATCTCGAGCAAAAGTTGAGCCAGTGTCATTTAGGAATATGTGAAGTTTCGCTATTCAATAAAGAATATTTCCCGAACTTTTTCGATGATTCGATAAATCCTAAAACTTCTTCCGAGTTCCTCAAAAGTCTGTAATAATTTTGCCGTTCTAAAACCAAGCGAGTAACAAACCCTTGAATATAATATGAAAGCGTTACGCGACCAAGTTTTTAGTCTCTACCTATTTCCCGACTTTCCAAACAAGATGCAACTTAATTATTAATCAGATAACTTGGATCTCCGCGGATCCAATTAACAAAATCGTGTTTAATTGGATTCACCGGGCTTAGAGAAAAAGCCTTAAAAGATCAGCCTAATCAGAAACCACGGTATACGAGCTCGAGTAATTATATTTTCTAGTAGAAACGAGAGTAAAAATGAAAGAATCGAGAAAAAAGGAAATACAGAAAAACATAATTGGATCTGGATTATGCCGAAGAGATTACATGTTCGAAAAGTGACGAAATAGCGTAGAATAATCGATTTCCTTACGACTCTCAAACTTCGAAATTCACTCGTTTTCGTATTATTTTTAACTAAAGCAAATCGGGAAAAATGAGCAACTGTTTGCGAGATTTTTAAAGCTGATCGATCGATCGCAGGGCGTAAATTTTATGTACGTGTATTTCGAGAAAAAAGAAAGAGGAGAAAAAGAAAAAGAAAAAACACCCAAAAGAACCTAGACGTGTCTGCGAACGTTCAATATCCGCAACTTACAATAGCAATTTAGAACGTCTGTCATGTCTGCCCCATCCGGTCTAAATATTCCCGAGTGCCTTCCAGCTCGGCTATCTCCGCCTCCCTGCACTCTCATGTACCCGCATACATATATGTAAAGGCATATAAACCTTGGCTGTACATATCCAAAGATGCGCGTGTACGTCGCTGGATTCGCGCATGTTGTCGACGCTTGGCGATGGGGGAAATTTCTTCTGGTGTAATAAAAGGTGAAAAAGTGTTGCCGATATTTTCAAGATTTTCCGAAAGAAAAAAAAATTGCAAGCGTCGTTATATGTACGTCCGATTTTTCTACATTCTTTTTTATATTCGAAAGAACAGCTGCGAGAGGATAATCTAATTTTACACGAATCACGTATCTGAATCTTTACATAGATACGAAGATACACAGATCTTATAGGTATGTACGTATAAAACGGAAGCCCGTGTTGTATTCGCTAGGCATAGGTAGTTGATTCCAATCTGATATCGCCGCCGCGTGTTCCTAGCATATTGTACAAAAATAGAAAAGAATCGTATAAGATAGAATTGCGCCGCGACGTAGAATCGTAAACGTGAAAGAAGCACTGCCTCCTTTTCTCTCTGTATAAATCTTCTCCTTCTCTCTCTCTCTACATTTTCGTGTTTTTTTTTTTCCTCTTTTCTCCGAACGTTTACGCTTCTGTACTCTTCCTCTTTCTCTTTTGCCCAACGTTGGGCAATAAGCTAATTCGTCGATTGATGAATCAATCTTTTTCGCGAATGAGACTTTATCAGAAAGAATAGATACGTCCTAAAGACCAAGAAATAAACAACTTGCTCCTTTGAGGCTACATTTGAAAAATCTTTATACAAATTCGAAAATACGATTACCTATATTATTATACTGTGGTATCCAGCAATTAACGATAGATGGAGAATATTGTCTACAGTATACGTCTAAGCAGGTACAAAGATGCTTAATGAAGAGAAAAAACGGTAAGCAAGGTAATAATCAATAAACTTGTATACATAAGTATATGTATACATAGGTATATAGGATAGAAGACGGCCTCGTAACTGAGCGCAATTGTTTCCAAACGAAGCGCGGAATTCAATCCCTGGGCATGTCTTTTCGATTCCCCCGGGTGCTAATCATAAAAGGAGTCCCTCATTTCTTTCTGCTCGGCGAAAGGAATAAGGAGCAAAATGAAGGCGGGTAGATACATACTATACGAAAGAAAAATACGGAAGAGAAGAAAAATTTTGAAAGAAAAGAAAAAACAAAAATGGAACGGAGTATAAATATAATAGTAGCAACGATGACGTGAAAAAGAAAAGTAACCGTTTCACAACCGCGATTTATGATTGAACGAACGATTCCACGAGTTCATTTCGTGCATCTCCAACGTATTAAACATTCCTGAACTTGGGAGTGGCCATATTTCTTTTCTTCTTCCGCTCTTTGTATTGGTAAGATCGAAAAAGGCGCTGCACCGTTGACTCCGCATCCCCTCGTTGAACGATAGGGGTAGTGAGGGGTAAGAAAATAGTTGGAAGAAGAAAATAAGAAAAAAAAAAAAAAAGAAACAGGGAAAGAAAAGGGAACCGATCGGAAATTCTGAAAAGTCTTATACACACAGACCCGAGTAGGTGCACGCCGACAGAACGGGTATATTCGTATCGGAGAATTAGAAACTGGGATATTCGTGTGGAGAGTGACGATACTTGTTTTCAACGAATTGAAAAAGCATGTTTTCCCCGTGTTTGCCAACGTTCTTTTTCCAACAGGCGCCCGCGAGGCAGATAAAGAAAGATACGGAAGGCCGGAGGGACGAAGGAAGAGAAAGACGGAAAGAGAGTTTCTGCTCGCACGAATCGACCGTTGAGATTTATAAGAGCCGCAAGTGGCGTGGGCCTCGCGTTAGGAAAAAATAGAGGGTGAATTGACGTAGTTGGAATGACTTGAGGGGGTGGAGAGGAGAGGAGAGGAGCGGAGAGGCGAGGTAAAGGAAACGGAAAGGAAAAGGAAAAGGGAAAGTAAAAGGAAAGAAAAGGAGAGCCGAGTATACTGGGGGTGGGTGGAGGAACGGTCGGGGGTGGCGGTGGAGCGCCGGGGGCAAGTGAGGGCAGATCAATGCGGACATGTGCGGGGAATTGCACAGGCATCGATCCCAGGACCCTCAGGAAGCTTGGAAGCCTTCTCTCTCCTGCCTCTCTCTCCCTGGACTCCAGGCTAGTCAGTTTACGCCTCCTTGCCCCCCGACTTACCGAAACTCCTTCTCGCCGCAACGCAAACTGCCATTTCGCACTCCCGGAATCCGGGATCCTGGATCGTCCGCGTATGCGCGCACATGTCGATAAAAATCCAGTCCTCTCTACACGCCAACCTTCATGTCGAATAATTACAGTCCTCCGTAGATCCTTCCGACGCCGACGGGCATTCGGAGCGTCTGCAGGTGGACGACGGTGGTTAGATAAGGAAGGAGCCGAGAGGGGGGGGGGGGGGGATGAAGAAGTCTCCGACGCGTGAAATTGCACGTAGAGGTAGATGGATGAGCGTTATTCCTCGAGGATGTTACCGGAATTTTCTACGCGACGGTGCAGCCGGATGAGGAATAGAGCGAGGAAGAGGGAGCAGAGGGGGCAGAGGTGACAGGGAGTGACGGGGAAGTGACAGAAATGGCAGGACGAAGGAAGACAGAGGAGCGCCGGTAAGAAAAGTGAAAGGTCAAAGGGCGCGTCAGTTGTTGGACCACGTCGGCGTCCCCCTGGAGAACCGACTGATATAAAAAGGTTAGAAGCTTTTACGCGAGAGAATGGACCGCGAAACCTTTCCCTTAAGTTCCCGGTGATCCGGGCCGGGTATGGTACAAGGACGTCTCGAGATTACCACTATCATTCACCGAAAGTGGAGAACGAGGATAGCAGGGACAAACCTTGGAGGCGAGGAAAACTATCAATCGGACCATTTTTTACTCCAAATTGTTCGGAAGAGGGATTCAATCGAACTTGCAAAGCTCTTCAGCGATGCGACGGCTGAGACGGGATGAACGCTACTCGCCTATATAGAGGATGATCCCGTCGCGGAAGTGAGCAAAATAAACACCGCGGCATTGACGGATCCCGGGCGACACCGTCAGCTGGGGCAGTGAACTCGCAAGTGCCGTTAAAGAGCCCTTCTCGCGATCCGGGAACTTCGCCGCTCGCCATTCCCGCGGTCGGATCCTAATTCCTCGTCGAGTAGATTCTTACTCCCAGATTGAGGATCCTGAGAGCGATCCTCGCTGCTCGGTTACTTTCAAACTCCGCGACTACCGCTTCGAAGAGGCACGGGTCGATAGGCCGCGTTTCAAACGGTTCGAAAACAACCCCTCCTCCCGGGGTAAGAAGAAAGCGCTGCGGCGTTGCTGTCGTCACGCAATATTTCACTGCATTTCCCGGATCGAGGTTACGGGGGAGAGGCCTGAGGAATCGATGTAATGGCCGGAAGTAAGTGCCGACGTAATTTAACAAAGCGGGGAAAACTAGTACGCGGGATTTCGGGAAGGAGAACGCAACGGATGAAGGAAATCGGGATCGATCGAGGAACGGAGAGAAAGATAGAAAGAGAGAAAGATGGGTAGAGAGGAAGGGAGTGCGCCGAAAGTGGAGCTCGGATAAGACCTGGGAGGTCACGTGATAAGGAATGCCTCGAGGGTTAAGGACCCGCACGACACGTGTGTCCTGGGCAACTATCCCCTTAATCTTGCCCCCCCCCCCCCCACTCCTTTCGCCTACCGTTTTCCTCTCTTCCTGCATGGCCCGGCTCCCTAATATCCCTTCGACTCCGCGTCCAGCCGCCAGCCAAAAAAGAGGGCGATCTTCCTCGGCTATATTACTTTCCTCGACAAATGACAATTGTAATTCGCCTCTGATCCACGACCATTACTCTCCACGCCCAACGGCGTCGGGAGGGGTTAGAAAAGACAAGATAGGCGTCTCGACTAGATTCTACGGCGTACCTGCGCCTTCAATGTCGTACCTACACCTACACCGTGCCGAGTTTCATCCACCCACGGTTTACGTCTGTATAGAAATCCGGAAAACGAGGGATTACTGGATGAAATTTGGAGAAGTCAGGAGCGAGGGAGAATGAGAGACGGCTTCAACGTTCCAAATCAAGATCCGTATGTGACTTTACTACACCCACAACGACTGTCTACCCATATTATACATATAGAGTTATATATACATATATACATAGTTATATACAGATATATAAGCATCGTGTGTCAAAGGTGTCGGCACGTTCAGAAGAGGCCACGCCAAAGGTTGGCTCGTTAAATATTTGACGACTCGACCGGGCTCCTCGCGTAGGAAGGTTGCGATGGTCCAGCGGAGGTAAGATATAAAGTAAAAAGTGGAAAAAAAAAAGATAAGAAAAGAACGAGAGAAGGCAGGCAAAAAGGTGAAGGAGAGCGAAGGAGAGAGAAACAAATAAGGGAGGCAAAGGGACGGGCGAAAGTAAGACGTGCACGTGCTACGGACGCCCTGCCGCTTTCAACTTCCTTCTCGTTCTTCGAAATCGAGAAAAAGAGAAAGAAGGGGAGAAAGGGAGAAAGAGAGGAGAGAAAAGAAAAAAGAGAGACGCTCCACACGCACACACCCCGGGTATAAGGCGAGTCGTGTTATCCGTCGTAGTCACGCACGCACGCCGCGGTGTAACGACGAAGCGAAGCGAAGCGACGGAACGGCGGCGGCGACAACGTCGCCAGGACTAATACAGAAGTATTTTTTCCCTCCCCCTCCCGATCCCCCAACCCCCAACCCCCAATTTATCTCGCGTGTCCCGGGTTATTGCAGGGATGTCAGCGCACCGGTGCCAGCCGAACTTTCGGCAGCGATTCCTGAATTTTTGAGAAAGCCCACGCGGACGGGTGGGAGACCACCTAACTCGAGATATCCTGCACATTCGAAGCGATTCCCGGCTCGCCTTGGCCGATGTTGAGTGCACGGATCCTGCGGGATAACCATCTCGAGTAGACCGAAGGAAAACCGTTTCCTATCTCGATCGAATCTGAGTGATAGATGGCCTCTAATCTACGAAACGTAAATGTAATCGAAAGTTGGCCGCCACCGCCACCATCATCGTCCTGCATCAGGCAATGCCCTTACCCTAAGCCCCCGAAAGTAGGGCGAATGTAATGCCTTTTCAAGGATTTTCAAACGTGCAAGGAAATCCCACCGAGCCTTATCTCGATATCGATCAGTCTCCGGTCAATTTACCCGGTTGAACGCAAGAGCGAAAAAGAAGAAAAAAAAAAAAGCAACAAATGAACAACCGAGATAGAGATCTTTCACCTGGAAACGGTAAATTTCGAACGAACAGAGTTTTGGTCCTTTCGACAACGCGTTTTTCATTTTTACTTTTTGCTAGTTTCTTTTTTGTTTTTTTTTTTTACTTTTTTATCTCTACAACGTATAGTGGATTTCTAGAAATTACAAACGACGCAAATCAACTGCTGACGAATAATTGTTGAGCTTTAGCTAACTTCCATGACAAGGCGTTGATAAAAACTTAACTTGCCCGCCGATAATGCATTTCGTGTGTTTGCGGAGAGAAGTCCGTTTTACGAAACGAGATATCACTGGGACCTTCCGTTTTTCGTTATCTCCGTCCGATCATCCCCGCCTCGTTATATGAATGACCGCACTCAGCATCTGACACTTTCACTCTCGGTGTTACGCGGCGTTTCTGAGAATTTTCCAATCGACCGCGTGGCGCTTTGTACATAGGAGAAGGGAACCGCGAGATGGCGAATAGGAAAAAAAGAATAAAAATCAACCGATCAAGATCCGTACCATTTTCGCCGCTTTTTTTAAAAAAAAGAGGTGAAAAAGAGAAAAAAAATAAACGTAAGGAAAAGAAACCAATTCCCACGTCATATGATCGAATCTTGAATAAAGGATTCGCCGCCGATCCGAGCCTCCAAAACTCGAACTGTGCAAGCAATGGGAATTCGGAAAAGTTGAAGTTATATGGGGACGTTCAATCTGAGCTGCGGAATCCGGAACAAACAGAAGTATATAGACGAGATTGACAACGCGGAGTGGCGCCGAGATGCGTTGTTAATAAAAGGAAGTAACAAAAAGAAAGAAAAAAAAACGTAAGAAAAAAAAAGAAAAAAGAAAGACAGAGAAAGGGAGAGAAAAAAGTTGGGCAGTTTAATTTTAAGGAGTATCTGGTTGCCGCTGCGGAGTTTCTTTGCCGATTTATCGAAGGGGCTTTTCCCCTCTCTTTATTTACCATGCTATTCCGAATGAAAACCGCCCTCGCAATCGGCGTCGTCATTTCCCACACATGCTTACGTAAGTATATAAATATACATATATATGTATGTATGTATAGAATACCGAGCAGAGTTCGTGCATCCAGCGGATTCCTTTAAAAAAAAGTTTTTTTTTCAACCCCGGCATTATCTCGAAAGTTGGGCAATAGCGACGAGCAACGGCGGATGAAATAGAAAAAAAAAAAAGAAAAGAAAAAAAGTGAGATAAAGCTACGTGCAGAGGTATATCCGGGTTACACATGCAGGTCCAAAACACGCCATCGCATCCCCGGAAGTATAAGGTGAGCAGCAGCTTATCCGTCTCCACATCTACCGGCCATATACGTACCCATATATATGTATGCTTATTATACGGATGTTTTCTTTCCTATGTATCAAAGTTGTTTCTTTTTTCTTACGTTCTTTCCTTTTTACTCAATCTTTGCGACCACACCCGCGCGGCCGTATGCATAAATACCAAGTTTCTCGTATTACGATCGCCAACTCGAACCTCGGTTGTACGTCAAGTCCTTTTCTTTACGATCCTTTCTTTCATCCGTTACACAAATATGCGGGAAACCGTCGTGGCTTGCACGGAAATCTTAGATCAGAATAATAATAATAATTATAATATGAAAGTAATGACAATAACGGCAAATAAAGTGGAATAATAAATAAGGAAAAGATAAAAGTTTCGTTTTCATCGACACCGCGATGCGTGAAAATGAAAAACGGAACGTGACGAGTTGGGATCTGCGGCTGATACGGTTCTTACCCTTCCTACCTCCGCACGTTTGTGTGATTACGTTGGAAACCGGAGAGTTTTCCTGATGGATAGGAAAGACTTGAGGTAGGTTCGAGTATTTTTTTTTCTCTTCTTCTCTCTTTCTCTCTTTTTTACATTTTAACTGTTTTGCATCTCGTGTAGTGACTCGCGCTTGAGGAGACCTGGTTGCAGGGCGCGAGATAAATACCGCCCCCCCTCTCTCTCTCTCTCTATCTCTTTTTCTCTCCCTCGTTTTGCTCTCCTTTCACTTTCTCTACCTTCCTCACTCTGCAGTCTCTCGTCTTTTTTTTCTCCTCTTTCTTTATCCTATCTAAATTCCCGTTTATTCTTTTTTCCCTTCTTTTTTTCCTTCGTTCTATACCTAGTAGACTTTTACGCTGATGGGAGAAAATAAGACGAGAACGAAGGGAGTGGTCAGATGGTAGGTAAAGGTAGGTGGATGAACGTGAGGGTGACGGGGGTGGGGAGGGATCGGAGGAGGGAAGGTCGGCCACACGTCGGACGCAGCGGCGCAGGATGGGGCGAGGGCGAAGGGTGACGGGGGTGGAAAATGGAGGGTAAAGAAAAGGCGTAAGAACGGGTTTAGGGAACAAATGCGCGCAGTTCCGTTGCCGCTGCCACCGCCGCCTCCATTGCGCGACGACTTGAGTCCCCGCGACTCGAGGACGGCCCAAGGATCGAGGTAAGGGATGAAATGACAAAGAGGAGGGAAAAGAAATGAGGGTGGAGGGGAGAGGACTTGCAACTAGGGAGGAAAAGAGCCGAGGGTTGCTTTCCGGACTCGGATTCGAGATTGGATAAGGCAGCATAGTTTATTTTGTCACGAGTTTTCTACGCGCTAGAAGAGTGAGAGAGAGAGAGAGAGGGAGGGAGAGAGGGAGAGAGAGAAAAAAAAGTAAAATAGGAAGGCAGGATAAGAGAAAATCCCTACAAACAAACCTCCCTTCGTGGTGACTTCTTGCTCCTTTGCGTGATCGAAAAAACGACAAGAGGCGGAGGAGGAAATATAACAATAACTGAAAGATGTAAAACAGAAAATAGGAAAAAATGGTTGGAAGAGTAGAGAGAGAGAGAGAGAGAGAAGGAGAGAAAGGATAGAAAAAAGAAAGGGACAAATGAAGAAAAATTTTATCCCAGCTGCGCCGGTACGGTGATATTGGGAGTGGATGAAATGAGAGAGTGGATCGAAGTGTATAGAATCAAAGAAGACGGAACAGAGCTAGCAGCTAGCTGTTGGTTGGGTACGCTAGGTCGGTTTATAGGGGTAAGAAGACGAGGAGTGAGAGAGAGAGAGAGAGAGGGAGAGAGGGAGGGTGGGAGGGAGGGAGTGTGAGAGAGAGAATGGCGAATCGTAGAACTCGGAGGAGTGAGTGAGAGAAGGAGAAAGAGAGTAAGAGAAAAGGAGAGAGAGACGAAAGCGGTGGGTGCTGTTTGTCGAATCGTCGAGATCAATACGCGAGTACGATGTACGTCCGGTTGCAATCGGTTCATGAAAAGCTCGCCGCTCAATTCACAAAAATGTTACCGAAAACGGCCGGAAGTAGTTAAAACCGGAAGAACGAAAAAATATTTTAAGCAATACCAAACATTTGATTGTTAAATTTATTTTGGTGCATCCGATCAGGCGTTCGGTTACAAAACAGACAAACTGCAGTTGAAGTTTGTCGCATTACGTCATGTCCTCACGCTGGTGATTCATATCGTTATTTTTTTCTTTTTTAATGTAACGGAAAGAAATGAATTACCAGGAATGACTTACGCTCAACATTTGGCATTGCGTAAACAAAACGAAGCTACGAACAAATCTCAAATTACTGCACTTTGTAGACTGACTTTTTTTTTCTCTCACTGCACGTTGGAGTTATAAAATTTTTGTCACATGTACTATACCTGCTGATTACAAAGGAACGAATAATCAATTTTTTATCCGGGCATCGCGAAAGAAAAGATTAGATCAACTTTTTTTGGAAATTTGTCAAAAATAGTCAAGTATTCGAGAAAGTTGTGCTAGAAAGCTTATACAAAGACTCACGATAATTTTCCCAATTTCAAATAAGATTCAAATTTATAATAACGTGTAATTGAAGATTTCACCGATTTCGAAAATATAATTTTCTATAAAGTAGCATGGGTTATTTATTTAACCAGTGAAAATAAGAAGTTTAAAAAACAAATTACAAGAACGTAAATGGCAGTAGGAATGTACAATGAAAACCCACGAAATGATCTTGGAAAGTTTTTCCATTCAAGGTTAGAGAAAAAAGAAAAACAGAAGGAAAAAAAAAAAAAAAACCCGGCACAATCACTAATGTAGTTGGCGGATTAAGGGTGTACACCCTATAACTCGTGGGTTCGATTGAAGCTCGCATTTCTGTCTGAGGGTCGTTTGGAGGGCGAGAAAAAGCGTTGCATGTCCGTCAGCACCTCCCACGTTGGATTAAAGAAGAATTCGATAGCGAGTTGGCGGGTTGGAGGGAGGAAGGACGGGGGACGAGGTTGAGGTTGAGTCCGCGGACTGACTGGGTTTAGGAAGTTTTTGGTGGTTGGAGTTCTCTATGTATATATATATACATACTATATATATATATATGTATATGTATATGTATATATATGTGCGTGCGTCTGTGTATGTATGTATATAGGTAAAGGTACGGTATACAGGGTTGGGTTAAAGACGGCGGGTGGGTTGAGGCGATGTAATGGAGGAGCAGGATTAATTGTGCCCAGCGAGGAGTGAGTGAAGGGTAGGTGGGTAGGTAGGTAGGTCCGTTGGTTCGTCGGAGTACAACTGTAAGGGAGGAGGGCGAGGCGCAGGGAGAGGAGGCCGAAAGCTTCCTACGTTCGATATAAAAAGAGGCTAGATTTTCCCTGATAACGTTCGGAGTCGAAGAAAACTCGGAAGAACTCGGAGAAGATTTTTGTTACTTCCTCGACGTAATGGAGTGAAGAAGAGGAAGAAAAAAAAAAGTAAAAAGAACTCTTACAGCTCCTGGAACTATCGACTTTTTATTTTCCTCTAGCGTTTCGATTCGATTAAATCTATATCTTCTGATCATGCTATTATATATTGTAATTATATTTTTATTTATTTATTTTTTTTTTCAAGACTCGCACGAGTGAGAGAAATTGAGTAAGGAAGTTTGAAAAATTAAACAAAGACCGCAGAACCGCATCAAATATCTGTCAATTCATAGCGACGCGACGTTCTTTTTCGAAATTCATAAAATCTCCGACGAAGTAGAGAGCACGCTCGATTGTTGGCATGTGTAATTTGACGCAGAAATTGGAAGGGATTTGCGGATTGCGCGACGAAATAAAATAAGGCGAATGGAAATATCGGCCGGCGAAGAAAGAGAAAACCAAAATGGAAAAAAATGTATGTATACATATACAGGCAAAAGCGTTGTCAGACAGCTGTCAGGGGGCAAGTATTAGTAGTAAGTCATCCGGAGGCAATAAACGGAGGGATATCGAGTGGTGCCCCACACGGGTAAAATAGTTTATGGTATTTTTACGGTCACCGATATAAATTAAAGCAACATATACGTATGTACGTATATAAATATAATATACATATATATGTTACATATACAGGATTTATAGGCGAAGATTTGAGTTGTTTTAGAAAGCTTTACGACGATATTAGATTTTCAATGGGCTTAGATTGAACCAATTTATTACATTTTATGGTCAGCTGTTAAAGAGAGACCAGACAATACGAGACGAGAGAGGAATCCAAGGGATCGAGTGCGAACCGAGTTGCCGGGGCGCTTTCATATTTTCGAACAGGTTTTTTCGTTTCTCAGTGTTTTAAAAAATAAATTCGAAACTCGGTTGGTTCGCGTTGCGTAAGCGCTTGTCGTCATCGGCACCATTATCATCATAAACGAGAGAAACTTAGGAATATCTCTACAGTCCAAAACGTACAGCTATGTGTGTGCAATATTACACATGTATATATATATATATATATATATATACATGTATATTCATATATATGTATGCATAATACATACTCATATCTTTTACAACTATTGTAAAAATATCTGTACAAGCAATCCAGCTGCTAAAACTGCCTAATTTTACACCAATCTCACGTACACATGATCGATTCACCGTGGAGTTGACTTGTATGGGTACAGTCTCGTTACTCCAAACGGTCACATTTCAATTTCTCTCCCTCCCTCTCTCACCCTCGAAAGGGGAAAAATAAATAAAAACTCGAATTCAAAAACGAGAGCACGAGAAAAAGAAAAAGGAATCGAGTAGCGGATCGTTCACATTGTAAAATCGTATCAGTGTTTGTCGTCGATCCATCGCGCGGCGTTCGGATACTGCTGCTGCTGCTGCTGTTGTGACGTTTGATGAGGTCCGGCGGTCTGTTGATGAGGCTGAGTATGCGAGGCGGCGGAGGCGGCGGCGGTCGGCTCCATCTGGTATACCGGATAGACTTTCCGCTTCCTGATACCGTGCATTGAGAGCAGGTGTATTTGCAGGTACTGTTTGGTCTTGAACTGTTTGCTGCACATGTGGCACGATATGTACTCGGTCTGAACTGTGTGAACGTTGACGATGTGCTGTTTGAGGTTCGAGTTGTTCGAGTATATCTTCCCGCACTCGGGGCACTTCGGTCTCCCGGCATAATTCGCTGCCTCGTTGCTCGGCTGCAGCATCGCCATTCCCTCGATCTTCTTCTTCGCCGATCCCTGGTGCTGCTGATGCTGGTGTTGGTGGTGGTGGTGGTGATCGAGCGACTGCTGTAGGTTGTCGTGGAACTTTTGGTGCATCATCGTCAGCTGGATGTCGGGACTCATCGCGTTTATCCCGGCGTGCTGTTGCTGCGGCTGGCTGGTGGTAGCGGCGGCGGCGTGGTTGAGGAGGGCCGAAAGCTCCTGACTCTTTTGGTTGAGCATAGCCGCCGAGGCTGCGACCTGTTGCGATTGGTACGAGCCTGTCCCGGTTCCGGTTCCGGTTATGGTCACGGTTCCGGTCGCGGACCCGGTTCCCCCACCGCTCGACATTTCGTTCCGCGACGACGACGGTCCAGGAACCCATCCGGAACTCGAGGCTGAACCGTCTCCTCCCGAGGGCTGCCATCGCCCTGGAACCACCAGCCAATGTCACTCTTCAGCCTCAATTCTTTCCGCATTGATTCCTTAAACACTACCATAAATATTCCCTCTTCCGCGCTTCTCCCACGCTCGCTTTTATTACATTAATATATATATATAATATATATATATATATACATCTCGCACGCTCTCGCTCTCTCGCTCTATCTATCTATTCTCGATCGCTGTATATCTGTACGTGTATATCTTTTTCATTCCATGCTCTCTCTCTCTCTCTGTCTCTCTCCCTCTCTCTCTCTTCTCGACTTCTATTTATTTCCGAGAGTATATGTCGACCGCGTATTAACCATCATCGTTTTCGTATATTTGAACAGCTTTTTCGCCACTTTTGTCACTTTTCGTATTTTTCTTTCCTCTGATTTTTTCCATCTCTTTCTATATTCCTTTTTTTTTTTTTTTTCCTATATCGCCATTATTCATCTTTTCCGTGTCTTTCGATTATTTCTGGGTACTTAAACCCGTTTTCCAAATGGTGTTTCTTTTTTTTTTTCACTCTTTCTTCTCCGTGAGTATTGTCTCATCAATTTAACTACACGATTGGCAGACATTAATTATAAAATTTGCACAGATGCTTCAGGGACATCTCACCGTTTCTTTTCATTCCTTTTTCTTTTTCATGTTTTTTTCTCGTTGTACTGAGACTATCTACACAATCTCTGTAAACATCACTATTAAACAATTGTCATTTTTTAAAATTAATTTCTTATCATTCGTCGCTGTAAAAAATTAACGAGTATTAAACGCAGAAAAAAGGCACAGCGAAATTTGCATAAAAAACTGTACGTTTCGTTTATTTTTTTCAAACTATTTCGATGACATTCTTTGTAAATATGTTGCACACTACTTGCTTGGAAAATTCGTTTGGTAAAAATTTGACGTTCCGACGATCCCCTGAATTTAATAGAAAATCAACATAACGTTGAAATTTTTCGAATTTCTGTCAAAATCGATAAACTGGAAGGACATTTTTTCCGTTGCTGAGTCAAGGAGCAGAATCAATGATCTAAAGATTCGCCTAATCACAGTTAAATTAATACATTCGTAAAATAATCAACTGTGACCAACTGCATTTCGAAGTGAAAAAACGAGAACAATCCTAAAAACAAAACAGTAAGAAAAAGAAGGAAAAAAAAGAAAATACACTGTACGCTTATACACCCAAAACTTTTCATGCGTTTCATTATTGATTGCTTACTGATTATATTCTTTTAACTGCGATTATAATTAACATGATTAATATGATCGTTATTTGGCTCTTCGATTCGATCTCTTTCCAAAGGTACAGGTTTGTTCATTTTATTTCCTCTCTCGTTTCGTCCAGTCAATTAATCGATTTCGAATCGATAAATCGAATTTATAGGATAAATTTTTCGTCATATTGCGAAATATTTATGCATTAACTGAAAAAATTTATTCAGTGAGTTTAAAGAAAAAAAAAAGAAGAAAAAAAACTAACGTGATCATAAATTAAAAATGATTCGTGTTATTTTTTAACGGCCAATTCACACCCTCGAATATTTTCCCTCCCTTGCCTGACTACGACAAAATGACTACTCACCTTTTGCCAAAGATAGCGGTGAGGCGAGGATAATCAGAGCGGGAGTTCGGGGATAAATGAACGAACGAATGAATGAATGAATGAACGAACGAACGAACGAACGAACGAACAAACGAACGAACGATCGAACGAACGAGTGAATTTTTATCTCAGCGTTTGCATAATATAAAAAGTACGATGCATATAACTATGTGTATAATATACGTATATGCACAAGTGTACGGTATGTAATATGTATGTGTAGTATATGGTACACATACTACCGACGTATGTATGTACATACATCTTGAGAGATACGAGAGCTCCATGCATTCAACGCAACATTGAATAATAAGTGTTAGATGATAATAATATTAACTATAGGATAACGAAATACTGTCATAACTCAAAATTTACTGCAGCGAAGGAAAGTAGAACAACGGGATTACTTGGGAAATACTGCCAAGGGGACACAACGATAACAAGATAAAAAAAAAAAATAAAATAAGAAAAAAATTCAATCAAACCGCGTACAGATGGAAACAAAAAAACGAGCTCTTATCCAATACGCAACATACGTATCGTTGTTTGAAAAATTTCGATGTACGTATAAGTAATGTCGATATACGATAAATGACTCACCATAACTCGGGTCCTGATTCGCCGCGTGGATTCCCGAGGGTCCCGGCATCAGTCCTGAAATTAATACGTAAACGATAATGTGAAATAAAATGAATACGAACGTGAAATGATTATCAAAGTAAATTTGAATTTGAAACGCGTGAGACAGGAACATAAAAAAAAAAAAAAAAATAAATAAACAAAGAAAAAAACTAACGATAAAACACGAAGGTGTTAATATTGTTTCAACAAAATATGGTAACGGATTGTATGACAAACCTTGAAGACCGAGAAGAGCGGCTGGAAATGTGTTGCGATGATGATGCTCCACGGGGTCGTTCAACATATCTGCAGGCTCAGTCTTAACGGAATTAAGAATACTCTCGTTGATAGAAACGTCTTCTTCGTTATCAGACAAAGAGTTCGAGTCTTCGCCCGTCGACTGCGCCTGAAGTGAATTGTCGTGATTCCCCTTCTGTAACCGAACGATGCGGAAAAAAAAAAAAAAAAGAAAAGAAAACAACAACAATGAAAAATCGATTTCCCCAACAATCCGCCGTCGCACTTTGTTTGTTTATATTTAATAAATAATCAAATATATCTCCTAGCGGATTCACCTGCACGTTGTTGCTCGGCGTTGTGTGTATCGTCGGACCGCCTTCAAGGGCCTGACCGAGGAGTGATTCCTGAAGATCGGATTTTGTCTCGACGTGATTACCGAGGGGCGGCGAATAGCTGCGTGGTCTTTTTTCGGGCGGCGGACTCAGCCCGCTCTCGTTTGCCGGAAGTCCGTCGCCTCTTCCGTTATCCTGCCAAGGAAGTCGAGGCGTCGTCTGTAGCGTCAACGTCAACAGAAATGGTGTGAGTAAAAATTTGTTGAAAATAAGAAAAAAAAAGGAAAAAAAGAAAAAGGAAGGAAATGACAAACGAGCAGAATTAACCGAAGCGTCGTTCAAGACTAATCGATGGATATGAGAGCTTTTGTTTTTTTATAAATTGTTTAAAATCAGGTATATTCCGCGTTGTATGTTTCACGTTTTATTGTTAGATGAAATTACTTACGGGCGCGCTACCGTTGTTCGCGCTCGACGACGGGGGTGGTATTTTTGTTGCTCCGCTGTTAACGTCGGCGAGTCCTCTGACCTGAAGCATTTGCGCGGTTTTTAGAAAGGCCGTCAGCTGCTCCTGTCCAACGTGAACCTCCCCGTGATACATGAACCGTAGGAGGGACTCCATGTCCGAGGATGCAACGTCTCTTAGAATAACGATGGGGTGCTGGCATGGGTTGGCCTTTGGGGAGAAATAAGATAAAATTCTTTTTTTCATACACATGTGTATAGAAACATATTGTAAATATCGTATACGTGTATTATACACGAAAGGGAAGTCAATTTTCGATGCGGGTTTTCTTTTTTTTTTTTTTTTATACAGGAAATACAGAATTGAATTTCCTCTACGATTCCAACAGACGTTACATTGAATTACATATGAATGCGGAATGTAATCGGCGAGGTTTTTACATCGAGAATTTCCGCATGAACTGCGCCGGTGTGCGATTTTTTTACGTTTTCAATACGTGGGGAAGACGAATGATGAATAGAAATAAAAAGGACGGGCTGGAATTGCTGGACGAATGTGACGTAAGGAGGCATTGTTAATTAGAATAATTGCATTAGAAGGTTCGACGCTCTATATCCGGCGTCGTGTCGTCAACCGAGCCGGTACAGAGCGAACAAGCACTTTACTATTGAATTAACTAATTCAATTAACAACTTTCGAGAGAATAGGAGAAAAAGATATATATATATATATATAAGAAATGAAGCTAATGGGCAGAGAGAGAGAGAGGGAGAAAGAGAGGTAAGGTAAAGCACGAAGTTAGAAAAAAAAAAGGGCTTCGTGGTGCCATTTAGAGCTAACGTAATTAAAATGGGTCAATAATTAATTATTATCAATGCTATATAGGTATATGAAGTTTTGAAGCCAACAGTGAAGCTAATTTTTCATGTTGCATTACTGCTAGTATACACGTATAAAAAACACGCGCGTCATTTTGTGCAAAATTCAAATTAACTTTGTATCAAGTGCAAACAACTTGACATGTGAAACTGGTACGATTGCCACATAAGTCGATAATGTTTCGGAAACATTGTCAAATATATATCGGACTATATTCTGGTCGACAGCAGTACGGAATATAGTCCAAAGGAGATTATCGGGCAAACATTACAACTTAAGTTTCTAAAATCATTTATCCGTCCAACGTTGATAGGAGTTGTTAATTTTTACGATCCGGTATATATATATGTAATATATGTATATATATAATTCCGAACGGATGATGGAATCGGCATTATAATTTCATAGCCTACTTGTAACGCCCATATAGCTGCATAGTATCATGTCGGTGAATTAATTATTGTAACAAAACAAAATAAAAAAAAAAAAAAAAAGCGTTCATCATAAGATAAAAAAATAAACTGAACAAAAAAGAAATAAAACGAAATTACGGACATTACTCGATCGGTATAATAATTAACGGGACGAGTTTTTTTTTTTTTTTTTGTTGTTATTTTTTTTTCGCTCCTCTCAATGCTTGTAGAAAGTTTTAATAATGTATATACTGTGTACAATATGGATTTATCTTGATAACTTATAGTCTCGCTTTTTGTACCGTATTGTATAGTATGATCACAAGTATGATCATTATTTTGCAAAAACTTCCGCCGCGTACTATTATTTGAAAATAACGAGCGACGTACCAATATTTCTACAGAATTATTTCTTAGCAATACAGGTATGTACGTAAAAGGTGATGCTGTGTTACAGGATGATTAATTCTTTTATCCAAACTGATGTAAAATTATACGAGGAAACAATTTTGTAATATCGTTGTTGTAATAACGATGTTGAAAGAATTAATCACGTGATTTTATATCCTGAGATCAGGGGTGAAGCACCTTGAACAAAATAAACTGACTCGAGCGGAGACTAAATAACAACTGCATGGTTTCTGATCCCGTTAAGCAGCGCAAGGGTGCGATTTCAATGGAAAATTCAATGGCTTCTTTGCTGCAGGGTTAAATCCATCTTTTTCTATCGCTTTTGTTTGCTAACTTAGTCTGCTTCTTATTTTCCAAATCGAAAGTGCGTCAAGCTATTGCGGATGGGAATTTTTTTTTGATCAAATTGTAACAAACGAATAAAATATGAATTGACTAAATCTTTTAATTATTTTCGGTCAATTTCCCTTATTCATAAAATGACTAATCTTGGAATTTGAAATTCTATCTTGAAATTTCGGTTAATATGTCCGAGATTTTTTACACCGAATACTGAGAATGATTAGTTTCTAAAACGGGCGAGGAAAATTCATCTTTCGTCAAATCATCGCGGGATCGAATCAACAAATTACGTGTCCCGATCGCATATATAGGATACCCACGTAATTACGTATCGCGTTATCTCGTACGGTTATATATAATAAGGCGGCAGGCCTGTGGCGCATTACACGATTTATACGACCGATCAATTATTATCTGACTTTTTCAGCCGATAACGGTATGGAATTATAATTTGCACCTGCTTCAAATTGTGCAGTGATCTACGGTTCTATGTGGAAACCTGCTTTTCTCCGGAGCGAAGCTACGCATGCTTTTATATCCGACCTTTCAGTTAGTGATGCGCCGACTCTGTGCAGGGCGACAGGTTACAAATAACGAAATAACGTTCCGGCAATCGCTTGCAGAGTCCAGAGAGAAACAGCTGTTTAAAATTAATTAAAACTGTTGTGAAAATAACTTCACGATTCTTGTTAAAATATTAATTTACGATCGATGATTTTTTACAAGTAGGTAATATCGCTGTTCCGTTTTCTCCAAATAGTTAATTTACAAATTTTCTGCGCGCACGACGTGCAGCGCCAATCGTAATTGACGTTTATTCCACCTCCAATTAAAACGCACACACAGTTTTAATTATAATAATTGAAATTTCTCTTATCTTAAATTAAAATTATGCGACTGGTTGATTAGAGAGTTGTAATTATTATTTGTGTTCTGTTCTTTTCTCAACTGCTAATCACAATTTCAATTATTAACTTTCTATGTTATTCGGTAATTAATTATGCGATGTAATTAGCGCTGCCCCCTCGCTGTTAACCATCCTACAAACGAGAAACAGATATCTATTACGACATAAATAATCGTATGAAGATCTAAATATTCCTCACAGCAAGAGGTATAAAAACAGTAAGCCCAAGTTCGGAGACTTTTTGCTTCATTTTACGCAACAATTTTTCTCCAAACGAGATTTCAATTTAGTTATCCGATTTTTTTTTATTCATTCTCAGTTTTCCTCCCCTACTTAAAAAGAAAACAAATGGCTCTCGAGTAAAAATTCAGATCAAAGATCGACAGGGGCGGAAGAGGGAGGGGGGGCAGGAACAAGGAGATGAGGAGTAATTCAAAGTCATCAAATTTTCTGTCGAAAAGAAAAATAAAACAGCGCTACGCGCGGCAGTGTTGTTTGTTTCCTGATGATAAAATTGACGTAATCGTTTACTTAATTGCAGGGGAATCACGTGGGCGTTTCAAGCAGGCAAGATCTTACCGGAAGATAACGAGCCATGTTACTCGTCGTCGCCAGAGGGTGAGGAGGAACAGAGAGGGGGGGGGGGGGGGGGGGCGACAAGCAATGATGTAAGAAGACAAGAATTTTTCAGTTATCACACAGTGTACTGTACGAATATGTACACACGTACATGTAGACGTGTGAGTTTTATTTCCTATCGGCACGAAATCGGTTACATAGACATATCGTATGCGAGTATAGAAAATTAAACTTCTCCATTTTTTATTTACCTTCAATGCATTTAAATACACGTAGGTATACATATACGTTATACGTATTATACGTACGTACACCTTATCTCGGATTTAATTATTTATTCACAGTATCAATGGAATCGCGCAATATAATGTAGGTACATGTACACCTGAATTCCAAATCTTTTTTTGTTTTCATCCGTCTTAAATTTATTTTCCACATTAGATAAATGCGTTTCACGTGTTCAGGTATATACTATATATATATATATGCACATTATATATTCCCTATTAGACGTGTATGCGTATAATAGCACGACACGTGTACGCAATCAAGATCCTCGCATTTCTTGTTTGATTTTATTTTCATCCATTTCGAAATCGATGCTCACACCGGTTAAAGGCATGATGTAAAATGGAACTTTTATGCTCCAAAGACCTCTGTAAGTATAATGTACGTAGTAGGTACGTACGTTATACAGCTCTCGGCGTTTCAGTGCGCCGGGACCAACGATTCGTTTATAATCACCACGTGATACATTTCCAGGGGCCGATAACCGGCATGCGGTGCAAAGAGAAATAGAAATGAAAGATGAAAAATAAAAAAAAAAAACTTATTTTAGAAAAAGAGAGGTGAGAAATAACAGAAGAAGAACAAAGTAAGAAAAGAAAAACGAAAACACATGGAAGTAGAAGTAAGCATCGAGGAGGAAAAAAAAATATATATATATATATATATATATATATTATTATAAACCGATCTGATATGCAAATGAGAAACGGCTGTCACAGTAATGTAACGGTAAGGCTTATTATTGGATCCTCGCGCGCCTCGCTTCTGTATCATATCTCGAACACACGTGTACAAAGTATTTATTACATATATACATATATATGGGGCATTCCATGACATCTCGATCAAGATTCTACGTCGATGTCTCAGATTGGCTTTGTAATTTTTTGTGTGAAAGTACATAAGGAAAACCGCGATCGCAATTTTTTGCACAATTTTTTGATCCAACGTATCTGAGGTATATGATTTAAAAAATTGAAAAAAATCCCACTTTCCAAGATCTGAAAAAATTCCAAATAATCTTATAAAATACAACGTAACTTCATAATTTTAGAAGATAAACAAGAAAAATTAAAAAGAAATCATTATTATCGTATTTCATTTTTGACATAAGGAACATAAGTTATGAAATCTCGATCTTCTAATAGGTATAAAAAATTTTGTTATATTTTATGAGATTTTTCAGAATTTTTTCAGATTCTCGAAATAGGTTATTTTTTTCAATTTTTATAAATCCTACTTCAGATAGGTACGCTGGATCGAAAAATTCTGAAAAAAATTGCGATTGCGTTTTTCGTCATGTAGTTTCACACGAAAAATTACAAAGCCAATCTGTGACATCGACGTAGAATCTTGCTCGAGATGTAACGGAATGCCCCATATATACATAAACTTAAATCCGGTGATAAAAACAGGCGTAAAATTTTTACTCGTCTTATAAAACAATGTTCATCCGAACCCTGCAATAATACATTTGCAAAAAAGAAAAGAAGTCCTCATTCGCGATCGCGATACGAATGAAAAAAAAAAACAAAAAAAACTGCAAATTTTAGTAATTTATATCGAGTATCTCGCACTGAATATATTTTCAATGAGGATGTTTAAAAATTTCAGAATACAACGGAAAAAAAATTAATTCATCGATGGTGAGATATTTTTCAGCCGCGGGATAAAAATGTGTGCGGATGTAAGCATCATGGCGGTAATTAAGAATGTACGATAAATGTGAAAAAAAACAGATAAGCAAAAGAAGAGTAAGGAATTTATTGAATGATTTAAATAATTCTAAGAGTTGGAAATGTCGAATGAGGATGAGACGAGTAAATTCGATGAGAAAGAGAGAGAGAGAGAGAGAGACAGAGAAAGACGAGCGTTTGCATAACGAAAACGCGCAAAATAGAGGATATACGTATGTAAGGATGAATCGATGGCCTGGAAGCGACAAGATTTTAAATCAAGTCGATTTCGTTGCCGCAAGGCTGAAATAAACGTCATCATAATGCTATGTACCGTTCCTATATGTATAATAAGTACGCCGTATCGATCGCGCGGACAAAATCGCCTGGAGTAAAGATTGGCCATAAAATTCCTTGTGTAGTTTTCGTACGGCCACACCGAGAGGAAAAAAAATAATCAAATCAACAAGAATGATAGAAATACAGAGAATTAACAACTTGAGTTGATCGTTAGACTGATGCAAAAATTTCTTGTAATATTTCGTGCGATTTTATTCAAGAATCCTATACCTATAGTTTTTTCCAATCCACGTGAGTATTGTGCATACGCGTTTTTGTTAAACCGTACATCACAATGTGCGTAATAATTTCGGACAAAAGAAAAAAATTGTTATTTTACGACTTTGAAATTGTTTGAACTTAAATAGGCAAGCCGTAATAATACAAGACGTGGGCTCACATGCCGAAATCTTAGTTCTTTGAAAGCCATTGAAAAAATAAGAAATCACTAACGTTTTCCCCAATGTTTCGTTACGACAACGTTACTAACCTCAACCTGTAGTCGCGATTTTCATAAAACCGCTACAGCATCTTACTTGCCATAATTCGCGTGGAACGAAGCGACGGGAAGTATCATTGAGGATTTAAAAAATGTGAAGAAAACGAAAATGTTGACGGTCAAACATGATCCGACTGTGTATCCCTGGTGTCCACCTACGATGGGTTTTACATATGAACCGAATAGAAAAATAAGAGGAAGATCCGAAGTGGGTAGGTAGACGACGCAAGTCGGGATCCGGCATCAGAAAATAAAGTTCACGTGAACGGGATACCGGAACATTTATCGGTTCAAGAACGGGCGTAATATTTATTACGCCAGAGGCTGGCGCGCGGCGGCAAGAAGTTTCTGCGGGGGAGGTTCGGTCTTATTTTAACCAAAGCAAAGTATATAACGAAACGATCGAGAATATAGCGTGCGGTGCTGTTTGTTTTCCTCTCATTTTATTTTCCATAACCGCATCGCCAATGAGACACAGATTCGACGATTGTATTCTTGGATAGAGAAAACCATCCATATTGCAAGAAGTTTACGTATAAAGGACAAACGTTAAACCGTGATTGTTCAATGATCGATCTAATTAATATAATTGATAATTATTGTTGATTCGTTACGTCCTATATTGTGTACGTTAGAAAAAGAAGAAGGAAAAAATTGTACAAGATGTGTAGAATTTAATGCCAGCGAAGAAGAGTTTCCCATAAATAACGTGGATACAACAGCCGGTCGAAGTAACGAGATGGAGAAAAAAGGGGGACAGAATCGGCGCAAAACAGAGTCGGAGTTGCGTAGGTACGCGTGTATAACTGGCACACGCATTTCTTGTGTAAGCGGTTTGGTATAAATTTAAAAACACAGAGCCGGTGCAAAGCAATTCCCTCCCCCTTCGACCCCTCGGCATCTTAGCCGCCCCCGCCGGTCCAAGTCCTCCTATTTTCTTCCTCCCCCTCATCCTCACGCACAATTTTAAATATAGAATATGGAGCAGTGGTGCGTGTTACCCAGGAAGGATTGTGCAAGAGAGCCGGCCCTAAGGCACCGAGAGCCAGGCGACGTTCTTTCTGCCCCTCTCTTTGTCTCTCTCTCTCTCTCTCTCTCTCTCTTCGTCTTCTTGCCTCCGTTTCCTCTCGCGTCTCTCCCAAGAGCGAGAGAGAGAGGGAGAGAAGGCGTCGGGTGAAGGTGGAAAAAAATAACGTGCGTATTTTTACGTGCGTCGTCGACAGCGGAGGCGTGGGCTTCTCGCTGCGTACGGTAACCAATAGTGTACGGAGGGAAGAGACACGAGCGTATAATATACACGGCAACGACTTACGAATTATAGTTTCTCCGCCACACCGATCATGCACGCATACGTATCTGCGTACATGCGTAAGATATGAAAATTAAGACGGAATTTATGTATAAGTGACGCAAAACACACGCGGCCGCAAGCGTAAAGGTTACCGATGCGGTTGCGATAACGCGGCTCGAGATACGCACCGGGAAACGAACGAATCGCGGACGGAAGTTCAACACAGCAAGTTGCCGTAACTTGCAGGAGGGATGCGGATTTCACGCCATCTGTGCTTGTATACTCACATACATAATGTATGTACATACGTATATACGTACAGGCACACGCAACGCGTCACATATCTATACCCAGGTACGCGCAGCGACCGAGGAGAGGCGAGCTTCTCAAATATTTACTCCCGTCGATTCCGTCGCGCCCCGTTCAAAAATTCCCAACGGAATCACCCGAGTAGTTTCCTCCTTCCTATATTCACACATAATTCCTACCGCACGGAGAGACAAAAACACACCCACGCGGGAGAAAATTGAGTGTTACGAGCGGTGACCTATTTTTACATACGTACGGTTTTTGTTAAAACGTTTCGGGACACTTGCGTACCAAGTTCCGTACTCTTGTGATTCTCGCCTGCGGTATTTAACGCTGATACTCGATCGTCGCTTAACATTTTATTAAATACTGCAAATTGTTCACCTACTTATACGTTATTCACCGTTACAGGTGAAAGGTGGATTTTCATCTTTTTTTTTCCGGTTTGCGTCTACGATGCGTTACCGAGGGGTCACACAGTGATTGCAGACTACAGACACTGGATAAAATGGTTTATGATTTGAAAATATTTCCTGTTTTAGATGTTCGAATTTGACTATATTTGAATGTAGAAAAATCACACGACTACTGCGGTTAGAAATATTAAGAAAAAAAAACAAAAAAACGCAATCATATGTAATTACCTGTAATCATCACTGATTTCGTTTTTTCCATCCGACGAACAACGAATGAGAATATCTTCTGTCGCGATTTTCAAATTTCTTACAATTACAGTCAAGGATTAAAATATTTCACGGCTATTGTAATCGCTACGACTACGATATCACTGTAAATGATTATGTAGATAAAAAATTATTGTTAGATTGCAGACGTTTTCGTGATTACAACACGATTATAACGATTACAAGAATACTAGAACAGGGGATGACACAATGACCACCAGCGGCCAACCCCTCGTGTGTTACGTGTGCACAAAACGGATGAAACGGTAGAGAAGACAAAAATAAAATGACATAACTAAGAGTGAGAAATATAAGGAGCCGCAACGAGTACCTACACGGACTCTTGAAAATAAGGAAAACAGGACTACTCTAGGTTTCCGCGTTGAATCACGTTTTTTTGTTTACCCTCCGCCTCCTTGATTCTCCTCGAGGCCCTTTTATTTTTCTTTCTCATTGCTTGCGGGCAGACCTCCCTCAAAGCTTCCTTTCGCCTTTTCATCGTCATCTTTTCCTCGCACCCTCGACATCACGTTCTCCTTCGTTTTAATTACCCCTTGACACGACACGACACGACACGACACGATACGCCCGTGTGTTTTCTCGCAGGAGCGAAAAATACCTCACCTCACCTCACCGCGCCACAACTCACCTTACACACCGATGCAAGCAGCGAAGGTTCGCTCGTGGCGCACCCTTTTATTTCCCCAATAACGCCAAGATTTCATCGTCGATAAAGCAATTAAACCGGCAGCGTTTCTATACCTATGTACGTACGTATCCGCGGGTGTGTGTGTGTGTGTGTATGTATAAATAGGCATACATAATACATATATACGAGCGGAGCGCCACGCACCGTGACGTGCACGCACACCTGACGACGTCACGACGCCGCGACGTAGCTTCGACGTCACTGCTGCGGCACGCGCGACGGCTGCACTGTTGTAACGAGTTTCTTTCGATTTTAATTTTTTAATTTTTAATTTATTATTTTCAACCTCATCCAAAACCGTTCTGAGAAGTATACGTTTACGATAGAATAAACAATAAAATTAATCGTGCGAAGAGATGGGGAACGATTGAAGCGAAGAATTATCGAGATAATAGAGAAAATAATACCTTTTTCTTTATACGCAGGTAGAAATTTACCACGCGTGCAGCGATGTACTTATTTATAATCATCAATGAGAGTATCGCGTGATTTTCACATCATCGATTATACCATTAGCGCTCGTGTATATACATGCATATATATATATATATACCCGTAGTAGTCATTTTTCCGTGCCGTCGCGCTGCAGCACGAAAAGAATTGCATTCTGACGCGCTGGTGATACGGATTTTATATCCGACATATCTTGGATGCGTAATCTTTTATTCTTTTCATTTATTCGATATGGTTGCCGAATAGATTACACAGATAATGTAATGTCAATTGCGTAATTTTTGATGTGATGAAGCATTTCAGGAGTGTAAGAATTAATAAAAAGTGTGTGAGAATGAAAATAACCTTGGTTAAGTTTAGTGGAAATAAAAAAGTTTTAGTACGGTTATGATAATTCTGATCACGTTGCACATACGAGTTGTTCGAATACACCGCAAGTATCAACATCACGGCAATTATTATAACTCACAATGCATAAAATAAACCGCATCGTAAAAGTTGACATTTCATACGTACCGCGCTTTAAATTATCTGTCTGTTCATTCGTTATTTTTTACCTGAATACAGCGTGATATTATTGCAGCAATTAACATCTTACGAAAATGTTTAAATGTCAGCGGAAAAGGAAAAATAGCGGAGTAGATGATCTGAGAGAGTATATTGGACGTGTTTTACTTTGCTGATTGGAATCTAGTTAGCCCAGTTGTTTCCTTTTTATTGACATTTAACTCGCGTGATGTATTATCTTGCTCTGTGCAAACCTGCATCAACTCAAGTGACGAAAAAATCCAAACTGCATCGCTGAGTGAGCAACGTACACACACTGTTAAAAACGATTGTGAATTTATTACACATTTACTATACAAAAGAGTTGTCAATTTACGGAATCAGATTTTACATATTTACAAATTCGGTGCAGCGACGTAAATTACCTTATATTTGTCTTGCAATGAAAATTTTTGAATTTACTAAAATTTATAATAAAACATACAAAAGAAGAGTTTGAATTTACTAAATCCCATACACCATACACGATCTGTGAAAAGGGTGAAAGAAGGGAGAGGAGGAGGAGGAAATTTTAATGTACTTCGTTGTTGTCGCCGAAGTGATTTAGATTACGACTGCGTTGAACTTAAATTACACGCAAAGTGTACCGCTGTTAATGTGAATAAAACAAACATCATCGTCTCATCCACGAAGCGACGCGACTCGACGGTCGGTGTCTCTTTTAGCCATTCGTATACGTATATTCGTACGATAAGTTTGTGTGGAGGCGCTATCAGGACAATTATACACGTAATACCTAGGATGACGAAACTGCGTACATACCAGAAGCTTCGTAGTCTCACTTATAGCGAACAGCATTGTACAAACCGTACCCATAATGCTTATACTTGCACTGGGTATACAATCGCGTCGACGATACATATATCTGGGTTAAACGCGACCGCCGCATGGTGATCAATTACTTGATTTACGATAATTACAAAGTTGGGCAACTCGATCTTCTGCGACGTACGTGCGGTATAATGATATACAATGCAGCGATCCACAGGGCTTGTCCCCGATCATTCGTTCGTGCGGTATCGCGAGTATGTAACTTAAAATGTACTACAAACGTTTGAAATGTCGAGTTTATCGAAACTGAGAGTTCTCACCAGTATGACCCACCAGCAACTTTTGCGCGAATTGAACAAATTAGACCGTTTGACTCATGCGCTGCCTTTTTTTTCCGTTACCTTTCTCCTCTCCGATTCTACGTTGATTTTATTTCATCATCACTTTTCACATTCCGTATGAATTCAAATTTTTTCAGATCCAAGTCATTTTACGATCCGTACGTACGTATACGTGTCGAAAACATTTTCTAACTTTTCATTCGTATATATTTATTTATTTATATAACGTACTTCAATGAATCGTAGATTTCTAAACCACCAAGTTCTTTTTTTCTCCTTTCTTTCTGTCTAACAAGCGAGAAACGCGAGTGAATGAGTGAATTAAGTGTGTATAGAAAAACGTAATGAACCCGAGGGATGTGGCAATTACACGCGTCACATATACTTACGTACGCATAGGTGAACCCACGTATAGGTGAACGATTTAGCACGGAGGGTAATTAACGATGAAATTTATGCATCTATCAAATCCACGTAGAGAAAGTGTCACATGGCTGTCTTAGACTACGCGTAATATTATACGTACCTCACTACAGCCACCGCGACGAAATAGTTGTAGCCACGATTGCGTGTATGCGTGCGCGTGATGACCGATACCACTTAAAACTCAACCGAAACTCAGATTTCGTGTCCTTTTATTCCTTTCTTTCTCAATTTACCGCACGTTGGATCGGCGTACCTTTCGGAGCCCGTGTGCAAACACGAAAGTGAGTGTAATTAAACACACACAAACGCACGCAGGAGATATCAGAGTGAGAATGGAAATAAAATAAAAATATTTATACATTTTAACGGAGCTCTCAAGTTTTTCTCAAACACATCTTTCCGGCTTTTCTTTATATTTTTTCGAAACATCACCGGCAAAACGGACTAACTTTTTTAAAACATTTTCTCAACTCAAGGTAACACGGACAAACAAGCACACACGGACGACGAATCTGTCACGAGAAAAAATGCAGAAATACTTCTAATAAATGAAAGTTCCAATTTTGTGGTTCATTAGAAAAACATTTTTTCAAAATTTAATTTTTCTACCCAAAGTCTGGCTGATCCGTTTGAATTGTATAATTTTTACCTTGCGACGTTATACTTTATACTAAAAAGAAGGCAGAAATAATATTAAAGAAAAAAAAAACTGCAAAGAAAAAAATTAGATAAAATAAATCCCCCGAAAAGAATTTTCCCGGGAGTAGATAATTCTGGTTGTTAGGGTGCGTATACAATTTATACGTATATTAAAAGAGTATCATACGTATGAATGTCGTCGAAAATGAGGTTAAAGAAGGGTGGAGGGGGGGGATATGCGTCGGCCGATGCCGATGCTGTTCCCTGGATGTGAATAACGTCTAATTCAAACGGTTAAATCAAAAGGTGAATACAAAAAGGCCATAAATAAGGTTTCTCTTTCGTAAGTTGAAAGATAAACTCGCTAGAAGACGTCGTTCGTTCCTTCGTTTGACCGGACCTGCAGGTAAAGGTGAGGCTGTATAAATAAGAGGAAGCGAAGTAGCATATCGAGCCCCTCTTCCCTTCGAACTCCACATAATACACCGTAAACACACACACGCACACACTCGCGGACGTGATCGTATGTAAATAGGTATCACACAGATAAACGTTTTTTTTTTATATATACGTATATCCAGTTTTTACACGTCTGCATGCGATATATAGGCATGCGTGTGTGTGTGTGTGTGTGGGTGGGTACGTACACGAGAAAAGGGGAAAAAGACCGTATTCTTTATCCGGAGTCAAAACCCGTCGCCCGGACTTCCCACGCAATCAGCGCTTTTTGATCACGAGAAAGTATAAAGTCTACACGTTAAAACGCTCGGTATATAATACGCATGACAAGCAAGTAGGCGCTGTTACACAGCATCGTGCATTCTCACTGGACCAGGAAATGCGCGTCGCGCCAAATTCCCGAAACACTTTTAACACGCGGGCCATTTATATTATACGGTATATGTATACGTGTACAAGTTTCTTCACCAAACGAGAAGAAAAGAAGAGAGCGATTGTTCTTTTTTTTTTTCTTTTTTTTTTCTGCCGTCGCAATTGCATATTTACAGCATAGAATTAAGTTTTTGCATTAATTCAAGTACGCGAATGGTAGTTTGAACAAGATTTTCGTAACCGAATAAAACTTCCTTATTCTTTGCTTGAAAGTTTGAATTTCAAGTGACCTGATTATGTACAGGAACACGATATACGGTTATTACAGGTATTCACACGTGACATACATATTTTTTATAAATTCAACTTGTTCAATTATTCCGACGATGCATAATAGTTATTTTTGATTGAACGTTTCGATACGTTGACGTTACTAACTTCAGCCTCGTACATGTACGTGTGTGTATGTATTACATATATTATGTATGCTGTCAAATCAGTCATTCCACTTTTTCGAGAATTCGATTAGTTACACGAGAGCTTCAGCCAGGCGCTGCTAGGCTACAACAGCCAGAGACGATGGATTATTATGTAAATAAACCGGAAGCTTCTACTAAGGATCTCCTAATTACTTACTTCCGTTTCAGAATCTACCGCGGATTATTCCGAAACTGGTGCAACGGTATCGCGGTCTTCATTTTATCATTTTCATTTTCTTCGATCTCTTTTTCACTCGTATCATCTTCACCGCAATTAGCACCAAATTCTTGAAATAAATTCAACGATTCCTCGTCGTTTCTAAATCCGTGCGATTTCAATAAAACCCTTGCAAAATCGATTCTCGCAATACTTATCCTACGTATGCCCTTGTACGTACGTACCTACCAACCTCGACACACAAGAAGCGAGTAATATTATTCCACCGAAATTTCAAATCGCCTCAAATTATCCCCAGTAACGCAACGGAGCGTGTACTCTATCGCGATCCTGGATGTATTATACTACCAACCGCTACTAATTTCGCCCTACCTTTCCTACCAAGATATTTTCCACAGCGATTTACATTACGCATGTATATACGTATATAAGTGTACGTCTTTACATGCTACGTAACGTAATGTACAACGCAACGAAAATGGAACTGACGTAGAATGCCCGAAGCAGACGTATGCGTACGCGAAGTTAAGTTTGTAAGGTAGCGAGATAAGTTGCGTTTAACATCTTTTACAATCATTATTATTATTGTTAGTGATATGATTATTATTTTTGTTGGTGCTGTTGTTGTTGTTGTTATTATTATTATTGCTATAACCTAAAATCTTTTATCCCTCACTCGTGTGTGTTCAAAACTTGTACACAGCCTGCAGCGATGGATTATAATTTTACTAGCGTAATTTCTTGCACGACAGATAAGCGTTAAAAAGTGATACATGTTTTACACGAGTATGCACGTGATAAAAAAAAATATACATGTATACGGAAGTTCAGATGTATACGTAGCGAACATTGGACTTGGTTTAATCGATGTTCAAAATAACCAGTGATATTTTTTTTTTTTTTTTCTTCAGGTGTAATTTTTTATCAATTTTTATTCTAATCTTTCTGCATGTATAATATTTACGTGTATGTACGTATATATTCGTATATTTGCGATACGTAACATACCTACGCACAGGATAACGATCGTGGTAAAAGTTGTCCCGATTTAAGTGGGACAACCAGCTGGATAAATAATCACAGAAATTACTATCTCCTTTTTATTTCTATAGTATTATAGCCGCGCGTCAGCTCAGATAATACCTGCAGAAATTCCTATCGCGACACGTGCAGCGTTGTATTTAATTTCTGATCGCGAACGAGGCGATTTTATCCAGAAGATAAATGAATACAAGTGAAGGTTTAAGAAAGAAAACAAAAAAAAAGAAGAAAATGGTCGGATCTTTCAATCCAAGAATGTCATCTCATCTTCGTAACGGATTCGACGACAGGATATTTCGCATTTTTTTTTCTCAAAATATACACATAGGTATATATATTTTTGTACGGTATAATCGTTTCTCGTTACAAAATCGACAGCTAAGCTACAGTTGAAAATTAAACTTGTGGACGGCCGAATCATCGTTCAAAATTCTGTACAACATATAATAATATTTCGCCTCGGAATTTTTATTTCAAGATCAAGTTTCGTTTTGAGCGGTGAAGCACCAAGATAAATGAAGATAAAAGATAAAATAAAAAAATACACACGAAACCTGACTTGTCCGTCGGAAATTCTCCGCTCTTGTTCAAATCTCATCAATAGAGTTATTGCAACAGTAAGAGTGGGGGGGGGGGGGGGGGGGGGGTTAAATTTGAAGAAAATGAATGAAAATTTATAACGTCGATCGAAAGACGTGGTAGGAGAAAATAAGGATAGTTAGACCGACCTTAAGGAGCCTCCGGAAGTATGGACTGCAGGCCGAAAGCACGACCTTGTGGGCGGTGAAGCTGCTGCTGTCGCAGGCGAGCGTTACGTCGACGAAGTCCTCCTCGTCCCGGAGATGACGAAACGAGCTGAGTATGCTGGAGTGGAAGTCGTTCCAGCGCAGGGAATACTGTTGTTCGCCGCTCGAGGAAGACGATGATGCCGCCATGGTGCCCGTACCACCGGGACCCACGGCTGCCGGCACCAGAGGTGCTATCGTGCACAATTCGCCCCGTGCACTTTCCTCAGCCTGCGGCTACCTCGACGATCCAAGGCCGCGGGGTTGAGGAATGACGCCCTCGCGATTCGAGGGACAGAGATAGGAGGAGTCGGGGTGTCCTTTACCCCTTCCTTTATTTATGCACTTCGATTGTTCTTCTCACTTTTATACGATACTTCTTCAAATTGTTACGATTTTTTTTTTTCTTTTCTGTTTTCTTTTTTTCTCTATCTCTCTCTCCGAACGTTACCTTATTTACTCCACCTGTTAGTTGGTTGCTGGTTTGTTTGATTGATTTGATTGACCCTCACGTTTTTTTTTTCTTTTTTTGTTTCCTCAACGTCGGAAAAAAATAACACAACTATCCGAACGAAAGCGCGCGCTGTTCCTAGACGATGAGATTTTTTTCACAAGGAGTGACACGCGGGTTCTTTTTTGTTTTGTTTTGTATTTTTTTTTTTGTTCTTTTTTGTTCTTTTTTGTTTTTTTTTTTGTTTTTTTTTTTCTTTTTTAAATTTTAAAAATTTTTTATTAACAATGCAACAACGTCGATAAAATTAGCAATAGAATTTAGCGATTAAAATACATTTGAAAGAGTATAGATAGTAAGAAAAAACAATGGAAAAAAGAAAATGAAAATAAAAAAGCAGGAAACGTTACGGGGGGGATAAAAAAAAACAACGTCCGCACTGCTGGTTAAAAAATTCGCGACTTACGAATCTGCATTTTCCTTGTGCAACGATTAAAGTTCCTCACTCTAGGAATAATTATACCGAACAGAATCATGGTTACGGATTTTCTTTACTTCTTCGGTAAAAAAATGCGTTTAATTTTATTCGTCCCTCTTTGTTTCAATTTTGTATAAACCGGCTATTGCGATTGTGGGAAATGAAACAACGGAATAAGGAAAGTTACTTATCACTTTTCTTTAATATTATTATTATTCTTTGGCGTCTCTTTCGTTTTCGTATTTATCACTTTTTCCGTTTCGCAAGGCCTTCGGGAAACGGTGTGCACCTGTTTTCTTCTTCTTCTTCTTCTTCTTCTTCTGCACCTCCAAGCTTATAATATCGACGGTCTTTGAGTCGATATTGAATTTCCACCGTCAATAATCGGATTACAGAAGAGCGAACGAGTGATTTAGATTGTGGCTGGATTAAGGGTTACATGAATTTAATTTTGGGAAATAAAAATAAAAATCTCTGAGGATGATCCTGCCGTCACGGGCCGACGTTATTCTCTCCTTTTCTTCCACCTTTACCTTCTTTGGGCTCACACACTTCCAAGTCCCCCGCACTCGGCTACTAACTCTTGGATTGTTTTCAACTTGGCTCTTTTCTTCTCATGTCTTCGTCTTCTTCTTCGCGTCTTCTTTCACGTGTACCTTTTCCTTCCTATTTCGTGCAATCGTTTCTATCATCTGTTTCTCTTGTGTTTTAAATCATGTGTACGAATCAACTTTCACCTTATTTTTTCGTTTTTTCCTGTTTTTTTTCTCTAGTTGTTTCACCACTTCATTCTGCTATCTTCAAAACTTTCCTTCTCGCGTAACTCTTTCCACAGTTCTCCTCGTCACGCTGATTCTTCGCTATCATCCAAGTTTTCCCCGATGATTCCTCTCGTTCCCTCTCTCCTCGGTGTTTCTCCTTGGGTCACTCACTTTATCTCCCTCTTTCTCCCCGCCCTCAGTCGTTCTGTAATATAAAGCAAGAAAGACGAATGATCATTGTGTTACGTCAACTGCTGCACCCTCCCTCCCACCCCATTACTCCCATCCCGACATCTATAAGCTCTGCTTCGTGACAAAGAGTCGTTTAACCTCTTCCTGATTAGGCAGTATTATAAACCCTGTGAAGGGCAGCATGCATCCAGGGTGCCCGAGGAGTCCGCACCCCTGCCCCTCACCCTCCTTAATAACAATCCACGTAAGTCACAAATAAGACAATATAATTAATCGAACTCGTCCGCATGCCTCACTCTAACAATAACCAATTATTCATGATATAGCTGACGTTCATTTATTTTTTCGTAATTTATCTTTCACCTTCTCTCTGTCTCTATACACTTTTTACGGACATCAGGCGGTGGAAAATTATACATTTACATTTGTCGTACCAGGTGTCCTTACATTTTTTACCTGAAATATATTTTTCTTTATCCGTATTATACGACACTGCATATGATAATAAAAATCGAATTAGCGAGAGAATCAATGCCGAAGTCTTTGGGGTTACCTGAAAAACATTTCATACCGCTACAATCTACTAAGCACACTTAAACAAATGACAGAGGAATGATGTATGATCGCTGATTGTACAACATGTAAATTATTATTTGACTGTTGCCGATATTTATTCCGTTTTGTTTGTAATAGGTTGTCTTTTTTTAATCGTGTAATTTTATAACGTCGTTTTTTGAGGGTATCGATTAGTATAAAGTAGTAGAAAAGACATTTTCGCCGTCGTTAAATGTTACGTATACCATTGTTATTACGATACAATTATCATCGTTTTTATACCATCGTCATTGCTATAAAATAATCGTTATAACTAAGCAGGTCTTACGTGCATACGTGAATGGGGAATTTGAAAAGGTCGTAAAAATAAATCGAAAAATTATAAGGCAAACGAATAATTGCTTGCGTCGTTATTCGTCCAAACGGGTGGTACTGAAAATAATCTTAAATCCACTTCAACACACTTCCGTGTACAACGAACGAATAGAGGAAATCGAGAAGCGACTTATTCGCGAACGAATCTGCTTACATAAATATCTAACCGAATGAAACGCGCCGACGTAACGTGACGAAAGATACACGCGTCTTGCGTCAACGACGAGAAATTTTTCAATCAAGTACTTTCGATCAATCGCCGTACACAGACTTGCGAAAATGGGAATAAATATCAGGGAAATTGACACGGGAAAGAATTTCAAAATTCGGTGGATTTTTTTTTTCCTACTACGATACGTAAAAACGCGTGTAATAAATGATGATAAGAAATCTAGAAAATCCAAATCAGCAAACGCAACTTATAAGACCGGAATACATTCTGATTTTTTTCGTTACACAACGTGAAACATCTCGATTCTTCAATCGTTGGTATTAATTTTATTTTTTACGTTGTATGTTACGTGATCCACGTCCATCGGTCACTCAGGCCCGCGAGGATTATATCCAAGCAATCGTACACAGAAACACGGTATATCTATTGGCGCATGTAGCGTATGAATGAACGAGGGATTCGATGAATGAATAAGCTAAGCGGGTCAAAAGTAAGAAAAAGAAAAAAAAAAAAAAAAATACCTGCCATTTTTGGAGGAGCAGAAAAAAAAGAGAAAATAAATCGTTACGGTAGCATTCGTAATTTCTATGATTGACACATGGTAAGCTTAATTTTTGGACGCAATCAGATTATTCGTACGGTGTTTTTTCTGTATCGAGAAAATTATGAAAAATAAGAATGGATATCGATAGACAGCGTAAAAAAAAAAATATCGATTAATAATCTCCGCGGTTTATTATCAATACGATATAACTCTGAATCGGTGATAGTTAGGAAAATTCTATCACGGTACTTTTTTATAGAGCGTGATATTTCCTATAAGAATTATGTATTTAGATAGTTTATAAGTCAAGCCGTTTACGAGAAAAAGAAATTCTAAAGTTGTCCATCCTTTTTCATTTATTACGTGTTATTTAAGTGGAAAATTTAAAAAATAAAACAGGCACCTCTAAATCTCAAGTTTTTTTTATAAATATATATATATAAGGTAGTACATAAATATCGTATTATAACATCCAAGGTGGAAAAATTAGTGTCACATGCGCGCAAACACTATACCTATGCATACAACTGTATACATAATACATGAGAATTAGACGGTTTTTTAAGCACGGAAACAGGATACGCGTAGTAAGCGGTAATTAAGTGACATTATAATCTGAATATAATTACGCGTCCAAGATAGGATAGCCGTCCAGTACTTATATTATTATGCCACTCGAGTTGTACGTAGGTAGATAATGAAATGAATTCGAGAGCTGCGGAAAGAAAATGGATCACGCGGAGTGGTTGCTAGATGCATTTTTACGTACGAAGCTGTGTTTCTTTTTTTATGCTCGTTTCCCTTTACTTCTTTCTTACCTTGTCAAATTTCTTCTCCTTCATCTTCTCAACAAAAATGTAGCGGAAATTTCTCTTTCTACCTCTGCATTCTTCGTTGTAATTATATTTAAGGATGAGTACAAACGTCTGGTTGGTTATTACGATCGGTATGATGCATCTCGGCATAACGTGCGGCTATGTAACGTAGAATAGACGCGTAATAATGCTCACGTATACCGAGTGTAGTTCGTTCCCGTCACAAAGCGGCAATAAGTGCGTGTATAATAACGATCGGGTTGTATTATAGAGTCCAAGATCGTGTCGTGTAGACGTGTCAACGATCTTTCGTCAGAAAAATCGTTGCCTCGCGTTGCGTTGCGCCTTGTAGCTTATTATATGACCGCGCTGCGCGCATGTCTATATATATACATATATACATATTTGTATTTATATATATATACAAACCAACATGCGTGTACTTAAGCGTTGCCTAATAAGCCGACGTGCAATGTGTGACTGACTGACTCTCTTCCGCTCTTATTTCTTTTTCACTTTTCTGTTTTACTTCTTCTCTCGATGTCTTCTTAGTGACTTTATTTTTTCTTCTTCTTCTTTTCAAATCTCTCTACCTCCAGAAACAAAGTTAGACTTGTAACGATCAAGTTTCGTGCGTTAAATACCAAAAGGCTTTTGTGACTATTTTCAAATATGGAATACGTATCATGCTACGGTCTCAAAACGCATACTATACGTGTACGATTGTACTATATTATACATTCATATATATATAGATATATAGATATATGCATCTTGCAGGGTAGCATGAAACGATGCATGCATCGTATCGGCAATTTCAAGTTCTTTAATATACGCATATTAGGATAGTTATTAATACGGTTGTTTTTGAATTTTTATGCTCCCAGGGACTTGAACGCTTTCAAATTAATAAAAAACATATCCTAAAATTTCAATTCTCTACATCGCTAACTCTAAGATAGCCCGCTTTGCAATCGAAGTATCTTCTGGAAATAGCATGGGAAGAACTTTTTTGCTCTTTAAAGTTTTATAAGTCGTTGAGGAATATACCGAAAATAATGGAAAATAAATATTTTTGTAGAGAGTTGAACGTTTTAAAAAAAAAGGTCCGATGCATAAAATTATGTTGCATATGTTAATTAACGATCAAAGTTTAGTCAAATTCGTTAGACACACGTGCGTGTGCGAGTGTGAATTGAATTCGAACCAGTTTCAGAAAGAGAAAAAAAAAACCACACACGCACAGACACTACGAGGTGTTTAAATAAATATACTTCTAATTTATAAGTTACTTGGATATTTGTACATTATAGAACACACGTACGATTATCGCAGCAAACACACTCGCTTTGCACGTATAGATGTGGATATTATGTTGATATGTAATAATATATATCTACATTTTACACGTAGCAAAGGCGGTTGTGAAATTACCAAGTTTTTCGAATTTTAACCATAAATTAAATATGGCGGTTAATTGATCTCGGCCATTAGCATAAATAAATTCTAACGCCTCATCTCGCGTTACATATACAATTATACACCAGCTTTACGCTGTATAAGAAACACGAAGCATTCGTAATCTCGCGTGGGAAGCTGTGTGTGTATCCAATATTTACGCCCATGATATGGCTATCCGACTAAAAGATATACATATTCTGACCCATTAAATTTCCCCGAACTATACGTCCAATAACGTAAATCGGCAACATCGTCGTAATACAGATATATAAGAATGTGTGTACAGACGGTAAATTTATAATATATAAGACTAATTGGTCACGTGTATTAATATATCTACAGCTAATAAACTGTACGGTAGTTACACGACGATTGAAAAAACGGGAGGGGAAAGAATTAATAAACGTAGGAAAAAAAGGAAAACTTTGGTAAACAACGTATAATATCGAGTTTTGACGCTACGGATTTACATCCCGCCACAATTATTCGGTATCTTCAATAATTGGTTGAATCTTTTTTTTTTTCACATTTCACCGCAGTCTCCCAGCAACTCATTCGCACGATTCCTAGACAAAATTTCCCTACAGACAACCTTGGCATTGTATACCGTACGAATGTTTGAATTCGAGTAGTACGAAGTCTGAGTCAACGATTTAACCGCGGGTATTTTAGACAAAATTCTTCCGCTCAGCGGACTTGATTTGCTTATTTTTTTGCAATCGACAATTAATCATCGATAGTTGAACTCTTTAGCATGTAACAGCAAAGCGTAAATTCGAACGAAAGAAAATTTAATCATTTTTCGTACCTAATGCGCGTATAATAAATTAATATTCAGTTATCAAACCAATCAATATCAATTAGTCGGGGTCTATATTACTCGTTGGCGATTAAAGTTATCTACTTTACTAGTTTCTTCTTCTTCTTATTCTTCTTCTCGCGCGCGTGTTCCGCTTTCCTCTTTCATTCCTTTTTACATCATTTCTTTCACTCATTTCTCATGTGTATTTATGTGTGTGTATATATATATGTGTGTGTGTGTGTGTGTGTATATATATGCGTGTGTATACGTGTAATATACATAGACAAGCGGAGCCGCGAAGACGAGAAGTGTTGAAGGGAAATATTAATGTCAGGACATTTGTGATGACCGCACGATTATATGTATGTATACTCGCTTAAAGCCGTGCCTATTTATCTACCGTGTAAATTTATACACGTATATGCATATTGTATACGTATAAGACAGAGGAGAAATGTCGCCTCGGATATTACGCTGCACGTATAACACTAATGCACGCACATAGCGCTGCCGTAAAATCGACACCGCGTCGCAATTCATCGCTACTTATACTCAATCCTGTAAAACGGATAGGTGTAATTATATAATGATTATAACGATAATAAGATTATGAATAGGCGACTATTAAATGAAAATTCAACAAAGTAAAAGGTAGAAAAAAAAGTCAGAGAAAAAGAAACACGAATAGGACGGGGGCGAAGAAATTACATAAGAGAAGGAAAAAGACTGCATCGTGAACAAAAGTATCAACACTTCGTGATTAACCGCAGGTGAGCATGTATATATGTATTTTTATTATTGTCATTATTGTTTTTAGTGAACGATTCTCGGTTTTCCTATCTAGTTGAAAATTTTAATTTTCCAAAATACATCTCAGAATTGTAGAAAAGTAAGAAACTAGAAGAAGAAAGGAGAAGAAAAATTCAACTCAAACGGGTCATTAAAACAAATTCGTCTGACATGATTGAGTAGATGAAAGAAAAAAATATCATGAAAAATACGAACAAGTATACGAAGATATTGTAACAACGAAAAGGTGAAAATAAACTATAGGAGAAGAAGAGTCGGCGAAGGAGAAACGCGGGCGTGCAGACGCTAAATTTTTATACTATCTGTTATACCTGGTTGTATAATAAATGTATATAAGAGAATTGTTGTGAGGTTTGAGAGCTGTGAGCGGGCGACGATAACGGACATTGTTTGCGGGTCAGAGGAGATAAGAGTCACGTAAGAAAGATGGATTTCGATAAGGAAATTCACCGTGGGTTTTACATTATTATATACGAGCTGCGGAGCATATTATATACGACGCGTCGGCGTAGAAACGGGTTGAGTTTGGGGCGGTGGCGGCGGTGGGGGTGGAGGATGTGGTGGGAAGGGAAAGGAAAAAGGAAACAAGGCAGCCTACTGACAAAAGCTTTAAAAGCTGCTGTATAAGTGACGCCGTTGCTGCTACATCGGAAGGTGTACATTTTATTTTTCTCGTCAGGGCGTTCTTCCCGCGTTTTTCTGTTCCATTTTTTCGTTTTTCTTTTTTTTCTTTTTTCTTTTTTTTTTTTATCTTTCTTCCTCACTTTTTTCCACACTTATTACCGTTATCATTGGCACTTGCTCGCGGTGTGAAATACCGAAAGTTTATCAATTGCAGAGGGTCATCAGGTAGTAAATATACGTATTTACACAATGCATATCGTGCACGGTTTTATATGCACAGCGGGGATAAATGACGGTGTGAAATTCTAGACGGTAGATATACATGCAGGTCAGCGTGATCCTGTAATGGACCATTGAAAACAAAAAGAGAAGCCGAAGAAGAAGTCAGGAGTGAGATTAGGGACGCCGTGTCATATTCATACATGCGATGTGCGTAGAGATTCTTAAAAAGTGATGCATAGTAGAGAGATACTTGAATACGTGCGTCGGCTGGAACTGTTTTAAAATGAGAAACAAAACGTACGATAAAAAGGAAAAAAAAAAGAATGAAAAAAAAAAACATGAACGCCCAAAATAGGAATGACAAGATTGTTCGGAAAAGAGAATCAAGAATAAACGGTCTTGAATCGCGTATCACGTGATATTCACTATAAAGTTTTTCGTGTTGTATTGCGATAATCTTGGATTCAACGAAGAAAAGAAAAAAAAAAACACCAAATGAATAAGAAAAAAGATCCGCACACAATGATACCGTACAGAAATCTTACGCTCGAACGGATCGATCGAATATATGTATATAAATCGCCTGAAGACAAGAAAAATTGAGGCTAATTTAATCTACGATAGGAATAGAATTCCAACGTATTTTCGTCATTCGCTTAGCACGGTAAACTAAACAAACAGATTTAACGTTGCAATTACGAGAGAAAATTTATCATTTACATTTTTATTACATTTTAAACAATATACAAACTTTGTTGTAACCATGCTAACTTTGCTGTAATTTTTTATGCAATCGTGTAAAAAATGAAATTTTTCTCGATGTTCTTACTTCAATTCGACTTATGTCAATTCAAAGATACGAATTACAGATCGAAATAACCTCAAAGGAGTTAATGAGGTACTCGTCACGTGCATGTTACATATGCATATAAGTCTACGAACCTGTAAAACGGACCTGTGATTTTTATCTGAAAAATACCAACATGACAAGCAAACCGCAGGTGCCTAAACGCGTGTCGGAAAAAATGTTTAAATTAATTTATGCAAAACACGCAAGTCTCCGTATCTCTCCCTCGCTTTCCGTTCTAAGAGAAAAAAAAAAAAAAAAAAAATGAAAAAGAAAGAGGAAAACACCAAGTACTCGTTGCAGTTTATACTTTTCAATAACTGTCCTCATAATAAATTTCCGACTCTTAAAAAATCCATTCCGAACCGAGTATACCTATACGCCTAACGCGTCGTCAAACAAGCCGATCGTTGTCAAGCTCGCGGGCGATTATCCCGATTACAATAGTCTATATATAGTATTATCTTACCGTTTGCTTTTATTACGTTTACCATATACACAATGCGACGTGTATCGGTGTCACAAATGTGTACGCATATCATCGCCACGATCAAAGTATCACCGACTATTCGCCTGTAATGGAAACTTTGTAACGTATTACGCATGCTGTACACGATATAAAGATATACATACTTATACCGTAGAATCGCATTTAATATTTATCAAATGTTCAGGTACAAATGTCTGCATACATGTGTATATTTATATATACACACTCATCCTCAGTCGTACGTTGGCAAAGCGTGTATTCGAGTAAGTCGTGTACATATGTAGGCATGTGTTATAGATACGTATAATATTATATAGGTACGTATGAATGGCGTACGTTTGTGAGTAGATTTCTATAAATAACATTCGTCGCCAAAAATTTAACACGGCCAGTCACGTTTTTTCACCTCCGCGGTTAACCCAGAGGCAGCATCTTGTTATAATATACATCGTATACAAGGTATAACGCGAGTATCGTACTTGTGTGAATAATAAGATAAGAGAAAAGGGTAAATACGGAAGAGTAAGATGAAAAAATTTACGGATGAATAGTATACCTCGTTACAGTTTCGTGCAGATTTTTTTAAACACTGATGAGAACGAACGGAGTATTCGGAAATTTGCCAATTTTTCGATAGAAGGTTGCAGCATCCGAATGGAGATGGAGATATCGCGGAGGCTGCAGCGGGCAATAAGATTGACGACGATGTGCACCTTTAAGGAATGTCTCGTGAAAGGGTAATAAAAAATAGAAAAATACTTTAAGAAATAACAGCGAGCAACTTAAAGGCGATTCTTCAGCAGGATATAAAATTTGATGTATCTAATTATCGCTTCTGCATACGAAGACGACGACTGTAGAATGTACGTTAGAATGTAGGTGAAATACCGTCGGTCCAATCGTTTGGGAAATACCCACGTTTAGTGACCCACAAAACATTCCCAACATACATCGTTATTATGCTGTATAATTGTCTTTGTTTCACAAGCTCATCGTGTTCCTCCCTATCCATGATATCTCCGTAGAAAAGTGTTTTCAACTTTCGATCTTCGCGTACGAAATCGAATTAGATTTTCCACCTCGGTGGAAGACGAAAATAAGAGCGAAAGTAAAATTCTGCTAATTTATCGCAATGCAATGCATGCAGTCAGTGACGGTAATTTAGGTAAAATATTCGAAGATACGAACGTATAACAACGAACATTAAAGTGTATAATTAACGCTGTGTGAAAATTCCCAATATTATGAAAACACATTCGTTAGCCTTAATTAATCACCTGAGAAACGATGGAAAGAAAAATATCCAAAATTTCGGAAACTGATAGAATTTTTAAAAAATTGTAAAAAAAAGGAGAAAATGCATGGGTATGAGCTCGATCCGTATTATCCGCCCAACATTCACAGATGTAAAAAACCTGCGAGAAGAGTTTCGTTAGGATTTTGTTGTCTAGCTGTAGATAACGTACATACGTATATAATGTACAATGTTTGTAGATATGGCAAAGCAAGGAATGTGATGAATTTCGAGGTGTGGCCTCCTACTTCTCTCTTTGCTAGTAGACGCGGAATGGCGATGTGCAGCGTGTAAGATATCGTGTGTCATGGATCAAGGAGCGGGGGAAATAACTGAGGAATATACCCGCCTCAATTAAAATATGTACACCCAGAGAATTCGCTCTACGGCTAGAAACACTCCGCGGAATACTCGATACCTCCTCCTTCCTTCTCCTCGCTCCTCGCCTCGGCATGCTGTCGAATTAATGCGATATCTCTAAGGTAAGTAGGTAGCTAGGTAGGTAGGTACTAACTCCTTTCCATTCATCAGCTGACCGGTGGAAGGGGAAATTCACAATAGGTAGCGCGGATAGAGGGGCGGATAATAACTGGCCAGGCAATTTCACCCACATGTAAAATTCAATCCGTGCGACGAGTCTCCAATTTTGGCAATTTTTTTTTAAATCGAAAATTACTATAAGTTCGAAAGAAATGCCGAGTTTGAAAAGTTCCGAATTTCGTGACGGCGGGATTAGAGTAAAGAAATCAAAGATTGACGGAACATCAAAGTTTCGAATGGTCCGAAAGCTGACGGTCAAAGTTCCGAAAGTGCTAGGTTCCGAAAAGACAAAATGCCTAAAGGGCATAACTTTTACAAGTCAAAGTTGCGAAAGTCCGAAGATGAGAAAATATAAAAATCTGAAACATCGTAATTCCAAATGATCGAAGGTTTTCAGTTCTGTGAGTTTCTGGCTTGATGAAGTTGCACCACTTTCATCTTTCTTTGTTATCGATTTTCGTTATTTTTACATTCGGAATCCTGGTCATTAACGTAACTTGAATTTTTGAACCGTCCTTTGGGTTTCCGACCATTCGAAACGTTGTTGTTTGGTAAAAGTTTGGTCTCGTTACTTCAATTGTCCCCACCAAATGATTCGGAATTAGGCGCTGTCGGGACTTTGAAAATTCAGAACTTCAACCCCGCCCCGATTGGTAACAGTTTACAATGGTTGAAAAGAGATAAAAAGATGAAAATTATAAACCACACGAGAAGGATGAGCTGGTTTATTTGAAGGATGGATGCGTTCAGGGGTTACTTGAGATTCCGGAGAGGATTTGTTTGTTATACAATATGCATACTGCGGGTTTGAGAGACGGCTAAGAGTTGATGGGGACGGAAGAGGAGAGACAGGCAGGTGCCGAGATTCATCCCCGCGTGACGTAACGACATCCGGTTAACGTGTGTCGCCCTCTGGACGTTCTGTAAACTTGTATATATATATATATATATATATATATATATATATATATATATATATATATATATATATATATATATATATAATGCATTACGTTTACGCGATACAAATGTGACGAGAACTCACAGTTCAAATATTAAGCCGCGTCGATGAGCTTTTGACACTGAGGGTATAAGAAATTAATTTGACTAATAAATGTACGCAGCCGAAACTAGAGTATATTAAGCGGAAACAAAGATTCGTACACTCTTCGGAGATTAAGAACGAGTGAGAAGATAGCAATATAATAACTAATTCTCCGTCAAACGGTGTGAATTCACTATTTTAATTTAAATATTTGTAAACAAATAGTTTGACGTAACTCGTGTGAATGATTAAATTTAATAAAAAAAAAAAAAAAAAAAGTGGTGTTCGGAAAAGCAAGGAAACTTAATTCATACAATTTTATCTTTACTTATTGTTAGATATTGGAAAAGATAAGAATTTCCCAGAAATTTGATTAATGAAGAAAAATAGAAAAGTTTTCATTGATAAGCTAATCGAGTGATAATATTATTTCAAAGTACACCAACATGACTGTCTAGTATAAAAAATTAGCCGTCTCAGATTCATTGTCCCCAAGTGTACAGTGCAATGGTTGAATATTTCGACGTTTACGTTTCAAGTTTTCTTTTACCTTATCAGTGCAATTTTCCCCTCCAGTTTTTAATTATTCTTATCGGAAACAAAAGGAAAATGAACAAAAATGAAAGAGAGACGAAGGGAAGAAAGGAATGATTTTTCATTCCGTAAAGGGGGCTGGCCGATTTTTTTTTTTTTTCTTTGCCCTAGTCCTACCCTAAAAGAAGACAAGAGGCGACACTCCGTCGGAACTTTTCCACATACGCTCAGCAAAGCAAAGCAGGCAAGAGCGGCTTCTAAAACCTCGTCGCCTTTGCCGTCGCGTCGTCGTTCGGTCTTTTAGCCATCGGCGGTGGCAAACCAAACAGGCAAGGAGGATCGCATTTGCCGAGAGCATGTGCAGCAGCGCACGAAAGGTCATATAATGAGTATCGTATTACCGAGGGTTCGGGATTGTGGGACTTCTGCAACACACGTAAAACCCCGTCACTCCACGAACCCCCGTAAACCCCCTTAAAACCCCCACACTGCAGGGACGGGGATTTCAGATCCAGAAATTGTGCAGGACTCGCGACGGGCGGCCTCCTCTACACGTATGTTGGCCTGCGTGCTTTCTGCGCTACGGGCACTATTGCAAGAGAATTTCCTGACGTGAACGAGAGAAGGAAAAAATTCAGAGAAGAGGAATGAGGAATAATGATAAAAAAAAAGAAAAGAAAAGAAAAAAAAACCAACATCCATGACTCGAATTACCAGACCCTGTATGGCGTGGAAATAATTTTTTTTTTCCCATCACTTTCGCCATCGTACCGTTAAAGAAAACGACTTTGCCGATTTTCTCAAATTGCAGTTATCCAATTCATTAATATTAATTGTAACGAAGAGTGTGAATATAAATTATCAAATAATTGGTAGCTAAAAATTTATATGCGTCATATTTTTTTAACGTAAAAATCAAGAGAACCAAGATAATTAATACTCAATCACTAGATATTTGAAATGAGTTTTTTCGTACAACATCTCCGCATATGTATTATACAATTATCAATTTGGGGGTTGGTGATGGGATTTTTTGGCAAATTAGTACACCATATGTGGCGGTCGATTGATCAATTTGTGGCCATATCCATGAAGGATAAATTGAGGCCTCGCCACAGATGGTAGGAAACGGTTAGGCCGGTTCTTACCACTGAAAAAATTTGATTCTCCATCGATTTGGCACTGTAGATATTCTTTTAATATTTCCTTCTACGATATATTTTCTTTACAATTTTTAATACCCGATTCAATACATTCGTATACAAGTATCAGAACCAGATAAAATATTTAAAAAAAAAAAAAAAAACAACAAGACAATATGGACTCAAACCTTTTTGCGTAATAATATTACAAGACTATGAAATATGGGGTGAAAAGTGTCATAATAACGAAATTGAAAAGAAGAAGAAGAAGAGAAGAGACACTGGGAAGCGAATCGTGAATTCTGTCTATTTTTTGTAATTATATTTCACTACGCAGATTTATGAAACAGTAGTTCTGGCATAAGGTTGAAGTTCGTAATGTAATTTATGCACAGCGATACATTTTTAGAAAAACTGGTTATTTCACAGTATTATTATTGTCTTAAATTTGCTAATCCGTAACACAGCATCAACACACTCGTATAATACACGTGCAATATATGTATTTGTAAAAATTAGCCAGTTAAAAATAATTCCAAAGTTAGGAAAATAGTAATTTCCCTTTGAACGATCGTTCATTACGTTAGCTTTGCCAGGTTCCATCCCTTATTCCGAAAGTGTATCATTTCCGCCAATCAGCAGCAGCAGCAGCAGCAGCAGCAGCAGCATGCAGATGCAACGTGCACGATGAAGGATAAAAGCTGCGTCGCGTCAAGTATAAACTTGGTCAAAGTTACAAACTTATAACACGTAGCAGGAAGTACGATCCGGCAGGTAGGCTGCAGCTAGATAGACAGATAAAAACTTGAGATAGGTGGGTACAGGGCGGAGGGTTGAGCTGAGGTGTAAGGGCAGAGTAGACGAAGGTTCACGATGGGCGTAAAACGCGTAGTATAGAAAGTTGGCCGAAGCCGAAGCCGAAGACCGGCGTAGATGGAATTCGAGCGTGACGGCGAGGGCATATTGCGTTTGCAGGAAAGATAAATGGTTTTTGCTCACTCACCCTCTTAACCTAGCCTAACCTTCCCCCGGTCCCTTCGCCCTTCAGGGCTGCTTAGGTGTCGGAGGGAGTCCTTCGCTGCTCGCTGCAGGGCTGCAGGGCAAGCAAAGCTAAGCTAACCGAACCAAACCGAGCCCTTAGGCGAAGGGCTGTGCCACAATGAGAGCGCTCAGCATCCGGCTTCTTCGCTTCGGATGCGCACCCACACACGAAAAAGGGCCGGGCCCAAATGTTGCTCGACGAGTGCGCAGTACCGACGACCCACCCCCACCCTCGTCGCCATCTCCTCATCCTATCCTGTCCTGTCCTATCCTAGCCTAGCCTGCCCCATCCCTTATCCTTCTTCGTCGCACGGGGCAAGAAGGGAATAAATGTTGCAGGCGCACAAACCCGGGAGAGGGAGGGCGAGAAGAGGGAGGAAATGAGGAGAGGAGAGCGGCGATACGTGACGTGTAGATGTACGTGACCAGCAGTCGGCCTTCGGTAGTTTCGTAGTTCCTGCAGGGTTCTACGCTCCGTGTATTTTGTATATGGTTTGGGGGTGCGGAGAGCACGCGGCGTCCCTATATATCTCGCTCGCTCTCTTTCTCTCTTGCTTTCTCTCCGCGCGTTCATTTGTCACACGTCGACGCGCGGTGCCGGAGAAGGAATAAGGAGGAAACCGACGAGAAGGAGACGGAGGAGGATTTACATTTTTTGCACATCAGTTGCTCCGGCGCCATTTTACTTTACCGGAGAAAATGACTTTTTTCTACATTCTCGCTCGTAAGTTCTCTCTCTCTCTCTCTCTCGCTCTCTACCTCTCTTCTTTTTCCTTCGTTTTCCGTGTTATTTTATTCCTATCCTCTCTATCCGCATCTTTTTCCAAAAGCCAACCTTACCTGCACCGTCACGTTTTTGCGGAACGTCAGAATCACCGGGTTATCATCTATCGGTACGTGCAATTTCATTATTTTTTTGCCCTCTTCTCGTTTAAGAATGAATTCGATATAGACAAGAATAGTATCGCACCGCGTTTACATTCGCAACATTTTTTACACTTTTCAATTCGTTTTTTCTGTAGCTATATAATTCCTCATTTGATTCTGCAAATTATCTTCCTCAAGTCATGATGACATATGTTCTTCATTTCCCAAAAACGTACGTTTGCAGTTACACAAAATGGCTTTAGAGAGATAATGTTCGAAATTTTGTGCCTCGTACAATTAAACAAGAAATTTCAGTGTTCAAGTATTCGAAAAGGCTGCGAATCGCAAGATTATGTTAGTGGACGAAGCTTCATTTCAAAACGTAAGATGACCGTCACATTTTCGAATTACTGAAAATATTTGATATTTTTGCTACGAAACTAAACACGCAAGTTTTTTTTTTACGTTTCAAATTTCAACCCCGTACATACCTTAAAATACACACGTAGCAAGGGAGGAACTTCGTAGAACCCAAAACTATTTCTACCGAACGAGACTTCAGGTACAAGAAAGAAGGATATTAGATATAGCCTAAGATAAATCTGAAATACGCACTCGTTTGTGTGTACAATACATAGATATATGTATACATAAGATACTTTGTATATACGACACAGCCAAGCTCTGGGCAGGCATAGGCATACATTTACTCATCTATGTATGGTGTATGCCAACACAAAGACACCGATTCGCCATGGGATTAGACTCTGGCTTCAGCAGCAGCGCCAACAGCAACAGAAACAGGTATGGAAAGAGCTGCATGCGTATTATGCATACGCATGTGTGCGCGCGCGTGCGTCTATGTGTATGTGTGTACATACGTATATATGTATATATGTATATACATAGAAGTGCAGGGAAAAAGGCGTTTCACATGGGTTCCCACAAAACATTTGGCCATATTATTTTTTTTCCCATCCACCATCCATCCTTCTCTCCGTTTTCCGCCCTTCTTCTTTCTTTCCTCCGCCCAATACCCTGTAGGTATATAAAATATATAAGGGATGCAGCGTGTAAGTTCCAGGTATAAGGTCGCCTCTGCACCTCGTGTGCATCACGAACACGACGCCTTCTTAAAAATGCATTTGCAGCAGCAACGGCAGCAGCTAGGATTTCGATTCACGCGTGCGTTCTGTGCGATTAGGCTTGCACGTACGTGTGAGCGTGTGCGTATGGAAGGGATGCGCGGCATACCTGCTGCTGCAGGGATTTTAGTTGCACGTAATACACGAATGAGAAAAATAAACCGAAGAAGAGATGATCCCGCGAGACTAATCGTCAATGTCCTCCGAATGACGGACCATTAATATTGGCCAAAGATACAAAGATTATCACCTCTCCGGGGACTTGCGTCGTATATATATATATATATATATAGGTACATACGTACCTCTGTCAATGGACGAGTATGTGGAACCATGGATCCGAGACTCGAAAATGTACCATAAGTATCTGGGAATACGACGGCTTTTCATTTATTTAAGTAATTATGTCACGCTGTCTCGAAGGAAAATCGCGTGATATATAATACGAATTGGTAATATCGTTTGGTCATGTTTTACGTAGTTAGTTTATATACAACGTTTTGTTGAGTGCAACTGACGTGAGTGAGGTGTTCAATGTTGTACCTACCTACGTATAATCTATCATACTCCTTAGATTTTACGTAACGCAAGTTTGCCGAAGGATATCAATATTATTATTGTACTTGATACGTGATATAACGCAAGGATGAAAGAGATACTCGAGTGGAAAATTCGATAGCTGCTGTCGTATTAATCCTGCAGAGACAACGATCTGACGGGATTTAGACGTAATGCGACGTGACGTATCTCTCGTTTAAACGTAAACGTGATAATTTAACGATAAAGAACGGAGGAATACATTTAAGAATGTATTGTGTCGATTAAGTGTTACGTTACGTATTATCGATATTCGTACGAAGAAAGGCTCAAGAGAAAAGATTGAAAATGTACGAAAATTTGTTAATTTCCATTTTTCCTAGGATAAAACCCCCTGACGTTTTCCTGACCTTTCCCTGACTGTTCACGTCAAAAATTCGAGAATTTTCTAACGTTTTCTAACCAAATTCAGGTAATGTTGGGCAGCAGGGGTGTAGGGGTGCTAAAATTTTGCGGGTCGGGTAAAATGGCTTACTTTCGAGGAGGGTAGGCGAAAATTTCGAATGACCCAAAAATTAGGGGTAGCAGAAAATCTCGAGTCAACAGAAAATCCCAAGTTCTCCGAAAATCTCGGGTTTGCCGAAAAGTGCGGAGTTTTTGAACATTTTGGTCACGGCTCTTTTCGCTTGTCCATAAATACCAGGATTTCTAAAGTGGACAGAGATTTTCAAAAATTTCAGACTTATGTTCTCTCTCAAATCCCGGAAACTGAAGAACAATTCCATAGCCGTCTGGAATTACTAGTTCTAAAGGTTCTACCATATTCTCGAAACATCCAACCGGAGGTTCACCGAAAAATATAATCTCGAATTCTTCCCTATCTGCTTCATTAGCACATTGTCGTGAAATAATTTTATTATCGACCGGCAAGGGTGTCCGGGTGCTGAAATTTTCAGTGTCAGGTCGGGTAAGATGGATTACTTTTGGGTCCGGTACTCGGAAGATTTCGGGGCCGTCAAAAAAACTCAACCCGAACCCAAGTTCAAGTGCCCGAGATTTCGGGTACCAGCGCACCCCTGTTGGGCAGCTATTACGACAAATAGTGCCAAAAGTTGTACACTGTGAATATCGTAAATTACGCACTATTGCTTCGTTTCGAAAGTTGGCTTAACTGAATTTATACAAAGCATGGCTGAAGTTTGAAAATGATTTGTACAAGAAGTACGTTTTTCCCTCTGGTCCGTCATAATTGCCTGACTTTTCCCGATAGAAGAAATTCTCTGACTGTTTCCGTCAAAATACGCGTGCGTACGTGTTTAAATAATTAATCGCACCTTTTGGATAATTTCAGGGAATCCCTGGTTACGTAAGAATAATAAGCAACCAACATTATCCTGCGCACATCTCGGGTACCAGGTACACACGTTCACTTCCGAGTTATAACAAGTGTAATCAACGAACGAGTGAGTGAATTCGGGTATCGATTAAATAACCATCGGCTGTCTAGTCGTTAAGAGACTTTGAAGACCTGTAGACAAGGGAGTCAAACACGAAGCGCTTAACACGTAGAGACGCCGCGTTAATACGTTCAAACCAGATATAAAAATATTTCAAACAAACGAACACGACCAAATAAACGAATAATTCATCAGATTATAAGTATTTCAATACGCGTGCCGATTGGATCAATTTTTTTTTTTTTACCGACATTTACGCTGTGCGGGAGGCACGATTGTTACGCTTAGAGGATGTATTTACAAAAATATTATATACTTATATATTTTGCGTCAACGTCCTTGCGGAACAGGAAGCACCGAGTACGATACGAAAATTTATCGATAAAAAGAGGACTCGACGGGAAGCTGTTTCGACGGAGTCGCGTCCGTGTTACGTTACACACACACGCACACGCACACACACATGCAGAGGCGCCATGCGCGTAACTTTGTATAACAATAGCCGAGCGAGATCCGGATGCGGATACAAGTCTCGATTGCGCGCTCATTTTCTTCTCACTCCCAAGTCACAAGGTATATATTTACTCGTAATACGACAGCCGATAACGGCGTGTATAATATTCCTCGATGAAAACTCCCGAGGAATTCTTTGAGGCTTTCAATTGGGGTGCAAGGGTAAATATGCTGGAAGATTGGAAGATAGGAGAATTTTCAAATGCAGAAAACTTGACATGTGTAGAAATTTGTAGTGTAGAAAACCAAAATAATAAATTTCTGTAAAACACTCGAGTTTTTTCAAATTCAATATCGTCACACCCTTGTATTTTTTGATATTTCTTTTCCTGTATTCTTTCTCCAATTCTTCTCTTAAAGATATTCCGAAAGGGCGAAAAATAAGAAAATCTCAATTAAATCATTGACATATTTGTCTTATCCAAATACGTGTGAACAATTTTCCGGAATCTTTTTCAACGAACAGTTAAATGAAAGACGGAACAGTCGAGCAGCTTGTACTTATATTATACTGAAATCTATACCTACAGTATGATAATCTGCAAGCTAATCGTAAGTTGTAAATTTCAAATTTTCAGCTATCGATAAGCGCGCGTAAGAAACAACAATGCAGAGACAAAAGTGCAGAATTGGAAAACGAAAGAGCCGACGGGTTTTGGTTTCGGTCGAGGCCTCATCCCCCGGACATCATCCCCACCCTGGTCCACCTCGGTGAGGTGCGCGTGTCTAAGTCGTGTGCGGCGCTGCACCCCGATTTATTGATCACACACATCACGTCGTTTTCCTCCTCATCGTCAAGCACACGGCATATCCAGCCGAGGGGTCGACCGCTCAGAAAAAATTGACACGGTGATTGCAGACTGCGGAGACTGCATAAAATTTTTTACGATCACAAGACGTTTCCTTTTTCGCATATCCAACTTTGACTACATGTGACCACAGAAAAATTGCACGACTACTACGATTACAAAAAAAAAAAAAAACCAAAGAAGCAATTACGTGTAATTATCTGTAATCATCATTGATTTTGTTTTTGCCATCCGACGAACAATGAATAAGACTGTCCTACTGGCACGATTTTCAAATTTCATACAATCAAGGTTAAAGTCTTAAAGATTTCACGATTACCTATCGCATTCACGAAGACCGCGATGTGATTGCAAATGATTACATTGATGAAAAATGATTGTTAGATTGCAGACGTTTTCATGATCGCGACGCGATTACAATGATTACAAAATTACTATAATAAGGGGTGACACAATGACTGCTGTAGCAGGCGACCCCTCGTATCTAGCCCAGCCATCCATCCCGTGCTTACGATATTACTGGTTACGCGGAGAGAAAGAGGTACGCGCAATATTGAGTGCGTCCAAAGTCACGCGATCGTCGACACCGAGAGGAACTGCGAGGAGAGGAGAGGAGGGAAAGAGAGGGGAAATTCCATTGCGCTGCAGCCTTGTCAGAGTGAATTTTGCACCATTTTTTATCCCACCCTCGTCGCCGATTTGCAGGCAAGCCGCGAGTCCATCCTCAATGAACGCGTCGGTATTTTGCGATGCAATTAGTTCCGCGGATAGACGGACGCATCGAGTCGTCTGCGGATTCGGCCTCAATTAAAAAGATTAAGCAAGTATTACGAACATTGAAAATCTAATCGATTCGGAACCTTAGAATCATGACTGTTACGTAGAGCTGAGTTTTTGAAACGTGAGTATGATCTCCGTTTCATCGTCGGTCGATCGCAAAGCGACCGATGTACCAATTTCTTTAAAAATTCGACTTTCGCGTTGAATTTCAACCTCGTCTCGAAATAACATTCCTATCAAACTTCGTCCGTTTCAGCATTCAAACGAACTACAAAGTAACACTTCGACAACCTGACTTATATATTACATATCAGCGTTCTAACATCCTTCGAGTTCATGGGACCGAAGCTGACTGCCTCAGAAACGAAGCAATCACAATCAGCAGACGACCGATTTTTGTATGTGTATACGTATGTGTACATATACGCATTGCATACCTACACGTAAGATAACGAGAACACGTTTCAATATCCTTGAGGATAAATTGCTCACCCACTGGGGAATGAAAGTACGTAAGGAATATCGCGCGTTGTTCGTGAATGAAATTTGCGAGTATACACGTGGGAAAACGAGACGTCAGTATTGTAGGTATATTCGCACGGAGAGATGATCGTTGTTTGGCGAAGCGTGAACCGGCGACTTGAAGAACCGCGCAAAGTCGCGCCAAATGTCTATAAATACATACGAGTAGGCACGCTTGAATTCCCTGGCCGCGCGCGTGTGTGTGCGTGTGTGGAAGTCGTGTCATACGCGTATGCCATGCCTGTACATTTTCCTCGCCCGAATGATCGACGCGGCTATGCAACAGTTCGCGTAAAGTTCACCGGAAAACAATGATACTATAGATAAGTATATGCCGCTGTACTACTTGCCGACTATTTATCTACTATAATACCGTACAAACGGATTCTACAAATTCTTCTCACCCTCCTATCTTTCCGTATTTCTGTCCGTTCGCGTTACTCTCTCGACTTCACGCCTTTATCTACCATATGCTTATCGTTTTCACCTTTTTGCGTACGAGTTTCTTTTATCTCGCGGCCAGTTTTTCTGTCATACCTTTTCTTCCCTTTTTTTTTAATTAATTTTTTTTCACTCTTCCCGTTCGTACGCTCTCTTTCGATGATCCGATTCCACTTCCGGATCATCATCCGGCGAACGCTTTGCTGAATTACAATATATGTAGCTCTCGGGCATCTCTTCATTCGTGAACTATGTTTTCCAACAATTATTTTCCGCTGTAATAGTTAATACAGTGTAGCATAATAATGGGCTAAACTTTAAAACGGACTCTCGGTAACCACAAACTTACAAAATATTGCGTACATGATACGAAGTGTATATAATGTATATTCGGAGAAGCTAATGAAAAAAAGAAAAGACATCGACGGAATGATACCGCATTTCGGAAGAAAAATAGGATAAAAAAAAAAAAAAAAACAAAAATGGCGCCACCACCTGAGCGAGGCAACTATAAACGCATAATGGCGTCGCTTCGATCGCTCGGGGTCTCCCGGAAGCAAATAATAACGACGAAAATGTGCGCGTGGCGCCATAAGACTGCATCGGAGTTTAGCGATGGTTATTCGAAGGCGGCTTTTAGTGTTTCTCGAAAAAATCTTACAATCAGAGCTCAAGGCTGTACGAAGGGCCTTGTGTTAGCAGAATAATGAGTATCATTCGCGGCTGATTATCAGGTTATAGTTACGGTAACCGGGTTGCGTTACACGTTGGATTCACACGTGTTGGAAACGCAGACGCGAGATAATTTCTATGATAAAATTAACGAGTACGCGAAGTATGATTCACGGAGGGGAGTGAGTCAAGGTTTTCTTATTTTCGTTTCGTTTCGCGGCTTTCGCGGTATATTTACGCGGATTCGGCGGCGCTCGCTGCGAATACTTAACGTAACGTAGCGTAACGTAACGCGACGCGACGCAACGTAGCGTAACGTATATTAAATGCGCGGGATTACTCGACTTCCATACGCGCATCTGGCCGCACGATGCGAACATAACAGCGCAATGGTAAAACGCGCGGACGATTCAACGAATTAAGCTGGTAATTGTTGTCGATGTTACGAAGCGTATTTCTTTAAGTCACCGTTTCCTGTGTCATTTCACTATCGGAGACGTTACACGTGTATCATGTACGTCTACAATGTATTGGCGATAAGTTTCCGCGCGTTGAGGTTTCCAAATATTATAAAAACGACGACAAATAACTGTAGTATAGCAATGACGATGACGATGATGATAATAACAATAATAATAACAATAGTTTGTAATATTTACGTATTACTCGGGTGTTGCGGTAGCGGATGCGAGAGCTGGTGTACGTACTTAACCCTTTTATCGAGTCGGCGGATATTTGGATCCACACAGAAATGATTAAACTTGGTCGTGCGGTACAGAGTTGTTGGTTTAAATAACGCGTTGTATTCAGTCCCACAATGGAATAATATTTAATTCAATAGTTTTCTTTCAACCTCTTGATACAATTTATCTATTTACTTCCGTTACTTCAATTATTTCTTTATATTTAGTTATTTGTAGAACATATCTATCCCAGTATTGTTTATTCGTCACACCTTCACGAACTTTAATAAACATTTATACGAATGTAATTAACACAACAAAAACAACAACTGCGGTTGCGTAACGCGTCACTATTCCAAATGTCCGTGTTTGTCACTGCAGTTTATTATCAACCGTCTTCTTGCCGCGCTTCCTCATTCACCTTTTCCTCGTTGCTGGTTAAACTTTTTATTCAACTGCCAGTTGCGTGGATTGAAAGAAAGTTCATTATGATCGAGGAATAAGGGAAAAGTTTTTTGCTTCAAACGTTGAACAAATCTTGACAGCAACAACCAACAAATATCCTAGAACGTAAAATACGCGCACACACGAAAAACTCGTCAGTGTCATTTACCACTCGCTCCGTTGGGTAAACGATGAATGAATCAAAGAAAAGTAAAGAACGAAAAAAAAAGACTAAAGAAAAGGAAATGAAAAACGACAGAACGAACAACGAATGAATGAATGAATGAATGAATGAATGATAAGAAAAACGAAAACGATCACCACCATGCGTCGGATCGCAAGCACTCGATGGACGAAAGTTGGTGTTTCTTATTTTTGTTTTTTCGGTTTTCATCCACTCTTCTCAAACACTCGCGTTGTGTATCACAGGTTGATGCTATCCTCGAGAAGACGCGATCCACGGGGTCGGTAAAGCCCCGCGCCGTCAAGAGACAGGGGTTGATGGGTGGAAATCGGGTGGATGGGGCGGCGGGGGAGGATGGGGCGGCGGGGGTGGATAAGGAGGGGCGGGTTGCATTATAACATGTCGCTCCCCTCTAACCTTCCGTCGATCACGCGCGTCTGTATCGTTGTTGTTACTATAATTATTATTGTAACGATAGTCGCTTTGTCGTGATGTCGTCGTCGTTGTTGCGTAGTTACAATAAACAATAAAACTTGGGCGTATGGATTGTATACGTTTGGGAGATAATAATAAGTTTATGGCAGAGGCATGGATGTTTGTATGCATATAAGGTGGGAGGGGGACACACAATTCATCAATCCGCGGCACGACGATAAGGGTTATCGGTATTTGTCTTTTTTTTTTATCTTTACTGATCGAACATTGTTTTATCAACAATATTTAATTCATTTATTCTTTCATCGTTTTTCCAGGAATTTTACTGATTTAGATTTTGTTTTTTTAAGGGTTTGTTTGATGGTAGTTCCGTGGTCTTGTTTTATTCCTTCCTCTTCGTGTTATTTGTTCCTCGTCGTTGTAACATGTCTGGTTTAAGTTCATCCATCAGTCGATGTATGCACCGGTTTTTAACACGTTTATTGAACAATTTGTTGATTATTTATTTGTTTATTTGTTTGTTTAACTTGAGATGTCGTTTAGTCAACCATATTAAGAACTCAAAAATTATAACATCAGCAGCAGTGGTAGTAGTAGTAGTAGTAGCAGTGGTAGTATTGGTAGTAGTAGTAGTAGTAGTAGCAGAATCAGTAGCAAACAGCAGTATCAGCGACAGCAGCAGTAGCAGCAGCAGCAGCAGCAGCAACAGCAGCAGCAGCAGCAGCAGCAACAGCAGCAACAGCAGCAACACAATAACAATAACAACGACGGCAACAGCAACAGTAATAACGGTAACAATAGTAAGGGCGTTTGATTAATTGACAAGCTAACAATAAATCGAAGGGAAAGCAAAAGAAAACAGCAGAAATTGCAAGAAAAACGGTGGTAACAAAGCAGAGTGATAAATTATATAAAATTGAAATAAAATAAAATAAAATAAAAAACTGCACGGTTTATTCCGGAGAGAAAGAATGCGGTAAAATTGATCACGGAAACGATGGAAAAAACAGCGTGATCGCGATGAGGCAAGATAAATTTCAAAGTGAAGAAAAGCAAGGTGAAAGTGAAGCTTCCAAGTTGATGTAAAAACAGTTCACACTAAAAACTGATATTGTCGAAATGTATGGGCGGTAAAAAGGATCGCGCGGTATTTGTTATTACTATTGCGTTATTACGTACAGCAAAAGTGACGAGCGAGGAGTATCCTCGACGAACCTGATTGCTTAGCCGCACACGGAGTTATGGGACCGCTCGCCGCTTAGGCAGGTCTCGCTCGCTGAGCGCCCGCCGGCATTGCGCCCCCCACCACCGACGACTCTCTCTCCGTAAAGCCGCGCGCGCTTCTGTCTCACTCTATCCTCATTGGCTCCCGACGACCGTCGGCCGTCAGCGCGACGTCGGCGGCGGCGGCGGCGGCGGCGGAGGCAACGTCGGTTCGACGCTCGCCCAAAGCTCCGAGCGCTCCGCTTCCCCTCCTTCCCGCGCTCACTTCCCTCGGCGACGTGCGGCGTGACGGACGTTGAGCGCACCGCGTGGCTTTTCACTCTCACCCTTTAAACCTTTGCCTTCTTTTCACCTTATACTATTTTCACGTGGATTGTCTCCCCTCTCCGTCTCTCTCTCTCTCTCTCTCTCTTTGCGGACGAACCTGCGGTCATAAGTCCTGTACGCGTTTGTCCGCCTCGCTGCCGCGCCTCGCTTCGCAATGAAATCACGCTGGCTATTGCGCTCTGCCTTCTCCCCCCTCCTTGCCGAGTCCGACGCCTCCTCTCACCCCGTGCTTACTCAAAGCTTACCGCCGCCAGCGCCCACGCTCTCTCTCCCTCTATCTCTCTCTCTCTCTCTCTCTCTCTCTCTCTCTCACTCTCCCTTAGCGCGCTGTTTCGCTCGCGCTATCGCGCCCGGCGCACTTGCGCTAGCCGTACCCTTCGCCCTTCGCCCCCGACGCCCTGCGTCGTCTACGCCATCGACGCCGCGCCGCCACCTGCCGTCCGCCAATTTCTTGATATCTCCGATCGCTTGCACCGAGGCTGCCTCGTGCGTTTCACCTTCACGAACAGTCTTATGTTTCTGGGTGTCATTATTTCAAGTTGCAAAAACTTCTTTATCGAAGAGACTAACCGTTTGAAACGATATTGCCGTTTGGCGTATAAATGTTCAATTACATGTTTACATGTATGTAAATAATTGTATGGCGACATTTTTATAATATATATATATATATATTTTTTAATTTTATATATATATATATATATACGCATTTTCCAAAAAATACACCTTCTACGAAAAGCTTTTCGATCGTAATCTGGATATTTTATATCAGAGCGTTGAAGCGTTTCCGATATTTTTTCGTTCAGAATTTTCAATACTGTTTTTTACCGCAAGTTGAAACAAGGCGTGAAGCCCTTCCCCCTCTTAATATAACGTCAAAATTGCAGATGATGTTTTTTAGATTTTTTAAACATCAATCCGATGGAATGGATCGGAAAAAAACTACGAACATAAAAGTGTTGTTTGGATTATGGATTTTGGAAAACATTCGCGTAGTACGATTGAAAAAATAAATAAAACCGGGGAACTTCTAATTCATTATTTTTATTTTATTTTTTTTCTTGTCGTTATAAAACAACCATTTTGTGCACGCACGTTTCCTTCTCTGACTGCCTTGTTAAAAACTCTGCAGCGACAGACAAAATCTCTCGGGCCATATCTTATAAGCATAATATACAGGTGAGTAGTTCCACAACTCCGCAGGCGAATAGATACAAATATAGATACGACGGATAAATGAATAGATTAATAGACAGAGAATTTATATTAATGGTTTTTGACAACTCACGTCATATAAGGAGAATTTAGTAATTATGCATTACAAGTAGTTTTCAGTGCACTACAGTGTTTGAATGTATACTTTAGCACTTCAGCAATTATAATCCGACTTGCGGCGCAACGAAATTTATGTTCAAGATCGGCCAGTCAGGTGAGGCAGATGCACTTTTCACTTGACAATAAGAAATATTTGCAATATTTGCACGCGTGTCGTTACTTAACATTCGAAATAAATAATCGGGGATATCGTATAATAATCTTTAACAATAAAGGAAAATTCAAAAGGAAATCTTTCTCCTGCATAAATTATTAACAGCGAGTATAACAATAAATTAAAACGTAAAACTTGCCCATACTCATTCTTATTTGATTTCCTTTTTTCGAACTCAACGATGCGAAATGTCGATTTTCACCAAAATCTATCATGTTTAAAAATCGCAGGAATATTTCGTTTATTCTCAATCAGCATTCTTCCAAAGTCCCGCTTTGCATTATTTATCTTCCTTCGCACTTTACGCCTCATTGTCAGTTTTGCAACCGTGCCGACGATCAGTAAACTCGCAATGCGGTATGCGAAAAACGGGTAGGTACACGATCTATTATAAATGCGGAAGAAGGCAGCTAATGCAAGGGGAAAAGTCTTTTCCCACGTGATAGTTGCGATTTTCGCCGCCAGATGTCAACGCATGCGCTGCATCCCTTGCAGAGGCTGCGGGCTTCTGCCTCTCTCTCTCTCTCTCTCTCTCTCTCTCTCTCTCTCTCTCCTTCTCTCTCTCTCTTCGGCACACGTGCGCGAGTTACTTCCTACTTCGACCGTATATAACTCATAGCCCCGCAGCTCTCAGCCAGGCGCGTCAACTTGAACGTTTCCTATCGATTTTCACATGGTATATAGGCAACTTGGTCTGGCTATGTGTATCTCAGTGTAGGTGTACGCCTAGCTTCGTAGGGATGCGTTGCAGGCTTGCGTCTATTACTTTGGTTCCAAGATTCTTTTTATTTTCATTCACTTTGCAACCACATTCTTCGCTGGATCAATATGATTATTATCAATCGAGGTTTTTGATGAAAGAAACAAATCTTTGTTCAATGCTGCGGTTTGTGTCCTTAATTTCCTTCGAATCAATCTATCGCTTGATATGTAATTTTTTCCATATCAATTTTTGCATCGCCTCTAGCGTTCCTAGCCTTTTTTTTTCTCAACTTAGCTATTCTCTTAGCGTATTTTCGTTAGGATCGATCGCCACACACGTATTTAGAGCTACGATCTTCTCAAAATTCATACATCGTATGATTCCCAAGATTCTTCATCTACCAAATTAATGATATGAATCATGAGTCAGTGTCCGACAATAGAAACAATTCGGTGTTAGGTTTTGCCCAAATGGATTGAATGATATCTTGCACATCCTTGTTGATTACTTTTGTAAGACGCTTCCGATCTTTGCATTTATGGACTAGGTAGGAGGAAAACGAGTGTCAGATGATACGGCAGTGTAATTACTGTACCCACATCGGGCATATTTGTACAGCCCTTTACATAACTGAAAAATAAATTTTACCAACGAATAACAATCAGGTATTAGTGCATTGTAAAAGCGATACTGGAAATTATGACAAGCGGATAATTATTTTCTACGCTTGTATGTCGTTGTTAAAACTGTGGCACATTTTCCAGAAAAGCTTTCTCAACGTAATTTTGACACTTGCAGGATGACAATTAAATCGAGGCGTACGTTAAAATTAATTACTTACTCCGAGGCTGGTGATTACAAGTTCAACGAAGAAATCATTCTCGCAAGATGCAAACGTTCACCAAAGTTGATCTTGTTTATTATGCTTATCTTGATAAAATACTTATTTTTTTTTTTCATCAATACATCGCCTTCTCAATAATATTTTCCGCGTCAATACAGCGCTGCGGTACAAGAATTATTGTATAACCACAATTAGCGTAGTCCCTAAAACAGATTTAACTATACAGAAAGTCAAAGCTTTCCAGCAAATGCGGATTGCAATTGGTATATAATGCTATACGTATTTATATAATGGTTAATTAACGATCATGACGCAGGTACATGGTTCTTGCAGCGATAAAGAAAAGTACTAAGTAGGCATAACACATGTACGTGTACATTGATGGACGAAAGAGAACATTTGAGGTAAAAAAAAGAGTCACATGATGCGCGTGAAAAGTTCCCTCTCGATTTTACGACGACGCGGTCATTTGGGTCCGTAATAATTACGCCCGCTGTGTATGTCATGTGCTTATTAATATCATGGAAAAAAAAGATCGTTGCAGCGTGTTTACGAATGCGGCAAATTAGAGCGAGCCACGGATTTACTGGAATTCTTATAGATAAGAATTTATGTGTATGTATATATGCAGCTATTACGCGTAACGCTTCAACTAATTCTCGTCAACATACTCGTAAAATACGTATATTACGCACATACCCGCCTACGCTGCACCTATTATGTACAAAAACACCAGCGCGAGTTGCACCTGTATTCACTCAATATACACCTAGATGGATATCAAATTTCGGTAATAGACCTCCGAAGAGCTCACTCCTGCCTCGAAACTAGAAAAGCAAGCACGGGCATTAGCTGGATGTGCTTTAGTAAACAGTTCGATTAGCGGCTTTCGTACAACACATTTTACCTCAGCGTGTAGGATACCAGACTGTGTTCAATCCGTATAATATACCGTCGTACGACGAATCGCTGTACAATTAGGGAAATGAAAGAATCGGGGGAAAATTTTGATAAAATTCTCGGTTTCATCGTGCATCGCCAAATTCTTTTACCCGCACGCAATTGATGTTGAGGGGAATACAGGTTCCGTTGCGTTGAAGCGGTTTTTTTTTCTTTTTATCTCATATTCAAGTTTAACGCTTTTAAACTAGCAAATAAAAGTTGTCAAATCATTTTTCCGAACGTATTTTTTCACAAGAATATACGCCTGCTGGAAATATGTCTGCACGGAACGCAATTTCTCATCAAACTTAGATATGGAATATAGTTTGAGAATGGTTTGGGGCATCCTAAGAAATTTGAATCCAACGAAGATCATAGGATTTTCATAAAAAATTACGACCAGCTCATTTCTATCTATAGTATCTAGTCACTATATTGCGAGCTGCCGATTATTTATGAAGCAAAATGATTTAGATTAAGCCCGCAGGTACGTACGTTCGATAGTTCGAATAGTGTGAAAACGAATTCTTCATCATAAATTCATACGATGCGTGTAAAAATATAATAACTCGTGAATCCTTTTTATTTTCTCTTAATTTTCAAACGATCATTTCTTCAGGATTCGGTTTAGAAACCGTTTCACGCACCAGACGAAGGGTGTAAAATGCATCTGGTCAAGTGTAGCAAAAGTTAGTTTTTTCTCCTACTTATCAACTTTATATTTCGTACCGAGTACGCGCAATATTACTTTCATCTTTTCGGGCAGCTGATTAAATTCATTGCATAAGTATATCCAATGGCCGTAGTATTGTTGTTTATTGTTTGTATTTCATATTTTATTTATTTCCTCTTCTCCGATTCCGTGTGACCGTGCAAGCGTGTCGCATCATCAGCGATGTGTTCGATTAATACATGCATACTTATCTATAAGTGTACCGGCTAATGAAGGTGAGATTAAATTCTTCCACGTGCGTCGCGTCGAGCCGCGTCGCTTCGACTCGATGCAATAAGTGCAATGACTTTTAATCGTTAATGCCAGGCAGCGCTTGTAGCGCGTTATACAGTATAATAAATATACCGGTTAATGTAGGTGTACGTCTAACTGCCTTACAGCCGCGAGTGACGTAGACGGGGACATTTATACTAAATACATATAGATGTATATATAGCGTATTACACGTACTGCGGCCGAAGCAATAGCCCCGAGTCGTGAAGGTAAAAATGGAGCCGATTGCCAGTGTATTAGACGTAATTAGGTGCATACGAGCAATGCACCGATCGCGTTAAAAGGCCGTTGACCTTTTTCTGACAGCGACGTCGCGCGTCTCGTAGCGTCCTCGGGTATAATAGATATACGGTAAGATAAACGCGGGCGTTCAGGTAATTTCTGATTTGATAGTAGAAAAAAATCCACGACAAACAAACCGTGTATCGGACAATAATATAATCGATAACGCGCAGAGACAATTTACGCCTCGTTGCCGCGGTCTGGCTAACACGCCTCAATTTCGTCTATACGCGGTCGGCTAACAATAAGTAGGCAAGCGTTGTATTAGGTGTTTGTCATACCTGCACGCAATGCGGATGGCGGGGACGGATAAGCTCTGCAGCGCAGCGGTGCGGGGATTGCCGACTGTTTAAAAAACCGTATTTATACCTCGTTACCTCAAACGCGTTTCGAGGAATTTCAATCATGGGAATAACACTCTAATTACATTCATTTACGTACGTGTAATGTGTATACCTATTTCTTAAAAGTCGAATCGTATTTATCCTCAGAGTACTGGGTGACGCTCTGACATCGTTATTTGTTTTATTATTTATTTTTTTTTTTTTTTTACCCATTCGAAATGTATTTATTTGTTTGTCTTGAACTTTATTTTTTCTCTTCCCTCTACCGGGGAAGTTGATTAATTTATTCTCTCTCAACGTCGCGTACGTGGATAATGTAACTGACGATCGAGAGAGCTTCACGGCTTGCACATTATAATGTGCTTATAACGTACATACATAGTTCCATGCAGGAACGTGGAAACCGGATTCGATTTTCACCTGCATCATGCCACCGACGTATATTTCGGTAACTGGACAAACCCGTCTTACAAATATACTTTGCGTTACAATTTACTCAGCATGCGTTACAAATATTGAATTTTCTTCTAACGCGTAATGGCGAGAAGATCTTCTTACTTGGTATTGTACCATGGTCGATTTTTTTTTTAATTTCAATGATAAAAGTCAAATTAGTGGTTTGATATTTGTGTGTACTTTAAGGCACTCGTGTACTTTGTGTTCTCGGATTAAAAGTGCACGGCTCGAGAACCAGTTTTATATTTATAAATCGTTCTGCGACTCGCCGATGCGGGATTCAACCGTAATAATAAAAAACGAACGTTTGCAGATGGTTCTTTGTCTTTGCAGACCAAAGTGGACGCGTATAAAAGATGTGTGCAAAAACCTAAAGCATTTTCAGAGTGTGCGTCGCTTGCAAAAAATGTTCCGAACAACTAATTAACAGAAGAAATGAAAGCGGAACTGAGAGAAATTAATCCATTCATATCTCTTTGTGGTCCCGATACGAAAATTATGAAAACATAATAAAAGTTATGACTGCAAAATGTCGTACTTCTGCAAATTTTCTTATTCTTTTCTTTTTCACTGTTCGCGAATAACCTGCAACGACTTCTCTCTCTGCCCCTCTCTCTTTCTCTCCCTCTTTCCATGTACTTCAGAATTAAGAAACGTAGTCAATTAATTCTCCGTAAAAAAAAAAAAAAAAAAAAAAATACATATACTTCGAGACCCCGCATCCGAAAGAATCGATTACAACTTTAAAGTCGCTTGAATATTCTCTGAACAAACAAAATACGAGATCGCATATGTATTGAAATTCATGAACGTGGGAGAAAACGATCAGAGTATGAAAAACTTTTCCGGCGGTGTGCAACGAAGCCAAACATCCTTTTCTACTCTATACTAAGAAGAGATGAACGAGATTTGCTCCAATAACCGATTTGCCAATAGATACCAGGCAGAAAAATCCTCTACCCATTCCACGTTAACTTTTCTCGCGAAATCCAGAGTGCAAATATTTTTTATACGGATCCAACATTGTGTATGTAAGTCTAACACAATTGCGCAAAATTTCAAGGCCTGCGCTCTGTGAACAGCGGAACCGGAAATACGATGTAATTTTCATTCGCTCGCTGACATTCGTGGCATGCTGTCGCATTAGCGATATAAAGTCAAAACATATCCATGTTTCACACTCAATGAATGACTCGATCAGATTGTGGACCCCGGGTGTAATGTTTTTTCGTTGAATCAACCAATTATTACCCAATTATAATTTGTGACGTTAACTTTGGAATGACAAGAAACAGAAAAACCATTCTTGGCGTACCGATATAATATTCTATGAGAATTGGTCTTTAAGCGGTAATTTTTTTTTGTCCAATGGCTGTTGGAACTAAAACATTTGGGACAGGAATTTCCTCTAAACTAAATTGTTGCTTAAAATATTTATACAAATTTTCAGATGGACGTTTTATTGACTGCCGGTGTCTAGAAGAACAAAAATAGGTATGCTGCGAGTCTGCACAATAACATAAAGGCAAGGCGTCAAATCTTTTTTAGCTTCGTTATTCTTGTATCTTTTCGTCATTCAACTCACGTACCTCATTTGTGTCATAAAAATCAAAGTGCTCCACAGGCCCCTCTTCTAAAGCACACGCTTCTAATTTAACCCTATAGTCACTTGCGTGGGGTCCAGTTGACCCCGAACCGACTTGATTGAATCGAACCGAATGATCGTTTTATGCTCTTGAGTAAATAAAAAAAAAAAACACATAATCAAATGTGCTTTTACAGCTAGTATTTATTAATATTTCAAACTATTTTCAAATTTCGATGAAACTATTTCATCACTATTATTCTTAGTTCCTGTTGAAATTCCATTTATGACTGCAGCATTTTCATTGTTTTCTTGCACATTGTCACGTTTAAAATGCTTAATCGTTCGCGTTGTCGCTCTATTTACAATCTCATCGTGACAAATTCTCGGCTAAATTCGAACACCGTTCGGATTCGACGATGTTTAACCGCGATTTTGTACGTGCACCCAATGTTTTTATTTCGGCAGCGATGTATTTCTATACTGCTTCTGAAGCGCTTCTAACTCATCCCGTTATGCTCGAAGTCCTTAACTCTCGTTCACAAGTATTTCTTTTTCTTTTTCAAGGTCTATTTAAATCGCTGACCACATTTACCGACTCACTTGATTGGTTACATTCTAACGATACTTCTCTTTTGTTTCTATGGCAAATTTTATCTAATTAAGTTCGACTGTGACTCTGTTGTGCCAATTTTTTTTTTTTTTTCACTACCTCGTGTCCAACCTTGGGCGCCAAAGTGTAATGTTTTCGTTTGAGTTTGATACGGAACGAGGCAAGTATGTAAATTAGAAATTAAACCAAGGGATGTAATAATGTGTAGGTTTAATGAGAGATAAATACATTATTCCGAAGCCCCGATGATGGTTACAAACAAGCTTACAGCATTGGTCAATCGCAAGTGACCAAAGGATGGCTGATTGATGGTCTACGCGTCTGATAAGTGTACAATAATAAAATTACATAAAATCGTGCTTGACCAATTAGCAAGGAACAAGAGTAAAATTACAGATTGTAACTGGATTTGTATCTCGGGCTTCGGCTGTTTGATGCTTCTCGCGTTTCGAAAATGGTTTCCGAAATTATGCCACTAAGTCCATTCATTGATCTGATTTTGCACGAGGTACAAGCAAGAAGGTCTGGGAAGCCTTGACGAACGAGTAAAATGCTCGGAAAATCGCATGCAAGATGAAACACAAACAAACGTACTGAAATAATAACAATCATTATAATAACTATAATACCGTATCATTGAAAATGATTGCATGAATGCTCCTCCTGGCGAACTCGCGAACAATTGCTATGATTGGCTACTTCAGACTTACGGCATAGTTTTGTATAGAATTGAACTGAAACTTTGACGTGATTATATCTTGGCCATTATGCATTGTCCCGTGTTGCGCCATCATTTTTGCGCTGTGTATTTATACGTATATAAAAATACAAGTAATTCAAAACCTATTGCGTATCTTTTCTCCGTAATTACAAACCGCGGGGCTTACATCGAGTTAATTCGTGGCCCACGACGACAAGAATTCGCAAAACAGCGAAGAGCCAATTTAACCAAAAATCAATCGGTGAGGCACGTAGAAATTGAATTTTTTCAATTAGCATACCTAACTATGATTAACCGATGAACTCGTCGAGAACTTGAGGGTAAAATATAATCGGTTCACAGGAGTCAAGTTTGATTGTTTCTATATCTTTTTGGTTTCAGCGAAGTAGTAATTAGAAATTTTGAATCCAGAATTAGAATCGTGAACCTAAATCAATATGGAATCTACGGAATCTCGTAAAATAATCGGAACCAGCGTAAGACGAACAACGAATCTCTTTGGTTCTGAAAAGTGCATTACTTTTTCGTTTGCCTGAAATAAATACATGCGATATTCAACGTATCGTTGTAGCGCTGTAGATAAGTTCTTGGCATTCGTGCAATACCAGTGCATATATATAGTTAATTAGATCTAGGTGAAATCTCTGGTTTCAAGAACGCTTATTTCAGTCGGTACATGCAAAAAAAAAAAAAAATGAACCTTCTTCCTTTTATCCGAAGTACAAAACGGCTGCTTTTCACCCCCTGACTCGTGCAGACAAACGGATTTCGAAAGAACTGCGCATGCATGGCGGGGAGGTAGTTTCTTCCCCTTACAACGACAACGAAAACTGGCTAATCAACCGTGCGATTAAAATGGGTGCAGGGATTGCATCCAGGCGGTGACGATCGGCCCTCGAAATACGGACAAACTTCTCGATCGCGGATTGGCGCATCGCGTAAGAAGAGCCACGTGTCCTTCGTCCTCGTCCCACCCGCGGTGAGGAGGTGCGAGCGTCGCTGCGTCTCCGTCGCATGCGCCCGCGCCCCGATCGATAAACACGACGTCGAGGTCTTCCTCCCCTCGTCGCCACCCCCCAGCCTAGTGACGTAACGAACCCTGGACCCGAGGCGAACCGAGGCGTCCCGACGCCCCTCGAGCTGCGCCGACGACACGCGATTGCGTCGGGTGTCCTCGTCGCCGTGCCGCTGCTGGTGAACGCGGGTTAGGCACCCTCGTTACTTGTTTTTTACACCTTAAAACATCCAGGAAATAATTTTTAATCTCGAACGTGACATTATTCGATTTAACAAGGCTTCGGTTTTTTTTTTAACTACTTGCGTTTTTTTTCCGTTCGTTGGTTCGTTACTTCGGCACCGCGCAACCATGCGTTGTGCAAACTTGTTCCCCGTCAACGAGCGGCTGTTTTACGTGATACAAAATTGACAACTCGTCGAGGGAAAAATCGTCGTTTTAATAATTAATACTCGTATACACCGTGCCTGAGTCTTTCCACCGCGTGACGGCACGCGGTAGATTAATCGTCAAATATACGAAACATACGATAATACACGGTTGTACGATTCGTTGTGGTACATTTTTCACGTAAATACGACAAGTCATTTTTTCCTTCTTCCTTTTTTTTTTCACATCGCAATTCCATACTTCGTCGCTACTGCTGCTGCTACTGGTGTTACTTTTTACGACGAAAACGTCAAGAAGAGATATCCCAACCTTCATTTGTCGGGGTTGGGTCCGTAGCAACGTGGAACCTCATCTGCAGATCCTTCTCAAAGACGTTGATATCGGAAAGTAAGAAAAACCCAGATGGGACACGGAGATTAGTGTATGTAAATATTACCTCAAGAGTTCTGCAAGGTAGCCGCAGTTACAAATCTCCTACGTTCCACGTTCGCGATCAAACTTAACCTCTATACGACGATTGATACGCACTGTGCAGCGTAGAACTGTGCTAAACATGGATTTAGTCGGGGTTGAAAATTAAAAATAGGACTACAAACATTCCTCAATTCCAGTATCTCTTCTTTCATTTACGATTCATCTTTCCCGAATTATTTCTCGGTAGATTAAATCCAAACGACACGTAGAACGAAAAAAACCAAAACAAACGAGTAATGACGCATTATTAATGCCGGTAATAGTATACGTAACATAGCTACGAGTTCGTCTTGATGCACCTGTATTATTGTTGTTCGTAATTTATTTACCCGAACGTACACCTCCCTCCCTGTCCCCTCTCCACCTCTCCTCTTCCTCCTGTCCCACTCCCGCAGTTTATAATCGACAACCCCAATCGTCGTTCACAGCTGTGGAAACCTGCGTCAACGTGAAGTGCGTGCCTGTGTGTTGTGTATAATGACGAATCTCGTTTGAGTGAATAATAGTAGGTGTACGAAACCCTCGTGTTGTACGCAAAAGTTGTTAATTAAAATATGACATACCTCGATCGTTCGAATGTGTATAATGAGAATAATAAATAAATTTAAAAAAGAAATAAAAAGACAAAGAAAAACAAACGACGAGTATAAACCAGTTTTTAAAACAATAACAGCAACAACAGCAACAACAAAAATAACGTACACGTGAAGAAAGAGATTATTCTCGGGGCAACGGGGCGACGAGAAGACAACAACAAACGGAGGGTGAGAAGCTGCCGAACCGCGTCTCGACGAGGCTGAATATACAGGAATTATCTACTGCGAGCCCGGTCGCTACGCTCATTCGATGGTACGAGCGCAGTGGTAACGGCGGTTCGGGCAAGGCCCGGAGTCTGACCAGTGCAGCGGTGCATCTCCTTGGCTGATCGTTCACGCCGGGTGTTTCGGTGGCGCGTGGCTCGGTTCGACCCTTCGCCCTGCCCCCGAAACGTTGAAGATACGTCAGTTTATACGGAGATAACAGTCAGCCTCAGTTTCGCGAAGCGCGACCCAGAGCCCTAGATATTTCCCCGCCCTGACGCGATGGTGCAGCGATACCTCGAACTGCGCCTCGAGTATCGAACTGCAGGCCTTCCTTGCTCGCCCGGAAGTCGTCGTCGCGAACCCTTTCGACTTTTTCTTCAATCTTTGCGGCATTTCTAATCTGGATTTATTTTTCTTCTCGTCTTACCGATTTTCTCCTTGCAGATTGTTAGAATTATTGATAGAGATCGACGAGGCTTGTCGTTGTTTGATTTTATTTTCGTTCCGTTCACCGTCATTTTATTCTCACATTTTACAATATTGATACTACGCGTGCCAGTGACTGTTTTATAGACGATAAAATCAATTCGCCGGGGCATGTTGAAAAGTTTTATTATACGTTACACGTACGCTTGTCCCCTATCAGCGTTACGTACCTATACGGTAGGTCGTTATATTCTATAGTTGAGGCCGTTATTTTGCGTGGCTGTAATTCTTACCCTTTTCCGCCACCCTATCCTGCTCACTCCCGAAGTAATCAATTCCTAGGTATTATTATTAATATTGTTATTGTTGTTGTAATCTAATTGTCTTAATTTGTTCACGGCCGTTACGTCGCTCGGATAACGTGAACCGATCGGACTGAAAAATTCAATTCCCCGGGTTAATTAGGAAGAAATACGAATGATAGATAAGTCGATTGAATTTCCACCCTCTCATTGCATAGATTATTCTCAGACTCCGTTATCGCATTCAATTTGTTTGACCTCATCGATTTGTTCATACGGTCCATAAATAATTGAAAATATATCTTATACGTTCGCTTAATGTCAATACCCATGGGACAATAAAATTGTCTTTCTCGTACCTGCCGAGGTATAAGGTTACAGCGCAATTGAGTGGTTATAGTCCGCAGGAATGTAAGGTCACGTATAGAATAGTTTTCAACTTACGTTTAAGCGCCGAAAGTGAGAACGTAATAACGAACGAATTAGTCGGATGGTGCGGGATAAGGTTATTAGAAAAAAAAAAAAAAAAATGCTAAACGAATAAATAAATTATTTTCAGTAAACCAGGAACTCGAAGCGAGGCTCGTGAATCGTGTCGCATAGCCGGATGATAACAGAATGCGTGGATGTGAATAAGAAAGCAGAGGATTGATCGTTAAATAGCAGTGGGGTTAAAAGTGCGGGGGGCAGGAGGGTCCCGATTGGTGCAGGTGTGCTGCCAGCGGTGCCCGGGTTCCTGCCCGGTGGCGAGGGGGAGGTTGTGGTGCGAGTGGAGAGCCCCGACGAGGAGAGTCCTGTGGTTTGTGATGAGGTTCAGCCCCCCGGAGGGGTCAAGAGCTGGAGCAGAGAGCAGCCCCTCGGCAGGGTGGTTGTGAGAGGATCCGCCCGGGTGGCGAGGGGCCGGGCCGTGGAGGAGGCCGGGAAAGGATGGTGTGACGAACGGCGTCATCCTCCCCGAGGACGCGGAGGCCTCGGCGAAGGCGAGGAGCTGTATCTCGACTCGGAGGACGAACTGGCGATGTCGAGACAGTCTCGCGCCGATCGAGACCCCCGCGAACCCCGAGAGCACCGCGACTCCCGCGACCAGGGACACCTTCACCAGCGTCCCATCCTCCAGCGCGACGACCGCGATTACACCGAGTACGACCTCCATCCCACCTCCGCTGCATCAGCTGGACCCGCCGCCGCCAATGCCGTTGCCAACAACCCGGTGAGTCCTCTTCGTATTTTACCTTTTTACCGTTCCTTTCATTACTTTGGGTTAAGAGGGTGCTGCGATCGCTCTTTACCGACGGGTGCGGGCCAAAGTTTCGAATGGTCAGAGTTCGGATCGGCCGTTTCACCGAATGGTCAAAATTCCGAGTCGCCAAAACTTTGACTGGCTAAAATTCCGAATGGCCAAACTTCCGAATGGCCAAAACTCCGAACGGTTAAATTTCCGAATGGCCAAAATTCTGAACGGCCAAAACTCCGATCGATTGAAATTCGGAATGGCCAAAACTCCGACTGGGCAAAATTGCGAATGGCCAAGATTCCGAAGTTACCAACCTTACATACGCGGTAAACGCTTCACGGCATAAGTAGAGTTTGGTAATGTTTGGAGTTTCAACCGTTCAAAATTTTGAATCATACCCTTCCGGACCGAGTGGAATGTCACTTTTTCTGACCATTATCCACAGCCTTTGACGAACGAAAGTGTAAATGCTGCTGTCAGCGCAATTCTACATGCAATACCGACGAAAAATCGCGAGATATTTTTCATTTCTTTAGTCGAGAATAGAGCAACGAAATGTATTCATACGGCATATAAGTAGCAATTCAAATAACAGAAGTACATTTTTTGGGATCATTGTTGCGGAAAACAAAATGTTTTTTAGATAATCGGATTTGGCATTGCATGTAGAATTCCGCTGACTACGAAATTTTTACACCGTTGATGCATAGGTTTTGACAATATTCAAAATAAGTGACATTCAATGCGGTAAGAATCAGGTTCTTTTTGTATTTTGTCATTAATTTGCTGAACTTTCCTCAGTCAACTCTGTACAAACAAAATCATAAGCCCTGTCATCACCTGACGAAGTTCAAAGAGACTTCATTATTCAGAAAAAGTGAGCATTGTAGAATGCAATTTGCTGTATTTGACGGAGGTCCGATATCCTCTTAAGGTGTTTTTAGCTCAGGGTCACGTAACCGATTTAAGCGTACAATAGGGATTCGATCCCTTTGTTAGGTAAGACATCGGTTCGGTCATAAAATTCTTGTGACGTGTAAGCGTTCGGAAGTTAAGAAGTGCATTCTGGTTTAAGCTAGCATCGATAAACCATACGTTTTAATAACAGAATATTTTTTAAAATACAACCTAGAAGCTAGTCTGGCAGCCAAATAAAGTGATTAGAAGTATCTACGGATATTTATTCCGCTCTAGATTACCGAAGCGTTTTACTTTCTATTAACCAGTTTTCGAGAATTACAAAATCGATTTGAAGTTTTGAAAAAAATTATTCCGAATTTTGTGAATAGGCTTAAAGCGGCCACGTGACCTTGTGCTCAGAACACCTTAATTCGTATGTTCACCTCGATCAAGTTCCAAGAGGACTATTTTTATATCGGTAACTAAATTTCAACCTACCTGAAATTTAAGTTCATCAGACTTGATCGGAAACGCTGCACTCGTCATTATTTAGAAGTAAACGACAAACCCTGCAGATTGAAGGGGGTTTAAGTTAGTAAAAGTTTTTGTAACAATGCATGGTAGGAAAAATCGTTATTTCGTAACTTGAGTATTGTATGGAATTCCGTAATAGTGATGAAGCAAAATATACTGACACAATGAAAAAGTATCCATTCTTCAATTGAGCCAATTTACAATTGCAAAATGGAAATTTTTAACTAGCTTCAATCTCGCGCACGTTAGCCTTGTTCGACTATATAAAAAATTGTGAAATGACGGCTGAATATTGCATTGATTATGTAGGTATCGTGGAATTATTTATGATCAAGCTTGATCAATCGAAACTTGATGTTAATGAATTTTCGATCAAAACTTCGCCTGCTTACATTATGCGTATTGTCTGCTATACTGTAGATACGCCAATCCTAATAGAATTCTAAAATGTAGAAGAATGGAATATGGAAATAGGTAAAAATATAGAAATTAGCCAAAAAATATGATCGTCAAGATTTCTATATCCTTCCATATTTTGTCTGACGATTCTATACTTTAATTTTTCTACATTCCGACGTATCGATACATATTTCTATATTCTAAGTTTTAAAATCCTAAAATAAGATCTACACTGTCATTGAAAATTCGATTTTGGATTATTTTATCGAAGGACTTTTATTACTTTTGATTACTACCCATACATGGTAGAAAATTGAACAAACCAGCTCCAATCTTTTTATTTAATTTCATTGGAAAATACAGATTTCTTTTAACAAAGACGTGAAGATATTCCGGTAAATCAAAATCTTGACTTTTCCAATTTTGGATTTATCTATTTCGTCTTGTTTTGAACACGTTTTCTGGTGGATTCATCAACCGCGAACCCTGAATCATGATTTCAAATTTCTCTCCATTAATTGGAATGGTTCAGATCGAGCTGTTATTCGATACTTTTTAGAATAGAAGCTGTGTAACTGGAAACATTTTCTCACAATTTAGCGTTTAATTGCTATTTATACGAGACATCTTTATCGTGAAACATGTATATTCTGCTATACGGACCAGTTGCTAATATACGCCTGGTCAAAAATCATCGTTCGCGGTTGATTGAAGTGCCGCGTGTTATGCACGGCTCTGTGGTGAACTGGCGTATATTTTCTAAGCTGCTCAAAAGTAGTTCACCTTAATTATGCATATCGGACAGGCGTTCCGAAACGTACAAGAAAAAAAGAAATTAAATAAAATAACGTCTATCTGCTTGTTACTAAATCCAGCTGAAGACATTCGCTGTGCTCTCCAAGTAATCCAGCCTCCATGAAGAGATTAAATTTCGAAACGTCTAACGTCGTCGGTGTATAAAATTCGTTGAGAAAAAAAAAAAAAAAAACAGCCACTATTCCTCATGTTTAATTATTTATACATGATACATACTTTCGTTGATACGCGGCTCTGTCTGTAACGAAGTCATTACCGCGTATGTTGAAAATAATTTCCATACATAATGAAAATGCGCGTCGATGGAATTAATTGGAATTGAATAAAGGTAACTGATTCTTCTCCGTATGCCTGTGCCGGAGAATTAATAACACATGGCTCGTATTACACGCGGACTGCATTCGGGAATTAACGATAATTGGATAATACAGCAATGCGTTATATTTCGGCGAACGAGTATTTTCCAATAACAGACGCGGTATATTTGCGACCCATTATTTCCCAGAGGTTCTTCTCGCCTTAATATTTAACCACTGCATCAACGGGGAGCATCGCAAAACCTCGCTCACACACCCGCATCGCGATTTCGCACCCCTAATATTTACATTTCGCTATTCTCGAAACTTTATCGCGTTGGAATTATACATTTCATTTTCATCTTTGCCGTTTTCTCGGAATCCAATCCGCAAGCAGGCAATTGGCTTTTCCTCGATTATTCCAATCTCATCTCCATTTTTTTTCCGAGACTTTTCGCAAGGTTCTCTCACAAATTGCCATCTCCCTGAGTCGACGATTATTGACTAGCCACTGCGTGTAATTATCACCGAAATAACTGACGCTTCCTGCGAAACCATCGATAAATGGGTCTTGTTTATCTTTCCGGTTCTCACGCGAAAGGAAACGGAAAGTGAGAAGTACAAGTAAAATACGTCGCGTTATTACGAGGAGAGGACGATGTCTCAGGTCGGTTATACCCGCGTCGAGTAGAGCTTCGTTTGGATCGTTGCATCTTTCATAAAGTGTTGTGAACCGGCGTAGAGCAGAGCCTTTGGCAAACAGTGTCGAGCCTCGTAATTATGACCGCATTCATACCTCTCATCCCTTTCGGTCCGCAGGGGTGGTTTTAACGTCCGATGGAGACGAAGGCACGCCCGCCTGCCCACATAGACCAAGGAATGCAGATTCTCGAGATATTCCGCTGCACTCTATAATTACCCGACGATACATACCGAGAGGCAGGTACGGCCGGGGATGTCTTTCCAGATCTTTTGCAATTCCGGATCGCGTTTCTATTAATCTCATTTCATTTCTCAATGTTACAACTTTTCCTCACATTTATTCGAACGTGCGCGATTACATTGGCTTGCGATAAAATTCAATCAATGCAAACTCAATTTGTCGTAAACTTGCGACAAACGCCCGGATATGCAACGTGTCAGGCCATCCAGCAGTCTTTTGTTGCATCACGAAAGTGCTTTATAATACGTATAATACGACATGTTTCACACCGTTTCTACAGCACGACGTAACTCCTGCCTTTTCCTCTCCCTTGCAACCGATGCAAATTGGACTTTATATATTTATAGAATCGTACTCGTCATATTTGTTACTGCCGCTGTTGCTTTTGCTCTGCTGATATTGGTATTTGGTCGTGTTACTGCCAAATTAACGAGGCTCGTCCCATTTTTTGTTGCTGCTGTTGTTGTCTTCTTTCGCTATTACTTTATTTTTTTTTTTTTTTATACCAATTACTTTCACTCATATGCAGCGTAACAACATGCGTATATTTGATACTAGGAAATTCACTCATTATCAGTTTTGATGCTGTTTTTTGAAGCTTGAATCCAAATCCCAGCAGCGTGGGTCGTAGGTTTGACCGACAAAAAAGTGGCTAGTCTCTCAGGACATCTTTTCCGATTTCCCTTTACGTCACTTCCCCAATTTAATCGCAGTTTCCGGTCAGCAGACAAGCCAGTGCTGAAACACATCGGCATCTCCCATCCTGCGGTGTTGGCAAAACGCTTGAATTTCGGGCAGTGAGCCTCCAGGATCTCGAGTCCTGGCTGCCGCAGCCTCGCGAGGTATTCGAACAACCCGTCTCAGGGCTGGCTCGGCGAGGGAAGGAGGGGCGGTCTGGGCGGCAGGGAGGGAGGGAGCGGAAGGCGGAGAGGGGAATATAGGTCAGTACGCAACGGTGCCGGGGCAAAAGGATGATCATAGTGCAGATATGGCCCAAGTATGGGATACAAGGCGCGCCTGCGTGTATAAGGAGGGACCGGCTAACGGCCAAACTGGTTTTTCCTCACCACCGCTGTGCTCTTCTTCTCTTCTTCTTCGTCTTCTTTTTCGTCTTCTGCTTCTTCTTCTTCTTCTTCTTCTTCTTCTTGGTCTCCTTCGTTCACCTCTTCGTTTCTCCTTTCTCACCTCCTCCTCCTCCCCTTACTCCTCTTCTTCCTCTTCCTCTCTTTGCTCTGGTCCCGAAGCGTGCACGCCCCCCTTCACCAAATTTTTCACCATCCTCCTCTCCTCCTTCCCCCCTCCAACTCCACCATCACTTCTGTCGACCAACTTCTTCGTCTCAAGGTCTGTCCCGAAATGCACATGCACGGACGTTACAACGCCGCCCGTCTGAGCTCGTACGTTTTTCTAATTTTCGCCGTATTCGCCGGAGCCCGAGGCGAGCCGAACGGTCATTCGACGATCTCTCGAGGAGAAGGGCGGTTCTTTGTGTTGTCCTAGGTTTCGGTTTCGGGATTCGCGGTACGTAGTCGAGTATCTCTTTACCGCTCGTACCAATAGCGACGGATGCCTCGCACCACAGGTCGAACAGTCGCATCTAAATTTTTTACACCCCCTCCCTCTATCCCTTTCCTTCCCCTCCCCCGCCCTTGACCCAAGCATCTTCTTCTCCTTTTATTGCTCTTTATTTTCTTCTTGTTCCTCTTCTTCTTCTTCTTCTTCTCTTTTTCGTAGTTTTTACTTTTTTCCATTTTTATATTTATCTTCTCACTCTATGGCCGGGGCTCGTGCTACGCCGACGCTTGCCTTTCCTTTTCAACTTCGAGGTCGCGCAGGTAGAGATGAAGGTACCGATACACCTGCAGCACAAGACGAAACCGTCGTTATATATACATATACATGTACCTCGAGCACCCGAAAGGGAATACTGCTGCAGCGGGAGGAATAGGGATGGGGGTGGAAATGAGAAAGGAAAAAGACGACAAAACGGGGGAAGGGGGCGGAGCCAAAACCGCCTGTACTTGCTACCGAGTATAATTGCAGTGAATAATCACTGTTATTTCATATTCTCAGAATCCCGTCGCGACTGTACTTTTCACGTTCACTTCTTTTGCACATTTGCAAGTAACAAGTCACGGTGCGCTTACGTCTACCTAACTGATTTCAAAATTTTTTAGAATCAAGTTAATTTCATGCGAGTTAAAATGTACCTAACAGTGTAATAAGGAATTAATGATCTTCAATAAAGTGACAAAAAAAAAAAAAATACGGAGAAAAATTCAACCTGCATAGAAGAACAATTATTTCTACAAAGCGAATTCTTACGCCAATCGTACGAACTCCCGAATTGTACGATTTGGCGTAGAAACTTGCCGAATACTTGACAGAAATTGACCAATAAACGGTTGAGTTAAAATTGTGGTGGGAAATTGTGATTTTTGTGTTATTCAATAAATTCGACGTCATCGAGATTTGTAAAAAATCGTTTTAAGAAGAATCAAAAGCGTTTTCAATATCCGTGTCAATTGACGTGTGTACAAGCAAATGTGTAACGTGTTAAAACGTACACAGGACGTTAATTGCTCTCCGCGACTACCTATGCATACACAGCTAATTTGCCAAGGTGTGAAACAAGCCTAAGAGAGTTCAATTGAGAACTAGTAAAAGAAGAAAATCGAGACGCGGGAAGGTTTCCATCCACACCGGGAATGGGAATGGGAATGGTCGAACAGTCGTACGCTTCTGCGCGTCGGTATGACGCCGGGGGTAGGTACACACCGTCCGCACGGCTTGTGTGTACGCTACATAGAATCCACACCCGAAGCCACGACTGCCTTCCGAGTGGCTTACCTGCTGCACGGAACAAGCAAAGTAGCAAAGTGGGAGGGAATGATTTTGGGTGAAAATTCCCCTCCTGAGGGATGGTCCGCAGTTCGCGTCCGATCTCGGCTCTGTCACTTACAACGTAACGAAGGCGCGGCAGGGGTTGAGCGGGGTGAGAGATCCTGCAGCCCAAAACCGGCGGTACCTACCCACATACCTGCGTACCCTGCGCATGCGCGTGCACAGTAAGTATGCCTTACAGGTCTACCTGACTGACTCCGCTCCGTTCTTTATACCTGGCTTATGTAGGTATACACGAGCTGCGGGCACTCGGTCCTCGTACACGGATCATTAAATAACTTTCGAGCCGCTCATTAGGACCTCCATGAGAAGAAAATATTCCATCTCCACGTTTCTTCTCTTGCGAACTGATATTAGATTTTCTTTCTATCTTTTTCTTACCCGACGGGGATACGTAAGTCGACCTTTATGCCGTACGGAGTAGATCGTCACCTGCAGCTTCTCTGCGCCTCGGGGTGAGAAATTCTTTTTTTTTTCCATCATAAATGAGACGTGAAAATACGTTTTTTATTATTAAGGAAGGTTTTTTTTTTCGTCAATTTTTGAAACACTTATTTACTTTATTCGGTTACAAGATGCTGATTTCGATTACCGTGGGTGAATTTTCATCGGACATTTAATATCCTTGGTTGGTTTGAAGAGAATAAAGGTCAAGACAAGTTTGAAACTTTTTTTTGTAAAATTTTGAATCGTAAAGACGAAATTAAAATTCGACGAGTTTAAATTCAAAAATAAACGCCTTATACTTAAACTTGGCTGGTCAGGAATAAGTGTCTTATACTTAAACCGTTGAAGTGTCTGAAAATCTGCGTTATTTAATTCTAATTTTGGAATGTACCTGCAAAAAGAAAAAAAATCAAGGTAATTAGCAACTCCTTCTTTTAATGTAGCCCTTTTGTCCAGTGATAAAACACCCCAGCCGACTGGAAGAGTATACGAAACATCAAAATTACTAATCATATTCCAAAATTTACTACATAATATTTTCCTAATGAATTCAAAAAATCAGTAATCAAATCGGATATGCGTTACGTATTGTAATAGATTTTTAACCGGTACGAAAATGGAAAAAACGAGGTCCCACTTTGAATCTTGCGTGAAAATATTTCATTTCGGAAACCAAATGTTTCTTTCCTGTTTCATAAAAATCAATTTCAGTGTTTTTGAGATGTGTTCAACGAGTGACGAGTGATTGAAAAAATTTTTAAAAATTCATGGATGCTTTTCAGGGGTCGTACTAACGCAGAAAAAATCGTTGGTGTAATCAAGAAATGTCACGATCAGCCGTTTACCGAGTTGGCGTGGAAAGCCCCATATGTGTATAAATGTATACAATATAGATATAAGGTTGCACCGTCTTCATCCACACAGCTGTAAAACGCACGTTCACGTCTCGGTTATCCAGACAGTAATTAAAATGGAATCATTCGGGCCGTTTCTTGTCCTTAATAAACTCCGCATGAGAGGGAGGCGCGGGGATGCGCGAGGCCGTATCTCGAACCTTCTCCACCCGTGTAGCGCCCTAGGGACGCCAGGCGTCGGTCGCGTCGTTCCGGCGCAGCTATCTTAATGAAGTGTCAGTAATGCCGGGCGCCGTTTTACCTGTCGCCGACTCCCTTTCTCTCTCTCTCTCTCTTCTTCTCTCTCCCTCATCCCTTCACCCCCCACGCAAGCCTACGTCTCAGGTACGTATTAGACCTTAAATGCCGCGAGGATCTTCCCTCGCTGGTGCAGGTATACAGAGGGAGGCTGCAGGCCCATTATTCCCCTCATCAAATGTATGCAACCAAGGTCCTCGTCCCCCCCGCCCTCCCGCCGAACCAGACCCCTCTAACCCTCAAAAAATCATCATTACTTATTCATTCGTTCTCTTCTTTCGTTTTCTTCTCATCTCGTTGTTTCCTTTCTATACTTCTTTCAATGTTTTTTTTTTTTTACGTCCTTCTTTTACACCGTTACATCACTGTATAACGTCTGTAAATGTGTTGAGAATGATCTGTCTGAATGTTGCCTTGTGCCTGATTACGTCGTATCAAATCGTTTATCGGTACTGAATAAACTTTCTTCGATAAATACAAATCGACTGATCGTTTATTCATTTTATGTCAAAGCAATTCACCAAACTTGTGGACCGATATATTGAATTTGTGCAAGTTTTTGTCACACACCTTGTTTCTGGTGAAACTGAATTTTTGAATGGTCCACGATGTGTGATACTCCTTTTTTCAAATGATTTTAAAATGGACAGGTCTTTTGAACGGCTATGAAATTTTTGAAAAACTCGAAAGAAGATTGAATAAAAACGTGATTTAAAGTTACTGCTTCCAGTCAATGAGTCAAAATATGGTTATCGCTGTCGGTTTTAATGTATAATCCGTATAAAAATCTTGAGGAATTTAGGGATGTGTTGTATGTAGTTGAGAAGAGCAGGAGTTCACACGGATATTTTGGATCGGTTTTAGGAGGAGGGGCCTTGGTATGTAGCTTAAAGCGTCGTTGCGAGCCGCGGTTGGACGGCTAGGTAAGGGGTAAAAAACGCGACGTTGTCCCATCCGCGGATTGGTTTTTGCGAGTTAGGTAGTTAGGTAGGTCGTATGGCGAGGTATAAGGAAGGCGGTCGGCTGGTACCGGAGGCGAGATGCCGAGAGTTTCGGTCCCGGTGGATGGATGCTGGCTCTCCTTCCGAGAATCGCGTCGACGGCTCCTAGGACAAAAGCATCACGGATCCCGGAGCTACACCACTGCCACAATTACCAAGACCACTTCGCCCTCTCTCTCTCTCTCTCTCTCTCTCTCTCTATCTCTCTTTCCCTCTTCCCTCTTTATACGAGGACCGGTGCCCGGTCCTCCATATTTATTGGAACGCGGCTTAGGTCAAAGACTAAACGTTTGCGAAAGCAAGAAGAACTCTCTCGACGCTGTACATCGTCCTCCGTCTACCTGCCGCACGCTTGCTGATGCTCACCACCAACACCACCACCATCACCTCTAACTAAGCAGATATGCTCTACCGATATTACACTCCAAGGCCCGAAGTCGGCTACCCAAATAATTAATACACCCCGGAGGCCCGTGCAATCACAGCTCTCGTAAACATGATCCATGCGGGGAAGGCGCGAGGTGCGTTATAGGATCCGTTGCCTTGGATTTATGGGATTCGGACAAACCGATCATCATTGTGCCCCGTGTGATGCTTCTCGGTTTCGGTTCGACTGTATACTTTTCTCGACGTTTTACCTTTTACAATTTTGTTTCTTAAGAGAGAGAGAGAGAGAGAGAGAGAGAGAGAGAGAGAGAGAGAGAGTTTGCGCAGCAGACCCTCGGCAGGGCAAAGAATGGACAATCCGCGAACTCGATCCAGTGTCTGGGGCTGGATCAGTGATTATTTCGGGTATTTCGGCGTCAGCTTTGGAGTTCGGTTGATCGTTAATAGCGCGTCTAGGTTTTGGGGGTGAAGAGAAAAAAACGATAAAATGGAGCAAAGCAACCCGAGTCAACAACTTATACGACCGCTTCTTACGTACGTTGCATGGTAGAGCCGCGGCCCTGTCCATGAATAATGCAACAATTGGCCAAACTCTATACGGATGCCACACGATTATACCCGCGCCTTTGTCTCGCGTCGCGAGAACCCTTAACTCGTACCCACGTGTATACACGCTTATTGTTTTCTATATCGTACGCGATTTCTTGCCCCGGTTATCGCCTCTTCGGCTCCTCGAATCAACCCTTCCTTCCTTCCTTAATAAACGTCATCGATGTGCGTACGTCTGTGCGTGCTTGTCTCCTGTTTTCAGATAGTGTTTAAAGATCCTTCGAATTACAACCCGAAATTATTTACGAAGAGAAGAAGAGAACTGAAATCATTTTCCGTTGAGAGTAAAATAGCACCTGAGAGATTGCAAAGAAACGGAGAAGCTTTTAGGAGGATAAAATTTTCGACAAAATTCGCGCTTTCCGTTTCGGAATTACTGGAAAGTTTGAAAATCATATTCCGACAAGTTTAATTCGTCATAAAAAATAATGAGAACCTCACCTAGAAAATCAGAAATAACAAAAAGAAAGACACACGCACACGCAAAAAAAAAATGAAACACCGATCAGTTTGCTAGGACTTAAAAATCGTCACCGTGATTAAAATAACTGGTTCAATACCGCCTATCTCCATCAAAAAAACTTGGCCAACTTGTAAGTATACATGATTTTTTATTAATTTCTCAATCAACGGTAAATCAAAAGAGGAGGAAAAAATAGGTCGGTACGAATTACAAGTACTGATCATAAATTATAATTGCCGGTGATTTTACAGGCTTGCGTATATAATAGACGGGAATTGAGTGAAGAAAAGCTTTGCACACGTTTCTCTTCGGACTACTATAACTATACTGCAAGGCTTGAATTATATTTAGGTGTATCTTACGAGTTGGCCAAGAGTTTTCTTACACGTGCAGCACGCTTATGTTCACGCATACGTCTTGATAATGCCGAGGCGCGTTCACACCGCGTAACCGGCGCCATTTTGTGCCCACCGGAATGTCGCCGCCGGGGTATAGGCAGGGTAAAGGTGACCTAATTAAGGCGACAGTTTAGTGTGGGGGAGCCTTAACTTGTTTACGATATCCGTATAACACGTTAAGGTACGACTGTAAGCCCCGTCGAGTCGCGTCGTTGCGTTGCGTTGCGTTGCGTTGCGTCCGCGACTTGACGACCACGCGGAGGGCACAGAAATATACGCCGCTATCGGTGCATTGAACTCTGCATTAGTTATACTATACCGGCTCTAGGCGGGCGCAGTTATGCATATGCGTTTCCTCAAAACAACTAATTACACCGGCACACAAAAAAAAAGAAAGTTGTTTGTACGTTTGACCGTACATGTAATTTGACCCCGCTGAATCCGAATTTGAAGTCCATTTGGCCCGGTCACCCTCCAATTTGAGTAAAATGCAAAAAACCCCAAAAAAAGGCAAAAAATTGAGAAAAACTGCAATCACAGCGATGAAAAAATTTTTGTGGACTCGGATCAAGTATGATTTTCATGTATTTCAATTCACTGAATCTAAATCTGAACGTTCATTAGCCCGTTGAGCCGTCAAAGTTTGAAAGAATTGCGAAAAACCGAAAAAAATTGCATAAAATCATGATAAACCGATACTATCGAGATGAAAAAAATTTTTTGGACTCAGATTGAGTATGATTTTCATGTACTTTGAACCACTGAATCTGAATCTGAAGTTTTTTTGTCCCATTAACGTTTTAAAATTTTTAAAAATCTCAAAAAACCAAAAAAATTGGGAAAATTGCAGTTATAAATATGAGAAAAAATCTATATATCTATAGATGTTATGATTTTTATGTATTTTGTTCAACTGAATCTGAATCTGAAGTTTTTTTTGTCCCATTAACGTTTCAAAATTGAAAGAAATCTGAAAAAACCAAAAAAATTGGGAAAATTGCAGTTATAAATATGAGAAAAAATCTATAGATCTATTCCCAATTTTTTTTGTTTTTTGAGATTTTGTTAAATTTTGGAACGTTAATGGGACAAAAAAAACTTACCCGTGAGCTTTCCTGTAGTATTGACGAATCGTGCGGAATCATAAGAAAAGCGCAAACCTAATATCAATCAATACGGTGAGAAGAAAAATAACGGACTTTACTCAAAACTGCAGGAAAAGTGGAACGCTTCAGGATTTTTGGTAAAAAATATCAACGTGAACTATATTTTTTACTATAAATGTAGCAGATTTTACTCGTAGACAGTCGTTTTTACGAAGTGTTTATTTTACCAACAGACCTTATGTGTCCCTCTTTTCCAGCAGTTTTCCGTACAATCTGATTTTTTATTCTCACCGTGAACTAGTGCCTGAAACTAGCTCTATCGGTGCTCAGTGCATCCATCTTCGAGTGTACTGCAATAATATGATACGTTTGAGTTTTTCATTTTCTATTACGCAACTCGAAGTTTAACCGAAATTCAAGACAGGAATACAAAGACACGGTTCTGTAATGATTTAGAAATTTTGTGAACAATGTTTCACGCATATCAGCATTATCTTAATTACACTACAACTCTCTCCTGCCTTTTCGGTGGAAAATTTAAAAACGATTTTGAATTTTACAACGTAACGAAACCTGAGTTGTCAATCCACTAACCTTGAATTTTTCCTAAACAAGACATGTGAAATTTTTTCTAGCAATATTTCCATCGGTTATTTTCTTGTCTTCTGAACATGTAATTCAATGCTTTATCATTTATTCTCGCTGCACGATTATGTGTACAAGGTATAGTTTACTTTATAAATTAATTATTCACTCAGGCGTTAACCTGAAAAATTTATCCTCTTCAATTTTTGTACACAAGTCGAGGGAAAGAAAAGTCGACGTGAACGCAAGATAAGGAAAAAATGTTATATCCTGGATCACGCGCGAGCATTTTTAATATACGGTTATACGGTTATTCACAACAAACATATTCAAAAGAGTTTAAGATTCAGAGGCACATGGACGAAATGATCGATTTATCCCGGTCTTCGTTTGACTTTTAATCCTCTTGTTCCTTTTTGTTTCGCTCGATGAAATTTTTATGCCCATCAACTGTATAAAAAATAAAATAAAGGTATACCAGTTCGGTATATTTTCTACATACTCGCAGTTTTTTTTTTTTTTCTTTTTTCTCAACCTGTGCGTTTATCTTTTCTTTTTCTTTCAATCGTTTTCCCACACGCACCTTATAACCAAGGCACGATATCACGATGTCCACATTTAATTCTTTATAATTTAAGCAGTTCTAGCTCGCTTTTATCGCCTTCGATTCGACTCGTTAAGTGTAACCTAATAACCAGTTCTAATTATCTATTTCAATGTAACGGCATCTGTCAACGTATACACAGAGCAGTCCAATGCCTCGGAGCTGTTCGGATAGCACGAATAATAAATTCACCGGTGGTCAAGCCTAGGCCAAATCGTACAGCATCCATAACCCGTATGTTACATTACATACAAGCATGTATACACACGTATACAACACATGTATTATGTATAAGCTGTTGCGAGATCAATCGAGAGCCTCAATTTTTTCGAGGAATATTATAAAAATTGTCAGGTATGTAGGTATAAAACATCCGCGCTCAGCGCGTTTAAAGTCAGTAACGAGCAAACAAACATTAGCATTCTTTATTTATTCTAACTACTTGTGAATATATGCATCATTAACTGGCACAGTCATTTGCATTCTTATCGTTAATCGGGTAACGACTTATTGATGAAATCCTAAATCCTACTTTTTAAATACATAAATTTATAACGCACACTGTAATGTATGATAGGCGCGGTTCCCCAACTACGCACGGTTATATCGTTATTATTATAGAAATTATCATCATTATCCCTATTCGTTGAAATTACAATTCTTCTATCCCCGCGTCCTTATTAATCAATGCGATTATGAATCTACCGATCATATTCGATTCAGCGATATATTCCGAGCGGCGAATATTTTTTCATCGTGAAAATTTATCGACTTTCGAGGAATATTATTAAATACGGATAGACAAAAGATGACCACGCCAAAGCAATTAGTTCGCTGTTTGTGTGAAATGCATTTCGGCCAATTGGCGGTGCGTGTTTCGAATTTCCATCACCGCCCACCTGGCCCCCAGACCTCCAGATGCTGCGGCGCGCACGCGAGCAGTCACGGGAAGAACGCGCGTCCCTCGCGCCGATTAACCCCGGGATATATAGGGTATCCTTTGTACGACGGATTTATACCCATACAGTGCGGGAAAAGGGTATAAGCCGATGCGTTTTTACACGGCCGTACTCTGTAACGCACGGGAGAGATCCGATCCCGGGGCTCCGGCCTCTCAAAGAGGCGATTCGTCCGGTTGGATGCTGAATTTAGCTGCGCCGATGGGTAGACTAGAATCAAAGCAACGACCGCTCGGCGTACGCTTGTATATTTCAAAAACTAGACATCGGGAGAGTGAAGGAGACAAAAAAGAAGAGGAAAAAAAACGGATACCCCAGATTAAATGACCAAACTTTGGATTACCGATTTATAACGTACCACGTGTACGATATACACAGGTACACGCCTGATATAATGGTCAACTTTTTCATCCACTTTTTATTTCAACTATATTCCGCATTAACCACGTTTTCTAACCCGTTTTTTCCCCGTTTATTCTCTTGTATCATACGTGTATTCGATGTGGCAGGAAAAATTCAATGTTCCATTCTCTAAAAATCGACTCATGTAAAATGGGGAAAATTGAACTACGAAACAGATTTTTATAATTCGATCCGTGAGATATGCGATGATATTACACATACGTGAACTTTAGCGAGTAGGAAGTGAAACGGATCGCAGCTACCGGCTTCGTCGCGGCTTCTGGTATAAAGGGTTGCTTTTCCGAACCAGTGGCGTGTGCCGCCCTAATCACGAACTACACGGATGAGCTAACGTTATTATATGTATAGAGTTCCACGAATGGCTGGCCTGCAGGTTTGAGACGGAATAAAGATAGACAGAGGGGGGGATAACTGCAACGAAACTCGGAAACGAACAACAGAACGTCGTGTTCGTTTTTTAGGAAAATAGATTTAAAATTTTACTCAGCTCTTTGCATAATGTATAAAAGACCGATGTTTTTCGGGGTGTCGAATGAAACGTCATTATGCAATTTTAAGGGTATTCATATTCATATTCGTCGCGTTTGTGTACGCAGACGTTGAAAAATGTGCCGACTGTGCCGTCAAATGCAACGATTTTTCACAGGAACCTGAGCTGACCTTGTCACCTGAAAAAATTGACATTTCATCAGTGCCGTCGCTTGTTAGTTTTTACTAATTATATTTGAAAACTGGAAAAGAATGCTCTCTAAATTGGAGACCTATGCCGAAGAATCAGCTGCTCTTGGATTGTTTCTACTTCATCTATGCCCTGGATGAATTAGGCTTGTTATTTTGGTATTGCGAGTGGGAAAACAAGGTGTGAAGAGATTATTTTTTAGATTTCAACCGAGATTTTTGAGATCCGTGTCATATTCTAGAATAACATTATTTTCCAATAACATTATTACGTTATCTTAATTGCGGTCCGTGTCACGTCTCACACATTATACACTATACGGTATACCAGACTCTGGAATTTTTTACTCTACAGATAAAATATTACTTACACAGAGGAAAGTATATTCATAGAAACGGTACGAGTTTTGCGTAATCGATATTTACGGGCTTGCTGTTCGGTTGATTTCAGCAATCGAACGAAGTTGTTTGAATTTAAAAAAAAAAAAAACAACTCCCAAACATGCACTTATAGATTTGTGCGAGCTCTAAAATTTTTTTAAGTAGCGATGGGCGGACGCATTATGGCCTCGGAGCAATATAACTGCGAGTTTCGAGTCTCGAGTCCGAGACTATAATACCTGCTCAAAAATGGCGGACCAAGCATCTGCCTCGCTGTTTTACCTTCTTAATACGAGCAACGCAGCCGAGAAATAATCCGCCGAGCGGCCATATATTTCCGCCTATTAATTTCGATAAGGCGATTTTTATCCCTCTACAAACCGTAATTTGAGCGCTCTGCAGCAGCTCCCCTTCCCTCCTCTCGTCTCCTCTCCTCTCCTCGCCACTTCCAGCCTCGGGCCCAAAGGCCCGTACGTGGCTGGCCGACACAAGGCCCAAATTAAATATCAACGTTTAGTCAAACAAAGGCGACCTCAGACATTATAACCACCAATGTCGATACCCGCGGTCGAATTTCTCCCTATCAAATGATTAATAACGAGCTTTCGTCGTCGATGATTCATTGATTTATTGTTTTCTGTTTTACTTTGCCAAATATTCATTGTAATCTTGCAAAGAAAAAAATTTTCATTTCAATCAGGGAGACAGAAAAACTTGATTCATTTATCCTTCAAAAATATTGAAAAACGCAGCGGTTGTGCTATAATTTTTCTAATTTGAATTCACGAATTGCGAACATTGTACGCGCTCACTCGTGTTATTTTCGCTGCACATCAGATTTTAGATTCAATCTGTCATATTTCACAGAGTGACAAACGTCGTAATTTTTGCCTCAAGGACTTTATGGATTTATAGACGTATAGTGCGTATACAAAGTACAAGTCGAGGTGATCAGTACAGGTTACCCTAATGATGTTATTTACGGATAAGTCACAACCGAAAGCGTGCCTAACATCATGCCTAAAATACAGAAAATACAAACGCAGGTATACCCTGACCGCATTCTGAGTACGGTGATACAACCTTTCGAACCAACCGCCATTACCTGCAAACTGTTTATTCAATCCCCGACTTACATTGAAATATGTGATATACGACGCTGTATACTTGGCATCGAGAAAGTAGAGGAGCAGTAGAACGAAAAATAGAAATTTCAATAATCTAAAATTTCATCCGCTCAATTCGAATTCTTCAGCTACTTTCCTATTCCTTCCGGGAGAACTTTAAAACCTCTGCCACGTGTGTTTCTGTTCATGCTCGTAAGACAATTTTAAGCCACGTCCCCGTCTTGCTAACCGACGCCGTTAAATTTTTGTAAAACTGCGGAAATGCCGCAACGCTCCGTAAAGAGAAAATGAGAGAGAGAGAGAGGGAGAAAAAAAATAAAAAATCAATTGAAGTTGCGCAATGGTACTTTGTTTCTGTGACCTGGTAGGCGTGTAATATCGTTAAAAATTGTCCAATCGCATCATTATATCGCATCTACGTACGACGCGGATTGCAGCAGTAATCGTTAGATGTTTATCTCGCGGTATAATTAACTGTTATTCTGACATTTCGAAAAAGTCGCGTTGTAACGACCGGTAATTTCGGTCGCATTATATGCACGGCAATATTCGGTTATCTCCGAACTCTCGGCGCGTCGTCTTCGATAATCACCGGCAAGCCCGTATTGTACTTGCTGACTTCGGCGAGGTATTTGCTCGCCCAAGGAAACCGTATTGCCATCGATTACCGTCGTTGCTCTTGCTGCCGTTGCACGGGGCCATCCGTGTATTTATTTTTGATCCCAGGTGCGGCCGGAGGCTTGTATAAGTTATTCATGAATTAATTTAATTGCTTTTAGTACACAGGTATCCTCTCCTCCATTGCACCCCTCTTTCCGCTCCTCTCGCCACCATCTCTCCCTCCTCCTTCTTCGTCTTCTTCTCCTGGTACGCTTCCCTTCTTCTTATTCTTGTATCCTTATGGGCTCTTATCCGAAGTCATTACTATAAGCGTATTGCTACATTACATACTTATGCCTGTAACCCACGTCGTATGTTATATAGCTGCTAGAAATTTCGTGCGTAATGAGCGAACGGAAGAATTTCGGTTTATCGCTCGGCCAAATGTGGCTGAATTTTATTTATGTACTTTGTATCTACTCTGCGAGTGTATAACGCTTACGCGTAGCTGTGTAACCCACGTATTATACATTCGTCCGTATCCCAATCTATACGCACGCGCGTGTCTCCGAGGAATGAAATAAAAAACTTCAAATAGAGAAATAGAGAAAGAGAGAGATGGAGAAATAAGATACGGAGAGAGGTATGTTCCCAACACTTTACAATCGTATATATAATATCTGGGTGTCACCTTTCGGTCGTTAAAAATCTAAACGTTCTTTTCGGTATGTACAAAAAAGAGAGGTAAAAAAAGAGAACAAGAAATCGCAAAATATCCATCGACAATCCATAAACATACAATCTTGCTAATGCGAAACGCATCTTCGATCATTACGATAAAGACGTTACAGCTGAAGCTAAAAATATTTCGGGTCTTTCAACGTTCGGATCATTACAAAATTTGACGAAAGTCTCGCCGTTTCCGGTTTATTTTGAAAAATTGCCTCTCGCGATATTTGTGTATTAATTATTATTAATCTCGTTAGCTTAAGGCACCAGATAATCTTTCATCGAACTAATTCGGGATGATTCCGAAATCTTTCACCCTAACCGTAACTTCTTCGTCACGTTTGAAATTCGACGAGAGAAATTTTCTCGAACTTCCATCCGCTGGAGGCCCAAATTAGCGATCGTGTAAAAATTGTACAACTTATATTAACGACCTTTTGATTGATCTGAAATTTTGTCTCAATTCACCGATTTTCGTTTCAGAATTTTTTACTCTCACCAATTATCTAAGACGACGATCCGATCAGATAGGTGCCTTTCTTTGGAGGGTGAATTTTTCTCGCGGCAAATCGGGACGGGCAAAAGGGGTCTCGGGTTTCTGATCGAAATGGGATAGAGGAGCGACGGCTAAGAACAAAGATTCTCCAAGTTCCGCGGTCTCCGTACCCAAAGGTGGAGGTGGAGGTGCTCCGCAGCTAGGTAGGCAACTACTTTGGGAGTTTACCCATAATGCCTCTCCCGCACCTACATAAATCTAACAGGTCTCGATTCGGCTCCTCTCTCTCTCTCTCTCTCTCTCTCTCTCTATCTCTATCTCTCTCTATCTCTATCTCTCTCTCTTCATCGAGAATTCGGGCCTTACTCGAGCCCACCACCAGTCGAGCGGGTACCTCACACTTCGCTTCTCTTTGTTTCCTCGTTTCCTATTTTATACCTGCGGCTGGCAATGGAAGGTAAAATTGCCGATGGATTACACACGATTTTTTACAGGTAGACCTGTAATATACGGCCTTTACAGGGATGCCGGATCGAGAAAAATCATCAAATGCTCGTGCAAAGGAAATCTCATCTATCCGAGAAGGAGATTTTTTTTTCACACGTTCAAACGATAGTTTCACTCTTCCTAAAAGAGCTCATTGTTTTCAATCTAATAGTCAAGAACTGGAACTGACGAGTCAGCTTCAGATCATTTTTATGTAACACCGATATTTTCACATACCGTATGTCTATTACGGTTCTTGAGTGAGAACTTCTGGTTCTTTCGAATCTTTTCTCTCGGAATTCATTCCGCAGAATAGATATTGATTTGTGACCACTGAACCTGGGCTTAACGAATGGCCTGGCTACTTAATAGTTAATCGGCATATGCTTGCATCAGTCAATAATTTAGATACCCAACACCGACATCGAGTAACTCTTACTTCTACTCGCGTCTTCGACGAATCGACGGATTTCCGTGAAACCGATGCGAAAAATCACGTGTACGATGACAGGGATAGGCAATGAAATTTTTGTAGCACTTGTTTACGATTATTTCAAATTTGACCTGTCTGAAATTTCACAAAATTTGTTCATTGATATTCATGCATGATCGTTGAAATTTTGATAAAGATGATCAACCGTTACTGAGAAAGTTGACGATCCGAAGTTTTCAGTATAAAATATTATGTATTAAAGTGGATAAAGTAACGATATCTGGCCGAGGAAAATTATCGCTAGTCAATCTTTTCCTCAGTGTGACGAAAACTCTTCAAAAAACTTCACTCCTTCTCGAATTCGTCCCGACAATTTTTATTCAATGAATCAACGGCAGGAAAAACCTCGTTAAGGAGCCTCTCGTACAATATTGACGCGGAAATTGGTAACCCGTAATTATCTCTGCATCGGAAAGAAAAAAAAAGAAAATAAATGAATAAAAATAAAAAGATAAAGAAAGAGAGAAAGAGATCTCCACGTGATCGAGGCTCGCGTCTTAGCGTGTGTGGTACATGGCTAATTAAATGGTGATCGAACCTCGGAGAGGCATGATCCGTTTTCTAGACGTTCAGGTTTATTTTCAATGCCCGTCACGCTGTAAATACATAGACGCATACGTACACAGGCCGGTCGGATAATTCTATTCGATGTATCGGCGAAGCATCTGCAGCTATCTTCTTCAACGTTGGTATACCTAAGTAAGTATTCGACAGCTAGGCGGCGATTTCCGAGAAGAATAGAAATGCGTAGCTGCATGTTTACTTCGCCGCGGCGGACGGGTAATGAGTATAATCAAAACGGTTTAGTAAAGAATCACCCGCGAGCTATATCATCCCGCTTATACCAATACCCTCTATAGGTATGATGCACCTCACTGTAAGCGTATTTGAATTTGAATTTCGAACGATTTGACTCTATAATGTTCACCGGTCACGCAGTCACGCAGGCGCCATCTGACCGACGACCAAATTACCGGTCGACGCGTGCACCGAAGCTGCGAGATCTCCTTTATTTTATTTCCCTCCCCCGATGCAGCATCACCCCAACCCGAAAACCCCTTTTCAACATCTTGCACGAATCTTTTACCCATTTCCGTCCGTGCAGGTATGCGTGCCTCACACGTTTACCTGGAATTTATTTTCACACCGTGTTTCTAGATATATGCCAACGTTATAAATTTTAAACGGGCATTTTTATCGGTTTTGATACCTCGTCAAATCCTTTATTTATTATCTGTATATTACCGGCTATGTTTATGATATAGGTGGGCAACAAATTTCATCGAACTTATAACAATGTCTTGCAGTTGATGTTGACCTAATTCAGACGGAAAATCCAATCGAAACGGATATATTATATGTTTATTATATTTTTCTATTTCTTGCACCGACGATATTTATTTCGAAAGTTGTTTGGACATTTCGATTATAATTCATGCAAGTTAATGTTATGAAATGGATAGATTACTCAAGCATTAAGTATTTGCGTCAAACGTCGTGCATGTAGAGTTATATAATGTCGGTTTATACATTTGGATAAAATGTAATTTAAACTTGACATAAAAGTTATTGATCACGTATTGAGGATCACCACGTACCACTTAAGACTGAACAGTCATCTGATCAAATCCAAAGTGATATTCCGGATCTAAATTACCGGAGGTAATTCCCACAGTTCTCAACTCTTATTCATTCTTCTTCACGGCTGCATCAGTGGTAAATCATATTTTACATATGTTTTACCATTGAAACGAGAGAAATTTGACAGCGAAGAAATTGTGCAAAAATTTTAATTTTCTCCTGTTCGTTTCATTTAAAATTCCCAATATTAATATTGCCTTTTATGCTCGACATCTGTAGCTGTGTGTATTCAGACGCCTGTACGAACGGTATATGCGATCATAAACGCATCTTCTCACCGCGCGGTGAGAATTATAATTACAAATGAGTTATCAGGAGAAACGATCGAAGCATCGCATGTAGTACTGATATATATGTATATACCTATATAAGTATACAAAGTTGAAGTGAATGTAAAGCGAGCTATCCGGAATTCCCTCCTTAATCACAACGAGTTTTGGTAAATCGGCAAATTTATTTCTTTCGTTGTATCTGATAGGCAAGTTTGTATAATGTCGGAAAGATAAGTTGAGCTGTGTGTTGAGGTCCGTTGACGAGAAGTAAATATTTACTTTTGCTGAAAAATTTTTCACAAAAACTTTAAAATCTAAGTTTCACTTGGATACCTGCGTAGTTCCGAGTACCCATGATCGTTAACATGATTTTTTTAAATATTGTATCTTGCATATGCTATATTGTAACGACATTTAACCGGGACATAAAATAAAACTATTCGTTTCCAACAGCTTTACGGCAGGAAAATTATTCATATTTACTTATTCTGAATACTCCATACGAATTGATATTTAATTCTCGCGTGAAAAGAAATAAATGAGTAATCGCATAGTTATATTCCAGCAAATGTATTTAGCTGCTATTTCAAATCAGACCGACATTCCTGTAAATATCGGTGGAAATATTGGAATAAAAATCCGTGAATTGCTGCATACCTGTTTTGGATTTGTGAGTTAAAAACAGAAACACAACATTTGGGAGCATCCGATGTAGGAAATGATTTAAAAAACGAAATTTAGACAACTATCAAAGCAAGGTATTAGATTCAATTGATTGAGTCGAAAGTGGCACGAATTATAGTTGATTTTAATTTTACCCATGCATATATTAAATTTCTCCAATTCGGAGGATAGTGCGACATGTTGCTGTGAGATTGCGAAACTTTCGTTAAAAGAAAAAAAAAAAACGATAAAGTATACGACAAATTTCGAACTATACAGACAAATTAAAAAAAAAAAATGATCGAAAAACTCGAAGAGGATTGATCTCGAAAGTGAAATTAATACCCCAGTCTTCTTTTTTCTAGGATCTATGAATTTTTAAACGATCCTTTGTTGTTTTTTGAACACATAATATCGTACCATAGATCCCTTCTTCGTGTTGTACTCGGAGCGTAACTTTAAACCTCGGTTCTTTGGGGCGGGTCAAAAATACACAGCAAGACTGACACTCGAGGCACGAGGGGCGGCTGAAGGTATCCTTGCAGCAGTCTCCCGCAGGTACTTTCGTGTCCTTGCCGACCCGTTCGGATAAATTTCAGTGAAACGAACGAAGGAAAATTGAAGAAGAAGAAAAGGCTAAGGAGAAGAATAACGAAGGATAAGGAAAATACAAGTTTTCGAAAAGAAAGGTGGGTCGAGGATTGAAAGAAAGGACGAAAAGAAAGAAAAAAAAAAAATATTACCGACCCATCGAAAAAGTGACAGCCGTTAATTGAAGGGCAGGCAATTATCTCTCTGCGTCCACGACGTCGTCGGGCCCTCGGTCTCTGGGATGATGTATCGCGTGCGCATTTTCGAACCTAAAATAGGTAAGGAGAAAGAGAGAGAAAAAGAGAGAGAAAGAGAGAGAGAGAGAGAGAGAGAGAGAGAGAGAGAGAGAGAGAGAAAGGTGGGTAGGAAGGGATGAAGGTGCAGGAAAAATCTATATACAACGAATAATAAGAGGTGAGGTAAAGTTGGTCAGAGAGTAACACCTCGTCGCCATGATTTCTTCTCGTTTTATCCCGCTGAGGCGACGTGGCAATAATTATTCCGCATTGCGAAACCAGTTTTCGAACAAAATTCTTACAATTTCAATTAGCGCTTTACGATCGTACGTTCCGTGCGACTGATCGGGCACATTCATCGTCACAAGACTCTCCGATGCAGTGATTCATATTTATTAATAACAAGGATAATGGTCGGTAATACCGCAAGTGATCTTGGTCATCGAAATTCTTCTTACGCCTCATCGAGCGCGAAGTCTGCTCAAAGCAATAAACGAACAAGCATGCACGCGTGTGTGCGATCACGCGAAGGCCGGTCACATACGAATACGTGTAATAATGACGAACGTCGAAAATGGCAACCGCGTTCCTCTCCGTGTGTGAGTGTCCTTTCCTCCTTCTTCCCCGCCAAAAAACTTCATACCTCGGCTGTGCGCAGGCTTTGTACGCCGATAAAACCGAGGCTCTGCACCGTACCCTGCTGGACCACTCGACAGCTCAGAGAATCAGCTTCGCCTTCACGACTGTGTTGCACTACACGTACGGAGAATTTACGAACACAGAGCCGGCAGCGATATCTGGATATCCATAAAGGAATCGTTTCTTTTCTTGCACCGCAGATTAGAATCTCATTGTCTTATTCCATTACACACGGACGAATCAACCGGCCTCCGCGCCCGAATAGACCCGGTTTGATATTCTATCGGACAGAGAGAAGAGGATTAAAGGAACGCAAGAGCAAAATGAACAAATATAAAAACATTAACCATCAACGGCGGCGTGGCGGAATGCTCGTGTGTCGAACGGCGTTATATCTTATTTTTCACCTTCGGAGTTCAAAGATCTTACACGGGAAAACGCCGAGTTCGTACACCCGTGTCTCTTTTGCTCCATGGTGGGAACTGTATCGAAAGGACTACATGGGCGGGTCGGCGACGCGGAGGTCAAGTCAATTTTTTCTATTGTAAAACAAGATTATTTATGTGCCATTTTTTCAAATCACTTTGTTCCACATCCCGGCATTGGGACAATGGATGTGGACCTGGCATATTCTGTTCGATAAATGAGACCGAACCGGTGAGCATAAGATTCATTTTGAAAAATTTTAACGCAGTGAAAAAAATTCACTTCAACTTTCTGCAAGTCGCTATCGCAGAATATTTAATTATTTAGAAATGGGCCCTTGTCACAGAAACATGCCGTTTTCCGATACCTACTTCTGTCGAAATTAAGTGTCTTTGCAAACAATTTTTCATCCGGATTCCTTATCTTCGCGTACAAATGCAGGCTTCTTTACTAACGAGTTAGAGACTCTATCAATTGAAATCAGACCAACGATCAACTACAGGAACCTCAGAACGCAGAGTCACTTGGCTGAATAATAGTTATTTGTCAACTTCTACCGCAACCGTCCGCATCAATTGTTGACGATCAATGAACTGAAGCGGGTTTCAGTTAAAACTTGAACCGTCGCGTCGTTGACGTAAGAAAATTCAAACTTTACGAAAACCAAGTGCAACATACCCGGACCTGCGTTTTTCTCATCGACAAAATTTAACGAGTTTCGGTCTTCTCGATTCAGGCTAATACCAGTCTACTGTTACCGAACTTTGTATACAGGCTTATTAATCTGCTGATTACAAACACCACGCATCATAAATGTAGAAAGAGTCATTAAAAAAAATAATCTCTCCTTCGTTCTCCCCCTGTGAGAACAGGTATAAGTATGAGGTACCTACGCACGGTTATTCCGACTTAGAAGAGTTTTAGGACTTATCTCAGTAAGCCCGAATGAAAATAAGAACAAGAATGAGAATAAGAAGGGTGTACGTGTGAACGTGACGTTACCAAAGTAAGTAGAAAGATCAGCTATGCGCCGGTGTTGGTGGGCGAAGGTGGACCCGCGTATAGACAAGCGACGCATGTACTCGGACGTGTGGTGAGTATAAGGTACTTTTATACCTGCCCGGTGGATATTAAAGCGAACATCACACCCTCGTCATTCAGATACTTTCCTCTCGCTCTTTATCTCAGAGTCCGTCCTCCTCCCACCTTCGCTCTCTCACCAAGTCAAACACGCCGAGCGAGCTGGAAGGATGCTGGAGTAGGTACACGCAGCGTGCACAACTGCAAAGTCAAATTCTACCCGGCTCCTCTCGTCCCCCTTCCTCCCTCCCTCCCTCCCTCCCTTCCTCCCTTCCACCAAGCCCACCTCAACCCACGGAGCCTCAAAGAAGAAGGCCCTCATCGTACCGCATTCCACAGGCCTAGATTTTTCCTCCTGCTCTCTTTTCACGCTGGCCAAATATCATTCCCCTCCCTCTCTCTCTCTCCCTCTCCCCCCTCTTATATCCCTCCCGTCCTCCCTCTCCTCCGACTCGATTCGTCCGCAGCTCCGCAGCTGTGTACCACTGCCCCGCATATAGCAGTTCTTCTTGTTTTCACTTTTCACTCTTACTCCTTTGTAACCGTCGTCGTCGTCGTCGTTCCCAGTGACTTCGTGTGTACCTGTGCGTGTTGAACGCACACGCGGACACCGGACAACCACCCTCCCGTTGCGATGCGATGCAGGTACGCAATTCCACGTTTCGTTTCTCATCGTGCACAGCATGCAGGAAACTCCGTTGTGCGCTCGGTATTAACCCTAGTTTTCGAAATTAAAAATGGTGCTCAACTCGACATTCGTTTATCCCGCCTTTGACGTCCCTACCCTTCTCCGTTTCTCTTCTGCGCGCACCATTTGCGGACGGGATAATACGAGACCAGCTTCGGAGACAGAATTTATGGACAACTTGGGCCGCTCAGGTTCAAAGGATACTGAACTAGCTCTTGTGAAACGAAGGCGCGCGCACAAGCAAAACGAAGGCGCGCGCACAAGCACACACGTATACTGTACGCACGTATGTGTATTTGTGGTGGGATTTGCGACATGTGGTACGATAGGTACCAACGCCTTGGTTCTTCGCTCCTTCCCTCCAGCCATCGGACCCAAAAAAATATATCCTACAACCAACCGAACGTCGCGATTCGTGACCTTCCCCTTTGCCGACAGATTATATATGTATTGCGATACTTATACCTGGATGCGACTCGCAGCGCCATAAAGTCAGATGTTGTAAAAAGGAATATATCCCGAAGGTAGAATTTGCCCCAATTTGTTCAATGGCAAGTCAACGAATGAAGCATAATTCGACAAAAATTGTGTCACGTTCGGTTCAGTAGTCGTGAGATTATTCCTACATTCGGTTCGATTTTTTTATTTTTTTTCTCTTCTTTTTTAATCACTTTTTGAAAGGTATAATTGCACGTGCTGAAGCGTACAAAGTGGTGACGTACTTGTACGTGACTGTGCTAAATGTCATTGAAAACTGCCAAAGCTGGCGAGTAACTTGATCTTTTTGGTTTCACGCAAGGTTTACGATTTTTCAAGAGAAGTCGTACTCTGGTGAATGTATGGTTACCGTCGTGTCGTGGTACCTTCCTGGAAGAAGCAGGGAAAAAAAAAAGAAAACGAGGCGAAAACTCGGAATGACGGAAAAAAGAGAAAAAATACTTACCCAAAGAGAGACAGAAGGACAAAAACGTACGGCGAGAAGAAAAAAAGTATATTTTGGACAAGGATCGAAGCCCTCCATCATTTGATCGTAATTATATCGAATTACACCTGCAGACTAGAGTTTTCAACGTTTTACATAGCGAAACACGGACCTTACGGCAGCTGTGGTAGAAAAATAAATAGAATATTAAGAAACGAATACAATAAGGTAGGGAAAGAAAAAAAAAAAAAAACGAAATTGACCGTGGTGGTTGATAAAAGAAATCCCTCGTGCAAATTGCGCCTCGCAGCGCATTAGCACATTTTACTGGCTGGTGCCCGTGCTGGTGCCCAAAGCCGTTGCACTCTCTCTCTCTCTCAGTCTTTCATTCTCTCGAGTATACTTTTTTCTCTTTTCCTCATTTTATTCTCCTACTCACTCCCTCTCTCATTCTTCCGCCTCCTTTTATTCTTGCTTTCGGCCGTAGCTTCGCACACAGTCAAAGACAGGCGTGTACACCGAAACTGCAGCTGGATCTCGAAGATGAGATGTTGCACTTAGCGCAATGACGGCTGCGGCAGCGAACCAAGGATATATCGTGCCTCTGACTCTGACGTGATACGTGCCTGTGTATGTTCACCGATAGGGCCCCGTTTCTGCTCTTGGTATCGGGGTGCACTGGGCGAGGGTGTGGGGATGATGCCCGCTGTAGGAAACTGCCTCTTTGTCCGCCGTTAGATCCTTGCATCGCTGACCTGCTGCCCCACTGGCGTAGAAATGCGCAAAACGAGACGCCGCGCAACCCACCAGAACCCAGCTTTCGGCGTCCTTCGGCGTCCCGTCGTTGGGTGAAATAAGGAGGACGGAGACGCAGAAGTGGGGGGGAAACTTGGATGATTGAAAAAATTCGTTGCAAATTTAGTACGGAACTTGAATATAAAACCAAAAGACCGATTACGAAGAAGAAACTCCAGGGTAAATTAGGGAAAATAGGAAAACGGAACTAGATTTCTGATTTTCGATTCACTTTTTATCCAACTTTCATTTTTGATCATTCATTTGCACTATGAGATGAATGAACTTGTGGGTTATTTTAACCATTTCGCAAACTACGCACACGTTTTGCGCACACGACGGGTTGTGGATGAAAAGTGCTGGTATAGGATATCGTAAATTGACAGTCGGAGAGAGGATTAAATTGGATATGATTGAACTGCATTAAACTCAATCGGAGCACGAGGTTCTCGTTGAGCTGACGCTAGGTACAATTGCTGTACAGTATTCTAATTAG